>NC_132921.1:47043478-48412228 GCF_047675955.1 Chlorocebus sabaeus
TTGTGCAGACTCTGTGAACTGGTCACCCAAAGTCCATTCCCAACTGTACCACAGGGGCTAAAAAACCAAAAATCCTCCCCTTCAAGGAACCCCTTGCAGGTATAGGTAGCCAAGTGACTAAGATTTGGGGAAAGAATCAGAGGCTTCACTTCCTGAAAAAAAAAAAAAAAAAAAAAAAGCAAAGACTTTTGGACTTCCTTATTTCCACCTGGAAGAAAGATGCCATGCCTGGAGGTTCAGCAGCCATCCTGCAACCACAAGGATGGGGCCACATGCTAAAGATGTCAGAGCAGGAAGACTGAAGGAGTCTATGTCTCTGGTGACCTCCCTCAGCCCAGGTCTTGATTGCCCCCTCCACAGACTTCTCGAAATTCTTTCTTTCTTTCTCTCTCCTCTCTCTCTCTCTCTCTCTTTCTCTCTCTCTCTCTCTCTCTCTCTCTCTCTCTCTTTCTTTCTTTTGGACCACAGGAACACTACCATACCCAACTGATTCTTAAATTTTTGTGTAGAGACAGGGTCTCTCTATGTTACATTGACTGGTCTCAAATGCCTGGCCTTAAGCAATCCTCTGGCCTTAACCTCCCAAAGTGCTGGGATTACAGGCGTGAGCCTGTTATTTTTTGAAACTTGTATATTAAAGATGGACACGGAATGTTTGCAGTTGAAATAAGTTTCTGGGACGTGCTGCAAAATTATTTTGGAAGGAAAGAAAGCTGAGGGGGTGAAAATAAAACTAGATTGGTGTGAATTGACAATTGTTGGCAGTGAATTTGTTATATTTGTTCATTTTTTATTTTAAAAACTTTATTCTAGAAAATGTCAAACATATACAAAACAAACACAGTGTTATGATAAACCCTCATATATCCAACTGCCAACTTCAATAACTATCAGCATCTTGGCATTGGTTTCATCTGTTTTCTTGGCATTGGTTTACCTCTCCCTACTCCCCATTCAATTATTATAATTATTTTAGAAAGTTTTACGTAAAATATACCTATGTTGAAATGTATGTATCTTAACTGTACAACTTAAAAAATGAACACACCCCTATAAAGATAGAATATTTCCATCACCCCAGAAGATAAATCACATTCTATCAAGATTTCCTTCACCTTGGAAGTTTCCCTAATGTCTTTCCTTTTGAACATCCCTTAAAGAAGCCACCACTAGGCCGGGCGCGGTGGCTCACTCCTGTAATCCCAGCACTTTGGGAGGCCGAGGCAGGTGGATCACCTGAGGTTGGGAGTTCAAGACCAGCCTGACCAACATGGAGAAACCCCGTCTCTACTAAAAATACAAAATTAGCCAGGCATGGTGGCGCATGCCTGTAATCCCAGCTACTTGGGAGGCTGAGGCAGGAGAATTGCTTGAACCCAGGAGGCGGAGGTTGTGGTGAGCCGAGATCGTGCCATTGCACTCCAGCCTGGGCAAAAAGAGCGAAACTCCGTCTCAAAAAAAAAAAAAAGAAGCCACCACTACCCCATCTCTCTTTATCTCTTAACATATATTAATCTTTCTAGAATTTCAATAAATGGAGTAATATAGTATATACTCTTTCACATAGATTAGTTACGACTTTCTAGAACTTTACACTAATGGAAAAAAATAGCATGTACATCTTTTACTGGGAGTTTCATCCATCTTGTGTGCATCAGTAGTTTGTTCCTTTTTATTGCTGAGTAGTATTTCACTTTGTAAATATACCACACGCTGTTTACTCATTAACCTGTTGATGGACATTGGACTGTTTCCAGTTTTTGGCTATTATAAATAAAGCTGTGATAAACATTCTTTTTTTTTTTTTTTTTTTTTGAGACGGAGTCTTGCTCTGTAGCCTGGACTGGACTGCAGTGGCCGGATCTCAGCTCACTGCAAGCTCCGCCTCCCGGGTTTACGCCATTCTCCTGCCTCAGCGTCCGGAGTAGCTGGGACTACAGGCGCCCGCCACCTCGCCCGGCTAGTTTTTTGTATTTTTAGTAGAGACGGGGTTTCACCGTGTTAGCCAGGATGGTCTCGATCTCCTGACCTCGTGATCCACCCGTCTCGGCCTCCCAAAGTGCTGGGATTACAGGCTTGAGCCACCGCGCCCGGCCAAACATTCTTATACAAGTCTTTTTGTAACCTATTTTTCTTAGTTAAGTAACTAGGAATGGAATTTCTTAGTCAGAGGGTAGTAGCATGTTTATCTTTATTAGAAATGGCTAAATGGTTTTTCAAAGAATTTGAACCATTTTGCATTGCCATCAAGGATGTATAAGAGTTCCAGTTGCTCCAAATCCTTACCAACATTTGGTGTTGTTTGTCTTAACTTTTTGTTTGTTTGTTTTTTGTTTTTTGAGACAGGGTCTCACTCAGTCATGAGGGCTGGAGTGCAGTGGGGTGATCTTGGCTCACTGCAACCTCTGCCTCCCAGGCTCAAGCTGTCCTCCCACCTCAGCCTCCTGAGTAGCTGGGACTATAGGAATGCACCACCATGCCCAGCTAAATTTTAACCATTTTAGTAAGTATGGAGTAGTATGTCATTGTGATTTCAATACTCATTCACCTGATAACCACTGATATTGGGCAATTTTCATGTGTTTATTGGCCATTTGTCTGATTTCCTCTGTGAAGTCTTATTCTTTTGCACATTTTTAAAAAATTGTGTTGCTTTCATGATCTAATTGTAGGTGTTCATTATATATTCTTCATAAAAGTCTGTAGTTTGACTACCCATTTTCTTAATGCTGTCTTTAGATGAGGAGAAGTTTTTGTTTTGCTGAAATCTAATTTATTACTTTTTTCTCTTATGGTTATTACTTGTCTATCCCCAGATCATAAAATATTCTCCTAGATTTTCTTCTAAAATCCTGAGTAAGTGTTTATATTTAGATTTATGAGCCATCTCAAATTAATTGTTGTATGGTATGAGTTATGGGAGCCCAGGACGATTATTAAAAATACCTACCTTTCCCTGTTGAATTTCTCTAGCACCTTTGTCAATAATCAACTGACCATTTAACTGCAAATTTATTTCTGGATATCCCATTCTGTCGTCTTGATCTATTTGTCTATCCTTATGTATACACCACAATGTCTTAATTACTATAACTTCGTGGTAAACCTTGAAGTCAGGTAATATAAGTTCCCAGCTGACTTTATTCCACTTTTTCAAGATTGTTTTAGGTATTCTAGATCTTTTGCATGTCCATATGTATTTTAGAATCATCTTGTCAATTTCTAAGAAAAACCTATCGACATTGAGTTGAAACTGTAGATCAATTTGGGGAGGCATCTTAATAATATTGAATCTTTCAATCTGTGAATACGATATATATTTCCATTTATTTAGGCCTTCTTTAACTTATCTCAATGGTATTTTGTTATTTTCAATGTACAGGGCTCGCATATCTTTTATTGAATGTATTCAAACTTTTTCTTATATTATGATAAATGAGATTATTTTTAAAATTCCACTTTCCCAGTTTTTTCTTTCTTTTTTTGTAGATATGCCTTAAAAGTCAACACTTTTGCAGTGTTTTCTACTATTATATAGACATACTATGGATTTTTGTACATTGAGTTAGTTAAACTGATATATTAGTTGATGGGAGGAACCTAGTTTAACTGCTGTATTTGATCTAGAAGGTTTTTGTTGTTAATTCTTTAGGATTTCTATGCCAATGATCATAACATTTTCAAATAGGGATGTATTTATTGCTTCCTTTTCAACTCCCTCCCTTCCTTCCTTCCATCCTTCCTTCCTTCCTTCCTTCCTTCCTTCCTTCCTTCCTTCCTTCCTTCCTTTCTTTCTTTCTTTCTTTCTTTCTTTCTTTCTTTCTTTCTTTCTTTCTTTCTTTCTTTCTTTCTTTCTTTCTTTCTTTCTTTCTTTTCTTTCTTTTCTCTCTTTCTTTTTTTTCTTCCTCCCTCCCTCCCTTCCTCTTTCTTCTTTTTCTTTCTTTTCTTCTTTCTTTCTTTCTCTTTCTTTCTTTCTTTTCTTTCTCCCTTCCTCCCTTTCTTTCTTTCTTCTTTCTCTTTCTTATTTTTATTGTTTTCCTCCCTCCTTTCCTTCCCCTTCCTTCCTTCCTCTTTTCTTTTTTATTCTTTCTTTCCTTCCTTCCTTTCTTCCTTCCTTCTTTTTCTTTTTCCCTCCCTCCCTTCCTTTCTTTGTTATTTTCCTTCCTGCCTGCCTTCCTGCCTTCTTGCCTTCCTGCCTTCCTTCCTTCGTCTTTCTTTTTCTTTCTTTTTTCTTTCTCGCTCTCTTTCTTTCAACTTTTCTTTCTTTTCTTTCTTTCTTTTTCTTTTTCCTATTGAACTATCCAGGATGCCCAGTACAGTAGAAGCAGTAAGAATAGAGAACATTGCCTTCTTTCCAATATTAGGGGAAAATGTTTAGCAATCAGTAGGAATTATCAGTGGTAGTTTTTTTTTTGTAGGTGCCTGCAGTTAAATTAAACAAGTTCTCTTTTGTTCCTAGTTTGCTGAGAGTGAAAAACATTTTTTTCATCATTAATGGGTATTGAATATTGTCAAATGCCTTTTCTGTATCAATTGATATATTATTTTTTTTCCCTTTATTACCTTAATACAGTGGGTTACAGATGTTGGAATTATCTGACAAAGACTTAAAGCAGGTACTATACAAATGCTTCAAGAGGCTCATGCACATTCTTGACATGAGTGGAAAGATAGAAAGCATCAGCAAAGAAAGAGAAGATATAAGAGAGAAATAAAAGGACATTTCAGACCAGAAAAATGAAATAACTGAAGTAAAAAACTTGTTGGATGGAATTAAGAGTGGAATAGAGATGATTGAGGAGTTGGCAAACTTGAGACAGGATCAATAGAAATCATCCAGTCTGAACGACAGAGAGAATAAAGTGAAAAACAATGAACATACCTTTAGGGACCTGTAGGAAAATATCAAAAGGTGAATATTCATGCCATCAGAGTAACAGAAATGGAGGAGAAAGATTGTTTGTTCTCAGAAAATATTTGGAGAGGCTGGGTGCAGTGGCTCATGCCTGTAATCCCAGCATTTTAGGAGGCCAAGGTGAGTGGATCACCTGAGGTCAGGAATTCAAGACCAGCCTGGCCAAAATGGTGAAATCCCATCTCTACTAAAAATACAAAATTATCTTGGCATGGTGGTGCATGCCTGTAGTTCCAGCTACTTGGGAGGGTGAGGCAGAATTGCTTGAACCTGGGAGGTGAAGGTTGCAGTGAGCCGAGATTGCACCAGTGCACTCCAGCCTGGGCAACAGAGCAAGACTCCATCTCAAAATAGTAATATAATAATAATAATTTCCAGAGTTTGGTGAAAGACAAAACCTACAGAGTCAAGAATCTTAGTGAGCCCCAAAAGGATAAACGAAAGAAATTTGTGCCCAGAAACATCATAATCAAATTACTAGAAACTACAGACAAAGAACAATTTTGAAGGCAGCCCGAGGAAACCTATGCATTACCTGTAAGGGGGATGAAGATTTAAATGACTGCACATTTCTTATCAGAAACCATGGAGGCAAGAAAGAAGTGACATGACATTTTTAAAGTGCTAAAAGAAAAGAACTGTCAATGCAGAATTCTATATCCAGTGAAAATATATTTTGTGAATGAAGATGACATAGAGACAACCTCAGATAAAAGAAAATTATTTTTGATGAATGTATCATGTGCAGTTAGTTGCCAGTAAAGCTGTTCAATTGCTAAAGGAAGTTTTTCAGATAGAAACGAATGATACCAGAAAGAAACTTAGAATATCAGGAATGAAGGAAGAGTAACATATGACAAAATTCTGGTAATATAATAACTATTCTTCTTCTGAGATGTTTAAGGTATATTTGACAGTTGAAAGCAAAAATTATAGCATTATCTTATGTGATTTTAATGCACATAGATGTAATATGTAGATACCATAACATAAAAGGGGAGGGGTGAATGAGTTAACATAGTGGTAAGATTTCTACCTTCTAGTTGGAGTGGTAAAATACTGATTCTGAATAGATTGTGATACTGTTCTGTATACTGTAATCCCTAGAGAAGGCATTTAAAAATCTATACAAAGAGATATAGTCAAAATCACAGTAGAAAATTAAAATGTAATACTAAAAAATGTTCATTTACATAACTAAAAATATGTTGGAAAGGGAAATTTGAGGGATAAAAAGCAAAAGGAACAAACAGGAAACAAATAACATGATAGACCTAATTCCTGTTATTGGTAAATTCTGTTTTGTATCTTTTCTTCTTGATTAATCTTGTGTGAAACTTCAATTTTATTAATCTTTTAAAAGACTTGCTTTTTGCTTTGTTAATTTTCTATAGTTTTTCTATTTTCAATTTTATCAATTTCTACATGGATCTTTATTATTTCTTTCCTTCTACTTTGTGTTTAGTTTGCTCTACTTTTCCTAGGTTTTTAAAGTGGAATTTGGCTCATTGATTTTAAGACTGTCTTCCTTTCTAATATAATTTTTAAAGTTGAAAATTGACCTTTAAACACTGCTATAGCTGTAGCACCTAAACTTTAGTCTGCTACTTTTTATTATCATTCGGTTTGAAATATTTTCTAACCCAGATATGTTATTTGACCCATATATTACTTAGAAGTGTATAGTTTAGTTTCTAAATATCTGTGGCTTTTCTAGATATATTTATTGATTTCTATTTTAATTCCATTATGGTTAGAAAACATACACTGTAAGATTTCAGTCTTTTGAAGTCTACTGAGAGATAATTTATGGCCAATTTTGGTTTCTTTTAGTGAATGTACCATGTGCAGTTGGAAAGAATGTAAATTCTGTTATCATCGGGGATAGTGTTCTATAAATGTCAATTAGGTTTAGATGGCCTATAGTAGAGTTTAGCAAACTCTTCCCATGAAGGGCCAGATAATAGACATTTCCAGCTTTGTGAGCCATATGATCTCTTTTGCATCTCAATTCTGCAAAAGCTGCTATAAACCACCATAGACAATACATAAATGAATAGGTGTGGCTGTTCTCTAATTTTTTTTTTTTTTTTTGAGATGGAGTCTTGCTCTGTTGCCCAGGCTGGAGTGCAGTGGTGTGATCTCAGCTCACTGCAACCTCCGCCTCCTGGGTTCAAGCGATTCTCCTGCCTCAGCCTCCTGAGTAGCTGGGATTACAGATGCATGCCACCACACCCCGGCTAATTTTTGTATTTTTAGTAGAGACAGTGTTCCACCGTGTTGTTCAGGCTGGTCTGGAACTCCTGACCTCGTGATCCACCTGCCTCGGCCTCCCAAAGTGCTGGGATTACAGGTGTGAGCCACCGCGCCCAGCCTAAAATTTTATTTTTGAGATTTGTCTCATGGACTATAATTCAACAATCTGATCTACAGTGTTTTTTAAAAGATACTGTATATATTTACTGTTTTGTTTTTTTTTTTTTTTTTGTCTAGTTATTCTATCACTTTTCAAAAGCAGGGTATCAAAATCTTTCATTATGAGTACGGATTTGTTTATTTCTCTCTTTAGTTCTGCTTGTTATTTTTAAACTCTGATTTTAGATGCATGAACATATATAATTGTTATGTTTCCCTGATGTATCGACTCATTCATCATTTGACATTTCCCTCTTTGTCTCTAATTATATTTTGTCTTAAAGTCTATTTTGTCAAATATTAACATAGTCACTTCAGATTTCTTTTATTATTAAAAACATGTAACACTATTCACAAAGATTAAGAATAAAAACTTGTATTTTAAAAATACCTAACATTAAATTTATCATATTCACCATTTTTAGCTTTATAGTTCAGTAGTGTTAAGTTTTTTGTTTTTTGTTTTTTTTGAGACAGAGTCTCGCTCTGTTGCCCAGGCTGGAGTGCAGTGGCCGGATCTCAGCTCACTGCAAGCTCTGCCTCCTGGGTTTACACCATTCTCCTGCCTCAGCCTCCCGAGTAGCTGGGACTACAGGCGCCCGCCACCTCGCCTGGCTAGTTTTTTGTATTTTTTAGTAGAGACGGGGTTTCACCGTGTTAGCCAGGATGGTCTCGATCTTCTGACCTCGTGATCCACCCGTCTCGGCCTCCCAAAGTGCTGGGATTACAGGCTTGAGCCACTGCGCCCGGCCAGTAGTGTTAAGTTTTATTCACATTGTTGTCCAACAGTTCTCTAATACTTTTTCATCTTGCAAAAGTGAAACTCAACACCCGTTAAACACTAATTCCTCCTCTCCTCCCCCCAGCCCTTGGCAACCACCTTTCTACTTTCTGTTTCTATGATTTTTGACCACTTTAGATACTTCAAATGAGTGGAATAATACAGTATTTGTCCTTTAGTGATTGGCTTATTTCACTTAGCATAATGTTCTCAAGTTTCATCCATAGTGTAGTGACAACAGGGTTTTCTTTTTCTTTTTTCTTTTTTGAGATGGAGTCTCACTCTATCACCCATACTGGAGAGCAGTTGCGATTCTCCTGCCTCAGCTTCCTGAGTGGCTGGGACTACAGGTGCACGCCACCACGCCCAGCTAATTTTATTTTATTTTATTTATTTATTTATTTATTTTTTTTTTGTGGAGATGAGGTTTCGCCATGTTGACCAGGCTGCTCTCAAACACCTGACCTCAGATCATCCACCTGCCTCGGCCTCCCAAAGTGCTGGGATTACAGGCGTGAGTCACCGTGCCTGGCTGGATTTTTTACTTTTTAAAGGCTACGTAACATTCCACCATGTGTGTACCACATTTTCTTTAGTCATTCATCTGCTGATGGACATTTGTGTTGCTTCCACCTCTTGCATATTTTGAATAATGCTGCAATGGACAAATGGATGTGTAAATATCTCTTTGAGATCCTGCTTTGATGTTTTTTGGATACATACCCAGAAGTGGGGTTTGCTGGGTCATGTGGTAATTCTATTTTCAATTTTTGGAGAAACCTTTATACTGTTTCCCATAATGGCTGCAGCATTTTACATTCCCACCAGCAGTGCACAAGGGTTCCAATTTTTCCACACCCTTGCCAACACTTGTTATTTTCTGTTCTTTTGATGATGGCCCTTCTCGTGGGTATGCAATGATATCTCATTGTGATTTCAACTTGCATTTCTTTTATGATTAGTGATGTTGATTATCTTTTTGTATGCTTGTTGACCACCTTGGATTTCTTATTCTTTCTTTTTACACAGTGTAGCCTTTCTATTCTTTTACTTTCAACCTATTTATGTTTTTGCAGTTAAGTCATCCTTTGTGGATAGTATACAACCAGGTCTTGTTTTTGGTTTGTTTTAAATCCAGTCTGACAATCTCTGTCTTTTTATTAGCATATTTAGTGTATTTATATTTAATATAGTCTTTTAATTAATTAATTAATTTATTTATTTTGGAGACAGAGTCTTGCTCTATCCCCCAGGCGGGAGTGCAGTGACATGATCTCAGCTCACCGCAACCTCCCCCTCCTGGGTCAAGTGGCTCTCCTGCCTCAGCCTCTCGAGTATCTGGGATTACAGGTGTGCGCCACCACACCCAGCTAATTTTTGTATTTTTAGTGGAGATGAGGTTTCACCATGTTGGCCAGGCTGGTCTCGAACTCCTAGCCTCAAGTGATCCACTTGTCTTGGCCCCCCAAAGTGTTAGGATTACCGGCATGAGCCACTGTGCCTGGCCTAATTTTTTGTATTTTTGGTAGAGACGGGGTTTCACCATGTTGGCCAGGCTGGTCTTGAACTCCTGAGCTCAATCGATCCATCCACCCTGGCCTCCCAAAGTGCTGGGATTACAGGTCACCACACCTGGCTATATTTAATATAGTTATTGATGTTAGGCTGTGACATCTTTGAGGGATCAGAGGGTAGATTCTGGCAGGCAGCTTAATGGCTACCTGAGGATGTTCATGTCCTACTCCCTGGCACCTATGAATACGTTACCTTCCATGGCAAAAGAGATTTTGCAGATGTGATTAAGGTTACTGACCTTAAAATGGGGAAGATTAGCCTATCCTGGATAATCTAGGTGGGCCCAATCTAATTACACAAATCCTTAAGAGGGGAGAATTTTCCAGGCTGGGTCAGAGAGATGACATGGGAGGAAGAGGACAGATTTGAAGTGTGAGAGGAACTTGACTCATAGTTCCTGGCTTTGGCTTTGAAGATGGAGGAAGGAGGTCCCAAGCCAAGGAATGCAGCATGGGTCTCTAGAAGCTGGAATGACCCTCACCTTACAGCCAGCAAGAAATCAGGGAACTCAGTCCTACCCGAGTGAAAAGGAAATCAATTCTCCTCTGCAGCCTCTAGAAAGAATATAGCCTGTCAACACCCTGATTTTGGCCCAATGAGCCCTGTACCTCGAGAACTGTAACATAATAAATTTGTGTTGTTTTAAGCTATTAAGCTGTGGTTAATTTGTTATGGTACCAAGAGAAAGCTAACATGACACATACTTCTCTATATATTCTTCCCTTCTAGAATTACCTCTTCCCAATTTTCCTTTTTTTTTTTTAGACAAGTTCTCCCTCTGTCACTCAGACTGGAGTGCAGTGGCACTATCTCGGCTCACTGCAGCCTCCACCTCCTTGGTACCAGCAATTCTCATGCCTCAGCCTCCTGAGTAGCTGGGATTACAGGCGTCTGCCACCATGCCCAGCTAATTTTCTGTGTTTTTAGTAGAGACAGGGTTTCGCCTTGTTGGCCAGGCTGGTCTCAAACTCCTGGCCTCGGGTGATCTGCCCACCTCGGCCTCCCAAAGTGCTGGGATTACACCGCTCCTGGCCCCAATTTTTCCAATTCTATTAGTCTCAAACTCTGTTTTCTGTCCACCTGAAGTCAGTCAAGCGATGACTCACTCTCTGCAGCTGGAGCTGCTCACTGGAGGTTGCCCTCAGGTAAAAAGCCACAAACTCACAAATCCCAACAATTTTCATTCATTTTTCAAGGGCGGTTTTCCTACACTTTCTGCCTTCTTTTGGTCAATCTCTAATGCCTTCACATATTATTTTAAAAATGCTTTGCTCAGATTGTATAATTTTTATTTTATTTTGCTTATTTAGTTTTTTTGAGACAGAGTCTTACTCTGTCGCCCAGGCTGGTGCACCACCACGCCCACTTAATTGTTTTTTCTTTTTTGGTATTTCTAGTAGAGACGGGGTTTCACCATGTTGGGCAGACTGGTCTCAAATTCCTGACATCAAGTGATTCGCCTGTCTTGGCCTCCCTAAGTGCTGGGATTACAGGAGTAAGCCACGGAGCCCGGCCAGATTGTATAATTTTTATCTGCAAGATTACCCACCGTTACCAAAAGGTGGAACTTCATTATACTCTTCTGCCTACTTTTACGTTTGCAATTTCCCGTAATTTAAAAAGAGACAGAAAAAAAAATTTAAACACTCTAGTGGGATGTTTTAATTTTACTTATTCCCATTAATCTGAAACCTAAAAATGAGTTGCTATCTCTTAATGTGACAGTTGAAATAAAAGAAAAGGAATAAAAAGGGGAGTTTTCGAAGCCTTTGATGGGGGAGGAAAGATCCCAACCTTCCCTCGGAGGGAAGGAATCCTTACTTACAGGTCAGTTCCACCACGTGCAGTTCCTCACAGTCACCAGCAGGGGGAAAAAGTAGTTTTGCGTTTCCGATGTATCCCTGCGCCCCGCTGCCAATTCCCCATGCAAAGGGAAGCCAGGGGAGAGCGCGGAGTCCCCCATCAGTGTTCGGAGGAGCTGGCCTGGAGGGGCCACGGAGCGCAAAGGCCCCGCGAAATAGAATATCCGTACGCCCAGCAACCCTCTCTTTCGAGGCGCACTAGATAACTTGGCTGGAACTCTCCGCTGACCGCTCCGCCTGGGACTCAGGGTTGCAGCCGCACAGAGCTTCCTCCAGGGCGCCCGGGGCGGCGCGAGCAGGAGGGGGACCCGGTGTGGCCGTGCCCGGGACCTCGGGGGACCAGGTGAGCCCGCGCCCGGGTCCCAGTGGGATCCAGATGAGCGTACGCCCAAGTCCGCGGGGGACCAGGTGAGCCCGCGACCGGGTCTAAGTGGGATCCAGGTGAGCCAGCGTCCAGCGTCGCCAGGGTCCGGGGCAGGGTCGTCGGGCTTACGACTCAAGCAGTCAGTGGGCAGAATGGGTTGGCGCGGAGAGCCAGGCGCGCTCAGGTCCAGGCGATGGGCCTGGGCATAGCCGTGTCTGCAAGGGCTGTGGTCAGGGGATCGTTGAGAGGACTTGCTTCTACCTAGCGGATTCACAGTACTAGCCATAAAAATAAACCCTGCTAATGAGAAGGTGTGTGGGGAGGGGATGGGAGCGTGGTCATTTTATTAGAGCTGAGCATTAATAATTTCCTTGAAGACCTTGACCAAACTCTTTGTTGTGAAGCCAGTGGAGGGCCTGGGTCCGTGTCCCTGAGTTCTGAGTTAACTACGTGGACAAATGATGAGAAACAGCCGTCACTTTCGGGATGTTTTAAGAGAAAGTCGGTGGGTGCTGAAACAGTGAGTTAGAGAGACTGGGAACAGAAAGCAAAGACCGGAAAGACAAGAAGCAAAGATATGAGAAGTCTAAAAAGGAAACTGCCTGGTAATAAAGCCAGATGGGTCTGGCAGGAGCACTGTCTTGGTTGACATCTGTTGGGGGACATGACGCTGGACAGATCACTGGAGTCAGAGGAGGTCATTAATTAAGAATCCGCTGGTTATCCTTGGTGTTTTAAGGTTACCACGGTAGGAATAGAAATGTGTGCAGCACATAGGCAACAAGTTTTGGCAAATGACCAAATAAGATACAAACATTTACTTGGATTAGGAGATCAGTTGCAAAGTGCTGTGTTTCTATGCCATGATAACCATTCAGAGTGGAATCTCTAGAAAAACACTATGTGTAAATGATTAGATTGTAGGACTAAGGTGCTGCAAAACAGTACAGTAAATTATTTACTCTTTTTAAAATTTTATTTTTGTATTTATTTATTTTTTGAGACGGAGTCTCGCTCTGTCACCCAGGCTGGAGGGCAGTGGCTTGATCTCAGCTCACTGCAACCTCTGCCTCCCGGGTTCAAGCAGTAAATTATTTACTCTTAGTTTCAATAATACTGTGTGTATCAGTAATATTCTAATTACATTTAGGTATATTTCAAGAAGGTTTCCATTTGTTTTAGACAGGTAATTACTAGTTTAAAATAGATGGGAATATAAAACATTCTGATAATTTGAAATATAGGCTAAAGTCAAGTAAAACATTTGCAAAACCATGCATGAAAATGAGTAAAATAATAGCATAGCCAAGTTCAGCTAGTTTTCAAAAGAAATATAGGATGCTACTCTTTCCCCTGTCCTTGTACTTGAGGGTTGAGGGGCTGTTTGTTGTTGCCAGTTCACATCTATGTGTCCGGGTCAGGCCTGCAAAACCTGACTGTGTGTCCCACTTCTCAATTTACCCAGTTCTAGAGTCTTCCTATGCACACCTGTGAAAAGACAACTTATTCTTGTGGTTTAAAACTTGCCGGCCAGGTGCCGTGGCTCACACCTGTAATCCCAGCACTTTGGGAGCCCGAGGCAGGCGGATCATGAGGTCAAGAGATTGAGACCATCCTAGTCATTTGAGACCATCCTAGCCAACATGGTGAAACCCCGTCTCTCCTAAAAATACAAAAATTAGCTGGGCGTGGTAACGCGTGCCTGTAAGCCCATCTACTTGGGAGGCTGAGGTAGGAGAATCACTTGAACCAGGGAGGTGGAGGTTGCAGTGAGTCAAGATCGGGCCATTGCACTCCAGCCTGGGTGACAAGAGCAAAACTCTGTCTCAAAAAAAACCAACCAACCAACCAACCAAACAAAAACTTGCCTATACTGCTTGGTGTTTTAAAAAATTGGGAAGGGGGAGGAAAAGACAGGTTACTCTTCCATGAATCAGACACAGCAACTGAGCCTCAATTGTTGGGGAGGGATTGTTGGCTGAATGAAGAAACTAGGTGGGAGGCAGGAGGGGTGGATATGATGACCTCATTTGAACTTTGCATGCCATTTCTTTTTAAACAGTGAGGAGTTTAGAAAAAGTACTCAAGCTTAGTTTTGGCGGAAAGGCATTAGTAGTATTTTCTCAAGCAGTGTTTGTATAGAAGTATTAAGGAGTCCCCTAACACTTTCTCATAAGCCCCCAGGAGTGGATTCCTTGTACCTCAGAGGCAAGGTACTTGCCAGAAAACCTTTAGCTTGAGGCTTGCTTTAATATATTTTATATGACTGTAATGGAACTTAGCAATTAATCAGAGTAGGTGCTTCTCATTATATTCTTAAAAAATACAATGCATCAGCAAATGTTGCATTATGGGCTATGAAATTCCTTCCGTTAGTTGTTCACATTTGAGCCTGTGCCCACTGTGTTTTGTATGATGGACAAACCAAATAATCATTGTGTAAGTAAGGGAGAGCTTTATATTTTTTCCAATGTGTAAACACTCTCCAAATAGGCAGTCCTTGGTGGGTGTGGCAGCTCCTCTATCTCGTCAGGAACCTGGACTCCTCTTTTTTCTCTGCTATCCTCAGTGTGTAGTTCTCATCTTTCAGGCTGCCTCGTGGTTGCAAGATGACTGCTGAAGTTCTAGTCATGACACTCTTGTTCTAGGCAGGAAGAAGGAGGAAAGGGAGAAGGTAGCTGAATGCACTTTAACAACTTCCATTTAAATTTTGTGGTAGGATGGCTGCAAAGATGGCTGCCAATAATTTTTGTAGGCTTAAGTCATTTTTCCTATCAAGGGGTATGGTCTGTTTCTCTTCTCCTTTAGTCAGGGCTGGCTCTATGACTTGCTTTGACCAATAGAATGTATTGGAAGGCCTTACTAGGCTTTGCTGCTTCTGTTTTTTACCCTCTTGGGATCCAGCTGCCATGTAAAGAAGCTTAGACTAGAGTGTGTGTGTGTGTGTATATATATATATATATATGAAAAACTGGAGTACAGTGGTGTGAACACAGCTCACTGCAGCCTCAACCTCCTGGGCTCAGGTGATCCTCCCACCTCAGCTTTGATAGTAGCTGGGACTACAGGTGCACTTTACCATGCCCAGCTAATTTTTTGTAGAGACAGGGTTTCCCCATTTTGCCCAGGTTGGTCTTAAACTCCTGGGCTCAAGTGATCCACCCACCTTGACCTCCCAAAGTGCTAGGATTACAGGTGTGAGCCACCACAGCTGGCCCGGACCGAACTATTGAATAATGAACAACCATGTGAAGAGAGGCCTAGCCAATCTCCAGCTATTCCAAGTACCCCAGTTGAGGCATAAGTCATGTGTATGAAGCCATCTTTGGTGTACCAGTCCTAGTCAAACTCCACTTCATACCATGTGGAATGCAAGAACCACCCAGTTGAGCCCTGTCAACTTATAGAAATGATCAGAAATAGTAAGTCATTGCCGAATTGTGCCAAAACACAATTAATTGGCTCTCTGCCTCCAAATGCCAGATGGTCAAGAAGTCAAGTTCATTAATTGGGCTGTTTGCCATACTAGACATGTTACGAGTCTATTACTATAGAGGAAGGGGATGGCTGTCTGGGATGGGGAGGAGGGGTAACAGTTGGCCACAGTCACCAATCACAAGATGGCAGCTTGGGACAGAAAAGGCATCTCTGGGACCCCAGAAACAGGGTCCTATGGGATTGTTACTCTCATGCTTTGGCATTAATGGGACTGGGCCATCCACAGAGGCTGTGCTTTTGTGTCCTGCCTTGGCCCTTCCTCTGCTCTGAAGCTTGCTGCGTCACAGTTTCTGTGCCTGCGTGACCTCAGGGCCCACTTTGTGCACACGGTGAGCTCCCAGCTCCTGGCTGCTGCCAGATAGCCTAACTCCTGTTCTCAGAGAGGAAGTTGAATCGTATCAGCACCATTGTCCAGTGAGGTCACTGCAAAGGTCAGCTCTGGTTTCTGGATTGGCTGTACAGCCCTTATCCAGTCAGCTCTGGCAGGAGAGGGACATGGCTTCATGAGAGTTTTGTCGATAACTAGGGTTGTAGGAAGCACAGGCTCTCTTGGGGGTACCATGCATGTGTCAACCAATGTTCTCTTCCAGTTTTTTGAGCAGGAATGAGGCAGGGAAGGAAGACTGTGTGACATGGTGGATTTGCCTCGAGCTCTAGAAGAACTGGATCAAGTTCTGGCTACCTCACTTACTGGCTGTGTGACTTTGAGCAGCTTTTATAGAACTTTGCCTCAGTTTTCTTGTCTGTAAAATGTGGTGATTGGTATCCACTTCAGAAGGTTATTGTGAAGATTAAATGAGAGAGAGTGTGTAAAACACATAATGTGTGCTTACTAAATGTAGCCGTTATGTTACTATTTTATTTTAACGTACATAAGCAACTGTGTGTCTCTTTTGTGGAATCAATGTTCCTTTAAAAATTAGCCACCAATCAAGTGATATTTTCCCATAGCTGTCCATTATACAATTGATAATTCTTTCATAGTAAAACGTTTATTTCCAATGATATGACATCATTTAAAAACTTCTTTTAAAATACTGCAAAACTTTTTTCAAGATCATGACTTGAGAGGGAAATTTACTGGTAATATATTAAAGGGAACGAAAAGTCTCTCTATATTGTATATACCTGTTTTTTCTCTGTCTGGAGTGAGCTGGGGCAGTTTGGGAGTCTGGGCCCATGGGATGCTCCTCTGCTTGCCGGTTCACATGATCGCATGATCGCCCAACATGGGGTGGGACTTAGACTGCCTCCCTGGGCAAGGGCAGCTCGGGAGAAAAAGCAGCGAGTGCTTTAGAAGACAGGCTTTCAATTCCTTCGAGGCTGCAACTTAACTCAAGGTATGTGTGATCTTCCTATAGTAAGGCTTTTAAAATTTTTGTAAAGTAGATTCTCTCAATTGCTTGTGTAATAGCAATGGACAGGGATGTTACAAGTTATTGATGCATTTATTTGATATTTTTTCTAGTGTTTATAGTGAGCACAGGTTTGCCATTCTGTTTATGGTGTATCTTTAAAATGACTGTTTCCGTAATGTGTTACTTCCATAAAGACAAATTCCTTGCAGAGTATTTTTTACCCTTCTTAGATTATCATGCTCTGTAAAAATATAGGTATCACTATCTTTTATTTTTATTTTTATTTTTTAAGAAATTGGATCATGCTCTGTTGCTCAGGCTGAAGTACAGTGATATGTTGATTGCTCACTGTAGCCTTAAACTCGGGCTCAAGTGATCTTCCTGCCTCAGCCCCACAGGTAGTTTGGACTACACGTGTGAGCTACAACACTATCATTCTTTAAGTTGGACCCACCCTTAGTTGGTTGTGACATTTCTTTTCATAACTCCTGAGGGGCAGGTGGTACCACATATAGAAATTATTTTGATTTTGTGAACTTGAGGCTGATATGGATTTATAAGTGCTGGTTGGAGACTACACTCACATCTTAGTGCAGTCTGTCAATATGAGGCAAGAAAAACAATAGCTTATCCTAAAACAACTAGTTTTTACTTATTTATAAGTAATCTACCCTTAGAAAGTTCAGACAAGACAGGAGGGTGTGAGGCCTCCCTCCTATCCCACTTGCCAGAGGTAGGTGGCTGCTGCTAAGAGTCTCTGATCCTCTCTCTCTCTGTGTGTGTGTGTGTGTGTGTGTGTGTGCATTAACAAACATACATATGCATGTCTTGTTTCTACATAATGCAAATAGTGTCTCACTGTATGTTTAGTTATTGCATCTTTTTGTACATATCTAAATCTGTTCCCATTGCAACATACACAGCTCTATTTCATTCTTTAAACTGCGCCATTGTATCCTCTTGCATGGCTGGACCACAATCGACCAATACCATATGAAGATAATTTCCAAAAAGACTATGCTTAAAGCTAGACACTTCTCTAGATTTTTAAAAATTATACAAAAAAAGCATGCCAACCATAGCATGTGTAACAAAGCAGAGTCATATACAGAAAAATTCAATAATACGCTCTTTGCCTCTGATTGTACCCTTTGAGCTACAATCTGAACAGTTTGATTTGGAACTTTCTGCATCTTCTCTCTGCTCAAATGTGTATGTGTTGTGTGTAGAAATGTGCATGGACTTTTTTCCTATTATATATTTGTTCAAAAATAAGCTTATTCTCTGGCCAGGCATGGTGGCTCACACCTGTAGTCCCAGCACTTTGGGAGGCTGAGGCAAGTGAACCATTTGAGGTCAGGAGTTTGAGACTAGCCTGGACAACATGGCAAAACCCTGTCTCTACTAAAAATACAAAAATTAGCTGCGCGTGGTAGCACACGCCTGTAATCCCAGCTACTCGGGAGGCTGAGACAGGAGAATCGCTTGAACCCAGGAGACAGAGGTTGTAGTGAGCTGAGGTCATGCCACTGCACTCCAGCCTGAGTGACAGAGCTAGACTCTGTCTCAAAAAAAAAAAAAAAAAAAAAAAAAACCAAACTTATTCTCTCTATATATGTCTATAATTTTCTTTTATTTTCCTCCCTCTAAACAATATACCACTGGCCTATTTCTAGGTAAGTAAGTATAAGAGTAACATTCTTTTTCATGGTTGTGTAATATTCATTGGTACAGATATCATAATGTAGCCAGCCATTCCTCTATTTGAGGTATTTAGAATATTTCCAGTTTTTTCCATTATAACCAATGCTGGTACTTTTATTCCTGTAGGAGAAATTCCTCAAAGTGTGACTCCTGGGCCAAAGGTCATGTGTATTTCTAATTTTAATGGATGTTGTCAGATTATTTTCCAAAAGATTGTAAAGATTTATATTCCCACCAGCGATATATGATATATGCATTTCCTCATATCTTCATCAGTGCTAGGTGCTATTAGTCTTTGCAGTGTTTACCCATCTGTTCTTATTGTTTTAATTTGAATTGGTCTTACAGTTAGTGGTGTTGGACATCTTTCTGGAGGCTTGCAGGTTGGTTATTCATATCCTTTGCCCATGTGTCTAATGGGTTTAAATGTGGTGACCTTTAAAAGATCACCTTCCAAGGCTGGAGTAGGACACGGCAGCACGGAGCAGGCATCATATTTATGATGGGTGGGGTATATGTCAGTTCGTGTCCCCTGGATGGCTACCATCACCACAATAGCATGGTGATGCCCACCATTAGCACCTCTTCCACCCAGCAGTGCTCCTGGGTCATGTCCAGGGCTTCTGGGCTGCATAGCTCCAGAGGCCATGCTTATATGGTAAGTGGGCAAGGAGTGGCAATTCCCACAGACTCCCACAGATTGCGCCCTCTAGAGTTGTGCATTGCCAGGACCTTGGTCCTGCTTTCTGATAGCACTCACAAGGTTGTAAGTTAACCTCTATGTATGCGTGTGTTTGCCATCTTTTCAGTCATGGAGCTTGCTAAACTTTGATTCCCCAGTGTCTAATCTAGTGCCTGGCACATCATCAGGCCTCCAAGATGTTTGCCGATTGAGTGAATAAAAGTGTCTGCAAGAGCTGGCAGGTTGTTTGGGCACAGTGGCTCATGCCTGTAGTCCCAGCACGTTGGGAGGCCAAGGTGGGAGGAAACTCCTCAGCCCATGAGTTTGAGACCTGCCTGGGCAACATAGTGAGACATCATCTCTACAGAAAACGAAACACTTAGCCAGGCATGAAGGTACATGTCTGTAGTCCCAGTTACTCGGGAGGCTGAAGCAGGAGGATCACTTGAGCCCAGGAGATTGAGGCTGGGGTGAGCTGTGTTCACATCACTGCACTCCAGGCTGGGCAACAGAGCAAGACCCTGTCTCAACAGAAAAAAAGCTGGCAGGTCTCTGAAAGTGGTGGGTAAGAGGCTTGGTGTGTGTGTGTGTGTGTGTGTGTTGTGTGAGTGGGGTGTATGAGTAAGATTTGTGTGAGAGTGGTGTGTGTGTGTGTGTGTGTGTGTATGTGTGTTTGTAGAAATGCCAGGCATTAGAACTGGGTTCAGGGGCAACCAGGAGGACGCTCAACCCAGCAGGGTGGAGAGCTGCCCAGCCGCTCATGCCTTTTTCCTCTACCCACTTCCATCCCAGACACTGACCTCTGAGGCCTCTCTGCTATTCCCTCTCCCTCTGACTCGATCTTGGAGATGCCAAGATCTTCTCTGAGAACTCCCTCCCACCCACAGCTCAAGAGGCCTCTTTGCGCAAGGACAAGGGGATTGTGTTAGATGAGGCCAATTATTCCCCCTGCTATTAGTCCCTGGGAATATAGGGTCAGCAGACCAACATTTGACTTGTCTGTAGTTAAAAAGAAACTGTCCTAACCCCAATGACAGAGCTCAGAAAAATAATGACTATTAATGATTAAAGGAGCTGTGTGTGTGAGTGCGTGTGTGTGGTGTATGCATCTGTGTGTGGGATGCATTGTGAAGGGATCGGGGGTTGGGGATCCGTAATCAAATGAACAACCAAAGCCAGACGGAATAACATTTCACTCATGTATTTATTTTGTTCTATTCATTCATACAACAGATTTTGTACAGGTTCTCAACCTTTTTGAGGTCAAAAAATTCTCTGATAATCTGGTGAAAGCTATCAATATTTTCTCTCACAAAGCACCCCTTACATACACAAAAGTCTTGTATATAATTTGGGGGGGCTTCACCAATCCCCCGAGACCTCTAGGTTCCTTAGCCCTTTGGCTGTAACCTCGGAGGAGGAGAGATATCCTAGAGGTATCTGATTTCTTAAAGGACTATTACTACATTATAATTACTTTTTTCCCCAAGAGCTAATTAAAGCACCCGCAAAGCCTTGAGATTTACTTAGTCGGCCGAGTCACAATGGAACAGTAAAGAAAGCGGGATGAAGTGTCTGTTGCCAGAAGCACATGAATGCCAGGTGATGATTAGAAAAAAATCTTATAGGAGAGATAAAAGGCATCGTTGTCACTTTGAACTTGAAAAGCATCTACACTACACAGAAGCATGTGGCCCAAGTTAAACGTGACGATAACAACAGAAAGAGTTCAGAACTGTCATCACAGGCACTCAGAGACATAGGGACTTTTTAAAACGTGCATAATGCATTTACCCTCAGTGCTGTCTTGTACATTTACTCCATAATTTTGCCATATTTTCCTATTCTAAACCTAAATGCTTTCTTTATCATCACTTGATGGGAAAGGGCCCTGTATGATACGCATGCCAGGACCACGCACCTGCCAGCCCCAGGGACTGCCGGCAAGGCAAGGGCTGATGGGTATAGCTGAGAGCCTTCTCAGAAAGGTGGATGGGAGAAGTGCAGGGGAGCCCCTTTTTCCATTGAGGGGCTGTAATTTTCATCCTGAGGCTTTTTTCTTTTTCTTTTTTCTTTTCTTTTTTTTTTTTTTTTTTTTGAGACGGAGTCTTGCTCTGTCGCCCAGGCTGGAGTGCAGTGGCGCGCTCTCAGCTCACTGTAACCTCTGCCTCCTGGGTTCAAGCAATTCTTCTGCCTTAGCTTCCTGAGTAGCTGAGACTACAAGTGTACAAGTCCATGCCACCATGCCTGGCTAATTTTTGTATTTTTAGTAGAGATGGGGTTTCACTAGGTTGGCCAGGCTGGTCTCAAACTCCTGCTCTCTCAGGTGATCCACCCGCCTTGGCCTCCCAAAGTGCTGGGATTACAGGCGTGAGCCACTGCACCTGGCCAACCTGGGGTTTTCAAAAAGTCCTCACCCACCTGGGCATTGGCTGTGAGCGACCATTGCCATAGGATTTGCCTATTTTCTTGACTGTCAGTCAGTACCACCTTGACTGTCCGGGGTCTTTGAACGCTAGTTTTCTGGATTAATAAACGTCAATCTGGCCAGGTGCAGTGGCTCACGCCTGTAATACCAACACTTTAGGAGGCCGAGGCGGGCAGATCACGAGGTCAGGAGTTTGAGACCAGCCTGGCCAACATGATGAAACTCCATCTCTACTAAAGATACAAAAGACAATTTGCTGGGCATGGTGGCACGAGCCTGTAATCCCAGCTACTCGGGAGGCTGAGGCAGGAGAATCACTTGAACCTGGGAGGTGGAGGTTGCGGTGAGCCAAGATTGCGCCACTGCACTCCAGCCTGGGCAACAGGGTGTGAGACTCCATATCAGACAAACAAGCAAATAAATAAATGTCAGTCCTTTACATCCACATGTGCTGTATCTTTGAACAGAAATCTTTCCAAAATCTCCCTGTATGTTTTGACCTCTGTGAACTGAATAAATTGGTTTTATTCTGGGTAGGATGGGGAGGAAGCCCCAATGGGTTGGTTAATGCTCTGGGAGTCCGTGCTGGCTCAGAAGAGTTGCAAGGGTTAAGCCAATGACCTGTTTGCCTCTTTCTCACAGAAGCGCAAATGAAACTGTGGGACATCTGACCTAGAGGCAGTTTAACGTGGCTGCTTTTTCTTCAAAATTAATCAATGAGTTATAAGCAGAAGCAACCCTTTTCCACAATGCATAATACTCTCTTAAATGCCAGAAAAACTCCACCTTTTTCTTTTTCTCTACCTTTCTCTGCATCCTTTGATTTTCCACTGACTTCCCAAACATTGTCTATTTATGCGTCTTGAACACAATGCAGTTCTTCACCCTGCTCTTCTATCTTCCTGATATTGAAGTTGCTACAATATGCAGGAGTTGCATCCTTTGCCATTTCCAGGTTTTATCCAAGGCCGACTTTGTCTGTTGAGCGTACCTTTGCCAACATAATATGAGACTACAGTTCCTCCATGGCTTCCTTGATAGTTTGCTTTTTCACTGAATTCCAAGCACAGGCAATATCTGAAAATTAGATTTTTGGTATTCTGAGGTCGAAAGTCTTGTAAGATGCCGTGCCAGTTATTAAGCTGTTGGTTCTTAGCTGCAAACCCACCCTGCCCTGCTCTGCTCTGTGAGGCTGGGGCGGCTACTCTGCAAATCTCATTTCCGCTTCTCCAGTAAGGCTCTGTCAATAGGGGGTGCTAGATAGAACCTGCAAGGCTGCGGGAGGGAGAAGGGACTTGCTGTGGCCTCCCCTTCCCTGCTTGTGGTTCCTGTGAAATTCAGCCCAATAACGATTCTTCACTCTGGCAGAGACAGTTCCTCCCATGGAAGCAACTGAATCCTGTTGGATCCTGTTTGTAGTTTTTTCAACATTTGCAAAGCCAGTTTCATCCTGTCACTCTGACAGATATCAGCACCCGCCACCCAGCACGTCCGCTTCAGAGGTCTGAGTCCCAGACCCACTGGGTTCTTGTCCAAGTTCAGAGACATCAGCACCAACTGACCAGCACCCTCTCGTCAAAGGTCTGGGCCCCGTCCCTCTGAGCAGCTCAGAAGCACCAGTGCCAGTGCAAGCAGCTTGCCCTCAGGTGACTGAGGTAACTAACCTTCCCTTCCTGGAAAATTTTCTCATGAAATGTTTCATAAAATGAAATTCTCAGGCCGGGCGCAGTGGCTCAAGCCTGTAATCCCAGCACTTTGGGAGGCCGAGACGGGCGGATCACGAGGTCAGGAGATCGAGACCATCCTGGCTAACACGGTGAAACCCCGTCTCTACTAAAAATACAAAAAATTAGCCAGGCGTGGTGGCGGGCGTCTGTAGTCCCAGCTACATGGGAGGCTGAGGCAGGAGAATGGCGTGAACCTGGGAGGCGGAGCTTGCAGTGAGTGGAGATCCGGCCACTGCACTCCAGCCTGGGCGACAGAGCGAGACTCCGTCTCAAAAAAAAAAAAAAAAGAAAAAAAAATGAAATTCTCTAATAGCCCTTTATTTTCTGAATAATGTCTTAGACCATAAGTTGAATCACTGAGGTAAGAGTGATGGATACAAAAAGGATAACACTAACCTTGGACTCTTCCCTTGATCAAGAGGAGCCCCACATATGTAGCAGTTGAGTCATTTGCTCTCCTCAGGCAAACCCCTAGTTCTGTAATAACCATTAGATACAGTTGCATAAATATATGGCAATCGTGAAAGTCTCTTTCTCAGCCATGTGTTGACTTATACTTTGCAAAGAGCTGGTAAAAATGTGATACCTTGGAGAGCCTGGAAAAGATTAAATTGTTCCCTAGGCACCAAAAGTTCTGTTTTGTTTTTTTAAAAAATTTTTTAGTGGATACCTATAGCATTAGAATATTCAGTAAGAATCAGTGTGTCCCTTTTCTCCAGCTTAAAATCAAGGGCATGTACACAACTTACAAGGAAACTGGCAAGCAACAATAAACAAACCCTTTGCATCAGCTTTATATAAACACCCAAAAGAAAGAAATACATTTATCTGAGAACACCACACATTGTCCAACAACTCCATGGTCCAGTGATTCTTGTCATGACTCACTTTGAAATGGACAAGTCATCGTTCAGAAAACATATAGCTCAGTCAGACATATTTGTTCATTGAAATCTTTTGCCTTTGGCTGAGCCCTGAGCCAATATTTCACTGAAAACCTCTTCCTCCTCTGCAACTTCTTTCTCCAAAGCAGGACAGTGGTCGTTGACTTTAACAATCAAATATGAACCTGCTGAGAATTTGATGAGATCCTGTCTGATCTCTGATGTCCTATGATGCAGATACCTTCTTTTGCTTTAAGTTTCCTTTCTTGCAGAGCCTGAGACATTCTGCTACAGCTAGTTTATTTGGGATGTGATTCCCAAAGAAGGGAGCATGGGGCAGAGAAGAAGCAGAGGTTACCTCTAAGGTTGGTGGAGCTCGATTCTGTCAGGCCTAGAGTTAGCACACTGAAGGCCTTTCACAACCATCTGCTGCAGGCCAGGAGTCTGGAGCATTTCTCCATTGGTTTCCATTGCCAATTGTTTGAAGGTTAGCTGGGGCTGTTCACTGTCTTGCACTTCTGGGCTGCGTAGAGTGGGATTATATGGGACAACACACTGGGGTTGGGGATGCTGTCACAGCTCACATGAAACTGTCTCCCACAGTTGCAGCTCCAGTCAGAGCGGGTAGATGGGATGGACTTAGTCACCAGAGGTGAGCAGCTGGCTTTGGAGCTGGACTACCTGGCATCAGGTCCCAAACTCATCAGCTAATCACTGATTAGCCATGAAATCTTGGGCAAATAATCAAACATTGCTTTTCTTGTCAGTGTAACAGGAGTAATAATAGTGCTTTACCTTAGCTATGGTTACCCAACTATGCTCTCCTAGTTTAAACTGTGTGCAAATCTCCCTTTTATCTTTTAAGGTGGCCACAACTTCTCTGTGTTTCCATATTTCTCTTCTGTGCCAGCACATGCTGAATGAAGTACCCCTTCCCTTTCCAGTTGCATACTTTAGGGTTTTGCAGCTTAGCTGCCCTTCTGTGGACTCCCCCACATGGTTTCCCTCCTCCTTTTTTTTTTTTTTTTTTCTTTTTTTGAGACAGAGTCTCGCTCTGTCGCCCAGGCTGGAGTGCAGTGGCCGGATCTCAGCTCACTGCAAGCTCCGCCTCCCGGGTTCATGCCATTCTCCTGCCTCAGCCTCCTGAGTAGCTGGGACTACAGGCGCCCGCCACCTTGCCTGGCTAGTTTTTTTGTAGTTTTAGTAGAGACGGGGTTTCACCGTGTTAGCCAGGATGGTCTCGATCTTCTGACCTCGTGATCCGCCCGTCTCGGCCTCCCAAAGTGCTGGGATTACAGGCTTGAGCCACCGCGCCCGGCCTCCCTCCTCCTTTTTCATCCCTCTGCTTCTCTGCCTCCCTACCCTGTTTGTCCTCAGGGTGCAGAGGGGCTGCAGAGTTCAAGCCCTCAGTGTGCCCTCCTGCTGCTGCTGACCACAGCCCTGTGGGGCTGAGGTCATATTGTACTTCCTTGAACAACTCACTGCAACCCACCCTACTTTCTTGCAAGTGCTGATGTAAACATTTCTCTGCCAGAATCTGATAACGTTCTAACACTGCCGGCACATAGATTAATGTTGACACTTTTAGTGATGCTCTAAATACAGATAAGCTAAAGTGGTTCAGCTAATGGCAGCATTCAGGGGCCTAAACTTCCCAAACTAACTACAGCTGCTCTAGAGTTTACTTACTACTGCTAGGAAAAAGCGTCATACCTCCCGGCAAACACAGATATTTTTCTTTTTCAGATAGTAAGATACAGGTTGAGTTGAGTATCCCTTATCTGAAATGCTTGAGACCAGAAGTGTCGTAGATTTCAATGTTGTTCAGATTTTGGAATATTTGCATTACATTTAGTTGTTCAGCATCCCTAAATCAGAAAATCTAAAATTGGAAATGCTCCAGTGAGCATTTCTTTTGAGCATCGTGTTGGTGCTCAAAAAGTTTTGGATTTTAGAGCATTTCAGATTTCAGATTTTCAGAGTAGGGATACTCAACCTGTAATAATTTTAACCTTGGCTGACAGAATACTCGGAGCTAAATTCTATGTTCCAACATAAGAGTTATACTTCACTGATGTTTTCTGATATATCCATCTTTTCCCCTGGATAATTAACTCTTATTTTAATTATCCTAATATATAGGTACTTTGTTGTAAGCTCAGTGAAATCCTTACAGAAGTAAGCAGTGTGTGAGTAGAAAATGATGCGTGAATTACTAGACGTGTCATTGCCCCATGAAAATATACAACCTACGTTGGTTGTATAGTTGTTCCTGAACACAACATCTTTCAAGGCCAGGATTTCTAAAACCTGTTACATGAGTAGTTGGTAGTTTCCACTATCTTTTTGTTTAATATTTCAGAGGATATATAGTATTTTAGTGAAGATATTTTGGGTGCAGGGTACCGAAAACCTAATCCAGTGCACAGGCTTGAACATTAGATGGGATTCACTGAGTTTTTGTGACACAAATGCTTGGTGGTTTGATCAGGGTTCTGGTTCTGTCTTAACTTCTCATAGTTTCTCCTGCCCTGTGTGGGCTTTGTCTTCAGGCTGGCTTTCCTCGGCAGGGCGGGCCTGCCAGTTGTCTCTGATGAAGACATACTCTCTCTGCAGGAGTTCATCCCTCAACCAAACACCGCAGCAAGGGTAGTTGGAGGTGCCCTGATTGGGCTAGACTGGCCAGGCCCGGGCTGATGCTGGGATGCACCGGGGAGTCCACCCCACACAAAGCCCAGGTGCTTCACAGTAGGGGTGGGGTGGGGTAGCAGACAGGAAGGGAGGTTTATTGCTCACTCTATTGACAAGGCTGATGAAAAGAACCACTAGGAGGTAAGCTACTATAAAACTCTGCATATGTAATTATTTAGGATGAACAATGCCAGGTTGTGCTTGATGGGCCTTCTAAGTCCTTTTGGAGCCCTCCCACTTTCTGGTAAGCCTTTAGACAAAATCTGCTTTGTGATGCCTCTAGAATGGGGCAGGTGGAAAGCTTCCTGCAATTACATTCCTTTTATATGTTTCTACACCAGAGGTTTGCAGTTTTATAGGATTCACCTGCCAATTGGCAACCGATTTGAGACATTTTAGTGCATCAGGAGAAGGCGGGGACATGCTGAGGGAGCAGCCTGGGGCTTGGTGGAATGTATACTGTAATCACTTTACATCAGAAAGACCCTTAAAGCAATTATATACTTCTGCAAACAGAACTCGAAAAGCGTTCTGGATACTTTCTCCTCTTAATTTACCAAAGAATACACCAATTCTTTTTGGAAAATAAACTTTTTTCCCTAGTAACTATATTGTCCCATATCTGGTTATAATTTATGTGTGAAGTAAGTAATTAATAGAGGACTGCCAGAATTTATGAGAATAAGAAACCCCATGAGTTCACGTGTGCACACACACACAGAGGACGTTGATATAGTTTGGATATTCGTACCCTACAGATCTCACATTGGAATGCCAACCCCAATGTTTGAGGTGGGCCTAGTGGGAGGTGTATGCAACACAGGGGTGGCTCCCTCTTGTGTGGCCTGGTGCCGTCCTTGCAGTCGTGAGTGAGTTCTTGCTCTACTAATTCGCCCAAGATCTGGTCGTTTAAAAGAGTCTGAGACTTCCTCCTCTCTCCCTTGCTCCCTCTCTCACTACATGATATACTGGCTCCCCTTCACCTGCTGCTGTGATTGGAAGCTTCCTGAGGCCCTGTGCTTCCTGTATAGCCTGCAGAAGTATGAGCCAAATAAACCTCTTTTTTAAAATATAAATTACCCAGTCTCAGGTATTCCTTTATTGCAATGCAAACAGTCTAAGAAAACTGTTTTCACTGCCTAGCTAAAAGGAGACAATGGCCTCTGTAAAGCACCTTGTCATGGACAAGTGATGCTGGCATGTCATCATAATTGTGACCTATGAAATCTTTGCCTCTTCTCAGGTTGCAAATATTTTTCTCCTGACAGTTCTATATAGTAGCCCCTGCTTATCTGCAGGGGGCATATTCTAAGACCCCCCAGTGGATACCTGAAACCATGGATACTAAAGAACTCTATATATACTGTGGTTTTTTCTTATACATATATTCCCATTATAAAGTTTAATTTCTAAATTAGGCACAGGAAGAGATTACAACAAATTATAATAAAACAGACAATTATAATGACATGCCAGCATCACTATTCTTGCACATTGGGGCCATTACAAAGTAAAATAAGTGTTGCTTGAACATGAGCACTGTGATGTCACGACAGTTGATCTGATAACCCAGATGGCTGCTAAATGATCCATAGACAGGTAGCATCTACAGTGGAGATCCACCAGACAAAGGGATGACTCACATCTTAGGAGGGATGGGACAGATGACCTGAGATTTCATCACGCTACTCAGAACAGCACACAATTTAAAAAGTGTGAGTTGACCAGGTGTAGTGGCTCACACCAGTAATCTCAGCACTTCGGGAGGCTGATGTGGGTAGACCACTTGAGCCCAGGAGTTCAAGACCAGCCTGGGCAATGTGGCTAACTCCTATCTTTACAAAAAATACACAAATTAACCAGGTGTGGTGGTGCGTGCCTGTAGTTCCAGCTACTCGGGAGGCTGAGGTTGGAGGATTGCTTGAGCCTGAGAGACCAAGGCTGCAGTGAGCCAAGATTGTGCCATTGCACTCCAGCCTGGGTGACAGACTGAGATTCTCTCTCAAAATAAAAATTTTTTTTTAAAGGATGAATTATTTATTTCTAAAATTTCTCATTTAGGTTGTTTTTGGGTGTGAGTGGATGATGAGCCACATATCCCTTTGCTTGGCTGAGGGTAACTGAAACCATGGAAAGCAAAACTGCGGATAAAGGGGGAGTACTATAATTTTAGCTGTATTATGTTTACATTGAATTGATTTTGTATATGAGTGCAGATAGGAATTGAGATTCATTTTCTTCCCCATGTGGATATCTACTTTTCCAGCATCATTTATTGAAAAGTGCTTACTTTTCCTATTGGAGCTTTGGTGGCTTTGTCAGTCATTAAGTAACCTTACAGATGTGAGTCTAGGTCTAGGCTCCCTGTTGTGTTTTATTCATGTATTTGCATAAACTTGCTTTGTGTACATTAGCTTGACTACTGGAACCTCAAAATCAGGTTGTGGGAGTCCTCATATTCTGTCTTGTTGATATTAATTTAGAGATCCTAGGACCTTAGTGTTTCCATATAAATTTCAGAATCAATTTGTCAGTTTCTCTGAAAACCTGACCTAATTATGAGTTGTATTGCATTGAATCTATGATCAATCTGGGGAGACTGTATATTATAAAAGCGTTGGGTTTTTCAACTTATGAACATGAAATACCTCTCCATGTATTTAGGTCTTCTAAATTCATAGTTTTCTGTGTAGAGTTATTAAATATCTTTTGTTAACCTTATTTCTAAGTATTTAATGTTTTAGATATCATTATAAATAAAATTGGTTTTTAAACTTTATTTACCTTTTTTTTGCTGGTAATTAATCAAAATATAATTGATTTTTGCAGATTGACCTTGTATTCTGTGACCTTGCTATTTTTACATAAATTCCTCAGGATTCTCTTTGTAAACAATGATGTCATTTGTACACAAAGAGAGTTTTACTTCTTCATTTTCAATGTTTATGACTATTATTTCTTTTTGTTTTATTTTACTGCCTAGGACCTCCAGTGCAATGTTGAACAGAAGTGGTGAGAGTGAACATTTTTAGCTTGTTCTTGATAATAAAAGAGGACACTATTTCACCATTATCATAAATGGCAGTTGGACTTGGTGAAATAATGTCTGTGCTTATGAAATGATTATATATTTGTCTTCTCTTTCATTTTATTAATATGGTGGATTACACTGACAATTTAATATGCTAAATCAACATTGCATTCTTGTGATACGCCTACTTGTGTATGGAATATGACCTTTTGCATAGATTTTTGTATTTGATTTGCTAGTAGTTTATTTAAGTTCATGAGGGATATTCTGTAGTTTTCTTTTATTGTAATATATTTGTTAGTTGTTTGGTATCAAATTTACATAGGCCTCATAAAAGTGATTCAGACAATGTTCTCTTGTATTTTAGAAAGAGTTTGTCTAAATTTGATGTCATTTCTTCCTCAAATGTTTGACAGAAATCACCAAAGAAACCATCTGAGTCTGGAATTTTCTTTGTGTGAAGGTTTTTGATAATACATTCAATTTCTTTACTAAGTATAAGGCTAGTAACACTTTTTTTCATTGTGTGTTATTTTTATTTTTCAAAGGATTATTTTATTTTATCCAAATTGACAAATTTATTGGCATTAAGTTATTCATATATTGCCTTATTATCTTTTAAATGTCTATAGGCTCTATACTGGTGTCCCTGATTTTATTCTTGATATTGCTAATTTGTGTCTTCTTTTTTCCTTTCTTAGTCTAGGTAGAGGTATATAGTTTTTATGCATATTTTTAGGAACCACCTTTTGGCTCTGTTTTTTGTCTATCGTTTGTCTGCTTTCTCTTTTGTTAGTTTCAGCTTTATTTTCTCATTCCTTAACATTTCTTATAGTGTAGATGTGCTGGCAGTGAACTCAGGTAGTTTTTATTTTCCTGAAAATATTTTTCTTACTTTCCTTCTTGAAGAATATTTTGTTTGGATATCAAATTCTAGGTTGACAGTGTTCCCTCCACTCCAGCACTTCTACTGTTTGGTTCCATTATTTTCTGGCCTATGTTTTATCAGATGAAAAGTTGGCCATCATTTATATTATTATTCCCTTCTATGCAATTTATCTTTTTTTGAGATAGGGTCTCACTCTGTCATCCATGCTACAGTGCAGCGGTGTGATCTCAGCTTACTGCAACCTTCACCTCCTGAGCTCAAGTGAGCCTCCCACCTCAGTCCCCCAAGTAGCTGGGACCACAGGTGCCTGCCACCACACCTGGCTAATTTTTTTATTTTTAGTAGAGATGGGGTTTTGCTATGTTGTTCAGCCTAGTCTCAAACTCATGAGCTGAGGTGATATGTCTGCCTCAACCTCCCAAAGTGCTGGAATTACAAGCATGAGCCACCACACCCAGACTTTAATTTACCATTTTTATTTGACTTTTTTTTTTTTTTGCAGAAATGGGATCCACTATGTTGCTCAAGCTGGTCTCGAGCTCCTGGTGTCAGGCAATCCTCCCACCTTAGTCTCCCAAAATGCTGGGATTATAGGCATGAGCCGCCATGCCCAGTCAATAATTTTTTTAACCTCTGATTTCAGAAGTTTGATTGTAATGTGTATGCACACATACATTCACACACATACATATATGTGTATATATATATGCATGTGGAGGTATACTTATGACATTGACAATTTTAATATTTTAAATCAACATTGCATTCTTGTGATAAACCTACTTGTTCATAGTGTATTTTTTGCATGTATTTTTGTATTTGCATAAATATTTATATTTGCATATTTTTTGTATATATCTCCACATAGCACATATATATATATATATATATATTCTGCTTGTTCACTGAGGTTCTTTAGATATTTTGGACATTGTTTTTCAAAAAACTTTAATTTTTGCTTCATTCTTTTTCTCCTTTTTTGGAACCTCAATTATATGTATGTTATACCTTTTGATATTATCCCATAGGTTAAATTTTTTTTTCTTCAGATTGAATTATGTTGATTAATCTTTTTTTCAAAATCACAGGTTCTTTCTTCTAACATTTTCAATATTCTATTAAGCCCATCTAGTGAATTTTTTTTTTTTTTTTTTTTTGGGCTGTAGTTTTTATTACCTTGAATTTTTAATTTTACATGTTGTAATTGTGAGCTTGGTATATTTAATGTTTTTGTTTCTCTGCAATGATTTCCTATTTGTCAATTCATTAGGAACTTATTTTCTTTTACATCTTTGAACATAGTTTCATTTGCTGATTTAAAAATCTTCATCTGCTTAATTCAACGTGTTGGTTGTTATGGAGTGTCATTTCCTGTTTGTGTGTGCATGAGTGTGCACACACCCACTCACCTGTATGTCTAGTGATTTTTATTTTATTCTGGACATTGTGGACAACCTGCTCTACAGCCTATGGCTTCTCTTATGGTTCCTCTGAAGAGATGTAAATTTTTGTTTTAAAAAGACCAGGTAAGGTTACTCACACGTATAATCCCAGCAGTTTGGGAGGCCAAGGTGGGAGAATTACTTGAGCACAGGAGTTTGAGAACAGCCTGGGCAACACAGGGACACTTCCTCTCTACTAAAAATTAAAAGATAAGTGAGGCATGGTGGCATGTACCTGTAGTCCCAGCTACTTGGAAGGCTAAGGCCAAGGATTGCTTGAGCCCGTAAGCTTGAGGTTGCAGTGAGCTATGATTGTGCCGCTGACCTCCAGCTTGGGTGACAGAGCAAGACTTTGTGTCAAAAAAAAAAAAAAAAAAAAAAAGTTATATTTAAGCAGAACATTAACTTGGTTGAACTCAAATTCCAAAAATCTGTCATAGCTGTTGTGAGAAACAGCTGACATTTTGTCTAATTCTTTTAGTCTTACATAGGCTGCTTGAAATCTGTCTCATACATGCATAGTTCAGGGGCATTGAGAGATTTACAGAGTTTATATTCTGAATTTGGAGCTCCTCTTCTGTGGCTCTCTCCTTTTAATACTTTCTCTCAGCACTTTTCAGCTGTGGTGATAGCCCTGAGTTTTATCCTTTGATTTCCCCAAGCCAGTAAGACTGCAAGTTTCTATTTGATTTCAAGATGCCCTGAGAGGTGCCAACTGGGATCTTACTGCCTTCAGGCAAGAAGCTGTGAAAACAGAAAACTCATTAGTGTGGGTCACTTCTTTGAAGGGCAGACTCCTGTCCAGTTTCTGCTTTCTTTTGGCCCCCTTTCAGTGCCTTTAGATTGTTATTTTTAGATAGTTTTTTAAAATATTTCTTCCAGAATTTGTAGTTGTTATCTGCAGATTGGTCTTACACAGACTTCTCTACCATTACCATGTCAGTTGTCTTTTGACTTTGTTTATGATGTTTTTTGACATGCAAACATCTTTTATTTTTATAAATGTAAATTAATCAATCTTTCCTTTTATTGCCTCTGGATTTTAGGTCACAGTTCTTTCTTTACACCCAAGTTAAACAGAAATTCACCTGTGTTTTCTTCTAGTGCTTATATGGGTTTGTTAAAAATTTTTACATTGTTTTCCTAATATATTCAGAGTTTATGTATAAAGTGTGAGGTATAATTTAATTTTATCTTTTTACAAATGGTTAATTAGTTGTCCCAGGACTATTTATTAAAAAGTCTGTCTTTGTCCTAATGATATGAGATGTAACCTTTATCATATTCTAAATTTCCACATATTCTGTGGTCTATTTTGAAATTTGTATTCTATTCTGTCCACTCATTGGCATCTCACTGTTTTAATTAGAGAGACTTTAATGTGTGTTTTCATATAGGAAAATGTTAGTCCTGACTTGTGTCTTTTCTTTTTCATTGTTTTCCAATTTCCGTATGTTTATTTTTCACTATAAATTTTTAAACAGTCATATTGGGATATAATTTACATACCATACATTTTACCCATTTAACATGTCCAATTTAATATTTTTTAGTATATTCAATATGTTTTGTATATTGAAACCATCATCCCCATTTAATTTTAGAACATTGTTGCCCCTCCTAAAAGAAACCTTCTACCCATTATCAGTCATTCCCTGTTCTTTCTCCTACCCTCCTCCCAGCCCTAAGCCATCACTATTCTACTTATTTTATTTATTTATTTTTTTGAGACAGAGTCTCTCTCTTGCTCAGGCTGGAGTGCAGTAGTGCAGTGGTGTGATCTCAGCTCACTGCAACCTCCACCTCTTGGGTTCAAGTGATTCTCATATCTCAGCCTCCTAAGTAGCTGAGATTACTGGCATGCGCCACTATGCCTGGCTAATTTTTGTATTTTTAGTAGAGACAGGGTTTCACCCTGTTGGCCAGGCTGGTCTAAAGCTCCTAGCCTCAAGTGATCCACCCACCTCGGCCTCCCAAAGTGCTGGAATTACAGGTATGAGCCTTTGCCCCGGCCTCTGCTTTCTTTTTCTATAAATTTGCCTACTTTGGACATTTCATATAAATAGAATCATATAACATGTGATCTTTTGTGATTAATCATATAAATTTTAGTGCGAACTTAGCATCATAAAAAATGCTTACTGGTATTTTTATTGATATTTCATTAAATTTATAAATTAAGGAGAACTGACATCTTTATGATATAGAGTTTTCCTACAAGAAGAATAAGAGCTGTTTTTTCGTTTGTTCAAATCTAGTTTTCTGTCATCAGGAATTTGAAATTTTCCTCATTTAGATTTTATACGTTTCTTGTTAAGTTTATTCCTATATATTTTATTTCATGCTGTGTTGCTCTTATAAATGGGATTTGCACTACATTATATTTTCTAACTGGTTATTGTTTGTGTTTTTAAAAACTATTGTTTCTAAAGGTTAATTTTACCTTCTTTTATCTTATGGAATTATTTTATTGTTTTAGTTGTATTGATTTTCTCAGACTTTCCAAGTATACTCTCATATCATCTTCAAATAAAAATAGGTTTACTTCTTTTGCAATTCTCTAAGTCTTGCAAGCATCTAAGTGCTCTCCCTTATCTATAGGCGTTGCCATATAATGTTGAATAACAGAGGAGATAAAAGTCATTCTCACTTTGTGTCTTACCTTAATAGAAGTGCTTCTAATGGGAAACAAATCCTTTCATTAACATACACACCTTGAATGACTTATTCTTGTCTGTTTAATAAATGAATATTTATTCCTCTGTCTCTTGGAATTATGATTAACCTCAAATCTTTGCTTTGGATTCACAAATCCATTTTGTGACTCACAGTGATATTAGATTACATGGAGTCGTGTTACAAGCTATGTATTAATGTACGAAATCTGTCCCAATGTCTCCAGCTTGGGTCACTATACTCTAAAATATTTTTGCTTATGTAAATGAGTAAAATGTTATCTTTTTGGTATAATCACTCTGGAAAACTTTATGGCAGTATTTACTAAAGCAATAACATATAATACGACCCAGCAATTTCCTCCTGTATATATCCCACAGAATGACTGCTACGTCCTACAAAAAACATGGGTTAGAATGTTCATAAAAGCTTTATTCGTAGTAGCTAAAAACCACAAACAATCCAAATTCTCGTTGTAAGTAAAATGGATCTGAGGCAGGAGAGTTCCCTTGACCTCCACACGGGACTTGCGACAGGGGTGGCCCATGTACTCAGCCACCATGCTCAAACCCTTTGCAGGAGGGCAGCATGCAGGCGAGCAGGTGCAGGAGCCGGGCGAATACCTTTGGGTGCCAGCAGGAACGAGCTCCGTACCAGCCCACGGCAGCATCTAGGGGTTGCCCACGATTTCTGGAGGCCCAGAAGGCGTATGTTACAAACAATGCTCTTTTAGCCCTGCCATCAGTGGATGGCTTAAGTGTTAAACAGCTCAGTGAAGAGTCAGTGTGACAGCCTTTTTGGGTTCCCATACCCAGTGCATCCTGAATTCTTGTCTGGAGTCCAGGAAGAACCAGGTTACACGAACAGATTAAAGGGTGGTGTATGTGGAGGATTTTGTTGAGCAATGGAAGTGGCTCTCAGTGGGATGGGGAGCTGGAAAGGGAATTAAATGGGAAGATAATCCCTGACCATCCCCAGCCAAACTCTCAACATTCGGATGCTTCTTTCTCTCCTTCTCTGCTACACCACTCTGCTCCTCTGCCAGTGGAACTTGGGGTTTTTATGGATACAGGGTCGGGAGTGTGGTGGGCCAGGATGGTTTTGGAAAAGGTAGCATTCAGGTGGGAAAACAAGGAATGCATGTTCTCGTTTAGGGTGGCAGATCCAGGCTTTAGAGTGGAGCCCTCGACAGGGACCCTGCTCTTTTCTACACGATATTTCCCTGCCTCCTGTCCATGTCTTATGATACATTCAAACAATGGAATTCTACATAGCAACAAGAATGAACTGTCTGTACCTATTTGCAACCATGTGGATGAATCTCACAAGAATGATGAGTAAGGAAACCAGAAACAAAACATCACTTACTGTACGTGTTCATTAACATAAAGTTCAAAGATAGATAAAAAAAATAAAGTCAATGATTACAGAATAGTAACTGGTGGGGAGAGACAATTAGGGGCAGGTAATGATCTGCTTCTTGTTCGAGTGCTCGTGTTCTGGTTCTCTTTTCATGATGATTTGTGAAGTTTTCTGCACGTATATTATACTTCAATAAAAATTATTTATTTATTTTTGTTTTTGAGACGGAGACTCGCTCTGTCGCCTGGGCTGGAGTGCAGTGGCCGGATCTCAGCTCATGGCAAGCTCCGCCTCCCGGGTTTAGGCTGCCTCAGCCTCCGGAGTAGCTGGGACTACAGGCGCCTGCCTAGTTTTTTGTATTTTTTAGTAGAGTAGTTTTTTGTATTTTTTAGTAGAGACAGGGTTTCACTGTGTTAACCAGGATGGTCTCGATCTCCTGACCTCGTGATCCGCCCGTCTCGGCCTCCCAAAGTGCTGGGATTACAGGCTTGAGCCACCGCGCCCGGCTGCAAAAATTATTTTTTTAACTGAAATTGTTTCGCCAAATTCCAAATGCCAGGGAATGGTGAGGGGACCTTTTCTCTTTTATGGACCTTTGGGATTGAGACCCATAAAGTTGAGGAAATTCTCAATTCATTGCACAACTATCATTCTGCTCTTCTTTAGGATGTATAAAACCATTGTGCCAATGTAGATCAGAACCTAGATGTTTAGTATTTGCATTTCCTTACACACTTTGAATATAGGATCAGGAATTACTTCCAAGTAGAGGAGCCAGGTCCTTGAAAGTGGCTCCTGGTGGACACCTGTTTTCCAGAGAGATTGTCATTCTTTCCTGTGTGCTGATTGTCAGTTAGGACACAATGTCAGGTTCTGGAGTCAGTAACCTTGTTTCAGGTCTGGAAATCTGCCTGGAAGAGCAATTTCAAACTTACTACAGTCAGATTGTTAGAAAAAGCTTAGAAGATTCGTCTAAGGTGGTGGCATACATCCACAGCTCCACCTGCGAGGAATTAAGCTGGGAATGTGGGAATGTTGAGCTCTGGACCGTGAGTGGGCTTGGCATTCTGTAGCATTGCTTTCACCTAATTGCAATCTCAAGGCCAGACCATCAGGCTGAGTTGATGAGGATATTCACTTTGTGACACAGTCTTTGCTTTCCTGGGACCCTCAGGAGGAGAAATGTGGCCTACTTGAAGAACAGGAGACTGGCACTTCTCAGCATGCCACTTATTTTTATCTTAACAACACTGTGAACCAGGTAAGCTTCTCCTTTCAGTGTTAGAAGCTTCTGAAAGCCAAATGTAAGGATTTAAATGTGTCTATAGAGCTTTACAGTATGCATTTTTATATCTGCTAATTCCTAGCTCCATTTTAAACCCCTACCCTTGTTTCATTCTTTCTTTCTCACCTACTTTTTATGTGTCTTGATGTAGTTTATGTATATTTTCAGATTTGGCTTCCAAGGGTGTACTAGAACCTTTGCACTTGTTAAATGTTCAGAAATTTTGTGTGCCCCTTCTTAAACAGTTGATAGTTTGAAATCAGCCATACTGGGAATATTTACACTGTGGATATAGGCAAATGCTCCAAAACAGATCTTCTCCTGCCCCAAGGGAGCCAGTTTACCAGCCCACCTTTGTTTATATCTTTTCTAGAAAAGGTGGAGTCCAAATGTGTTTTTAAAAGGTTTAATGAAATTACCTACTTATTTAGATGCTGTATGTTATTTAAAATCTTTCCCTTATTCTTTTTCTTTAACAAGTTTAGAATACCTGGTTTATTGGGAAAACTTCATAACAAAAACTACAATTGGCTTTTTCCACAACTTACAAAATAATCATCTGATATTTAAAATGAATTGGTTTTCATTATATAAGTAGAAATGGAAAAAAATCACAATAACCCATCTGATGCATCATATATGTGCTATTCAGAGAAACTCAAATTCCCAGATTCTCCTGTGGCATGTTTTACATCAGACAGTTTACATCTGTTTACCAAGAAAGACCAGGATTTTAACTATATGTAGGTTTCTGCTTACAGTTGCAAACTATCAGAAGTCTGTCTATATGATAGAGCCCAGAAAAACCTGAGATTTAGAAAAGCGAGTCATTTATTCTCCTGAGGCTGTTTTAGTGGCACTTTTGTGACAGGAATGACCTCCTAATGCTTTACTACACAACTTAACCAGATCTATCAGTCATGATAAAAAAGACTCAGTCCATCTTTCAATCCAGTCTACTCTGGTTTTGAACATATAAATACAAACCACTACAGATTTATTAATATAGCATTTTCCCACACCCTAATCCTATAAAGAACTTTAAAAGAGAAAATTTCATCTAAATATTTCACACTTAAAGGAAAGCCTTACTAACTATAGCAACAGGTTTGGACCACGAAACAGTACTTTCCTAGATGATAAATTGAGTCAACATAAAGCCTTAGCAAAAATGAATGATTCAGGATATTAATGAGAAATCCTCACAAACGATATGCATTTAGGAAATGACTTTGCTTTCCTTAAATAGTTTGAAGCCTTGAAAATAAGCTTTTTTTGCATTTCTTTTAGAATATTTGGTCATTAACAATTTTTAGTATTATCTTCCTCTTCTCCTTAGCCCTTAACAGACCCAGTCCATTTTATTTGCTTTCCCTTATTCTTAAGAGTAATGGCACTGTTTTGGGTCCAAAAATGTTTCAAGGGGAGTAGATCTATGAGATTGTTTTCATTGATAGCAAGGGAAAAATAAGATTAATCTAAAATGTGCTATCTTTTCAACTTGGCTGTAGTGCAAATATTCTGCAAAGGAGTATATTTACAGCCGTTGATATGATGAAAGTTGTTTACATTTCTGTTTATCACATTTTAAGTTGTGTTCCGGAAGAGCAAAGATTCTGGTAAATCTAGCGGTACTGGAAGCAAGTTAGTATCAAGTTCAGTGTGTGATGGCTGCTAAGGGACCATTCAGTGCAAATTAGAAGTAATAATAGCTCAGGTTTAAAAGGGCAAAGAATTAGGGCTGGGAAGGGAAATGACTCCCTGCAGAGGACAAGGGCTTTGCACTGACAAATGTGACTGCTTGGTACACAGCTCTTCTCTATGCTCTGTCGGGACAGAGAGCCAAGGAGGGTGGGGACAGAGCAGGGGTGAGGAAAGCCACAGAGCAAAGCTGCAGTAGCTGCCAGCAGGAATTCAGGCTGCTCTGCTATCAGACACAGCTTAGAAAGTGGTTTACATTAGAATAAGTGCAAACAACTAATAGAAGGCAAGTTTATTACGGAGAGTTGACGGCCCAGCAATCTAAAACTTCTGCAACAGCACAAAAGAGAGGAGAAGGAGGTCCCTGCTGGTAAAATGCCAATCCTTGAGCCACAAACAACACTGAAGGCAGCTGGAAAGTGCCCCAAACCTGAAGCACCCCCAGAGGCATTACAGCAGGGTGGCTTGGTTCACTGACCACTGGAAGCGCCAGCAGTGACTGTGCACTTACTGCCAGGCACCTGACTGTGCTAACAAACTCTTCACTTTGCTTTAGCCACTTAATTCTCACAGCAGATGGGGAAACTGAATCACAGAGTGGTGCCCAGGGTGACTGTTCATACTAAGGACTAAACTCTGGTTTTTATCTTGCCCAAATTCCTATCCATCTAAGGGGTCTGGGGAGTCATGCATACAAATAATCAATTCTCATCAGTTGGGTTTTATTTAACCCTGTATATCGTAACTGACTTTCCAATTTGACTCTGGCATAACATTATGAGACAAGGAAGAAAATCAAATACTTTACCCCAAAACATGTTTCTTGGAAAGGCCCTGCGAAGCTGTTCTTTATGGGGGAAAATTTGCATCTGTAAAGAATCTCTATTAACATAGCTAGATTTCTTTCTTCCAGACCCTCCCAATCCTAAAGAGATTCACTAATACCTGAATAGAAAACATTGGTCATCTGTTGTCTCTAAGGGCAACCACTGTAACACTGCAAAGAACTTTGGCCTCCACAGTCTTTTATCTTGACCTGAACATTCCCTTTCTATTGGTACCAGGTCTTTGGACAAACTCAACCAATTGTCAACAGAAAATGTTTAAATTCACCTATAGCCTGAAAGCCCCCACTTTGAGTTGTGCCGCCTTTCTGGACAATGTATTTCTTAAATGTATTTGATTGCTGTCTCATGCCTCTGTAAAATGGATAAAACCAGGCTGTACCCTGACCACCCTAGGGGACATGTTCTCAGGACCTCCTGAGGGCTGTGTCATGGGCCATGGTCACTCACATTTGGCTCAGAATAAATCTGTTCAAATATTTTAACGAGTTTGACTCTTTGTCGACAGTACCCAGTAAATAGAAGAAGCCAGGATTTGAGTCTCTGCTCCCTACTGTTCAGATTAAAAAGAAGGAAGGATTTGTATCGATGAGAGTGGTCTGAGGTGCCAGTGATCGGGGGATGGACAATGGGTGCGTGAGGAATGAGGATGTAAGTAGTATGAGAATAGTCAAAGAGAGGCCAGTGGCAGAGGCAGATTTGAGGACAAGACAGGAGACCCACAGCCTTGAACCAGAGCGAGACAAAACCCACCTAGAAATCCTAGAAAAGCTGTCATCTGCCAGCTAAATTATCTCATATATTCAGGCCATCGCTGAGCCTCTGTCCTGTTCAAGGCAGCCACAGCTGTGGGATTTGAGGGGTTAGGTCAGTAGAAAAAGTTCCAGCCAAGGCTTACTCACTTCTTCCCTTTAGTAACTCAGCAAAATCATCACGTTCTGAGTGAGTTCATGCCAATTCAGGACAGTTTTCTAAAAAGGACCATGCTGAGGTGCATGGTGGATTATCATCGTGTAGGAAAACCCCACTGAAGCAGGGGATGGGGACAGAAATTCAGAGTCCTTGGGACAGTCAGGAGCAAGCCCAAACACTAAGCTGGACTTCAAGGAGAAAATGGAAATCTTTGTGTAAATGGAACAAGGTTAATGTGGAAAATTTGGTTGGATGAGCAAGTGTTGGTTCTACCACATGCACTCCATGTGTTCATCTCTGAAGACTACTACTGCTTAGCAAAGAATACGAGGCACTGCACTCCTCACTAGCTGATATAAATTTTTGTGGATTACTGGTCACGTAATGATGAATCAAATCACTACACAAACATACTGGGGGCTAGACCTGGTTGAATTTGCAGAATTCTTAGCTGCTACTAGACAGAGCCTTGACTTCTGCAGGTGGCTTCAGAGTTTCCAGATCCAGCAGCACCAAAGGCAAGTTCTGGCTTCTGAGAAGTGAGCAAGAAGTCCTGGAGCTGGAGGTTAGCAGCGTCCTCCTGGAGCACCCATGTCTTCTCTGAACAGTTTTGTCTTTTTAAAACAGTTTTGAGATATAATTACATGCCATAATATTCACCTGTCTGTTTTGTTTTTGTTTTTGTTTTCTGAGATGGAGTCTCACTCTGTCACCAGGCTGGAGTGCAGTGGCACAATCTTGGCTCACTGCAACCTCCACCTCCCGGGTTCAAGTGATTCTTCTGCCTCAGCCTCCCGAGTAGCTGGGACTACAGGCGCGCACCACCAGGCCCAGCTAATTTTTGTGTTTTTAGTAGAGACAGGGTTTCACCATGTTGGCCAGGATGGTCTTGATCTCTTGACCTCATGATCAGCCCACCTCGGCCTCCCAAAGTGCTGGGATTACAGGTGTGAGCCACCATACCCGGCCCATTCACCTGTTTTAAGTGTACAATGCAATGAATTTTAGTATATTTAAAGAGTTGTAAATATACTACACAATCTAATTGTAGAACATTTCCATCACCCCAAAAAGAAATCTCTTGCCCATTTACATTGACACCCCAATTTTACTCCCAAGGCCTAGGCAGTTACTACTCTATTTTCTGTGAAGAGTTTTACATGCTGATGAAACAGAAGATGTTTTGCAAACACAGCTTCTGCCCTACACCTGGAGTGAAGCAGAACACGGAAAACTTAACTATTTTTGCATAAGCTGATGTTCCCATAAAAGAAAAAACATATTAGACTTAACAAGTTTCATGTGTTAAAAGATAAATCACCCGGCAGGGTGCAGTGGCTCACACCTGTAATCCCAGCACTTTGGGAGGCCGAGGCAGGTGGATCATGAAGTCAGGAGGTCGAGACCATCCTGGCTAACACAGTGAAACCCCATCTCTACTAAAAGTACAAAAAATAAGCCAGGTATGGTGGTGTGCGCCTGTAGTCCCAGCTACTCGGGAGGCTGAGGCAGGAGAATGGCATGAACCCGGGAGGTGGAGCTTGCAGTGAGCCGAGATCATGCCACTGCACTCCAGCCTGGGCTACAGAGCGAGACTCTGTCTCAAAAAAAAATTAAAAAAAGATACAATCACCTAATGCTTATCATCTTTTAATATACATTCTGTGAAAGATTAGTGAAACTCATTAACTGACCTGAAGGTCCAAACTTTTACATTGCTAGATAATTGTAGAGCTGCCTTTGAGAAAGTAGGATAAATGCCTAGATTTTTTATTTGCTTACCATTTTCTTGTCCTCTGAAATTCCATGTCATTGATTTAACTTGTACCTTTGGGTGCTGCTCAGAATATGAGCTGCTATTACACAGCAGACTTCATGAGGAAGTTGGCCCAATGTTTGAACTCCTCAGAACCTCCCAGATATACTTGAATCTTGTCTTATTTCCCATAGTATTAGATGGTTGAGTGTCTCCTGTCTCACCCTGTCTCCTTTCTTTGCAGGACCCTCTCCTCCTGAAATTCTCATCTTTCCCTTCTGTATTGTCAACTTTCCCCTGTCTACTGGACCATTTGTGTCAGATGCAAGCTTGCTGCAATTTCTTCCATTTACAAAAGCCCTCTCTTTGATAGGGCTTCTCCTCCAAATACTGCCCATTTTCTCTGATTCCCTTTTCAGAAAATTATCTGATGAAATAAGATAGCTATCTAAGGTAGCTGTCCCCGTATCTTCAATTCCCTCTAGGTGGGGCTTTGCATCTGTCACTCCACCAAAACAGGCCACAGCATGGCTGCCAGTGACCACATGTGGCCAATCCAACAGTTAATCCTCAGCCTCCCATGGTTTATCAGTTGTATTTGACATGTTGATCACTCTTTCCTTCCTGAAGTACTTTTTCCGCTGGCCTCTGGAACAGCATGTCTCTTGGCTCAGCTGCCTCATTACTGTTCCTCTTCATTTTGCCATGTTGGCTACCACTCATCATTATCAACCACTACAGGGTGGAGATTTCCAGCACTTGATTCTATTCCTCTCTTCTCTGCCTGGAACACCCTCCAGGTTATCTCCTAGAGACTGGTGGGTACTTTAAATACTCTCTATGCTGACTTCCAAATGTGTGTCTCCAAGCCTATCCCAACTCTCTTAAAACAAAGGGAGTTCAAGAGAGTTGTCTATGGAGGTGCTGGAAATGTTAAAGCATCTGTCCTTGAACTGTTTCTCTTCTCTCTGCACTCCCTCTCTTAGTGGTCTTATCCAGTCCCATGGTTTTATTTTTAAAAAGTTCAGCTTATCCAGTTTTTTCTTTTATGGATCGTGCATTTGGCATTGCATCTGAAAAGTCATCACTAAACCCAAGGTAACATATATTTAATCTTACATTTTCTTCTGCAAGTTTTATGGCTTTGTATTTTACATTTCAGTCCATAATCCATTTGAGTTGCTTTTTTTGTGAAAACTGTAGCGTTCTATGTCTGTTTCACTTTTTGTATATGGACATCCAGTTGTCTCAGCACTATTTGTTGAAAAGATGATTCTTTCTCTACTTAATTTGTCTTTGCCAAAGATCAGTTGACTACATTATGTGGATCTATTTCTGGGCTCTGTTTTTCTCCCATATCTTATGGCTCTCGATATCATTTAGATGCTGACAGCTCTTCACTTTATACACTTTATACACTTTATACATCTCGTCTGGCCTTGTCCTCTGAAGTCCACTGCCTCCCTGCTGTAACCCCTGAATGCCTAACAGACACCTCGAAGTGAATATGTCCAAACTAATGTGATCTCCCTCTCCCCGCCTAGCCTGCTCCTCCTCCCATCTCAGTTAATCGCGATTCCATCTTTCCTGGCGCTCAAGGGGAAAAAAATCTTGACTTCTCTCATTCTCTCATGCTTCTCATCAAATCAGGAAATTCTGTTGGTTCTACTTCAAAATACGTCAAGAATTAATCTCTTCTCACCATCTCCGTGGCTACCTTGCTGGTCCAAGCACCCCTGGCCTGGCTCACTCACAGCCTCCTGACTGGTGTCTCTGCCTCTGCCTTTGCTTCACTGTAGTCTGCTGTCCATAGGGCAGCTAGAGGGGTCCTGTTAAAAGCCAGATGACAGATCACTGTCCTGCCCGCTTCCCTACAGTGTCTTCTCTTGAATTCAGAGTAAGTTCCTGAGACCTTAGAGTAGCTTCTCTGGCCTTTCTCACTTGCCCTTCCCCCTTACTCTGCAACCTCACCTTCGGCTGCTCGCCCTTGTCCACTCAGCCCTAACCACCCTGGCCTCCTCCCTGTTCTTTGAACGTCTTGCATAAGTTCCTGCTCAGGGCCTTGTACCAGCTCCCTCTGCCTGGCACCTTCCCCAAGATATCTGCAGGGACTGCTTCCTCACCCCCTGCAAGTCTTTGCTCAAACGTCACCTTCTCTGACCAATCCATTTAAACTCCCCACGCCGCTGGCACCCTTCACCCTCTTACCTTGGTCAGTCCCCTTTCTCCTCTCCTCTAACATGTGATTTACTTATTTGTAAGTTCCATAAGGGCAAGAGTTTTATATCTTTGTGATATTCCCAGTGCCTCCGGATGTGCCTGCTTGATCCTTGGTGATTGATACATGTTTGCAGAGTGAATGAATGATTGGCAGAAAAGGTGACTGGCAGGTCATTCCCTGGTCGAGTGTCTGCATATGCAGCATGCTTGTTGTGTGGGGGGATAGGAACCTATGAGAGCTGGTGTAGTAAGGAGAGGGTCACCTGCAGTGGAGCAGCCTACAGGTGTGGCCAAAATGGTGGTGGCTCCCTGGCTTAAGTGTCATTGAGTCGCTGGCTGAGCTAGGAATGTGGGGCGTGGGAGCTGCTGGAGGCTGGAGCTGGGGTAGTGGAGAAGGCTGAGTAGGGCAGGTCTGCCATGTTCCCGGGTGAGGGAAGGGAGTGCTGGTATGGCTCCTGCAGGCCTTTGAGGAAGCCTGTCTCACCCCTTGACATAACAGCATTTGGGTGCCCCCTTCCCCACAGGACATCGACAGCTAGCAGAGTTGACTTAGAGGCATTGGGCAAGGGAGGCTGCTTGTTCAGCTCCTTCTCGCCCATCCTTTCGCGTGCCTCCCCGCACTCCCCACCCTGCTGAGGAGTGGAGACCCAGAGGAGGGAAGGCAGGAGGGGGAGCCGGCCCTCCAAGCAGACCCCTCTGCACTCCTGACCCCTGGCTCCTCTGGCCAGACGGGCGAGGAGGAAACCTTGCTGGATGTGAGGTCAAGGCTGTGACATGGTAGGGTCCAAGTTCTATCAGAATGTCACCGAGGGAGAAGGTAAAAGAACAGTCCTACTGAGTATGACTGGAGGCAGAGGTTGTAGTAAATAGCAACATGTTATGTTAGTTAAATAAAGCAACTAAGGGAAAATAAACGTTTTAAGGACTGATTTTGCAAATCCAAATCCATGAAGACCAAGAAAGAGTTATTACCTTTGCTTCACAAGACAGCTTTATTCAAGATAGCAAGCAAAACAGGCCGGGTGTGGTGGCTCACGCCTGTAATCCCAACACTCTGGGAGGCCGAGGCGGGTGGATCACTTGAGGTCAGGAGTTCGAGACCAACATGGTGAAACCCCATCTCTACTAAAAATACAAAAAATTAGCTGGGCGTGGTGGTGGGTGCCTGTAGTCCCAACTACTGGGGAGGCAGACTGGGGGTGAATCTCTTGAACCTAGGAGGCAGAGGTTGCAGTGAGCCAAGATCATGCCACTGTACTCCAGCCTAGGTGACAGAATGAGATGCTGTCTCAAAAATAATAATAATAATAATACAAAGAGATAGCAAGTAAAACAAAATCTAATGTACCAGACTAGTTTGAATAGGGAAACACCTTGAGATGCCATAAGTCCTGGTGTCAACCCCATGCTATTTTGCTTCCACAGGGACAGTCTCAGTCATAACCAGAGAGGTGGCACTTGGTCTGAGTTCCCATCTCACCAATGTATGCTGGTGAACCCTAGGTCACAGAACCACATAACCAAATGAAATTATGTCTTTCATTGTGGAGCTGAAAGACATAATTTAGTTCAATTCTTCGTGATATGCAAGATGAGGCAGGCTCAGAGAGGTGGATGACTTGTTCAGGATCACACAGCAAGTTGAGGGTTGTAATAGAAAGAATAATTACCCCCCAAAATGTCCACATATGAATCCCTAGCACCTGTGTATTCCCTTATATGGCAAAAGGATCTTGAGATGGCGGCGGGGGGGCAGCTAATCCTAGAGTATCCAGGTATAATCCCAAGTTTCACATAAGAGGGAAGCAGAGGAGTCAGTGTCAAGGAGAGAATATGACAATGGAAGCAGCGGTCAGAATGACACAGTCATGAGCTAAGGAAGCAGACGGTTTCTAGAAACTGAAAAAATATCAGGGTTGCTCTGCCCTGAACCATCTGATAAGCTCTAGACTGAGGAACAGCCTCCTCTGCTGGCAGGGTGAAGGGAGAAATCTGTGACTGTTTCTCACAATCTGAACTTTCACTGTGGACCTCTGGAAAACAACCACCCAAACAGACAGTGAAAAGTGACACTTTACAGGCAGAGGTAGGTCAGTCTGAGTCCACCCGGAAAACACTCATGCTATTCCAAAGAGGTGGTCTTCAGAGAGGGGCAGATTGCAGAATTATGAATACAAAATTAGTTATGAAAGTGTTTATATAGAATGAGAAGAAAAACCCACCCAAATGGCAAATTTTATTTTATTTTATTTTATTTTATTTTATTTTATTTTATTTTATTTTATTTTATTTTTTTGTTGTTGTTGAGACGGAGTCTCGCTCTGTTGCCCAGGCTGGAGTGCAGTGGCCGGATCTCAGCTCACTGCAAGCTCCGCCTCCTGGGTTTACGCCATTCTCCTGCCTCAGCCTCCCGAGTAGCTGGGACTACAGGCGCCTGCCACCTCGCCCGGCTAGTTTTTTGTATTTTTTTAGTAGAGATGGGGTTTCACTGTGTTAGCCAGGATGGTCTCGATCTCCTGACCTCGTGATCCGCCCGTCTCGGCCTCCCAAAGTGCTGGGATTACAGGCTTGAGCCACCGCGCCCGGCCCCAAATGGCAAATTTTAAAAAGCTGAAAAATATCTTAAATAGCACTAAATCTAGGAAAATAGCCTATTATTTTAATCAAGTTATAGCTTCTATGTTTTCCCCTATTTTTTTTTTGGCTGCATACTGTTTGATTATCTGTCAGATACTATAGACAGAATAGAAAGATAATACTTTCTATTTAACATATTTTTAATTAGCATATTTTCCTTTACAAGAGTGATAATTTATTTCACTTGGAACTACCAGGCTTCATCAGAACAAGATTTTCAAATATGTTAAAATGTGATCTGATATGTTGGGATACATAAAACATGCAGCTCCCACATAGACATACTTGGTGTTGGTAGTATTTTCCAAGTCATGTCACACAAACACAGAAATTCTGACAAAGTTTATTTCACCAAAAATGGGAAGAGTGTGGTGCATTTGTAACTGTATAAGCTGCGTTATCGAAACTATTACTGACAAGGAAGAACTTCCATTCTGAATAGGGTTGATGAGATCTGAATTTTCTGCTTATAATTTTACTCATCTTGATGATTCAAGAAATTTTCCACAGATCAGCTTCTGCCTCTGTGCATTCCAAACCTGTTTTTCCTCCTACCCACATACTTCTGTTGCTGGGGGCCCCAAGATATGTTCTTGTTACAATCTGACCACTGGCCCTCGACCCTCAGGGGCAGGCCAGGGGAGTTGGCTCAGTGGGTGGCAGGACGTTCCTGGAAGATACTCTTGCATCAGGGCAGCTGGCAGTAACTGCATATGGAAGTGACTGCAAACCATGTAGAAGATCTCACTAAACCCAAACTACATGTGTCCCCAACTTTATTTCTCTTACTGCATCCCCTAAATGCTTGTGACCATTCCACCATCACCTGGCCTTTGGGTGATGTGACATAGATAGGGAAGGCTGGTGTAGAGTTAGGCAGTCTCTTACTCAATTGCAGTTAAAATATCTTACTTTTAGAAAGCTTATGGAAATTTATGACCATGTTTCCAGGGTCTAGGAAGTGACCTGTACAGGAGAGGGACCTGAAACTAGAGCTTCAGAGCCCTACCTAGGTCAGTCGCAAGGCACCTTTTATGTACAGCATCAACCTACCTCCAGCTCCTTTCCTGCAGATCTACTTCTAGAGGTAGGTTGACCTTGAGACCTGAAGAGTGGCGACTTGGTTTATATTCAAATAGCCAAAAGACCATTTGGAATGTTTTCCCCGCAGTGAGGGACACTGTCTCCAGAACTCAAGCTTCCGTCATTTGGGAGACAGAAAACTAATTGAAACTCTTATAAGTTTTTTCAGTATCTACTCATTATGATTGAAAAATTATTTTTTCCCCAGTACTAGCCATTTCCCTTCTTATATCTTCTAGAACACCTTGCCGATATTTTAGTTATCTGGTGTTACTCACTAAGTTAGTGTTTTGTAAACTGGGGTCCACACATTCTTGTATATATGTGTGTGTGTGTGTGTGTGTGTGTGCACGCTTTGAGACAGGGTCTCTCTGTCACCCTGGCTGGAATGCAGTGGCACAATCACGGCTCACTGCATCCTCAACCTCCTGGGCTCAAGCGATCCTCCTGCCTCAGTCTTCAGAATAGTTGAGACTACACCCTGGCTAATTTTTAAATATTTTTGTAGAGAAGAGATCTCCCTATGTTGTTCAGGCTAGTCTTGAGCTCCTGAGCTCAAGCAGTACTCCTGCCTTGGCCTCCCAAAGTGCTAGGATTACAGGCTTGAGCCATCACACCCGGCCCACACATTCTTTAAGATAATTCTAAAATGTTACGTTGAGTAAAATGCTACAGGTACTCTGAAAAGGTTTGGAAGTTTCTTTTAAAACTAAACATACAATTATCTTACAACCTAGCATGCTCACTCTTAGAATTTTTTTTCCCGGAGAAATGAAAACTTACATTCAAACAAAAATCTGTCCACAGATGCTCATAGCAGCTCTATAATAACCCAGATCTGGAAACAACCCAGATGTGCTACCATGGGTAAATGGTTAAAGACACTGCAATACAGCCATGCCTGCCATGGAATTCTGCTCAGCAGTGAAAGGAGCAAACATTGATGCAACAGTTTGGATGGATGTTAAGGGAATTATGCTGAGTACAAACAGCCAGTCCTAAAAGGTTGCATACTGTATGATTCTATAGTATAACATTTTTGAAATGACAAAACTATAGGGATGGAGTATATAGAGTGATTGCCAGGGGCTTGAGGTGTGTGTGCGGCACATGAGGGAGGGGTATGTGGCTAGAGAAGGGCAGCTCCAGGCATCCTTGTAGTGATGGAATCAGTCTGTACCTTGTCTGTGGTGGTGGATATGTGAACCTACACATATGATAAAAGTGCATAGAACTCAATATGAAATAACACACAAAAATAAATACAAATGAGTGAGTGCATGTAAAATCTGATTAAGATGAGTAGATTGTATCAATGTCGATTTACTGTTTGTGATGCTACTATAGTTTTACAAAATGTTACCATTGGGGAAACTGGGTGAAGGGTGCATGGGATCTCTGTATTATTTCTTCCAATGGCATGTGAATCCACAATGATCTCAATAAGTTTAATTTTTTAAAAAAGCTTCATGGATATTTTGATAGCATAAAAAGATGAATGTCGGTATATCTGAGATGCCCTGGGTGACCCCTTGATAGCTTTATAACCTAGTTCCCCTGCCTGCCATCAGTACTGTCATGGGCAACAGTGTTTATTGCCAGACATTTTGCACCAAACAGTAACAACTACTAGTCAAGAACTGAGTCAAAGGACAGGTCCCCCAGTGAGAGCAGGTCAAATGTCAGGTGCTGGTACCAACCAAGGAAGGTTTTGCAAGGCAGAACTGGAAAAATTCTTATGGATCCCCACTGTTTATTTTATTGTTATAATGCTGCTTAAATATGCAAAAGCTCATATACAGCTATCAAGCCAAAACAAATTTCTAAACCGAATATAATAAAAACTACAAAACCAATAAAATTCAAATTAGTGGCATTAATCTAATGTGATGAATGGTGCTGGTATGCTGAAACTAAATTGCTGATCACAAAGAAGAGATTACAGTGACACTGTTTCAGAGCTTTCCTGCCATCTCTGTTCAGAACTGTATTTCTTTACGTACAACTTGAACTTTCTAGGGATGTAGGGAGCAAGTAAGAAAAGGCCTCGGATCTCCCAGCATGAATGTAACAGGAACCGGTTGTTCTCTACCTTAGCAACATGCATCTTACTCTGATACAGCTCTCACCAACTTGGCCATCTAGTCTCCTGGCCTTTCCAAAGACGTATATGTCTGTTGCAGGGGTGGCAGAGACTGCTTCTGCAGGCCGTCCCCATATGAAACGACATCAAAGAATCTGACAGTTATAGCGAGATGGCAAGATGATGAAAAGCAGATGCAGAAACTAAATATTTTAGCAATTGAGAGGAAAAGGCACAGTGCTGCTGAGAAAATCACAGTATGACTGCAGAGCACAATAAACAATATTTATGGTAATGACCCTGAGCAATAAATGAAAGGTTGAATTATGTTGAGAATCTCGTGTTTGGAAAGGCTAGGCAGTCCCGTTTGAACCCTTGCATGTTTTTGAGTTTTGGTTCTTCAGTGTGCACACTTCAGTTATCTCAAAACCTGTGCGTTTGTGGACATTCCTTCCCAGGAGAGAGAAGGATGGCTTTGCATCTGTGTGTGTGTTTTGTGTGTGTGTGTGTGTGTGTGTGTGTGTGTGTGGTGGGATGGGGGAAGGGAGACTGAATTCCATGACATTCAGAACCAATGGCTTCATATACAATTAACAGTGCCCCCCAGCACTTAAGGCTGCTGATAATTGTCCCCCACTTCAGGATTTTGAGACAGTACATCCGACCTTCTGAGGTTTCATCGTCACACCTCTTTGTGCCTCTTCTGACAGATAATTATGGTTGAGTGTGAGCGTCAACAGGAAATCACATCTCTTATCTTCATGTTGGGCACTTAAATGAGCATTTTAAGGCAAATTATTAATAACTGTGCTCGAGAAAATGGTATCAGTGAAAACTTCTGAGATATTGAATTGTTGTATTATGTTTGTGGAAGAAAAAGGCTATTTCAATGATAAATAGAAGAATTTGTATGAAGTAATTACATATTAATTTGTCCAACAAATATTTATTACATACCTCAATATCCAAGATATCTTATTAGAGATCACAGGTTACACAAAGGCATACATGATTCAGTTCCTAATCAAACAGAGCTTTACAATCCTGGAGTTTAAGAAACATTTATTGTTCACAAAGACCTTCAGTATTTAAAAAAAGTCAAAAATGTAGGACAAGGTTAACACTTGAGGAGGTAAGAAGTGGGGTGTCTTATGAGAAGGGACCCCTGAGTTGCCCTTGGAAGGGTGGACAGTGCGATGAAGGGCAGGAATGGGGAAGGGGAAGTACCCTAAGGAGGAGAGGGTGTGGGCAGAGTCGTGGGGGAGGGAGGCAAGCAAGCAGTTAATTCTTCTGGGCTGTGAAATACCCATCGGGGAGTATGGCAGAGACCAGATGCTTTTAAGTAAAGCGTCTTAAATGCTGGGCTAAGGATTCAGCTTTATTCTTTGGGAAGTGGGGTAACTAATAGGTGACATGAGGGAAGACAATGAGAAGGGAAGCCTGATTAGGAGACCACTGCAGGGGTCCAGCTAGAGGGCCAGTGAGGGGAAGTGGCAGTTTAAAAATAGTATCGGGGATTCTGACAAGACTGTGTCAAGCAAAGTCTGGAGGAAGGTGAGCCAGTGAGTTACATTACAATGATGTTCTGGCCTCCTGCAATGTGTTTGATAAGGATGTACAGGTTACAGCAGGGAAGGGGTCCCAGCCTCCAAGACACCTTCTCTCTGTCCAGAGGGGCTTTCCCACCTTTAATATTCTGAAAGTAATTCACTAAATCTATTTTATATGCAGGCTGATATTTTGTAGTTTTGAACTGATCCCACGCTCATATGGTTTCATGAGATGTGCCTTGGATCTCTAGGAGGGTAAGCCACACCGGCTGGGAGTCCCAAACTTACCCCCAGAATTGGTTAGGATCTTTCCTACTTGCTAAGAGTGTGCTTGGCATACAGTATGTGTGCCGCAAATGCAAAAGGTTATAACCGTGATTTCTATGAAAGGCCAACCTCAAGTCAGACCCTCACTGATTGGTCTGTTCATTCAGCCCAGCGTGCCAAGCCCCTGCAACATGCAAGGAGCTATACCACCTCTGTGACTGCCAGCCAGGTGACTGTCCCTTCTCTGAAATATGCTCTCAGAAGAGTGTGGGCACATCCTGGGTTTGCCTCACTGGCAACTTCATCCTTTGGGAGACAGAGGGGGTGACAGGTTCGTCTACTGAGTGGGATCTAGGTGACCACCAGAGAGGAGTAGATGCAAGATCATTTCTGTGGGGATCCTAAGGGGTAAGCCGTCGTGTCATCACAAAATGTGTCATCATGAAGGAAACAGGATTGCTGGTTGTCTTGATCCATTTGAGCTGCTATATGAAAGTCCCATAGACTTATAAACAACAGGAATTTATTTCTCACAGTTCTGGAGGCCGGGAAGTCCAAGATCAAGGTGCCAGCAGATCTGGTGTCTGGTGAGGATCCGTTTCCTGCCTTGCGGACAGCCACTTTCTCATTGTGTCCTCACATGGCTGAGAGAGAAAGAGAGAGAGGGATTCTCTGTCATGTCTGTTCATAAGGGCACTAGTTCCATTCATAAAGTCTCCACCCTTATGACCTAATTACCTCCCAAAGGCCCCACCTTCTAATACCATCACATTGGTAAAAATCCTAACGATTTTAACGTATGAATGTTCAGTTCAGTACACTGGTACATGCGACAGCAACAGCAGCTGCTACTCATGGAGTGCTCTGTGAATTACACCTCATTCTCCTCATGGTCACCCCATCAATCCTGCACTGTTACTCCCATTTTACAGATGTAGAAACTTGTTTTCAGAGAGATTATGTAATATTCCCCAGGTGACATAGCTCCTAAACTGTATTAGAACAAACTGGCTCCAAAACTTAGGGCCTGGTGCAGCCCACACCTTTAACCTCTCTTCTGTCCCTTTGGATGTGAAATAGGATTGCATTTGGCTGCAGGTAACAGAACCTGACCATGGCCCAAATGGTGAGGTATTCACTACCTTATGTCCAGTGCTTAGCACAATGCCTGTTATGTTTGTTAAATGAATACAGAGTAATTTCCTTAAATAATAATTCTGCTAATATCTTGCATCAATGTAACATTTTATTGTTAGTGTTCATTCCTGGTAGTTTCTAGAAGTACCAGCATTCTCATTTCAGAGGTAACAGAGAAGACCCTATGCTGTTTTACCTATGAAGACAAAGAGTCGTCCAGAGGCCAGGGCACGTTTTAATGTGCCCATTTTGCAGAGGAGAAAACTGAGGCTTAGGAATTTGAATGACTTGTCTAAAGTCACAGAGTGAGAACATTGCAGTGTAGAATTCAAAAGCTGTTTTTCTGATTTTGAGGTCAGTACAACTTCTCCATTGCTATATGCTCTTCTCCAAATAGCATGGTGGAATCTAAGGTGCTTATTATTTCTCTTCTCATTAGCAGTATTTATTTATATATTTGTTTATTTGCTGAGACTGGTTCTGGCTCTGTCATCCAGGCTGGAGTACAGTGGTGTGATCTTGGCTTACTGCAACCTCTGCCTCCTGGGCTCAAGTGATCCTCCCACCCCAGCCTCCCAAGTAGCTGGGATTATAGGTGTGCACCACCACACCCAGTAAATTTTTGTATTTTTTTGTAGAGACAAGGTTTCGCCATGTTGCCCAGGCTGGTCTCAAACTCCTGGACTCAAAACTATCCGCCAGCCTCGGCCTCATAAAGTGCTGCGATTATAGGCATGAGCCACCATTCCTGGCCTATTTATTCTTTGGTTTTGGAGATGGGATCTCACTCTGTTGCCCAGGCTGAAGTGCAGTGGCATGATCACAGCTCACTACAGCCTCGACCTCCTGGGCTCAAGTGATCCTCCTGCCTTGGCCTTCCATAGTGCTGGGGTTACAGGCGTGAGCCAGCCTCATTCGCATTCTTTAAAAAATGTGTGTAAACATTTTATTAAGGAGGTGTTTTATTGAACAATAAGTGAATGCGGCTTGGTGAGGAGTGGGGATGGTTTGCAGTAGCTCCTGCCCTTCCCTTCCCTCCCCTGCCTTCCTCTCCCCTCTCCATGTGTTCTTGGGCCTGCTTTGGAAAGCATCTGTGAGGCCATGTGCTGAAGGCAAGGAGAGAAAACATATTAGGTTCTCTAATATGATAATAATATAAAAGAAATTTATGGTGCCCCAGAGGGAGAGAATTACAAATGGATGAAAGGTGACTATTTAATGTACAAGCCTTTTTTTTTAGGGTGTAAAAATAAATAGAGGAAAATAGAGTGCAAAAAGAACCTGAGGCAAATGGAAGGCAAATGGGCCTGCTTCTATGGCGCTTTGGCTACAGCCCACCACCCCGCATAATGATGGCCATTTTTCAAATAGCTCTGCAGTCTCACACTTTTTGGCCAGTCTTAGGAGGTTTCTAGAGCTCCAAGTGAATGAAGAGTACTTTTGTCCTGGTCTCTCTTGCCCCATTCCTGCAGGTCCCATCCTTGCCACCTCTCTCAGGGCGCTCCTCCTGTCCTTGGGCCAGGCAGCAGGGTTGGAGAGAGAACCACAGCTCCTTTCTTCATTGCTCCCTCAGCCAAGTCTGTTATACTAGGACAGTCTATGTTCATGCTTGGGGTACGCTGGGGGTCGCCCCGTGAGGTGCCGAGGAGCCTGTCTCCCAGGGAAGCCTGGCCTTTGCTGGCATGCACACAATCAGGGGCCTCTGGGTGCTTTGGTTCTGGCACAGCCCTTCTTTTCAAACTACCAGACAGGCTGTAGTGAGCTCTTTCCCTCCTGGAGACACCCAAGGGCCTGCACCCTGGGTGTGTAGCCCAGGGTGGGAGTTCTGCCCACAGCCTTCTGGCTGCAGGCCTCAGTCTGCCCTGAGTCTGCCCAGCATCCCCTAGTACCCTGCCTGGGGGGATGCTGCCAGGGCACTCCATGTGGGCTCCTTTCTTCCCTGAGATCCAGCTGCACTTCACCAAGGCCACTGGCCATTCAGTTAGTAAATTCTCCCCTTGTTTCCCCAAATCCTTCCCCATTCCAGGCTTCTGAAGCTTAGACCCTGGTACAGCCCAAACCCTTAACCTCTCTTCTGTCCCTTTGGATGTGAAATAGGATAGCATTTGGCTGCAGGTAACAGAATCCGACCATGGCCCAAATGGGTGAGGCATTCACTACCTTATGTCCAGTGCTTAGCACAATGCCTGTTATGTTTGTTAGATGAATACAAGAGTGAGTAATTTCCTTAAGTAATAATTCTGAGGCTGGGCGCAGTGGCTCACGCCTGTAATCCCAGCACTTTGGGAGGCAGAGGTGGGTAGATCAGTTGTGGTCAAGAGTTCGAGACCAGCCTGACCAACATGGTGAAACCCTGTCTCTACTAAAAATATAAAACTAAGCCAGGCATGGTGGCATGTGCCTGTAATTCCAGCTACTCAGGAGGCTGAGGCAGGAGAATCTCTTGACCTCAGGAAGTGGAGGTTTCAGTGAGCCAAGATTGTGCCACTGCACTCCAGCCCGGATGGCAGAGTGAGATTCTGTCTCAAAAGAAATAAAAAATAAGGAGAATAAAAATAAAAATAAATTCTGAGAACTTATTCCTGGGAAGACCCCTGGCCCTCCACTTGCTACAGACTTGATAACCACAGCGTTCTTTCCCCTCTGCCCCAGCCTGCTGCACCCCCCTGCCCACTGATCTCTTTGTTCCCCTGTCCCGCAGGTGGGCTTCATGAGCTTGAAATTTTCCTCCAGGCTTTCCTTTCTGGTTCCCATTCTGTTCACTCTGACCTCTTGTTGGCACAAACTAGCCAGATAGCCCCATCTCAGCATGGGCATAGAGGGAATGATTGGTTCCCCTCAGGACCATGTTGGGTAGGGTTGGGATAGAAGGTCCTGGGCAGTGAGGGGAGACAGGAGGCTTGTTTTGTCTTCATCTTCCTGCAATACCACCTGCTCTCCACTGCTTGGGCCTTGGACCTGCACCTCTGTTGTTCCAGCTGAGCCCCCTGTATGGGCCTGGCTTCTGACTCGAGAAAGAAGGCCTGGCTTGCAGCACCTGGGAGGATGTGCTGTGAGGCAGGTGCAGGGGGCTCCCACAGGCTGAGGCTCTGTCACTGCCTGGCCTGCATTTTGGTTCGTGGGGAATTTGAGAATCAGCCAGCTCTCTAAGCATCATGCAAGTAAGCAGGTCCTGTGGGCAGCCACTCTGGGTCTGCTTCCGGGATTTGCTCATCATGCCTCGCTCCCTGCTGTGAGGCCGGAGCCAGAACTTAGGTCTGTCTGTCCTTACATCACCTTGGGCATTCTCCCTGCTGTCCTAGCTGCCTCTGTGTTCCTTAGGTTCTGAAAATACAGTGCCAGGGTGCCTGCTGCACACGCTCGCAGTTGGAAGTTGCAGATGAGTACTGGGATACCTTTACTTTCTATAGACAGAACCCACTAATGCAACTCCACTTCCGCTGCCTTTCAAAGGCAAGGTAAGCATGTGCAGAATTCAGTTTCTTCAGAGTTTTGTCAGCAGGAGCCAGTCCCCCAAGCTTGGGGACTTGGATAGCATCAGGTGTCTGGACTTGTGGAACAGGGGGCCGGGTCCTGGGGACCTGGTAGCTTCTCCCAACAGCCAGTAGTGGGCCACTGCCGGGTGGCTGTGTGACAGGCTCTCGTTCTTCAGAGGCCCTGTGCTGGGCCCTGAGACAATGATGTCTTAAAAAGCGTATGAGTCCTCTGTTGCTTCTCAGGGCCTGATGCAGTCTTAGATCACGAGTGCCCAGCCTGAGAAAGGAGTTTGGAGGGAAAATAACTTATTTGGAGCACGTGTGCCTCTATAGATCTGCACAGACTCAGATACAGTGGGGAGTACCCTGGTCAGCTGCGAAGAGCCCCTCAGTCTTTTAGACAATTTAGGAAGAGAAGGGATTTCCCTCCCTCTAAATCGTTCAATTTAAATTCCTGTACAAAATGTAGGCATGATATTGTTATCCCTCTTCCTTCTACTTTTATCTTCTTTTGTTGGTAGAAGACCATGTGACACCTAATTTCTACACTTCTGTTTAACGTCTCATCTGGGCTCAAAGCCTACAGCCTTCCCAAAAGATTCATTGAACAAAACTGATGGGTCCATTTTACTGAAGCTAGAATTAAGGAGAGCAACACTGCCGCTTACTCCTCACTCGCACAGCCCAGGAATTCTGCGGAGCTCAGCCAATGATTGCGTGCCTCCGGAAGGAATCTCAACAGGTCACCTTTGGAGGGACTGAAGTTGGGACGCTTTTTGGGTTCTGGGCCTACCGCGTTTTATTTTGTAAGAAAAACCAGAAATGACTCATCCAAAATAATCTACATAAAAATGATATGCAGGAGTTTTTGAATAAAAAGAAACCATAAATAAGTAATAAATCCTTCAGAGGCCTATTGAAAATGGATAGCAGTCGTGTTGTGTTTACTGCCGTACTCCCAAAGTGCAGATATTTATTATAACTCAGGGCAATTCACTGTACTAGCTTGGCGTTTATAAAATTCTCATCATCGTATTAGAGTAGGAACCCATTTCCTAGGAAGTATTGTTATGATAAAAGAATTAGTGGCTTGTAAACAGCCATAATTCATTGTTTAAAGGAAAAGCTATGTGGACAGTGAAGTATTTGTGTGCAAAGCCCCTCACCTCTCTGGGCATTCCCATCAGGCTCGCTGCTTACCTGGAGCACAGGTCATCTACGCTGCCCCGGGCAGGACTCCTCGCCCATCACAGCCAAGACTCCTCAGGTCAAGGCCTCTGCTGAGCCCCAGTCCCAGGACCCTCTACTGATGCTGGCCTCTGTTCTTTTACAGCTTCCTCATCGGGATGCACAGCAAGTCGGATTCCCGAGGCAGAAGCTGGGCAGCCCAGCTGGAAGAGGAGGCCGGGCAGGTGTTGCAGGTCAGGCTCACTATGACACAGTGTGAGACCTCGGGCTACAACACAGGACCCGGGCGCTGCTCTGACCCCTCGTGTCTTGTGTTGCAGCCGGAGGGACGCAGGTCCGCAGCAGAGCCTGTTCCACTGTCCTGAGGGACTCAATACAGGGGACTGTACAGAGACCGTGGAAAGACTAGACTCTGGTGGGCAGGTGGGTGGGGTGTTGGGAGAGAGGCCAACCCAGACCACCCCAGATGTCACCCACTCAGCTCCGTCTCTTGTCCTAGTTTTGCCTCTCCGGACGCAGCTCGGCTCACCTCTGGCCCAGTGCAGGTAGCTGGTGCCAGTTGCAGGGTGACACAGCCTACTTTGGGTCTATCTGGGCTTTGAGGATGCCTTCTGCTCCTCACCTGCAGGCCCCAGGCCAGGTGACTGAGACTCCGCAGTGGGACTGGGAGGGTAGCAAGGAAGGCAGCTTCTCCCCAAACGTCTCTCTCATTGATGGGAAGCCCACCACTGGGCTCCGAATAAGAAAAGTGTTGCATTTTTAGGAGTTGTCTATTAAAATGTGAATATTTTCTGCGAGGTGGGAGATTAAACCACTGTAGGCATTAGCTGGTTTCATTGAAGACATTACTGCCAACATGACAGAGACTCCAGAAGGAAATGAAATCAGATCATGAACTCCCAATAGGGAAGAAGCCCCAAAAGAGAACCCTAAAACTGGAGGTGAGAGGTGTCAAAAGCAAGGTTCCTTCATCTGTGCAGGCTGTCACAGCCCTGGGGTGGGAGCTTGGATGCAGGGGCCGCTGAGTGACCCTGCCTTCACAGCTGAGGACTATGGGTCCAATTTCTCCAAAGAGCCTGCCCTCGGGGCAGCATCCTTCAGTCAGATCCAGATGAGCCCCTGGCCCCCAGGACTACCTGCGTGTCACTTTCCACACCAACCCTGTGTCCTAGATAGAAAGCATCCATTTATTCCCTTGCTTTTCACCAGCCTCATAGTATTCACAGTGCCTCCTCTTTTACAAGAAATAAACTAGTTTTAAAATGTAATTGGTTCAGTGTTTTTCCTTCTCTTGAATGATCTGGAGGGAACTAACATAAAATGATAGGCTGCATTTAAGTGGAAACTGAAGGGAAAGCCAGGAAGTTGAGAGGATCGAGGTACAGGGAAGGCTCTGGGTCATGCGTCACCATCATAGCCCGGACAACCCAGCAGGTTCCATTACAGAACAGATCAGGTTAAGGCAGCCACACTGCTTTCTGTGTGGGAAACCTGGAAACTGTTTTTGTGGTGTCCATCTTGGTAAAGACTGGCAGGAGCCAAACCAGACTGGGACAAATGCAGAGCTGGAACTCAGACAAAACTTGCGAAAGTAAATAAGCATGAACTAGATATGAATCACTATGGAGGCAAGCCATGTTGTAGGATTTTTATTATTATGTTTTCATAGAAAAGTTACTACTTGCTCTTCCCAAAGCCACTAGGTGGGGCTAAGAGGAGCCTCAAGGCGGGGACCCTCACACTGGTCCAGGGCAGGTGGGTGAGGAGTGGGCACTCCTGGGAGCCGCTCACCAGTAGGAGTTGGAACTGAGCTAGATGAGGAGAGGCATCTGTGTGGCACAGGGCATTGTCAGGAAAATTGGTTGCATAGGGTAATCAAATAAGTAAATTATATTCAGGAAAATAGAACCAGTATATCTCTGTCAAAGGAGGGAGTTTTCTAATATGGAAAGGGAAGACACCAGAATAAACTGTAGTGTTGGAGTAAGGTTGGAGGTATTAGTGTAAGCATATTGTTTTTAATAGAGATAGATATAGAAAACATACACACACACACACCCCTTTCCCTAGCTCTGTGCACTGGGAGGGGCCTGGGAGCTGTGGCATCCCAATACATCTGAACACCTTGTGCCAGATTTTGGTTTCTAAATGTCATTTTCCACTGAAAGGGCCCAGAACTTTTTGGAGAATTGTCTGATTCCAGGGCTGGGGCAGGAGAGATACAAAAGGAACCTGGAACATCTTATAAAAGAAAGTAAGAAATCTCTTTAGAAAATGTTGAAAATTTGTCCAAAGGACAAGAAATTAGATGAAGAGGCCTCCACTGGCCATATTTGGGATTACTTAATCATCAAAATACATATGGCCACCTGTAATCCCAGCACTTTGGGAGGCCAAGGTGGGTGGATCACCTGAGGACAGGAGTTCAAGAGCAGCCTGGCCAATATGGCAAAACCCTGTCTCTACCCAAAATACAAAAATTAGCCAGCCATGGTTACAGGTGCCTGTAATCCCAGCTACTCATGAGGCTGAGGCAGGAACCGGGGAGGCAGAGGTTGCAGTGAGCCGAGATTACGCCACTACATTCCAGCCTGGGCAACAGAGTGAACCTCCATCTCAAAAAACAAAAACAAAACAAAACAAATCCGTATTACTAGCAACAGATTATAATTGTTATAAGATAAAGTAGGAAACCATGAACCCATGCTGACATTTAAAAATGAATAAATCAAAAGTTTAATGAGCAACAGGGTATTTATGTAATCTCAAAGTACATCCCCACTGATTCCAAAGGCAAGAAAGTGACTTTACTGCGGAAAAGCCTGACAGTTGTGTCCCATTAATTTGTTCTCTCTTTAATTTAGTCATGTTGCGAATGTTATATACATGGAATAATACAGTACATAATCTTTTAAAGTTAGGCTTCTTCCACTTAAATAATGTCCCTGAGACCAGTATAATATGCATCATGTATCAGTTGCTTGCTCCTTTTTATTGCTGAATAGTATTCCATTGTAGGGATGTACCACTGTTTATACATGTACTTGTTTAGGACATTTGGGCTGTTTGTATATTTTGGCTACTATGAATAAAGCTGCTATGAATACTCATGTACAAGTTTTAGTTTCTCTGGGATAAATGCCCAGGAGTGCAAGTTCTGGGTCAAATGTAAGTGTATGTTAATTATATAAGTAATTGCCAAACTATTTTCTAGAGTGATTGTCCCATTTTACATTTCCACCATTATGTATGAGAGATCCAGTTTATTTACATTCTCACTAGGTTTTACTATTATTATTTTTTATTTTAGTCATTCTAATAGATTTGTGATAATATATCATTATGGTTTTGTCTTATTCTATTTTCTGTTGGTATAATAGAATACCATAGATGGGGTAATTTTTAGTGGACAGAAGCTGGGCATGGTGGCTTATGGCTGTAATCCCAGCACTTTGGGAGGTGAAAGTGGGAGAATTGCTTGAGATCAGGAGTTCAAGACCAGCCTGGGCTACCTAGTGAGACGTCCACCTCTAAATTTTTTTTAAATGTAAAATATCTATAATAAATATAATTTATTTAGTTCACAATTCTGGATGTTGGAAAGTTCAAGAGCACAGTGCCAGCATCTGATGAGGGCCTTCTTGCTGCATCATAACCTGGTGGAAAGCAACACATGGCAAGAAAGCAAGTGTGCATGTCATTCAAGCCTCTGTTTCTCATCTTATAAAGCCACCAGTCCCATCATGGAGGACCTATCCTGATGACTCTATAGAATCCTTATTACTGCCCAAATGCCCCACATCCAATCAATGTATTAAATTGGGGATTAAGTTTCCAACAACACATGAAATGTGGAAGACAAATGCAAACTATAGTGTGTTTTCATTTGCATTTCCCTAATGGTTAATATTTTTGAACAACTTTTCTATGTTCATTTTATATTCTCTTTTGTCAAATGTCTGTTAATGTCTTTTGCCTATTTTCTAATTGGATTGCTTGCTTTTTTACTGTTGAGTTTGTGCGTTCTTTATATAATTTCTTTATATACTGTCAATATAATTCCTTTGTCAGATAATGTAGTTTGCATGTATTTTCTCCCAGTCTGTGGCTTGTTTTTGTCATCCTCTTATGGTCCTTCACAAAACAAAAGCATTTTAATATATCAATTTTTCTCTTATGGCTCATGTTTTTGGCACTGGATTAACGTCTCACGATGTTGAACTTAGCTCTAGGTTTCAAATATTTTCTTGCATGTTTTCTTCTAAAAGTCTTATAGTTTTACATTTTACATTTAAGTCTCTGGTTCATTTCGAACTTTTTTTTTTTTGAGACAGGATCTCACTCTGTTGCCTAGGCTGGAGTGCAGTGGCACAACCACAGCTCACTGCAGGCTTGACCTCCCAGGCTGAAGTGATCCTCCTGAGTATCTGGGACAACAGTTGTGCACCACCGCACCAGCTAATTTTTTAATTTTTATTTTGTAGAGTCGAGGTCTCCCTATGTTACCAGGGCTGGACTTCAATTCCTGGGCTCAAGTAATCCTCCTGCCTCAGCCTTCCAAAGTGCTGAGATTATAGGCATGAGCCACCATGCCCAGCCTAATTTTTTTCTTTTCTTTTTTTTTCCTTTTTTTTTTTTTTTTTTTTTTGAGACAGGGTCTCACTCTGTCACCCAGGCTGGAATGCAGTAGCGTGATCTCAGCTCACTGCAACCTCTGCCTCCAGGGTTCAAGCAATTCTTGTGCCTCAGCCTCCTGAGTACCTGGGATTACAGGTGCCTGCCACCACACCTGGCTCATTTTTTTGTATTTTTAGTAGAGACAGGGTTTCACCATGGTGGCCAGACTGATCTTGAACTCCTGACCTCAAATGATCCACCTACCTTGGCCTCCTAAAGTGCTGGGATTATAGGTGTGAGCCACTGTGCCCGGCCTCAGCCTAATTTTTTTATATAAGATTTAAGGTGCTTGTAATCCCAGTGCTTTGAAAGGATGAGGCAGGAGGATCTCTTGAGGCCAGCCTTGGCAACACAGCAAGACCCCATCTCTACAAAAAAAAAAAAAAAAAGTAAAAATTATCTAGGTATTCTGGCACATGCCTATGGCCCTACCTACTTGGGAGGCTGAGACAGGAGGATCAGTCAAGTCCAGGAGTTTGAGGTTACAGTCAGCCATGACAATGCCACTGTACTCTAGCCTGGGTAACAGAGTGAGACCCTGTCTCTTAAAAAAATGGCATCAGGTTTATTGTTTTTGTTTTGTTTTGTTTTTGCCAATTGGTCCAGCACCGTTTATTAACTAGACTATTCTTTCTCCATTGAATGGTTTTTGTACATTTGTCAAAGTTATTTGGACCTATTTGTGTTGGTTTTTTTTCTGGGTACTCTGTTTTGTCTCATTGATCTGTATGTTTATTCCTCCACTAATACCACACTGTCTTGATTACTGTAGCTATACAGTAAGTCTACAAAATTGGGTAGAGTAATTTATCTCACTTTATTATTCTTTTTCAAAGCTTTTCTTGCCATTCTAGGTCATTTGCCTTTCCATGTAGATTTTAGAATAAACTTGTTTTCAAATTTAAAAAGAGAAATATTTAAAATAATCCTATGTTTATCCACATCATCACCATTTCCATGACTGTTTACTTCTTCCTGCAGATCTGGGCCTTTATCTAAGATCATTTTCCTTTAGCATCCTTTTGCAGTGTGGGTCTCTTGGTAATAAATTCTCTTTATTTTTATTTGTGTGAAAAATGTTTGTAGTTTGTCTTCATTTTGAAGGATATTTTTACTGGTTCTAGAATTCTAAGTAGACTAGTATTTTAGTGCTTAAGAAATGACATTCTACTGTCTTCTGGTTTCCATCATTTTTGATGAGGTGTCAGTTGTATTAGTCAGTTTTCCAAAAAGACAGAACCAATAGGAGATAGAGAGATAGATACGTAGATAGACATAGATATATGAGAGAGGTTTTATTATGGATTATGTGATTTTGTAGCCTGTGAAGTCCTATGATGGACCATCTACAAGCTGGAGACCTAGGGAAGCTAGTAAAGTGGCTCAGTCCTACCTAGTCTGAATGCCTCAGATCCAGGGGAGCTAATAGTGTAACACTCAATCTGAGGCCAGAGGTCTAAGGGGGCTGCTGGTACAAGTCCCAGAGTCCAAAGGCTGGAAAACCTAGAGTTCTGATGTCCAAGGGCAGGAGAAGAAGGGTGACCCAGCTCCAGGGGAGAGAGAACGAGAGTGGTTGGGGAGGGAGAAATTTGCCTTTCTTCTGCTTTTTCATTCCTTTTTTTTTTTTTTTTTTTTTGAGACAGAGTCTTGCTGTGTCGCCCAGGCTGGAGTGCAGTGGCACAATCTCGGCTCACTGCAAGCTCTGCCTCCTGGGTTCACTCCATTCTCCTGCCTCAGCCTCCCGAGTAGCTGGCACTACAGGCGCCCGCCAACATGCCCGGCTAATTTTTTGTATTTTTTAGTAGAGACGGGATTTCACCGTGTCAGCTAGAATGGTCTTGATCTCTTGACCTCGTGATCTACCCCCCTCAGCCTCCCAAAATGCTGGGATTACAGGTGTCAGCCTCCGCGCCCAGCTCCTCTGCCTTTTTATTCTATGGCCCTTCAACCAATTAGATGTTGCCCATCCACCTTAAGTAGATCTTCTTTACTCAGTTCACTAATTCAAATGCCGGTCTCTCCTGGAAACAGCTTTAGAGACATGCCCAGAAATAATACTTTACCAGTCATCTGGGTATCCCTTAATCCAGTGAGATTGACATCTAAAATAAACCACCACCTCAATTATTATTGACATTGTTCTCCTGAATGCAACATGTCCCTTTTCCCCCATCAGCTACTTTTAAGATTTTTCTCTTTATCTTTGGTTTCTGAAGTTTGACTATAACGTATACAGTGTGGTTTCCTTTGGTTCTTCTGCTTGGGGTACACTTAGCTTCTGGGGTCTGTAGACTGATGTGTTTCATGAAGTTTGAAACAATTTTATTCATTGTTTCCAAAATATTTTCCCCTATTCTGTGTTCTTCTTCTGGGACTCCATATGTATATGCGAGAGCCGCCATGCTTGGTCAGATGTTTTTGCTTATTATTATTTTCTCTATGTGACTTATTTTGGATAGTTTTTACTGACCTATCTGATTTTATTGTTCATTTATTCTTCTGTGTTCAGTTTTCAGTTAAGCCCTCTAATGAATTCTTTATTTTAGATATTGAATTTTCAATTCTATAAGCAACCATTTGATTCTTTTTAAGAGTTCTTCTTTCTCTTTTGGAATTTTCATCTTCTGTTCACTCATTTTACATCTTTTCCTCTAACTCCTTTAACGTATTTATACGAATTTTTTTTTTGTCTGTTTTTTTTTTTTTCTTTCCAAATTCTTGTCTGGTAATTCTGATATCTGAGTCATTAATGGGCATGCTTAATTTGCTTTGTATTATGGATCACATTTTGTAATGGATCACATTTTCTAGTAAGTTTTTCTGAATGCTAGGCATTGTGAATGATACATTGTAGAGATCCTGGGCTATGTTGTTTTTATCTAAAATTGTTAAGTTTTATTCTGGCAGGTAGTTAAACTACTAGTGGAAGATTGTTAAGTTTTGTCCTGGTAGGCAGTTAAACTACTGATGTATTTGTTTTTCTTTTAACTTATAACTTATTGGTTTTAGGCCAGGCCAGGTTGTTTTGTTTTGTTTTGTTTTGTTTTTTAAATAGCTAACTAACTTTTGGGAAATGGATTATAATAAATCTCAATGGAAACTCATGGGATAAATCTTTAAGACCAATGGAGAATGCATATTTTAGGACCTAATAACCCATGAGGTGGACATATTGATAAATGATGGCTACCCTGGTTTCCGTAAATTTACTGGATTCAGATTCTAGCCCAGTGCCAGTCATTTGAAAGATCAGGATTGTTCTGGGTAGAAGTCTGAAAACTTCACCTGTTTTAACACATCTTATTAATCACTTCAAGTGATTGTCACCAAAGCTTTTAATATTTAATATTTATTACAGCCCCTGTATTACAAACAATTAGATGCTTACAAAGAGACTACCTACAAGAGTGTTTATTGGAACATTGTTAATAATGCCAAAAAAGAGATAAAGAACCCATATGACTATCAGTAGACGACAGATTAAATAAATGCACCAAAATCCATACAATGGAATGGTGTACAAATAATATTTCTATATTTAAGGGCATAAAAATATATTAACTGAGCAAAGATTACTAAACAGAGTATGTAGTATGATCCATTTTCCATAAACAAGAGTGTTTGAGTGTATAGAATATATATACATACATATATACATACATATTTTTAAGGAAAATATTATCTTTAGAAGTAGGATAATGGTGGTGTTTATTTTTTATGCTTGCACTGAGGGTTCCCAAGAGCATCTTCAGGTTCTATGACTCACTGGTAGGACTCAGAAAAGCTGTTATACTAACAGTTACAGTTTATTACAGCAAAAGAATACAGATTAAAATCAGCAAAGGGAAAAGGCACAGAGGATGGAGTCTAGGAAAAACTAGGGAATGCTTCTAGTTTTCCTTACCCAGTGAAATCACACAGATAGGGCTTAATTTTCCCAGCAACAATGTGACATGTGCAAAGGGTAGCCCATCAGGGAAACTCACCTGAGTATTGGTTTTCGGGAGAACAGTCACATAAGCATACAGCACCTGCAGGCCTGACCTCAGCCACTCAGAACCCAGCATTCCAGAGGTGAAACTGATACAGTGTGGCCGAAAGTCTCAGGCACAGAAAAACAGTTGTTTACCATGAATCACATTATGAGCACACACTATCTAGTGTGGCCCAGGGCCTCAGGCTTCAGGCAGGATACACCACAAGCTCAGAGGTTATCAATCAAGAGTTGGGTCAAGGGCCAGTCCTGAAGATTGAGAATGTGCAGGGTTTGAGCAGCCCAAACCTGCTGAATTAACTCTTCACTGCACATTGCTTTTCTCATTTTTAGTGTTTTGCCATAACGACATATTGCTTTATCCCATTACAGACAGCAATTAAACTATGAATTGCATCCACAAAAAATGAAAGGCATCAGAAAGGTTTGTGTGCTGCCATTTTCATATTGTTAGGTGTCACCGAATTAGATCTCTATATAACAACATTCTCAGCTGCTAGAAGTGACATCTTAATCACTATAGGTGAAATATATCATTAAGAAGCTACTTTCTTGCCAGGAATTTTCAGAACTCTATAGTCTTATGAATTCACACCAGAGAAGGCCAGGAGCCAAATCCCTTCCTTCCTTTGGAAGAAGGAAATCTCAGTCCATGGTACAAAATGATCTGAAAGTCAGGAGCAGCTAAGAAGGTGACTGGATGATGTATTTGTCATCCCAGCCACTTGAGACTCAAGTAATTTAAAACCATTTAGTTCTGGTGACTGCAGTGTGAATTAAGCATTGAGAATTTCGGAAGTCTGGCCTGCTTAGAGACTGTCATGCTCTGCTGTTTATTTGTAGGCAGTTCCCACTATGGACTCAGAGATCAGCCGTAAGCAAAAATACTTTATTCTCTCTCCCACTTCACTGTTTGTCATGTTGCCTGTCCCTAGCTGGTAAAGAATAAAAGTAAGAACTGCTTCCTATATGCCAAGTCCTGTGCCAAGTGCTTAGATTATACTCAATCTTCACACTTGTGTAAGCTATCTATCATCATCCCCATTGTATAGATAAGGAAACTGAGGATCAGTACAAAACTCAGTAGCATGACTATGGAACAAGAGGACTTTTCATTTTGATACTTGATGAAGGAGTGCCCGGCAGAGCATCACATTTCCAAATTCTCACAACCCAGCATTTGGAAATATCTCTGATGTCCAAGAGTCGTACACTTCAACCTCATGGAAAAGGCACAAATGTGTTAACATTTTAGGATAAACTTTTCCCCCCTCAATTAGAAAAAAGGGCAGACATAACATAAATAAAATTCTTGAAAGAAAGAGAGAAAATAACTAGGAAATATTTAGCCCAAAGTTGACAATGCCTCCATAACATTTTGAATTTAAATCTGATTGTGAGTTAAGTTTCAATAGGTGACAAATTCTGAACAAGTAGATTGAAACTAAATAAACAGTCGCTCCTTCCTGCTCCTCAGCAGTTAATTACAGCAAGAACTCTGCTTCCTGGGAAGCATTGTTATAATCAATTATGATTAGTGGTTTGAAGCAGAGCTACTTTTTTTCTTTGAAAAAAAAATTGTGTAGCAGAGTAAAGAGCTTTGTTGAAGCTGTACTGTTTGAGTTAGAAAGAGGCTACGGTAGAAAATTGGTTATTCTTTTGGCAGCTGAGAAAAACTATCTGTCAGTCAAGACTGCAAGTCAAGAACCCCGAATATTATTCAAACAGGAGAGAATGAACCTTATAAAAATGTTCAGGTATGGAGAGGCCCTTGGAGCCTTGGAAAATGTTCTGCATTGCTTAATGCCGAATGCTAATTGATGAATCTCTGCTGATTGCTGTTGGTTTTAAAACTGCATTCAGATTAGGCTTTCTCTGCCTTGGAAAATGCGGTAATTAAAAAGTGCTTTAATATAACATCCAGGAGCAGCATGGATGGTTCCATGAGCACATCCAAACTAATGACAGATGTAGGGCTGTTGAATGTACTCAAGGTAGGTAAACAGCTCAATGCACCGATTTTTAAACAAAGCCTCAGCGCTTAGCCCTGCGATAGTGTGACAGCAGTACTGCATTATTCTCTGCCTCCCAACCCTGCCTGGGGCATCTCTTTTCTCCCTTTCCATTGCCTTTCTTTATTTGCTTTGTTTGTTTGTCTACCTGTTTGTTTCTTTGTTTGAGAATGGGTCTTGTTCTGTCACACAGGTTGGAGTGCAGTGGTGTGATCACAGCTCACTGCAGCCTCGACCTCCCAGGCTCAGTGATCCTCCTGCCTTAGCGTCCCAAGTAGCTGGGACCACAGGTGCATGCCAGCATGCTTGGCTAATTTTTGTACAGATAGGGTTTCACCGTGTTGCCCAGGCTGGTCTCAAACTTCTGGGCTAAAGCGATCCGCATGCCTCGGCCTCCCAAAGTGCTGGGATTACCTGTGTGAGCCACTGTGCCCAACCTCCATTGCCTTTCTTTCTCTTTTCTCTTGAAGCTTCTTTCCTTAGCTGTTGACCCCTGGCCTCTAGTTATGGCGACTGAAACTCTCTGCTATCCCTGCAAACAGCTTTACCTGATCCAGCCATTACTAGAACTGCGGGGAAAAGAGCTGGGAAAAGGGGTAAACGAGAGGCAGGTAGTGGCTGGATATTTTCTGTTTGCTCTACCCTCTGTCCCTTCTATGCCCTCAAAGGCTGACTTCTAGGGTCTGCAGTCAACGGGGGTTCTTGTCCTCTGGCTTTTGATTAGAGCAGCCATGGAGGCACCAGCAGCAGATCAGAGGATGGCATGAAAGAGAAGGAGATAGTTATTCTCCACCCAGGGCCTGGCCACACAGCTCTCATCAGCAGACCCTGTCCTGAGACCACAGCTCTCACTGGGTTCTTCCAATAACAGCTCCTGCCTGCCCCTTTCCCCTATGGGCTTAGGGGTCTAATGATATTCCTCAGTGCTTCTCATGCTTTTCAGTTTCCCTAACCCTCCCTTCCCCTCTGAAAATAGTCCCTTCTTTAAACTCTCTTCAGTTGCCCCTTTGAGCAGCCATCTTTTGACTGCTGAGACCCTGAATGATACCTGCAGCACCATAAGTCCTTCCTGCAGAAGTGGTTCAGGTGAGCGTCATATACCATGAGAGTGTAGGAGAGGCACCTGTCACCTGTGCAGGCAGTTAGCTGTCATCTTTCCTGCCATGCTCCGGTTCCAGTGAACATCTCATCCAGGACTGTTCTGAGGTTCCAGGTCAAATATATTTTGGGGCCATGATCTTGGAAATGTCAAAAGGAGACAAACAGTCTAACTCCAGTTCTGTTTCCTTCTTTCTTTGGTAAATTTCTGACTGTAAGTGATGCTCACTGAACCTTGGTTTTCTTGCCTCCTTTTCAATCCTTCTATCTGTGACATTTACTAGCATCACAATTGCTCCATTGAAATTGCCTTTTAAAAGTCATGCGGTTCCAGATCACAGAATCCAAGTAAAGCCATCTCCTTAAAGCTGGTCTTTACTCCCACTGTGCTTTGGATAATTTGTATACTGAATCCCTGATTCCTAACTTATAATTTAGGTGTGTGTGTGTGTGTGTGTGTGTGTGTGTGTGTGTGTGTGTGAGAGAGTGAAGATGTAAATAAGTTCATGTATTGTCTAGAGGACCTTGGTCTTTCTACTCAGTCTCTACTTTGGAGCATGATATTGCCTCATCACAGTTCCTTACATACGGCAGAACCTTATTAAATGTTTGCTGAGCTCTGTAGTAGGCAGAATAATGGTTCCCCAAAGATGTCCACATTCTAATCCCAGGACCCTGTAAATATATGACATGGCAAAGAGGAGTTAAGGCCAGAGTAGGACTTAAGATCACCAACTAGCCAAGTTTAAGATAGGGAGAGCATCATGGACTATCCAGGTTCCTTAAAAGTGGAGAAGTAAGGCAGAAGAGGTCAGAGTGATATGAGGTGGGAAGAACTCAACCTGCTCTTGAAGGTGGAGGAAGGGAGCACAAGCAGGTGGCCTCTAGAAGCTGCAAAAGGCAAGGAACAGATTCTCTGCAAGAGTCTCCAGTAAGGTACACAGCCCTGCTCACACCGTGATTTTAAGGTGTCAAAGTGAGGTCTGTATTGGACTTACAACCCGCAGAATGCTAAGATAATGCATTTGTATTGTTTTAAGCCACTACGCTTGTGATAGTTTGCTACAGCAACAACAGAAAAGTAGTACAAGCTCCATGCAGATCTGTACACAGGACAGGAACAGTCTTAGAGCAAGAACCAAAATGAGTCAGTGATGGGCTAGAGTTAGGTGGGCTGTAACGTGTGCAGCAATGGGACTCAGCTTATCCTAGCATTATGGCCAAAAAACCAGATACTAGACAGGCTGGGGATTCTTGGACTCTCACAGGGCAGGAGCTCAAACCACTAACGCAATTTTTTAAAGAATTTTTAAATTTCTTTATTTTAGAGATGGAGGGGCCGGATGCAGTGGCTCACTCCTATGACCCCAGCACTTTGGGAGGCTGACACGGTGAGTCACTTGATGTCAGGAATTCAAGACCAGCCTGGCCAACAGGGTGAAACCCCATCTCTACTAAAAATACAAAAAATTAGCTTGGCATGGTGGCACGTGCCTGTAGTCCCAGCTACTTGGGAGGAGGCTGAGGCAGGATAATCGCTTGAACCCGGGAAGAGGAGGTTGCAGCAAACCAAGATTGTGCCACTGCACTGTAGCCCGGGCAACAAAACAAGATCACAGCTCAGGAAAAAAAAAAAAAAAGAAAGAAAGAAAAAGAAAAAGAAAAAAAAACAAGCCTTGCTCTGTCACCCAGGCAGGAGTGCAGGGGTGTGATCACAGTTCGCTGCAACCTCGAACTCCTAGGCCCAAGCGATCCTCCTGCCTCAGCCTTTAGAATAGCTGGGAGTGCAGGTGTGCACCACCACACCAGGACCATTTTGTATTCTTTGTGCAGATGGAGTCTCACTTTGTTGCCCAGGCTTGTCTTGAACTCCTGGTTTCAAGTAATCCTTCCCCCTCAGCTTCCCAAAGTGCTAGGATTATAGGCATGAGCCACTGTGCCCCACCCCAAACCTACTTTATGATTCATCTGGAGGGAACATCACGGTGGGTAAAATGTGGTTTATGTTTGCACATGGGGTGAGGGTGAGCGAATGGAGTGGAGATGCTATACTGGAAGGGCCATTTCTTTCTTTTTTTCTTTTTTTTTTCTTTTTCTTTTTCTTTTTTTTTTTGAGACAGAGTCTCACTCTGTCACCCAGGCTGGAGTGCAGTGGCACGATCTCAGCTCACTGCAACCTCCGCCTCCCAGGTTCAAGCGATTCTCCTGCCTCTGCCTCATGAGCAGCTGGGATTACAGGCATGCACTACCATGCCTGGCTAACTTTTGTATTTTAGTAGAGACAGAGTTTCACCATGTTGGCCAGGCTGGTCTCAAACTCATGACCTCAAATGATCTGTAGAAGGGCCATTTCTTAAAATGACTACTATACCCACAGGACCTGTGAGGACACCTGCTTCACTGACCCATATGGTGCATCACTGTCCCACACATGCTGCCCTCCCCCTCACTGTGGCTGGCTGGGCAGGATGGGCACATGGCTTAAGGCAGTCAGTCTGAATTGCCAGAGGAAAGGGGCTGGACTGTGCAGACTCTCTCTCCCAATAATCTAAACTAAGAAATACCAACGAGATAGGGCAGTGAGCAACAGGGGGAACTGAGGCCATGCCACCTAAGCAGGGTGCAAGCCAATGAGGGGGCCAAATCATGAGGGAGCAGGGGGAGCTAGTTAGTACCAAATGGAGCAGAGAGAAAAGCCACAGACCAGTGGCCCACGAGGGAGGTCCAGGAGAACCACTGTCCCTCAAGTTGCCTCAGGACCAGACGACTCCCACCTGGAATTCTCATGATGCCCTACTGTGCTGCAGTTTTTGCTCTTGAGCTCCCATCTGATTGCTGTTTCCTTATGTGCTTGTCATCCCCTGACCGTAGCAGACCCTTTAACAGAATTATACTGTATGGGTCTCTGATCTTCACAATAAAGACCAGCCTAACTAAAATATGTATGGGGCCCCAAACTAGACAGCACACCTTACTTGGAATCTGGAGAGACCAATTAGAGGTATTAAAAGTCTGAAGACAGCATGGAGGAGGTGGAAGATAAAGGAATAGGGAAAAGGTTCCCTGGCCTCTCCCCCTTTTACACTCTAGTCCATGGTTTCCCAAATGAGACCTGGCGTTCCTCTGCTCTCTTCCCTTAGATGTAGCAGTTCCACAAAGCCTGGTGTGTAAAAGATGAGGTACAGGGTCATGATGTAGGGTGACAGCTCTGGAGTCAGCCTGCCTGGGTCTGATTTCCAAGTCTTTGCATTATTAGAAGCGAAATCTTGAGCAAGTAACTCAATCTCTAGTCGAACTTTAGTTTTCTCGTTTGTAAATGGGTAAAATAATAATAGTATCTGATGTTTTATGAGTGCCAAATGGACCTGTTCATGTAAATGGCTTGGCACCATTGTTGGCATGTGAGTGATTCATGCAGTGGATTGAATTGTGTCCCCATAAAATGTCCAAGCTGTAACCCCCAGTGCCTGTGAATATGACTTTCTTTGGAAATAGGGACTTTGCAAAATGAAATTAAGTTAATGATCTTGAGATCATACTGGATTTATGATGAGCCCTAAATCTAGAAACCGGTGTCTTTAAAAGGGAAACGAGAGGGAGATTTGAGACACAGACACAGAAACATGGGAAAGAAGGCCATGGGAAGAAGGAGGCAGGGATGGAAGTGCTGGGGCTACAAGCCAGGGTATCCAGGAGCTGCTAGAAGCTGAAAGGTGAGGAAGTATTCTCCCCCAGGGTCTTTGAGGGAGCTTGACTTCTCCCTGGCACCTTAATTTTGGACTTGTTGGATTTTGGCCTCCAGAGCTCTGAAGGAATAAATTTCTATTATTTTAAGCCACACAGTTAGTGGTAATTTGTTAAAACAGCCCTAGAAAACTAATGCAGTCAGTTTATGTTCTTTTGTTATTTTGAAAGGAAGCTGGCTGTGTGTGGTGGCTCATGCCTGTAATCCCAGCACTTTGGGAGGCCAAAGCAGGTGGATCACTTGAGGTCAGGAGTTCGAGACCAGCCTGGCCAACATGGTGAAACTCCATCTCTATTAAGAATACAAAAATTAGCCAGGCGTGGTGGCATGTGCCTGTAATCCCAGATACTCGGGCAGCTGAGGTACTAGAATCACTTGAACTCAGGAGGCAGGGGCTTCAGTGAGCCAAGATTTTGCTACTGTACCCCAGCCTGGGTGACAGCGTGAGATTCTGTCTAAAAAAAAAAGAAAGAAAGAAAGGAGCCATGTCCGTGCTGACCAAGGAAGAATAAGGGCAATGTTCAGGTACAGCTAGGGAAGGTGAGAAAGGTTTGTATTTTGTACTTTGTTCTATTGGTTATATTTGTATTCATGTATTTCTTAATATCTGTGTTTTCCTATCTTTAAATTTAATTTTTAGCAACTGGCTCATCTGTGTTTAACATTATCCTTTGATAACATGTAATAAAACTAGAAATTAATTACAAAATCAGAAAAAATTAAAAAATTATTTCTGGCGTATTCCTGATTTTTATTCCACATAGAAATAAAAAACATTTTATTAAAAGTTACAGAGTTAGGCCGGGCGCGGTGGCTCAAGCCTGTAATCCTAGCACTTTGGGAGGCCGAGACGGGTGGATCACGAGGTCAGGAGATCGAGACCATCCTGGCTTACACGGTGAAACCCCGTATCTACTAAAAAAATACAAAAACTAGCCGGGCGAGGTGGTGGGCGCCTGTAGTCCCAGCTACTTGGGAGGCTGAAGCAGGAGAATGGCATAAACCCGGGAGGCGGAGCTTGCAGTGAGCTGAGATCCGGCCACAGCACTCCAGCCTGGGCGACAGAGCGAGACTCGGTCTCAAAAAAAAAAAAAAAAAGTTACAGAGTTTTAAAAAAGTAATGCTAATGACAGCACTACATTTCCAGAATGTATAGAATATACTTTAAAAAGTGATCAGAGGAAATTCATAGCTTTAAAAACTGATACTAATAAAAGCAAAAGGATGAAAATAAGTGAATTAAAATCCTCATTCAAAAATCTAGAAAAAGAACAGGAAAGAAAGCCAAAAAAAAGAACAATTTTCTCTAACAGTTCAAGTCATAATAAAAAAAAAAAGAAAGAAAACACAAAGAAGTAATGAAGGTAAAAGTAACAAAACTAATTATAATATAATTAATAAAAGTCTGTTTCCCTGAAAAAAGTTAACAAAATAGATGAACAATAGCTAAGATGGAAAACAAACCACAAATACGCAAAATAAGAACTGACAAGGGGAAAGTAATCATTGAAATAAACTTTTTAAAAAATCAGGCCGGGTGCGGAGGCTCATGCCTGTAATCCCAGCACTTTGGAAGGCCGAGGCGGGTGGATCACGAGGTCAGGAGATCGAGACCATCCTGGCTTACACAGTGAAATTCTGTCTCTACTAAGAATACAAAAAAAAAAATTAGCCGGGTGTGGTGGCACATGCCTATAGTCCCAGCTACTCGGGAGGCTGAGGCAGGAGAATGACGTGAACTTGGGAGGTGGAGCTTGCAGTGAGTTGAGATTGTGCCACTGCACTCCAGCCTGGGCGACAGAGAGAGACTCTGTCTCAAAAAAAAAAAAAAAGAAAGAAAATCATATGAAACTTTAAACTTCTATGCAGATAAATTTGAATGTATAATTTTCTAGGAAAATACAATTTACCAAAATCATTCCAATTAGAAGAAACACAAAAAGTCATCAAGAAACTATCTCACAAAAGAGCACTAGCCCCAGATAGTTTCATGAGGAATTCTACTAAACCTTCAAAAACAGATGATCCCAATGTTACATAAATCATTCTACAGCAGTGAAAATAAAGGAGAACTTCCAAATCATTTTTATGATGAAAGATTTACACTAATACCTGTTTTGTAGACTCTACAACAAAGCAGAATATTAAGGCTGGGCACGGTGGCTCACACCTGTAATCCCAGCACTTTGGGAGGCTGAGGCAGGTGGATCACTTGAACCCAGGAGTTTGAGACCAGCCTGGTCAACATGGTGAAACCCTGTATCTACAAAACATACAAATATTAGCCAGGCATGCTTGTCCATGCCTATAATCCCAGCTACTCCAGAGGCTGAGACAGGAGAATCACTTGAACCTAGGAGGCGGAGGTTGCAGTGAGCCGAGATCACGCTATTGCACTCCAGCATGGGTGACGGAGCAAAACTCCATCTCAAAATAAATAAATAAATAAATAATACATAAATTAAATTTAAACAAAATAAAACATTGAAACTGGCCTCATTGTCTGAGGGGTCACCCAAAGGTTTTGGCCTCACAGCCAAGGAAATCAAGGATGTGGACACTCCAAAGGTGAGGTTAGAGCAGATGTTTAATAAGTGAAAGGAAGAAAGCTCTCTCGAACAGAGAGGGGTCCCAGAAAGACAGGTTGCTGTTTTACAGTGAAATAAAAGAGTATTTATAGACAAGCTGGTGGGGAGGGGTGCATTCATTTACGTAAGGCATGAATTTCTGAGTCCCCACCCCATCCTTTCTAGTGCACATGTGGGTTTCTTAGCCTGAGTTACTCTATGTTGCTTATCTCTTCCCAGTGCGAATGTGTAAAATAGAGACATGCTCATGAGACAAGGTCTCCCTCTGTCTCCAGGCTGGAGTGCAGTGGCGTAATCTCGGCTCACTGCAACCTCTGCCTCCCAGGTTCAAGCCATTCTCCTGCCTCAGCCTCCTGAGTAGCTGGAATTACAGGTGTGTGCCACCATGCCTAGCTAGTTTTTGTATTTTTAGTAGAGACGGGGTTTCATCATGATGGCCAGGATGATCTTAATATCCTGACCTCGTGATCCGCCCACATCAGCCTCCCAACAGTGTGCCTCTTCTTATTGGTGCTGCTCCATGCATTCCTCCTGTGCAAGCCTCCTTGTCTGAGCATTTCCAAGAACGGAGAGGACTATACTTACTGGGGTCCACTGTATGTCTGTATGTAACACAGGAGGCCTCTTTCTGTGTTAGAGCCTACCTTCCTTATTTGTGTTTGCAGCCTAATCTCTCAGGCTACTCTTTGCTGAAAGAGAAATGACTTCTTGGGCTGCTTTTTGTTACGAGAGAAGATGCTTTTTGTTAGAAGACAATTCTACTGAGGATCCTTGCCCGATCTGCCTAGTTGATTTCTCTCTCTCTCCTCACATATTACCCCCTCAGGAGTAGAGACCCTAACTGCTGTTATGGGGTTTGGTTGATGACTTGTCTAGCTACTTCCTGCTGGAGGAGGTCTTTGAGTGGGGAAACAGCAGCTAGGGTTCCTCCTGAGGTCGATCTAAGGTCCTCGGAACCATGGTGTGTTCATGTGTGTCTCCATTTGTAGCACCATTTGGAGTTTGATAGCTTCTAGGCAAAAAGAGATGAATCTGGTTAGATTTAACAAACATGGTCCAAAGATTAAAGCTAGTATAATTATTAATAGCAGGCCTGCCAAGGGAGGAGCCATGATCCCAAATTCAGCCATTTAGACCAAGAGCCCATGACTCAGACAGTCATTATCATATCTTAGAGGCCCAATTGGCTAATTTTCAGGTGGCATCCCTTACTATCCTATTTGTGGACATAGAAACAGCATTCTTCCTTTAGAAAGAGACATAAACCACCCTTTTCAACAGCTAAGAGGTCTAGTCCCCTCCTATTTTGTAGAGCAACTGCTGCCATGGAGTCTATTTGATTTTGTATCCATGGTTCAGGCCACGTCCTTTAAACTTTCTGTAAAATCTTTGGACAAGTCTTCATAGTAGGAAAGAGAAGTTGCGAGTCCTACAACCCCTGTCCCTACACTTGTGGTGATTCCCAACGCTACTAAAAGAGGTATGAACTGGAAAGGTCATCTATGCTCGACTGTTGTAGTTAAAGGTATAATAAGGGATTGGTTGTTGTGGGGTTATATTAATTTCAGGAGCCAGGTAAAGAAGCTACAGGTTCTACTCCAATTGGCTGGTGAAATAGGTATGAGTTGGTTCCACACAGGAAGAAGATTCCCTGTTTGTTTTTTGGTTTTTTTTTGAGACGGAGTCTCACTCTGTCACCCAGGCTGGAGTGCAGTGGCCGCATCTCAGCTCACTGCAAGCTCCGCCTCCCAGGTTTATGCTATTCTCCTGCTTCAGCCTCCCCAGTAGTTGGGACTACAGGCACCCGCCACCTCGCCCGGCTAGATTTTTGGATTTTTTAGTAGAGACGGGGTTTCACCGTGTTAGCCAGGATGGTCTCGATCTCCTGATCCACCCGTCTCGGCCTCCCAAAGTACTAGGATTACAGGCTTAAGCCACCGCTCCCGGCCGAAGATTCCCTGTTTTTTGAGGCAGAAATTATTTTATATGGAGAACATACAGGTTCATTTGCCATTCTCACTTTCCCAGGTGGTTAGGGTACCTGCCAAGGTGACCCTAGTTAAAGGTTGGAAAGGGCCCTGGGAAATATCTTGTTTTACCCCAACAGTTTTGTTTCCCCAGTGTAGGTAGTTGCATCTGATATCCATTAGCAGCCACTCAGGAGCTTTTTCATACTGGGGGATTAACAGGCACTTAGACTCCTCAGGGGCAGTACAATCTTCCCACGGGAAAATATGAACACAACTAGTGGGTCTATTTACTCAATACCCAGATTGCACATCCTTCAAAGTCCCCTTATTTATGGATGGCTTCCCCAAGAAGCATACAGGTCTAAATGGTGCAGTCTGGGTAACCATGTAGTTTATATGGTTATGTGAGGGAGGGGTTAATCTCTAAGATGTAGTTGCACTAATTTTTTTTTTTTGGGTTCTCAGGTCCTGAGCAAAATTTTGACTTCCCCTAATGCAAAGTGGTGCTTGGAATTTTAGTTCTGTGTTTGTTGATATTGAGCCCCAAATGGGTTTCTAGGGGGCTGCAACCCTAGAAAGGTTGCCCTGATAGGACTGGAAAAGGTTTACAGCTTGACCTGTTAATGTGACCCTTGTCATCTCATCAATGTGGAACTTCATTAACCCGAAGGGGACTCCCTCTTATATTTGGGTTGATAGGTCATCTTATTAAAAGGACCCACTATTGGGCTGGGACTGGGATGGCAACGTATTGAGATGAGGACAATAGGCAAAGCCAGCAGTTCATTTTCAAAGTTGGGTTGGTGGTGTTTAACAACTTCTGTGCTAAATTTAAAGTTTTAAAAAGGTACCTTGAGTTTATTAACTGTTGGAGGGGTGCAGCAAAACCTGGTAGCCTGATACGGCTAATCTTATATATACAGGCTGTGGGTGGTCATTTGGAGAAAGAGAAAAACCCACTATAAGGAAAACAATCAAACAATATACTACAGCAATTGTGGCTCTTTGTCCAAAATTCCACTCAGAGGGTACCGCAGCGTATAGTCCTATTGCAAATAGAAGGGTAAGTCTAGCAAATCCACAGATACAGTGTAGTAAATAATTTCCATCTAAAATTTTGCTCACCAAGATGTAGAATTTCCCTTTGGAGATCTATGGAGTAATTTCAAGAGGAAAGGCAGATAATTGAAAATATCTGGTAAGGTAGGGGTGGAACTGAGTAGGATGAGTAGCCCTCACTCATTTACTTATCTTTGGTGATTTTCAATTTAAGATTCCCCTATTTCTTTGCAGTGATATTCAGAGTGTTCTTCTGGATTGTCTGAGGCTTCTCCCTCAGCCTTCCAGGCTTTGACTTGAGTGTGATGAATCCAAGAGTCAATTCCTGCAACTTTTACAGCCGAGTGGGTGGAGAGAAGAATAGTATAAGGTCCTTGTCAACTACGGTCTAGAGAAAGGGAATGAAGGGAGAACCTTGACCAGTACTAAGCCTCCCAGATTAAATAAAGGTGGTCCTGTTTCCTGTAATTGGGCCTCTGTTAGCTGTATTCATTCCCGTTGGAAGTGAGCCAGGGAAGTTACATGTTTGGCCAATTCAGAGCTTTCCTGATCTAATAAGAAATTGTGTGTAAGAAAAGGTCGTTCATACAACATTTCAAAAGGGCTTAAACCTAACTTTGAAGGGGTATTTCTTATCCATAGTAAGGCCTTGGGAAGGGCAGTAGTCCAAGGGACATGAGTCTCTTGAGACAACTTTCTGAGGTGTCTTTTGATAATGTAATTTTTTTCCTACCTTTCCCAAGGACTGGGGTCTCTAGACAAAATGAAGATGATATTTTATGTCTAGTGCCTTTGAGACCCCCTGAGTGACAGCTGCTTTCAATGAAAGGCAATTGTTGCTTTGCAGGTATTTAGGGAGTCCTAAGTGGGGAATTATTTCATTGATTAATACTCTTACTACCTCAGAAGCCCTTTCTGTTCGACATGGAAATGCTTCCACCCAGTTGGTGAAGGTATCCACCTACACCGGGAGATATTGAGTGCCCCTTGATTTTGGCATATGGGTGAAGTCTATTTGCAAGTCCTCCCCTGGATAACTTCCCATTCTTTGAGCTCCAGGGGGAAGAAGCCATCTGTTGAGGGGGTTGTTTTTAAGACAGACTTCACAAGCATTAACAACCTGCTTGACTGTTTTTAGCAGGTTCTCCCCTGAGAATAATCTTAGGACAGATTGATAAGTTTTATTGTTCCCTAGATGAAAAGTTTAGTGAAGGGTTTTAAGGACCTTTCACCGGTTGGAGGCTGGTAAGTGGAGCTTGCTGTTCTCTGACTGCAACCATCCTGAGGACTGAAAAGTGTATCCCTGAGAGGTGGACCATTATATTTCTGCAGAGGAATATTGAGGCTTTATTCCCCTGATGGAGCCTTCCCAGATTAGAGGGGCTTCAAATGTGTTGGCATCCTGAGCCTTTCATGCTGCTGGCCCTGCTGACTGGTCAACTAACTTGTTTCCCTCAGCTATTTCATCTGTTCCTTTCTGGTGTCCTTTACAATGCATTACTGCTACTTCTCATGGAAGGAAATCTGAGGATAACAGCCTGTTAATTTCCTAATGGTATTTTATGGGAGACCCATTAGCAGTGAGAAAGTATCTCTTCTTCCAAATGGTGGCATCAACATGGAGGATAAGAAAGGCATATTTGGAATCAATATAAATGTTAGCTGTTTTTCCTTTGCTTAATTCAAGCGCTGTATTAGTCTGTTCTCATGCTGCTGATAAAGATGTACCTGAGACTGTGAAATTTACAAAACAAAGAGGTTTAATGGACTTACAGTTACACGTGACTAGGTAGGCCTCATAATCATGGTGGAAGGCAAGGAGGAGCAAGTCATACCTTACATGGATGGCAGCAGGCAAAGTGAGAGAGCTTTTGCAGGGGATATCTTCTTTATAAAACCATCAGATCTCTTCAGACTTATTCAGCATCATGAGAACAGCATGGGAAAGACTTGCCCCCATGATTCAATTACCTCTCATCGGGTCCCTTCCACAACTTGCGGGAATTCGAGATGAGATTTAGGTGGGGACACAGCCAAACCATATCAAAGCTGATAGTTTTTAAGAGCTATCAGCTCAGCTAACTGAATGCTTTTGCCTGGTGAGAGAGATGCACTTTCAATGATACTATTCAGGGTGACTACTGCATATCCTGCCTTATGGACTCTCTGTTCCACAAAGGAGCTCCCATCTGTAAAGAGGGTCCAGTCTGGGTTTTCTAGGGGAGTTCCCCTGAGAACTGAGTCAGGGTGTAGTGGTATGCAGAAAAAGGCATCCTTTAGGTCTACATAGATACGTATCACAACTTGCTCACGGTCGTGTTCAAGTTTTCCAGTTTCCTCTGGGAGGAAGGTGGCTGAATTCAGGCAAGAGCAAGTCATTAGTTGGACTGCAGATCCCTCTAGTAGTAAAGCCTTGTATTTAAGAAGGTGGCTGAATTCAGGCAAGAGCAAGTCATTAGTTGGACTGCAGATCCCTCTAGTAGTAAAGCCTTGTATTTAAGAAGGTGGCTGTTAGCCAATGTGTTAGAGAACAGCAATCCTGTTCCCCACATATTATGTGGGGTATAAACAGTTAAGCTACTCCCCAGGGTTAATTTGGTGGCTTCTGTCACCAGTAGGGCTACCGCTGCAACTGCCCAGAGGTAGTCTGGCCGTCCTTTAGCTCCCAGGTTCAGTTCCTTACTTAGGTAACCCACTGGCTGTTGAGCTGGCCCTTGGGTCTGAGTTAAAACTCCCAGGGCCATTCCCTTTCTTACTGACACATAAAGACTGAATGCCTTCTCTATCAGAAAGCTAAGGGCTGATGACTCAAGCAGGGCTTGTTTAAACTTGTTAAAGGACTTTTTTGCCTCTTGTTCCCAAATTAGGGAATGAGTCTTTGCTGCCTGGGTTTCCTTTATTAGTTGGTATAAGGAATGAACCATTTTCCCATACTCAGGTATCCACAGCCTGCAAAATCCTGTAATACCCCCAAAATCTTCTTAGTTGCTTGAGGGTTTTAGGGAGGGGGAAGGAGGAAATGGGCTTAATCCTTTCCTTTCCCAGTGCTCTGGTCCCTTCAGACAATACTAAACCCAGGTACTTCACTGAGGTTTGGCAAAGCTGGGACTTGGAATTTGAAACTTTATATCCCCTATTAGCTAAGAAATTGAGAAGGGCCTCACTGCCCTCCTGAGAGGCTTTCTCCATTGGGGCACAGAGAAGAATGTCATCTACATACTGTAGGACTTCAGTTTGAGAATGAGATAACTCAGAAAGATCTTTAGATAGTGCTTGTCCAAACAACTGAGGACTGTCCCAAAACCCTTGTGGCAGCACCATCCAGATTAACTGGGCAGTCTGGCCAAAGGGATCTTTGAAGGCAGGTAGATAATGTGAGTCAGGGTGTAGTGGTATGCAGAAAAAGGCATCCTTTAGGTCTAGCACTGTGAACCATTTAGGTTCCTCGGGTATTTGGGTTAGCAAAGTATAGAGATTAGGGACTAATGGATGAATTGAGACTATGGTCTCGTTAATGAGGCATAGGCCCTGAACTAGTCTCCCTTCCCCATTGGGTTTCTGCAACCCTAATATTGGAGTGTTGCAGGGGCTGTTGCAGGGTTTGAGGAGGCCCTGCTTCTTCAGATTATTAACAATGACCTCTAACCCTTTTCTAGCCTCTGGCTTTAGGGGATATTGTCTTTGGTTAGGAAAAGAAGTGGGATCCTTAAGATGGATCTGGACCTGTATAGTGGTTATAGCCTCGCTAATTTTTCCCTGGCTTGCCCACACCTCTGGGCTAATATTGGTTTCCACCAAGAGAAGACAAAGAGTTTGTCTCAGGGCTGTAAGGATGCTGGCTCCCATGAAAGCTAAAATATCTCTACCTAGTAAGGGAGTGGGACTTCCAGGCATGATTTAAAAGGTATGTGTAAACAGTAGGCTCTCCTAGCTACAACTAAAGGGTTGAGAAAAATATTGGGTTAGAACCTTTCCTGAGATGCCCTTTATGGTTGTGCTATGGGAAGAGGGGAGGCCTGGACTGAAGAGAACAGGTAGACTGGCTCCAGTATCCAGAAGGAGGTCCACCCTCCTTCCTTCAATTTCCAGAATCACCTGGGACTCCTGGGCAGTAATGGCAGTTTGGGCCACTGGAGCTGGGGAACTGAGCCCCAGGACCTGTCAGGCTTGCCAGACCGTTTGTGAGACCAGTTCTTGACCTGGTGACCTATGTCTCTGGCGGCAGTCTGACCTCCAGTAGTCCCCACTGAACAGGGTAGAGGTGGCTTCTTCTTTCTGCCTGGACAACCCTTCTTAAAGTGCCCTGATTTGGCACACCGATAGCGATTAGTGGATGCACCTTGTGGGTCATGAACTTTACAGGCCTGTAAAGTGGCCACCAGAGCCTCTGTCCTTCTCCTGTGCTTCCTCCTGGGCCTCCTCCTGATACCTATTGTAAAAGACCAAGATGGCCACCCTCAGGAAGTTCTCCAGAGTACTATCTGATCCTATAGCCTGTTTCTGTAATTTTCTTCTAATATCAGGTGCTGCCTGAGTAATAAACTTGTCCGTTAGGATTAGCTGTCCTTCAACTGAGTCAATAGACAGGGAATTCTGTTTCATTAAGGCCTCTCTCAGTCTTCCCAAAAAAGCTGAGGGATTCTCATCTGGTCTCTCATCTATCATGGAGAGCTTAGAGTAATTAAGAGGTTTGGCCCTAGTTTTTTTGTAGGCCCTCCAATATGCGTATTAAAAAGTGTTTCCTTTTCAGTTCATCGGTGGGGGCACTAGGGTCCCAGCCAAGGTTTTCAAGGAGTATTGCTTTTCTTTCTACTGGGAATGGTTGTTCCTTAATTTCCTCGCCTTCTTTATTTCCTCTTTTCCTTTTTGGCCTGATATGAGAAACATGCTGTCCATCCCCAAATTTTTCTACTGCCTGCAGAGCTGCCTGCCTCTCAGCAGCTGTTAGGGTTTGGTTTAAGAGTAACATAACATCTCTCCATGTGAGTTCATACACCTGGTCTAGATTTTGGAAAGCCTCTATATATCTGTTGGGGTCATCAGAGAATCTACCCTGGTCTACTTTTATTTGTCTAAGGTCCTGCAATGAGAAGGGAACCTGCACCCTTGTGGCACCATGTCCATCGGGCATTTCTTGCAGGGATTAAAGTGAAGCTGGGGAAGTAGGGAGTTTTGGAAGCAGTAGAACTGAAGGAGCCAATGGCACAGTTGGAGGAGGGAGCCCCAGATAAGGAGGGCAAGAGGGACTGAGACACTCAGTAGTTGTTTCAGAGGATTTCCCAGGAATTTGTTTTCTTAGCTTTGGGGAATTATTCCCTGTGGGTCTGCCTGATATGACTGCTAAAAGAGCTGGGTCAATTGTGTATCACTTGCAGAGGTCAGAGTTGACCTGCAGGGCAAAGAAAGCTTGTACACAGGGGACCCTAGACCATTTGCTATCTCATCTACAGAAAAGATTAATTGTTGGATAGTATTAAAATAAAGACTTCCCTCAGAAAGCCAGGTTCATCCATCCCCAAGCTGGTAAGAAGGCCACACCCTTGAGCAAAAGAATATAACCACTTTTTCTTCAGTCCCAGGGTCAAAGAGTTCCAGTGATTCAGAATGCACTCAAGAGGAGAGCAGGCTGAAGATGCTTTGTTACCCATCTAGAAAGAAGGGGAGGGGAAGGAAAGGCATCCCTTAGTCTTCTCTCTCCTTTTAGAGTGACCCAGGTGGAGAGGAACACAGTGGGGGCGTTCCCCCTGCTATTCTCCTTCTCCTGTGCAAGCCTCCTTGTCTTAGATTTCCAAGAAGGGAGAGGATTATGCTTACTGGGACCCACTGTATGTCCATTTGTCACACAGGAGGCCCCTTTATGTGTTAGAGTTTGCCTTCCTTATCTGTGTTTGCAGCCTGATTTCTCAGGCTGCTCTTTGTTGAAAGACAAATGACCTCTTGGGCTGCTTTTTGTTAGAAGAGAAGCTGCTTTTTGTTAGAAGGGAACTCTACTGAGGACCCTTGCCCTAACTATCTGCCTAGTTGATTTCTCTTTCTCTCTTCTCACAATATCATTTATGAATATCTATGCAAAAATATGAAATAAAATATTATCAAAAGGAACCTCACACCAAGTTATGAAAATAATACATCATGACAAAGTGGAATTTATTTTAGGAATAAATAACAAAGTTGGTTCAATGTTAGGCAAGGTTGGTTCAGTGTTAGGAAACCCATAAATACATACACCAAATTAATAGTTATAAGTGGAAAATCATCTAATGTTCTCCATGGATGCTGAAAAAGGTATTTGACAAGATTTCCATTGAAAATCTGCAAGGAAATAAGAATTAATCAATACTTTCATTAATGGAGAAACACTAGTGGTATTTTTAATACAGTCAGGATTAAGGCAAGAAGGATCACTATCTTCACTACTATTTAATATTTTACTGAATGTATTGGCCAATATAATTAGAAAAGAGAAATAAATTAGAGGCAAAATAATTAGAAAAAGGGAAGTGAAAGTCTATATTTCGAAAATATGATAATATACCTAGAAGCCTTTGGAATTTCCTCAAAAAGAAAATCAATGATAAAACTAACTCAAATAACTAAAAAATTCAGTAAATTAGAAAAATAGAAAACATATGATAATCAATACTTCATATATATGAACAATAACCAGTTAGATGATATAACAGTAGAAAACTCACTTATAATATCAATAAAGAAGATAAAAATGCCTAACAAAAATGAAATAAGAAATATGAAACAAACATTCCCCTAAAAGACAAAAAATGAGACTTAAATGGAAGTATACAGCTCAGTCTTGGATAGGATGACTCAATGTTTTAAAGACATCAGTTCCCTTTACATGAATTCATAAATGTAACTCAATCCCAATAATACCAACGATCTTCAATGGAGCTATACAAGTTGATATTAAAGTTCATATGAGTGTGCAGGAATACTTATGAAAACATGGAAAAAAAACAGTGATAAGGGGACTAACCCTTTCAGATATGAAAACAAAGTATAAAACCTCTATTATTGGCCGAGCGCGGTGGCTCAAGCCTGTAATCCCTGCACTTTGGGAGGCCGAGACGGGCGGATCACGAGGTCAGGAGATTGAGACCATCCTGGCTAACATGGTGAAACCCCATCTCTACTAAAAAAATACAAGAAACTAGCCAGGTGCAGTGGCGGGCGCCTGTAGTCCTGGCTACTCGGGAGGCTGAGGCAGGAGAATGGTGTAAACCTGGGAGGCGGAGCTTGCAGTGAGCTGAGATCTGGCCACTGCACTCCAGCCTGGGCAACAGAGCGAGACTCCGTCTCAAAAAACAAAACAAAACAAAACAAAACAATAAACCTCTATTATTAAGACACTCCAAGTACTAGTACATAAATAGACTGGACAGTTGGACCAGTGGCGTAGAAAAGAAAACAGACCCAAATACACTTGGAGTTATAGTGTATTATAAAGGTGACATCTCAAATTATTGGGTAAAAGATAGACATTTTTTAAAAATGATGGTGGGACAACTGGATAGTAAAAAGGATAAAATTAGATTCATATACTTGGTCATTTACAAGAATAAACTACAAAAAGAGCAGAGATGTAAAAACAGAAACATGCATTTATTAGAAGAAAATATGGGTGAATTTCTGTATAACCTAGATATAAGGAAGACTTTTAAACTATCTCTCAAAATATAGGTGCAATAAAAGAAAAGATGCATCAATTTAACTATGTTTTTAAAAATATTTGCATGATGAAAACAACAAACGAAAGCCCGTAAGCAAAGTTAAACAATGAACGACAAACTTGGAGAAAATATTTGCAACATATATCACAGCTAAGGAGTTAATTGAAGGATAAGTGACCAAAGAACCCAAGAGTAAAATGGATAAAAAATATGAACAGACATTTCACACACAAAAAGTATTCAAGCTCACTCATAATTTAAAAAAATCAAGTCAAAACTATGCTGAGTCCCCATTTCTCACATATCAGGTTGGCAAAAAGTTTTAAATATAAAAACACATTATTTGTAAAGCTGCGGACAAATAGGTACTGTAAAACATTCCTGGTGTGAATGAAAATGAGTACAACACTCATGGAGGGGAATTTTGTAATATCCAACAAAACTACATGTAAGTTGACCCTGGACTCAGCAGTACCACTTCTAGAAATTTTCTGTAAAGTTATATATACCTCCAATAATTTGAAAATACATATATAAGATGTTATATATTGCAGCATTGTTTGTGATTATAAAATATTACAAATAACTTATGTATCCACCCATTTCTAGGAGATTGATCAAATAAACTAGGGTACATTCACGCAATAGAATAATGTGCAGCAGAGTGAGACAGACAGATAGACAGACAAAATATCTACAAAGAAATGAGAATATGAATGGCATCAGGATTTCCAAGGGTAACTTGCGTGTTAAACTTAATTAGCCATATTCTGAAGGAAACTTATTTTGGACCTAATGTTATATCCAAGCTAATATTCTAGGTGTGAGAGCAAAACGAAAGACATGGACATCTAAGAAACACCCTTAAACTGTCTCAGAAAGTAATACTGAAGGATTTGCTCTATTAAATCCAAAGTTGCTAGTAACTACAAGCAAAGGAACCAGAGAAACTTGAGTTAAGTGTAAAATGTAAATAAGTGTTGATGAACAATGTTAATATAAGCTCTGCTATTAACTGTGTAATCTCTGATGGGTAACATAACCATATGCATACCTCCTAGACATTCTGGTAAGATTAGAGAAATTAATGCTTATAAATTATTTAATACAAGTTGTAGAATAAAGTGAGTTGCTTTATAAATGTTAGTTCCTGCAGTAATTATTAACAGTATCCTTATTACTAGAACTGAAATTCCAGATAATTTGACAGGAGAGGAGACAACTGTAAAAAGGGGGAAAGAGAATCTTGTTCAGTTTCTTTTCCCTTTCAGGGGAGAAGTTAAAGACACCAATTAACAGAAATATGTGTTGTAATGACTTAAGGAAAACCACTAAAAGAACAAAACAGAGTAAGGAAAATTAAATCAGTCTTATAAGACATAAAAGAAAAAAAAAAACTACTGAGAAACTGTAGTAAATTTGAAGGATAGGATAAACCCTACAAATAATCAAAATAAATATAAATGAGCCATATTCTATTAAAATTCAGAGTGGCTACAATAAATAAATTAGCTCTGTGCTATATTTGAATCTCTGTAAAATAAAATGAAACAGAAAAATATATGTCAGGAAAATGTTAACAAAAACAAAAATACATATTATAATATTAATATCAGACAAAATAGAATTTAAGGCAAAAAACATACTCTGTGATAAGGGGTTATTTCATATTAATAAAAATTATATTCTAAGTCAGGTGCAGCAGGAGGCATCCATAGTTCCAGCTACTTGGGAGCCTGAGGTAGGAGGATCACTTGAGCCCAGGAGTTTGAGACCAGCCTGGGCAACATATCGAGACCCTGTCTCTAGAAAGTAAAAATTAAAAAATTGTTTTCCAATAAGAAGACGTAATAACCATACATTTTTATATGTCTAAATGTATAGTTTCAAAATATAAAAATAAAAAAGATAGATCATGAAAACACAAATCAAAACCACAATAAAATACCACTTTGCACCTGGTAGGATGGCTATAATAAAAAGATGATTACAAGTGTTGTTGAGAAGATAGAAAAATTAGAGTCTTCACATACTGTTAGATAAGAATGTAAAACGGTACAGCTGCTTTGGAAAAGTCTGCATTTCCTCAAAAAGCTAAGTATAGTGTAAACATGTGATCTAGCAGTTCTACTCCTAAGTATATATCCACGAGAAAAGAGAACATATGCTTACACAAAAGTGTGTACGTGAATGTTTATAGAAATATTATTCATAGCAGCAAAAAAGTGGAAACAACCCAGATATCCATCAACTGATGAAAAGATTTTAAGGTTGGACACAGTGGCTCATGCTTGTAATCCCAACACTTTGGGAGGGCAAGTTGGGAGGATTACTTGAAGCTCAGGAATTCCAGACCAGCCTGGGCAACATAGTGAGACCTCATCTCTACTAAAAAATTTTTAAAAATTAGCTGGGCATGGTGGTGCACATCTGTAGACCCAGCTACTTGGGTGGGGTTCAGGGTGGGAGTGGAATGAGGTGGGAGGATCTCTTGAGTCCAGGAGGTTGAGGCTGCAGTGAGCCCTGATTGTGCCACTGCACTCTAGCCTGGGCAACAGAGTGAGACCCTGTCTCAAAAAAAAAGAAAAGATTTTTCAAAGGTGGTGTATCCATGCAATAGAATAGTATTTGGCAATAAAGAGGAATGAGGTACAGTTCTGATTCATGCTACAACATGGAGATGAAACTTGAAAATATTATGCTAAAGTGAAAGGAGCCAGTCACAAAAGACCACATATTGTATGGTTCCCTTTAAATGAAACATCCAGGATAGGCCAGTCTGTAGACAGACAGTAGATTAGTGGCTGCCTAGGACTGGAGGAGATAGAGGGAAATGGAGAGTGACTGCTAATGGGCATGGGGATTGGGACAATGAAAATGTTCAAAATTGATTGTGGTCATTGTTGCGTAACTGTGAATATCCTAAAAACTATTGAAATATACACTTTTAATGAGTGAATTGTATGGTGTGTGATTCTCTCTTAACAAAGCTATTATGTAGGCAAACACAAAAACAGAAATACAAAGAGAAATTGGCAAATAAAAATACAGATTAACATAGCTGTTATAGTGAAGTGTATAATCACGTATGCACAGCAAATTATTCAGTAGTGTGTTAGGAATGCCTGTGTACATATCCACCAGTGTTAGTGTGGGACCTGGCCTCTGCAGCTTTAATATCGCTCCCACTGGTGTAGTGCAGAGGCCATGATTCTAGTATTATATTCAAATACTTTGGGCCTTGGGAGAGTTACTCCGTCTCTCTAGGCCTCAATTTCTTCACTTGTGAAGTAAGAAGGAAGCAGACTGTATGATTACTAAGAACCTTTCTGCTCTTGCATCCTGTGAAGACCTGAAAGTTTCCTCTGATGTGCTGTTCCCAGTGGGCTCTCTGATCTTGGCACAGGTCCTGGCATCTCCTACTGGTTGAGAGTTAGAGCCTCATGCAGTCAGGAGCAACACCTGGATGGCAACGTGCAAAGAGAGAAGATAGAGTGTGTGTTCATTTTACTCTGTGGAGACCATTGCCAATCTGGTCCTGTGTTCATTAGAATTTTTAAGGAATACATTTTGTTTTATATTTAAGGTGTTTTCTTTGCATTTATATTCAAGAAATTAACTCTTAAGAATACTTTGTTATTTGCATCTTTCTGGTGGTCCTATTAGTTCTTTGAAAAGGATATAAACAACTTTGACCAAAGGTAGATAAAGTAATGAGGAGACTTGCTACTCTGGATTTAATTCTGACCAACCAGATAGAAATAGGGTAGACAGATGGAAATGATGGAAACCATGGGAAAAAGTGAACTTGCAGGGTGGTATCATGGCACAAAAGAATGAATGAGTAATTTAGGGGCAGATCTGAGTTTGAATCTTGGCTTATCTAATTAATAGACATGATCTTGGACCTGTTGAATAACCTCTTTGAGCCTCAGTTTTCTTCTCTATAAAATGAAGACACTATGCCTTACCTTATAGAGTTGTTGAAGAATTAGAGATAATAATGGTAGCTGTTATCATTTCCAACTACTGAATGCAAGAACCATTTTACAACAGCTAGTTACTGCTCAAACAGTGCCAAGCAACTTCCTATGCAGCATGTAAAACCTTGTCTTTGTGGATATCTATGATTGCGTCAAATTTCATTCTTTTTTTTTTTTTTTTTTTTTTTGAGACAGTGTCTCTCTCTCTTGCCCAGACTGAAGTGCAGTGGTGTGAACCCGGCTCACTGCAGCCTCAAACTCCTGGGCTCCAGTGATCATCCTGCCTCAGCTTCCTGAGTAGCTGGGACCACAGGCACATGCCACCATGCTCAGCTAATTTTATTTATTTATTTATTTATTTATTTATTCATTCATTCATTCATTCATTTGGTAGAGATGATGTCACACTGTGTTGCCCAGGTTGGTCTCAAACTCCTGGGCTGAAGTGATGATCCTCCCACTTCAGCCTCCCAGAGTGCTGGGATTATAGGCATGAGCCACCATGCCTAGCTCAAATGTCATCTGTAAAGTGAAGTGAAATATACATCCCTTTAGCTTCCATCTAGTGTTCTGATTTTACTATTAGGATCATTTTCTGTCATTCTCATGACAGTTTCCCTACTACATTATATCCCACCCTTTACACTCAAGTGTTCTCTTGGCTACTCCTTATTGCCTTGAAATTTTCCTTATAAGACAAGGTTTCCAGATTCCCCACCATCTGGATGTCACTTGGTGACAGTCACTGTGATTTGCAGCTGGGAACAATGGTCTAAATGTGATCTAATTAACCCAGAAAACATTGAGGCTGTTTCCTCTCTAGATACTCCGAATAGAGACTGGAGTGTCATTAGCTTGTTTAGCAGCCTAGTTACATCCTTGGTTCCTCTTGAATTTGCATTCAACTAAAACCTCCAGAAATTTTCAAATGGACTTTTTTTCAGCGGCTGGTCCTTGCTCCTACAGTTGTACGTATATTTCTAAACTATACTTATTTAGTTATATCTGTGCTCTTTTACACGAAGAATTCCAAAAAGTAGGAAACATGCTATGTGGATACTACCTAAATGTATTGAAAGTGTGCTATGGGCCGGGTGCGGTGGCTCATGCCTGTAATCCCATCACTTTGGGAGGCCGAGGCGGGTGGATCACGAGGTCAGGAGTTTGAGACCAGCCTGACCAACATGGTGAAACCCCGTCTCTACTAAAAATACAAAAATTAGCCAGGCACACACTTGTAATCCCAGCTACTCAAGAGGCTGAGGCAGGAGAATTGCTTGAATCCAGGAGGCGGAGGTTGCAGTGAGCCGAGATTGCACTACTGCACTCCAGCCTGGGTGACAGAACAAGACTGTCTAAAAAAAAGAAAAGGTGCTATGAGCAGGCACTTTTTACCCCACATTCAGATGAAGAAACAGAGGGGTAAATAGCTTGTGCAAACTCCCAGCCAGCACATATAATTGCACCACTTCTGTCGGGGTTGAGGCCAGCTTCATTAGGTTGCAATCTCCCTGGGTCCCAGTGTCTGTATCTGTACTGGTTGGGCTAGATCATTTCTTGCATTTTTCTCAGCTCTAAGATTCTGCATAACTCTACCAAGACTCCAATTGAAGTGTAGAAAAGAAGTTAAACTTCTGCTTTTCTTTCCCAGGGATTCTACCTGCACTTCAGCACACTAGCAGAACCTCATATTCGCCCCTATTCAATTTCCTGAGATCAAATTTATTGGGTTGTGAGCACTGGCTGGCCTGATGAGTGCTTCTGGGGTCAGTAGTTCCGCATCTGCTGAAATACTGATGCCATCACATCCACTGTTCCTCCTATTTGTCAGCATTTGCAGTCTGATGCTCAGATCCTCTGGGCCTTCCTGCAAGTCACTGGTCTCACACAGTAGCCCACACTGGCCTGTAGGGTTCTCACATTGCCATGAGAAATGCTTCTAGGACATAAGAGAACTTTGTGCACTGCTATTACAGTCTCATCAACAAATAGACCTCAATGTTACAGTCTTGCCAATGCACCACAACAAAGCAGTCTCTCGTTGCCCAAGGTATCACGACAAAGAAAATTAAGAAGCGCAGACACTAAGGGTGAGATTGGGGCAAAACGTTAATGAGCAAAAGAAGAAAGCTCTCAGCTGCGAAGAGCAAGCCTGAAAGAGGGTTGCCATTTTTACAATTGAATGCAAAGACTTTTATAAGAAACCAATAAGGGCTGGGCATCTCATTTGCATAAGGCATTAATTTTTGATAGCTCCACCCCATCCTCCTAATGCACTTGCCGGCCCTTAGTTTGAGTTACTCCATATTGCTTTGTTCCCTTTACCGCACATGTATCAGGGGATGGAATTTTCCATTGTGGGCATGTCTGGGTAAGTCGCCTGTGTAGCCTTTCTTATCTATGCGTTGTGGGCATGTCTTAGGCAAACCTCCCCGTACAAGTTCCCTTATCTGTGCCTGCAGCTTGATTTGTCAGGCTCTTCTTTTGTTTGAAAGAATTCAACCAAGGACCCACCCTAACTGCCTGCCCGACCATTTTCTTCTTTTCTCCTTTCTCACTGCTGTCTCGAGAACTATTTAAAAATGGGTCCCCAAATGTTCTTTCCTGGAATAATCATCTAAGCTACAAACCACAAAGAACTGTAACCACAGTCAGAACATGACTCTGAGCAAGTCGCTTAATCTCCCTGACTGGCTGTGGTCAGTGGGATCAGCTGTGAGTGGATGCTGTGAGCTCCCCAGCAGGCTGGGGTGCTGCTGATGGGACTTTAAGCAGCTTGCTCACGTCACACTTCACTATTTTGTCCCCTGCAGGCTTCATTCCACAGTGGCTCTGCAAGCCATGTTTTCTTCTTTGGTAAGCTCCTTCTCAGTAAGATTGGGAGCCTTACTTGTGGTAAAAGAAGAGGATGGGTCTTCTCTTCTTGCCTTTTTCCTTTCACCCCCAAACCTAAGCAAGAACCTAGTCTTTACTTTATCAACATACATCCTGGTTTGCAAGAAAAAGAATTCTTTTCATCACAGGGGGTGTTTTTTTACCCTTCATGCCCCTGTCTCTAGAATGCAAACACAGACCAAGCTGCTGTGACATTTTACTAGCAGAGAAACCCTGGCACTATTTTGGGAGACCATATTAGTCAGGGTTCTCTGGAGGGATGGAACTAATTGGATTTATATTATATATGTTTATACATTTATATATAAACACATAAATATATGTTTATATATTTATATAAATCCTATTAAATTATATATATAAACACGCACATATATATGTATATAAAGGAAAGTTTATTAAGTATTAACTGACATGATCACAAGGTCCCACAATAGGCTGTCTGTAAGCTAAGGAGCAGGGAGAGCCAGTCTGAGTCCCAAAACTGAAGAATGTGGAGTCCAATGTTGAGAGCAGGAAGCATCCAGCATGGGAGAAAGACGTAGCCTGGTAGGCTAGGCCAGGCTCCTCTTTTCACACTTTTCTGCCTGCTTTATATTCTAACCTCCCTGGCAGCTGATTAGATGGTGCCCACCCAGATTAAGGGTGGGTCTACCTTTCCCAGCCCACTAACTCAAATGTTAATCTCCTTTGGCAACACCCTCACAGACACACCCAGGATCAATACTTTGCATGCTTCAATCCAATCAAGTTGACACTCAGTATTAACCATCACAAGTCCACCGCTTGTCAACTTGAACCCATACACATCTCCTGAGATCATATATAATCTTCAAATAAAGACAATAATGAGGTCATAATTATGCCTAACATAATACAACTGTCCTCTGTGCAACCAAAAACGCACCAGTCCCTAACCCAAATACTATTACATAAAGTTAACAATACTTAAATGTTGATGTGAAGTCAATAAATCTTATATCACATGATAAAGAAAAAAGGAAACAAAAGGGGTCAGATATTTTCTTAGTACAAGTGTATATATGCACAAACATGTTTTTAACAAAAGAAGAAGAAAATACTCATGACAATTACAGTCCTCGTTTCTGCAGCTGGTCACATGGTCATAACTGGTATTGATGACTACCTTCTTCTACTACCCATTCTGTATTCCCTTTGGCTTCAGCAAGCACCTCAGCAGGTCGTGGTTTTTTTCCTAATGGAGTGATCCAAACCTTCATTACTGAGGGGTCAGGGCCATTTGTAGTCCTGCCTGGATTGGACTGTTATAGTTTCCCATTGACCTTAATCACAGGGCATGGTAATACTAAGAGATGCCCTAATAGATTTCCTGTTTTTCATGCATACTCTTTCTGACCTTCTTTGTGGAGTCGTAGACTGATTTCATCTTGATAGTCCGGGTCAATCACCCCAGCCAACCATGTAACTCCCTTCTTAGCCTGTTGACTTAAAGGTAGGAGGAGCCCAAAGTGGCCAGGTAGCAATCTTAACTTTCAGTTTAATGGAATTGTTGTTGTGTCTCCTGGTGGCAGTGTTCCTCCCTCTGGAACTAAGACCTTTAGGCCAGGAGAATGTAACATTGCAGGAACAGGAAGCAAAAATTTTGCTAGTGGATCACGACGGGTAATGGTGATTGGTGCCACTTCCACTTCCACCCCTTGATTCCTGGACCCATGAATCCTGGCTATGGGAGAAACAGTACCATATATTGGACATTGATTCAGAGTATACACAACCTTCTGCACAACTTTGCCCCTGCCCTGCAAAGTATCGTCACCTAGTTGGCATTGTAATTGTGACTTCAAAAGGCCATTCCACCATTCTGTCAATCCAGATGCTTCAGAATTATGGGGAACATGGTAAGACCAGTAAATTCCATGAGCATGAGGCCATTGTCACACTTCTTTGGCTGTAAAGTGAGTGTCTTGGTCAGAGGCAATGTTGTGTGGAATACCATGATGGTGGATAAAGTATTCTGTGAGTCCATGGATGGTAGTCTTGGCAGAAGCATCGCATGCAAGATAGGCAAACCCATATGTGGAGTAAGTGTCTGTTCCAGTGAGGACAAACCTCTGCCCTCTCCATGATAGATGAGGTCCAATATAATCAACCTGGCACCAGGTAGCTGACTGATCACCCCAAGGAATGGTGCCATATTGAGGGCTCAGTGTTGGTCTCTGCTACTGGCAAGTTGGGCACTCAGCAGTGGCTTTGGTGGGCACTCAGCTTAGCCTTGGTGAGTGGAAGTCCATGTTGCTAAGCCCATGCGTAACCTCCATCCCTCCCACCATGGCCACTTTGTTCATGGGCTCATTGGGCAATGACAGCGGTGGCTGGGGAAAGAGGCTGAGTAGTCGCTGCAAAACGGGTCATCCTATTCATTTGATTATTAAACTCTTTTTCCACTGAGGTCACCCACTGGTGAGCACTCACATGGCATACAACTATCTTCACAGTTTTTTACTACTCAGAGAGGTCCATCCACATACCTCTTCCCAAAATTTCTTTGTCATCAATTTTCCAATCATGCTTCTTCCAAGTTCTTGACCATCCAGCCAAACCGTTGGCTACAGCTCATGAATCAGTATGTAATCACATATCTGGCCATTTCTCCTTCCATGCAAAGTGTGCAACCATGTGCACTACTCAAAGTTCTGCCCACTGGGAAGATTTTCCTTCCCACTCTTCTTCAGGGATGTCCTGGAAAGGGGCTGTAGTGCTGCAGCTGTTTACTTTCAGTGGTGCCTGCATATCGTGCAGAACCATCTGTGAACCAGGCCCTAGTCTTGTCTTCCTCTGTCAACTGATCATAGGGAACTCCCCATGAGGCCATCAGTTCAGGCTGGGGAAGAGAAGGCAGGGTGACAGGATTGGAGACCACGGGCATTTGAGCCACTTCCTCATGTAACTTACTTTTGCCTTCAGGACCTGCTCAAGCCCAATCACATATATACCACTTCCATTTGATGATGGAATGCTGCTGTGCACAACCCGCTTTATGGCTAGATGGGTCAGAAAGCACCCAGTTCATGATAGGCAGTTCAGGTCACATGGTGACATGATGACCCATAGTCAAATGTTGCGTTTCCACCAAAGCCCGGTAACAGGCCAAGAGCTGTCTCTCAAAAGGAGAGCCGTTATCTGCAGAAGATGGGGTCCTTGCTCCAAAATCCTAGAGGCCTCTGCTTTGATTCACTTATGGGGGCCGGCCAAAGGCTCCAAAGAGCATCCCTATCTGCCACTGACACCTCAAGCACCATTGGATCTGCTGAGTCATATGTCCCAAGTGGCAGAGCAGCTTGCACAGCAGCCTGGACCTGTTGCAGAGCCTTCTCTTCTGGATGCCACTCAAAACTGGCAGCCTTTCGGGTCACTCGATAAATGGGCCAGAGTAACATACCCAAATGAGGAATGTGTTGCCTTCAAAATTCAAATAGGCCCACTAGGTGTTGTGCCTCTTTCTTGGTTATAGAAGGGGCCAAATGCAGCAACTTATCCTTCACCTTAGAAGAAATGTATTCAAAGGCCCCACACCCCTAGCAATTTTACTGAGGAAGAAGGTCCCTGAATTTTAGTCGAATTTATTTCCCATCCTCTGGCATGCAAATGTCTCACCAATAAGTCCAATGTGTTTCCTACTTCTTGCTCACTGGATCCAGTCAGCATAATGTCATCAATGTAATAGACCAGTGTGATATGTTGTGGAAGTGAAAAGCGATCAAGGTCTCTCTGAATAAGATTATGACACAAAGCCAGAGAATTGATATGCCCCTGAGGTAGGACAGTAAATGTATACTGCTGGCCTTGCCAGCTGAAGGTAAATTGCTTCTGGTGGATCTTATGGACAGGAATGGAGAAAAAGCCATTTGTGAAATCAATTGCTGCATAGCAGGTACCAGGAGATGTGTTAATTTGCTCAAACCAACCACATTTGGTACAGTGGCCACAATTAGAGTCACCACTTGCTTAAGCTTATGATAATCCACTGCCATTCTCCAAGATCCATCTGTCTTCTGCACAGACCAAATAGGAGAGCTGAGGGGGTTGTGGTGGGAATCACCACCCCTGTGTCTTTCAAGTCCTTGATGGTGGCACTAATCTCTGTAACCCCTCCAGGGATGTGACACTGCTTTTGATTTACTATTTTTCTAGGTAGAGGCAGCTCTAATGGCTTTCATTTGGCCTTTCCTCTATCAATCAGGGAGCCAATGCAGGGGTTCTGCCAGCTGCTAAATATGTCTATGCTAATATGTATTCTGACACTGGGGAAATGACCACAGGATGAATCTGGGAGCCCATTGGACCCACTGTAAGTTGGACCTGATCTAAAACTCCATTAATTACCTGACCTCCATAAGCCCCTACTTTAATTGGAGGACCACAATGATGTTTTGGGTCCCCTGGAATCAATGTCAGCTTCAGCTTAGTCCCTGAAATGTCTGATCATTTCCTTTTCCTCAGTGCACATTTACCCTGGCAAAAGGCCAGAGGGCTCCCTGGGGAAGGGTGGGAGAAAGATTAACAGCATAAACTGTGGGTAGTGTAGTGGAGTCCTTCCTCAAGGGGACCTAGCCTCCTCTTCATTCAAGGGGTTCTATGTCCGTAAACTTGCTCAAGTCTGGAAATTGAGGGGCCATGATCCTGTTTTTATAATTAAAATTAGTCTTTTGTCCATCTGACCTAGAAGTTTTCTCCTTATATAAATTAAGTAGGAATGCAGTAGGCTTCCTATCAATTTCACTTCTGGGAACATTGTGATTAATTAGCCAATGCTAGAGCACTACATGAGTCAGACTATTCTGATCGCTGCTTTGTCTCTGCTGTCCACTACATAGCTACGCCCTCCTTGTCTTTGACAGTTGAGTGCTGCCACTTGGCCCCTGCCACCTCAGGATCCAATTATTCCCCTTGTATTTAAATTTTTTAGTTGAGTGACTGCAGTTCCCACTGTTAGATCTGACATACAACAGCAATTACAGGGCTCTTCAAAGATGCAGGTGCTGCCCTCACAAATCTATTTCACAAGGCATTGGTCAAGGGTATATCTTCTGGACCCCCTCGGCTGGGATGAGTAAGTCTAAAATGACTAATTCACTCCACCATTCTAATCTCCCTAACCTTTTAGATCCCTTCCTCTATATTAAACCAAGGGAGATCAGGCGTTTCCAGTTCGCTCACAGTGGGCCACCTTTTAACCCATATTTCAGCTAACCAAGCAAATAAACTATTAGAACTTTTTTTTAACTCCCCAAGCTGCAACATTAAATGCAGAGTCCCTCCTTAATGGGCCCAAATTAATAAATTCAACCTGACCCAACTCCATGTTCCTTCCGTCATTATCCCACACCCTTGATATCCATTCCCATGCCTATTCTCCAGATTCCTGTTTATATAAATTAGAGATCTCAAACAGTTCTTTTCTAGTGTAGCACATCTCCTCATGGGTCACATTCTCAATCTCACCTCTAGGGGCCCTCTGGGGCTTTATTCCAGTTATAGATCTAGAAGCAAACAAGGGTGTTGGGGGTGGCTCCTGAGGAGAATCAACATTATTTTGCCTGGCAGCTGCCCCAGAGGAGGCAATCACTATTTCCTCAGGCAGCACAGGGTTTATCTCCTCAGACAAAGGTGGAAAGGCTGATGGCAGCATGGGCGAGGGAGGGGATGTTGCCAGTACTGGGGATGGGGAAGCTGTTCCTTCTGGCAAGAAAGGTTCATCGGAGTTTACAAACTCAGTGTTCTCAGCTTCATCAGGCTCCTCCTACATGTTCACATTCCAAGTTTTAGAGTCTGATTCCTTTCCAATCAATGCCCTCACTTTAACAGTAGACACCAGGCAAGGCTGTGCACGCATCTTTCATTGCAGGTCAGCCACTCCTATGCTAAGAGCTTGTGTCTGTTTTTCTACCCATTCAGCTCTTTCTCTACAGGAGAGAAGACTCTGAGTCAGGGCAATCTTAGCAGATTTGAGGCTCAGTATCTGCTTCTGAAGCCAGGAGACAGAATCCCTGAGTTCATAATTTTCTTTCATCAATTTGTCCAGTGAACTTAGGAACAACCAGCCAGCTTCATTATGTTTCTTGGTTCTCCATATATGGTCAAAGGTATTATGTATAGAGTCACTAAACTCCTTGCCTCTCACAACCAGTGACTTAGAAATGTCAAATGCATTTATTTTGCATAACTCTCTAAACAGTTCATGACAAGGGCTATCAGGGTTCTCCATACTATTAAGAAGTAGAGTCCTTAGCAGCATTTTTGGGGCCAATCATATTAAGCAACCAACTCTAGGAACCCCAAAACCAATGAAAGGACTCCATCCTTAATATTCTATTCCTCTAGAACCACCCTTGGTACCAAAATCTGTATTAGTCAGGATTCTCTAGAGAGACAAAACTAATGGGATATATATATCTCCAGGGAGCCAATGCAGGGGTTCTGCATTTGCTCATATATATATGAGTTGATTAAGTATTAACCAACATGATCACAAGGTACCACAATAGGCTGTCTGTAAGCTGAGGAGCAAGGAGAGGCAGCCTAAGTCCCAAAACTGAAGCCCAGTGTTTGAGGGTAGGAAGCATCCAGCACAGGAGAAATATGTAGGCTGGGAGGCTACTTTTCACATTTTTCTGCCTGCTTTATAGTCTAGCTGCACTGGCAGCTGATTAGATCGTGCCCACTCAGATTAAGGATGGATCTGCCTTCCCCAGCCCACTAACTCAAATGTTAATCTCTTTTGGCAACACCCTCACAGACACACCCAGGATCAATACTTTGTATCCTACAATCCGATCAAGTTGACACCCAGTATTAACCATCAGAGAATTTGGGAGAAATTTTTCCTTTATGGCATCAAGGATTTTCCCTTCTCATTGGCAACAGATGGGGTGAATAGAACAGTTGTCTCTTTAAAGCGAGGGATATGAAGATTAACACTTTCCTTTCCAGGACATGTACTGTGTATCTGCAACAAGGAAAAGTATTTGCAATTTTGCAAATTTCTGGTAAATTTTTCATTTTTGTTTGAAAATCATGCTTGTTTGTTGAATAATATTCTTAGTCAGGATTGGGGGAAGTCTGTGTACCCTATGAGGGAAGAACATTGTGGTTACTTGTCACTTTTAACCCAGAGTTTCTGCCCTGAAGAAAGAGATAGGAGTGTCCAGGACCCCTTACCCCCAGGAAAGGTGGCAGAGATACAGTCTCCGTCATAGCCCTCTCTGTTTTTTGCCCCAGAGACAAGTAAACTGAGCCAGCTCTGGGGCACTTAGTCAGGTGTGGAATTGAAAGGACACAAAAACACAAAAAAATGCGTACCCGCTCCCCTGCTACACCCTATTGCTAAACGTTCTGCTCTCTTATCTTTGCACATACCAGAGATTTCGTAAGTTCTGTGAGTACCTGTTTTTCTGCACGTACCAGAGATTTTGTTTTGCATATACCAGAGATTTCGTAAGTTCTGTGAGTACCTGTTTTTCTGCACGTACCAGAAATTTTGTAAGTTCTAAGGCAAGGTCACAAGATGTGTTTAAGTAAGATAAACTCTTGCTGCCATAAACCTGCTCTCCCGCCTCAAAGGTTGAACCAAAATATCAGAAATGGCGGGAACCAATCATAGTTAGCCAAATCGCCTTGTTCAAACACTAGCCAATCATATATCTGGTTTGTATAATAATTCTATGCCCACTTTTCTTAGACTATATAACACTGCTCGGAGCTCAGTGGGGGAGCTCTCCTGCCCGTCTCGTTTCGTGAGCGAGGGAGAGTTCCAGGTTCGAACCTGTAATAAAGATCCTTGCTGCTTAGCTTTGACTCTGGACTCTGGTGGTCTTCTTCGGGGAATAAACGGTCTGGGCATTACAGAATCCCATTTTCAGGCAGGAAGGAGCACCCAGGTGTGGACTTTATACAACTTGCCTTTCATAGCAAATAAGAGAATGAAACCCTTTGTCTGCTGCCTGTTTCTCGGAGTCCCGTGCTTTATGTCACATTGCAATAAAAAGAAGGAAAGCATGACCGGGCTCAAACAGGGATGCATCCCTCATTTTGGCAGTTTCTAAAATAAACAGTGAGAGTTTAAATGCCTTAGCCAGGGCCATTTGATACCCAGATCTCCTGACTTTAAACACAAAGTTCTTTCCACTTAGCCTCTAGGGCCAGGTTACTTTAAGCTGAAGGGCAAACAGACACCACCCAAGATGGGTTTCCAGCAAGGGCCTCCACTGACCTCCCATTTTTCTTCTCTAGCCTGGGAGCCCCCTGCAAAAGTTCTAGGAGACGAAGAATAAAGGTAAACGAAAAAGACATTCTGCCAAACAGCCACAATGTAACAATAGGGTTCCTCTGTTTGGAGAAAAGAGTGAGAAGGGACTTGAGGTCTCTTTTGGGTGGTTTGACCCTCTGGGTGACTGTGACCACCCTTTGCTGAAGGCACTTCCTCCATCCTCTATCATGTGGTTGTGAGCAGCTTGAGCTGCAGTCCAAAACAGATTCTGTTCCAACTCAGTGAACTGTGGTGACGGCAAGTCATTCTGGTTTTCTGGCTCCTTGGTTCATTCCTTCTGTCGATTGATCAGTCTTTTATTCTAGACTTTCTTCCTGTGCTCTCTCTCCAGTCTTTTGGGCCCCAGGCCTCTGGGTTGGGTGGGTCAGCAGGCTATCCTGAGGGGGTGAGGTTTTAGGTCCTATGGCTGCCCTTCCCAAGTCCATGACCCACCACACATGCATCTTGACCACTCCTGGCTCTGACCACAACATGGATGTCCCCACTGAATGTGGTGTTTGATTAAGAAGTCCCCAAAGGAAACGTCTGGAGGCCCACTGATCAAGAAGCCCAGGAGAGGCATCGTGGCAGCCGAGCATCCTCAGACCCTTGGACCCTAGCTGATAAGGATTGGCTGTGTCCACACCCAAATCTCACCTTGAATTGTAGCTCCCATAACTCCCACATGTTATGGGAGGGACTCGGTGGGAGACAATTGAATCATGGGGGCAGTTTCCCCCATATTGTTCTCATGGTAGTGAATAAGTCTCATGAGATCTGATGGTTTTATAAGGGGAAACCCCTTTTGCTTGGCTCTCATTCTCTCTTGCCTGCTGCCATGTAAGACATACCTTTTGCCTTCTACCATGATTGTGAGACCTCCTCAGCCATGTGGAACTGTGAGTCCATTAAACCTCTTTTTCTTTATAATTTACCCAGTCTCGGGTATGTCTTCATCAGCAGTGTGAAAACGGACTACTACACTAGCCCAGCAAGTTAGCTCATCTAACTGCTACTGGCATCTGGCCAAGCAGCCCACTTTCCTGGTGACAGTGGGATGAAGAATCAAGGGCTCCCTTGAGTGCTGTTTCAGGCATAATAGTAGGTGTTCCTAAACTGGTGGTCATTTGTGCTCCAGATTTGTAGGGGCTCTTGCCATGATCTGAGAACAAGTCATTTCCTCTTGGTTTTTATGATTAATGTGACCTGGTGAGAGACAGACTATACAAGCAGACAATGGTCAGACCATATAAGACAGTGGAATTCTGACCCGCAACCTCTGCAGCAACCAGCCCAGGAGGGTCAGCACTCGGCATTGACCGTGGCTTCCCTATTTTTTATCCCTGCCTCCTCCCCAATTTGGTACCAACCAGAGACAACTAAATATGCACACCAAAGCAAGCAGTCACATTGTGGTAGGCTGGGTCTCCATTAGCAACCAGGGCAATCAGCCTTCACCAGCACCTTACTGTAGCTCTCGTAAATGTATAAGTTAAACATAAGTTAACTTAATTAATTAAGTTTAACATAAGTTAAACTTAGTACAAAGGCTAGAATGTAAAAACAAGTTCATTAAGAAACCTCCTGGACTTTCTCAGATCTCAGAGTTTAATTAAAATAATGGAGACATTCTTGCACACCTGGTACCAGGATCCACTTTAGATTAAGTCATCTTTCCAAGGCTCTGAAGTAATTGACTAGATCCTGGACCCTAGTTAAAGATTAGATAGAGTGAAACACCTTGGCTTTCGACTTGTAGATGCACTGAACGTATATAAGCACTAGAAAAAACTTGTAACTTTGAGTTGATCTGATGAGTTACTCTCACACTCTCCCTGTAACTGGTTGCCGAAATAACACAGCTCAATAATAAACTCCCTTCTTTCCCAGTCTGTCTGCATCTCATTATTGGATCACAAGAACAAGCAGCTGGACCTCATTCTACCTGGCAACAATATGGAAGTCCTCAGTCCTCGTCAGCCAACCTCCACTTTCCTACACCAACAGCCTTCAGTCAGAGCCCACCTGAAGCCCCCCATTTTCCACTATGAAGCATCCCCACTCCCTGCCTGCCTTGGAGTCTCTGCCCAAGACCATGATGGTGGCTGTGGCTGACTCCCTCTGCTGCTCTCATCCAGGCGATTTTTGTTTATTTCCACACGGGGTAAGTCATATTAGCTTTTCAACTTCCTGCCATCTCCTACCCTCAACTGCTCAAAGGGAAAATATCCTCAGTCATGAGAAGGGAGTGATTTTGTGCTGATGGGCTCTATTTTCTTTAAAAGAGTACAATCAAATGACAGCAGGCAACAGAAAGTCATCTTTTTTTTTTAGTGTTTGCAGCGGTCTCTGCATTACCCACAGGGATGTTAAAGGCAAGTGGCCAACCCTGGCGCTGAGGATCCACTGTGAATAAAAAATTCAAGAGGTTCTGTAGAAAACCAAGCTTTAAGGATTCCAAAATCTGACGTTGTAAGTGTCTTTTCATATTTATTGCTGAAGGCCCACCCCACCCCTCATTTCACCTCCCACATTCCCTTTTTGGATACCCTTCTCTTATATGAGATTTGCACCCAGATAGTTCCTTTGCTGCCTTTAGAACCCCCCATTAGCAGCAATTAAAAAAAGGTCTCCCAGCAACTTGACACTTTTTGAAATGCTAATTGATGCTAAGCAGAGCCATCGGCTGTCGTTCACACCTACTCAGTCCCTGCCCCAGGCTTTTTTGCATATTTAAATCAATAAGTTTCTAAACCTGGGAAATGTGAGTTATGCAAATAGCTGTTCCTACCGCCCTTGCTGAGATTAGTACCTGTGGGGCTTTAGAAAATCCTCAGGTGTCTGACAGTGTTTTAAGTCTTCTGCAGGTGGAATGCTCAGATCGTCTTGGGAGTGACCATTATTAGAGCTTAGTTGGAGTATTTGCATAAACTGGTTGAAAAACACTGCCCAAGTCTATTGCCTAAGCAATAAAATGATTTTCAATGAAATCCACGTACACTGCCACCAGTGAAAGAAATAATTCAGTGATGAGATTGCTGAATTAGGTACAGAACTAGTAAATGTCCACAGGGTAAGAAATTCATAACCAATAGACAGAAATCATTTACAACTTATCAATCATCTATAAGTCAATATCTAGCATCACAGTCTGATCAGTCAATAGTATGTCCATAGTAACCAATTGTGAAAGGCGTCAGAATTAAAAGAGTCACTTGTGTTAAAAAAAATAAAAAAATAAAAAAAAACCCTGATTAATAGAGTCAGGGAAAACTATGAAAAGAGGGTTCTCATAGTTGTAGGCCTAATAAGAACTATCACAAAAGACTATGCAAAAACTACAACCTTGCACAAAGGCCATCACAACCTTACACAAAATATATTTCTGCAAGGACTTCTGTCTAGCAACTGCCTGTCCAATCTCAGACTGGTGCCCCCCACCCCTTGTTATTGATCCTTGTAGCCAAGGATAATTATCTCAAAACAATTGTGTTATTCTGTAACTGAGCTCACATTCAGCTGCTCACCACTCAAAAAGCCAGTTATGTGAGAAGTGAGGATTGGCAAAAGGAAAGCAGGTTTATTCGAGTGCTAGTGGCTTGGGAGATGGCCAGATTCAAGTCTCTAAAAGCCATCTCAAAATCTCAAGCTGGGGCCAGGTGTGGTGGCTCATGCCTGTAATCCCAGCACTTTGGGAGGCCAAGTCAGGCAGATCACCTCAGGTCAGGAGTTCAAGACTAGCCTGGCCAACATGGTGAAACCCCATTTCTACTGAAAATGCAAAAAAAAAAAAAAAAAAAAAAATCAGCCAGGCATGGTGGCACATGTCTGTAGTCCCAGCTACTCGGGAGACTGAAGCAGGAGAATTGCTTGAACCATGGAGGCCAAGGTTGCAGTAAGCTGAGATTGCACCAATGCCCTCCAGCCTGGGCAACAGAGCAAGACTCTGTCTCAAAACAAAACAAAACAAAAAAACAAAAAAACCTCAAGCTGGTTAAAAGGGTTTTTTTTGTTTTTGTTTTTGTTCTGGAGACGGAGTTTCACTCTTGTTGCCCAGGCTGGAGTGAACTGGTGTGATCCCAGCTAACCGCAACGTCTACCTCCCAGGTTCAAGCAATTCTCCTGCTTCAGCCTCCTGAGTAGCTGGGATTACAAGCATGCACCAACACGCCCGGCTAATTTTGTATTTTTAGTAGAGACGGGGTCTCTCCATGTTGGTCAGGCTGGTCTTGAACTCCCGACCTCAGTTGATCTGCCTGCCTCAGCCTCCCGAAGTGCTGGGATTTACAGGCATGAGCCACTGTGCCCAACCTTTTTTTAAAAAAACAAACAAACAAAAAATACACACAATTACTTTATTGATTTCTTACAATCGAATACTGCCAACTAGCATTATTTCTACTCTTGCATCATTAAAACCAAAGGGTAATTCCTCCTTGGTGTTTTCAAATGATGCATTATACAATAAACAAATTCACCTGATTAATTATGTAAACTGGTAATTTGTTTTAAAAGCATAATAATTTGGTTCCTTTCTTCATAAAGTAGAAATTGAAATATTTCTCCTGATAGTCTTAAGGTTATCATTATGAGTAGTGCAAAGTGTGGCACATATAGTTTCATCTAGAAGGGTGTGTCTCTTACACACCTTATTTAAACAAAAAATGTGCATTAACAAGATGCATACAGTCAATGCATGATAGAAAGCATGTTTCAAATATAAGGTAACCCCTCAGGCCACCATATTATTTAGGTTTTGCATGATCATTTATGGCATTACAGAGTAATTATGCATAACATACTTTTATACATTTTAACCCTGAAGATAAGAAAAATAATTGTTGCTTGAAAAAAATTATTCCAGGTAGGCATTTGGTTTGTATTAGGAGAAACTGAACCTCCACGAGTTCAGTGTCTGCCAAGTTGGAATCATTAGCTCAAGTCAGTGAATCAGATATGTGACGCATTTCACAGTGACACTGTTTCCCCAGTCCTGGCAATGCCTCTGCTCCCACAGTCCGCCAGATGAAGCGTTTCCGGAATGACCCTTCTATGTGTATTTCCCTTTTCATTTTTTTTTACTAGATTGACTATTATCATATTATTTCCTCTTCTTCCCTCTTCTGTGACTTTCCATTTTAATCATTCATAAATCCTTTCAGAATATCCTCACAGAGCTCCCTAAAGGGAAGTTCTGGAGATGAAAAATCCAAGGGAGGAAATCGGGAACTGGAATGTCCTTGGCTTTCCCGGTATTTTCTGCAAACTTCTGCCAGGTTGAGGAGGCTGTAGTAGTTTCTGGATGTGGTGGCAAGCTCCGTAACTCTGACATTTCTACAAAATCAGCATCTACATCCAGCTCCTTTTCTAATGGACCTGTTAGAAGTCTGGCCTTTTCAGCCTTTAGTTGTTTATTTTCTTTCCTTAATCTTTCATTCTTGGCCACAAGGAATTTCACATGCCTCTTCAAATCTGCAATTTTGGATGCCTGCTCCTCTATAATTGTTTTGTCATCTTTTGGGGTTTTGCTTCCAACACATGGCTCTGCTGGCTCACTCTTTTGCTGAAGTAAATATAGTAGTGGTGTCTGGGTCCCTGTCAAAGATCCCCTGAATATCAGGCAGGCGTTTCTCTGTGGAAGGGCTGTACTTCTGAGAAAGGGGGCTCTGGCCCTCTGCATCCTCTGCAGAGGGTTTGTGAGATGCCTGAAGATGGGCGACTATATCCTTTGTGTTCTGCTGGGCTTTCGATCTTTCTTCACGCTGGGGCCTTTTCCATCTCTCTTAGATGAGGAGGAGCTATTCCTTTGCCATTCCAGTAAAAGCTGAGCCTGTTCAGATTGTGTCAGCTTCATGGCTTCAGAAAGATAGGCCGCAGCCTTTTTGTGACAAGAAATAGCCTCTTCATATTTGCCTGCTGCTAATAAATGGTCTGCTCATCTGCTCTGTTGATGAGCCAGGTTGAGGGGTCCTTCCATTACTTCCATAGACCCTGGGGTAAGCGGCGGCCTTAGGAAGGGGAGGGGTGGTACCAGGGAACATGGAGAGGACTGCAGGGGAGTGTGAGGCAGCCGTGGAGACTGCGGCCCCTCTCCGCACCCCAAGAGCCAGCGGTGAGCACAGAGCAGGCAACAACCTCAGCACTTCCTCCTCTGGCGCCATGCCACTAAAGGGACTTTAAGGGGAAAGGTTGCATGGAAACCATGCACAGAAGTGGTCTGGAGTGCAGCACTGCTTGCCGTTTTCTGATGGCTAGTTTGAGTAATGGACATCCAGAGGCCTGGTTGGCCTCATCTTGGCAGGGATTGGGTTATGGGTTAACCATGCACTGATTTCTTCTCAAAAACGGGAAAATTGCAACTGCCATTTCAGCTTCTTGCCTGGATTGTTTAAAGATTAGCATTTGGAATTTTCAAGCAAATAGGTAGCTATAAATGTAGCAAGAAACAAAGCGAGGGAGGGGTTACTTTCGTAACTACCCAGTAGGTTCACCTTACCCACCGCCTAGACAGAGCTGATTTATCAAGACAGAGGAATTGCAATGGAGAAACAGTAATTCATGCAGAGCCAGCTGTGTGGAGACAGGAGTTGTTTTATTACTCAAATCGGTCTCCCCGAGCATTTGGGGATCAGAGTTTTTAAAGATAATTTGGCAGGTAGGGGCTGCGGAAGCAGGGAGTTCTGACTGGTCAGGTTGGAGATGGAATCATAAGAGAGTCAAAGTGAGTTTTTCTTGCTGTTTTCTGCTCCTGGGTGTGATGACAGAACTGATTCAGCCAGATTACTGATCTGGGTGGTGTTAGCTGAGTGCAGGGTCTGCCAAATATCTCAAACATTGATCTTAGGTTTTACAATAGTGATGTTATCCTCAGGAGCAATTTGGGGAGGTTTGGACTCTTGCAGCCAGAGGCTGCATGACCCCTAAACTGTAATTTTAAATCTTGTAGCGAATTTGTTAGTTCTACAAAGGCCGACTGATCACCAGGCAAGAAGGGGATCATTTTGGGAAAGGGCTATTATCAATTTTGTCTCAGAGTCAAACCATGAACTGAATTCCTTCCCAAAGTTAGTTCAGCCTACACCCAGGAATGAACCAGGACAGCTTAAAGGTTAGAAGCAAGGTGGAGTTGGTGGCCCCCGTAAAATGTCATCAGATGGGTTTTATTTAATCCTATATAATGTGGTTCACTTTTCAACCTGATGCTGGCGTAACATTATGTTAGAAACAAATTTTCGGTGCCGCAAGGGTGCTTTCTGCATGCAAGGCAGAAGCAAGGGAGCGTGTGCAAAACAAAGGAGAGCAGGAGTTTTTTATCCCTAATGCAGATCCTGTTCCTATGTCCTCCTCCTGCAGGCTGGGTTTGGACCACACAATCGAGGCTAATTCCAATTGGCTACTGTTGACATCATTAAAGGAGGCAAGAGTGGGCATTTGATGGGTACGGTATATCTTGGGGTGTTTGGGCACAACAGAGTTAGGGAGGGCTGACAGATGAATGGGTACAATGACCTTTTAGAATAGAACAAAGAACCAGGAACCAAAACCCTTTGAAGAGGAGCTATTTGTTCTTAACAACAATTTCCCCCTCTTGAATTTATACCTTTTTTTTCCAAACTTATCTAACCTGACTTGACTTTATTGTTCTTCCAGGAGAAAGAATTTATTTGTATAGGATTGGGAAGAACTAGGGAAGGTTCTGGTAACAATTGTTTTTATAAGTCTTTAGACTAGTCTACAAATGTAGGGTATGATGTAGCATCCAACAGGAATAAACACAGCTATTGCAATTGTCAGAGAAGTAACAATAGAGGCCATGAGTCTTTTCCATTTACCAAACCATTTCCCTAACCATCTTGTGAAAGGGTCGTTTATCCCAGAATTTGCAGCTAATTCATTTGATAGGTAGGTAAGACCTTGTAAAGCTTTTGTAATTGTTCCATCAGGGGCTGTATTGTTGGGAATGAAGGCGCAGCATTGGGTTTCTATCATAACACAAACTTCACCTTTTTCTGTGAATAGCATGTCTAGGGCCATTCTGTTTTTACAAGCCATCTGGCTAGTAGGGGCTAATTGTTCAGCTATTCCTTTGACAATATCCCTAGTATAATTAATAAATCATTGTTGGTTATAATAGATGTAGTTTATCACAATCTACATTTTTATTAATAGTTACTCATGGAAATAATGATTCAAATTCTGCCGCTATTTGGTCTCAGGCTTTGAATCTATCAGGTACACCCCATGGGACTCCAATTGCATCTATATAGACATGAAAGTTGAAAGATCCATGAGGGGCCTCTCTCATTTTACGGTGCTGTGGTTTCCCCTTTTCTGGTTGATGAAATGCCAGGGTGAGCCGGACACAGTGGCTCACGCCTGTAACACCAGCACTTTGGGAGGCCGAGGCAGGTGGATCACGAGTTTAGGAGATCGAGACCATCCTGGCTAACACGGTGAAACCCCATCTCTACTAAAATCACAAAAAATTAGCTGAGCTTGGTGGTGGGCGCCTGTAGTCCCAGCTACTCAGGAGGCTGAGGCAGGAGAATGGTGTGAATCTGGGAGGCGGAGCTTGCAGTGAGCGGAGACCGTGCCACTGGACTCCAGCCTGGGTGACAGAGCAAGACTCTGTCTCAAAAAAAAAAAAAAAAAAAAAAAAATTGCCAGGGTGAAAGGGATGGCCAATTGAGTTAGAGTGCAGGTGCCACTCCAGTTACTTGGCAGAGTGTCCAGTAGGGGTTCACCACAGCACTACCATGTATCAGCTCAGGGATGAACAAGGACAGACTGATTGGTAAGCTCTTGGAAAGATTTAAGCTCACTGTATCCCTTTACGTCTCTAAGAAATGCCAAATTTTCTCCCTGTTGTGAGAGACATGAAGTAAAATTGGCATCTGGGGATGGAGGCTGGATAGCCCTCGGGGGCTGACCTGCACGTGTTGAACTTCAGGGATTAGCAGAAGAGAATTCAACAGAATCATTACCCCAGGCTGTGGGGTCTTGGAAAAGAGCTACCATACAGCTCATGCCCCGTTGGTCAGAAGACCATCTAAGTGGAAAGGGGACAACTTGGGCCTAGTGCACACAAGTGTAACAGTTTTTGTTTAGAGTGTGAACAGAATATTCAATCCATTCCATCCAGGCATTTGTATCTTGGTATCTTGTTTCAAGTGCCAGTGTTTGTTTTAAATTTTTATTTTATTTTTATTTTTATTTTTATTTTTATTTTTATTATTTTTTTTGAGACGGAGTCTTGCTCTGTCGCCCAGGCTGGAGTGCAGTGGCCAGATCACAGCTCACTGCAAGCTCTGCCTCCCGGGTTTACACCACTCTCCTGCCTCAGCCTCCCAAGCAGCTGGGACTACAGGCGCCCGCCACCTCGCCCGGCTAGTTTTTTGTATTTTTTAGTAGAGACAGGGTTTCACCGTGTTAGCCAGGATGGCCTTGATCTCCTGACCTCATGATCTGCCCGTCTCGGCCTCCCAAAGTGCTGGGATTATAGGCTTGAGCCACCGCGCCCGGCTGTTTTAAATTTTTAACCTCTACAATAGCTACTTTGGTTTTGTCATTAGGTGAAGAGACAGTGGTCTGGTCAGCAGGTTTAGAAGAGGATAGAGGTGGAGATGTGAGGGATGAGGATGTAATGAGGTGCAAATCAAAAAATCCTATGGGGTCTTTTTTTGTTACATCTGTTCTCATACCATACAAATGGTCTAGGGTCGGCGAGGAATCTTGAAGAGTTGGGATGATGATGGAAATTTGTACTGGGTTACATTGGTTATGTTGACAATTGGGAAGGGCACTTTCTTTAGTAAAATGGATACAGGGCTTTAGAACTGATCGTGGGAAATCTTCTGACGGGATCCAGTCTTGACGTTCAGTGGTTCAAATGACATATTTTCAAGTATGACAAAATAAGTACCTAAACTATTTAGAAGCATCTGCTATGGAGGGGCAGAGATTTTTTTTTTTTTTTTTTTTTTTTTTTTTGCTGCTGCAAGCTGTCTCTGGCTTTGGAAATCCCCACAAGGCATAACTAAACAAGCATCAAAGGTTATGGTCTTAGGTGGGTCTGATTTAGTTACATTAATAACGAGGTGGCTAGCAACAGAACAAGGAAAGAAGGAGTAATAGAATAGATGAAAGAGAGTTAAACTTTCCTTGGTTTTAGTTTGGTAGGATTTTCCCCTGGGACTATGGCCCATGACCCTGAAGGGGGTGGTGCTTTTTTGACTTGGGTGTGATGGGTCCATTCTTTCTCGGCGGTTTGGACTGCAGTTTTAGTTGAGGAGCACTAGATATGGTACCTCCCAGGACAGTTTAAGTTTTTCTTCTTTCTAGCTCTTAATGAGGATGTAGTCTCTGGGCTGGTGCTGATGGACTGGAAACTCAAGAGGCGGGGTTTGCGCTAAGAGACCTTTAGTCCTAAGGGAAGATAAGGTAGAAGATAGACCAAGTATATAGTTCGTAAGGAATTGATCTGTGGTCTCAAAAGTGGGAATATCACTAGTGGAACTTAAACATAGTAACCCATAGAGCATTTCATAAGGGGATACACCAACATCTTTTCGAGGGGCAGTTTGGATCCTGAGTAGAGTGATGGGGAGACACTTAGTCCAGGGTAATCGAGTTTCTAAAATTAACTTAGTTAGATGATTCTTTAAAGTCTGCTTCATCTTTTTTATTTTTTCTGTCCAGCATGGATGTCAGGGGTATGATACTTCCATTTAATTTCTAAAGCTTAAGTAAGCCCTTTAATGATATTTGCAGTAAAATGAGTTCTATTGCCTAAGTTAATGTTTTCTACTATCCTGAACCAAGGTATTATGTTTTCTAGTAATATTTCAACCACATTATTAGCTGTTGTGCTGGGGAGGGGAATGGCTTCAAGCCAATGAGTGAAGGAGTCTACTATTACTGTTAGGTATTTAAAGCGACCTAGTGGGGGCATTTCAGTATAGTCAGCTTGAATACTTGGAAATGGCCTTAGTCCTGGGCTTCCGCCCCCAAAAGTTGTTTCCTTAGGGCCTGTTTATTAGTTTTTTTGCATATTAGGCAGTTGTCTACAACTTATTTTGCTAAGGTATAAATTCCTATACATCCATAGACTCTGAGAACTGCATCAAACACAGCTTGAGGTCCCCAGTGAGTCCCTTGATGTAGTTGGGACAGGATTTTTCTCATAAGTGGTTTGGAAATCATTTTCCTTTGATCTGGTAACACCTACTTCCCTTCTGAGTTTTCTTTAGCTCCTAGTTTCTCTAACTTTTCCTTTTCAGTGGAAGAGAAGATAGGGATTGTAACTCGGGGTGAGAGACAGGGAGTCAGGAGGAAGATAGGTGCTTTTTGAGAGATGGTAGCTTGTTTTGTAATTTGATCGGCGAGGTTATTACCCCAGCTTTCATAGGTAGAAATTTTCTGGTGCCCTGGGACATGTACAACAGCTATTTCTTTTGGTAATTGTAAGCTCTTTAAAACTTGAGTGATTAATTCTTTGTGGACAAGGTCCTGATCTTTGCGATTAGGCCCCGCTCAGTCGAAATTTTTCTGAAGGTATGCGCTACCCCAAAGGCGTACTTAGAGTCAGTATAGATGGTACCTTCTTGCTTTTGTAAATATTTTAGAGCCTGATTTAACGCAAACAATTCACAAGTTTGAGCAGACTAATTCTTTGCAATCTTCCAGATTCTATTTCAGCAGAACTTTTCCATCTATGGCAGAGTATCCACTGTGTCTTTTTCCTTCAACCACCAGGGAGGAGGCATCTATGAAAAGATGATGTCATGTTTTAAAAGGGGTTTTTCTTAAATCAGGTCTAACCTTAGTATGGTAGTCAATGAGATCTAGGCAGTCATGTTCAGGATCTTTGGGGTTCGGATTCCAAGTTAGGAAAGCAGCTGGGTTAAGAGCACTGTCCGTGGTGAAAGTGAAGTCATCTTTTTCTAATAGAATGACTTCATATTTTAGAATTCTTTGAGCTTGTAAGTCATCTACCTGCCTTTTGGTTTAATATTGTTCTAACTTGGTGAGGTGTGTCAACAGTTAATTTTCCCCCAAAGGTTAGCTTTTTACTTTCCTCAATCAACAAAGCAGTGGCCGCTATAGATTGAATATATTTGGGTCATCCACAGGTTACTGGGTCTAAAATTTTTGATAAAAAGGCCACAGGCTGCCAGTGGCCTGCATGTTCTTGGGTAAGCACCTCTAAAACTACTCCTTTATTTACATTGACAAAGAGGTGAAATGGTTGTTTGGGGGAAGGCAGAGCTAAAACAGGAGCAGTTATGAGTGTTTCAATTCTTTAAAATCATTGACTTCCTCTGGGGCCCAAAGGAGGGGCTCAGGTTTTTCTTGGGTAAGCTTGAGGGTACAGAGACTTGACTTTTAGAGCATATGAATCAATCCACAAGCAGTAATATCCAACTAGCCCAAAAAATTTTCTAAGCTCTTGTTTTGTACTAGGCAGAGGTAAGGACACAATTTCTTTGACTCTTTTGGGTCCTATTCTTCGCTTGCCTGCACTTATCAGGTGCCCTAAATACTTGCCTTCAGGTTCTACAAATTGGAGCTTCCCCTTTGCTACCTGTAATCTCTCCCCTTGCAGGTGATTGAGAAGACTCATGGAGAAATCAGATACTTGCTCTATGACTTTCCCAGACACAAGTATGTCATCTACATATTGGCGCATGCATATAGACTCCAGGACAGATATCTTCCCCAAAACTTGTTCAAGAATTTGGCCAAAAAGATTGTGAGAGTCTGTAAATCCTTGGGGCAGGACCGTCCAGCAGTATTGTTGCTTCTGTTCTGAATGAGGATCTTCCCATTCAAAAGCAAATATGTCTCGGCTGTCTTCAGCTAAGGTACATGCCCCAAAGGCATCCTTTAAGGCTATTACTGAAACCACTGATGGTCATATGGAATCTTGCTGAGGATAATATATGGATTGGGGACAACAGGATGAGTGGTTTGGACTATTTGGTTAATGGCCTGGAAGTCTTGTATTAGCCAAAATGACCCATCCGATTTCTTTACAGGTATTATAGGGGTATTATATGGAGACATACAGGGTTCAAGTAACTTATCCTCAATAACACCTTCAATCACAGTTTTCAAGCCTATCCTGCCTTCTAGGGGAATTAGATATTGCCTTCTTCTTACTATTTTTCCAGGGGTTTTCAACTTTATGTGAATGTTGGGGGTGGGGGGCAGGGGATTCATATTTTCCCTCGGTTCCCTTCTTTTGACCACACATTGGGATGAACGTAACTTTTTTCTGTGGTGATGAACAGGTTCAATGAAGTGAAAAATTCTTCAGGGCAGACACGCAAGCCTATGTCTAATTTTAACATCAGGTCTCTCCCTAACAGGTTTGTTCTTGCTTCAGAGATTAGTAGGAATTTAATACTAGTTTATCAATTTTTGTATTTAACTTCTGTTTCTTCTAAAACTTGGGTTTTAAATCCTTCCCCTTTTACTCCTGAGACAAAAATTTCCTCTAATGAGTAGTTTGTATTAGAGGGCCAATAGTAAACAGAGTGCACCCCTGAATCTATTAAAAAGGTGATAAGCTCAAGTTTGGGTCCCACTTCTAAATTTATCAGGGGCTCTTGGTGGGACTTGAGATAGAAAAGACAGAGCCCTTGATCTCCCTATTCCTCCTCAAATGCCATGAGCAGGACAATTTCCTTTTTCTTCCCCTACTTTGGGCATTCTCTTTTGAAGTGGCCTGTTCTTCCACATTTGAAGCACCTATCCTCTCCTTCCTCTCTCTCAGTTCTAGGATTCTTTGACCTTGTTCCCCCACACTCTGTTCAGCACCTGGTAGCTGAGGGTCTGGCTCCCCTAGCTGGAGGCTTGGGTCCTCCAGACAGGGGTTTGGACCCTTTATAATTCCTGGCCCCCTGGAGTCTCTGTTTAGAAGTATGTGGGCTTGAAGCCATCTGTTGGAAGGTGGATAGCATAAGTTTCGTTTTTTGTTTTTGCTTTTCTTAATCTCTCCTCACATAGAGTTTTTGGGCTTCTCCTAGGAGTTCCTCTACAGACTGGTTTTTTCAGTTTTTTAGTTTCTGCAACTTCTTTGTTATGTCTGACCAGCTATTTGTGACAAAATGTAGCTTTAACATTTCTTGTCCAAGAAGGTCTTCTGGATCTAAATCGGTATATTTCCTTATTTGTTCCCTTAGTCTTTCTAGAAATTTCACGGGGTCTTCATCTTTTTTCTGTTGTAAGTCAAAGGCTCAGAAAAGATTCTGAGCATGGGGCACTGACTCCCAAATTCCTCTGATTATTGTTTTCCTAAGATCTTTCATGTTTTCCCAGTGGACTGTGTTGTTGTTATCCCATTGAGGATCTTGGGCTGGGAATTTCTGGTCTGTTGCAGGAACGTTTTGGCCAGGAGGGTGTTCACATTCCCAAATTGTCATAGCAGACCTGCAAATCATCCCCCTTTCTTCCCCTAAGACAAGGATACCCAGGATGGACATTAATTCGGCCCAGGTATATAACTGGGGACCTAGGAATCGAGCAATTTGGTCTGTTACACTGTATAGGTCATGTAGCAGTGGCTTAAGTTCTTTCTTTAAACCTCGAACCTCTGAACTAGTCAAAGGAGCATTTACAAAGTCAATAGCTCCTCCTCCCTGGGGTAGGGGAAGGAAGAGAGTTAGAGTTGATTCCTTAGAGGTAGAGGGGAAAGGAAGATTTTGAATATCTTTTTTACATTGCTCTATTTCATGTTGTAGTTCCTTCAGGGAGGATACTTAGGCTAACAAGGAGCAGACTCATAGGGTGTCAGTAATTCCCTAGAGTCAGGGTTATAAGGGGAAGGAATAATAGGAGTAGGAGAAGGATCTGGGACTGGGTCTGGGGTGGCAGCAGCTGTCTGGGGAGGGGACAGGTCAAGTGGGGGGGAATTAAACAGGGGAAAGTGGTTTAGAGGGTCCCAGGCATTGGGATCTCTCTGCCTAGGGGTTGGATTTACTGCACCTACTTTGGGGAGTGTGAAATCTGACACTTCCCTTGCGTTCTCTAGGGGAAAGAGGAGAACAAGTCCTTTTCTCCAGCAGACAGCATAATCTATTTCTTCCTGTGAGACTGGACTTTTGCCATTTACATACTGAATTAAAAGTTGACAGACCCAATCCTCATTTGATCCATATTTTGGCCAGAAGATGGCAAGTTTGAGGATGGCTTCCTTGGCCCAAGTGAAACAAAAATATTTTATCATGTGTTGCTTCTTCTTATGTCTAGTCCTCTCATTCTCTTTTCAATATTTTAGCATGAGACCTAAAGGGCTATTGGAGGGAATCTGACAATTCCTGTCTTTACCTTTCCCTGTTGTACTAGAAGTGTTTCCCATCTTGGAGGTTTTGGATGCTCCCTTGAGTGTGTGTGGCTCAACGTCTCTTACTGGAGATTTCTTGACTTCCCTTTTCTCTAGAGACTCAACCCCACCTCACTTGAGATTTCTTGCACTCCTTTCCATTCGCTTCATCCTATCTGGCCACTTCTCTTGTGGGAAATTAGATCCCTTTTAGCACTGGCATGCTGGTATAAGTCCTATGGCAGGATCTGCCCTAAGCCATATGAGGTGACCAGGGAATTGCAGATAGGACCCACTTACTCTGCACAGCAGTAGTACTTACCATCATTCACACAAGCAGTACCATAAGCAGTAGTGCTTTTCATCATTCACACACACTTTCAGCCTCTAAGATATCCCGACCACCAAGGAAGTACTTCACCACCAACCCCATGTGCCATGGCTTTTCTTACCTTGGTCTGTGTAAAAAGTTACCTGGTTGCTGTGGTGTTTGTAGGCAAGCCTTTTCTACCCATGTTGCTGAGAGTCCAGGTTTATCCATCACAGCAGGTGGAGTCTCAATCTCTAGTTCCTGAGGCCACTGCAATGAGGCAGTGGGACTCCTCTCCCACTGGGAGATGATCAGAGACCCCTTCCCTGGAGGGGAATGGGAATCCTGGATGAGCCCCCAAATTGTTAGAAGCAAATTTTCAGTGCCACAAGGTGAAACCAGCACTCAGGTAAAAGTTTTCTCAGTAAGGCAATTTACTTTTATAGAAGGGTGCTTTCTTCATGCAATGCAGAGGCAAAGGAGAGCATGCAAAACAAAGGAGAGCAGGAGTTCTTTTTATCCCTAACACAGACCCTGTTTCCTGTGTCGTCCTCCTGAGGGCTGGGGTCAGACCACACAATCTAGGCTAATTCTGATTGACTGCTGTTGACATCATCAAAGGAGGCAAGGGTGGGCGTTTGACAGGAAGGACAGGTATGATGGTACATCTTGGGGTGTTTGGGCACAACAGAGTTAGGGAGAGCTGATAGATGAATGGGTATGATTACCTTTTAGAATAGAACAAAGAACCAGGAACCAAAACCCTTTGAAGAGGAACTATTTGTTCTTAACAACAATTACATGACAGATAAAGAAGGAAATAAAAATATTTTACCCCAAAATATGTTTATCTGTCATATTTTGAAATGGCCCTGAAAAGCTATCTTTTGTGGCAGGAAATTTGCATCTGTGAAGAACCTCTATTAATATAACTAGATCTTTCCTTTTCTAGGCTCTCCCAATCCTGAAGAGATTAACTGAGCATCTAGCACCTTTTAAAGGTCTGAATAGGGAACATTTGCCATCTATTATCTCTAAGGCACTCCCTTAGAGACATCTATGAGACACCCATGAAATTTTATCTACATAATAAGAACCTTGGTCTCTACAACTCCTTATCTTAACCCAGACAGTCTTTTCCACTGATTCTAAGTCTTTAGATAATAACTTAACTCTCTTAAGCAATTGCCAATGAGAAAATCCTTGAATCCACCTATGACCTGAAAGCCCCTTGCTTCAAATTGTCCCACCTTTCTGCACAAAATCAATATATACTTCACATGTATTGACTGATGTCTTATGTCTTCCTAAAATGTATAAAGCCAAACTATACCCAGACACCTTAGGCACATGTTCTCGTAACTACCCAGTGGATTCACTTTGCCTGCTGCCTGGACAGAGCTGATTTATCAAAACAGGGGAATTTCAATGGAGAAAGAGTAATTCATGCAGAGCAGGCTGTGCAGGAGACAAAGACATTACTACAAAGACATTACTACTCAAATCAGTCTCCCCAAGCATTTGGGGATTGGAGTTTTTAAAGATACTTTGGTGGGAAGCAGCTTGGGAAGTAGGGAGTGCTCACTGGGTAGGTTGGAGATGGAATCATAGGGGGGTCTAAGTGACATTTTCTTGCTGTCTTCTGTTCCTAGGTGGGATCACAGAACTGACTGAGCCAGATTACTGGTCTGGGTGGTGTCAGCTAATCCATCAAATTCAGGGTCTGCAGATCAAACACTGATCTTAGGTTTTGCAATAGTAATATTATCCCCAGGAGCAATTTGGGGAGGTTCAGACTCTTGCAGCAAGAGGTTGCATAACCCCTAAACTGTAATTTCTTTCTCTCTCTTTCTCTTTCTTCCTTTCTTCCTTCCTTCCTTCCTTCCTTCCTTCCTTCCTTCCTTCCTTCCTTCCTTCCTCTTTCTTTCTTTCTTTCTTTCTTTCTTTCTTTCTTTCTTTCTTTCTTTCTTTCTTTCTTTCTTTGTTTCTTTCTTTTCTTTTTGCTTTCTCTCCTTCCTTCCTTCCTTCCTTCCTTCCTTCCTTCCTTCCTTCCTTCCTTCCTTCCTTTATTTTCTTTTTCTTTTTTGAGACTGAGTCTTGCTCCATCACCCAGGCTAGAATGCAGTGGTGCAATTTTGGCTCACCGCACCCTCTGCCTCCCAGGTTCAAGTGATTCTCCTGCCTCAGCTTCCCGAGTAGCTAGGGACTACAGTTGCACACCATCATGTCCAGCTATTTTTTTTTTTTTTGTAGAGTCAGGGTTTCACCATGTTGGCCAGGCTGATCTTGAACTCCTGACCTGAAGCAATCCTCCCACCTCAACCTCATAAAGTGCTGGGATTACAGGCATGAGCCACTGCGCCTCGCAGTACTTTCTAATCTTGTAGCTAATTTGCTAGTCTTGCAAAGGCAGACTGGTCCACAGGCAAGAAGGTGGTCTTTTCAGGCAAGGGCTATTAACAATTTTTTTTCAGAGTCAAACCATAAACTAAATTCTTTCCCAAGGTTAGTTTGGTCTATGCCCAGGAATAAACAAGGACAGCTAAGTTAGAAGCAAAATGGAGTCGGTTAGGTCTGATGTCTTTCATTGTCATAATTTCCTCAGTTATAGTTTTTGCAAGGGTGGTTTCAATCTCAGTACCTCTTGAGACTGTGTCTTGGGCCTTGGTCACTCATACTTGGCTCAGAATAAACCTCTTTAAACATTTTACAAAGTTTGACTCTTTTTGTCAACACCAGTTACCCTTCTCCTCATTTTCCATTAAAAACCTTTGTCTTCCTTTACTCACCTGAATACACAGTTTACTATGGCACATGTAGTTGCATTGCAATGCTATATTCCTGAATAAGTATCATTTGCTTTTAGAGAGTCTTTCTCTGTTATTTAGGTTGACACAATAGTATGGCAAACCAGGTTTCTCTAGACAGAAAATGCCCCCTAGCCCTGTTAGGCAATGCTCCTCTGTGAGTTTAAAGGGGCACACAGTAATCTTTTGCTTTAGTTTTGGGACTTCACATTTTTGGAATGAAACTGTCATTGCAAAATTATAACTGAGAAAATTATTACAGTGCAAAAGATCTGACCTAATCATCTCCATCTTGCTTCTAAACTCTAAGCTATCCTTGTCCATTCCTGGGCACAGGCTGAACTAACTTTGGGAGAAACTTAGTTTGTAGTTTAACTTTGAAATAAAGATGATAATAGCCCTTTGACAAAACAAACCCCCTTCCTGCCTGGGGACTAGACTGCCATTGTAGGACTAACAAATTAGCCACAAAATTAGAAATTATGATTTAGGAGTCATGCAGCTGGAGGCTATAATATTCTGGCCCACCCCAAATTGCTTCTGAGGATAATATCACTCTTATAAAATCTAAGATCAGTGCTTGAAATATTTTGCATCCCCTGCACTGGATGAATCAGCTGGCACCATCCAGATCAATAAACTGGTTCATCTGGTCTTGTGGCCCCCACTCAGGAATTGACTCAGTGTAAGAGGGCAGCTTCTACTCCATATGATTTCATCTCTGACCCAACCAATCAGTACACCCAACTCAGTGGTCTCCCACCCACCAAATTATGCTTAAAAACTCTGATCCCTGAATGCTTGGGGAGATTGATTTGGATAATAATGAAACTCCAGTCTCTCATACAGTCTACTCTGTGTGAATTACTCTTTCTTTACTGCAATTCCCACTTTGATAAATTGGCTCTGGCTAAGCAGTGGCCAAGATGAACCCATTGGGTTGCTGCAGGAAGTTGTTCCCATGGCCCAAGAGCAGCTTCATGACTTCCCTATGGGTGTCCCCATTCTGGGTTAGCACTCAGGAGCATATGCTTTCAATTGATTTTGCTCTCCAACAGTAGAGACCAAAGCTCCTCTCCCCTGTGTCTTCCTGCCTTCAAGCCCCAGGTTAGGTAATTTTTCTGGCAAATTTTCCTTCATCAAGCTTTAGTCAGGCTCCTTGGAGCTCTGTTCTTGATTTGTTCTCAGCCTTAGCCTTCTGTGCCTGTCTTGTCCTTCCCAGGCCTGCAGAGCCCAGTCTTAGCAAGAATCCTGCTAAGACAGTTTAGAGAGAATCCTCTGTCCTGCATATCTGATAGAGTTTCTCACCCTCCACCTTTGATGTCTAAGTCCTTGGCTTGCCTTTGGCAAGAATCCTATTCAGTCAGTGTAGCAAGAATTTCCCTGTCTTTGATGTCTCCTCTTAGTAATTTTCCATCCACTGACCCCTTTGCTTTGCTCCTTGGCTATATTGGTGGGGAGGAAAAATAATTTTCTCTCTAGCCTTTCTGAGTTCTTAGCTGGGGTTTCCTGTAACAAATGACAGATTTATAAGAGAAAAACATACAGGGTTTAATAGCATGTATACCTAATGTGTACACAGGAGATACCTGTTACTGAACCAGGCCCATTTTGTCTGCCATGCAATATGCCAATCACTGAGACAATGAGTTTTGCAACAGAGAAAGGGTTTATTCACATGGCAGCCAAGCAAGAAGACAAGGGAATAGATCTCAAATTGCCTCCCCAAAGATGGGGTTTAGGGCTATTTATGGGTTAGAGGAGCAGAATGGTCTGAGGCTTGGGGAAAAGTGATTGGGATTAAGGAAAAGTGAGATAATTGGTATTCTGCATAAGTGTAGTCAAGCTTCATGGCTCTTCATAGGATGCATGTTTGAAAAATTGTGGTGTTAGCATGATCTAATGGTGGAGCTCTCAGGTCTCTGATGTCAAAAGGTCACCCATTGGACATTTACACGGGCCCAGTTGAAGGGTTGGTGGTTTCAACCAGTTTGAACTGGACAAGAGCTGACTTTAAGTTCCTGAAAAACAACTTAGGCAACCATTACCTTTGTGACCCATATTCAGAGAAGTTATCTATAGTGAGGCTGAAAGGAGTCTTTAAACAAAACAAAACAAACCCAAAACAAACAAAAAAACAGCTAAAAGCAAGAAAAGCAGGTTAAAGTCTGAAGAGCCTAGTCAGGTTTGTCCTTGGCTTCATGCCCAGTGAAATGAATAAATCTCTGAGAGCTGCCTGTAAATTCAGGCTTCAGTACCATTATCTGCTGAAACAAAGCAAGAAGAGTGTGGGGGAGGTGGGTTATGGGAAGGTGACCAGAAAAAGCTGGGTCAACAAGGATAAGGTTTGTTATGCAAATTTAAGTCAGTGCTTTCTCTGTCAATAAGAGTCTCTAGTGGCTTAGTCATCCTTCTTTCCTGGTACAGAGAGGGAGGCACCATTACAAATGGAGATTTCCTTTACAGATGTAAATTTCCCTTACAAAAGGGTAACTCCCACTCTGTCTTCAGTGCTTCTCCTGTGACTGCAGTTTCTCAAAATTATTCTTATGCCAAAAAGGCCTATCTTGGGGTGACATATTCTGGTTCTCTGCAGTCATATTTGGAGATGTCATATTCTGGTCTCCTACAGCTATCAATACCTGCTGGTCCTTGCTGTATTCAAAGTTGAGCCCAATCTCTCATCTCTATTGAAATAATCTTATTGCAATAATCTTGAATAAATTCTTCCTTATTTTAATAAATGTAGAAATATTTTTTTCTTTAATACTTCCACAGGGTACCACTCTGCCTGCCAGTATTTGGTATTGCTGAGGGACTGGGGTTTATGGAAACAGTGTCCAGCAGGCACACTAGGGTGGCGAATGATGGGCCTATTGCCTTGGCCAGCATAGTTTCCCCTTCATCCCCTTTTTGTAGTACCAGCCCCTTCTCACTGGCCATGGGACAGGCACAGGATTCAGATCTGGGCTATTTCCTGGACTTAAGTTGGTCTACATGCTCTGGGCCGGATGATATGCAGACCATGGAAGAAATAAGGTTGCTTCTGTTGTGGGTGCCAAGATGGGAAGATGTTAAATTGAAGTTTTGCCCCCACTCCCTAGTGGAGGAATCCTTCCTGACGTTGGCCAAAATGGAACTAAGATGCAAAGGGCAGCAGGGCAAAAGAAGGAAGGGTCCTGACGTTATCCTGGAGATCCCAGCTGGCCTGGGGCCCTCCCAAGGCAGGGATATTCCCTGTGGGCCTGAGCCAGTCTCAGTTGAGATGTCTGCCACTAGCAGCTGAGAGTCCTGAGTGCTGCAGGGTATGGTGCAGTTACCCCCTTGTACATTCCTGGAGCAACCCTCCCACACCCACGCCACAGCCCCCTGGAGTGAACATCACCAGTGCTGGTTCCCAGTTCCTCTCTCTGGGGCAGCAGTACGCAGCACGTCTGAGTTGGGGCCTGGCTTTCCTTTTCTTGTTACTGCTGCCCTCCCAAGTCTGTACAGTACAATACATTAAGGCAGTGTTTTTCAACTTTGAGCAAGGGTACAGACCCCCTTCAGACTCCCTGTGTGAATTTAAATTATTTTTATAGCAAGTGCCAACATAAAACACATGCTCATGGCTATAGAAAACCAAAATAAAATCTCAGCCATAAAATCAACAAAACTCAAAGACAATAATTTAATGACAGACTATGTTTTGCTAACGCCACTAGTGACAGAGAGTTTATTATTAGAAAATGTTCTCTAATTAGTTCTGAATTTTCATAGGGAATAAATGATGGGAGGAAACCTTGAGCTGATTTCTGTTTTCTTGCCTCCTAACATTTCCATTTCATTAAGACCTTTCAAAGGGAGGCAAGTACTTCTGGTTCTGAGAGGGGAGGTGACTCTTCAGCTTTCCTCTTGAGGTTCTGAGAGATTTGTTTGGAAACCCTAGACCATGGGATATTTGGGTGCTCTTAAGTCCCTGTTCAGGTCTCTTGTCTTCAGCTGTCTGGAAGAGACCTCACAAGACCCTAGACTCTTTTTTTTTCTTTTTGAGACTGAGTCTTGCTCTGTCACCCAGGCTGGAGTGCAGTGGCATGATCTTGGCTCACTGAAACCTCTGCTTCCTGGATTCAAGCAATTTTCATGGCTCGGCCTCCCAAGTAGCTGGGACCACAGGCACGTATCACTGAGCTGGGCTAATTTTCGTATTTTTAGTACACACAGGGTTTTGCCATGTCGGTCAGGCTGGTCTAGAACTCCTGGCCTCAAGTGATCCACCCACCTCAGCCTCCCAAAGTGCTAGGATTACAGGCATGAGCCACTGCACCTGGCCACCCTAGACTCTTAAAATATAATGCCTGTGTCTCTGGGTTTTGGTCCTAGGCAGGCAGGTGTAAATATCCTAGGCAGCAAAGGGGGAGCTGTCTTAAATCACAGTTGGGCAGCTTGGGCAACATAACAAGACCCCGTCTCTACCAAAAAAAAAAAAAAAAAAATCAAAAGAATAGCCAGGCATGGTGGCGCACACCTGTAATCCCAGCTACTTCGGAGGCTGAGGTGGGAGGATTGCTTGAACCCAGGAGGTCGATGCTGCAGTGAGCTGTGATCGTGACACCACAGGGCTCTTGTATGAGTCAAAAGCCCTCAGTATTTGAAAAGGATAATGGAAGAATATGAACATGTTGAAAAAAGAATGTGAAAAATGGCAAAAAAGAATAATGTCTTCTTTCAGGAACATTTGAGAAATGATACATTGAAAAGAAATGGAGGCTGGGGGTAAGAAAGCTGGGTGTAGAGAAGGGATATGCCAAGACCCCAAATCCCCAGCTTGGGCCCCTCTGCCCCCAGCCCCCAATCCTAGAGTCCTCAGCTCCCAGACCCTGGTCTCCAGCTCCAAGCATCAGTCTCCAGCACCCCTATTCCATTCTATTTTCCTGAGTATTTTATCCTATTATAAAATACTTAAGCTTTATTCATCGCCTGATGTACTTCTTTGTCATACATATTCTGTATGTATGACATACAGAATGTATGACATTCAATAATAATTGAAATGAAAACTTTAACCATTTTCCTGTGACATAATGCCCGCATCAATTCTTTGAAAGCTAATTATTGAAAGTAACATTTTAGAAGTGCTTTTCTTAACTTTTCTTTGTTTAATAACTGCTTTAAAAAGTCATAATACATAAAATGACATATCATTTTAATAAAATACATACTATGAATAATTATAGTTTTAATTCAATCCAGAAGAAATATTTTAATACTTGGCATATTACAGACAAGGGAAATTTTTTAAAGTTCTGCATTTCAATTATTTGATGATATATTTCTTTGTGATTTTTGGCATAAAATTGGAAGGAGGTCAAAGATTTGAATGAAGAGCTGTAACAAATTTCCTCCCATTCCCATCTACTTATTTGTGTAACTAAGGATATTCCATATTTACACTGATAAAAATGAACAAGAGGAACAGAATTTTCACTGAACTCTATCTCATTTTAGTAATAAGTATTATCCATGCATGACTACATAAATGGATTTTTTAAAAACCAGCAAAGATGGAAGGTTGGATGGGGCTGACTCAGGTGGGCACTCCTGGCAGGGTAATATCAGACTTGCCCTGGAGCCTGGGGCACATTTCCCAGACGCAGCTACAAGGGGGTCCCCTAAGTGGTCCCTGGGAGATGGTGCAGAACTGACTACTGCAGGGCAGGCTGTGGGCCACAGGAGCCAAACTGGGAAAGTGTAGTGTTCCTACCTTCTGAAGAAAAGGGGTAAAGTTGATTCATGCATCAAGCAAACTTACATTAACCCTCTCTGTGTGCTGGGAACAATGGTGGCAGGCAAGGAGTTCTCTTCATCGAGAACACTCCAAAAACAGCAACGACAACAGCAATTACAGTGCTGCATGGTGAGGATTTCCCCTCTGTGCCCCGTGGCTCTCGTAAGTCTCAATATTCTGTCCTCTTCAAGAGTGTTTCGGCTATTCTTGATCCTTTGCTCTTCCACAGGAATTTTCAGATTGGCTTGTTGGGTTCCACAATAAATCCTGTGAGAATTTTGATTACTGTCACATTAAAATTATTTACTTATTTATTAAGTTTTCCTTCCCTGAGCATGGTATATCTCATTGTTTCTTTAAGTTTTCTATTAAATCCTTTGGTTAAGCTTTATACTTTTCTCCATGGGGATTTTGGACATGTTTTGTTAGATTTGTTCCTAGGTACTTTAGGGTTTTTGTTGTCATTTTATTTTAATTGTATGCGTGTATGTATATATGTATGTAGGTAGGTAGGTATTTGGGGACAGGATCTCCCTTGGTCGCCCAGGCTGGAGTGCAATGGTGCAATCACAGCTAACTACAGTCTCAACCTCCTGGGCTCAAGGAGGAACACTGTAGGAACACAGGGGTGTGCTACCACACCCAACTAATTTTTTGATTTTTGTAGAGATAGGGTTTCACTATTTTGTCTAGGCTGGTCTCAAACTTTTAGACTCAAGCAATTCTCCTGTCATGGTCTCCCAAAGCGCTAAGATAACAAGTGTGAGCCACTGCACCTAGCCTGTGGTCATTTTAAATATTATATGTGTATTTAAATTTTTAAATATACAGAATATAACCATATATATATACACACACACATAATTTGTTGTTAATATGTATACATTTTTTATATTGGTCTTGTGTTTAATAAAATTGCTCAGTTCTTTTATTATTTCTAAGAGTTTGTAGGCCGGGCGCGGTGGCTCAAGCCTGTAATCCCAGCACTTTGGGAGGCCGAGACGGGCGGATCACAAGGTCAGGAGATCGAGACCAGCCTGACTAACACGGTGAAACCCCGTCTCTACTAAAAAAATACAAAAAACTAGCCGGGCGAGGTGGTGGGCGCCTGTAGTCCCAGCTACTCGGGAGGCTGAGGCAGGAGAATGGCGTAGACCCGGGAAGCGGAGCTTGCAGTGAGCTGAGATCCGGCCACTGCACTCCAGCCTGGGTGACAGAGCAAGACTCTGTCTCAAAAAAAAAAAAAAAAAAAAAAGAGTTTGTTTGTCAATTCTCTTGAAGATTCTCCACAAATATAATCACATTACATGGGAATAATAATAGCCTTGGGTTTTTTTTGCCTTTTATGATTCTTACTTATTAATATTTTCATGGTCTTTTTTGTTGGCTAGAATAGCTAGGACAATGTTGGTTGGAACTATTTATTTTGGGTATCCTCTGGTTTAAAGGGTTGGCTTAAACACGTAGCATGAAGAATGATGTTTGGTTTAGGTTTTTGGCTAAAGAAGCTCTTCTAATTCTGATTTAATAAGAGTATTTATCATGAATGGGTGTTGAATATTATCAAATGCTTTTTCTAAATTTATTAAAATGATCTGACAGTCATTTCTTCATTTATTTATAAATGTGAATTACATTAGTAGATTTTCTAACATTAAACCATCATAAAACATCCTTGTTAGCACTGCTGAGATTAACCTTGTTTGATCATGATGTAAATTTATTAACACACCATGGTAGGCAGGATAATGGCTCCCCAAAGAGGATTACACCCTAGTTCCTGGAACCGGTGAATATGTTGCCTTACATGTCAAAAGGAACTTTCTGAGTGAAACTAAAGTTGCAGACCTTAATACAGGAAGCTTAATATGGTGTGGGTTCCCTATGACCATGAGTCCTTGAAAGTGGAAGAGGAAGCTAGAAGAGTGAGTTAGAGAGAGGCGTTGGGAGGAGGCCTCTTTGCCGGCTTTAAAGATATAGGCAGAGGGCTACGAGCCAGGGAATTCCTGTGGCCTCTAGAAGCTGGGAACAGCCTTTGAACTGAGAGCCGCAAGGAACTGAACTCTGCCAACAATTTGAATAAGCAGGAAATTGATGTTCCCGTAGATCCTCCAGAAAGGAATGCATGGCTGTGGGCAGCTTGATTTCCACCAGGAGAGACCATACTGGATCTCTGACCTGTAGAAATGTGAGATAACAAATTTGGGCTGTTGTAAGTCACTAAGTTGTGATAATTTGTTATGACATCAATAGAAAATGAATGCACACACTTATGCATGTTGCTGGACTCAATTAGCTAATACTTTGTTTAGCTATTTTGCATATTTGTTCATCAGCGAGTTTGATCGATCATTTCTTCTCCTACTGTTTTTGTCTAGATTGTTGTTACAGTTATATCAGCCTTGTAGACTGAATGGTGGGGATTCCTTCTTTTTCTACTCTCTGGAACCATGTGTATAAGAATATTGAGTGTTTGTCAGAACTTACTTGGAAAACTCTGCCTATATTCAATCTGGTATATTTTTTTACGTTACATTTTCATTTTCCTCAGTGTAATGTAATATATGTGCATATTTAAAAGTCAGATGGTATCACCAAGCTTATAATAAAAATCATTCATATCAAATCCCATCCAGCCCTGGAGTCATCCTCATTCAATATTTTAGCAGCTGCTTCTGATTTTTACCTTCAAATTTTTAAATAATATGCTGTATTGCTTTTCTGTGGCTGCTGTAACAAATTGCCACAAATGTAGTGGATTTAAACACATTCTGTTACTGTTCTGGAGATGGAAAATCCAAAATGAGGTTTTTTTGTTGTTTTTTTTTTTTTTTTTTTTTTTTTGAGAAAGAGTTTTGCTCTGTTACCCAGGCTGGAGTGCAGTGTCATGATCTCTGCTCACTGCAACATTTGCCTCCCAGGTTCAAGTAATCCTCCTACCTCAGCCTCCTGAGTAGCTAGAACTACAGCCATGCGCCACTATGCCTAGCTAAGTTTTGATTTTTTTTTTTTTGGTAGAGATGGCGTTTTTGCCACTTTGCCCAGGCTGGTCGCGAACCCCTGGGCTCAAGTGATCCACCTGCCTCAGTCTCCCAAAGTGCTGGGATTACAGGTATGAGCCACTGTGCCCACCCCAAAATGAGTCTTGAGGAGCTAAAATGGAGGTATCAACAGGGCTGGTTCTTTCTGGAGGCTCTAAGGGAGAATCTATTCCTTGTCTCTTCAATATCCAGAGGCTGCCAACATCCCTTGGCTCCTGGCCCCATCACTCCAATCTCTGCTTTTGTAGTCACATCATCTTCTCTACTGTAGTCAAATTTCTGTCTGCCTCCCTCTTATAAAAACATCTGTGATAATATTTAGGGTTCAACTAGATAATCTGGGAAAATCTCATTTTAAGATTTTAAACTTAAGCTTATCTGCAAAGTCCCCTTTGCCATATTACAAAAAAAAATTCACAGATTTCAGGGCTGAGCACCTGGATATCTGTGGGGAGCATTACTCAGCTCACCACACATGAGTTTTCTAATGCCTTTTTTTTTTTTTTTTTTTTTTTTTGACAGAGTTTCTCTCGTTTCCCAGGCTGGAGTGCAATGGGGCAGTATTGGCTCACTGCAGCCTCCGCCTCCAGGGTTCAAGTGATTCTCCCGCCTCAGCCTCCCAAGTAGCTGGGATTACAGGCATGCGCCACCATGCCCAGCTAATTTTGTATATTTAGTAGAGACGGGGTTTCACCATGCTGGTGAGGCTGGTCTCGAACTCCTGATCTCAGATGATCCACCTGCCTCGGCCTCCCAAAGTGCTGGGATTACAGGCATGAGATACTGCACCTGGCCTCTAATACGTCTTAATTTTTTAGTTGTAGGTGTTATTGATTGATGTCCTATTCCAGAAGATGAGTATTTGGCTTGTTAGCTGTATCCCTTCCAACATGCTCATGCACACACATATGCATACACACACAAACCTACACAATTCTCTCCTCCCATCCTTGTGATAAATTTGTATTGCCCTTTTAGGTTAAATCAGTATTCACTGTTTACATTATGAAGAGGTAAATATAATTCATGGCTGAGCCAGCAGTGGACTATGCTTATATTTACTTTCTTATACAATGATTTTTTTTGTTTGTTTTTTGTTTTTTACATTTCTTTGTCTTCTATATGATTATCACCAAGTCAGTCCAAAATTGTGCCCTGGAATTGAAAATCTGCTTTCAAAAAAATCAAACACATCAGGTATAAGATCAATTTCCGTTTTTTCTGGGAGACATTCTCCTTAGGCCTCTTCCCATTCTCCTGCTCCGATCTGGACTTTGCCCCCAGCATCTGCTCCACAGCTGTCATCTGGAAACACCCAACATTATCCTGGAAGCCTCCCTGACTCTCTTAAGCCGGATCGCAGGTCTTTGGTCTACTCTGTCATTTGAGTGGAACACATCCCCCTTAGCTTCCCAAGAAAGGGTGCCAGGGAAATCCTTGTTCTCCTCTAGGTCCAAATACCAATTCACAAGAAATAGAGAAGACAAAGGAGAACATTACACCATGGAAACACAGTCAGCAAAATAATCCAAAACCTGGAGAATGTGAAAAGCTGCATAATGCAGTTTCTTCAACACATAAATGTCAAAGAGAGGAAAAAGCATTTGCAAAAAAATAATTTTCAAGGGAAATAGATAGAGGAGGAAACTATAGCTTAAAAGATTTCAAAAGCAAACTACTTACAATGGGTAGACCTTATATGAGTCCTAATTCAAACAAATGATATTTTTAAAGTGTGACATGTATGAGATGATGAGAAATTTGAACACTAAATATCTGAAGCTGTTGTTCAATTTTATTTTAGGTGTAATAATGATATTATTCCCATATTTGTAAGCCTTTATCTTTTAGAGAGACACACTGATAGGACATGTGGGGGACATAATTAAGATGTAGATACAGCAAGATTAGCCATGATTGGATCATTGCTGAACCTGTGTGTTAGGTACATGGAAATTAATTATACGATTGCCTCTACTTTTAAATGTTTGAACTTTTCAACAAAGTAGTTTTCTCTTTTTGAGACAGAGTCTCACTTTGTTACCCAGGCAGGAGTGCAGTGGCGTGATCTTGGCTCACTGCAACCTCCGCTTCCCAGATTCAAGCAATTCTCCTGCCTCAGCCTCCTAAGTAGCTGGGATTACAGGTGTCCACCACCAAGCCTGGCTAATTTTTGTATTTTTAGTAGAGACAAGGTTTCACCATGTTGGCCAGGCTGTTTTTTTGTTTTTGTTTTTGTTTTTTTATGAGTAAAAGCAGCAACAAAAAGTCACTGTTCTACCCCCATACTTCGGTGATACCTCAGCTGGATATAAACTGTAAGAAAAGACTTTTCCTTGGAATTTTAAAGGGGTTTCTCCATTGATGTCTTCTAACTCGCAGGGTTTGTTTCTGAGAGGTCCAGTGCTTTTCTGAGCTCTTATCCTCAGCCTTTTTTTTTTTTTTTTTTTTTTGAGACGGAGTCTTGCTCTGTTGCGCAGGCTGGAGTGCAGTGGCCGGATCTCAGCTCACTGGAAGCTCCGCCTCTCGGGTTCACGCTGTTCTCCTGCCTCAGCCTCCCGAGTAGCTGGGACTACAGGCGCCCGCCACCGCGCCCGGCTAGTTTTTTGTATTTTTTAGTAGAGACTGGGTTTCACCGGGTTAGCCAGGATGGTCTCATCTCCTGACCTTGTGATCCGCCCGTCTCGGCCTCCCAAAGTGCTGGGATTACAGGCTTGAGCCACCGCGCCCGGCCACTATCCTCAGCTTTATGTAACCTGTTTTTCTCCCTTCCTGTAAGTTTTTAAGAGCTTCCTTTTTATTACTTTTGTTTTACAATTTCTTAGGCATATCCCCTGGCCTGGGTCTTTTTCCTCTTCTTTTATAGTGCTGAGAATTCAAAAGTCCCTTTCAATCTTGAATATTTTTGTGCAACAAATTGTATTTTTCTTTGATTTTTTTCCCTATCATTTTTTTTTGTTCTTTCCTTCTGAAATTCCTATTATTTGGATATTGAACTGATGGTATTTTTATTGGGGTCACATTAAATTTGTAGATAAAATTACCTTTTATGGTAGATATTCCTATCTCAAACAGGGTATAGTTCCATTTACATGTTTGTCTCTTCAGTTTTGTCAAGAATTTAACATTTTTCTTCATAATGTACATTTAAATCATCTTATTCTTAACCATTTTTACTTTGTTTTTGTGTCATCTTGAAGTAAAATCTTGCGTTCTGTTATGTTGGCTAGCTAGTTATTATTGCATGTAGAAAAGCTATTGATTTTGATGGCAGTGGCTGCTCCAGACGGCCTGCTGCTGCCATTACGCAGGCTGCAGCAGCAAGGCCAGCTGGGGCTGCACGCTCCGTGGAGCTGGTAGGAGCACCCTACCTTCAGAGTTGAGGCGGGAGCTCCCCGGGTTCCGCTGCAGCCATCCAAACCCCAGCTGTAGACCCTGGCCTCTTATTCCATTGAAGCAGGACGGAAGCAGGCAGGATCCCTGCCCTCTGGGGTGCAACTGCAGCCATTCAGTCTATGGCTGCAGACCTGGGCCTCCTGCAACACGGAGTAGGCAGGAGCCAGGACAAGTGAGAGTCCCGCCCATTCTGAGTTGGCTCTGGGGGAGCTCCCTGGGTGCATCTGCAGCCTCCCTTCCAGGCGCAGAACCAGGACATTTCTGCAGCCTGGACCTTCCGGCCAGGGAGGTGCCCCTGGCACCATCCCACCCCCGTCCCCTTGGGAGTGTCTGCTCCCACTGCCTGGCACCCACTCCAATCTTGGAGCCGGGTCAGGGTCAGGGCCGGCCTATGATGAGGGACTGTCACAGCCCACTGGGGTGTCCACACACTCAGGGCAGCACTGACACGACAGTGCCCTGCCACCTCCAGAATCTGGGGGGAAGCTGAGGGTGGCCAGGCTAAGGGTGGCTAGGCATGGGGCTGAGGGTGGCTGGGTGCTGGCCTGCAGGTGTCCCTCGGTGCCAGCAGCCTGGGAGCCATGGGCAGTCACGGGAGGCAGACAGGCTCCTGGGTGGAAGGGGGCAAGTCCTGGGTAAGGTCCCACCTTCAGGCAGGGAGGGTCTGAAGACTGGGGGCCGGGCTTCCAGTCCTGCAGACTGGAGTGGGGACTTGTGGTGCCTTTTCTGTGCCCATGGACCAATCTGTAGGCACTTCCTCCCCTCTGAGATCCATAAAAGTCAGAGACTCAGCCAGAGCAGGGCAGAGCATGGAGAGGGGACCACCAGCTGCAGAGATGACAGGATGACCTGTGGACAGAGAGAAGCCACCTTTTCCAGGGCCTCCTCTCTGCTGACAGCTGAGCATTCCATGGGGAAGACTTGCCTACAAAGCGGGTCTCCTCTAAGCAGGGTCTCCTCTGAGCTGGTAACACTCAATAAAGCTTCTCTTCATTTTGTTCACCTTCCACTTGTCTGCATTCCTGGAGGCAGGACAAGAACTCGGGCAAAGGTGCCACTGGCCACAGAGTTTACTGGCCAGAAAAGTGACACCCCAAAGATCCCACAACAATCTTGGTTATTAAGTTTTAAAACTACTTTGCTAAATTCTCTTATTTCTAATACCTTTCAATTGATTATCTTGGTTTTTCCAGGTATATGTCTATACGATTCCAAAGAAAATTAAATTTTGCCATTTTCTTTATAATTTTTAACCTCTTCTTTCTATTTTAAACATATATGATGATGGATTATTATTAGTAGCATTATTTGAGATGGAATCTTGCTCTGTCAGCCAGGGTGGAGTGCAGTGGTGTGTTCATAGCTCACTGCAGCCTCAACCTCTAGGGCTCAATCAATCCTCCTACCTCAGCCTCCTGAGTAGCTGAGACTACAGGCATGTGCTACCATGCCTGGCTAATTTTATTTTTTGTAAAGACAGGGTCTCACTCTATTGCCCAGCCTGGTCTCAAACTCCTGAGCTCAAGCAATCCTCCCAACTTGGCCTCCCAAAAGTGCTGGGAATTTTTTAGTGTGTTGCTCCATTCTCGGCTAGTTTTTTATTTTTTAGTTTTCTTTCACTATTGATAGGTGGTATTGGCTTCTGTTGGTGAAACATTTATGGTGCAGATGAACGAGCTCCTGTCTTCTCTATTTCCTGCAAATTGACGCTGGAGCCAGGGACTGGTCCAGAGTCAAGTTTAATTCTATCGACAGGACTATAGGAGGTACGTCTTATCTCACTGTCTCTTTTTTTGCAGTCATAAAAGTTGTCGATGCTTCATGGCTATCTGAATTCATTTGGTAGTTGCAAAATAGTGACATTCTGTCATTTCTCTTAATATTTAAATAAACTTTTTGTTTTAGAATAGTTTTATATTTATAAAAAATTTGAAAAGATAGTACAGAGAATTCAGTAGACTCCACATCCAGTTTTCCCTATTTGTTAATATCTTACACTGCTATGAGCCAATTGTTACAACTAGTGGATCTATACTGATTCCTTATTATTGACTAAAGTCCATACTTTATTCAGATTTCCTTAGTTTTTACTGACTGTATCTGTCTATTCTAGGATCCCACGTTATATTTAGTTATCATGCCTCATTCGTTGCTGCTGGAAATACAAAAATGATACAGCCACTTTGGATGACAGTCCAGCAGTTACTTACAAAGCTAAATTTAGGCTTATCATATGATTCAGCAATTGCACTCTTAGTTATTTACCCAAATGAGTTGAAAACTTATGCCCAGACAAAAACCTGCATACAAGTGTTTATAGAAGCTTTATTCGTAATTGCCCAAAACTGGAAGTAACCAAAATGTCCTTCAATAAGCGAGTGGATAAACAAACTGGTATATCCAGATAATGGAACGTTATTCAGTAATAAAAAGAAATGAATTAGCAAGGCTCAAGAAGACATTGAGGAGCCTTAAATGAACATTACTAAGTGAATGAAGCCAATCTGAAAAGGCCACATAATATATTATTCCTGCCATGTGACATTCTTGAAAAGGCAAAACTGCAGAGAAAGTTACAAACTTAGTGGTGGCCAGGGATGGTGGCTCACTCCTGTAATCCCAGCACATTAAGAGGCCAAGGAGGGAGGATTGCTTGAGGTCATGAGTTAGAGACCAGCCTGAGCAACATGGCAAGACTCCATCTCTAGAAAAAAAAAACTTAAAATAATTTTTAAAAAATAGCCTGGTATGGTCACATGCTTATAGCCTTAGCTACTCAGGAGGCTGAAGTGGAAGGATCCCTTGAGCCCAGGAGAGCACAGGAGTTTTTGTTTTTGTTTTAATACTCTAAGTTCTAGGGTACATGTGCACAACGTGCAGGTTTGATACATAGGTATACATGTGCCATGTTGGTTTGCTGCACCCATCAACTCATCATTTACATTAGGTACTTCTCCTAATGCTACCCCTTCCCCAGCCCCCCACTCCCTCCCAACAGGCCCCAGTGTGTGATGTTCCCCACCCTGTGTCCAAATGATCACATTGTTCAGTTCCCACCTATGAGTGAGAACATGCAGTATTTGGTTTTCTGTCCTTGTGATAGTTTGCTGAGAATGATGGTTTCCAGCTTCATCATGTCCCTGCAAAGGACATGAACTCTTCCTTTTTATGGCTGCATAGTATTCCATGGTGTATATGTGCCATATTTTCTTAATCCAGTCTATCATTGATGAACATTTGGGTTGGTTCCAAGTCTTTGCTATTGTGAATAGTGCCTCAATAAACATACGTGTGCATGTGTCTTTACAGTAGCGTGGTTTATAATCCTTTGCGTATATACCCAGTAATGGGATTGCTGGGTCAAATGGTAATTCTAGTTCTAGATCCTTGAGGAATTGCCACACTGTCTTCCACAATGGTTGAACCAATTTACACTCCCACCAACAGTATAAAAGCGTTCCTATTTCTCCACATCCTCTCCAGCATCTGTTGTTTCCTGACTTTTTAATGATTGCCATTCTAACTGGCATGAGATGGTATCTCACTGTGGTTTTGATTTGCATTTCTCTGATGACCAGTGATGATGAGCATTTTTTCATGTGTCTGTTGGCTGCATAAATGTCTTTATTTGAGAGGTGTCTGTTCATATCCTTTGCCCACTTTTTGATGGGGGTTGTTTTTTCTTGTAAATTTGTTTGAGTTCTTTGTAGATTCTGGATATTAGACCTTTGTCAGATGGGTAGATTGCAAAAATTTTCTCCCATTCTGTAGGTTGCCTGTTCACTCTGATGGTAGTTTCTTTTGCTGTGCAGAAGCTCTTTAGTTTAATTAGATCCCATTTGTCTATTTTGGCTTTTGTTGCCATTGCTTTTCATGTTTTAGTCATGAAGTCCTTGCCCATGCCTATGTCCTGAATGGACATATTGCATAGGTTTTCTTCTAGGGTTTTTATGGTTTTAGATCTAACATTTAAGTCTTTAATCCATCTTGAATTAATTTTTTGTATAAGGTGTAAGAAAGGGATTCAGTTTCAGCTTTCTACATATGGCTAGCCAATTTTCCCAGCACCATTTATTAAATAGGGAATCCTTCCCCCATTTCTTGTTTTTGTCAGGTTTTTCGAAGAACAGATGGCTGTAGATGTGTGGCATTATTTCTGAGGCATCTGTACTGTTTCATTGGTCTATATATCTGTTTTGTTACCAGTACCATGCTGTTTTGGTTACTGTGGCCTTGTAGTATAGTTTGAAGTCAGGTATCACGATGCCTCCAGCTTTGTTCTTTTTGCTTAGGATTGTCTTGGCAATGTGGGCTCTTTTTTGGTTCCACATGAACTTTAGTTTTTTCCAATTCTGTGAAGAAAGTCATCGGTAGCTTGAAGGGGATGGCATTGAATTTGGGCAGTATAGCCATTTTCACAATATTGATTCTTCCTATCCATGAGCATGGAATGTTCTTTCATTTGTTTGTGCCCTCTTTTATTTCGTTGAGCAGTGGTTTGTAGTTCTCCTTGAAGAGGTCCTTCACATCCCTTGTAAATTGAATTGCTAGGTATTTTATTCTCTTTGCAGCACTTGTGAATGGGAGTTCACTCATGATTTCGCTCTCTGTTTGTCTGTTAATGGTGTGCAGGAACGCTTGTGATTTTTGCACATTGGTTTTGTATCCTGAGACTTTGCTGAAGTTGCCTATCAGCTTAAGGAGATTTCGGGCTGAGACGATGGGGTTTTCTAAATATACAGTCATGTCATCTGCAAACAGGGACAATTTTACTTCCTCATTTCCTAATTGAATACCCTTTACTTCTTTCTCCTGCCTGATTGCCCTGGCCAGAACTTCCAACACTATGTTGAATAGGAGTGGTGAGAGAGGGCATCCTTGTCTTGTGCCGGTTTTCAAAGGGAATGCTTCCAGTTTTTGCCCATTCAATATGATATTGGCTGTGGGTTTGTCATAAATAGCTCTTGTTATTTTGAGAAACGTTCCATTAATACTTAGCTTATTGAGAGTTTTTAGCATGAAGGGCTGTGGAATTTTGTCAAAGGCCTTTTCGGCATCTATTGAGATAATCATGTGGTTTTTGTCATTAGTTCTGTTTATGTGATGGATTACGTTTATTGATTTGCGTATGTTGAACCAGCCTTGCATCCCAGGGATGAAGTTGACTTGATCTTGGTGGATAAGCTTTTTGGTGTGCTGCTGGATTCAGTTTACCAGTATTTTATTGAGGATTTTCGCATTGATGTTCATCAGGGGTATAGGTCTAAAATTCTCTTTTTTTGTTGTGTCTCTGCCAGGCTTTGGTATCAGGATGATGTTGGCTTCATAAAATGAGTTAGGGAGGATTCCTTTTTTTTCTATTGATTGATATGGTTTCAGAAGGAATGGTACCAGCTCCTTTTTGTACCTCTGGTAGAATTCGGCTGTGAATCCTTCTGGTCCTGGACTGTTTTTCGTTGGTAGGCTATTGTTGCCTCAATTTCAGAACCTGTTATTGGTCTATTCAGAGATTCAGCTTCTTCCTGGTTTAGTCTTGGGAGAGTGTATGTGTCCAGGAATTTATTCATTTCTTCTAGATTTTCTAGTCTCTTTGCGTAGAGGTGTTTATAGTATTCTCTGGTGGTAGTTTGTATTTCTGTGGGATCAGTGGTGATAGCTCCTTTATAATTTTTTATTGCACCTATTTGATTCTTCTCTCTTTTCTTCTTTATTAGTCTTGCTAGCGGTCTATCAATTTTGTTGATCTTTTCAAAAAGCCAGCTCCTGGAATGATTTTTTGAAGGGTTTTTTTTTGTCTCTGTCTCTTTCAGTTCTGCTCTGATCTTAGTTATTTCTTCCCTTCTGCTAGCTTTTGAATGTGTTTGCTCTTGCTTCTCTAGTTCTTTTAATTGTGATGTTAGGGTGTCAATTTTAGATCTTTCCTGCTTTCTCTTGTGGGCATTTAGTGCTATAAACTTACCTCTACAACACTGCTTTAAATGTGTCCCAGAGATTCTGACACATTGTGTCTTTGTTCTCATTGGTTTCAAAGAACATCTTTATATCTGCCTTCATTTCGTTATTTACCCAGTAGTCATTTAGGGGCAAGTTGTTCAGTTCCCATGTAGTTGTGCGGTTTTGAGGTTTTGAGTGAGTTTCTTAATCCTGAGTTCTAATTTGATTGCACTGTGGTCTGACTGACAGTTTGTTGTGATTTCTGTTCTTTTACATTTGCTGAGGAGGAGCATAGGAGATTTTTAGGGCACTGAAACTATTTTGTATTATATTATAATGGTGGATGTGTCATACATTTGTCAAAACCTGTGAAATGTGTGACACAGAGACCTAATGTAAACCCTGGACTTTTGCTAAAAATAATGTGTCAATATTGCCTCATCAGCCATAACAAATGTGCAAGATAGGAAATAGGGGAAACAGTCCGGGGTGAGGAAGGGAATACAGTAATAAGTACTTTCCCCTCAATTTTCCCATAAACCTCAAATTGCTCTAACCATAAAGTCTATTATTTTTTTAAAAATCCCATTTCTCACCATTCTTCCAATTTAGTTAATTAAATAATTACTTTAGGCCGGGCGCGGTGGCTCAAGCCTGTAATCCCAGCACTTTGGGAGGCCGAGACGGGCGGATCACGAGGTCAGGAGATCGAGACCATCCTGGCTAAGCCGGTGAAACCCCGCCTCTACTAAAAAAAATACAAAAAACTAGCCGGGCGAGGTGGCGGGCGCCTGTAGTCCCAGCTACTCGGGAGGCTGAGGCAGGAGAATGGCGTAAACCTGGGAGGCGGAGCTTGCAGTGAGCTGAGATCCAGCTACCGCACTCCAGTCTGGGCGACAGAGCGAGACTCCGTCTCAAAAAAAAAAAAAAAAAAAAAAAAAAAATTACTTTATATCTGTTTGGAATCCTAGATCTTTATTTCACTCCATGGGTAAAATAAATAAATCTATTAGTACTGAGAAAGAAAAAGGTAGTCCCTGAAACCTGGGAACCGGTCTGACACTTGCAACAGTACTCAGTGTTGTTAGAAGCTGGCCTGGTGTTTCTAGATGTCTGTTGGACATAAATCGTCTTACACAACATCAGTGTCAGAGAGCGTCACTGTGAGACCATGGTAAATTAAGACAAAACGGGGCCACTTCACATATTTGTCTAGGTACGGACAAGACCAAGTTGCAATCCACACAATCCCATCCCTGTCTCCTGGCTAATAAGAGAGACCGCTGCTTCTTGGCCATTCCCGCATTATCTGCTGTAGCTTGTTTTTCCTGTATAGAAGGTTTATTGAGGTGTCCAGTCATAGCATCGTCCCTACTTTCTGACAGTGTGCAATCCACAGTGAACCCATACTGGACTCTCCCAAAACCCTCCCAAACCAAAGCCTAATCCTATAATAGGTTTTTTCTGAAACCTTCTTACTGAGACCCCTTCCACCATGGTCTCCATGGTGTGCATTCTTCCTCACTGTAAGGGGTAATGAACCCAAATGGTTCAACTACAGGCATTGACGTTTATTTTGATGCTCAAATTGTCCTGGATTTGGCCTGTAGGCTGCAGTCCTTTTGACAGATCCTTATTGTTGTTTGAGCATTTTCCTGCTTTCTAGCACAACAAGATGCTCCAGGTTCACCTTGTATATTCTCTTTTCCAGCCCTGGAACCAGTAACTTCTCTAAGAAGCCCTGGGTTCTTTTAGTAGGAAACGGTACTTAAAAGTGAATGTCTGGGTCTAAGTGTGCTCATTGCTTTTGGGATGTCACTCCTCCCAGGGGTGGGAAGAGCTACAGAATATATATATATATGTAAAATATCTTATACACACACACACATAAACATTTATATCTATATTTCTCTCTCTTTACACACACACACACACACACAGATACTCCTAAATTCATCACCATAGGTTCATTCTGGTTGTCTCCTTCCGTATTTGTAGCTCTTTTTCTGGCAGTGAGGAACCTGGCATCATCCTTAATACATCCACTTGTTTGGTTAATCCACCAGTAGGTAGCCAATCTCCCTTCTCAGGCCTACCCCTCCCCGTGCTGATGCCTGGACTCAGAGACCCTGTGCTGGGCTGTCCCCTCATCGGGATGCCCTCTGTATCCTGCTTGGAGTTTAAATGTTTAAAAACATTTAAATTTTACTTACATGTTTGTTAAAGCATTTGTTTATATTTTACTTTAATGTAATCTGTGACCAGCAGCCTCCTCAACAGTGGGAACAGCACAGCAGAGCTTTCCCTGTCTCTGTGAAGGTCTTTATTTTTTTCCACATAATACACATCATACCGCAAGGCTTTCATGGGCATCTGAATGCTGTAAATTTTGCCAGCAAAGGTGCATTCTTCTCATCTCCTTTTGCTTCTGGGACTGTCTTGACAGGCTGTGATTTGTGGGTCTGTGTTTGTGGGGTGTGTGTGTGTGTGTGTGTGTGAGAGAGAGAGAGAGAGAGAGAGAGAGAGAGAGAGAGAGAGAGTCTAAGGAGCCACAGGCTAGGAAGGTATTTGCCACCCTCAGTCTGCTCTGGGCTCCTACATTCACCCTGCTGTGAAGGTAGATGGCAAGGAAACTATTCCTCACTGCCTGTTCTCATTGGCTCAGCATCCAGGGATGGAGGCCCCCAGGGGTCCTTGGGGATGGGTGGTCTGCTGGAGGCTGTGAGAGAATTCTCTCCCCTGCAGACCAGCCCTGCGTTAGGTGAGCACTTTCTGGGAGCCAGGCTCTGGGCTGTTTCATGGCTAAATCCATTTGTTTCATGTAATCCTTACAACAGCTCTGTGAGGAAGGTGTTAGCAACCCCATCTTCTGAAAGAGGAAATGGAAAGGTTAGATCATGTTTGTGGCTGTGACAGCAGCTACAGTGTTGGACTTCCAGCGCAGGCCAGCTTGGACTCATAACCATGAAGCTATCCCAACCCACAACAGCACACCCTTCCCCCTGCCCCCACCAACTTTATGAAAGACAAGGGCAATTTCATTATAGTATAAAGCCTTAGCAGTTCAAAGAACATATAGATTGTCCAATGCAAGCATATGTTATGGTTACAAAATCACCTTTATATAGCCGGAAGCTCCAGTCTGACTTCTCACTCTCTGCTTTATCATGAACCACATCTACCCCAGGTCTCCTAATGGAATTTGAGGATTTTGATTTCTCTTGCACTCCAAGACAACCGCAACCCTTATACTCCAGACCCCAAACATCCTTAGGAGCCCAGCAAACTCATATTGTGGCTCTCTCAGCCCTTGGGACTCCCCAGTTCTTTCAGGGATCTTTCATCCCTGTATCTGTGCACACTCTTTCTTCTTCCCCAAGGGTATGATGGTGCCAGCAGGGCTAAGCTGAAGTTTTTCATGGCATGGTCATCTAACCTCCTGGTCTTAGCCTTCTGGATCTACAAACTGGAGCATAAAAAAAGACTGGCCACCTGGTGTGCCTCAGATCCATGCCAGCCTTTCCTCTGTGGTTCTTTTTGATCACAGGGAATGGCATTTCCCAGGCTCCTTTACTCCATGGCTTCTAGTAGGCATGGCCCATGGGAAGCCTGGTGGAAAACTGGAGGAAGGAAGGAAGGGAACTGCCTGGTGCTTTTTGCCCTTTTGTTTGGCTTCCTGCATCTCAGCAGTGGTGGCTGTGTTTCCCTCATGGCTCAAGCTTCTTCCAGACAGCCCTTCCCTTAGGGTCCTGGCTCCCACAGGGCTATCCCACCAGTTTCAGCATCTGCTGGTTTTGGCCTCTAGTAAAGCCCTCTGCTTCCCTTTTTCATGGGTCTTGATGTATTATTGGCTTCCTTCTGTGGCTAATCTCTGCCTTTCCCCTCTCCCCTGTTTAAATCATAAATTCTCCTGTCAGCTTATCAACCAATTCCCTGTATTAAATTCCTCCATCCAGGCCAGGGACGGTGACTGACACCTGTAATGCCAGTGCTTTGGGAGGCTGAAGCAGGAGAACTGCTTGAGTCCAGGAGTTCAAGACCAGCCTGGGCAACACAGCAAGACCACACCTCTGTAAAAAATAAAAATAATTAGCCAGGCAAAGTGGCAGTGCACACCTGTAGTCCTAGCTTCTTGGGAGTCTGTGGTGGGAGGATCCCCTGGGCCTAGGAACTCAAGGCTGCAGTGAGCTATGATTGTGCCACTACACTCCAGCCTGGGCCACAGAGCAAGACCCCGTCTGTCTGTCTGTCTCTCTCTCTCTCTCTCACGCGCACACACACACACACACACACTTTTAAAAAAATAAAGTTCTTCATCCAAAGGCCAATTCTTACCAAGTGATTTGAGAACAATTGAAGGGAGAGGCTTTTATTCTTTTGCTTCTCCCTGCCCATCTCAGATGTGAAGAGACCAGAACTCATTTTTCTTTTTAAAAACTATTTGTCATGATTATAGAACTTATCTGTTAGTAAGGATAGCCCTGAGCAGCAGTGATAATGAGACCCTCCAATCAGACTGAGAGGACTGTCCGTTCCCACAGATTGTCAGCGCCTGTGCAAGGAGGTCAGATGAATAGGAACAGCTAGTGCCATTCGCACCCCTAGACAACTGTCACCATCTGCTGGGAGCCAGGCTACAAGTCCTTCCTGGTGAGGCTCATGGCTCAATGCTTCAGTTCCACAGGCACAAGCCATGCCCTGGAAACACACAGATGCGCAGACCCAGGTCTGGTGGATAGGGGCTGGGAGCTTGAGGGGAATCTTTCATGGGAACTTGCAAATGCCATTTGCTGTGCTGGGATCTCCAGGGAGCATGGGAGGGAATGGGGTGAGGGGGGAAAAGAAAAGTTAATGATGATGTAAGTCAACCCTGGAACACTGGAGACTCATGCAGTTGGTGCATTCAGCAAACACTGAAGCCTTCTTTCATCTTTGTTATGTTTGTTTCTTCTAATGTGTTATTATTTGACACTATAGTTATTATACCTTGTCAGAAAAAAAAAGAATACTGTATTACATACAAAGAAGAAAATTCAGCCAGTTCCCTAGTGGTGGGGGAATGGAGAATAATGTTGGCAGAAGAAAATCTTCACTTACAATTTGGCAGGTGCTGTTGGAGGTGGCTGCCCTGATATTATTGCAATACTTCTTTTCTGTTACTCTGATGCAGGGAATTGAGATATTCCAATTCTTTCATGCTTTGTGTCAGAGGAATGGGAGCTAATTATAAAATATCATTCAATATATTCTCTGTTGAAGAATGACAGCCACTATGCTTTTCCCTTCTCAAAACGAGAGACAACTGATACATTTCATTGCCTTGTCCTGGCTGTATGACAGTCTTTCTTACGGTGCACATTCAGGATGCTAACCGTTATATTTCTTACAGCAACTTTATTTTGATAAAACTTCCCAAGTAGTTTATGCATCCTTTGCGTTTAAGAAACAGTGACATGCTGCAGAAAGATATATAATTGGGGCTAGAAAAGTCCCATTCTTGCCCTCTAACCTGGAGAATAAATTCTCAGGGGTAGCCCTTCTGCTTATGAATCTTTGAAGATTGGAGGGGTGAGGGAGGGGGCCACCTTCCCAAGAACTCCAGTCTGGCCCAATGAAAAGAACTTATATTTCAAGGTCCTGACCCAGAGCTTGTTAACTAAAGCTCTGAGCTGTTTGATAAGGGGTGGGAAAGAGCTCTTTCCTTTGTACCCTGGGCATGGTCTGGAAATAGGAGGACAGACAAAGGGCTCAGCAAGTGCCCAACACTTTTTGCTTCTGAAAATCATTTAATCATTGGAAAGCGTGTGTGTCGGAGGCGGACATTACTGCCCAAGGTTGTTGCAGGGAACTGAGAGGAAATGCAGCAGGGGACTCCACTCCTGCCAAAGCTGTGCAGTGGTGGTACCAGAGCAGGAAGAGAGCAGTGGTCCCAGAATTCCAAATGGTGGTCAGCAGTGGAGGAGCCAAAGGCCCTGGGTTGCTCAGAGTCACATAATGAGGTGCCAGCAATGTGGCTGGAGCAGGCTGGTATGAGACCAACACCTCTTCTCCACAGACATGACAGAAAATGAACTCATACACAACTGTCACAGGTTCTTCTGTGGTTGAATCAAAGACTGTTGTATTAGTCTGTTCTCAAGCTGCTAATAAAGACATACCTGAGACTGGGTAATTTATAAAGGAAAGAGGTTTAATGGACTCACAGTTCCACTTGGCTGGGGAGGTCTCACAATCATGGCAGAAGATGAAAGAGGAGCAAAGTCACCTCTTACATGGCAGCAGGCAAGAGAGTTTTTGCAGGGGGACTCCCATTTATAAAACCATCAGATCTCATGAGACTTATTCACTACAATGAGAATAGTATGGGGGGCTGGGGGGAAACTGCCCCTATGACTCAATTATCTCCACCTGGCCCTGCCCTCGACGTGTGGTGATTATTACAATTCAAGATGAGACTTGGGGGTGGGGACACAGCCAAACCATATCAACTGTTCTAGATGCATTCATTGGTTGTGATGCTCAGAGTAGGCATTTTCTCTCATATAAATCCCCCCAAACCCATACTATTAAGAAAGTGAGTGAATATAATAAGGAATTACTTAAGAAAACAATCCAAGGCTACATGTAGAAATCATTATTTGGAAAATTTGGAGTGTGGTGAAAAAAAGAAACTCAATAACAAATTAAAGCCTTAAAGAACCTCAGATTACAATATAATATCTTGAAGAAGTTTTACCCTATGAGCTAGGAAATACTGACAACAAATTTAAAACCCATGGGATTTATTAGGAAAATTGCCTACAGCCAATAGCCTAAAACCAGCTCAATAATGAAATGGTCATCCATCCAAGCAAGAGGAATATTCAAAATATCTCACAATTAGGTGATGCACAGGCATCTACCAAGAGGAGGAAGCTGTCGATCTACCATTTAGATTGCCTGCCAACATAGATTGCTGTACCAGACAACAATCCTTTAGTTGCTGAACTATGGAAAGGACTATGGCTTTGTAGGAGAATGACGATCCAAGGAGGCCAGGACAACAGGGGGTATTTGAGAGCTCAGGGAAATAGATGTTTACCTACTAATGTAGAAGTATTTTAATATTTTGACAACCTGAATACCCATCCTGGTACATACTATCTTGGCCCTGCATCCATCCATCCACCCATCCATTCATTCATCCATCCATCCTTCCATCCACCCATCTGCCCATCCATTTGTCCATGCATCCATTCATCCATCAACTCAGCGTTCTATTTTCTCTCTATTTAACAAACACATCCTGGGAACTTTTCCTTGGAGATAGACAGTGGATATACAGTGGGTTGGAATTAGCTCTTACAGTGGGTTGGAATTAGCTCTTATCCTCAAGAAGCTCACAATTTATTCTTGTTACTTTTGGGAAAGATGTGTTTTAAGTTGTTGCCATTTATCTTACTGTGATAGAATTATGGTAAGACTTCATGAACTAACAAATTCAATAAATTTATGAAGTCTCACAGATACTATGCTTATTATTTTATATTTTTCAAAGCATTTTTGCATTTTCTCTCTTGTTCCTCATAGCAATCCTACACTTTCTAAAACAAGGGAATTGAAATGCAAAAGTCTTATGAGATAGCCAGTGGGGTACAGAGCCAGGAATCTGACTAGAAGATTTTTTAAAACGGTAGAAACACTTTTCTGAGTGATTGTGTCTTCAAAGTATGGATTCCATTTCTATTTTAACATTGACATTGTCTGACAAACTGTACAGTCAGGAGTGGAAGATCCAGTTTATCGTGATTGAGTTGATACATCTGACTGCAATTAGCTACTGTTGCTTGTCTGCTGCTCTGATAGAGCAAGAAGGAAGGAAGGACCCACTGAGATTCAAAAGTCCCCTGTGATTAGTAGTAATAATAATTTCTCATATAAAGTGTAATTCAACACTCTCAATGGAAAGGAATGCTTCCTATTTTCTTGCAAGAAGTTATTGAACTGAGACACATGTCCCAATGTTCCCATTGGGATTTACTTGCTTCGTTTTCATGAAGCCGGTATGAGTTTTTGCTTTTCAGTCATTTGAGTCTTTCTGTACTTGACTTTGACAGATTCTGGTAAAGTAACTGCCTTTGACTTTGAGAATGAATGGAAAAACACATTTTTGTGGTTGAGTGAAATAATGCTTCTTAGAAGTTGGTTAGGTTTGAGTCCATTTTAAAACTGTCAGTAGGAGACACCCTACGGAGTATTTACAAGAGGAAAATAAGATTTATCGCCCTTTACCCCAACAACCCTCTGAACTTCATTGAAGGTTTTTGCTAGAGAAGAGGTAACTGCAAGAAGCATGGCCTGTCCTCAGGAGATGTATGACCAAGGTCTGACCAATGGTGATTTAGGATAAGGCCCCCTGCTTGAAAAGCAGAAGGGTTCACACTTGGGTTATTGGCCATTCAAGGGGTACAAAAATAATCAAGAAATATTACTCCTCAGCTATGCCTCCTTGAAATGAGTCAGTGCCTTCTGTATGCAGAGCAACAGCAGGTATATCCTTCTACCAAAAATCAAAGAGGCTTCACTGTGGTCAAATCCACAGAAGTCTTTGTGAACAGAATAGATTGTTCATGCAGAGATGATCATAGACTGCTCTATGCCTGTCAGATATATTAACCAAGAAGAGGTCCCAGAGTCCTGCCTTTAGTCTTGATGCCTCTTAAACCAGGAGTGGATGCTGGGTGGAGTGGGGCTGGGATGGTAGACAGAGCATCAAGGTCTGGTCCTGGGAAGCTGCATCTGAATGAGATGGAGCCAGGCTCAGGGAGGAGGTGGTTAAACGGGCCCTGTCTGCTGCCAGGTTTGTGGCCCCCTCAGGCCTCTGAGGCCCTTTCCAGTCCCTAGATCTTGGCAGGTCCTGATTGACTGTCCACATTCTGCCCACCTCCTCCACTCATAATCCCCTAGAGTTGGAGCTTTCTGTGTATGTAACCATGGAAGGAATTAAGACAGCTGTATAGCACTTTAGGCATTACACAGTGCTCATATTACTCATCTGTTGCTGAATGTAAGCCCCAAAACTTAGAGGTTTAAGACAACCATTGTATTTTCTCATGACTATGTATAAAAAAGTAAAAGTTGTCTCCAACAGCCAGCAGCCAGCAGCTGACAGCTGTAGGGTTTCTGAATGTATATGAACAATTTTCATAACATATAAACAATACTCAGACAAGGCCATTTTTTGACCATGGAGAAAAAAACCATTTTGTGATGATGCCTGAAAGAATGTAGGGACAGACATTCCGCAATTCAGAAAAAACTAAACATTCCCCTACCTCCAGCTAATATGAGTTATCACTGAGAGCTCTAGTCCCACTGTAATCTTCCTGCCTCATAGGTAAAAATTACCAAGAGATCCAGTCACCAAGTTGCCCCCACTTCCTGACAGCACTCAATCAAAACCTGTCCCTTTAGGCCGGGCATGGTGGCTCACACCTGTAATCCCAGCACTTTGGGAGGCTGAGGGGGGTGAATTGCTTGAGGCCAAGAGTACCAGACCAGCCTGGCCAACATGGCAAAACCCCATCTCTGCTAAAAAAAAAAAAAAAAAAAAAAAAAAAAAAAAAAAAAAAAAAAAAAATTAGCCAGGCATAGTGGTGCATGCCTGTAGTCCCAGCTAGGGACTGAGGCTGAGGCAGGAGAATTGCTTGAACCTGGGAGGCAGAGATTGCAGTGATCCGAGATCACGCCACTGCACTCAGCTGGGGGACAGAGTAAGACCCTGTCTCAAAACCAAACCAAACCAAACCAAAAATTCCCCACCTCTACCCATTATAGAATCACCCAGCAGACACTCAAATCCTATAATATGCCCCTCCCTACTCTCCCTTCCTGGTTCCTCTGGAATAACTCTCCCTTAATGCAGCAAGTTAAACACACTTGTTTGACTACAAGTGTGTTTCTACTAGTCTTTAATATATGGGTCAGCAATTTGGGCTGAGCTCAGCTAGATGGTCCTTCTGTACCTGGAGTCACTTACATGGCTGCAGTTTTCTGGCAGCTCAATTGGGATAAGATGGTCTAAGATGGCTTCATTCACATGGCTAGTGGTCGGGCTGGCTGACAGCTGAGCCACATGTCTCCTGTAGGCTAGTCCAGGCATCTTCATATGGTAGACTTAGGTGGTATAAGACAAACCCCAATACACAGTATGTTTTAAGCTTCTGCATCCATCATGCTTGTTAATGCGCCATTGGTCAAAGCAAGTCACATGACTAATCACAGAATCAATGTGGAGGGGACTACCAAGAGTGTAGAAATAAGAAGAAGTGATCGGGGGCCAATTTATGTCACAAACTAATATAGCACTGAAACACACAGTCTCATTCAATCCTCACAAATGAAGACACTGTTTTCCTAAGTTTACCGATGAGAAAATTAATGTTCAGAGAAATCTGAGTTTTGATTAAGGCCATAAAGCTAGTAAACAGAAGGTCCAAAGTCTAGGATCAGATTGCTGAGCCATCCTTCTTCTCTTTCTGGGAAGGAGTATCTTTTCCCAGAGCCCTCACTGAAGATTTGCCATTTGGGTACAGATGTACTGTGGTTTTGGTCCAGCAGGGCTCTTCAAGTGCTTTCTGTGACTGAATTGTTTCATTTAGCATAATGTTTTCAGGCTCACTCATTTCTTCTTATGGCCAATTCATATTGCATTGTGTGGATATACTATATTTTGGTTTATCTGTTCATCAGGTTATATAAATTTGGACGAAACTTCCAGAGAAAGGGTCATAGAGTTAAATTATGAACTTTATATAAAAAAGTCATGCCAACCTATTTATGTAGTTGACTGGAACAATTGGACAGTGATGCTTAAACATCTCAATCTAAACACTGCCTTTTCTCCTGTAGCTTTGGAAAGGTAGAGATGCCCCAGGAGGAAAGGACAGCAGTGTGGGGTGGAATGAAAGAATCCATGAAACTAGACCTCTCCCTTGTTAGGTAATCCCTGTAGGACCCCATTTGGGGCCATTGTTCTCATTTTGAGAGCACAATTTTATTGCCAGAACATCTAGACAAGGCACATTTTATTAATCAGGGGATTATTCTGCCACCACATCACCAAGTACAGTCCTAACACAGCTAAACAAAGATCCCCTGAAAATACAGATTTGACCAATTTCTGATTTATTTAAACAGAAAAAACCTAGGGTGGAAATGGAGAAGAAGAAAAGGAAATAATCTCTTTCCCTAAAGCTACTCCGCAGTAGATAGGAGTGTCAGGTGTCTGTGTGAACTAGCAGGGCTGTGAAAATTAAGACTGATTGGAAATGGCAGAAACTAGAATTGGTTCTAAAAAAAAACCTGCACAAAACAAAATAATATTATACATAGAGAACACATCTCGCTATAATTAACTGGAAAAGGCAGCAGTGAAATGACTGTTGGATGTGCTCTGAGATCTTCTCACTGGACTGTGCTCCAGCTTCATATGGGTCCCTGAAGTCCAGTCACCCCCATAGGGTTTCCCAGGGGCATCCGAGGGGGCCCAGAAGTCCACACTTTTAATGGGGCCCTGAGTGGTTCTGGCTGTTCATCTGAGCACCCCAGTTTTAGAAACAAGACAGTCTTAGAGGCAATCTTGATTCCTCCTTCTGATTAGAATGTTCATTCTGAAGGTAAAACTCACAGGAGAAAGGAGAATGCTTTGGAGTCTTTGAGGAAGAAATGGATTTGTCCTCACTTAACTGGAAAATTAAATTGAACAGCACATTCCACATAATACCCTGGCCAATTAAATATTTTTTTTTTTTTTTTTTTTTTTTTGAGGCAGAGTCTTGCTCTGTGACTCAGGCTGGAGTGCAGTGGCCAGATCTCAGCTCACTGCAAGCTCCGCCTCCCAGGTTCATGCCATTCTCCTGCCTCAGCCTCCCTAGTAGCTGGGACTACAGGCGCCCGCCACCTCGCCCGGCTAGTTTTTTGTATTTTTTAGTAGAGACGGGGTTTCACCGTGTTAGCCAGGATGGTCTCGATCCCCTGACCTTGTGATCCGCCCGTCTCGGCCTCCCAAAGTGCTGGGATTACAGGCTTGAGCCACCGCGCCCGGCCGAAATAATATTTTAATATTAGGTCAATGAAATAAATATTAGGTCAATGAAATAAATATTTTAATATTGGTTCAGTTTGTCTAATTGGGTTGAGAAGACCCCTGTGGAGGCAGAAACACACCATTTCTACTGGAAACTGATGGATATTCACAGGTTGATTATGTATATTTTATTAGGATTTTCTGGAGAAACAGAACTAATTTGTGTGTGTGTGTGTGTGTGTGTGTGTGTAGAAAGAGAGAACAAAAGAGAGAGAGAGAATGAGAGCAAGTAGTCCCCTCTTATCTATGGGGGATACATTCCAAGACTGCCAGTGGATGCCCGAAACCTCAGATAGTATGAAACCTATACACACTATGTCAGTTGACCTGGCAACTGAGATGGCTACTAAGTGGCTAATGGGTAGGTGGGGTATACAGCATGGACACACCAGAAAAAGGGATGAAATGGGATTATTCACATCCTGGGCTGGATGGCACAAGTTTTCATCACTCTATTCGGAACAGCATGCAATTAAAAACTGAATTCTTTTTTTCTCTTTCTTTTATGTTTTTCTTTAAAAAAAAAAACAAACTATGAATTCTGTATTTCAGCAATTTCCCATATTGATGGCAGGTAACTGAAACTGTGGAAAGCAAAACTGCAGATAAGGGGGCGACTACTGTGACTCCTGTGTGTGTGTGTGTGTACACATAGTATATATGTGCTATTGTATACAGAAGTCCCTGACTTATGATAGTTTGATGTAAATTTTTTCAGCTTTAGATGATGTGAAAGCGACAGGCATCCAGTAGAAATCATAGTTTGAGCACCCATACCACCATTCTGTTTTTCACTTTCAGCAGAGTATTCAATAAATTATATGAGATATTCAATACTTTATTATAAAATACATGATTTTGCCCAACTGTAGGCTAATGTAAGTATTTTGAGTATGTTTAAGGCAGTCTAAGCTAAGCTATGATGTTCAGTAGGTTAGGTGTATTAAATGCATTTTTGACTTATAATATTTTTAACTTTGGATGGGCTTATTGGGATGCAACCCCTTTGGAAGTTGAAGAGAGATACAGATTTATCATAAGGAACTGGTCAACACAATTATAGAAGTTGAGAAATCCCAAGATCTGTAGTTGCCAAGCTGGAGACTGGAGACCCAGGAGAGCCAATGGAATAAGTTTCAGTTCAAGTCCAATTCCTAAGGCAGAAGACAGAAGTCCCAGCTCAAAAACAGTCAGGCAGAGAGAGAGAGAGCAAATTCTCCCTTACTCCACCTTTTTGTTCTATTCAAGATTTAATTGGATTGGATGATGCCCCCTTACACTGGAGAGGGCAATCCACTGTACCCAGCCTACCAAAACACAAGGTTATTTTGCAATTTAAAATAAAAAGAGATCTAAATGCATTATGTTACTCTTAATTTTATTAAATCTAGTGAAGGGCCACTAAGTCAAGGGGCCTCTGAAAAGACATATCAATACCATGTTTTCCCTTGGGCTGGCTGGCTGGTGCCCCTCTTCTCTCTCGCCATTATTCCCCTGAATTGTAACATAATGGCCCCTTCACACGTGTGTCTCCACCATCAGGCTGTGGGTTCCTGAAGCCAGGAGCCTAGTTTATATTCTTTACCTACTACTGCCAGCCCTCAATTAACTTTTTTTAACAATTGGATTTGATATTTGACCTATGATACTGGTGTGTTGTGTTGGCTTCCCCACCCCCAACCAAATCTCTGGCAAAACAGGTTTATGGCACTGTATAAGCTTGCTTTTACAAATTAATATAAAATATTAACAGAAATAATTGACATTTTTATGTTAGAGAAAGCATTAGGATGAAATGAGACTATAAAATAAAATTGTGGCAAATGACTAATAAAGAAAGGGCTCAAGTTAAGAAACAATCTTTCTAGAATTTGCTTGATTCTGGTGAATTGTGGCAGCAGTGGCTGATTTACAACAGGCTGCTTCTGACCAAATCTAGCTCAGCTTGTGATAAAGGAATATAACTGCACATTAGGTGCAAAACAGAGTTTATTCGTTTTGCACCAAATGTCACTGAGGCAGTCAGAAAAATGTTTAAAACTCTTACATGGAGGATTCTTTTTTCACCTGTAAAATTTAATCACACCAAATATGCAATAAGCAAAAATGCAGTTATTTCTTCAATAATTACATTTACTAAAATTCACAAGTTCATCACATTACTATTAAAATAGCAGTCACCCAGTTGTAAATTAGAAATACCTGCCATTCTTTGGAATTTCAGAAGGTGGCTTTTATTAGTTCATATGCTTAAACATATACTAGCTATCATTTATGCTAAACTGTTTCAGATTTGTTAATTTTGCAACAAATCATTTGTTAGAAAAACAGAAAACTGAAGTAAAATGTGACCTTTGTACCTGATGCGGAATGTTTTCAGTCAAACGCCAGCTATATTCCTATAAATGAAAGCTAGTTACCAAATCCAAAGTCATAGATAACCTTGAACTTTCGGAGACAAAAGTGTGTTTATTTTAATCCATTTCAGCTTGGATATAAATGATTTCAGGACATAATGGCACAAAAACTTAATATTCCCAAAGACTGATTATATTGAACTCTAAAGACCTAATGATAATACAACATAAACATGTGAGGCGTACAATGTCTTTGAAATACATTATCTGCAGGGTGGATAAACAGAAAAGAAATAGGATTTCTTTTTTTAAATGGAATTTTTAAAATGTAAATCTGGTTTTTAAATGTTTGGTTCAATCATTCCCTTATCTTTCTCTCAAATCCCATATGAAGTTAGTTTTCATAAACTCAGATTTGGAAGCTCTTGAGTTTAATTCTTTTCCTGGCACCAGAGGTCCCTTTGTGCTGCTCTGAGCTCATGCAGCTTCTCAAAGCAGCGCTTCTTCTGCTTGAATGGCTATTGTTGGAAGCGTTTTCCTTATATTGTTAGAGCCTTAAACTGTGTCCCTGTTGTATCCTTCAGTCACTAGCCTTTGTTCTGCCCTATTTCTGTAATATAGAAAATCCCCCTCCCAGCCCTAGCAATGACCCAAACCAGCAAGTGTGGCTCATATTATACATTTTCTAGACCTCTCCACCTTCCAGATGCCATATCCTGGGTTGACCCACATTTGTCAATACCAGTCTTAAAATGTAAATCTCAAAATCAGTTCTACAATATTTACTGAGTACTGAGTGCCAGGTAAGTGCTAGGATGAGGCATTACAAATAGATAATTTTTTTTTTTTTTTTTTTTTGACAGAGTCTTGCTCTGTCGCCCAGGCTGGAGTGCAGTAGTGCGATCTCAGTCACTGCAACCTCTGCCTCCTGCGTTCACGCCATTCTCCTGCCTCAGCCTCCAGAGTAGCTGGGATGACAGGTACCCACCACCACACCCTGCTAATTTTTGTATTTTTAGTAGAGACGGGACTTCATCATATTGGCCAGGCTGGTCTCAAACTCCTGACCTTGTGATCTGCCTGCCTGGGCCTCCCAAAGTGCTGGTATTGCAGGTGTAAACCACCGCACCCAGCCACAAATGGATAATTTATAAACGTATAAAATAATATCCCTGTCCTCCAAGAGTTTCTAGTTGGAAAAAGAGCATTTCCAAACCCTCTCTCCATGCTTCTCTTTCAGCCTCAACAGAGTCTCCCTCTAAGGGGTATGTTGCTGCTGTGGTTGGTCAGATCTCAGGACAGTTAATGGCCACATTTCACTGGAGGACCAAGTGACTGGGCCTTAAAAGATCACCAAGCGGCCGGGCGCGGCAGCCCACGCCTGTAACCCAGCGCCTAGGGAGGCCGACGTGGGCGGCCCACGCCTGTAACCCAGCACCTAGGGAGGCCGAAGTGGGCAGCTCACGGTTGTAACCCCAGCACTTTGGGAGGCCGACGTGGGTGGATCACGAGGTCAGGAGACCAGGACCATCCTGACCAACATGGTACAAACCCTGTCTCTACTAAAACTACAAAACTTAGCTGGCTGTGGCAGCGTGTGCCTGTAATCCCAGCTACTTGGGAGGCAGGAGAATCGCTTGAACCCAGGAGGCGGAGCTTGCAGTGAGCTGAGATTGCACCACTGTACTCCAACCTGGCGACAGAGCTAGACTCCGTCTCAAAAAAAAAAAAAAAAAAAAAAAAAGATCATCACCACCCTTTGTGGTGCCTTCTCCCACTTTCTTGTTTGACACCAAGGCGAGACTTGGAAGCTAATGTCAGGCCAGCCATCTGCTGTTTCTATGTCAAATTCCCCATCTGGTAAGTGGGTTATCCATTTCCATCTGTCTCTCTCTGTCTCTCTCCCCACTGGAGGTAAGGTAGGGGAGAGTAAAAGTCCCACTTTGACTTTGAACCAAAGCTGCCTGTTTCAACTTAATTTTCCTAGTGGGTTCTACTTTGTGGATCAAGGGCATTGGTTCACGTTTAATAATGGTATTTTAGTCTCATTCAGTTATTGTTCTTTGTTCTTTATAAACAGATTTCTCAATCTGAACCCCCAAGAGGAGAAGGTGGGGAAGCAGGCATTCCTGGGACCCTAAGCCTAATTTCACTAAATGAGCAACAGAACTCCACCTAGAAATCCCAGCACACAGACATGATTTTAAAATATCCATAAGACAAGATAGTCATGGAGCTTCAGGGCTAGCAAATGCAGGCTTGAGGTGGAGCTGGTAACAGCAAGGTGCAGAAAGGGTAGGAAAGGAAGACTGGACACTGAGAAGCCAGCGAGAAGGCCCCCCAAGCATAACACTCACATGTGGCAGCCCATGGGCAGGGTGGGGCAGCCCTAATCCTGCTCTCTGGAAAGGATTAATGCAGACCCGATTGGACTCATCTTTTTTGCTGCCATATCACACTCTTGGGTGACACTGGGCCTGGCATTGACTGAGATCACTAGGTCTGGTTTTCACAAGAATTCTTTCAGGTCTCCCCCACACTCACAATTTGTGGGTGATTTGGGGGATGCCTGTGTAAACCTCATCTTCATCCTTGTGCAAATTAGTATTTTTTAGTGTTAACTTGACTTTCCTGACTCCCAAGATAATTCTAAGTCTTGACTCTGTTGCTTATCACTTTATCTTTTCTTCCTAGTTGTGTTTTGTTGGAAAATGGAATAACCATCGAAGTTACTGCTAAAAATGTTGAGATAAGGACAGACACTGCTCTGGAGTCCCAATTAGGGGCCCCATTAATAGCATGAAAGCCATTGGCCAACAGACTGTGGAAACATTGCTTATCTGGAGGCAGATTCACCCATCAGCCTCATCATACCGCTCAGCATCAGTCATTTCATCCCTTAAAGACCTCACAGTGGGGGAACTTCAAAGACCCTATACATTCCTTGGCCTCCTGCGGACTGTCCAGCCCCAGCATGATGGAAAGGAAGTTCATGCAACACTATTTTTCTGCTGCTTCTGCAAAGCCTGCCCTTTCTTGTTTTTATTTTAAAGATCTCTTTTCTTTTCTTTTTTTCTTTTCTTCTTTTTTTGTGATGGAGTCTTGCTCTGTTGCCCAGGCTGGAGTGTAATGGCACAACCTCGGCTCACTGCAAACTCTGCCTTCTGGGTTCAAGCGATTTTCCTGCCTCAGCCTCCCAAGTAGCTGAAAGTACAGACATGCACCACCAGGCCCAGCTAATTTTTATATTTTTTAGTAGAGACGGGGCTTTGCCGTCTCAAACTTTGGTCTCAAACTCCTGACCTCAGGTGATCCACCTGCCTCAGTCTCCCAAACTGCGGGGATTACAGGCATGACCCACTATGCCCGGCCCTGTTTCTTTTTCTTATTCAAATAATCAACTACTATAATTCTAGCTCAAAGAGAGTTAACGATAACTGGCAACATAATAATGTATATTATTGATGTGATTATTCCTAGGACTTCTTGGTAACATCTATTGAAATTCTTATGCATTGTAATACTCAACAACCAACAGTTTCAAAATTAGTAAAACTGGGCATAAAGGAAAAGCAGGAAGCCTCATCCTGAGGGAACACATTCTGCCAATACCTTTCCATGGGCACTGCAGGACCTGGCAGGTGCATGACAGCAGACACTTGCATTATATGACTTACAAGTCGGCCTGTTTGATGTCACCATTTCCTTTAGAAACATAATAAATCATGACCATGCACCATTCAACTTCTTCATACCTGGTATCCATCAGCAGACTCAGGCTATCCCCTGAGCCCTGATCCCAGCTCCTCCTGGGCCAGTTTGGTGCCTGCTCCTGGCAGGACAGCTCGACATGAGGGCAGTGGTGGGGAGGTGTCAGCAGATGAGCCATAGGGGACAAGCAAGAAGAAGTAAGACAAGTGACTAATAAAGCATATTTTTAAAATTTTTGGTACTTGAGTGTTACAACCCTCCTTACTACTAATACTAAAAACAAGATGAAAGGCCTCTTGTTATCATGGGATCAAGAACATAGCAAGTTGGGGATTACAACCTACTCTTAGAAACCTTTCTACATGAAAGTAGTATGTATCTGTGGCTCTTGAATTTGAAGGTGACTGATTTTGGACAGTCACTGGCTCAAAATTGCCCAGTCTTGAGATACATTAAAAGTCTGAATTCTCATAAAAGTATAGAAATGAGCTATGACTTCAAACATACAGGATAAAATTAGCAAAAGTAGCAGTACTAATAAATTCAGAGGTAGAATATCAAACCCTCTTTATCCATGCAGCATCAAACAGAATTAGGTCTTTATTATTCTAATGATAATGACCTCCAAATAAATTCCATATTATCTTTTATCCTCAAAAATCCTGCTGGTAAGCCAGAAGCCTCTGGGGTGATGGAAGGAGATCATTGGTGGCCATAGCATGGGCCTGCCGGGTGCTGAACCTCTCACGATGTTAGAGCTGCATGGTGGATGTGCTGGGCCATCTCCAGCACTGGCTGGGCTGCCCAGGCAAGGACAGCAGTGGGATCCTCTGTTTCTCAGCCAATGCTATTCCCTCTAGGGAAGCCAGGGGCAAGTGAGAGCTCCCACCCCATTCTAGCAAGGACTTCAGCTGCTGACTTCAGCTGCAGAGGACATGGGACTCCCGTAGGGCTAGATGGAGGTAGGCCAGGTGACTGCCCCATTTCACATGATGTCACTCTTGGCCTTGGCTGTGGTGGGGAGGGTGTGAGGGTCCTCCCTTCTCTTTCTCTCCCCCCCGCCCCCACCTCTTTTAAATACTAATGTGCTCAGGAATTTTGCTGGGATCTAAAACCTACTTTTGGGTCATATACTATAACCAAGCGGAATTTATCCCAGGAATATAAGATTGGTTTAACATCTGCTGTGGACTAAATTGCGTCCCTGCCAAAATTCATATGTTGAAGCTCTAGTCCCAAATGTGACTATATTTGGAGATATGGCTTTTAGGTCGTAATTAAGGTTAAATGAGGTTATAAGGGTGGGGTCATAACCTATAGGATTGGTGGCCTTCTAAGAAGAGAAAGAAAGATCGCTTTCTCTCTCTGCTACATGAGGATACAGGAGAAGGTGGCTGTCTGCAAGCCAGGATGAGGGCCCTCACCAGAACCTGATCATATTGGCACCCTGACCTCAGATTTCCAGCCTCCAGAACTGTGAGAAAATAAATTTCTGTTGTTTAAGCCATCCAGATTATGGTATTTTGTTATGGCAGCCTGAGCTAATACAACATCTAAAAATTAATTCATATAATATGCCATATCAATAGAATAAAGGCAAAAGCCACATCATCTCAATAGAAAGAAAAAAAGCATTTGACAAAATTCAGCAATCTTTCATGATAAAAGCAATCAACAAACTAGGAATAGAAGGAAACTTCCTTACCGTGATAAAGGACATCTGAAAAACTGCAGCTAACATTATACGTTTTTTGTTTTTGTTTTTGTTTTTTGTGTTTTGTTTGTTTATTTGTTTTGAGACAGAGTCTCATTCTGTCTCCCTGGCTGGAGTGCAGTGGTGCCATCTTGGCTCACTGTAAGCCCCAACTCCTGGGTTCAAGTGATTCTTGTGCCGCAGCCTCTAGAGTAGCTGGGATTACAGGTGTAAGCCAACACACCCAGCTAATTTTTGTATTTTTAGTAGAGACGGGTTTTCACCATGTTGGCCAGGCTGGTCTCGAACTCCTGGACTCAGGTGATCGGCCTGCCTCAGCCTCCCAAAGTAATAAGGTTATAGGCATGAGCCATCGTGCCTGGCCCATGCTTAATGGTTAAAGACTGAACGTTTTCCCCCTGAGATCAGGAGCAAGGCATGAGTGTCCACTTTCACCACTCCTATTCAACATTAGACTGCAGCTTCTAGCCAGGGCAATTAGAATAAAAAATGAAATGAAAGGCATCTGGAAGGAAGAGGTAAAACTATCTCTATTTGCAGAACACATGATCTTGCATGCTTCGAGTGCTGAAGAAATCTACTAAGAACTATTAGAACTAATACATGAGTTCAGGAAGGCTGCAGAACACAAGATCAATGTACAAAACTCAATTTGTATTTCTATGAGACCCAAGCTTATCTTGTGTGAATGTCAGGTCTATAGCAATGACTGAAGTCCTTGGCTCCCCCTCCATTCTCCTTGAGTGTTCCAAGATCAGCAACAGTGGCCCAGAGGTCTCTCTCTCCTCATTAGTACCACCCTCCTGGACTCTGTTCAAGAGAACGCCACACCTGGACTACAGGATCTGAGTGTGGCCTGCTCAGCACGAGCATCAGAATCATCTAGAGTGAGAGTTAATGAAGATTTTTGGGCTCTACTCAAGATCTATCATCTCAGGCCCTCCTCCAATGGGGCCCAGAGACCTACATTGTGGCTGTGGCATCTGTGGTGATGCTTAGGCATGCTGACCCCCGAAAACTATCAGCCAGATCCTCTAAGCCACAGACCCAGATGGTGCCAGAGTGACTATTCTATAGCCGACCTGTCTGCCTCTCACTTCTGATTTCTGTCCTGCAAGAAGTTTTCCTAGCCAAACAACCCCAGGCATGACACGTCCAGTGAGATTCATTCACCCATCTCTGGAGGCAGGTTCATGACCCTACTCTGTGCAAGACAGTCTTTGTAGCTGAACCCACTGCCCAACAGCTACTGCCCACGGAACACCTGAACATGCTGACAATTCCCAGCTGTTATCTTGGCCAATTTAATCTCTAAAGCTCATTTACTCTGTGGGGTTTCTAGGACCAGGCCAGCATATCCACACAACCAACAGAGGTGAGATTTGAACACCGATTTGGCCAGCAACAAGAATCGGACCTTGCACAAAGTAGGAATGACACAAACAGTGATGGGGAATTCCAGGCTACAGTGTGGAACTGTGTGAACATGGCCAGGCTGTCCTTCCTCATCTGCTCCCATATCCTGGGTTTAGTTTTCCTCCCTACTTTGTAACCAGCTGAGCAGAGTCTCAGTGTCTTGAGGTATCAACAAGAAGCTATCATATTTTCCCAAAAACTGCTAGCAATTTTGCTCCTTCAAACTCCTGCCCTTTTCTCCCACTGTCCACTCCATATGGATAGCTTCTCCTTTAAATCCTAAACTTTTCAGAAGGCAAGGTCATCAGCATACTTTGTCCACACCTAAGGACTTCAGTTACTAATTTCGAAAATGCAAGGGAGATCTCACAGATCTTCTTTAGTCACCCTGTTTTTCATAGTTTTATTTTATATTTATTTTACTTATTTATCTTTGAGACAATGTCTTGCTCTGTTGCCAAGGCTGGAGTGCAGTGGTGCAATCATGGTTCATTGCAGCCTTGACCTCCCAACCTCCTGGGCTCAAGCAGTCCTCCCACTTCAGCTTCCCAAGTTGCTGGGACCACAGGCTCATTGGCTAATTTTTGTTGTTGTTGTCGTTGTAGAGACAGGGTCTCCCTGTATTGCCCAGGGTGGCTTCTCTTTTTAGTTTGAAGCTTTTAGGACTATCAAAAATAGCTCTACTGCAACTTCAGGTGGTGGTCTTCACTTTGGTGTGGTCCTTTGGATTTTCATTGTAGAGTTTGGTCTTCAGAGCTGAAGAGTGGGAAACTGTTCTGTGAGTTCTCTACCTCATCTACTCTGAGGATTCTCCCTGAGCCAAGTTTGGAAAACCCAGGAGGCTAGGTGCTTCCTTTACAATGGGCATAAAAGGCATCCAGAGGAAGAAGTAAAACCATTTCTATCTGCAGATCGCATGTCTTGTATAAAGAGACTCCCGAGGAATCTACTAAAAACTAATAAATGAGTTCAGGTCTTCAGTGCTTCAAGTTCTCTACAGTTCTGCCCAGACCAAGTGAAAAATCAGAAATTTGCAAAGTGAAGTGCAAAATGTATACAGTGGGCAGTATTTCCAGTGGATTTTGGAAACTCAGTGAACCTTTTTCTAGTCCAAGGATATTTCCACTAAACACCCGTGGCTGGTCCACTAGAACAAAAGCATCTTCCCCAGAAGTCACTGCCAGACTCCAGGAGAGTTCAAGTCACTCTTCCATTCCCTTGCTGCTATGATTTTTTGTTTCTAGGGAGGAATGAGGGTGAGGGGCAGGAAGCTCCACACACCATCCTGGCCTCCTGCCACCCCTGCCCGACTGGAGGTATGTTGCTCAAATTCAGAGACACTGAAGAGGCTGCTTACTTTTGGAGGGTGCACGGAGTATAGGTTTTTTGTGTTTGTTTTTGAGACGAAGTCTCGCTCTTGTCCCCCAGGCTGGAGTGCGATGGCACGATCTCGGCTCACTGCAACCTCTGCCTCCTGGGTTCAAGGGATTCTCCTGCCTCAGCCTCCCGAGTAGCTGGGATTACAGCTACCCGCTGCCATGCCTGGCTAATTTTTGTATTTTTAGTAGAGACGGGGTTTCATCATGTTGGCCAGGCTGATCTTGAACTCCTGACCTCAAGTGATCTGCTCACCTCGGCCTCTCAGAGTGCTGGGATGACAGGTGTGAGCCACCATGCCTGGCCTAGCATAGGTCTTATCTAAGTGAATGAGGATGCAGCATATGTGAAGTGATCTTTCTCATTTCTTCCTTGCATGGTTTCAGGAGGCAAAGTGTTACAAGGGGCAGGTTGCTCCCCCAGGGCAGGAAAGGCTGAGCCATCCATCTTCCTTCCTTTTGGGATGCTTACTCTGTCCCCACAGTCTGTGCCTTGTGCTGAGGGTGACAGTGGAAAGGTCTTCTTGCCCTCCTGCTCTGGGCACAGGACAACATGCCCTCTTATCCCGTTGGTGCTGGGCAGTAATGAGAACGATCTTGGGGCCTGGGTCTAAAACAGCTACAGAGAAAGCTGAACTTATCTTGCTTCCAGATATTTAGGCATAACTTCCTTTTGTTACCATTATTAAGAAAATTTTTTAAAGTTTTTTTTTTTTCATACGCATACTGTGGTAGGCAGACTTCTAAGACAGTCCCATGATGTCCCCATGTGGTGGTGTCCGTGATTAGGTTTCTTTAGGTGGTAAAGGTGAAGGAATTTTGAAGATAGTTAAGATCTCTAATCAATTGACTTTAAATTAACCAAAAGAGTGATTTACCTGGCCAGGTGTGACCTCATCAAGTGAGCTCTTTAAAACAGACTTCAAGCAGCAGAGACTCTCTCCCTTCTACTGGTCCCAGTGAAGCAAACAGCTGCCTTATAAACCGCCGGAGGGGAGCAGCAGCCCACAGGAGCTGAGGACCCCGGTCCTACCACTGTGAGAAGCTGAAGTTCTCCAAACCTGAGTGAGCTTGAAGCGCATTCTTTCCAAGTTGCATCCTTCAGATGGGAATGCAGCCCCCTGACACCTTGACTGCAGCTTTCTGAAACCGTGGGCAAAGGACCCAGCTAGGCCCGCCTGGACTCCTAACCCAAGAAAGTTGTGAGATAAGTGTGTGTGGGTTTAAGATGTTAATTTTGTGATAGTTTGTTATGCAGTAATACAAAAACATATACATTCAAAAGCACAGAGAATAGTGCAATGCCTGTGCTCCATGAATCTATACTGTCTACAGTCTCTTCCTGATCCCTGAGGAAATCAGTACAGAGATTAGAGCAAGCACTGAGTAACTTCTATAGCAGTCGGACATTGCCATGACACCCAAGTGCGTGACCACTAGACTCATCTCCAGGGTAGGACCAGTTTGCTCTCATGATAAATTGTGCATGGTATAATCTGTGTACTACATACATGTTACAACATGCATGGTTTCAGTTTAGTTTGATGATTGAAATCCAAAGTTATAAAAATCTGAGAAATGTAAGCATTTACTTATTTTATAACTTCTTATTTTCAATTTTTATTCAAGCTTGTTTGGTTTTGGTTTAGCAAATTATTAGAGAAATAACAGTCCAATTATTTATTTTTAACCCTGTGTTATTTTAACTCCATGTTTCAACAACATAGCTTGATGTACTCAAGAACTGCCCAGTGATACAGAAAACCAACCCTTAGAACAGATAAACTGGTGAATTTTTCACTGTAGTTCAAAGAATGTGTGGGTTTGCCAATGTTGCAATTCTAGTATGTGTGCAATTTGAACATGATGCTGATATAAGGAATTTAGCTCCATTAGCAATCAACACAACTAGCTCTGAACTACATAAAACTATGAAAGAGGCTGGGCGTGGTGGCTCACATTTGTAATCCCAACACTTTGGGAGGCTGAAGCAGGAAGATCCCTTGAGTTTAGGAGTTTGAGACTAGCCTGCACAACATAGTGAGACCCTGTCTCTTCAAAAACTAAAAAAATTAACCAGGTGGTGGTACACCTGTGGTCCTAACTACTTGGGAGGCTGAAGCGGAAGGCTTGTTTGAACCTGGGAGCCATGATTGCATCACCACACTCCAGCCTGGGCAACAGGGTGAAGACCACCCTATCTCAAACGACAACAAAAACCGATGAAAGGTACATTGTCCACAAATGTGGCTTTGAGTTTAAAGTGTGTGGAGAGTGTATTCTTGTGTTCTGACAGCTGCAGTGACAGGAGAATATTCTGGAGCAGAGAGAGCAGTCATCCGGACTAAGGAGTTTGTGGCAGAATGTAAGTCAAATGCATGGTTTCATTCGGTGAGAAAGTCTTGCTACCAAAAACACTAAAAAAAATCCTAAAAGACCCCCAGTGAACTGAATAGTATACCCAGGAATGAATTAAGAATTTGTGAATTACATGAAGACAAATGCACTAAAGATTTTCCTTCTTTTATGTGGTAATATGTGAGTGGAACCCAATCATCTCTTACTGCATGCTGAGATTCAATCGTTTTGGCAGAAGTCTGTCAGGAACAAAATGCAGAATAAAGTAATCATGCTTCTGCAAGATAAGGAATCCATTTGATCCAGTGTTTAAAGATGTAAATTGGACATCCAGACTTGCTGATTTTTCTGATATCTCAGGTCTCTTAAATTTATTTTTTGATTAATTTTTAAATTGACACGCTGTAATTGCACATATTATGAGATACAATTGGATGTTTTGATACATATGTGTTATGATCAAATCTGTGTATTTAGCATATCTTCTCCCTCATGTACTTATCTTTCTTTGTGGTAAGAACATTCAAAAACCTCTCTTGTAGCTATTTTGTAATATACAATACCTTACTCTTCACCATGGTCACCCTACTGTGCCGTAGACGCTGGGACTTATCTTGCCTATTGTACCTTTGTACCCGTTGTCCCCAACCTTTCCACATTCTCCTCTTCCCTGTCCCCTCCTGACTCTCTAGTAACCACTGTTCTACTCTCTGCTTCTACTTTATTTTAGATTCTATATGTGAGTGAGATCATATGGTATTTGTTAGGTATTTTTAATGATCTTTAAATTTCCATGTAAAGAAGGAAGGCAAGGAAACATCAAAAGGCAAAACCAAAAATTAGAATTTCTACAGATTTTTATGACATGTTTTGTCTCATCAACAATAATCAGAAATGTAGTGGATGGCCTATTACTGTATACCTGTATACTTGTGAAATTTGAATTTTATTTATATCAAATATAATGCTCACATAAGAAAACTATGGTTCTGGAATCTATTTCTTTCATCAATAGATGTGGAAAATTTAAATGAAACTATGACTTTACAGAATAAATTGAAACTGGCTACTGACCAAGGACTGAAGACAAATTTTGAAAATACAACATTATTCGCTTTATTTTTGGATAACAGTTTAAAATGAATATTCTGAGCTTGCTGAAATTGCTTTAAAATCTCTTCTGCCTTGGCCAGGCGGGGTGGCTCATGCTTGTAGTCCCAGCTTCTCAGGAGGCTGAGGCAGGAGGGTCACCTGAGTCCAGGAGTTGGAGGCTGTAGTAAACTGTGATAGCACCACTGTGCTCCAGCCTGGGCGACAGAATGAGACTCTGCCAAAAAAAAAATTTTTTAAACGTCTTTGCTCTTTTTATATGATATGCTTGTTTTGATTATATTTATTGAAACATAATTTTATGCCTGTTGAGTACAATGACAAATTTTGACTTACATCTTGTATGTATGGTTTTTTATCATTTAATTTTTTTGTAATTTACTTTTATTGTATTTTATAAAAGTATTAGTCTATGATAAATTGGAAGTTTTTAAAAAATAAGCAAATCTGCCCTCCTTCCCAAGAGGAGAGAAGGTACATCGTTGTAAAACCACCTGCTTCCACAAAGACCCACTTTTCAACATTCTTGTCTCAGCTGTTCTCCCACTTCTATTTTTTGCTCGAGTATTTTGAAGCAAATCCTAGACATCATATACTTGTGTGAGCAACTACTTCAGTATGTAGCTTTAAAACTAATGACTTAAAAACTCTAATCACAAAATCATCACATTCAACAAAATAAGTATTATAATTCCTAATACTATCTAATACTTGGCTTATCTTCACTTTTTCCTGATTATCTTGAAAACAGCTTTGAGGTTGGTTTGTACAAGTCAGGATGCAAACAACGGCCACATACTGCATGTGACTGGTCTGTCTCAGGTCTCCTTTGATCTAACACTTCCCTCTTCTATTTCTTTAAAACCGTATGGCTGCTGAAGAAAGAGAGTCATTTGTCCTGTAGAGTTTTTCACATATCTGAATTTGGCTTACTGCTTCCAGGGACAGTCTGTTAATCTCTTCCTGTATCCCCAGTAGTTCCTATCTCCTGTGAGTTACAGTCAAAGGCTTTATTAGATTCATGCTTGTGTGTGTGTTTGTGTGTATGTGCGTGTGTGCAAGATTACTTCGTAGGTGGCACCATGTATTTCCGATTGCATCAGCCCAAGAGACACTTAAGTCTGGCTGCCACCCTCAGTGACTATGACATTGATCAGTGGGTTTAGTTTTTCACCCTGATCCACCCATTATCATATCCTCCATTGACTTTTACTTAATGGTTAGCAACCATTAATTATTGCTACCCAGATCCATCATTTCACTGGGGATTTGCAAAATGGTGATTTTCTAAACATCTCATTCCCTCTTCATTTATTAGCTTGAACAGATTTCTACAGAGGAAACATTATCTCTTCTCTTTATTTGGTTATCTTGAAATACAGACTGTAGAAAAGAACAGGAACAATGCTCAATTTTTTTCCCTTCCTTTTATAAATTTCCAGAATAAGGTATTTGCACCTTATCAATTTCCCAAGATAATGGATTAATTTTGTTTTATTTTGGATTGTTTAAAGAGTATCTATATGAACTCATAGATTTTAATATCTTTGGCATGTTTCAAAACACTGCCATCATTATTCAAATGGCCCTGTCTTTGGGCAATGGGAACCCCATCAGGCTGGTTCTGGGGTCTATTTTGTCATCACTCTAGTAGACATTAAGAGCTTCTTGTTTTCAGGCATGACAAGGTGTCCCAGTCTCATCTTGTATGCTTTCAGCCCCAGGCCTGAAATCAGCCACTTTTCTAAGGAACTCTGGTTCCTTTTAGTGGAAGTTGAAACTTACAAGCCACAATCTGTGTTCTATAGCCCTAAGTCCTTTAAACCCTCTTCCCATGGACTGGAAGAGCTCATTAAAGTTTAAATATGTGGAAGTTTGAGGCCAAGGCCATTGCTTTGCTTTGAGAGTCCAGTGTACATATCACCTTCAAGGAGCCCATGAGGAGACAGACTTGGGTCTCCCAACCCAATACCAGAAAATAACACTTGTACCACCCTTAAAACCTCTAACTGGCTTGAAATTATTTTATTCATTTACTCATTTGCCATTCAACAAATACTTTGAGCACCTATTATATCTATTGTTTCAAGCCCCAGGCATATGTATATCAATGAACAAAACAGACCTATTCCCTGCTGTCAGGCAAATGATGTTCTAGTGAGGGGAGGACAATGAGCAGGTAAACATGTTTGTGACAGAGTGTGGGGGATGCTTTCTATACAGCGTGGTCTGATGAAGATCTGGAGCAAATGCCTGAGGAAATGAGGAGATGAGGAAGGATGGCAGGCAGAAATCTAGGGAAAAGTGTGAGGACAGAGGGAACAGTCAGTGCAAGCGCCCTGAGCTCACTGTGCTCACTGTGATTTCTAACCCTAGAGATACTAACAAATTCTTTACTCTCCAACACTTCCTATCAATTTCAAAATATTTTCTCACAGGAACGTTTTATGAGTTCACAGCTTGCCTCTCAGCAGTGACCTTTCACATGGTGATTTTTATGCCATCACTTCATGATGTCTTGAAAGATACACCATCTTCCCCCACACCCCAACACTTATATTCTTAAAATTAACTTTTCTAATTCCAGAAGTTTGGGGTGTTTATTGCAGAACACATGGAAAACACATACACACACAGCACACACACACACACAAAACACACACACAACACACACACACACACAGAGCAAAAGTAAATGAAAACAAAACAGAAGTCATCTGTTTCTCCCCCCCACCGCCCCCGCTACTCAGAATTCACCTCTGTTGACACTGCAGTTTGTGTCCTTCCATTTTTTTTTTAACAAAAATGCAGCGAGTCCAGGACCCTGCCTTCTCATTTATGGACATGGCTTTCCGTACCTGTAGAGACTGCTGGCTTATAACTGCCCAACAATAATTTCTCAGAACAGGAGCTTCTTGCTGAGTTATGGCTTGCACATGCTAAATTGTCCTTTTATACCTAGAGGGCACCCCCGGTGTATTGCAAACCCTGTCCTTCTCTCTCTTCAGAGGGCATGCCACTGAGTTCCGCTGTTTCCAAATTGTCAGGCAGTCCTTGCTTCTCAGATAGATGTGACAAAAACAATCTGTCCCCACTCTCACGCTTTCCCCTTCCTGCCAAGAGAGACCCTTTGGGATGGGTGGGATAGTGAGGCAGGCAATGTTTAAAATGTAATATTGAAATGGTGGAGATAGAATTTAAAGAATTTTATTTTAGTGTAAAACAGAATTTTAATTTCCCTAGTTTGCTTTCCTCACCCGAGGCCGTGCGTGATATTATCACCAAGGTCCTGTTTATTTGGTAAGTTTCATCACCAGTTATCTGAGCACTTGTACATGCAGAATATTCTTTTCTTTAATTATACTTTATGTTCTAGGGTACATGTGCACAACGTGCAGGTTTGTTACATATGTATACATGTGCCATGTTGGTGTGCTGCACCCATTAACTCGTCATTTACATTAGGTATATCTCCTAATGCTATCCCTCCGCCCCCATTCCCCACAATAGGACCTGGTTTGTGATGTTCGCCTTCCTGTGTCCAAGTGATCTCATTGTTCAGTTCCCACCTATGAGTGAGAACATGTGGTGTTTGGTTTTCTGTTCTTGCGATAGTTTGCTGAGAATGATGGTTTCCAGCTGCATCCATGTCCCTACAAAGGACACAAATGCATCCTTTTTTATGGCTGCATAGTATTCCATGGTGTATATGTGCCATGTTTTCTTAATCCAGTCTGTCACTGATGGACATTTGGGTTGATTCCAAGTCTTTGCTATTGTGACTAGTGCCACAACAAACATACGTGTGCATGTGTCTTTATAGCAGCATGATTTAAAATCCTTTGGGTATATCCCCAGTAATGGGATGGCTGGGTCAAATGGTATTTCTAGTTCTAGATCCTTGAGGAATCACCACACTGTGTTTCACAATGGTTGAACTAGTTTACAGTCCCACCAACAGTGTAAAAGTGTTCCTATTTCTCCACATCCTCTCCAGCACCTGTTGTTTCCTGATTTTTAAATGATTGCCATTCTAGCTGGTGTGAGATGGTATCTCATTGTGGTTTTGATTTGCGTTTCTCTGATGGTGAGTGATGATGAGCATTTTTTCGTGTGTCTGTTGGTTGTATGCATGTCTTCTTTTGAGAACTGTCTGTTCATATCCTTTGCCCACTTTTTGATGGGGTTGTTTGTTTTTTTCTTGTAAATTTGATTGAGTTCTTTATAGGTTCTGGATATTAGCCCTTTGTCAGATGAGTAGATTGCAAAAATTTTCTCCCATTCTGTAGGTTGCCTGTTCACTCCGATGGTAGTTTCTTTTACATGCAGAATATTCTTAACAAACGTAGGTGAAAACAACAAAGACCATCCCGATGAGAGCAAGCGGAAGCCATTCATTCAGAGCTCTAGCAAGGGAGTCAGCCACAGCCGGCACCATGGTGTTGGGCAGAGGCTCCAAGACAGGCAGGGAGTAGGGATGCTTCCTAGAGGAAAAGGGGAGGCTTCAGGTGTGCTCTGGCTGGAGGCTGTTGGCGTGGGGGAGCTGGAGGCAGACTAACTAGAAGTGGGGCATCCTTTGTGATTGCTTTGGGGCACATATTGGGCTTTCTCTGATTTGTCCTGTGTTGGGGAGGGGACGAGGATAAAACAAAGAGAAGCTACAGTTGCTGCCGGGCACTGACCCTTCCAGGCTGGTCACCACGGTGGTTGTGGTTTAGCTTCCCAGTTTTGTGCCTATACAGATTGCAAGTCAGAATCTCGTCATCATATGTAGTCAGTCATTCAGTCTCTCACATATGTTTCAAAATGTCACGTTGACAATTTGAGTGTCATGATGGAAAGATACTTTCCTTTGGAACTGAAGTCCGTGGGGTATGGAGGTGTGAGAGAAATGCTTAGACGTCAGAATGAATGTTTGAATCCCAGCAGGTGACCCTAGACAGGCCGTTTCCTCATGAGTAAAATAGAAAAATATTATATCCATCTCATATGGTTGTTGAGAGAATAAGAAACGTATGTTTATGCAAGGCCCAGCATAAACAAGGCTCGGTTAGGGCTGCGTCTTGGAGAGAAGCAGCTGATGCTGTCTTCTGGGGGTCACTCAGGGGCCTTGGCAGAGCTATGACTTTGGACACCAACTTTGTCTTTGGTTTAGAAAAAGACTCAATAAATGCAACTTTCCTCCAGCCACTTGGCAATGGGAATGGAAGGTTCTTGCTATGTGGAACCCTATGGTCTCTGGGTCCCTCATGCTCTGTCCAGTGGCATTTGTTATCATTGTGAAAGTTTGCAAGGCCATCCCTGACAGGCCGATCATTTCCTCAACTACTGGTCTGCATTTGTGTTGAAGTCTATAGTATAGCAGAAAAACAGACTGAAGCTCCCCACAGTACGTGTTCTCATCGTTCATGCAGACAGCCCTGCCATTTTCAGCAAGTGCAAACTAGAACTACATGTTAAGCAATAAAACCACATGCCACGCTGTCCAGACAGGACCCACTGACTTCATACAGCTTAGCTGGGGTTGAATTTTCTATACAAGCTCTCACACTCTCCTCCAAGGATGACTGGATCTAGCAAGTATCTGCTGCATCCAATGTTTCTGTTTTCCTTCCCACATGCTGAGCCTGGAACTTACTCTGCACAGGCTCTGTGGGTGATCGACACCCTAGGACTTGAACTAGGGACCTTGTACATTTAACTTAGGACCTAAGTATCAATATGTATCACTCTGTTCTTCCCTTTGTCCACCAGACTGATGACTGTGATTCAGAGAGGATGTGAGCTCCAACCTGAATTCCGTCAGCCTATGAACAACCTCATTCCTCAAAGGTTCCTATTCAGACAGGCCTTATCTGTAGTTATTAATAAAATATGTTAGCAACCAAGTCAGCTTTGGCTGGCAATCATACATAAGCCTACCTACCTAACCATACACCACATTGTAGGAAGAAGTTCGTACTCTCAAAGAGCAAGTTTCTATGGAAATATACATCTAAATACATTTAGACTATACATGTGTATATCTATACATCTATATACATTTATATCAGACTCCTAGGCCTGCTGTAACAAAGCATCCCAAATCTGGTGGCTTAAAACACAAGAAATGTGTGCTGTCACACTTCTGCATGATAGAAGCCTGGAATCAAGGGGCAGGCAGGGCCATGCCCTCCCTGAAGCCTCTAGCAGAGATCCTTCTTTGCCTCTTCCAGGCCTCTGTCTGTTGCTGACACCCTTTGCATACCTTGGCTTGTAGATACATTATTCTAATCTCTGGTGTCACATGGTGTTCTCTCTGTGTCTGTCCAAATCTCCCTCTTCTTTTAAGGACACCAGTCATTGTATTAGCACCCACCTTAATCCAGTATGAGCTCATCTTACCTTGATTACATTTGCAAAGACCCTATTTCCAAATAAGGTCACATTCATAGGCATGGGGGGGTTAGGACTTCAAAAGATCTTTTGGAGGGACACAATTCTACCCCCAACTGGTACCTCTACCCTAATAAGAAGAACACTTTTGAGAGACAGCATAGCCCAGTGGTTAGGAGAGGGATTCTCACCAGATTCCGCTCCTGGCTTTGCTGCTGCTTAGCTGTGTGATCTTGGGAAATACAGGTAGGCAATCTGTGCCTTCGTTTCTTTACCTGTAAAATGGGAGGTGCTAATCAAAATACCAGCCTCAGAGGAGTATGAGAGGCTCCTGTGATTCACCCCCCATAAAGTACAGGGCACGAAGCTGGCATATGGCAGGTGTCAGTCCACAGGGGCTCTGCTGATTGACCAGGTACTCTTCTGAGCTCTTCATAGTATTAACCTACTTAATCCTCAAAACAACGAAATCGATACTATTGTCACTCCCATTTTATAGAAGGTTAACTGCGGCACAGATAGCTTAACAATTAGCCCAAGGTCCCATACCGGAAAGTGGCACAGCTGGGACTGAAACCCAGGCAGTCCCTCTTAGAGCCTGTCCTCCACTGTAATGTCGGAAATCATTACCCACAGCATAATCTACCCAGTGTTCTCCGTCACACCCAAGGAAGCTGTTTCTTTTGAATGTCTTCTCTTCCTCATGTCTTAGACTCAAATAGGATGTGGTTCTAAGTTTAAAATATAAGGCTTTTTCTGCCTTCTCAGTCCTTTGGGGCTATGGCCTTCATCATGTGCTGTCTTTACTCTCCTAGCTGCACAGACTTTGGCCTTTGTCACCAACTCCCCAGTCTATTCCTGCCTTTGCTTACTGCAGGGAGCTGCCCACAAGAGATCAGCTGCAAAATGCATGTCTATATGGAGGGCTGCCTTGCAGCTGGACTGGCCATTTCTCATCCTTTGCTCCTTCTTTGTTTATTAGTCTTGCTCCTTTTGTAGAAAAACCTCAGCCCCAGTGCTGGTGACTTCATGTTTTGCTTGTATTATAAGAAATGGCCCTTTTCAGAGTTCTCATCCCAGGTCCCCATGAGCATAAGCCAGAGACAGACAGGCGGCAACACCTGACCACAGAGGAGGGAGGGGCCCAGTTTGGCACTGGGTGAGTTTGGGAGGAAGTTATCCAGAGGATACCTTGGATCAGGACTGGGAATAAGTGAGGAAGAAGTTCTCAGCCTGCTCTTGTGGTCTAGCAAGCGGGGAAGACACAGCAGTTCCTGGGGTGCGAGGCAAGTGCCACAATGGAGGGCTTACAGAAGTCAAGGAAGGCTTCCTGGAGGAGGGGACCCTGAGCTGAGTTAGACTTGGGTTTGAAAGGAGGTTTCATCACTCCCTAACTGTAACATGTTATCAGCCTCTCTGGCCTTTTGTCCTCACTGGCAAACTTGGGCTGTTGTGAAACAAAATATGCCCCACCTGTGGCACACAGAGTTGCCGTATAAATCAGTGGGTAGTGCTATTATATTGTCAGTATTGTACCTCCTACTAATAAGAGTGGTTGCTTAATAATAACATACCCTCCTCTTTCAGAGAATTTATTCACTTCCAGTAACAAATCTCAGTCTACATGCAAATATAGCTCTTCAAAAATGTGATTTTATATATATATATATATGAACAAGATTTGTGAAAGGTATCATAAGTGGATTTCACTCCAGGCCACTCTGTGCAGCTCCTGCACCTGCAGTCTCCCACCCCTGATGAGTCTGCCACAAAAAAGTGAACACCTGGGGATCTACAGAACTGGAATCAGTCTTCCCATCCCCAGGACTGACTTCCTTCTTGAGGGATATCTACAATGATATTTTCTCCACGTTTGACGCATTACCAGGGATGTGTAATTATGATGATGGTGGAAGAGTCTCGGCTCCCTGCGATGGCATCTTAGTGATGATTCTTTTGTAATATTGTCATTATGTCTCCACAGAGTACAACTGAGTGAAGCTGAGTTGCTGAGACAGATGGTATGAGCATGTCATTGCATTAAATGGACATTTTCCCCTTGTGACCTTTAATAATTTATACCTTAAAAAAGGAGACAAGGATCTGTCCACCTAGTTAATTAAAAATACTGAATCTCACAGATGAGAAGTATGGTTCTTATTAAAGTGTCTGTTTGCTACCTTGACAGTTGGCAAGAAGCAAATATTTCTCCTGCTCCATACATAAAGGAACTAAGTAACTCAGCCAAGGGAAATCCACTTTGGAAAACAAATGAATCCATGAGATTCCTGATGATGCCATAGCTCCAGTGTGGGGTCAGATGACACAGTGAAATGCCTGCGGAAAAATACAGTTCTCATTAAATAAGGGAATTGGAACTTTCTTCATCCCAATATTGGCCTATAGTCCACACAGCTTCTCCCTATTTTATCAAGGAGGAGATTTATTGAGCAGAAGTATCAGGCATCTCCCCACAAAAGACAGAAAGGCCTCACTGAGGAGCAGTTTTCTGAGAAGCTGGGCTGAATTGAAATCATGATAGGACTTCCAATAAAATATGTGGTGGAGATGCCGTCACCTACCTCTGCCTTTCCCCAAAGTCCTCTAAAATGACAGCAAAGAAACGTACAGACAAACAGAAAGGCATAAGCCTAATAAGGTAAAGAGACAGGCAAAGAGACCATAGAAGAGAGGAAGGCAATAAAAATGTGGAAACCAGATGTCTGAGTGGCTGCTGACCTCACAAACCAGAGGAAGCTGGGGGCTGAGAGCTGAGAGCTGGCAGGGAGGAGAGCTGGTCAGCTAGCTGTGTGAGCCAAGAGCAGGGAGGATTCAGCACGAGAGGTGTCAGGGGACTGAGCACACAGGTGCAGTTCAGACCAGAGAGAGGAAAGACCAGCCCCTGGGAGCTGGCTGGCACAGATAGCTAGCCCTTGACAGTCTCCTGCTGAACAAAAACAATTTCACAGAACACTTACATCAGACAAGGCCACTCTGTGACTGTGATGGATAAGGATAAAAACAAAGCCACTCCATAACCACGCCTGGGCATCCATAAAAAGAGCAACCCTGTCCAAACCTGAAAAATGACCAAGGCACCTCTCTTTCTGGCAAATACAAGTGGCTGTGGCTTCTTCATTGATTACAGCTTTTGCCCTGCTTCACTCCTCCCAGCTCCCAGACAAGATTCATGAAGTCATCACAGGATTACTCTGAATTTGCCAGCACCCAATCCAGAGAACTCAAATGCAATTCCAAGTCCTTCCTAATTATCTCTTCCAGAAACACCCATAGTTCTCCATGATGGCAGTTTCCCTCATTAATAAGTCAATAAACCCCAAATGTGTCTGGCTACAGGTGTGCTCTTGGTGCTCTTTGACTGATGAACATCAACAGGCCCCAGACTCCCATTCCCCATCTCCCATTCTTCAGGAGGTAACTCTGGAGAGACTGAGCCTGGGGGCAGCTGACACTGCTGAAGAAGGAGTGTATCTCCAGAACAGGGGATTAAATTAATGATGACATAGTAGCCAGGCCCCAAATCCCCTCCCCCACCTTGCCCAAGGAAAATCTGGTAAGCAGACGTACATCCCCTTTGGCAGACACTAAACAGTCCCCAGCTGTGGAAACAAACAGCCCAAGAAAAAGACTTCCCATCCTCCTTCTAAATGAAATGAGTGGGCAGCCAAGCCCCACCAGATATTTGAAGAAAGACAGAGGTGGAGCAAGAAAAAAACAAGAATCTCACAGATGGCAGAAGCAATGACAAAAAAAATGAAGAGAATGTCTAAAGGTGAAGTATATTCTCCAACAAACACATTATAAGGGGGAAAAAACAGTTGGAAGGGTAACTCCAACTGAAAGAGACTTGTGAACTATAACAACCCATTGCAAAGTGTAGACCTTACTTGGATCCTGATTTAAACAAAGCATCAAAATAAAACCATTTATGAAACAGTGAGGGAAAGGTAAATATTGACTGTATATTTGATGATATGAGGGAATTGTCATCAAAGTTTTTAGATGTGATCATTGTACTATGGTCATGTTTACATAAAATATTCTTTATCTTTTGGAGATTCATATGGGAATATTTACATGCTATGAATTCTGGAATTTTCTTCAAAATAATTCACTGGGCAGGTGGGGTGGGGGACAAAGGTGAACCAAGATTGGTGCAAAAAGCTGGCTGGGGGATACGTAGAGGTTTATCATTCTATTAGCTTTACTGTTGCACGTGTTTGCAATTTTCCATAATAGAAAATGAACCCCAAAAAAGCAAAACAAACCAAAATCTCCTGAAGTATAACTTTCTTTAACCTTGAGGACTACGCAAAAATGCATCAGCTTATCCAGACCAGTCCCACACCTGGAAGCCCTACGTCAAGGCAGTACATCCTCAAAGCCTGCAGACATGGAGGAAAGCTTTAGAAACTCTTTGAAAATGTTATAAACCTTATCAAGGATCATAAAGCAGGGAGGTAACAGGACAGCCCCAAGCACTATTGTAAATTGCTCTCCCCTCCTTCCTGCTTCTTTTTCCTGACCCTTTGGTAACTCTGTGGTATCTGTGGGTGACTTTCCCTCTATACCCCAGGAATCCTCTCACAGGCCAACTTGGTTGGGGTATTCTGGGAGGCAAAACACAGGTGGGGGCTGTAGGGTCAGATTTGGCTCTCAGAGGGGGAAAAGAGGTGACTTGACCTGACTCAGCATAGGGTTCCAGGCTGCTCCCACCCACTGTGCTCCCTGCCTATACCTTGGAAGCTGGGATGTGGAATGAGGTGGCCAGAAGGGTGGTGGGTGGACAGATGGGTCCACAAAAGAAAGAGCACCATGGGGAAAGTCCCAGGAAGGCCACACAGGGCAATGGACAATCAGGAGAGGAAGTGACAGCCACTTGCCCTCCTGGAAGACTCCCTGGGGCAGAGTCTGGAGCAGATTCCTGGGCAGAGTGCTGGCTAGGGAAGGGACTAGGTGAAGTGGTACCAGTGGCCACAAGGGGGTGCAGGGTATGGCCAGAGCTGGCCTTGGATTTGATGGAGGGGACACAAATGGAGGCTGGCTCCCTAAGGGACATGGGAATTGGCAGAATGGGGAATGGGGAGTGGAGGGGATTTCACTCTTAGATTCAAGGAACTGGAGCTCAGGTTTTTTCCTAAGGGATTCTGCTCAAGGGACTGCGACTTCTAAAAATTCCTCTGCAATGTTAATCTTGGGAGAAGAAATCCTTCATCTCAGAATGAGTGAAGTTCACTGTGAGACTCAGTAGCAACTTGAAACTGAGAATGTCCTTTCTTTAAATTTTTTTTGCCTTAACAAGAAATTTCCAAGGGCTCTTCTGCTTTTGAGCAACATATCTTGCTTTTCGTATTTTTTAAAGACTTGTTGCCTTCAGCCTCTTTGAAATACAGTGAAAAGATATTTTTCCATCTCGGTATTAGAAAGCACTGTTATGCTTTATATACAAGAGTTTTCACTGAGTGCATGGACCTGGCGATTCATTTACTGATGGCTAGATGGAGGCTTGTAGCTAATAAAGAGCTGTTTTCTAAAAATAGACAATTACCAGTGTACTTGACTCACTAGGAAAGGGCACCATCAAAACAGTACTGAAAAAATGCACAAGCCAGAGCCACGTCTCCTGACCTTTTCAGAGTAATGGGAATCTAAGAGTCTAATGGAAGATATGAACACCTCAAAGAAGTGTCGAAGATGTGTGCATGTGCACATTTTGCATATCATTTTAGAGGGTTCATGAACCCAGGAAAAAGCTCCAGAGCAAGAACAACAAAGAGTTGAGAGGAAGCAACGGATGATTTCCATTACAAAAGCATTCTTTGTTCTAAAAAATGATTTTCTATGGGCTCCAAAATGCCTTCTGGTATATTCCAGCTGGTTTATTGGATTTGCAACTATCCCATGTCTATGAGACTTTACAGCTAAGACACTGTTTTCATCAGTTCAAGCCTATTCCCTACACAAACCCATTAATGAAACAACAAATTCATTTAACAAATATTTGTTGCACCCCCTTTCTGTGCTAGGCCTGTAGGCCACAGATCATAGGCCACAGATCAGGCACAAGGGAGCTAACAGTCAGCTGGGTAAGAGATGAGGTCTGTGTGGTTCGTGCGGTGTCTCCAGCACCTTGGACAGCTCTCCATGCTATCTATGGGATCAATGCGTGAATGAACAAGAAGGAAGCAAAATACAAAGTGCTATGAAGAAAATCGAGTGCTATAATTGTAACTGCCCATTGGATTCTTCTTGCTTCCTTCCCAGATGTCAAGACAGGCAAATTGCAGTAGAGAAAGAGTTTAATCCACTACAGTGAGCCAAACAGGAGATCAGAGTTTTATTATTACTTAAAGCAGCCTCCCCCAAAATTGGGAGGCTAGGGGATTTTTTTGTTTTTCATTTTGTTTTGTTTTTGTTTTTTGAAACAGAGTATTGCTCTGTCACCCAGGCTGGAGTGCAATGGCATGATCTTGTTTCACTGCAACCCCCCACTCCTGAGTTCAAGCAATTCTCCTGCCTCAATCTCCGGAGTAGCTGGGATTACAGGTGCCTGCCATCATGCCCAGCTAGTTTTTGTATCTTTAGTAGAGACAAGGTTTCACCATGTTGGTCAGGTTGGTCTCGAACTTCTGACCTCAGGTGATCCACTTGCCTTGGCCTCCCAAAGTGCTGGGATTACAGGAGTGACTGTGCCTGGCCAAGGCTCAGTCTTTTAAAGATAGCTTGGCCAGCAGGGAGCTAGGGAATGGATGCTGCTGAATGGTTGGGGATGGAATCATAAGAGTTTGGAAAATGGAAAATGGTCCTTGTGCACTGAGTCTTGATGGAGGGAAGCCACAGGGCTGTTGGGTCATGAATCTTGGGTCCAGGTGGAGCCACCTGGTTGTTAGAAATGCAAAAGTCTGAAAAGACATCTCAAAAGGCTAATCTTAGGTTCCACAATAGTGGTGTTATTTATGGGAGTAATTGGGAAGTTGCAAATCTTGTGACCTCCAGAATAATGGCTGGTAAAAGTTTATGCCTGCATCTTAGCAGATTCAGGCCCCATCTCATCTTCCTAACCTTAAGGGTTTTCATGAGCTTTACAAAGTTGGTTTAGTTTTAGGAAGAGCTATATATCATTTAAACTATACAGTAAATTTCTCCCAAATTCAGCTTAGCCCATGTCCAGTAATGACCAAAAACAGTTTGGAGATTAAAGGCAAGATGGAATTGGTTCGATCAGATCTCTTTCACTGTTACAATTTTCTCACTGTTATAATTTTTGCAAAGGTGGTTTCATAATGGTGACTAAAGGATGGGGAGGAGGGAAAAATCTCTGTGGAAGCAAAGAGTTGGGGAGAGGTGTTAGGGAAGGTGTCTGCAGGGAGCAGAAATTTAGGCTGAGCTCTGAAAGAGGAGTCCTGTGGGAAGAGCATTTCAGATGGAAAGACCAGCATGTGTAGAAATCCCTTGGTCAGGAGAGGGGTGCCCTGGCAGGGACAGGGGAAGTCAGAGTCACTGGGGCTCCTGGGGAGTGTAGGAAGTGCGGAGGACAAAATGACCCGTGGTGTGGGAAGAAAGCAGATGACACAGGGCCTTCTAGGCCAGGGTGAAGGGCCACTGCTTTAAATCTGGATGGTGTGGGAAGCAACTGGAGGGCTTAAGCCATGGAGTGATATGATTTGATATGTGTTTTCAGGAAAACCACTCTGGCTGCTGTGTAAAGAATACATCACTGGGAGTAGAGGACGCAGGGGACAGCTGGAGGCCAGGCAGCTGGACAAGAAGTGATGGTGGCTGTTTGCATATGGGTGCGGGTTGGGAGTGGCAAGAAATGACTGGATTTAAGTGACCATCAGAGAGAGAGAGAGATTTGACCAGGTGTAGTGCTAGATTGGATGTGGACAGAGGAGGCTCAAGGCAGCTCTCTGACTTCTGACTGGGAGAATGGTGATGTTACTCACAGAGCTGAGGAAAATGGAGAAACAGGTTTTGAGGGAGCAATGACAAGTTCAGAGTGGGATATGTTGGGACTGAGAAGTTGACTGGACATCCAAGGGGAGATGTAAAGAAGGCAGTGCTGTAGGAAGAGGAGTGCAGGTGTGGAGGATGAACCAGAAGCTGCTGCAGCAGAGGAAGCATGAAAACCTGAAGAGGTAAGGCAACACAGAGGCACGGAAGAGGCCCTGGAGATCTCATACCAGGCACCAGAATCGAGAGGAAGCTGGTACAGGAGACGGAGAGGTAGGGAGAGTGGTTCGGGAAGCTGGGCTCTCACTTGGCCCCAACTGCCTTCTCCAAGGCCCTCACAATTTCTCGCAAGACCTCTCTGCACTTCAGCCAGGCTGCTGGGGCCCCTGAGGCTGGAAGGTACCATCTCAACCACAGCCTCTGTGCTGTTCTTCTTGCCTAGAATGCCCTCCTTGATCTTCTAGACTCTTCTTAATTCCCCTGCCCTGCCTGTATGAGAAGCCATGGGCCAGGCAGCCCCTTGCCCTGCATGTTTTCCAGACAGACATCACACGCCGTCCATGCCACCACCAAACCACAGAGAACATGAATCCAGCTCTTCATGTGTCCTGCTGAAGCCCCTCTCAGTACCAAAGTTGAAGGCGAAACCCCCGCATCCCAACTCAGCCCATTATGCCCTGGATGAGGGCTAGAGGTAGAAAAGTCACAGAATTTCCAACAAGTCCTCCTTCGTAGGCTCACACCTCCCTGGAACATGGCAGCTTGTGCAATTTGCTGTCTGCCCAAACTGCCTTTCACATGTCCCATTACATGTGTAGGTCTGGCCCTTTGTTCTTAAAGGGACAAATGATTACAGGCGGTGATGGCCTTTATGTGGACCCCAAAACAGGGACAGGCTTTACAAAGGGGACAAGGAGGCCAGAGAGCAAGCACAGGAGCAGGGGCCCTGCAGGGCAACAGGGGCTGGGGACACCTGGAGGATGGGGGCCAAGGGCAGAAACCTCAGGTACTTGGCACCTGGGCCATTTCAATGATTCTCTTTGGCCAAAAGGATGCTGGACCTAGGCCATGATAGAATGGGGCTGGTTCACCAACATAAGCTAACTCCCTCCAAGAGCCTCGTTCTAAAGAGTACCTGGACTGCAGGTCACTGACAGCCAGAGTGGGGAGTTGGTGTTGGTTGTGGCAGCAGTAGGGAGGCAGTATAGATCCTAGAGGAGGGAAGAGACATCACAAGAGCCTTGTAAGGTGAAGCCAGATGCAGCCTGGGAGTGGGCTGGGGGCTGAGAAATCAGTGGGAGGCTGCTCCCATCATCCAGGCACAAGGCGGGAACCTTGGACGTCCTGAGGATGAGAAAGCCTGCGGGGCCTCAGGCATTGGATGTCTTCCAGGAGAGGTGGGTCCAGGGCTGAAGAAGAGTATGGGAGACAGGTCCCTTTGGGGATTATCTAAGAGCCAAGAGGGAGGGGTGCGCAGTCCAGCAGACCCTCTAGAGGTGCTTTTCCTGCAGCTGCTTTCACTTGCTACTTTGTGCTGCCTCCACAGAGGAACCGTGCAGGCCTTTGGCCCCAGCCGAACATCTACAATGCCCAGAGCTGCCCTTCTAGGCATCCGCCAGATGCTGCTGAAGTTCAGAATGTGTCACCCCAAAATGTACCACTTTGTTGTCTTGATTATTTTGAGCTGAAAGAAATAGACAACCAGCCAATGCAGGAAAAGCTCTTTACCTTCCCTTCAACGGCCTAAAATAAGGTAAAAATTTTACATTTTGTAAAGAAAATGTACATTTATAAAAGACATTGTTATTAGTAAAGATGTCTGTGCCAGGAAGGGCACTACTCTGAGACAACTTTTATCACCTGAGAATCTTTTATCTGCATAACGAGCTGACCTTTATTCACAAGACATTTCCTCCACTTCCTGTCTCGTAATTTGTCTTCACCACCCCCCAGAAGCCCCAAACCCCTATTCCTTTCTGTACCTCAGAGTGCTTACAAGCCTCAGCCAGGCACGATGGCTCATGCCTGTATTCCCAGCACTTTGGGAGGCCAAGGTGAGTGGATCACATGAGGCCAGGAGTTCAAGACCAGCCTGGCTAACTTGGTGAAACTCCACCTTTACTAAAAATACAAAAATTAGCCAGGTGCAGTGGTGTGCGCCTGTAGTCCCAGCTACTTTGGAAGCTGAGGCCTGGGAGGTGGAGGTTACTGCGAGCCAAGATTGCACCACTGCACTCCAGCTTGGGCGATAGAGTGAGACTTTGTCTCAAAAAACAAAAAGAATGCTCAAAAGCCTCCATCATCTGGACTTTCTCTGAGTCTCATGTTTTTGTGGGACTCCCATGCCTATGTACATAGTTAAAATGTTTTTTCTCCTATTAATGTGTCTTGTATCATCTTAATTAATAGACCAGCCAAAGAACTAGAAGGGTAGAGGGAAGCAACTTCCCTTCCCTACATTGTCCTGCCCAGAGCTGACAACCCCCTGAGAGGTTGGTGGGCACCTCGTGAGGGCGCCCCCCAGAGAGATGGAGGGTGAATGGAGGCCCATAGCACCTCCAGGTCATGCCAGTTGTTACCAGTGGTTACATGCTGGTTAACAATCAGTTTATTGAAAGAAAACGTGGGGTGCTGGTTTGTAAATGCTCCCACTGTGGTGCATTTCAAGCCACCAGCCTCACCTCACTGAACACCAGCATATAATCCTTCCACCAGAAAAACACAACAGATATGAATGACCTCAATGGCATACACTGCAGGCACATAATGAAACAATGAGTTTTAAGTATCTATCTATTACCTTGATTTTAAATGTAATTTACTTGTAAGTTTACATCATTTAATTTTTAATAATGACTGTTGAAGAAGCAGCATGTAAAATTCCTGAAAATTGAATAATCAACCCTGGAGAGGTGGCACAAGCCAGCCCCAGCACAGCACTTGCTGACCCCAGGAGAGGACCTGACAGGGTCCCGAGAGCCCCTACCAAACAGATCTTGCCCAAGAGGCACTGGACTCCTCCGCTGTTGGGAAGCCTTGTTCCCACTGAGAGAAACGACTTCCAAGAAGAGCTCAGAACTGGGGCCAGCTGGGCCAACTGTGAGAGGAGCACCTTCTATGTCTGCAGGCCTAGGGGCCGTCTGTTTTAACCAAAAATAACAAAAAAACTAATTTAAACCTTGCCTTTGCAAGTGTCATTTGGACAGGAATGGCTATGATAAGACGATGTATCAGCGTTAAGATCAAAGTGAAAATTAAGCACATGCTGCCCTATTAGTCAGCACTTCTAACACTATATTACTGTGAAGTTCAGCAAAAGAGTTAAAGAATCTATTTAAATGCAAATGTGCCATAAAACCAACTAAGAGCAATGCATCTCCAAAATGCTGCCGGTCCTTCTTTCAGCAGGCTCTGCTCACGATGGTGTTGCTATTTTTTCAATGTGGAGAATAATATATCTGAGTCATCCTGTGTTATTATCTGGGATGGGAGTCTGAGGCTCCTTCTGGGGCTGAGTTGGCACATGTGTACCGGTGCCCTCTGGGACTGGCTGGGGCTTAGCATCACCAGGCAGCCTTCAGGTTGGAGGGGGTTCCTCTGCCTGGAGGCTTCCTGACTCCTCATATTACCTCTCTAGTTACCATGCTCCAGAGGAGCCCAATCATTTCCATAAGCTCCAGTGAGCAGGAGGGTGTGGCTCCCTGACTCAAGGGTTGATGAGACACTCCCTAAAAAAGTCATGCGCAGCGCTTGACTCAGAGGAAGTGACCTGTTAGCACTAACCACTGAACCTCCCACCCCTGTGGGAAGGAGGAAACAGATGCTCTCAGAGCCTGTGCTGTGTGTCAGGTGACAACCTTACCCTCACAATGATCACACAGAGGAGGCATTATTGCCCTGGCTTGACAGAGGGGCTGGGAAGATGCAGCATGGGACAGTGAGTGATCATGGACACTAGGGCACTGTCAGAAGAAAACTGGCCCATCCCCTGGCCTACCTATGAAGGAAATGGGACACCAAGAATCTGGGGCAGAGTTTGGTGGTGAGCCTGGCCTGAGGCTGAGTGAAACCATCTGCTTTTCAGAGGCAGCAGGACTTCTGTACCCACCAAGGCCTGCGCCCACGCTGGGAGCAGCCAGAGGATACCCTTGGGCTTGTGCCCTGGACTAAGAGGAGACTGTGTACTTCAAAGCCCCCAGAATCCACAGAACAATCTAAGAACCACCTGATTCAAGGTGGACTCTGTCAAGGAGTGAGCAAGGCCTGCCCAGCACAGCTCAGCCCCATCTCAGTCACTGAACTGGGGGCAGGATCTGGTCCATGAAAGTGAGCAATAAAAATGTGTTGAGTTTTTAGAAACTGTGATACAGGTATGTAACAACAGTAGGAGCAGAATTTCCAGATATTAAATGTTTGGTGTACAATTAGCATGTATGCAGCTCTTTTCACTTCTGTTTATTTGGAGTCATTCAGAACGTGGCTTGAATGGCGCTGTGCTAGGGCTGGCTGCTCTCCCCTGTCCCCTCTTCAGAGAGCCTCCTGGCCCCAGGACGCACAGTGGGGGCCTCACCTTGAGAAAAAGAAATGTTGGATCGTGAAAACCTCCACTTCCCTCTTTCTTTCTCTGTATTAGGGGACTTCATGTGGAGGGAGCGCATTTTAGGCCTGGGATTGCTTTCTGCCTGGGAGAAGGGGCTAGAGCTACGGGGCAATGATGGGACTGAAGGATGTGTTCAGAGTAAGCCTGTTTAGGCAGAGGCAGCATCCAGGCAGCCCATCTCTTAGGATCCCACTCAATATGGAAGGCAGATAGATGATTGACTCTGCAGAGAAGGGGAGCCCCCACTTCCAGGGACATGAGAGGAGGTAGCAACCAACGAGGATGTCATCTAGTGAAAGCTCCCATGTGCTAGACACGTGCACTATCTCATGTGATCTTCCCTTAAACTATCTGTTTGCAGATAACCTGATCTTGAATATAGAAAAATCCTCAAAAATATACTGAAAACTGATAAAACTTCAAGTTCAGCAAGCCTGTAGAATACAAGATCAATATACCAAAAATCGATTGTGTTTCCATATACTTGCAATGGACAATCAAAAATGTAATTAAAACAATTCCATTTATGATAGCATCAAAAAATAAAATAGTGGGTTGAGCGCAGTGGCTCATGCCTATAATCCCAGCAATTTGGGAAGCCGAGGCAGGTGGATCACTAGAGGTCAGGAGTTCAAGATCAGCTTGGCCAATATGGTGAAACCCTGTCTTTACTAAAAATACAAAAATTGGCTGGGTGTGGTGGTGCGTGCTTGTAATCCCAACTACTGGGGAGGCTGGGGCATGAGAATCACTTGAACTCAGGAGGCAGAGGTTGCAATGAGCCGAGATTATGCCACTGCACTCCAGCTTGGACAAAAGAGCAAGACTCCATCTCTAAAATAATAATAATAAAAAAGTATAAATTTAACTGAAGAAGTATAAGACTTGAACACTGAAAACTACAAAACATTTATTGAAAAAATTAAAGACCAAAATAAATGAACGCAGCCCGTGTTCCTGGATTGGAGGTCTTAATATTAAGATGGCAACACTTCCTAACCAAGCTTCAGATCCAATACAATCCCTATAAAATTCCAGGTGCCTTTTTTGCTGAAATTGACAAGCTAATTTTACAATTCATATGGAAATGCAAGGGACCTAGAATAGCCAAAATGATCTTGAGAAAGAAGAGTCAAATTGGAGGACTCACACTTGCCCATTTCAAACTTAAAGCTATAGAATCACGAAAGTGTGGTACTAGGATAAAGATAGACATATAGACTAATGAAATAGAACTAAGAGTCCAGAAATAAACCCTGCTGTTTATGGTCAATTGATTTTTTGACAAAGGTGCCAAGACAATTCAATGGGGGAAATAATAGTGTTTTCAACAAACGGTACTTGGGACAACTGGATACTCACGTGTGAAAGACTCCTTTCCCACACCACACACAAAAATGAACTCAAATTGATTCTGGACCTAAATGTTAGAAATAAAACTGCAACACACTTAGGAAAAAAATATAGAGGTAAAGTTTCATGACCTTAGATTAGAATAAACATAAATAGATATGACAGCAAAAGCACAAGCAACAAAAGAAATAAAGATAAAATGAACTTCATCAAAATTTTAAACACTTTTATTCTAAGAATATGACCAAGAAAGTGAAAAGACAATTTAGAGAATAGGAGAAAATATTAGCAAATTATAATTGTATCTAAACATATAAATATATATATATATCTGATAATTGTATCTAAATATATAAATATATATAAACATCTATATCTATATATAAATATAGATATCTGATAATTGTATCTAAATATCGAAATATATATATCTGAATTGTATCTAATATAACCAAGGTGAGATGATATCTCCTTGTGGTTTTGATTTGCATTTTCCTGATGATTAGTGATGTTGAACATTTTTTCATGTACTTGTTGGCCATTTGTATATCTTCTTTTGAGAAATGTCTGTTTGTTCAGATCTTTTACTGATTTTTATTTATTTTTAAAATTTTTAAAATTTATTTTTTTATTATACTTTAAGTTCTGGGGTACATGTGCATAACATGCAGGTTTGTTACATATGTATACATGTGCCATGTTGGTGTGCTGCACCCATTAACTCATCATTTACATTAGGTATATCTCCTAATGCTATCCGTCTCCTCTCTCCCCTCCCCACAATAGGACCCAGTGTGTGATGTTCCCCTTCCTGTGTCCAAGTGATCTCATTGTTCAGTTCCCACCTATGAGTGAGAACATGCGGTGTTTGGTTTTCTGTTCTTGCAATAGTTTGCTGAGAATGATGATTTCCAGCTGCATCCATGTCCCTACAAAGGACACGAACTCATCCTTTTTTATGGCTGCATAGTATTCCATGGTGTATATGTGCCACATTTTCTTAATCCAGTCTGTCACTGATGGACATTTGGGTTGATTCCAAGTCTTTGCTATTGTGAATAGTGCCACAATAAACATATGTGTGCCTGTGTCTTTATAGCAGCATGACTTATAATCCTTTGGGTATATCCCCAGTAATGGGATGACTGGGTCAAATGGTATTTCTAGTTCTAGATCCTTGAGGAATTGCCACACTGTCTTCCACAATGGTTGAACTAGTTTACAGTCCCACCAACAGTGTAAAAGTGTTCCTATTTCTCCACATCCTCTCCATATTTTAAAAGTTTTAATACTTTTTACACTTTAAAACTTTCTTTTGAAACAGACAGAGGGTCTTGTTCTTTTCACCCAGGCTGGGGTGCAGTGGCATCATCACTACTCACTGCAGCCTCAACCTCCTGGGCTCAAATGATCCACTACAGCTTCCCGAGTAGCTGGGAACACAGGTGACTGCCACCACGCCCAGCTTTTTTTTTTTTTTTTTTTTTTTTTAGAGATAGGGTCTTACTATGTTACCCAAGTTGATCTTAAACTCCTGGGCTTAAGCTATCCTCTCACCTTGGCCTCCCAAAATGCTGGGATTATATAAGTGTAAGCCACAGTGCCCAGCCACCCATTTTTAAATCAGATTATTTGTTTTCTGCTATTGGGTTGTTTGAACTCTTTATATATTTTGGTTATTACTCCCTTTGCAGATGGACAGTTTGCAAATTTTTTTCCCATTTTGTAGGTTGTCTGTTCACCTTGTTTCATTTGCTGTGCAGAAGCTTTTTAACTTGATGTAATCCCCATTGTCTATTTTTGCTTTGGTTGCCTGGAGCTTTTCCTCAATGTTTTCTTCTAGTAGTTTCATAGTTTCAGGTTTTAGTCCTTTTAAATCTTTAATCCTTTTTGACTTTATTTTTGTGTATAGTGAGAAATAGGGATCTGGTTTCATTCTTCTGCATTTAGTTATTCAATTTTCTCAGCACCATTTATTGAAAAGACTGTCCTCTCCCTATTGCATATTCTTGGCTCTTTTGTTGAAGATGAGTTGGTTATAAAGGTGTGGATTTATACCTGGGTTCTCTATTATTTTCTATTGTTCTACATGTCTGTTTTTATGCCAGTATCAGTGAATAACTTTTCTACAAATATGTAATATCCCTTTTTAACCCTGGTAGTTTTCTTTGCTCTGGAGTCTACTTTGATATTAACATAGTAGTTTTGTTTCCATTGGGGTCTTCAATGTACAGTGTTTTTTTTTTCATAGTTTTTCTTTTTAACCTACCTATACTATAATACTTGAAGAGAGTTTCTTGTAGATGTCATGTACTTGAGTCATTTTTACAAAATTCATTCTGTCAATCTCTTTTAATAGGTGTGTTTATGTCATTTACATGTAATGTAATTATTGATATGTTTGAATTCAGGCCTTCTAATTATTATTTGTTTTCTGCTTTTTCCTGCAATTTTAATTTCCCCTTTTTTTTTTCCTTTGTTTAGTTTACTTAAACTTCTTTTTTAGTATTCTAGTTTAAGTTATCTTGTGTGTGTGTGTGTGTGTGTGTGTGTGTGTGCATTTTTCTTTTTTTGAGATGGAGTCTCTCTCTGTCACCCAGGCTGGAGTGCAGTGGTACAATCTCGGCTCACTGCAACCTCTGCCTCCCAGGTTCAAGCAATTCTCCCACCTCAGCCTCCCAAGTAGCTGGGACTACAGGCATGCACCACCATGCCTGGCTAATTTTTGTATTTTTAGTAGAAACGGGGTTTCACCATGTTGGCCCAGCTGGTCTCGAACTCCTGACCTCAAGTGATCCACCCTCCTCAGCCTCCCAAAGTGTTGGGATTACAGGTGTGAGCCACCACTCCCAGCCTCTAGTGGGTTTTTGACATTAACTCTTGGTATAATTTTTCAGTGTTCTAAGGATTACAATATACATATTTGACTTTTTGTAGTCTATTTAGAATCAATATTTCACCATTTCAAGCAGAATATCGGAATCTTACCACCATATGGATCACCTTACCTTCCTCCTCTTTTTGTTGTAATTGTCTTATGTATTACAGCTACATATTTTGAAACTTCTTTAAATGGTGTTAAAATTTTTGCTTTTAATTGTCTTACATATTTTAAAGAACTCAAGAAGAGAAGAATAACCTATTATACTTATCCAGATATTTGCCATTTCTGTTCTTGTTCATTTCTAATGTTCCACATTTTCTTCTGGTATCATTTTTTTCTTCCCCTCTTACCTACCTAAACAATACCTGGTGGTCTAGCAGAGACAAAGAATCACAGCAAGAGCAAGAGAAATCAATTTGATTAAAGATTTAATGGCTGCAAGACTACTCAGAGGTAGTTCCTAATATAACAGCGCCACCTGCTGGAAGAGAAGCCAAATACACTTTTTTTGTTCTGAGGCAGCTGTGACCAAGCTCTTGCTGGAACTGAGTGCCTGACGCGAGGATGCTTTGTGACTCTTTGGTCTGCCATCCCCATTTTAGGGTGTATCAGCTCACTCAATGACTAAAAAGGTGAGAAGAACCTAAGGGATCTCTCCGTTTAAAAGGAAATGGAGTATTCAAGAGCCAGTTGGCCTCTCCTTAGCCGCATCTTGGCAGCAATCCCTTTAGGGGAAACATTATCACCCACCATGTCCCCTAAAGCAAAGCTGCTGTAGGTGTTCAGCCTCAGCACCATCTCCATAAAACAGTAAGTGAACATGGTCACTCTGCTCAGGGGGCAGAACTCACTGCAGTCCTAATGCCCTCACCAATGCTCCCCGCAAAGAAACTTGCTACATGTCAACTAACTCTTAGCTGGCACTAATGGCCTGGCTGTCTGCCCTGCTGCTGGAAAGACTCTAGACTGGAAAGTTACAGACATCCCTCTCTGGAGTAGCAAACTGTGGAAACAAATCGAGGCTGCTGATGGGCAGCTGGTGTCACAGATGCAGAAGCCCTCGGTAAGGATTCTCTGATGAGACTGGCTGGAATCAAACTGCTTGATAGATCCCTACCTGAATCCACACCCAGGTTTTGGGGTGCCTTAAGGCCAGGCAGGGGAATCCCAGAGGAACAAGAGTGGTAAAGTCACTGCTAGTGCTGAGATACTTAAGGCTTTTGGTTTTCTTCCAAATGCATCTGCTGCTATTTACTTTTCCGAATCTTCAGATGGCTGCTCCACGCATGCCATCCAGGGTGACAGCTGCCTTCGGTGGGATAGACAAGTCAGGATGTACTTGTTCCATCTCATCCAGAACTGGAACCAAGGGGAGGATTTTAGCAGGTGGAGGGGAGGCAAAAGGGCATTTCCAGGAGAACTGCAGCACCAGGCAAACCACAAAGCTGAGAACACAGGACAGGCTCTGGGGGCAAGAAGAGTTCACCTGGTTGGGTCCTGAGTGCTCAAGGAGAGCAGCAGGCGAGAAATCTGACAGAAAGGCGGCCTTAGCGTGGGGCCCCAGGAGACGAGTGTGGGCTTTGCTGGGCAGCGTCCCCGGTAGTCCCAGAGGGGATCCCAGCTGAGCAGTAGCTATGGCGGAGCTGTACTGCAGGGCCCTGCATGTTGTCCCTCCATCTGGAACGCTCTTTCTCCTGCTCTTCCCCCAGCCAACTCTTTCTCATCCTTCAGGTTTCAGTGTAAGTCTCTTTCCTCAGGGAAGCCTACCTGACCACCCACCACCTGCTCAGCTCAGACCATGGCTCCCATAGAATACTAGATTTTTCCTTCCTGGTCCTTATCACGTTGTCAATTGTTTACTTAGTCATTTGCAATGATTTATTTCACATCCATTTTCCCTGCCAGCCTGTGAGCATGTTTCTTGTTTATTGCTAAGGACATTTGATCAGCAAACTTTGCAGGGAGAATGTGCTCGCTGTCCACCAGGGCATTAGGTGCCAACATTCCCAAGGACGAAGTATGTGACCTTCCCCCATGTTGTTAGCTTGTTGCCTGCACAGACCCTGCAGCCCAGTGTTACTGGTCTAGCTGACAGGGGTTGTGTGTGGAGTGGAAGGAGAAGGGGCAGGTGGCAGAAAGACTGGGTCAGAATCCACTATAATAGGCAAAGGATTTCCCGGCCATGCTGTAACCAGTGCCTGAGGGGTGAGGCTCCACTCAAGAGTGAAGCAAACACCACCCAGACCTTTCTGAGATCCTGGATATTGGGGAGCCCCAACACAGGACCTTCTGACATTCGCCCACCTCCTGCAGGCTGCAGCGAGCCAGGCTGCCCAGTGCTCCTCTGGCAACTCAGAGGTACCATCACACTGGTGGGAGGAAGGGAACTGAGTGCCTCTTGAGCCAGGAAGAGCTGGGGCTTCAAGTCACTATTTCCAGCACTATTAGCACATGTGGTGAGGGCCTCGGAGGTGCAAGGCTCACTCTGGGGTCACCGACTTGGGGACATGGCAGGGCCAGGACGAGGACTCCAGGTCTGTCTGCTTTGAAGCCCCGCGGAACTCCAGCAGGCCCGGTGCCCCTCAGGAACCACCTTGGGGAGGGGGAATCTGAATTCAGGGGCCACCTCAGGCAGCTTCTTCATCATCCTCTGTCTTCCACACCTGGAGCTCGTTTATGCCAAGGCCTTGGAAGAAGATAATCCAGGATGAGGACACAGCGTGCAAACCACCCGGCTGCGTCCCACGCAGCCTCCTCCTGCCGCTTCACCTGTGTTGCACCCGCCTGCCATTCTAGTCAGTTCTGTTTGGTTTTTGCTTGATAGACCTTCAATGTCCGGCAATGTCTGTCAGTAATTACAGCCCACAATTCCCTAGCAAATTTATTTTTCGTCCCTAGGAACGAATTATTTCACAGACTTCAATAACAGTAAATTGCTTATTCCTAGTGGGTTCTAAGGCATTCAGAGATGGGTTACACAAAGCCATGCTGATTCTCACTGTGGGAACCCTAGGTTCTTTCCAAGCATCCCTGTCCTCTCCCACTCATCAGGAGCTATGGGCCTCCGTCAGAGTGTGGCCCCCAGCTGGCCAGGCCACAGACTGACCAAATCCTGTTGGATCATTTCAGCTGGAGATTCTTAAATGGAGGGGAAAATGTGTGATGTAATGGAAAACTATGAATTGCTTAGATCACACCCTTTGGGGGTATCTCACTGTGTGCTGTTTTACAACTCTGTAAGTTGTAAATGACAGCAAACAAAATAAGTCTTGCCTATGGACATGCACATAAATTCTCTCTGGTGAAGGGATGACCCTGCCAATGTGGAGAAACCAGTTTGGGATCCACTTGTAAGTTCATTTTAATATTCCTGATGTATACATGTGCCTATTCTTTGGATTCGCCTTTGAACATGTTGAAACATCCTGTAGGTTTCTGCCAGACAAGGTGTCAGAGCCCTGGCGTGGAGAGTGATTGGCGCACACGTGGTAAAAGAATGTACTGACAGCAGAATAGGTTTGAAGAGGAAAGTTTTATTAAACAGAAAGAACACTGCAGCAGCGTACAGCGGGGTACTCCAGCAAAACAGGACTGAGCGTGCCGAGGTGGATTTTCCTTAGGGATATTTATGGACCTTAAAGCAGGAACTTAAGGGTAATTTGGACCATATTAGCCACGTAGGTAATTTGGTGCCTTGATATCGGCAAGGGTTGCACAATGAGTTTTGACATACATATATTCCGGAGATGCATTAGAAATCCTAGTTACTTACACATTTTTTAGAAAGAAGCCTGGTGTCAGATGCTGGCTTTAGAAAATAGGAAAGTCTAATTACTTGTGAGTTCCTTAGAGAGTTTTGCCTCCAGATGGTCTGCTTTATGGACACCAGGTGACCTTTGCTATTCTCGCTTTTCTCACTAATAATAAGCTGAATAAAGTCTTTAACAATGTTGGTTTTATAACTGCCTTAGAATCGTAATTATACTTTTTGTTGAAAAGTATCATTTAACACAAACTTAAGCAACCCCAGAGTTTCTGATGCATTGAGTCCAGGGTGGAGCCCAATAACATGATGTTTAACAAGCCCATGGCTCAGGCTTTGAGGACGCTGCGTCATCTGAGGGTGTTCTTGAGGGTGGCAAGGGCTCTGCTGTGAGAGGACATTGTTCTGGGTTAATGGGGTGTCTAAGCCCCTGGAACCCACAGAGTGTCTCCCAGATGCTGAAAGAAACTCTGTTCTGCAGCCAATGGAGGGGGTGGGGATGGGAGAATTGGGATCACAGAGCCAATGTCCCTTCCCTATGTCCCTTCCCCAATGCCCAGTGTACAAGTTGGTCCAGGCTGTGTGCTTTCAACCCATGCAACTACTGCTGATGCCCTTAAAGCTGGGCCTTTCTGAGGTGGACATGAAGCCCAGGAAGGGTAGGTGAGCTAGGGCTGCAGCCTCATCACTTCGCCTGGACACCCTTGCTCTTAGCACAGTGTGCAGCTCCAGGCAGTCCTCCCTTGAGCAAAGGGACGTGTCACATCACAGACTGGTTTTCGTGACTCTGCAGGACCTGGGACCCTGGGAATGACAGAGAGGTGTCGCTGGGGGACTCTCATCCTGAAATTGCCTTTGCAAAAATTTTAACAGTGAGAAAATTATGACAGTGAAAGAGATGTGATCTAACCAACTTCCATCTTGCCTTTAACCTTCAAACAGCCCTGAGCCATTTCTAGGCATAGGCCAAGCTAACTTTGGGAGACATTTATAGTTTAAATGATAATAGCCCTTCCCCAGAACTAAACCTAAAGCTAATGAAAGGCCACCAGGTTAGGAGGATGTGAGGAACCTGAATTCTTCTAAGGTGTAAGCCACTGCAGCTATTATTCCAGAGGTCACAAGATTTGCAACTCCCCCAATTACTCCCGCAGATAACATTACTATTGTAGAACCTAAGACTGGCTTTTTGATATGTCTTTTCAGGTTTTTGCAACTCTGACCTCCACTGACTCCCACCAGCTGGTCCTGTGGCCCCACCCAGAAATGGTCTTCCTGGGCCACCAAACTATTTTTTAAAAACCCTAGCCTCGGAGTTTTCAAGGAGATCTATTTGATTAATAACTCCATGTCTCATGTGGTGTGGACAACCTTGTGTCTATTAAACTCTTTCTTTATTGCAATGTCGTGGTCTCAGTGAATGGGTTTTTTTCTGTGCAGTGGGCAGGAAGAACCCATTGGGTGGTTACAATTCCACCAGCAGCCTTCGCCACCGGACCCAGAGGCCAGGGTGGCCGTAGCAATGCCCTGTCTTAGGTAGGGCTAAACCAGCCCTTGCATGCTGCCAGAAGGCTGGGGTCTTTTTGATTTTTCATAGCCAGACTGTCCATTATCTTGGGCCCCCTGTGAGGAAACTCCTAGGTCCACGAACTGAGATTTTGATACAGGAGCTAGAAAGAAATGATTTAGGCAGATAGTAAGGGCAACAAAGTCCTCAGCAAGGCTTCCCTTTTAACAAAAAGCAGCCCTAAAATAATTTCTTTTCTTTTTTTCTTTTCTTTTTTTTTTTAAGACGGAGTCTCACTCTGTTGCGTAAGCTGGAGTGCAGTGGTACAATGCTGGCTCACTGCAACCTCCACCTCTGCCTCCCAGGTTCAAGTGATTCTCTTGCCTCAGCCTCCTGAGTAGCTGAGATTACAGGTGTGCACCACCACGCCCAGCTGATTTTTGTATTTTTAGTAGAGACAGGGTTTTGCCATGTTGGCCAGGCTGGTTTCGAACTCCTGACCTCAAACAATCCACCCACCTCAGCCTCCCAAAGTGCTGGGATTACAGGAGTGAGCCACCACGCCTGGCCAATAATTTCTTTTCTAACAAAAAGCAGCTGGAAAAATTGAGCTGCAGACAGTTAAGTATGTAGGAGTGAATGCCGGCAGCTGTGCTAATAGAAAAGGGCTACCTGGAAGTCAGCTATGCTCAACATAGAGGCTCCATCTTCCCTTTTGTTTGTCACCACGTGTACAGTAAAGAAGCAGGCAACATGGCACCAGATGCAGAGACCCATCTGCATAACAAAAGATTGGGGAAGGGCGACCAGATTTTTGCATGCTGTGCAAATAGAACACTTGGTCTGATCAATCTTTCATGACCTGTGTAAATCAGACACCACCTCCTCAAGCTCATCTATAAAACCTGCTGCATTCCACCATGGAACGAGCAGCCCATTTCTCCAGGACCCCTCTCTCTGCAGCAGAGAGAGCTCTCCTCTTTTTTTCACCTGTTACACTTCCACTCTGAACTTCACTCTGTGTGTGTCCGCTTCACACTGCCCGTTTGTCTTTATTTCTGCTGGGATTTAGGGGCAGAAGCCTTATGTGACCCATCATAATGTTACAGTAGGTAGACAGGAATGAGTGGGGCAGGAGAGGGCTCGTCCCCCACCCACTAGGAATGTCAGGTGATAATTCAGCAATTATCACATTGCCTCGCTAAAAGTGATAAATTGGCAGCTGGCGCCGGGGAGGGGCCATTTCCTGATGGTCCACACCTGTTGCACTAAAATATTCATTGAATGCAGACGCCAGGGAGAAGCAAGTTCCTGGGCATGCGCATTAAGAGACAAAATGGCAGCGTATGACCTTCCAGGAGCACTCCACCAGAAAAGGGAAGAAAGCCTCAGACAGGTACGTGTACAACTTCCTAAACACACTATGCATGCTCACCTCTCAAGCATAAGGGGGACGCTGCACATGTGGGCAACCCCTGCTAAGGGAAGAATCATGGGAAAGGGGCCAGCCTGTAAAGTCCTAGGAGCAAGGTTAAACACCGCACTTGTTCTTACAGTCGCCAGCTTGGGACTGTTCCAAGCATACTTTCCTTTCTTTCCTGCTGTAAAGCTTTTTAGTAAACTTCCACTCCTGCTCCGAAACTTGCCTGTCTTTCTGCCTTATACCCCTTCCTCAAATTCTTTCTTCTGAGGAGGCAAGAATTGAAGTTGCTGCAGACGTGTGTGGATTCACTGCCGGTAACTCAGATGCTTTCCACCACTAACGATACGGGTCACTGCCAACCCTCCTATAGCAAAAGCCAGGTTAACAAGAAAAAAAATAGCAAATTTATGTAATCAAATTCTTATGTGACATGGGAGCTTTCGGAAATGAAGACCCAAACACCCAGGGAAAACTGTCTGTTTTTATGCTTAGGTTTGATGAAGAGTGGACAGCTGTGTGAAATGTGGTTGGACAAAGGGTATGATCTAATGGTAATGTCAGAGGCGTTGGAACTAGAGTGACTCCATCTTAAATAGGGGCTAGGTAAAATAAGGCTGAGACCTGCTGGGCCGCATTCCCAGGAGGTCAGGCCTTCTTAGTCACAGGATGAGAATAACCCACCCTTTGTTTAGCATATAATCAAGAAATAACTATAAAAATAGTCAAGCAGCCCATGCCACTGCTCTGCCTATGGAGTAGCCATTCTTTTGTCTCTTTACTTCTCTAATAAACTTGCTTTCACTTTATGGATTTGCCCCAAACTCTGTCTTGCCTGAGATCCAAGAACTTTCTTTTAGGGTCTGGATTGGGGCCCCTTTCTGGTAACAGTAATAGGCAGAGTGGGGAAACCCCACTCTGTGTGTTCAGATTATTAGCCTCTCTGTGCAGCCTTTTTTTGAGAAATAAAAATAAAACTCTAAGCCTCCAAATGACTGAACAGGCCCTCTCTGGGCCAACGGGACTCAAGAGAATCCATGAAAGCTGATTTCATGACGATGACAGGATGGGAAGTCAGACTCGCCTCAATTTTTTACCCCCTTCCTTGCTAACTACTATTAAGCTTTCTTTTCTAAGGAGTAAACAGAAACCAGCCCTTTCAAAAGGCTCCACATTGATAATGTTGATTACTAGCTTATCTTCCCAGGTACAGAACAAAGGTAAAATGAGATTGATCATCCCTTCATCCCTCCCTGAGACATAGGCTTCCTCTATTCCCATTTTCTTCCAATGTTCACTTCATCTTACATAAAATGTAGATTTACTGGGCACATACACGAGTATGTAATCATTCAGCTCACTGCCACCCGCCCCCACACTTTTTAAGGAAAATGTATAAATACAAAACCTCCTGAGAATGTCTTTGGAAGAAAGAGCCACAGATGCATCCGTGACTCGAGTTTTTCACAGGTGCATGCCTCAAGCTGGCTCCATAAACTTCAGTGATCTGAGACCTATGCTTCAATCACTCATTTTGGCTCCCAGGTATAGGGCAGGACTATTTTGGAATGAGGGGACAGGAGAAGGGAGAGAATGACCTTTCTATGTTTTATGGCTTGCTTTGGGGGAAAGGGGTTGTAGTTTCTAGGATCCATCCTGGGGAAGCTGAATTCTGGTTCCTATGACTTGCTTCAGGGAAGAAGAGGAGAAGGAGATGGGAGGGCAGGAGAAGATCAGAAAGAACTTGCTACTGTGACCGTCCAGTTTCCTTTAGTTCAAAGTGCTCAGCATGCCAAAGCCCCATGCTTCAGGGTATTGTTTTCTGAGCCCCAACAGGGTCAAGTGCATCTTCCTGGCCCATCCATTCTATTATCTGTGGTCAGCTTGGCTTTGGCCACCTGAATCTGTGGATTCCAACATCCTGCAGGTCTTCCTGGATCTGCCCATATCCTGTTGACTGCTGGGGCTAGGTGGGCAAAGCCAGGCTGCCCCCAGCCACAGGAGCCCTGCCCAGGCTGGCACTTCCCCCCTGGGACTGGTGGTGAGCCTCAGTGCTGGGCTGGCTTTTAAAATGTGTGGTCGGTGTGAGCAGTGGCTTGTTTCACCTCTGTGCATGTCAGACTCTGAGGAAATCACAGCCTAATATGCTCCACTCACCCCTGCACCTGCAGTCTCCTCGGTACAAGCAGAGGTAGAAAGCCCAGCCTCACCCTGCACCTGGCACACGGAAGGTGCTTGGTAAATATTTGCTGAACAAACGAATGAGGAAGTCCCCAACCTGCCATCTGACAGAGGCCACCTAGAGCCCTCTGCCTGTCAGGGCAGGGGACTGCCTTCGGGATCTTTTATGGCCACATCCTTTATTTAACTGAGGAGCAGACTGAAGCCTGGGCAGCAGGTGATTGACAGAAGGTGTCATAGCTCGTTAAGGACAGTGCCTGGCCAGATGGGGCCTCTGATCCCCTCTACCGATGCAAGTGAGGCCCCCAAAGGCCGAGGCTCATTCTTTACCCCAGGCTTGAGCTGGGTGTGGGGACTGGGGGGTCGTGGATGGTCACCCCACCCTGTCCTCCATCCCTTTCCTGTTCCCTGCTCCCTCCCCTCATTTCTTTCCTGCTTCATTCTCCACCTCAAACCAAGCACCACACCCCCACCACCACCCCCACATCCCATGGCCTTCCTTGTTTACCACAAAGGGAGGGGCCGGCCCACCCACCAGCTGTAACAACCTGTGGGCACAGCTTTGCAGGGCCCCACTCAGTTCTCCCAAAGCCCAAGTTTTAGCAAAATGTTGTTTATAACCCCCGAGGCTCAGATTCTAGCTCTACCTCCACATGTGAGCTGTGTGACCTTGGCCAAGTCCCTCTGCGAATCTGTCATCTCCATCCCTGCATTAGGGCTGGGGAGGCCCAGGGGAGACCCATGTATGAAGGCTGGGGGAACCTCAGGTGCTTTATAAGTTATTGTAAGGATCGTTAGCAACAGCAGAAGCACGTGCAGATCCCCATGCCTCCACAGCGGCAGACTGGACTTCTCAGAGGCACCTTGTGACTTGCAGCCTTTTTGGTTCCCCCAGGAGAGCCAGGCTGGGAATCTCCCAGTGCATTTCTCAGCCCATTTTTTTCTCTTGAAGCTGGAGCTGGGGCTGAGACTTTGGGGGCCTGGACTCCCAAGGGAAGGGTGTTAAACTCTGGTGCAGATGGCGAGGGAGCCCAGTGCTGGCCCTTCTCACCTTATGGGGTCTGCTGCATACTTCACAGATGCTTTGGGTCAGGGACTGCCCAGCCCACCAGCCCTGCTGACACACGGCACAGGGTCCTGAAGTTGTGGGCACATCCTTCCTCCAGGGCAGGGCAGGGTAAGGCAGGTGTGGACCTGATAGCTAAGGAGCCAGGACACTGGCACAGACACGGGACATGTCCCCACCTGTGTCGTCTCCACATATAGTTTCTTAGGCCCTGGCATGTCCTCTCCTGAACAGAGGAGGAGGAGGAAACTGGAGCATGGCAAGTTCAAATAATTTGCCCAGGCCGTGGTGCAGTGAGCAGGGAGATGAAGATTTGAACCAGGCCTGTTGCTCCAAGGACTGGGCCTTTTCTGGTTCAGAAGGGGCTGCCTTTACACAGGCAGCTCCTCTGGCTGGAAAGATGTTTGTTTTAGACATCTGGTCCTGTTGCCCCAACCCTGCTCTGGGACACCTCATAGCAACAGTCTTGTGACTTGGGACAACATACTAAATCTTCTGGGACCTCAATTTTCCTTGTAAAGGGAGGTGATGGAAATAATAACTGCTTCTCGGAGTTTTTATGGTAATAATTCCTTGTTATTCTTATTAGTAACAGTAGTATTGACGTCAAAGCTGACATCCACCAAGTGTGTTTACTTATATTAAAGCAGGCAATGTGGGAGGCAGAATAATGACCTCTCAAAGGCATCCACATCATAACCTATGAATATGTTAGGTTACATAGCAAAGGGATTACATTTGTTGCAGGTGAAAGGTTACTAATCAGCTGGCATTACGAATGGGGAGATTATCATGTATCATCCAGCTGGGGCCATTGTACTCACAGGGTCCTTAAAGTGGAAGAGAGAGAAGCAGAAGAGGAGATCAGAGTGATGCAAGGTGAGACCTCAACCCGCTCTTGCTGGCTTTGAAGACAATGAAGAAGGTCATGAGCCAAGGAATGCAGGCAACCTCCAGAAGCTGGAAAGGGAAAGGACAGGTTTTCCCCTTGAACCTACAGAGAGGAATGGCGCCCTCTTACTTCTGGCCCATGTCGGACTCCTAGCCTCAAGAACTGCAGGATAATACATTTGTGTTGTTTTAAGCCACCAAGCTTTTGGTAACCTGTTACAGCAGCCATAGAAAACCAACATGGAAGGTAATGGTGAAGGCCCTTTGTAAACAATCATGATGATAAGGTGTGCTACAGAGCTCATAAAACGAGACTCTGCGTTATATGTACGCAGCAACTCTAAGATATGTCCCAACCTCGGGAACATTAAAATACTTAAAAATGTTAAAAGGGAGACTCATGATTCCAGATAAGATGGAATGAACACACTTCTCCCTGTTTGTCCTGCTAAGTACAACTAAAAACCATGGGCATTACATATGAAACAAAACAAAAAGATGTTAAAAGGTGGTGAGAAGAAAGCAGACCAGGGAGGGACTCAGGACCTTATGAGCAATAGGATCGTGAATTCCCTGAGGGGGTGTGTGTGTGTGTGTTGTGTTGTGTTGTGTTGTGTTGTGTTGTGTTGTTTTGTCTTATATACCTGCAGTGGATGCTAGAGAAGACTGCAGCCTGGAGACACCAATGAATACAGACAGAAGAAGCTCCAAGAGCGGCTCACTCCCAGTATTAGTTCATTCTCATTCTGCTATAAGGAGACACTCAAGACTTGGTAATTTATAAAGGAAAGAGGTTTAATTGACTCACAGTTCTGCAGGGCTAGGGAGGCCTCAGGAAACTTACAATCATGGCAGAAGGGAAAGCAAACATGTCCTTCTTCACATGGTAGCAGGAAGAAGAAGAATGAGAGCTGAGCAAAGGGGGAGACGCCTTATAAAACCATCAGATCTCGTGAGAACTTACTCGTCATACTGCCAATAGCATGGGGGAAACCACACTCATGATTCAATTACCTCCCACTGGGTACCTCCCACAACATGTGGGGATTATGGGAACTACAAATCAACATGAGATTTGGGTGGAGACACAGCCAAACCATGCCATTCCCTCTAGCTTAAGGACCAGGAAGGAGGCAGTCTAGAACTTATCAAATCAAAAACCAGTAAAATCTTAACTTAAATATTAAAAGATAGGTAACTGATACTGATACAGCACACATTTTAGAATTATCTGACAGGAATTTTAGAGGAGCCATCATAAAAATACTTCAGTGGGCAATTATGAACACACTTAGAACACATGAAAAAAATAAGTCTCCGCAAATAAATAGAAATTTCCAGCAAAGAAACTGAAGATATAAATAAGGACAAAATGGAAATTTTAGAACTGAAAACTTATAACTGAAATAAAAAATCTCAACAAATAGGCTCAATGGAACAATGGAGAGGGGAGGAGAAAATATTGAATTTCAAATAGATCAATAGCAATTACCCAATTTGAACAATAAAGATAAAAACAGGCTTATAAAAGAAAGAAAAAGAACAGTGCCTCAAGGACATGCAGGACTATAACAAAAGAGCAAACATTTGTGTCACTGGAGTCACAGAAGGAGATGAGGAAAAGCATGGGGCTGAAAAGGTGTTCAAAGAAATAATAGCTAGAAATATCCCAGATTTAGCAAAAGATATAAATCTACAGATTCAAGAAGCTAAGCATTTGAGGTCTGGAGTTCAAGACCAGCCTGGCCAACATGGTGAAACCCCCATCTCCACAAAAATACAAAAATTAGCTTGGTGTGATGGCATGTGCCTGTAGTCCCAGCTACTCAAGAGACTGAGGCAGGAGAATCACTTGAACTTGGGAGGCAGAGGTTGCAGTGAGCCAAGATCATGCCACTGTACTCCAGCCTGGGGGACAGAATGAGATTCCTTCTCAAAGAAAACAAAATAAAACAAACAACAACAGAAAAAAACAAAAGAAACTGAGCAAACCTCAAACAGGATAAGCCCAAAGAAAGCTACATCAAGAACGTCATAATCAAAATTTTGAACATGAAAGACAAATTTTTAAAACCATGATATCAGTGAGAGAATAATGACACCTTGCCTATAAAGAAAAAATAATTCAAACGACACATAATTTCTTATTGAGAACTACAGAGGCCAGAGAAAGTGGCAAAACATTTTTCAAATGCTAAAAGTAAAGAACTGTTAACCCAGAATTCTGTGAACGTATCCTTTAGGAATGCTGGGTAAGTCAACACAATCTCAGATGTAGAAAAACTAAGATAATTTGTTGCCCACAGAAGTATCCCAAAAGAATGGCTAAAAGAAGTTCTTGAAACCAAAAGGAAATGATATAAGAAGGAATCTTGACCCCTACCTTATTTCAAGTACAAAAATTAACTCAAAAAGGATCAAAGACCTACATTCAAGAGATAAAACTATAAAACTCTTTTTAAAAACAGTATCAACTTTTATTTTCAATTCAGGGGGTACATGTGCAGGTCTGTTGCATGGGTATATTGCATGATGCTGAGGTTTGGGGTATGACTGATTCCATCACCCAGGTAGTGAGTACAGTACCCAATAACTAGTTTTTCAACTCTTGCTCCCCTCCCTTCCTCTGCCTTCAAGTAGTCCCCAGTGTCTATTTTTGTCATCTCTATGTCCATGAGTACCCAATTTTTAGCTCCCACTTATAGGTAAGAACATGTGGTATTTGATTTTCTGTTCCTGTGTTAATTCGCTTAGGAAAATGGCCACTAGCTGCATCCATGTTTCTGCAAAGGACATGATTTCATTCTTTTTTATGACTGCACAGTATTCCGTAGTGTATATGTACCACATTTTCTTGATCCAATCCACCATCGATGGGCATGAGGTTGATTCCATGTCTTTGCTATTGTGAATAGTGCTGTGATGAACAAGAGTACCTGAGTCTTTTGGTAGAACAATTTATTTTTTTTTAGTATATACACAGTAATGGGATTGCTGGGTCAAATGGTAGTTATGTTTTAAGTTCTTTGAGAAATCAAACTATTTTCCATAGTGGCTGAACTAATTTACATTCCCACCAATAGTGTATAAGTGTTCTCTTTTCTCTGCAGCCTGCCAGCATCTATTGTTTTTTGACTTTTTAATAATAGCCATTCTAACTGGTATGAGATGGTATCTACTTGTGGTTTTGATTTGCATTTCTCTGATGATTTGTGATGTTGAGCATTTTTCAACATATTTTTGACCACTTACACATCTTCTTTTGACAAGTATTGTTCATGTCTTTAGTCCACTTTTTAATGGGGTTATAATTATTATTATTTGCTTGTTGAGTTGAGTTCCTTATAGATTCTCGTTGTTCGACTTTTGTCAGATGCATACTTTGTGAATATTTTCTTCCATTCTGTAGCTTGTCTGTTTACTCTGTTGCTAGTTTCTTTTGCTGTGCAGAAGCTCCTTACTTTAATTTGGTCTCACTTGTCAATTTTTTTGTTTTTGTAGCAATTGCTTTTGAAGAGTTAGTCATAATTTTTTCCCCCAAGGCTGATGTCCAGAATGGTGTATTCTTGCTTTTCTTCTAGGATTCTTATAGTTTAAGGTCTTAAGTTTAAATCTTTAATCCATCTTGAGTTAATTTTTGTACATAGTGAAAGGTGGAGGTCTAGTTTCATTCTTCTGCCTATGACTAGCCAGCTATCCCAACACCATTTATTAAATAGGGAGTCATTTCTCAATTGCTTATTTTTGTTGACTAAAACTCTTAGAAAAAAACATAGCTGAGTAAATCCTTGTTACCTTGGGTTCGGCAATAGTTTCTTAAATACAACATCAAAAGCACAGCAATCAAAGAAAAAAATAGATAAATTGTATTTCATCAAAATGTAAAACTTTTGTACTTCAAAGTATACCATGAAGAAAGTGAAAAACCTAGCCCACATAAGGGGAAAATGTTTTCAAATCATATATTTGATAAATGACTTGTATCTATAATATATTTTAAAAAGTCTTACAATACAATCATAATTGTTTTAATGGGCAAAGTATCTGAATAGACATTTCTCCAAAGAACATATGCAAATAGCCAATAAACAGATGAAAAGAGGCTCAACATTATTAGCCATTAGGGAAAAGGAATTCAAAATGGCAATGCGATACTGTTCCACACCCACAAGGATGGCTATTATAGAAAAAGACAGATAACAACAAGTGTTGGCAAGGATGTGAAGCAATTATAATCCTTATACAGTGGTGGTGGGAATGTAAGATGATACAGCTGCTTCAAAAAACAGTTTAACAGTTCTTTAAAATGTTAAACATAGAGTTATGATGTGACCCAACAATTTCACTCCTATATACCCAAGAAAAATGAAAATATATGTCTACACAAAATTTGTACATGAATGTTCATAGCAGCATTATTCTTAATAGCCTAAAAGTAGAAACAACCTAAATGAACAAAACACCACATATTGCCGTGTTCCATCTACATAAAATGTTCAGAATAGGCATCTCTACAGAGAAAGTAGATTAATGGTTGCCTAGGATGGGGGGGTTGATAGCTAAAGGGCGTGGAGGTTTTTTTTGCAGTGATGAAAATGTTCTAAAATGGATTGTGATGATGGTTGTAAAACTCTGTGAATATGCTAAAAAAACACTGAATTGTACACTGTGGGCAAATTGTATGTTATATGAATTATAAAGCTGTCACAAAAACAAAACAAAACAAAACAAAAACAAGGAATCTTGGAACATCAAAAAGGAAGAGAGAGGCCAGGTATGGTGGCTCACGCCTGTAATCCTAGCACTTTGGGAGGCTGAGACAGGTGGATAACTTGAGCCTAGGAGTTTGAGACCAGCCTGGGTAACATGGTGAAACCCTGTTTCTACAAAAAATACAAAAATTAGCTGGGCACGGTGGCGCATACCTGTAGTCCCAACTACTCGGGAGGCTGAGGTGGGAGTATCACCTGAGCCTGCGAGGTCGAGGCTGCGACGAGCTCTGATTGCCTCACTGCACTCCATCCTAGGCAACAGAGTGAGACTTTGTCTCAAAAAAAAAAAAAAAAAAAAAAAAAAGGAAAGGAAAAGAAAGAAAAAACCCAGAAAGGGTAAGAAGTTCAAGTAAATACAGTAGATTTTCCTTTTGCTCTTGAGTTTGCTAGGTTATGTTTGAAGGTTGAAGCAAAAGTTGCTATTTTCTGATGTGTTTCTCAGTGTATGTAGAAGAAATAGTGAAGACAATTATATTATAAATGGGAGAAGAGTAAAGAGACTTAAAGGGAGGCAAAGTTTTGTGGGAAGAAAAAATCACGCCTGGATTCTCAGCATTCCTGTAAAAACCTCAAACACCGGGGACTCAGAAATTAATACTCAACAAAGATAGTAAATGTTGTCTTTCCTTCTCCTAGAAACATGTTACTTTTCACATATCATTAGGATTAAGTCTGCAGTCATTTGTTGCCCTAATGACAGAGTTAATAGCTTCCATCCAATAGACCTTATCTTATCTCCCCAAGAGTCAAACAGTTACCATCCAGGATAGGCACCCAGATAATGTTATAACATTATTTTCCTAGGCATTGAAATTTCAAAAGGGATGAAACCCAGGACACAGAGACATTTGTAAACTGGACTAACACATTGAGCTTATTTAACTTCTAGAGATATGTATTTAATTCAAAGTGTTAGAGTAAGACATTTCTAAGAAGAATCTTTCAGAAGGGGAGAGGGAGGTGGTTGTTTCTTTCTCTTGAACATAAATGGCTAAAATGGACTTTTTCTGTATCCCTCACTTACAATACAGATTTTGTATGTATAGGACATTTGACCTGGATCTTATCACATTGTCTCAGGGACACACAAGTATATGCTCATTATTTTCTATAATATAAATAATAAGAAATCTGATTCCGAACCAAAAACCCTATGTGTATACTCACAACACAAACTTTAAAAATGAACGGTAAAAACCTAATAGTGCACTTGAACTGAACATAGACTGTGATGTTATGTATGAATACTAAAACACCTTGAGCAACTGCTTAAAAAAGATGATACAAAAGATACGTTCCAAAATGCCATAAGAAAATAAAAAACTCTAGAAGGTAAATAAAAATGGAAGCCTTGCACAAAAGCAAGAACAAAAAAACAAACCAGGAAATTAAAAGTAGAGAAAACAACCAGAAAACAAAAAAATAAAGTGGCAGACTTAAGTCTAACATATCACCAATTGCATTAAAAGTGAATGATCTAAATATACCAATTAAAAGATAAAGACTGGCAGGCTTTTTTAAATGTTCCAACTATATCCAGGTACAAAAAATTCACTTTCAATATGATAACATATGTATGTTGAAAGTAAAAGGATGGGAAAAGTTATACCATGCAAACATTAATTGAAATGAAGTAGCGGCAGCTATATTACCAGATAAGGTAGACTTCAGGGCAAAGAACATTGCTGGAGACAGAGGATCATTACACTTGATCTTAGTCAAAAGGCCAAGAAGTGATGGCAGAGGATCATTACAAATGATTAAGGAGTCAATGAACTAAGAACACATAAAAATATTTTATATGTATGCACCAATACAGCAAAAACTGATAGAACTGAAAGGAGAGGCCAGGTATGATGGCTCATGCCTGTAATCCCAGCATGTTGGGAGGCCAAGATGGGTGGATTGCTTGAGCCCAGGAATTCGAGACCAACCTGGGCAACATGGCGAAACCCCATCTCTACAAAAAAAGAAAAATTAGCTGGGTGTGTTAGCACATGCCTGTAGTCCCAGCTACTTAGGAGGCTGAGGCAGGAGGATCATTTGACCTGGGAGGTGAAGGCTGCAGTGAGCTGAGATTGTGCTATTGCACTCCAGCCTGGGTGACAGACTGAGACTCTGTCAAAAAACAATACAAGACAAAAAAAAAAAAACCCTCAAAGGAAAAATAGACAAATCTACAAATATATTTAGATAATTTACGATTCATAGAACAATTAGAAAATTAACAAGGATATAAGAGAATTCAACATCATCATCAATCAGCAGAATCTAATTGACATTTATAGAACACTTTGCAGATTACATACTCTTTTCAAGTGCCCATGGAATATTTATCAAGATAGATATATCCTGGGCCATAAAACCTCAACACATTTATTTCCTTTTTTTTTTTTTTTAACTTTTATTCTAAGTTCAGGAGTACACGTGAAGGTTTGTTACATAGGTAAACTTGTGTCAGATTATTTCGTCACCCAAGTATTAAGCCTAGTACCCATTAGTTATTTTTCCTGATCCCCTCCCTCCTCCCACCCTTCGTATTCAGATAGGTCCCAGGGACTATTGTTCCCCTCTATGTATCTATGTGTTCTCATAAGTTAGCTCTCACTTATAAGTGAGAATGTGTGGTATTTAGTTTTATTTCCCTGTATTAATTTGCTAAAGATAATTGCCTCCAGTTCCATCTGTGTTCCTGCAAAGGACATTGTCTCATTCTTTTTTATGGTTGCATAGTTTTCCACAGTGTATATGTACAACATTTTCTTTATTCAGTCGACCATTGATGGGCATTTAGGTGGGTTGTTGATTCTATGTTTTTGTTATTGTGAATAGTGCTGCATATGCATGCATGTGTCTTCATGATAGAACTATTTATATTCCTTTGGGTATATACACAGTAATGGCATTGCCAGGTCAACTGGTATTTCTGTTTTTAGGTCTTTGAGGAATTGCCACACTTTTTTCCACAATGAACGAATTTACACTGCCACCAGCAGTGTATAAGCATTCCTTTTTCTCCACAACCTTGCCAGCACCTGTTATTTTTCACTTTTTATTAATATCCATTCTAACTGATGTGAGATGTTATCTCATTGTGGTTTTGATTTGCATTTCTCTAATAATCAGTGATGCTGAGCTTTTTTTTCATACGCTTGTTGGTCACATGTATGTCTTTTTTGAAAAGTGTCTGTTCATGTATTTTGCCCACTTTTTAATGGGCTTGTTTATTGTAAATTTAAGTTCCTTATAGATGCTAGATATTAGGCCTTTGTCAGATGCATAGTTGCGAAAATTTTCTTCCATTCTGTAAGTTGTCTGTTTATTTTTGCTGATAATTTCCTTTACTGTGCAGAAGCTCTTTAGCTTAATTAGATCCCATTTGCCAATTTTTGCTTTTGTTGTAATTGCTTTCAGCATCTTTGTCATGAAATTTTTGCTCATTCCTATGTTCAGAATGGTATTGCCTAGTTTGTCTTTTGGGTTTTACCTTTAAGTCTTTAATCCATCTTGAGTTAACTTTGTATATGGTGTAAGGAAGGGGACCAGTTTCAATCTTCTGCATATGGCTAGCCAGTTATCCTGGCTCCATTTATTGACTAGGGAGTCCTATTCCTATTGCTTGTTTTGTCAGCTTTTTCAAAGATTATATAGTTGTAGGTGGATGGTCTTATTTCTGGGCTCTCCGTTCTGTTCCATTGGTCTACATGTCTGTTTTTGTACCTGTAACACCCTGTTTTGATTACTGTAGCCCTGAAGTGTAGTTCCAAGTCAGGTGGCATGATGTCTCCAGCTTTGTTCTTTTTGCTTAAGATTGCTTGACTATTTTGGCTATTTTTTGGTTCCATATGAATATTAAAATAGTTTTCCCTAGTTCTATGAAGAATGTTATCATAGTTTATTAGGAATAGCATTGAATCTATAAGTTTCTTTGGGCAGAATGGATATTTTAATGGTATCAATTCTTCCTATCCATGAGCATGGAATATTTTTCCATTTGTTTGTGTCATCTCTGATTTCTTTTAGCAGTGTCTTGTAGTTCTCATTGTAGACATCTTTCACTTCCCTGGTTAGCTGTATTCTTAGGCATTTTATTCTTTTTATGACAATTGTGAATGAGGTTGAGTTCCTGATTTGGCTCTTGGCTTGACTGCTGTTGATATATAGGAAAACTTAGTGATTTTTATACATTGATTTTGTATCCTACGATTTTGCTAAAGTTGTTTATCAGCTTAAGGAGCTTTTGGGCTGAGACTATGGGGTTTTCTAGATATAGGATCATGTTGTCTGCAAACAGGGATAGCTTGATTTCTTCTCTTCCTATTTGAATGCCCTTTATTTCTTTCTCTTGCCTGATTGCTCTGGCCGGGACTTCCAATACTATGTTGAATATGAATGGTGAGAGAAGTCATCCTTGTCTTGTGCTGATTTTCAAGGGGAATGCTTCCAGTTTTTGCCCATTCAGTATGATGTTGGCTGTGGGTTTGTTCCAGATGGCTCTTATTATTTTGCAAACCTCAATGCATTTAAAAGAACTGAAACAAAATATGTTGTGTTCCTTCACCATAATGGGTTTAAATTGCAAATCAATAACAGAAAAAAATAGGAAAATCACGAAGCATTGGAAACTAAACAACATACTTCTAAATAATCCATGGGCTAAAGAAGAAATCTCGAAGATGGCCGAATAGGAACAGCTCCAACCTCCAGCATGAGCAACACAGAAGATGGGTGATTTCTGCATTTTCAACTAAGGTACCAGGTTCATCTCACTGGGGCATGTTGGACAGTTGATGCTGGTCTGCGGGTGCAGCCCGACCAGCAAGAGCTGAAGCAGAGTGAGGCATCAGCTCACCTGGGAAGTGCAAGGAGGAAGGGAATTCTTTTCCTAGCCAAGGGAAATTGAGACACACAACACCTGGAAAATCAGGTAACTCCCACCCTAATACTGCCCTTTACCAAGGGTCTTAGCAAACAGCACACCAGGAGATTATATCCCCCACCTGGCCCAGAGGATCCTATGCCCATGGAGCCTCCCTCATTGCTAGCATAGCAGTCAGAGATCTAACTGCAAGGTGGCAGCAAGGCTGGGGGAGGGGCACCCGCCATTGCTGAGGCTTATGTAGGTAAACAAAGTTGCCAGGAAGCTTGAATAGGGTGGAGCCCACCACAGCTCAAGGGGGCTGGCCTGCCTCTGTAGACTCCTCCTTTGGGGACAGGGCATAGCTAAACAAAAAGCAGCAGAAACCTCTGCAGATGTAAAAGTCCCTGTCTGACAGCTTTGAAGAGAGCAGTGGTTCTCCCAGCATGGAGGCTGAGATCTGAGAACGGAAAGACTGCCTGCTCAAGTGGGTCCCTGACCCCTGAGTAGCCTAACTGGGAGACATCACCCAATAGGTGCAGACCGACACCTCACACCTCACATGGCAGGGTACACTCCTGACGAAGCTTCCAGAGCAAGAATCAGACAGCAACACTCGCTGTTCAGCAATATTCTATCTTCTGCAGCCTCCACTGCTGATACCCAGGCAAACAGGATCTGGAGTGGACCTCAAGCAAACTCCAACAGACCTACAACTGAGGGTCCTGACTCAAGAATCAGACAGCAACACTCACTGTTCGGCAATATTCTATCTTCTGCAGCCTCTGCTGCTGATACCCAGGCAAACAGGGTCTGAGTGGACCTCAAGCAAACTCCAACAGACCTAGAGCTGAGGGTCCTGACTGTTAGAAGGAAAACTAACAAACAGAAAGGACACCCACACCAAAATCTCATAAGTACGTCACCATCATCAAAGACCAAAGGCAGATAAAACCACAAAGATGGGGAAAAAGCAGTGCAGAAAAGCTGGAAATTCAAAAAATCAGAGCACATCTCCCCCTCCAAAGGAAAGCAGCTCATCACCAGCAATGGAACAAATCTGGATGGAGAATGACTTTGACAAGTTGAGGGAAGAAGGCTTCAGTCAATCAAACTTCTCAGAGCTAAAGGAAGAACTACGTAACCAGCGCAAAGAAACTAAAAACCTTGAACAAAGAATGGATGAATGGATAACTAGAATAATCAATGCAGAGAAGACCTTAAAAGAACTGATAGAGATGAAAACCATGACACAAGAACTACGTGACAAATGCACAAGCTTCAGTAACTGACTCGATCAACTGGAAGAAAGATTATCACTGATTGAAGATCAAATGAATGAAATGAAGCGAGAAGAGAAATGTAGAGAAAAAAGAGTAAAAAGAAATGAACAAAGCCTCCAAGAAATATGGGATTATGTGAAAAGACCAAATCTACATTTAACTGGTGTGCCTGAAAGTGACGGGGAAAAGGGAACCAAGTTGCAAAACACTCTGCAGGATATCATCCAGGAGAACTTCCCCAACCTAGTAAGGCAGGCCAACATTCAAATTCAGGAAATACAGAGAACGCCACAAAGATACTCCTCGAGAAGAGCAACTCCAAGACACGTAATTGTCAGATTCACCAAAGTTGAAATGAAGGAAAAAATGTTTAGGGCAGCCAGAGAGAAAGATCAGCTCACACACAAAGGGAAGCCCATCAGACTAACAGCAGATCCCTCAGCAGAAACTCTCCAAGCCAGAAGAGAGTGGGGGCCAATATTCAACATTCTTAAAGAAAAGAATTTTAAACCCAGAATTTCATATCCAGCCAAACTAGTTTCATAAGTGAAGGAGAAATAAAATCCTTTACAGACAAGCAAATGCTTAGAGATTTTGTCAACACCAGGCCTGTCCTACAAGAGATCCTGAAGGAAGCACTAAACATGGACAGGAACAACAGGTACCAGCCATTGCAAAAACATGCCAAAATGTAAAGGCCATCGATGCTAGGAAGAAACTGCATCAACTAAAGAGCAAAATAACCAGCTATTTTAATGACAGGATCAAGTTAACACATAAAAATATTAACCTTAATTGTAAATGGACTAAAGGGTCCAATTAAAAGACACAGACTGGCAAACTGGATAAAGAGTCAAGACCCATCAGTTTGCTGTATTCAGGAGACCCATCTCACATGCAGAGACACACATAGGATCAAAATAAAGGGATGGAGGAAGATCTACCAAGCAAATGGAAAACAAAAAAAGCAGGGGTTGCAATCCTAGTCTCTGATGAAACAGACTTTAAACCATCAAAGATCAAAAGAGACAAAGAAGGCCATTACATAAAGGTAAAGGGATCAATTCATCAGGAAGAGCTAACTATCCTAAATACATATGCACCCAATACAGGAGCACCCAGATTCATAAAGCAAGTCCTTAGAGACTTATAAAGAGACTTAGACTCCCATACAATAATAATGGGAAACTTTAACACCCCACTGTCAACATTAGACAGATCAATGAGACAGAAAGTTAACAAGGATATCCAGGAACTGAACTCAACTCTGCACCAAGCGGACCTAATAGACATCTACAGAACTCTCCACCCGAACTCTCCACCCCAAATCAACAGAATACACATTCTTCTCAGCACCACATCGTACTTATTCCAAAATTGACCACATAGTTGGAAGTAAAGCACTCCTCAGCAAATTTAAAAGAACAGAAATTATAACAAACTGTCTCTCAGACTACAGTGCCATCAAACTAGAACTCAGGACTAAGAAACTCAATCAAAACCCCTCAACTACATGGAAACTGAACAACCTGTTCCTGAATGACTACTGGGTACATAATGAAATGAAGGCAGAAATAAAGATGTTCTTTGAAAACAATGAGAACAAAGATACCAGAATCTCTGGGACACATTTAAAGCAGTGTGTAGAGGGAAATTTATAGCACTAAATGCCCACAAGAGAAAGCAGGAAAGATCTAAAATTGACACCCTAACATCATGATTAAAAGAACTAGAGAAGCAAGAGCAAACACATTCAAAAGCTAGCAGAAGGCAAGAAATAACTAAGATCAGAGCAGAACAGAAGGAGATAGAGACACAAAAAACCCTCCAAAAAATCAATGAATCCAGAAGCTGGTTTTTTGAAAAAATCGACAAAACTGATAGACAACTAGCAAGACTAATAAAGAAGAAAAGAGAGAAGAATCAAATAGACGTAATATAAATTGATAAAGGGGATATCACCACCGTCCCACAGAAATATAAACTACCATCAGAGAATACTATAAACACCTCTACGCAAATAAACTAGAAAACCTAGAAGAAATGGATAATTTCCTGGACACTTCCACTCTCCCAAGACTAAATCAGGAAGAAGTTGAATCCCTGAATAGACCAATAGTAGGCTCTGAAATTGAGGCAATAATTTTTTTTTTTTTTTTTTTTTTTTTTTTTTTTTGAGACAGAGTCTCACTCTGCCGCCCAGGCTGGAGTGCAGTGGCCCGATCTCGGCTCACTGCAAGCTCCGCCTCCCGGGTTCACGCCATTCTCCTGCCTCAGCCTCCCGAGTAGCTGGGACTACAGGCGCCTGCCACCTCGCCCGGCTAGCTTTTGTATTGAGGCAATAATTAATAGCCTACCAACCAAAAAAAGTCCAGGACCAGACGGATTCACAGCCAAATTCTACCAGAGGTACAAGGAGGAGCTGGTACAATTCCTTCTGAAACTATTCCAATCAACAGAAAAAGAGGGAATCCTCCCTAACTCATTTTACAAGGCCAACATCATCCTGATACCAAAGCCTGACAGAGATACAACAAAAAAAGAGAATTTTAGACCAATATCCCTGATGAACATTGATGCAGAAATCCTCAATAAAATACTGGCAAACTGAATCAGCAGCACATCAAAAAGCTTATCCACCATGATCAAGTGGGCTTTATCCCTGGAATGCAAGCTGGTTCAACATATGCAAATTAATAAACGTAATCCAGCATATAAACAGAACCAAAGACAAAAACCACATGATTATCTCAATAGATGCAGAAAAGGCCTTTGACAAAATTCAACAGCCCTTCATGCTAAAAACTCTCAATAAATTCGGTATTGATGGAACGTATCTCAAAATAATAAGAGCTATTTATGACAAACCCACAGCTAATATCATCCTGAATGGGCAAAAACGGGAAGCATTCCCTTTGAAAACTGGCACAAGACAGGGATGCCCTCTCTCACCACTCCTGTTCAACATAGTGTTGGAAGTTCTGGCTAGGGCAATCAGGCAAGAGAAAGAAATCAAGGGTATTCAGTTAGGAAAAGAAGAAGTCAAATTGTCCCTGTTTGCAGATGACATGATTGTATATTTAGAAAACCCCATTGTCTCAGCCCAAAATCTCCTTAAGCTGATAAGCAACTTCAGCAAAGTCTCAGGATACAAAATCAATGTGCAAAAATCACAAGCATTCTTATACACCAGTAACAGACAAACAGAGAGCCAAATCATGAACGAACTCCCATTCACAATAGCTTCAAAGAGAATAAAATACCTAGGAATCCAACTGAAAGGGATGTAAAGGACCTCTTCAAGGAAAACTACAAACCACTGCTCAGTGAAATAAAAGAGGACACAAACAAATGGAAGAACACACCTTGCTCATGGATAGGAAGAATCAATATTGTGAAGATGGCCATACTGCCCAAGGTAATTTATAGATTCAATGCCATCCCCATTAAGCTGCCAATGAGTTTCTTCACAGAATTGGAAAAAACTGCTTTAAAGTTCATATGGAACCAAAACAGACCCCGCATTGCCAAGACAATCCTAAGCCAAAAGAACAAAGCTGGAGGCATCACGCTACCTGACTTCAAACTATACTACAAGGCTACAGTAACCAAAACAGTATGGTACTGGTACCAAAACAGAGATATAGACCAATGGAACAGAACAGAGCCCTCAGAAATAATGCCACACAATCTACAGCCATCTGATCTTTGACAAACCTGACAAAAACAAGAAATGGGGAAAGGATTCCTTATTTAATAAATGGTGCTGGGAAAATTGGCTAGCCATAAGTAGAAAGCTGAAACTGGATCCTTTCTTTATTCCATATACAAAAATTAATTCAAGATGGATTAGAGACTTAAATGTTAGACCTAAAACCATAAAAACTCTAGAAGAAAACCTAGGTAATACCATTCAGAACATAGGCATGGGCAAGGACTTCATGTCTAAAACACCAAAAGCAATGGCAACAAAAGGCAAAATTGGCAAATTTTTTCTAATTAAACTAAACAGATCTAATTAAACTAAAGAGTTTCTGCACAGTAAAAGAAACTATCATCAGAGTGAATGGGCAACCTACACAATGGGAGGTAATTTTTGCAATCTACTCCTCTGACAAAGGACTAATATCCAGAACTTACAAAGAACTCAAACAAATTTACAAGAAAAAAACAACCCCATCAAAAAGCGGGCAAAGGATATGAACAGACACTTCTCAAAAGAAGACATTCATACAGCCAACAGACACATGAAAAAATGCTCATCACTCGTCATCAGAGAAATGCAAATCAAAACCACAATGAGATACCATCTCACACCAGTTAGAATGGCAATCATTAAAAAATCAGGAAAGAACAGGTGCTGGAGAGGATGTGGAGAAATAGGAACACTTTTACACTGTTGGTGGGACTGTAAACTAGTTCAACCATTGTAGAAAACAGTGTGGTGATTCCTCAGGGATCTAGAACTAAAAATACCATTTGACCCAGCCATCCCATTACTGGGGAAATACCCAAAGGATTTTAAATTATGCTGCTATCTATAAAGACACATGCACATGTATGTTTATTGCAGCGCTATTCACAATAGCAAAGACTTGGAATCAATCCAAATGTCCATCAGTGACAGACTGGATTCAGAAAACATGGCATATATACACCATGGAATACTGTGCAGCTCTAAAAAAGGATGAGTTTGTGTCCTTTGTAGGGACATGGATGCAACTGGAAACCATCATTCTCAGCAACTCTCACAAGAACAGAAAACCAAACACCGCATGTTCTCACTCATAGGTGGGAATTGAACAATGAGATCGCTTGGACACAGGAAGGGGAACATCACATACCAGGGCCTATTTTGGGGAGGGGACGGGGGACGGATAGCATTAGGAGATATACCTAATGTAAATGATGAGTTAATGGGTACAGCACACCAACATGGCACACATATACATATGTAACAAACCTGCACATTGTGCACATGTACCCTAGAACTTAAAGTATAACAAAAAAATTAAAAAATAAAAATAAAAAATAATAATACACAAAGAAGAAATCTCAAGGGCAGTTAAAGAAATTGAACTGAGTAGCATTGAAAATACAACATATCAAAATGTGAGGCACAACCAAGGTAGTGCTGAGAAGGAGATTTATGGCACTAAACATGTACATAAGAAGAGAGGAACATCTCAAATCAATAATGTAAGCTCTTACCTTGAGAACCTAGACTGAAATAAGCTCAAAGCAAGGAAAAGAAAGGAATAATAAAAGTAAGGGTAGACATAAATGGAATTGAAAACAAAAAATAATAGAAAAGAATCAATGAAACCAAAATGGATTTGTTGAAAAGGTCAATAATATTGACAAACTTCTAGTAAGACTGATAAATAAAGAAAAGAAATAAGATAAATCAGAAGTTATCAGGAGTGAAATGGGATATCATTACAGATCTTGAAGACATCAAAAGGATAATAAGGGAGTACTACATACAACTTTATACACAAAAATTCAACAACTTAGATGAAGTGGACCAATTCCTTGAAAAGTACAAACTAACCAAACTCACTAAATATGAAATAGATCACTTAAACTGTCCTGTAACAATTTAGATAAATTTTTAGTTTACAAATACTGTAAAAGAAATGTGCACCTCCCGATGGTTTAACTGGATAATTCTACCAAACACTTGAAGAATTCTATACTAAGTTTATAATTCTTTTCCAGAAAACAGAAGAGAAGGGAACGCTTCTCAGGCCATTTTATGAAGTCAACATTAAACTGCTACCAAACCTACACAATGATAGTACAAAAATGTAAACTACAGATCAATATTGCTCACAAATATAGAGGCAAAAATGCTTAACAAAATATTAGCAAACACAATTCAACATATAAAAGAATTATATACCATGACTAAGTGAGGTTTATTTCAGGGATGCAAGCATAGTTCAATATTTTAAAATCAATCAGTGTAATCCAACATTGTATTAGTTTCCTAATGCTGCTGTAACAAAGTAACAACTAGTGGCTTAAAGACGAAAGCCTATTATCTTACAATTCTGAAGGTCAGAAGTTCAAAGTGGGTTTTACTGGGCTAAAATCAAGGTGTCGGTATAGCTGTTTTCCTTTCTGGAAGTTTAAGAGGATAATCTGTTTTCTCGACTTTTCCAGCTTGTAAACTGCTTACTTCCTTTGACTGGTGGCCTCTTTCCATCTTCAAAGCCAGCAAAGGCCAGTGGAGTCTTTCTTACATCACAACTCTCTGACACTGACAGAGATGTTGCCTCCCTCCTTCACATTTAAGGGTATTGGAATTACACTGCAACCAAGGGATAACCCTGGGATAATCCAGAATAATATTCCCATCTTAAGGTCAGGTGATGAGCAACCATATTTCCATCTGTAACCTTAATTCGCCTGTGCTAACATACTGTTTCCAAGGATTAGGACATGGCCATCTTTGGAAATCATTATTCTACCTACAATAATTTGCCCTCTGACTCCTAAAGATTTGCAACTATCCCACATACAAAATACATTCATCCCATCCCAAGGTTCCCCAAGGTCTCATTAAGTTGAAAAATCTCATCTAAGTCTCATCATCTCAAAATTCTCAAATTTCAACATCTAAATCAGATATGGGTGTGGCTCTGTATGATCTGTCCTGGAACACAATTATCTATGTTCTGATTACTCAAAACATTTTATTTTAACATCATGTGCCCATTTGGCATGATAAGGTGCACAGACCTCCTGACCCTACGGCCTCCTCCACCATGGTTCTCTGACTGCAATGATCACTACCTGTTCCTCAGGCCAAAAGGCGAAACATTGTCCTTGACTCTTTTGTTTCTCTCACATCCCACATCCCACGCATCCTCAAGTCTGTTGGTGTTATATTAAAAATCCACAACCGCATGCTGTTACTGTCTCCCAATTCTTGTCACTCACTGGGTTCTTAAAACATACTCCTTACTGGACCCCAGTTGCCACTCTTAGTCCTAATAGAAAATTATCCACACAACAGCCAGAGTGACTTTTTTGAGATTTTTGTCAGCTCATTCTGCTCCTCTGCTCAAAACCAGCCTTTCTGACCCGCTCACATTGAAATACAAGTCCTCGTCATGGCCTGTAAGGCCCATGTGATGTGGCTCTTGCGTGCTGCTCAGTCCTGCCTCAGGCCCTTTCTGTCCCCTCACGACGCCTGGCCACACTGCCCTGTTAGTCCTCCTGCGTGCTGATCTGCTGGTCCAGGGCTTTGATCTTCACTGTTCCCAGACCTGGAATAGTGTCCACTGGCTCCATGGCTTGCTCTTTTGTGCCTTTTGGTCAAACATCCCCTCTTGAGGTAGGCTGTCCACCTGCTCCAGAATGGCCCTGTCTGCTCTGTCACTCTGTCAGTTGGTTTATTTTTCTTCATGGCATATTCTTCATTGTTAACTTGCTTTTTATTTATTTTCTTCCCCCTGCCATGTCAGCTCACAACGGCAGGGAGTTTGGCATTCTGAGTCCTTGAGTGGTGTGAGACATAGAGGTGGCTCAAGGGTATATTTGGTGGTTTAATGAACAAATAAATGACTATCATCTGCAAATAATGATAACAAACTGTTGATCTTGATGACACTTTTTTCCCTCTCCTTTCTGTTTCGTGTCCTAATGCATTGCCAGGAGTGCATTACTGCTTAACTTCCTGAACACTGGCAAGCGGTAATGGTGATAGCAGGCATCCTCGTTTTGTTTTTGATTTAAATAGCAAAGTCTCTAGGGTTTTGTCATTAAATATAGTTTTAGCTGTTGAAGTAAAATTAAAGCGCAATAACTTTTTAAAGATGTATGTTAAACATATGCTTTTGAAACAAGTTACTAATGTTTTATCCCACATCTGTTGGTCCAATATATTCATAGATTTTCTATTGAACCTTAGCTACATTTTGAGATAATCCCAACTTGAAGTAAATTGTTTTTTGTTTTTTGTTTTTGAGACGGAGTCTTGCTCTGTCGCCCAGGCTGGAGTGCAGTGGCGCCATCTCAGCTCACTGCAAGCTCTGCCCCCCGGGTTCACGCCATTCTCCTGCCTCAGCCTCCCGAGTAGCTGGGACTACAGGCACCTGCCACCACGCCCAGCTAGTTTTTTGTATTTTTTTTAGTAGAGACGGGGTTTCACAGTGTTAGCCAGGATGGTCTCGATCTCCTGACCTTGTGATCCGCCCGCCTCGCCCTCCCAAAGTGCTGGGATTACAGGCTTGAGCCACCGCGCCCGGCCGTAAATTGCTGTTTTAATAAAATGTTGAATTCTATCTGGTAATATATCTAGAAGTTTTGAGTCTGCCATCATGAGACAGGATGAGACTTTTCTCCTGCAGGGCAGTGTGACCAGGCATCATGAAGGGACAGAAAGGGCCTGAGGCAGGGCTGAGCAGCACGCAGGAGCCATGTCACGTGGGCCTTACAGGCCACGGCGAGGACTTGCATTTCAATGTGAGTGGGCCAGAAAGGCTGGTTTTGAGCAGAGGAGTAGCATGAGCTGACAAGAGTTTCAAAACAGTCACTCTGGCTGTGGTGTGGAGAATTTTCTGTCCCATGCCAGCTTTTTACTCCTGTGGCTGCCTGTGGTATGTGAGTCTGTCTTCCTTGGAAGGCACACTCAGTGTGAAGGGTGAAGCCACGTGGCCTGGGCTTAGTAACAATGGAATTGCTGAAGAGTAAATACTGTCTTGTTTCTTTTCACTTTTTGCAGTTTTAAACGTCTCTTTGCTAGAGTTGTGCTGAGTCATGTATTGGTTAAGTGGAATCAGATTTACATGCTTCTGCACTGGATCCACTTCCAGCTGCCCAGCTGCAGAGGGTCCTTGGTCTGGTCTGGCACACAGCTAGGGACAGTTGCTCCCCTGCTCCTGACACCAGCCCTAGCAGAAGGAAATGATGAGAACAGCAGAAGGGAAAAAATCATTTGTTAATGTTATCTCTATCAAGATATTGTGATTCCCCAATGAGGTAGGCATTTTAGAGAGGACAAGACCGAGGCCTAGATCTTTGGATTTGAACCTATAGCTATCTGGCTTCAAAGCCTGTGTTCTTTCCACAATGCCAGTCTCCTCTCACAGCTGACCCCCTAACTTTGGTCATTTAAATGGCATAATTATGAATTGAGACCATGTCCCACTCCCTCCTTTCACAAACCCCCCTATAGGAACTACAGTGCAATGTTGGCCTGCTGTTCTGAAATCTGGCAAAGGCCCAAACTGAGGACAGAAAGTGAAAAGTTCTTTACAGCCTATGAGGCAGGAGCTCAGACTCCTGGGGCTGCTCTGTCGGCACAGGCTTATATTTTAGAGACTGTGTCATGCTCCGTTGCTGAGGCTGATGTGCAGTAGCACAATCATAGCTCACTGCAGCCTTAAACCCCTGGGCTCAAGCAATCCACCCACCTCAACCTCTCAAGTAGCTGGGCTACAGGTATGCACCACCACACCCAGCTATTAAAAAAAAAAAATTGTAGAGATGGGGGTCTTGCTATGTTGCCCAGGCTGGTCTTGAATTCCTGGCCTCAAGTGATCTTCCTACCTCATCCTCCCAAAGTATCAGGATTACAGGTGTGAACCACCATGGCTGGCCTTGGATATAAGTTTCTTCTTATAAGATACATAAGTAACCAATAGTTTGTTCCACTTTGTGAGTCATCTTTTCACTGTCTTAATTGCATCCTTAGAGGCACAAAACTTTTAAGTTTTGGAGAACTCCAGCTTATTTTTTTCCCTACTTTTGCTGGTGCTTTTGGTTTCATGTCTATGAAGCCATTGTCTAATCCAAGGTCATGAAGATCATGCATGTTTTCTTCTAAGAGTTTTATACTTTTAGCTCTTATATTTAGGTCTTTGATTCATTTTGAGTTACTTTTTACATATGGTGTGATATAGGGGTCCACCTTCCTTTTGCAGGCACTCAGTTGTCCCACCACCATTTGTTAAAAAGATTATCATTCCATTATGTTTTCTTGGCACTCTTGTTGAAAATCAATTGACCTAAATAGAAGGGTTATTTCTAGACTGAATTCTGTTCAGTTGATATATATGACTATCCGTACACCAGTACCACACTTTCTCCATTATTGTAGTTTTGTAGTAAGGTTGTAAATCTTAGGGTATGAGTACTCCAATGTTCTTTTTTTCAAAATTGTTTTGGGTATTCTGTGTACATTGATTTTCCATATGGATTTTAGAATCAGCTTGTCAATTTACACACAAAAAAAGACACTTGAGATTTTGATAGGGATTGTATTAAATTTTCAGATCAGTTTGGGGAGTGTAAAGAACATGGCTGTGCCTTGGTCATGGATAGGCTGAGGTAAACATCCAGAGTGACTCAGTGAGTTTACAGCACAGGCATATAACTCCACTTGTTATCACAGCCATGTAGCCATAACATAAGAAGGCTCATCATTTGGCTCTAAGCCACCATTATCTGTAAAAGGTATTACTGACCTGCTGACATTGTACAGATGTGCTTGTGCCCAGAGAAGGAGAGACGGAGCCAGAGCTGTCCGTCTTTGCAAATGGACAGGAGGGAGCCAGGACACAGCTTGGCTCACTTGTACCCAGAGAGAGAGAGAGAGAGAGAGAGAGAGAGAGAGAAAGAGTTAAGCTGCTGACCCTGAAGGGAGAGACAGACATGCAGCTGTGTGTGGGAGCCACTGGACTAAGCAGCCGAGACAAGGTGAACAGTGTGAGGAGAGCTAGTGTGAGTGAGCTGCTGATGAGAGAGCTGCTGAATAAAACAACCTTTCACCTGCCTATGCCCGCCCTGTCCCCCGCAGCGTTCTTTCAGCTGTCTGCTCATCCATCTGCTCCCTTCGGACCTCAGCATGAGCTGGAACCTGACCCCAAACAGGACAGGGAGTAGTACCATTGTTGTGAGTTCTATTATTATGGGTTTTTTGTTTGTTTGTTTTTGTTTTTTTCTAATTTGGTCTTGAGGTCTATCTCTTGAGAGTGACTATAAGCTAAGATAGCCACCCTTTAAGAGATCCCTGACTGGGGGGATAATTAGGTTCAAGTGTGTCTGTCAGGTGAGACACAATGAGAAAGTGAAACCAAAGTTCGTGAGACAGAAGAAATTTATTACTCACAGGTCCCAAAGAGGTTAGGGGTGCCTATGAAAAGTGTTGGGACGTCTGGAGCCAACAAGGGATGCAGTGCAGAAGGGGGCAGGCAGGGAGGATGGGAGAGGAGAAAGTGGGAGGAGGACTGGTTGTACTATACCTTTATTAAGTTCCATAGGCATTAACCTTTAGGCTTTCTCTCAGGAGTTGTAGACTGACTAGTTAACAAAAACCTGCTGAATGGGGAACTTATTTTTGTGATTCTGGTGTTGACCATTAGGATTTATTGTGACCAGCAGCTGTGAGCTGTGTTGGGTTTTGAGTCAGTAGGATGAGGAACAAGCAGGCTATACTGGAAACAACCACACAGGGAGGAAAAATTTTAAAAGCCAAAGGTGATGGAGTACAATTGGGTTTCAAATAACTTACATCAGCCCTAAAAATGGATGCTGAGGCTGGGTGCGGTGGCTCAAGCCTGTAATCCCAGCACTTTGGGAGGCCAAGGCGGGTGGACAATGTCAGGAGATCGAAACCATTCTGGCTAACATGGTGAAACCCCATCTCTACTAAAAATACAAAAAATTAGCTGGGTGTGGTGGCAGGTGCCTGTAGTCCCAGCTACTCGGGAGGCTGAGGCAGGAGAATGGCGTGAATCCAGGAGGTGGAGGTTGCGCCAAGATCATGCCACTGTACTCCAGCCTGGGTGACAGAGTGAGACTCCATCTTAAAAAAAAAAAATTAAAAAAAGGATGCTGAGACAGCAGGTATATTAAACAAACTTAAACTTATAACAAGTATCTTAATATTAGGCTTTTTAATTCACGAACATGTGTTTATTTAGATCTTCTTTAATTTCTTTCAGTGATGTTTTTAGTTCTCAGTATGTCAGTCTTCACTTTTTTTGGTATTTTTTTCTTCAACTTTTATTACAGGTTCGGGCGTACATATGCAATTTTGTTACAAAGGTATATTGTGTGATGCTGAGGTTTGGTGTGAATGAATCTGTCTCCAAGGGAGTGAGCGTAGTACCTAATAGATAGTTTTTCAGCCCTTGCTTCCCTCCCTCCCTCTCACTTCTTGTATTTCCCAGTATCTATTGCTCTCATCTTTATGTCCATGTGTACTTGAAGTGTATTCCCACTTATAAGTGAGAACATGTAGATTTGGTTTTCTGTTTCAGCAATAGTTTGCTGAGGATAATGGCCTCCACCTTCATCCCATGTTGCTGCAAAGGACTTGATTTTGTTCTTTTTTATGGCTGCATCGTATTCCATAGTATATATGTACCACATTTTCTTTACTCAATCCAGAGTTGATAGGCACCTGGGGTGAATCCATGTCTTTGCTCTTGTGAACCACACTGCAATAAACATACCAGTAAGCTTATTTTTTTTGGTAGAACAGCTTACTTTCTTTTGACTATTTACCCAGTAATAGAATTGCTAAATCAAATGGTAGTTCAACTCTTGGTTCTTAGGAAATCTCCAAATTGCTCTCCACAGTGGCTGGACTAATTTACTTTGTTAGTCTGTTTTCACACTGCTGATAAAGACATACCCGAGACTGGGCAATTTACAAAAGAAAGAGGTTGAATTGGATTCACAGTTACACATGGCTGGGGAGGCCTCACAATCGTGGCAGAAGATGAGGAGGAGCAAGTCATATCTTACATGGATGGTGATAGGCAAATAGAGCTTGTGCAGGGAAACTCCCTTATGATACCGTCAGATCTCGTGAGACTTATTTGCTATCATAAGAACAGCATGGGAAAGATCCGCCCCCATAATTCAGTCATCTCCCACCAGGTCCCTCCCACAACATGTGGGAATTATGGGAACTATAAGTTGAAATTTGGGTGGGAACACAGAGCCAAACCATGTCATTTACATTCCCACTGGAAGTGTGTGTTTCCTTTTCCCCATATCCTCACTGGCATTTGTTGTTTTTAGATTTTTAAACAAAGGTCATTGTTATTGGTGTGAGATGGTATCTCATTGTGGTTTTGGTTTGCATTTCTCTGATGATTAGTGATGTTAAGCTTTTTTTTTTCATGTTTCTTGGCCATTTGTATGTCTTTTGAGAAGTGTCTGTGCATGTCCTTTGGCCACTTTTTAATGTGGTTATTTGTTCTTTGCTTGCTCAATTGTTTAAGTTCCTTATAGATTCTGGATATAAGGCCTCTCTGTTGGATGCATAGTTTGTGAATATTTTCTCCCATTCTGTAGGTTGTCTGTTTACTCTGCTGGTAGTTTGTTTTGCTGTGCTGAAGCTCTTTAGTTGAGTTATGTCCCACTTGTCAATTTTTGTTTTTGTTGCACTTGCTTTTGAGGATTTAGCCATAAATCTTTTGCCAAAGCCAACATCAAGAAAGGTATTTCCTGGGTTTTCTTCTAGGATTTTAATAGTTTGAGGTCTAACATTTAAGTTTTTAATCCATCTTGAGTTAATTTCTGTATATGGTAATAGGTAGGGATCCAGTTTCATTCTTCTCCATATGGCTAGCCAGTTATCTATCACAACACCATTTATTGAATAGGGAGTCTTTTCCCCATTGCTTATTTTTGTCAGCATTATTGAAGATCAGATGGTTGTGGGTATGTGCCTTTATTTCTGAGTCCTCTATTCTGTTCCATTGGTCTATGTGTCCATTTTTGTACCAACACCAGGCTGTTTAGGTTACAGTATCCTTGAAGTGTAGTTTAAAGTCAGATAATGTGATGCTTCCAGCTTTGTTATTTTTGCTTAGGATTGCTTTGGCTATTCGGGCTCTTTTCTGGTTCCATATGAATTTTAGAATAGATTTTCTAAATTTGTGAAAAATGTTGTTGGTAGTTTGATAGGAATAGTATTGAATCTGTAGATGTCTTTGAGCAGTATGGCCATTTTAATGACATTGATTCTTCCTATCCATGAGCATGAAATGTTTTTCTGTTTGTGTCATCTCTGATTTCTTTCAGCAGCATTTTATAATTCTCATTGTACAGATCTTTCATCTCCTTAGTTACTGTTTTTCTAGGTATTTTATTCTTTTCGTTGCTATTATAAATGGGATTGTGTTCTTGATTTGGCTCTCAGCTTGAACATTATTGGTATACAGAAATGCTACTGATTTTTGTACATTGATTTTGTATCCTGAAACTTTACTAAAGTCATTTATCAGTTCCAGGAGCCTTCTGGTGGAGTCTTTAGGGTTTTCTAGGCATAGAATCATATCATCAGTGAAGAGATAGTTTGCCTTCTTCTTTTCCTATTTGGATGCCTTTTATTTCTCTCTCTTGCCTGATTGCTCTGCTAGGACTTCAAGTACTATATTAAATAGGAGTGGTGAAAGTGGGCATCCTTGTCTTGTTCCAGTTCTCAAGAGAAATGCTTCCAACTTTTGCCCATTTAGTATGATGTTGGCTGTGGGTTTGTCATAGATGGCTCTTATTATTTTGAGGTGTTTCTTCAATGCCTACTTTGTTGAGGGTTTTTAACATGAAGGGATGTTGAATTTTATCAAAATCTTTTTCTGTGTCTATTGAGATGATCATATTGTTTTCGTTTCCAATTCTGTTTATGTGGTGAATCACATTTACTGATTGCATATGTCGAACCAAACTTGCGTCCCAGGAATGAAGCCTACTTGATTGTGGTGAATTAACTTTTTGATGTGCTGCTGAATTCGTTTTGCTAGTATTTTGTTGAGGATTTTTTGTGTCTATATTTATCAGGGACATTGGCCAGAAGTTTTCTTTCTTCATCATCTCTCTGCCAGGTTTTGGTATCAGAATGATGCTTGCTTCATAGAATAAGTTAGGGAGGAGTCCCTCTACTTTGATTTTTTTTTTTGAATAGTTTCAGTAGGAAAGGTACCAGCTCTTCTTTGTGCATCTGGTAGAGTTAGGCTGTGAATCCATCTGGTCCAGGGTTGTTTTTTTTTTTTTTTTTGGTTGGCAAGTTTTATTATTATCACTGATTCAATTTTGGAACTCATTATTGGTCTGTTCAGGGTTTCAGTTTCTTCCTGGTTCAATCTTGGGAGGTTATGTGTTTCCAGGACATTATCCATTTCATATAGATTTTTCTAGTTGTTTACATAGAAGTGTTCATAATAATCTCTGAGGAGTTTTTCTTATTTCTGTGGGGTCAGTTGTAACCTTTGTCATTTCCAGTTGTGCTTATTTGGATCTTCTCTTTTTTTCTTTGCTAATCTAGCTAGTGGTCTATCTTGTTTATTCTTTCAAAAAAACAACTTTTGGTTTCCCTGATCTTTTGTATGGATTTTTGCATCTAAATTTCTTTCAGTTCTGCTCGGATTTTAGTTATTTCTTTTCTTCTGCTTATTTTGGTGTTGGTTTTGTCTTGTTTATCTAGTTCCTCTAGGTGTGGTGTTATGTTGTTAATTTGAGATCTTTCCAACTTTTTGTTGTAGGCATTTGGCACTATAAACTTTCCTTTTAATGCTGCTTTAGGTATATCCCAAAGATTCTACTGTGTTGCATCTCTATTTCCATTAGTTTCAATTTTTTTTTTTTTGATTTCTGCCTTAATTTTATTCTTTACCCAAAAGTCATTCAGGAGCAATGTTTAATTTCCATGTAATTGTGTAGTTTTGAGAGATCTTCGCATTAACTTCTATTTTTTTTTTTTAATTATACTTTAAGTTCTAGGGTACATATGCACAATGTGCAGGTTTGTTACATATGTATATATGTGCCATGTTGGTGTGCTGCACCCATTAACTCGTCATTTACATTAGGTATATCTCCTAATGCTATTCCTCTCACCCCACCCTCCCCACAATAGGACCCAGTGTGTGATGATCCCCTTCCTGTGTCCAGGTGATCTCATTGTTCAATTCCCACCTATGAGTGAGAACATGTGGTATTTGGTTTTCTGTTCTTGTGATAGTTTGCTGAGAATGATGGTTTCCAGCTGCATCCATGTCCCTACAAAGGAACGAACTCATCCATTTTGATCACTGCATAGTATTCCATGGTGTATATGTGCCACATTTTCTTAATCCAGTCTATCATTGATGGACATTTGGGTTGATTCCAAGTCTTTGCTATTGTGAATAGTGCCGCAATAAACATGTGTGCATGTGTCTTTATAAAAGCATGACTTATATCCTTTGGGTATATACCCAGTAATGGGATGGCTGGGTCAAATGGTATTTCTAGTTCTAGATCCTTGAGGAGTCACCACACTGTTTTCCACAATGGTTGAACTAGTTTACAGTCCCACCAACAGTGTAAAAGTGTTCCTATTTCTCCACATCCTCTCCAGCACCTGTTCTTCCCTGATTTTTTAGTGATTGCCATTCTAACTGGTGTGAGATGGTATCTCATTGTGGTTTTGATTTGCATTTCTCTGATGGCGAGTGATGATGAGCATTTTTTCATGTGTCTGTTGGCTGTATGAATGTCTTCTTTTGAGAACTGTCTGTTCATATCCTTTGCCCACTTTTTGATGGGGTTGCTTTTTTTTTTCTTGTAAATTTGATTGAGTTCTTTATAGGTTCTGGATATTAGTCCTTTGTCAGATGAGTAGATTGCAAAAATTTTCTCCCATTCTGTATGTTGCCTGTTCACTCCGATGGTAGTTTCTTTTGCTGTGCAGAAACTCTTTAGTTTAATTGGATCCCATTTGTCAATTTTGTGTTTTGTTGCCATTGCTTTTGGTGTTTTAGACATGAAGTCCTTGCCCATGCCTATGTCCTGAATGGTATTACCTAGGTTTTCTTCTAGGGTTTTTATGGTTTTAGGTCTATCATTTAAGTCTCTAATCTATCCTGAATTAATTTTTGTATATGGAGTAAGGAAAGGATCCAGTTTCAGCTTTCTACTTATGGCTAGCCAATTTTCCCAGCACCATTTATTAAATAGGGAATCCTTTCCCCATTTCTTGTTTTTGTCAGGTTTGTCAAAGATCAGATGGCTGTAGATTGTGTGGCATTATTTCTGAGGGCTCTGTTCTGTTCCAATGATCTATATCTCTATTTTGGTACCAGTACCATACTGTTTTGGTTACTGTAGCCTTGTAGTATAGTTTGAAGTCAGGTAGCGTGATGCCTCCAGCTTTGTTCTTTTGGCTTAGGATTCTCTTGGCAATACAGGGTCTTTTTTGGTTCCATTTGAACTTTAAAGCAGTTTTTTCCAATTCTGTGAAGAAAGTCATTGGCAGCTTAATGGGGATGGCATTGAATCTATAAATTACCTTGGGCAGTATGGCCATCTTCACAATATTGATTCTTCCTATCCATGAGCATGGTATGTTCTTCCATTTGTTTGTGTCCTCTTTTATTTCACTGAGCAGTGGTTTGTAGTTTTCCTTGAAGAGGTCCTTTACATCCCTTTCAGTTGGATTCCTAGGTATTTTATTCTCTTTGAAGCTATTGTGAATGGGAGTTCGTTCACGATTTGGCTTTCTGTTTATCTGTTACTGGTGTATAAGAATGCTTGTGATTTTTGCACATTGATTTTGTATCCTGAGACTTTGCTGAAGTTGCTTATCAGCTTAAGGAGATTTTGGGCTGAGACAATGGGGTTTTCTAAATATACAATCATGTCATCTGCAAACAGGGACAATTTGACTTCTTCTTTTCCTAACTGAATACCCTTGATTTCTTTCTCTTGCCTGATTGCCCTAGCCAGAACTTCCAACACTATGTTGAACAGGAGTGGTGAGAGAGGGCATCCCTGTCTTGTGCCAGTTTTCAAAGGGAATGCTTCCCGTTTTTGCCCATTCAGGATGATATTAGCTGTGGGTTTGTCATAAATAGCTCTTATTATTTTGAGATACGTTCCATCAATACCGAATTTATTGAGAGTTTTTAGCATGAAGGGCTGTTGAATTTTGTCAAAGGCCTTTTCTGCATCTATTGAGATAATCATGTGGTTTTTGTCTTTGGTTCTGTTTATATGCTGCATTATGTTTATTGATTTGCGTATGTTGAACCAGCCTTGCATCCCAGGGATGAAGCCCACTTGATCATGGTGGATAAGTTTTTTGATGTGCTGCTGGATTCAGTTTGCCAGTATGTTATTGACAATTTTTGCATCAATGTTCATCAGGGATATTGGTCTAAAATTCTCTTTTTTTGTTGTATCTCTGTCAGGCTTTGGTATCAGGATGATGTTGGCCTTGTAAAATGAGTTAGGGAGGATTCCCTCTTTTTCTACTGATTGGAATAGTTTCAGAAGGAATGGTACCAACTCCTCCTTGTACCTCTGTTAGAACTCGGCTGTGAATCTGTCTGGTCCTGGACTTTGGTTGGTTGGTTATTAATTATTGCCTCAATTTCAGAGCCTACTATTGGTCTATTCAGGGATTCAACTTCTTCCTGATTTAGTCTTGGGAGAGTGGAAGTGTCCAGGAAATTATCTATTTCTTCTAGGTTTTCTAGTTTATTTGCATAGAGGTGTTTATAGTATTCTCTGATGGTAGTTTGTATTTCTGTGGAGATGGTGGTGATATCCCCTTTATCATATTTTATTGTGTCTATATGATTATTCTCTCTTTTCTTCTTTATTAGTCTTGCTAGCGGTCTATCAGTTTTGTTGATCTTTTCAAAAAGCCAGCTCCTGGATTCATTGATTTTTTGGAGAGTTTTTTGTGTCTCTATCTCCTTCTGTTCTGCTCTGATCTTAGTTATTTCTTGCCTTCTGCTAGCTTTTGAATGTGTTTGCTCTTGCTTCTCTAGTTCTTTTAATCGTGATGTTAGGGTGTCAATTTTAGATCTTTCCTGCTTTCTCTTGTGGGCATTTAGTGCTATAAATTTCCCACTACACAGCGCTTTGAATGTGTCTCAGAGATTCTGGTATGTTGTATCTTTGTTCTCATTGTTTTCAAAGAACGTCTTTATTTCTGCCTTCATTTCGTTATGTACCCAGTAGTCATTCAGGAGCAGGTTGTTCAGTTTCCATGTAGTTGAGCAATTCTGATTGAATTTCTTAGTCCTGAGTTCTAGTTTGATTGCACTGTGGTCTGAGAGACAGTTTGTTATAATTTCTGTTCTTTTAAATTTGCTGAGGAGTGCTTTACTTCCAACTATGTGGTCAATTTTGGAATAAGTGCGATGTGGTGTTGAGAAGAATGTATATTCTATTGATTTGGGGGCATGGAGAGTTCTGTAGATGTCTATTAGGTCTGCTTGGTGCAGAGTTGAGTTCAGTTCATGGATATCCTTGTTGACTTTCTGTCTCATTGATCTGTCTAATGTTGACAGTGGGGTGTTAAAGTTTCCCATTATTATTGTATGGGAGTCTAAGTCTCTTTATAAGTCTCTAAGGACTTGCTTTATGAATCTGGATGCTCCTGTATTGGGTGCATATATATTTAGCATAGTTAGCTCTTCCTGATGAATTGATCCCTTTACCATTATGTAATGGCCTTCTTTGTCTCTTTTGATCTTTGATGGTTTAAAGTCTGTTTCATCAGAGACTAGGATTGCAACCCCTGCTTTTTTTGTTTTCCATTTGCTTGGTAGATCTTCCTCCATCCCTTTATTTTGATCCTATGTGTGTCTCTGCATGTGAGATGGGTCTCCTGAATATAGCAAACTGATAGGTCTTGACTCTTTATCCAATTTGCCAGTCTGTGTCTTTTAATTGGACCATTTAGTCCATTTACATTTAATGTTAATATTGTTATGTGCGAACTTGATCCAGTCATTATGATATTAGCTGGTTATTTTGCTCTTTAGTTGATGCAGTTTCTTCCTAGCATCGATGGACTTTACATTTTGGCATGTTTTTGCAATGGCTGGTACCTGTTGTTCCTTTCCATGTTTAGTGCTTCCTTCAGGATCTCTTGTAGGGCAGGCCTGGTGTTGACAAAATCTCTAAACATTTGTTTGTCTGTAAAGGATTTTATTTCTCCTTCACTTATGAAACTAGTTTGGCTGGATATGAAATTCTGGGTTTAAAATTCTTTTCTTTAAGAATGTTGAATATTGGCCCCCACTCTCTTCTGGCTTGGAGAGTTTCTGCTGAGGGATCTGCTGTTAGTCTGATGGGCTTCCCTTTGTGTGTGAGCTGATCTTTCTCTCTGGCTGCCCTAAACATTTTTTCCTTCATTTCAACTTTGGTGAATCTGACAATTACGTGTCTTGGAGTTGCTCTTCTCGAGGAGTATCTTTGTGGCGTTCTCTGTATTTCCTGAATTTGAATGTTGGCCTGCCTTACTAGGTTGGGGAAGTTCTCCTGGATGATATCCTGCAGAGTGTTTTGCAACTTGGTTCCCTTTTCCCCGTCACTTTCAGGCACACCAATCAAATGTAGATTTGGTCTTTTCACATAATCCCATATTTCTTGGAGGCTTTGTTCATTTCTTTTTCTCTTTTTTCTGTATTCTTCTCTTCTCGCTTCATTCATTCATTTGATCTTCAATTGCTGATACTCTTTCTTCTACTTGATCGAGTCAGTTACTGAAGCTTGTGCATTTGTCACGTAGTTCTTGTGTCATGGTTTTCATCTCTATCAGTTCTTTTAAGGTCTTCTCTGCATTGATTATTCTAGTTATCCATTCATCCATTCTTTTTTCAAGGTTTTTAGTTTCTTTGCACTGGTTACGTAGTTCTTCCTTTAGCTCTGAGTTTGATTGACTGAAGCCTTCTTCCCTCAACTTGTCAAAGTCATTCTCCATCCAGATTTGTTCCATTGCTGGTGATGAACTGCTTTCCTCTGGAGGGGGAGATGTGCTGTGATTTTTTGAATTTCCAGCTTTTCTGCACTGTTTTTTCCCCATCTTTGTGGTTTTATCTGCCTTTGGTCTTTGATGATGGTGACATACTGATGGGGTTTTGGTGTGGGTGTCCTTTCTGTTTGTTAGTTTTCCTTCTAACAGTCAGGACCCTCAGCTGTAGGTCTGTTGGAGTTTGCTTGAGGTCCACTCAGACCCTGTTTGCTTGGGTATCAGCAGCGGAGGCTGCAGAAGATAGAATATTGCTGAACAGCGAGTGTTGCAGTCTGATTCTTGCTCTGGAAGCTTCGTCAGGGGTGTACCCTGCCATGTGAGGTGTGAGGTGTCAGTCTGCACCTAGTGGAGGATGTCTCCCAGTTAGGCTACTCAGGGGTCAGGGACCCACTTGAGCAGGCAGTCTGTCCATTCTCAGATCTCAACCTCCGTGCTGGGAGATCCACTGCTCTCTTCAAAGCTGTCAGACAGGGGTATTTACCTCTGCCGAGGCTTCTGCTGCTTTTTATTTAGCTGAGCCCTGTCCCCAGAGGAGGAGTCTTCAGAGGCAGGCTGGCCTTCTTGAGCTGTGGTGGGCTCCACCCAATTCGAGCTTCCCAGGGTCTTTGTTTACCTACTTATGCCTCAGCAGTGGCGGGCACCCCTCCCCCAGCCTCGCTGCTGCCTTGCAGTTAGATCTCAGACTGCTGTGCTAGCAATGAGGGAGGCTCCATGGGCGTGGGACCCTCTGGGCCTGGTGTGGGATATAATCTCCTGGTGTGCCATTTGCTAAGACCCTTGGTAAAGCACAGTATTAGGGTGGGAGTTACCCGATTTTCCCGGTGTTGTGTGTCTCAATTTCCTTTGGCTAGGAAAAGGAATTCCCTTCCCCCTTGCGCTTCCCAGGTGAGGCCATGCCTCGCCCTGCTTCAGCTCTTGCTGGTCGGGCTGCACCTGCGCACCAGCGCCAACTGTTCAACATGCCCCAGTGAGATGAACCTGGTACCTCAGTTGAAAATGCAGAAATCACCCATCTTCTGTGTCGCTCATGCTGGGAGCTGGAGGCTGGAGCTGTTCCTATTTGGCCATCTTGGGTGCACCCCCCTTGACTTCTGTTTTTATTGCACTGTGGTCTAAGTGTGTGGTTGGTATGATTTCATTTTTTAAAAATTTATTGACACTTGCTTTATGGCGTATATTCCGGGTGCAGATGAGGAGAATGTATATTCTGTGGTTGTTGGATAGAGTATTCTTCAAATGTCTATTAGGTCCAACTGGTCAAGTATTGAGTTTAATTCCAGAATATCTTTATTAATTTTCTGCCTCAATGATCTGTCTAATGCTGTCAGTTAGGTTTTTGGGTTTCCCACTATTATTATGTGGGTCAGTCTCTTCATAGGTCTATAAGAACTTGTTATGAATCTAGGTGCTCCACTGTCACGTGTTAAGTACTGCTGAATTGAACCCTTTATCACTAGGTAATGCCCTTCTTTGTCCTTTTTTATCACTGCTGGCTTCAAGTCTGTGTTTCTGATATAATAGCAACTCCTGCTCTTTTGTGTTTTGTTTGCATGATAGACCTTTCTCCATTCTTTTAAGTTGAGCCTATGGGTGTTGTTACATGTGAGATGGGTCTCTTAAAGACAACAGACACCTGGGTCTTTTTCTTTTATCCAACTTGCCACTCTATGCCTTTTAACTGGGGCATTTAGTCTGTTTACATTAAAGGTTAATATAGATATATGAAGATTTGATCTTGTTATTGTTGTTAGCTGGTTGTTATATAGGCTTGCTTGTGTAGTTGCTTTATAGTGTTTGTGGGCTATGTACTCAAGTGTGCTTTTGTGGCAGCAGGTATTGTTCTTTCACTTTCATGTTTAGCACTTCTTAAGGACCTCTTATAAGACAGGTCTAGTGATAATGAATTCCCTTAGCATTTGTGTTTCTGAAAATGGTTTTATTTCTCATTCATTTAGGAAGCTTAGTTTGGTAAGATATGAAATTCTTGGTTGGAATTTCTTTTCTTTCAGAATACTGAAAACAGGCTCCCAACTCTTCTGGTTTGTAAGGTTTCTGCTGGAATATCCACTGTTCGCCTGAAGGGGTTCCCTTTGTAAATGACCTGTTCCTTCTCTATAGCTGCCTGTAAGATTTTTTCTGTCGTGTTGACCTTGGAGAATCTGATAACTATGTATCCCAGGGAAGGTCATCTTATATAACGTCTTGCAGGGGTTCTCTAAATTTATTGAAGTTGCATGTTGACCTCTGTAGCAAGCTTGGGGAAGTTTTCATGGGCAATATCCTCAAACATGTGTTCCAAGTTGATTATTCTTTTTTCCCTTTCAGGAATGCCAATTAGTCATAAGTTTGGTCCCTTTTTATTATCTCATATTTCTCAGAGGTTTTGTTCATTTCTAAAGGTTCATTTTTTCTTTATTTTTGTCTACCTGAGTTTATTTGAAGGAGCAGTCTTTGAGCTGTGAGACTGTTTCCTCAGCTTCATCTATTTTGTTATTAATGCTTCCAATTGTATTCTGAAATTCCTGTAGTCAATTTTTCAATTCCAGAAGTTCAGTTTGGTTATTTCTTAAAAAGGTTATACCATCTTTCAACTCTTGTATTGTTTTACTGTTCTTCTTGGATTGGGTTTCAACTTTTTCCTGTTTTTTTTTTTTCTTTTTTCTTTTTTCTTTTTTTTTAGCTTCAACTTTCTTTTCTTTTTTTTTAAGCGTCCTTGCTATCTAGATTCTGAATTCTATATCTGTCATTTCAGTCATTTCAGTCTGGTTAAGAGCCACTGCTGGGGAGCTTGGTGCAATTGTTTGGAGGTAAGAAAACACTCTGGCTTTTAGAATTGCCGGAGTTCTTGTGCTAGTTCCCTCTCATCTGTGAGGGCTGGTGTTCCTTTATCTTTTGAAGTTGCTGTCATTTGGATGGGGCTTTTTATGTTCCTTATTTCCCTTGAGGGTTTGACTGTGGTGTAAGTTGTCTATAGTTGATCGGCTTTGTTTCTGGATGCTTTCAGAGGGCCAAGGCTCTGTACAGGATTTTTACTTGTTGCTAGAACCCTGCATTGGGTTTCACAGGCAATGAAAGTGGGAAGAATTTTTGGTGGTGTAGTTCAGGCTGCAATCAGTAGATGAGGTATAACAGTAAGGGCTTGTACATCCCTATCAAGCAACCAATGACTTTCTCCACAGAATTGGGAAAAAAAGAAACTACTTTAAAGTTCATATGGAACCAAAAAAGAACCCACATTACCAAGACAATCCTAAGCCAAAAGAACAAAGCTGAAGGCATCACACTACCTGACTTCAAACTATACTACAAGGCTACAGTAACCAAAACAGCATGGTACTGCTAACAAAATCGAGATATAGACCAATGGAACAGAACAGAGCCCTCAGAAATAATGCCACACATCTACAACCATCTGATCTTTGACAAACCTGACAAAAACAAGAAAGGGGGAAATGATTCCCTATTTAATAAATGGTGCTGAGAAAACTGGCTAGCCATATGTAGAAAGCTGAAACTGGATCCTTTCCTTGCACCTTATACAAAAATTATTTCAAGATGGATTAGAGACTTAAACATTAGACCTAAAACCATAAAAACCCTAAAAGAAAACCTAGGCAATACCATTCAGGACATAGGCATGGGCAAGGACTTCATGACTAAAACACCAAAAGCAATGGCAACAAAAGCCAAAATTGACAAATGGGATCTAATTAAACTAAAGAGTTTCTGCACAGGAAAAGAAACTACCATCAGAGTGAACAGGCAACCTATAGAATGGGAGAAAATATTTGCAATCTACCCATCTGACAAAGGGCTAATATCCAGAATCCACAAATAACTTACATAAACTTAAAAGAAAAAAATCAAACAACCCCATCAAAAAGTGGATGAAGGATATGAACAGACACTTCTCAAAGACATTTATGCAGCCAACAGACACATGAAAAAATGCTCATCATCACTGGCCATTAGAGAAATGCAAATGAAAACCACAGTGAGATACCATCTCACACCAGTTAGAATGACAATCATTAAAAGGTCAGGAAACAACAGGTGCTGGAGAGGATATGGACAAATAGGAAGACTTTTACACTGTTGGTGGGACTGTAAACTAGTTCAACCATTGTGGAAGACAGTGTAGTGATTCCTCAAGGATCTAGAACTAGAAATACCATTTGACCCAGTGATCCCATTACTGGGTATATACCCAGAGGATTATAAATCATGCTACTGTAAAGACACATGCACACATATGTTTATTGCGGCACTATTCACAATAGCAAAGACTTGGAACCAACCCAAATGTCCATCAATGATAGACTGGATTAAGAAAATGTGGCACATATATACCATGGAATACTATGCAGCCCTAAAAAAGGATGAGTTCATGTCCTTTGTAGGGACATGGATGAAGCTAGAAACCATCATTCTCAGCAAACTGTTGGAAGGACAGAAAATTAACACTGCATGTTCTCACTCATAGGTGGGCATTGAACAATAAGGACACTTGGACACAGGATGGGGAACATCACACACTGGGGCCTGTTGTGGGGTGGGAGGAGGGGGGGATAGTATTAGGAGAAATACCTAATGTAAATGACAAGTTAATGGGTGCAGCACCCCAACATGGCACATGTATGCATATGTAACAAACCTGCACGTTGTGCACATGTACCCTAGAACTTTAATAATTAAAAAAAAAGAAAAAAAGAGTAAGGGCTTGTAGATAGACTCTAGCTGAGCCATGTGCCTCTCAGTGTATTTCAGTGCATTGGCAGCAGTGCTCTCTGGTGGGGCAGACAGGGTTGGGAGAGAGACGATCCCCTCACCAAGTCCATTCCTGGCTCTTAAGGGAGCCCTGTCCAATCACTGGTGCCGTGCCTGCCTTTCCTTAGCCTCAAAGGGGGCTCTGGTGAGCTGTGCTCCTCCCTTCCTTTGAGGTGGTCCAAACCAAAGGTTAGGTCACCGGGAGACCCACAGCTCTCTGGAGGCCCACTGAGGTCCTCTGTGCTTGGCAGAGTGAGAGCAGGTTGTGGAGTATATCTGTGGTCTGTGGGTGGTCTGTTGATGCAGTAGGTCAAGGGTGGAGCATCTCTGGGCAGGGCAGTGTTGTTGTGGGTGTGCAGCTGGTGTGGTGCCCATGTCTCAGGTTTTTTTGCCAGTAGTCAGCAGTGGGATTTGCAGCAGTATTCACAATAGCAAAGACTTGGAACCAACCCAAATGTCCATTAGTGATAGACTGGATTAAGAAAATGTGGCACATATACACCATGGAATACTGTGCAGCCATAAAAAAGGATGAGTTCATGTCCTTTGTAGGGACATGGATGAAGCTAGAAACCCTCGGGTTTTTTGTTTTTTTTGGTTTTTTGGGGTTTTTTTTGCCAGCAGTCAGCAGTGGGACTTGCGGCAGTATTCACAATGGCAAAGACTTGGAACCAACCCACATGTCCATCAATGATAGACTGGATTAAGAAAATGTGGCACATATACATCATGGAATACTATGCAGCCATAAAAAAGGATGAGTTCATGTCCTTTGTAGGGACATGGATGAAGCTAGAAACCATCATTCTGAGCAAACTACTGCAAGGACAGAAAACCAAACATGGTATGTTCTCACTCATAGGCGGGAATTGAACAATGAGGACACTTGGACACAGGATGTCCTCACATCACACACCAATAGGTCTCCTTCTGATGAGTGTCCCAGAATTTGGCCTGACCAGCTTTTGTCCCAAGCCTTCTGAACCCAGATTGATGGGCTGTTAGGCATTCAGGACCATGAGGCTTCCCTGAGGAGAGGCTGCGGCTGCCAGACAGGCCACACCCCTCCCAGACTGGCCCAGCAGAAGCAGGCACACCCAGCTCCTGTGTCAGCCCATGAACCCCTGCCTCACTCTTCCCAGCACATTGAGAGTGAGGGTTCTTCCTTCACTTAAGTTTTGGCCACAGATCTCTGTTCAGTACTCCTGGGCTGCATGCTCTAACCCTGGGAGATTAGGAGTGGGTCCATGGCTTTGTTGTCTGGCCCCTCAAGGTTGAGCACCAGCCATGCAGGGGCTGGGGGCGCTCCAGGTCCTCCTAGGATGCCAACAAAAATGCTGTAGTGGTAGTTGCTAGCAAAAGCACTCTGTTGGGGCAGAGTAGGCTGTGCTGTGTGCCCGCTCCTATGGGAGTGGCCAGAAAGGGCCTCTGGGATCGGTCAGTGGACAGGTGGGCGCACAGGTCAGATATGTCCTGGTAATGCAGGAAAGACAGCCCTGCTCTCTCCCGGTTCAGTAGTCAACAAAGGTTACAGTCTCATAGAGAAATATGTAGAGCCTTGGGGGATGAGCATCTATGGCCATGTTTTGTTACAGCTGTCCCCACGCAAAGAGGCTCAAACTCTATCTCTGCTGACTCTCCAGGCGGTTCCCCCTGCCAACTCATATGTCCATGGGGGTCATAGGGTCTCCTGCAGCTAGGATCTTGGAGATCTGTTATGAGAATGGGCTTGTCTGCAGTTACTTCATCCAACCCTTTCTTAGGAGTTGTTCAGGGCCAGGAATAAGTTCCAGAGCTTGGCAACCCCATGCAGGGTTCCGAGCTTCCTCTCTCTTCAGCCCTGGTGTCTGCATCATCTCTCCATTGACTCTCAGTGCTTTCTCCCCAAAGATCTGTTCAAAGTATGATGGTTTACTCTATATTTTGGTCTCTCTTGGTGGAGGATGCTCTTCCTGGCTGCATCTAGTTGGCCATTTGTCCCTCTCTTGCACTTTTTAATTAAATTTGTTCCTATTTTATTTTTTGATACTATTTTAAATGGAATTTAAAAATTTTCATTTTTGAACTGTTCATTGATGGTGTATATAAATACAAATGAGTTTAGTATATTGATCTTTTGTCCTGCAACCTTGCTGAACTCATTTATTAGTTCTGATAGTTTTTTAGTGGGTTCCCTGAGATTTTCTAGATACAAAATGATGTCATCTGCAAAAATAGTTTTATTTCTTCCTCTTCAATCTGGGTGCGTTTTCTTGACTAGTTGTTCTGGCTAGCACTTTCAGTATAATATTAATGTTGAATAGATGTGGCAAGAATAGACATCCTTGCATGTTCCTGATCTTACAGGAAAAGCATCTAGTCTTTCACCATTAAATATGATGATAGCTGGGGACTTTTCATTGGGGTCCTTTATCAAATTGAGGAAGTTCCCTTTTAGTCCCAGTTTTGTTTGGTGGTTTTAACCATAAAAGGGTGTTGGATTTCCTGTTCTCTATTAAAATGATCATGTGGCTTTTGTTCTTTATTCTGTTAACATGGTGTATCATATGGATTGATTTTCAAATGTTAAAACAACTTTGCATCCATAGGATAAATACCACTTCATCATGGTGTATAATCCTTTTAATATGCTGCTGCATTTGGTTTACTAGTATCCTGTAACGGCTATTTGCATCTACAGGCATACCTCAGAGATAGTGTAGGTTCAGTTCCAGACCACGGCAATAAAGTGAATATTGCAATAAAGTGAGTCACACAAAGTTTTTGTTTCTCAGCGCATATAAAAGTTACATTTACACTATACTGTAGCCTACTAAGTGTGCAATAGCATTATGTCTAAAACCAAAACAATGTACATTCTTAATTAAAAATACTTTACTGCTTTTTAGCATTTTTTAATGCTAATGTTCACCTGAGACTTTAGTGAGTCCTAATCTTTTTGCTAGTGGAGTCTTGCCTCAATGTTGATGGCTGTTGACTAATCAAGGTGGTGGTTGCTGAAGGTTGGGTGGTTGTAGAAATTTCTTAAAATAAGACAACAATGAAATTTGCTACATTGATTGAGCCCTACTTTCACAGAAGATTTTTCTGATGCTGTATGATAGCATCTTACCCACAGTAGAAATTCTTTCAAAATTGGGGTTTTCTTAAACCCTGCCTCTGCTTTGTCAACTAACTTTATGGAATATTCCAAAGCTTTTGTTGTCATTTCAACTATGTTCACAGCATTTTCACCAGGAGGATTTCATCTCAAGAAAACATTTTCTTTGCTCATCCATAAGAAGTAACTCCTCATCCATTCAAGTTTATGATGAGATTGCAGTATTCAGACACATCTTCAGGATAATTCTAGTTCTCTTGCTATTTCTACATCTGCAGTTACTTCCTCTACTAAAGTTTTGGATCCCTCAAAGTTAGCCATGAAGATTGGAATCAACTCCTTCCAAACTCCTATTCGTGTTGGTATTTGACCCCCTTCTCATGAATCATAAATGTTCTTAATGGAATTTAGAATGGTGGATCCTTTTCAGAAGGTTTTCAATTTGCTTTGCCCAGGTCTTTCAGAGAAATCACTATCCATGACAGCTATAGCCTTATGAAATCTTATTTCTTAATAAGACTTGAAAGTCTGAATTAATCCTTGGCCATGGGCTGCAGAATGAATGTTGTGTTAGCAGGAATGAAAATATTAATCTTGTTGTACATCTCCATCAGAGCTATAGGTGTACTGTCAATGAGCAGTAATGTTTTGAAAGGAATCTTTTTTTCTGAGTAGTAGTTCTCAACAGTGTGCTTAAAATATTTAGTAAACCGTGCTATAAACAGATATGCTGTCATCCAGGCTTTGTTGTTCTACTTGTAGAACACAGTCAGAGTAGATTTAGCATAATTCTTAAGGGCACAAGGATTTCTGGAATGGTGAATGAGCATTGGCTTCAACTTAAAGTCAACAGCTGCAATAGCGCCTAACAAAAGAGTCAGTCTGTCCTTTGAAGACAGGTATTGACTTCTCTACCCATCAAAGTCCTAGATGGCAACTTCTTCCATTTTAGGCTAGATGCCTACAATCAACAGAAGGCTGTTTTGTCTACATTGAAAATCTGTTGTTTTTCAGATTTTCCTCAATGATCTTAGATTTTCTGGATAATTTGCTGCAGCTTCTGTATTAGCACTTGATGCTTCACCTTACACTTTTATGTTATGGAGATGTCTTCTTTCCTTATACCTCATGAACAACCTCTTTATTTTCAAACTCTACTTCTGCAGCTTCCTCTCTGCTCTGTCTTCATAGAACTGGAGACAGCTATGGCTATGCTCTGAATTAGGATTTTGCTTAAGGAAATGTTGTAGTTGGTTTGATCTTCTATCCAGACCATTAAAACCACTAAAAATTTCTCCCTATCAGCAATAAGGCTGTTTTGCTTTCTTATCATTTGTGTGTTCACTGGAGCAGCATTTTTATCCTCCAGGCACTTTTATTTTGCATTTACAACTTGGCTAACTGGTGCAAGAGGCCTAGTTTTTGGACTATCTCAGCTTTCAACATGGCTTCCTCACTAAGCTTAATCATTTCTAGCTTTCAATTTAAAATGAGAGATATGTGACTCTTTTTTTCACTCTAACACTTAAGAGGCCATTGTACGATTATTAATTGGCCTTATTTCAAAATTGTTGTGTCCCGGAGAATAAAGAGGGCTGAGGAGAGGGAGAGAGACAGCAGAAGGACCAATGAGTGTAACAGTCCACATGCACGCACACATGCATGCACACACAATTTATCATTTAAGTTCATCCTCTCATACGGGTGTAGTCTGTGATGCCCCCAAACAATTACAATAGTATCATCAAATACCACTGAACCCCTTAACAGATATTCTAATAAAAAAGTTTGAAATATTGCAAAAATTACCAAAATGTGACACAGAGACATGAAGTTAGCACACGCTGTTGGAAAAATGGCACAGTGAGACTTGCTTGATGCTGGGTTGCCACAAACCTTTAATTTATAAAAAACACAGTATCTGCAAAGTGCCGTAAGATGAGGTATACCTGTATATTCATCAGAAATATTGGTCTTTAGCTTGTTTTGTTTTCCCTTGTTACGTCTGTCTGGTTTTCGTATCAGGGTAATGCTGGCTTCATAGAACAAATTGAGAACTGTTCCCTCTTCTTTTTGTAAGAGTTTGTGAATGATTGTTGTTAATTCTTCTTTAAACGTTTAGTAGATGTATTAGGTTGAATAGTGTATCCGAATTTCATCTATTCAGAATATCAGCATGAGACTCAGTTTAGAAATATGACTTATATTAATTTCCTGGGGCTGTTGTAACAAAGTACTATAAATTGAATGGTTTAAACAACAATTTTTGACTGTTTTGGAGGTTAGATGCCTAAAATCAAGGTGTTGGCAGGGTTGGTTCTTTCTGAGGATTGTGAGGGGTTATCTGCTTCATGCCTGTCCTAGGTTGTGGTAGATTCAGACACCCTTTGGTTTGCGGATGGTGTTTCTCCGTATCTGCACATCATCTTCCTTCTCCATGTGTCTGTGTCATTTCCGTGCCACCCCCTCCCCTTTTTTTTTCCTGAGACGGAGTCTCCCTCTGTCGCCCAGGCTGGAGTGCAGTGGCGCAATCTCCACTCACTGCAAGCTCCGCCTCCTGGGTTCATGCCATTCTCCTGCCTCAGCCCCCACCCCGAGTAGCTGGGACTACAGGCGCCGCCACCACGCCCGGCTACCTTTTTTTGCATTTTGAGTAGAGACGGGGTTTCACTGTGTTAGCCAGGATGGTCTCCATCTACTGTCCTCGTGATCCACCCGCCTCAGCCTCCCAAAGTGCTGGGATTACAGGCGTGAGCCGCCGCGCCCGGCCGTCATTTCCCCTTTAATAAGGACATCAGTCATACTGGGCTAGGGTTCCCTGTAATGATCTCATTTTAATTTGCTTACCTCTGTAAAGACCTGACTTCCAAATAATGTCACATTCTGATGTATTAGTGGGTAGGACTTAACATGTCTTTCTTACCAGTGGACACAATTCGGTTCATTGCAGTCTATGCAGATCCAGTTAAGATAAGGTCATAATGGATTAGACTGGGCTATACATGCAATATAACTAGTGTCCTTATAAGAGGAGGCAGACAAGAAAGACACAAAAATATGCAGAGAGTAATGCCAAGTGAAGACAATGGCAGAGATTGCAGTGAGGCATCTAACAAGCCAAGAATTGCCAGCAACCACAGAAGCGAGAAAACAAGTCTCCTTCAGAGCCGCCACTCTCTATCTTCTCTCCTTCCAGGTCAATGCATGTATTTGATCATCAAGGCTGTTTTTTGTTGTTGTTGTTTTTTGTTTTTTGTTTTTTTTAAATCCCTTTATCTTTTTTCTCTGTGGTTCAGTTTGGACATTTTTTATTGACCTGTGCTCAAGTTCACTGATCCTTTCTTGTGTGTGTCCAATTTGCTGTAAATCCCATCCAATGAATTTTTGATTTTAGATACTTTTTGGTTTTAGGATTTTTTTTCCCCCTAGTTTCCAGGCCTCTTCTGAAACTTCCCATCGTTTTACTTATTATATCCACATTTCTCTGTACACATTTTTAAAACACTGAAGAATCTGTCTGCCAATTCCAACATCTAGGTCACCAGTGGGTCTGCTTTTTTTATTGACTATTTTCAAAAATAGTCAATAAAATAGCCACTTTATTAGACGTGGTCGATTTCCATTTTGTAGTTGGCTCTAGAAACAGCCCTAAGGTCTTAGACATGGTCTTAATTTTTACACATGCCCTTCTTGGATTTCAACATAAAGTTAAGTGTTTATCAAGCCCCTCCAAATTTGAACTTCAATCTGTGTTTGTGGTGCTGGTCAACTGCTGAGACCGCTGCTCAGATCTTTCTGCCTTTTGGTGGTTTTCTGTGACCATCTTGGAGTTTCATTCTGTGCACACAAATTTAATCAGCCAACCATCTGAGGGAAGTTTGTATGTAGATTTGGGGACTTCTTTTTCCGATTCCTTGCAGTCTAGGATTTCCTTCTTCAATTTCCAGCCTCTGTTTGCTCTCAAATAAGATCTGACTCCTCAGCCTAATATTATTCGTCACCATCTGCATGAACTCTACCTTCAGGGTGCTGAGTGCATGGTGGACACTCTCTGGGAAAAAGCTGAGATCTTACCCAGTGAACACCTTTTTAACAGGGATCAAATGCCCTACAGTTTCTGTTCACTTACCTGGGACATCACTCTAAATAATATTTCGTTCCAAATTATTACTAAGCTTTAGTCTGATACAAGCTAGTCTTGTACTGCCAGAAGCTAGAATCAATTTTTGTTAATATTCACACATGATGGCTTACTTCCTCTTTTTGATAGTAATTTCGTATCTGAATTTAGTTAGTGGGAGTATGGGGGTCAGGATTGACATTTTTTTTTTTTTTCCCAAAGGACTTTATTATTTTAAGACAGAATCTTGCTCTTCTGTCCAGGCTGGAGTGCAGTGTTGCAATCTCGGCTCACTGCAACCCCCACCTCCCAGATTCAAGTAATTCTCATGCCTCAGCCTCCCAAGTAGATAGGACTACAGGGGCACCACCACACCACATAATTTTTGTATTTTAGTAGAGATGGGATTTCGCCATGTTAGCCAGGCTGGTCTCAAACTCCTGGCCACAAGTGATCCACTCACCTTGGTTTCCCACAGTGCCGGGATTAAAGGTGTGAGTCACTGTGCCCTGCCAAGACTTGTTTTATTCTGATGGTTTTCAGGAAGTGGTATAAATCTTAAGACTCACTTTATTTTCTTGATCTGCGGACTTCATGAATGTGGCATTAAATCCCTGATCTACGTGAGAGGAGGCCTATGATTACAGAGGTGGCACCATCATCTCATGTACTACCTGGAAAAGGGGCGGAGTCAGTCAGATTACCCTTTGGTTTCAAGAGGCTGACTTCCCTATCCACCCTTCACTTGTAGGTGTTAACACCTATTAATATTCCAACTGAAGATGCAGAGATTTTTGGTTGGTTGTTTTTGTTGAGACAGAGTCTCACTCTGTCACCTAGGCTGGAGTGTAGTGGTGTGATCTTGACTCACTACAACCTTTGCCTCCCGAGTTCAAGCCATTCTCCTGTCTCAGCCTCCTGAGTAGCTGGGATTATGGGCGTGTGCCACCATGCCCAGCTAATTTTTGTATTTTTAGTAGACATGGGGTTTCACCATGTTGGCCAGGCTAGATTCGAACTCCTGACCTCGGGTGATCTACCCACCTCGGCCTCCCAAACTGCTGGGATTACAAGCGTGAGCCACCATGCCCAGCTGTATCTTTGGTTTAATTACCCAACTTTGTTCAGGCCCCCAAACTCTAGGCATTATACTTTGTTCTTAGAAGAGGAAGGGCTTTCATACTTAAGAGTTACAATTATCATCGAAGTTCAGGTTTATCATTTTTCAAATTTGTCTGGTCTTTAGGAATTTTCTGTATTTTCCGGTAAGTTCAGTATTCCACTTTAAAGTACATTTGTGGTAACTTATTCAGCCTTTGGATGTTTTGTAGCAATGCAGGACTTTTCAGAAAACCTTGATGCCAGCAGGGTGAATACCTTCATCACTTTCCCCAGCACTTTGTTGAGGCATAATTTACATACAGCAAAATGCATATATCCCAAGTATACAGCTCACTATATTTTAAAATATATACACACATACATATATATGTATATGTTACTACTACTGCAATCGAGATATAGAACATTCCATCATTCCAGAAAGTTCTCCTATGCTCTTCTTCAGTCTATACTCACCCCCAAAGATTCCATATTTGTTTTTGAGCTTCATATAAATGGAATATGTCTAGTTTCTTTTGTTCAACAATGTTTTAAAGATTTACCTACATTGTTTTGCCAGTATATCATTTTTATTATTTTTAGAGACAAGGTCTCAGTCTGTCACTCAGGCTAGAGTGCAGTGGCATGATCACAACTCACTGCAGGCTTGCACGCCTGGGCTCAAAGGATCCTCCTACTTCAGCCTGCTGAGTAGGTGGGACTATAGGCGTGTACCACCATGCCCAGCTGATTTTTAAATTTTTCTGTAGAGATGGTGTCTTGCCATCTTGCCCAGGATGGTCTTGAACTCCTGGGCTCAAGTGATCCCGCCTTGGCCTCCCAAATTGTTAGGATCACAGGTGTTAGCCATTAAGCCCAGCCCATTCTTTTAATGGCAGACTAGTATCCAATGTATAAATATACCATTACTTGATTATTAGCTTGTTGACAGTTATTTGGGTAGTGTCAGATTGGAGATATTAGAAATAAAACTGCTATTCTTGTACAAGTCTTATTGTAAAAACATACCCTCATTTATCTTGGGTAGATCTTTAAAAGTGGAATCACTAAGTCACAGGGTAGGCATTATGTTTACCTTTATAAGCAACCGGCAAACTGTTTCCTGAGGTGATTAAACCATCTTGGACTTCTATCAGTTGTTCCACATTCTCACCATTTGGCGGGTATGCAGTGGTATTTCATTGTGGTTTCATTCTACATTCCCTGATGGCTGATGTTTGAGTGCCACTTCCTATGCTACCCCTGTATCTGGAGAGCTTCTGTGAAGTATGTATTCAATTCACTCATTGTTAAAGTGGGTAGATGTTACAATGGTTTAAAATGTTCTTTGCTTTCCTTTGTTAGTTCTGTGTATTGTGAATATTTTCTCTTAGGCTGTGGCTTGCCTTTTCAAAGTATCTTTTTGATGAGAAGTATCTAATTTTGATGAAATTTGTCAGTTTTGTTTAATCTTCCTGAGATATCTTCGCCTAAGATATCCTTGTCTACCTCAATGTCATGAAGATAGTCTGTGTTTCCTTTTACAAGATGTATTGTTTTGCTATTCACATTTAGTTCTATAATCCATTTCGAATAAATTGTGCACAGTATGAAGAAGGCATCAACATTGCTTTTTACCAGACATCCAGTTACTTCAACTCCAACTGAAAAATCTTTCCTTTTTCTATTGAATAGCTTGTTTTTGCTGAAAAGCCTATAACAATATATATATAAAACAATATATATATATATAATAAAAAAAAAATATATATATATTTCTGGACATGTCTGTTGATCTATTTGTTGTTTATCCTAACTCTAGTACCATACTCTCTTAACTGTTGTAGCTTTAGAGCAAGTCTTGACATTGGGTAGTACAAGTGCTCCAATTTTATTTTTCTTCTTCAAAATTATCTTGGCTACTTAGAGTCTGTTGCATTTTCATATATGTAGTTGCCAATTTCTACAAGATAGCCTTGTGGGATTTTGATTTCATTGAATCTAGATATCAATTTGTGGGGAACTGTCATCTTACCATTATGCAGTACTTCAATCCATGAGCATAGAATATCTATTTATTTTGGTGCTCTATAATTCTTCCCAGCACTGTTTTGTAGTTTTCAGAGTAGAGGTCTTGCACATCTTTTGTTAACTTTCTTCCTACTTAGAAGTTTGACTTCTCTGATGCTATTGCAAATGGCATATTTCAATGTTGAATTTTCAAGTGTTTGTTGCTAGGGTAGAGATACACAACTGAATTTCATATATTTGCCTCATATTCTGCAAAATTATCAGTCCTGGTAGATTATCAAGCAAATGCTTGGCAATCTTCAAGAAATCAGAGAATGGAGAAAATGTCATCTAATTAGAAACAGATCTAATTTTCCAAATGGCTTAAAAAGTGACTCATTCTTTGTATACAACCCCTCACAGTTATGACCTCAGAAACACTACCTTCTAAGTTTCTTTTTCCTTTGAAGAACAGGTAACTAGAGAGTTAAATTTGCTCTTGCTATACTTCTTGGAAGATGAGAAGAGCATCAAATCCTTACAAAGAGGAACCTCTGTTTTTCAGCTAAACGCAGAATGGGAGCAACGAGGACATGGTCTGCATGATGTCCTCCATCCGCAGAATGGATGAATATTCCCAATGTTCAATGGCAGCACTATTTCTCAAGAATGCCAATTAAGACAGAGAGATATATTAAAATAGACTGGGACTGGCATGAATAGATTTGCGAGATTCAAATTATCCTTAATTGTCACATTTAAGAATTCCTCACTGGTTAAATAATAATCCCATTTTTTCATCCTTCATTTTATCTTTTCTTTTTTTTTTTTTTTTTTAGAGACACGGTTTCTTCTATGTTGCCCAGGCTGGAGTGCAGTGGCACCATCATAGCTCACTGCAACCTCAAACTCCTGCCCTCAAGTGGTCCCACCATCTCAGCTTCCCAAAATGCTAACATTACAGGCATGAGCCAGTACCCAGCCATTGTTTTCTTTTTCATTCTTTTCTTCCCAATTTGATTTATAATAGAGTGATAAGCATCTGCCAAATTACAAATAATTATGACAAACAGGGATCCACTCTTTCAAATAAAACCAATGTGAGGCACAACTATACAGGAATATTTTGTATTTTCAAAGTATTTAGGAATTCTTTAATTAGAAAAATAAAGGCAATGGGAATATCTATCAGGTTCTAAAAGTACCCATGAATTAAATCACTTACATCTCCCACTTAAAAAACAAAACCAAACCTTAAATCACATTGCTGTTAAGCTTTCATACAGTAAGAAATAAGACCAAGCTATGCTGGAGTACAAAAACCTGAAATTCTGAGCATGAAAATAATTTATTGATTAGACATCTTGCTTATTCAAGCATTAGGCCTACTGGAGATAGAATTCACACAGCTCATGGAAAAGGAAAAAAAAAAAAATCCATCCAGCACCTGCTTCCTTTCAAATTTCCTGGGGACATGGTTTATGCATTTTGTACTACAGCCTCACCCTAAAGCATCCCCATGTGCTTGATGTTGATTAACTTGAACAGGATATGAGAAACTTTGTGTACACTCAACCTCGCAAACATAATTAGTGATGCGACTTTCGGAAACATTCGTAGGCACAAGAAATAGCACTGCCTGCAGTGAAAGTCCTTGATAATCAAAGAAAAGAATTCCATTAAATATAATTTTACAAATATGAAAGAAAATATATGCATTTTTGCCAACAGACTGCTCTACATATCAGGAAAAATGTCTTAATGAGATTCCTCCTATGAGATTAAAAGGTTACCTTTTAATTGACAACTTTTAACTGACACTCAGGTGATTCTGTGGTATAAAAAAAAATCAGAGAAAAATAAAACTGATTTAGCCTAAAATTTAGGAAAAGAAATGCAAGCCTATTAATATGGAATAATAGCTGCACTTCTTTGGCTAAGTCATTAAAAAATGCCAATTATACATTTTCAGTCAAATTTTATTTAAAAAAAAGCAGCAGATAAACATTACAATTCAATAATCTAATCTAAATGTGCACTTGACAATGAAGCATATCTGAGTATGGAGTGAAAAAGGTTTTCCAAAAAACCATCAAATATATTATCTCCAAATACCCAAATAATAAATCACTTCTGCAGGCCTTTTGTTAAGTGGAATCATAAACAAAGAACTGAAGATTTATTGCTGTGAAAACAAATCTGTGGTACAGTAGTACGAATCTTGGGTATTTAGCATAATCAGTTGGGTCAAGAAGTTGGAAATGTGGTAAGAAATGTGTGTGTGTGTGCACACGTCAATCTATAAGCCGGCTGACCCAGGAGCGACTGAAACATCTAATTTGTTCAGTTGAGATCAGACATTGTTAAATTTCCATTTTTAAGAAGGCAATTAAAAATTACAATTCCAACAGCCCACAAACCAAACAAAAAAAACTGTAGAAAGTAAAACTATATTCAAAGAGCCTTTTTTTTTTTTTTAGCTCAATTTCAGCACCCCAAGGAAAATAAAAGCATCCATGACTATCACAGATGAAAACAAAATGAATGTCACTGGAATCAGTTATTTTTCCCCACTGAGGTATAAAATCTAGATAGAAATTTGATACTATACTATAACAAATTGTACTTCTCATAGTTCTGTTTTAATTTCCTTTAAACCCTGTTTAATACAGTTTTTTTGTTGTTGTAAAAATGTTGTTTTCATGATTCTGAATCTGGTTCCAGTTCTTTTATTTTTATATCAATATTTAATATACTGGCTACCAGTTCTAATCAGGAAAAAAAATCTTGGAAATCTCTTCATTATGACAGCACGTTCAGCAGAAATTACTGATGTGCAAGCAAACCATAAAAGGTACAGTTCTCCAGAAAGCATATTTTGTTGATTTTTTTCATTGTCTCAATATTCTTTACCATGATTTTCGGAGAAAGACTCTTTCAGTCTTGTAAACATCAGTGTGCACAGTCTCATTACTATGCAGTTTCACGTCCATGGACAGGAAGGCTGGTTCACAGCTAGTGAAAAGCTAGAGAAGTCTAAGTTTTAATGGCTGATAAACCTTACATCCTGCAGAGGAGGAAAGCACTTTTCCTTTTTTGCTACTTAAGAATGTGGCAGAAATGTATGCTGAGGTAGCCCAGTCAATCCTTATTTTTTTCGTGTTTTTTTTTTGTAAATTTGGTCTCAGAATATTTCTGGCAGGGTGACGTTTCGAAGAAGCCACTGCTGGGACCGACTTCCATTACAGTCTCTAATGCTGGGCACCTGGCTATCCTCTTCTGTGGCTTTATCCAGGCACTGATTACTGTTCACATGCTGCAGGGTTAATTTCTGAAAGTAACAGAAAAAAATCTTAACATGAGAGTAGAAGAAAACAAAACACCTCAAGCATGTTTTGGTGATTATTAAATTCCTCTGTAGAAAAGGAGTTTTTTTGGTAATATACATTATTTAAAAGACATTGGAGAAAAAGTAGGTAGGTGGATGGATGGATAGAGAGAGAGAAGAAGAAGAAGAGATAGGTAGATAGGCAGGTAGGTCGATAAAGAGGTATGAGGGAGGGAGAAAGGCACTGGGGTCCAGCAGGGTATACTTGACTTGCTGCAAGATGACCTAAATTCTAAGTCCTAATTCTGGCATAAGCTCTGTAACACTATGAGAAGCTTCTCTTTTTTTGTGCTTCAGTTTCCTAAACAACAAAAAAAGACCAGATTAGTGGTTCCTAATTTAGGCATTCTCAACCTATTTTCAAACAGCTATTTCAAAATTGTTTCATTTCTCTATGATAAGGCTGTTCAAGTTAATTCTGTGATTTCAAAGCTCAAGTTTTTAGAAACTCAGGTGTTTCTGATAACTCAAAATCATAAAACTGTTGGGACAGCTGAGATTTAGTAAAATCAATCTTATGCCTATGTCCACAGCAAACCCAGAGGCTATCCTGGTGGTTAAAGGAGATGGTGTGGTACAGAAAGAAAAGCACAGGAATGTGGAGTTGAGTTCATAGCCTGGGTAACTTGAGGTTTCTCATTTTAAAAATTAGGATCACATTATATATTTTGAGCAGATTTTGGGAAACTACATAGATAATGAAGATAAAGGACAGAGTGCCTCATCTACAAAGGAGATTCTTAATAAATGGTTAACAGACATAGCTATATATTTTACTTATTTAAGTTCTAGATTTGATGCTGCAACATGTTATTAGGATACTTTTGAAAGGGCAGGGCAGGTAAGAATTAACAGATAGATAGTTAACAATGATCCACATCAATGATTGTGATAATATGCTCTGGTCATGTTAAGGACTTCAAAGTAGTTGTACACAGGAATGTGCATTAAGCATTACTCTACGAATGCACATTAACTCGAAGGAAATGTAAAATGTTTAACACATAGTTATCTGATTCTTTTACTCATGGCTCTATTTTAATGTAGTTCTTTTATCTGAAACATTTCATTTTCATAAGGCCTTTTTTGCACCTATTAGAACTTAAAACAAAATCTAATAATTGTATACTACTTAGGCTTCCAGCCATTTATTATTCTTCCGTGTTGTGGTCAAAGTAGGACCTGGCAGATGACAGTCTACCTTTGCAGATGTCACTATTGACAATGTCTTTAGGTTCAGGATTCTATCTTTAATGCTTCCAAATGTAAGACTAGAACCTGGAAGAGTCAGCAAGGCTGTCGGAATTTTTTTTTTTTTAAATGCAGACTTTGTGTAGTTTATTGAGAGGAGGGGCTTTGCAGTCAGACATTCCTGGGGTACTTCCAGATTTGTCACACACCAACTATATGCTTCTGAGCAAAAACTTAAACTCTTTGAGACCCAGTTTCCTCATCTATAAAAAGGGGACAAAAATACCTCACTGGGGTTTCATGAGGAAACACTGAGATAATGTACATAAAGTGCTGCCTATCCCCACGTAAATGCTTGATAAATGGTACAATGACATTTACATACAATGGTAATTTGCATTTATAGCATAATGCTTATTATTGGAAAATACAACATCCTAGCAACGTCCTGAGCAGTCATGGACACAATCCAGCAGCCAGAGCGCTGCGGCTCAGTGTGCACACTGCTGCCAATGCCTTCAGTCTCAGGAAAGACCAAAACAAGAGAAACTCTCAAACATTCTGGGAATTCCCGCAAAGCTTACCCCAGTGGCCTCCCTCATCAGGCCCATGGTCACTATTACTAAAAACAAAAAACCCCAATTAAGAACAACGAAAAATTTAGTTGGGAGAGTTGGTCTCTTTCAACCCAATTTCTAAAAATGTGCATTTCACTCATCTAGATTCATTAAAATAAACCCATCACAAAGACATAGGTTATTGCTCTGTGCTGAGTATTTAACTGTTTGACATCAGGACAGAATCCCCATAGCTTGGAAGGTAAGAAGCACCCCCAGGAAGCCTAGACTCTGGTGGAGAACCCTGTTCCAGATACAACTCTGGCTGCTGCCAGCAGGCACACAGCCTTGTGGGTTGGAACCCTGTGGGTAGGATGCTGTCATCAAGCACTCCTCAGAGGACTCAGGCAACACCAGCTAGTCTCCATCCAGAGAGAGCTGGACTAAGGCATCAGGACAAGCAGGTGACAAGCATCTAACTGTACACCTTTGAAGAAGAGGATAAAAGCTATAATTAATCATTGCCTGCATCCTAGAACCTACTCCTAATCTCTAGATGCAACTAGGTCTAAAATCTGCATTTTATTCCAGAAAGGACAAAAGCAGTCAAAGCAAAAGAGCCCAGTGCCTTATTATAAATTTTATGTAATATGTAATATAAGGAAGACTCAAAACTATTAATTGAAAATAGTGTGGGACTGTACAAAGAAACCTGGATCTAGAATCAAAAATTCCAGATTTGAGATCTAGTCATACTATCTGGCTGCTTGGGGACCTTGGGAAATTAATTCTGAGTTTCAATTTCTACTTGTATAAAAAGTATCCTGGGTTTAATTTCTAGGGTTACTTTGAAATCTAAGAATTCATGATTTTAGATTACAGATAATTGACATAGTATTCTGTTATTTTTCTAGACTGTTGTGTTTTCAATGGATGGAGGCAGGATGATTCTGATGGGCTGTTCCCCTCCAGTGCTTCCCCTGCAGTCTGCTCAGGCTGTTGGACCTGCACTGCAACTCAACTTCTCCCTCTGCCCAGGGAGAGGGAGGTATTCCTTTTACAGGTATTGACCCAAAAAGTGCTCCCTAATAAACATCCTGAATGCTCAACTTTATCTTGGAGTCTGCTTCTGGGCGAAATCAACTCCCAGTATTAATGTTTTATCTCAGCGGGAAAAAACCTTGCAAAGTGATCTACCAGTTTTAAAACTTCACACTCATAACTGGCTCTTTCTAAATACTCTAACTCCAGCTTTTTACCTGTCTCATCAAACATTTACTTTTGGAATACTGTTGTGGTAGACTGTGTAGGTTGGCTAGCCAACAGTCCTTCCCAATCCCTGTATCTCTCTTGGCCATCTCACACTCTAACGACTAGAAAACCAAAGACTTGCTTTCCCAGCTTCCTTTGCAGCTGGGGGTCACCATGGGATGAAGTTCTGGTCCATAAGACATAAGCAGAGCCTGCTAAGGGGGTTCCAGAAAAACCTTTTACTTTGCTAATAAAGAGTAACGCTAATAAAGAGCAACAACAGTGGCAGTGTCCCATTCCCCTTCCCCTCCCGCTTCTGCCTGGAGTTGGGATGTGACAGAGCTGCAGCAACCATCTTGTGGCCACAAGGAAAAGCTAAGAATATTACAACAATGTTATCCCTGACATCACTATGCCACTGAATTTACTTACCTCTAGACTTATGTAAGAAAAAGAAATCCCTCTTTGTTTTAGCTATAATAAATACGTTTTTAAAAATACTGCTTAATTAATATACTGTCATTTTCCAATAAACTTAAAAGAAAGAGGTTTTTCATTTTTAAAATTTTGTGGTTGTCACAATGGCTATGGGGTGCTACTAGCACTTACTGTCTGGAGCCAGAGATGCTACACACCCTGCAATGCATGGGGCAGTCACACCCAAAATGGCAGTAGCACATACCATGGGAAACCCTGGAACAGCACATTCAGGCCATTTCCAATGGCCATATTAACTGAGCTATTATTATAGGTAATATTATTTTTTCTATAGTCTGACATTGTGAAAGGAGACCCAGGATTTATAAAAGATGATCTCTGTCCTCTCGGATCTAACAATCTAATAGTGGAGAAACGATTGCTAGATAAATAACTACAAAGGAGTACAGCTTTATAGAGGTCAGAGATGACTAATTAAGTTAGGATTGACAGAGTTAATTTCAGGCTAGGATTCATGGAAGTGACGTCAAAGCTGGATTCTTAAGAATGGGTAAGGTTTGTCAGGCAGAGGGAAGCACATTATCTTAGCTGTGAACTAGGAAAGTATAAGGTATGTTCACAGAACAGCATATTGATGATTAAAGTAGACCATGGTTGGTGTATGACACAGTATAGGGAAGAAAGATGGCCAAAGTCAGTAACTCTGGACAACATTTCCATTTAAGGAGTAGGATGAAGAAGGAGAGAGAGCCAGGCCAACAAAAGGAACAGAGAGCAAACTAAGAGAAGAACATAAACAGTAGTGCATCTTATAGCCAAGGGATAAGAGGATACGAAAATATCAGGTCAGGCTGGGTGCGGTGGCTCATGCCTATAATCCCAGCACTTTGGGAGGCTGAGGCAGGCAGATCACCTGAGGTCAGGAGTTCAAGACCAGCCTGGCAAACATGGTGAAACCCCGTCTCTACTAAAAGTACAAAAATTAGCTGGGCATGGTGGTGGGCGCCTGTAATCCCAGCTATTCAGGAGGCTGAGGCAGGAGAATAGCTTGAACCGGGAAGGTGGAGGTTGCATGAGCTGAGATCACACCACTGCATTCCAGCCTGGGCGACAAGAATGAGACTCCATCTCAAAAAAAAAAAAAAAATTAGAAAATATCAGGCCAGGCATGATGGCTTATACCTGTAATCCCAGAACTTGGAGAAGCTGAGGCAGGTGGATCACTTGAGTCCAAGAGTTCAAGACCAGGCTGGACAACATGGTGAAACTCCATCTCTACAAAATTATAAAAATTAGCTGGGCATGATGGCATGTGCCTGGGTCCTACCTCCTCTGGAGGCTGAGGTGGGAGGATAGCTTAAGCCTGGGAGGTGGATGTTGTGTGAGCTGTGATTGTACCACTGCATTCCAGCCTGGGTGACAGAGCAAGACCCTGTCTCAAAAAAAAAAAATCATCTGTTTAGCGGCACTAAATGCCTTGGAGAAGTTAAGCCAAAATAAAAAGAACCAGAGAAAGAGATATTAAAGATGTTGGTGCTGGTTCCAGAACCACAAGGCAAAAGCACAAGTTGAAAAACTAGGCAAATAGGTGGAAAGAGGTAAGTTTACCATGGATGCTCTAATTGAACTAATACCTTTTAAGTACTTCCATGTGAGCTCATTTGATGGTGGGTGGACAGAAAGGTTCCAGACAAAAAGAAAGATAAATATGAAAGGTTCTGTTATGTATGTCACTGAGAAATCATCACAAGCCAGAGAACTTTATTAAAACTTATCTTTCACTTAAGTGTTTAATTAAGTAATTTTAAAAGCCTACTTTCTGCCTCATTTCTCCCAAACTAGACTATAGAACTTGAAGACATACAGAAGGAATGGTGGCTACTCAACAAACAAGGACCCAGGGATTGGAGGCAACTGTGATTTTATAAGACTAAAATTTAACTATTAGGGAGAACTAAAACATGTTTATTTTACTTATTTTTCCTACCTGTCAATATTTAGTGTATAAGACAAGTTTGATCCATATTCAAGGTCCACAAGAATTCATTCCTTTAGCTATAAAGTATATAAATATACCCAGTGACACACATAATTTTATTACTATAGGCAACTGCATAAATAACTTACCACTGGGTCATACTCCCAGAGTTGGTTGCCTTTTAGGTGGTGGCATTTGAGCATTGTAACTGGGCCATTAAGTTTGGAAACATCCAAGCAAAGGTCATCTGTTCTAATTTCTTTGTTGGCAGTATAAGAGAAAACCTGGAAATAAAAATGCACACACATAAACAGAAAAAATAAATTAGTCAGCATTTTAAATGCCCAATTACCTGTCAGGGAAAATACAAGTATTTCAAGGTACATGATTTATGTACTTTATTAAAGTAATGAAGAATAAAGTGACTCAGAAAAGCTACCACTAATTTACACTGATGTTATGTTACTAATTTTCTTGCTTACAAGGTGAAGTGAAAATGACCTTGAGCTCTCTGTATACACTGAATGTATTGCCAAGGGTTGTCATCTGTTTGAATAAAAAGGGCAAAATAAATTTTGTGCTCAGCAATGTAAATACAGTTCTCACAATGGGCCCTTCACAAATGTTTCATTAAAAAAAAAAGTCACTGGATTGAAAGCTTCCTTCACCTAAAAGTCTTTATTATTTTCTCTTTAAAGGAAGGAAAATATTTCCTGAATGATGTCATGGGATAAAAAAGGCAAAGTAAAAACAAATCTGAAAATTATCCCTTTTAAGAGTTTTCTAAGATACTCACCTGATTACCCCCCATACCATGGCAATTAAAAATTCCAACTTTTTCATTCTCTTTTCTAGCCATGTTATCTAGACACTGATTTGTTTCCACATTTCGTATCTATGGGACAATGAATAATGAAAATATCAGGAGTTGGAGAAGTTAATTAGACAGACAAACACACAGATACACTAAAAACCAACCTAAACTTTTCCCGGCACTACTCTGAAATGGCCTATTGGCCTATCACTGTCTGGCTATCTAAAATTCATTTGTCTAGAAAGGTCTTACAAACTGTTTATGCAATTTCTGTGTTTATGGGAGGAAAATTCTTAAAATTTTTTTTTTCACTTTTTTCAAGTTATTCCTTTCAAATTCGTATTGACTTCAAAAAAACTCTACTTTGGTTACTGATTTAAAGCAATTAACTCCCTGAGGACACTATTATCAATGAAGACACGAACATTAATTCTGATAACTACTCTGACTTAGGAGAGACTAAGGTGACTCTAGTCAAAGAGCTTGGAATTTGTCTTTCCTGGAAGCTGAAGCGTAGTGTGGTACAAACTCTTTTACTAGACATTTGTGGATTACGTAAAAGGAATTTAAGTTAGTCATCAGAATTAGGAGGAATATTTTAGGTAATGCTCCTGGTTATTTTATTTCCTCTAAACTGTTGCAGTTTTAAAAGCATGTGGTAAATTAACAGACATCTGAAAGTCTTCAGTCTATTCCCATGTATGGTATTGTCGGCAGGTTAAGCCAGAAGAGAACCCACAGCTGTCATGTAGACTTTTTTAAAAAGGTAACTAATTTTGTGTGATAGATAAAGTAGGGGTAAAGTTAAAACCACAAAAAAGCCAGTTACTTCTATAAACAAATACACAGTCTGCATATTATTCCAATATTCCCAGACAGCCAGGAATAAAAACTAGGGTTCTGATATAAAAGACTCAGGTTTAAATACAAGTTACCTAAACCTTTTGGGATCAGGAACTGGGGGGTAATGTCAGTTCTATGCTGATGTTATGTAAGGCAACGTAACCAGGCACCTAATTCAGAGTCCAGCATGAGCAGGCTCAGAGACAGTAATAATCTGCACTGTTACTTTACCACTAGTCACATCCATCTTGCTATTCCACCAAAATCTCAAACTTGGCTCATTCAAAACAGAATTTTTCTATTTTCTAATATGAACACTGAATCATCTTCACATTTTAATACGTCCCCACCTCATCCCCTCTTGAGAATTGCTACCTGAAACAAACCTCATTATCATTCCTCCAAAAATTTCCCATTTTCCTGATATTCCTATTTTTATTAATATTTCTACAACTTGTCCAATTATTCAAGCTAGAAATTTCAAAATGTTTTTCTCTCGGGGTCCAATACATCATATCAGTTTCCAGGAGTTCTTTTACCACATAATTTACATCATCATTTTTTATCCATTATTTTAATTGTGAAACCTATTACCTCATAAATAGGTTGTTTATGAGGTATATGTTTACACAATATAAATAGGTTGTGTAAAAGATTTTATGGTTAAATACCAATTTGCATAAAGCACACCTTCCTTAATCCTGATAGGTGATCAATTAATACCAGATGATGATGGCTCTCTCACTTGAAAAAGAATTTAATTCAGATTGGGCCAATCACAGTGACCCACGTCTATAACCCGAGCACTTTAAGAGGCCAAGACAGTAGGATCGCCTGAGACGAGGAGTTCAAGACCAGCCTGGGCAACACAGCAAGACCGTATCTCTACAAAAAATAAAAATAAAAAAACTTAGGCACAGTGGCTCACGCCTGTAGTCCCAGTTATTTGGGAGGCTGAGGTGGGAGGATCACTTGAGCCCAAGAGTTCAACGCTGCAGTGAGCTATGACTGCCACTGCACTTCAACTTAAGTGACACAGCAAGGCCCTGCTAAAAAAAAATAGTTCATATTGTGACAAGGTGAGTCTTTATCTCATACATTCACATAAAATAATCATTTCCTTATACTTTTGATAAAAATTATAAACTCTCCAATTTTGTTTTCCTCTATTTCTTCCCCCAAATGCAGATGTAAAGGTTGCTAAAGAAAGATGATAAACGCCACAGGAATTATTAGATTAACACCATTGTTATCTTCAGCTTCTCTTGCTCATATGGAATGGCCATTTGTTTAAATAATTGCCTTTTACCAAAATTCAAAACAAATTAAAAAATGCAATTCATGGTGGGGCTTGGTGGCTCATGCATGTAGAATCCCAGCACTTTGGGAGGCCGAAGCAGGAGGATCACTTGAGCGCAAGAGTTTGAGACCTGCCTGGCCAACATGATGAGACCCTGCCTCTGTTTTATAATTATAAATAAAATTTTTTAAAAATGAAACTCTCCTGAAATTTAATAGGCTTTCCTATCATGTTTTAAGTATCTTATAATAAATAAACTTAGCTAGTTTGTTTCTATAAGTGATCCTGCTAATAATTACAGTAAATTCATTGTGCTTCTGTGCTAGGCACTGTTGTAAGAGATTTGTACATAACAGCTTATACCACCCTTAACAAGATTCCTACAACTAATTCCCAACATGCAAGATCTGGGCCTCTATCCCTTGGGGTTACTACTGACCATTAGATGTTCAAAGTGGAGTTTCTCCAAGGACTGGAAACCACTGCTTCCCATTAGCTGTTAGAGTGAAGAACAACTATCGCAAGGACAAAAAACCAAACAACGCATGTTCTCACTCATAGGTGGGAACTGAACAATGAGAACATTTGGACACAGGAAGGGGAACATCACACACCGGGGCCTGTCGCGGGGTGCGGGGAGGGGGGAGAGGGGAAGGGGGAGGGATAGCATTAGGAGATATACCTAATGTAAATGACGAGTTAATGGGTGCAGCACACCAACATGGTACATGTATACATATGTAACAAACCTGCACGTTGTGCACATGTACCCTAGAACTTAAAGTAAAATTAATAATAATAATAATAATAATAATAATAATGAAAAAAAAAAAGACTGAAGAGCAACTAAACTGCATCAACATGTGGTCAGTGAGGCCCAGGTGAGGTGGGTGGTGTGGTCAGAGACCCAGATTCAGGCTTGTGGTGGGGCCTGGAGGCAGTCCTCCAATGTACAGGGGAGAAACTGGAGATAAGACTCCTGAAAGAGCACAGCTATGATGTTTGAGTCCCTAAGTGAATTTCACATTAGAGGACAGAGGATTCTGTTTGGCTCAACAAATATGTAGCTTCTTTGTAGCTGAAGGGACATCTGCTCTCCAGGTGGGTCCTTTTATATACCGCTTGGCTAGAGAATAGAGAGTTTTCAGAGAATATTCTTCTTTTCTGTGTAGTGATACATGTGGACTACCTCATCTATGAGGCGTGTAAGATGTTTTTCTCAAGGACATGGAAAATTACGATGACTATGGGGTAAGTTTTGTCCTTTAGGATTCTAGGAGGGAGAGGACCACCTAATAGGTTTGTTTGCTGGGAGTTAAGTTTGAAGAGCCTTTGGAGAAGGGGAAAATGAGGAACAAACATTTTCTAGGGATGCTGAATAAATGTTCAAAATTGTAATTCCATAAAAGGCTATATAACCAATTACCAGCTTTCTAATGAGACGTGGAGGGCAGAAATGGTGACCACACATACTTGTTTCAAGTTTATCTGGGATGAAAATAGGTATTTGGGTTGGTTATTCAAAATCTGACATTTGAAAAAAATTTTAAAACAGCAGAATTTGGAAAATACAGAAGGAAGAAAAAATACATTCAAGAATTGAGGACCGGCTTGTAAGGATGTTCTACGCAAATGTCTTATTTGTTGGACTTCTAAAAATAGTGACAACCTTCTGATAAGGGGTATTTTGAAGTTCAATCTAAGGAACGAATGGGCCAGATTTTTTCTGGAGTCTTCCACTCTTCAGAGGATTTTATCCCATCTCTTGGTGTACACACAAGTCTACAGCTAACTGCTTAGTGGTCTTATTACACTACCAATTCCTTTTAGTTCACTCCTTTCAAGTCACCTCTTGACTATCTTGGAAAGAGAAAAGCAAGAATTGAGCATTGTTTGGTAACATATTCAGTAGTCATCAGAACATCTAACAGCAACTGAGATTCTAAATTATCAGGAACCCTTAAATAAAAGGCAGATTTGATACGGGAAAAGAAGGGAGCTTTTCTTGGTTGAAGTAGATACTCCTGAATATCAATATGGTCCTGATATTCTCCTTAACCAGGTAGGAAGGTATCTACTGACAGGGTGGCTTGGGAATTTGATATGGTACATCCTTATGAATTATGATAATTCCAAATTATTTCAGAGTAGAGAGAATTAGAGGGGGCATACATTAGTTATAAGATTTGAAAACATTGGATTTGACAAGGCAAATATGGTCACCTCAACTTAGGACCTGGGAAGGAGAAATGAGTGAAATGACAGGGTAGCAGTACATGATACAGACAGATGGGTAACCTCCTGGGTCGGCTATTTTATTTTTTATCTTATCTATTTTATTTTTGAGACAGAGTCTCACTCTGTCACCCAGGCTGCAGTGCAATGGTGCGACGTTGGCTCAGTGCAACCCCTGCCTCCCGGGTTCAAGCAATTCTCTGCCTCAGCCTCCCGAGTAGCTGGGATTACAGGCGCCTACCACCACGTCTGGCTAATTTTTTTTTTTAAAGTAGAAGCAGGATTTCACTATCTTGGCCAGGCTGGTCTTAAAATGCTGACCTCGTGATCCACCTACCTCGGCCTCCCAACGTGCTGCGATTACAGACATGAGCCACCGACGCCTGGCCGTGTGGCTATTTTAAAACAGCAGATGTTAATGTCTCTGGCACCATCCAGTACAACTTTCTGAGATGATGAAAATGTCTATATTTGTGCTAATATGGTAGCCACTAGGCATGTGTGGATACTGAGCACTTCAAATGTGGCTATTGTGACTGAAGAACCGGGCTTTAAATTCTATTTAATTTTAATTAAATTTATTTTCATTTATTTTATATTATTTTATATTTTGAAACAGTCTCTTGCTCTGTCACCCAGGCTGGAGTGCAGTGGCACGATCTTTGCTCACTGCAACCTCCACCCCCAGGGTTCAAGCAATTCTTGTGCCTCAGCCTCCCGAGTAGCTGAGACTACAGATGTGTGCCACCACACCCAGCTAATTTTTCTTATTTTTAGTAGATATGGGGTTTCAGCATGTTGGCCAGGCTGGTCTTGAATTCCTGATCTCAAGTGATCCACCCACTTCGGCTTCCCAAAGTGCTGGCATTACAGGCGTGAGCCACCAGGCATGGCCTAATTTTAATTAAATTCAATGTAGCTGACACATTCGATGTGCAGGTCTAGATCCTGACACACAGGAGAAAATCATTCACCATTTGTGAGGAGCTACTTGTCAATGATGGGAAAAGTTGCACAACATGCTAATAAACCCCAGTTCTCACACCCTTGGCCACCCTATGAAAGTCATGTGGAAAGTGCCCAAGTTTGGTTTGTACTTTCTGAAACAGTGTAAATCCTAGGAGATCTAGTTATTTCAAGGGGAAAGATCAGTGGGTTAATGGTACTCTTCATAGGAATTGTTTATGGCTGATTAACACATCTTTCCTTGCGTGGCCAGGCACGCCACTGGGTCAAGCCAAAACAATCTAGAAACGATGTACAGACTGAGAGTATCATAAAGGGTGAGGAGCTGTTAGAAACAAACTTTTCTACTTGAATCATAGCAATGTCTGACTTACAGTGTGTGAATATCCACACTTTCAAAGAGTCTGTAGGGGTGAGAGTTTAGGTTTCGGGGACATGCAGATGGGGCTTCATTCCTGACTAGCCATGAGACCTTGAGCAGATTATTTACTCTAAGATTGTGATTCCAAAAACCACAATCTGAAGAACAGCATCTTGCAAGGTGCCCCACTAAAAAAGGTGTTTTATGATCAGATATGTTTGGGAAATACCAGATAAATAAAATTTAAATAGGTTTCTTTGTTGAAGGACTTCTCAAAGCCTTTTAATATACCATGACTCTTGGTATGAGTGGGGAATGGTGGTACAGATGGATGTAAGATGTAAAATAGTATTACCCAAACATATTTGACCTCAAAATCTACCTTCTTCTCCCCAGTACCTCGCCTTTCTAATTGAGCACCTTGGGGACATCAGACATCAATATTATTTACAACACAGAACTGAAAACACTGCTATAAGAACCCTTTCTCATTGGTAAAGCAGGGATAAATCTCTCTCTCTTGGGTTTGTTAAGTGCTCTAATTGAGATAATACATACAGACAGACACATAGTAGGCACACAGTAACTGTTGGTTTTCTTTGCTTTATCCACAGACCCAGCAACTCTTCAACCCCATTTCAGAAGTGGCAACTTAGCTGTACCCGTTACTTTAAAAATACTATTTTTGACATGAGAAATTGAAAATAATTGTGAATACACTCATTCTTGGGAAACCAGGCAAGGGTGAGAGCTTAAGCTTCTTTGTTTCTACTATTAGTCTCCTCCAGAATCAGTATCTTATCTCATTAGAGTGGACAATGTAAGAGCTTTGTTAAAGCATTTTTATAATCTAGTATTAGTGAATTTAGATTCACTTTTCCACTCTCTGCTGCAAGGGAAGTATTGGTTAGATATGAGAAAGAATACCGACATTAGGGGTTAACAGCACAGGCTCTCAAACCAGATGGTTGTGAGGTTAGCCGTGTTTTTTAAACTATTTATTTGTGTCTCAATTTACTTATCTGTGAAGTGGGAATAACAGCACAATTCTACAGTACTGTGCTTTAATATTCATAAAGCATTCAGATTTGTGCTTGACATAAAGTACATGCTCAGTAAATGTTAGGATTATTAGATCTGCCTGGAAAAGCAATTGGTCAGCCCCTAAAACTGACTAAACCAGTAAAGGTCTAGATTGTTTACTTTTTGTTGTTGTTTAGAATACTCAGCTCCTGGGTTAACAGCTATCAGATACCACAATGAAACACACTTATTCAGGTTCTACAGGAACTACAAAAGTCAGAGTTAGCTGAAGCCAGAGGCTCTAACTTATATCTATTACCATAGTCATATTTACATTTTCTGACTTCCCTTTCTGCTCAAAAATCCTATGATTTCAGGTTTCCCTGGACCCTTGAAGCATGGCAAGAGATCTATAAAAGGCTAAATTACTGTTGCTAGCAAAGGAAGGCTCACATGGGTGAAGCTGTGATCAGAAGCGTAAGATCCCTGGCTGCACTATGGTGGGTACTCTCAAGAATGACCTCCAATCTAGAAATGACACTTTTAACCTGGAGGATGTGGCCTGGGATTAAGGGCGTACAAGGCTTAAGACCAGCTGCTAAGTTAATAAGGCGACAACAAGCAGGCCACAGAGGGTAAATGCAGTGACTTGCCCAGAAGCCAGCTGGCAAGAGGCAGGTAAGACGCAAGCTTGCCTTGGCAGCCATCTACCATGGAGCAGACAAGTGTTTCTTTGTCACACGCCCAAACTGTGGCCCAGCTAACAATGCCTAGGCGTTGTCCAAAATTGGGTCAGCTCAAAATAAAAACAAAAAAAAAAAAAACAAAAAAAACCCACAACTCATTTTTGGTTCTAAAGACAAGCTGCAGAATGACTGCTAGAAATCTTTCCCTGGCGCACCACTCACCCTGGACCGCCTTTGACCAGTACGAGGTTATAGCAAAGGAAAACACATTCCCATTAATGAGGCATCGGTGAGAATGAAAGGCTCAAGAAACTCAATGTAGTCCTCACTTGTTTGAAAACAAATTCCTTAAATCACAACAAAGTTCAGAGGTAGGGAGCTCAAGTCAATCCTGAAATAGCCTTAGTAATTGTTAAGGATAAATGCAGAAGTCTGTGCCTGCCCTGACACTGGAAAAAACACCAGGCCAGATGGCTTCACCAACTCGCCACCATCTGGCTTCCTTCGGGGATCTACTTGCTTTCCCTTATCTTATATTTCTGTTTACATCCTTTTCTCTTTCCCCAATTCCCCCTCACCAACAGCTTCCTCACTCTCAGCCCATAATCTGAGGAAACAAGCCACCAGATGAGAAGGTCCTCACACTTCCACCACAAACTGCCAGTTTCCACCTCCAAACCTACAGCTGCCCTGCACTTGTTCCCATTCCCCTATCTTCCTTCCTATGACAAGAGATGACCTCTCTTCTTCCCACCCCCAACCAACACCCTCTACTTGTGTACAGATTTCACCTCCTATCCATCCAAATACATGACTCCTATAACAACAGACCCCTTCTTTCTTTCTATTCTGGTACATAAACACATAACATAAAATTTAACATCTAAACTGTTTTCAAGTGTACAGTTTAGTACTGTTAAATATACTCATGCTGTTGTGAAACGAATCTCCAGAACTTCTTCATCTTACAAATGTGAAACTCTATACCCATGAAGTAACTCTTCTTTACCCCCTTCCCATAGCCCTGGTAACCTCCATTCTACTTTCTGTTTCTATGAGTTTGACTATTCTAGCTGCCTGAATCATACAGTATTTCTCTTTTGGTGACTGTCTTATTATGCTTAACGTAATGTCCTCAAGGTTCATCCATGTTGTAGCATGTATGAGAATTTCCTTCCTTTTTTAAGACTGAATAATATTCCATTGTATGTTCTATCAAGATTTATAGCAGTCACTCTGTAGCTTGTCTTTAGAACCAAGAATGAGGAGTTTTTTCCTTTGAACTGACCCAATTTTGGACAATGCCTAGGCATTGGTAGCTGGACCAGAATGAACAGACACGTGGGGTGCTTCCACTTCTTGGCTATTGTGAATAGTGCTGTTATAAACATATAAGTAAAAATAACTCTTCAGACCCTGCGTTCATTTCCTTTGGATACATACCCTGAGGTGGAATTGCTGGATAATATCGTAGTTCTCTTTTTTGAGCATTTTTTTGAGAAACCTCCATACTGTTTTTAAATAGCAGTTGTACCATTTTACATTCACACCAACAATGCACAAGGGTTCCAATTTTTCAGTATCCTTGCTAACATGTGTCACTGTCTGTTTTTTTTTTTTTGATAATGGCCATCCTAATGGGTGTTAAGTTGGCTCTTTCTTTTGCATCTTTAACTTTTCTCTTTTGGGTTGCTCATATCAGCACAGTTTTATCTTAATGAATAAAAACCCCTTTAAGCCCATATTCTCTTCCAGCTACCACCCATTTCTCTTCTTTTACAACAAAATTTCTTGCAAGACTTGTAAACATTCATCTATGTTGCTTCTTCCATTCTCTCTTAAAAACACGGTTTTTAACGACATCCATGGGAAACTCAACACTGTGAGATAGGCTACTGATAACATTTCCCCAGCCAAATGCAATCACCAATTCTAAGTACTCATCTTCCTCAACTTCTTTGCAGTATTCCATACAGCTGATCACTTCCTCTTTCCTGAAACATCATCTTTCCCTTAGTCTTGGAGACACCACTCTCTAGGTTCTCCTATTTCAATGCCTACTCCTTCTCAATCTTTGTTGCTGATTCCTTCTCATCTCCATGATTTCTAAACTGTGGCGTTCCCTCTGGCATTGTCCTCGGTCTTCTCTCTCATATTTAACATTTTCTCCTCCTCAGATGACCTCATACAGTTTCATGGCTTTAAAAACCATCCTATATGCTGACAACTTTTAAGTTTACATCTCTATCACAACCTCTCCCCCAAACAGAGTATTCTTTTTTTTTTTTTTTTTTTTTTTTTTGAGACAAAGTCTGGTTCTGTCGCCCAGGCTGGAGTGCAGTGGCGCGATCTCAGCTCACTGCAACCTCCGCCTCCCGGGTTCACACCATTCTCCTGCCTCAGCCTCAGGCTCTCGAATAGCTGCGACCCTGTAGTCCGCCACCACGCCCGGCTAATTTTTTGTATTTTTAGTAGAAATGGGGTTTCACCGTGTTGGCCAGGATGGTCTCGATCTCCTGACCTTGTGATCCGCCCGCCTCGGCCTCCCAAAGTGCTGGGATTACAGGCGTGAGCCACCGTGCTCGGCCCCAAACTGAGTATTCTTCAATATAAAGACCAATTCATATCTTCACTTGGATCTCAAATTTAATGTGTCCCAAACTACACTGTTGATTCCCTTGAGCATCTGCTCTTCCTGTAGGCTTTCCCATCTCAGTAATGGCAGCTCTACAGTGTCTCAAGCTTGATAGAAACCTTACATAATCCTTTACTCTCTTCCTTCCAACAACACACCACCTCTACTCCTGTTTCCATATAGTTTTTCTCCACATAGCAGACAATGTGATCCTTTTCTAATGGAAGTTTGCTGGTATCTCTCAATGGCTTCCATTTGATTAAGAATAAAATGCAAAATGCAAACTTCTCACTATAGCCTACAAGCTTTATATGATTTGAACCTCACTATGTCTTTGACCTTACCTTCTACTACTCTCCACTTTGTTCACTTTATTCCAGACAACTGGTTTCCCTGCTGTTTCTGGAACGCACTAGTGCATCGTCATCTTAGAAACCTTTAGGCCGGGTGCGGTGGCTCACGCCTGTAATCCCAACACTTTGGGAAGCTGAGGCGGGTGGATCACGAGGTCAGGAGATCGAGACCATCCTTGCTAACACAGTGAAACCCCTGTCTCTACTAAAAATACAAAAAATTAGCCAGGCATGGTGGCGGGCACCTGTGGTCCTAGCTGCTCAGGAGGCTGAGGCAGGAGAATGGTATGAACCGGGAGGCGGAGCTTGCAGTGAGCCGAGACAGCGCCACTGCACTCCAGCCTGGGTGACAGAGCGAGACTCCATCTCAAAAAAATAAAAAACAAAAAACAGAAACCTTTATACTTGTTCTTTCTTGTGCCCAGAATACTCTTCCCCTAAAAATTCGTATGACCTGCTCATTCACTTTCTTCAGATCTCTGCTCAAAATCACCTTGACAGGACTCTAACTTCTTTATTCTTTCAACTTCCTTACATAAAACAGTACTACTACCCACGCTCACTTGCCAGTCATTCTCTACCCCTTCTGCCCTTATTACCACCTGACATACTGTGTGCCTTTCATAATCTGTCTCACTTGTGGACTATAAGATCAACAAGAACAGGATCTCTGCTTTACTTATTGCTGTATTCCTAGTACTTAAAATAGTACTTGTTATATACTAGCTACTCAAATATTTGTTGAATGAATGAAAGGACTGAAGAAGTGACAATCTTCTTCAGAGTGGGAGGCCACTTTTCCTGAGCTTTAATCCTGGGATAGGCCTGGTTGTGGCCCTGTCTACACATATCATCATTTGCTGCTGTGATTTATAAAAGGAAATTTGTCCTTCTATTGATTTCTATCGCAAAAAGGTTGGATTTTTTCCCTACTTGGCTTCATGTTTTTTTCTAAAAGCCATCTCATAATTACAAGTTCACAAGGACCTGCACAGAAGTCTTTTTTTTAAAAATATATATGTACAAATTTTACAGATTCACAATTGCAGATGGTACAGTCTGTTTAGGAAACACATCACTATACACAGATTAGGGAAAAACAGACTCCACAGTACACAGCTTATCTCCAGATGCATCAACTCAGTGGAAATCAACTTTTAGGGAGGAGGAATGGGAAAAAGAATATTGTTTAGACTTTCCTTATTGGAAGTTTAACTTCTATTTTTTTTTAGTATAAAAAAGTAAGAACATAATAACCACATGGAATATATATGTATTTCTTACCTCTCCCAATGAGAAATAGTGACGTGGAATTTGAGAATCAGGATATATATTCTCTAGGTACCAAGAAAAAGGTTTGCATTGTAGTTTGTGTCTTAGACCAACTCTTGATGATATATCTCCATAATCTACCTTTGTAACACCTGTTGAAAGAAATAATTGACTCTGAATTATTAGTGTTGTTTCAGGTAACACATGTTTATTGTTGAATCTAATAAGCCAGATGAATGAGAACAGTGGTATCAGTTGGGTGATATGTAACTATACCAAGTGAGACACCATGAATCCACCAAAAGTATAAAGCAAGGAAAAGACATTAAATGTGTTTTCATTTTTCAGAGAAAAATTACATTTATGTGAGAAAACAGACCAAAAAAATCAAGGTCTATTTTGCTCAAATATTAAACAGAGCAATTGTTTGCAGTCAGGCTTCTCTCACACAACTCACTGAATTGTGCGCTCTGCCACTTGACAGTCTTGCAGTAACTAAAAAATAAGGATGGACTAGTAACAATGTCAGGCCGACTTATAGCTGATGGAACAACTGTTCCTACAAAACTCTGAGTAGCAAAGTTCCTGGAAAGAAGGCCCTTGTGGCATGTTTTGGGCTCTCGGTGGCCTTGTGATACTTGATGAAAGCCTCCTATGACAGCATCGAGGGCCTGCTTATAGAGAATGCTTATGACCCACTGCAAAAACAGTGGTTTTGTTATGTTGAATGAAAACTCCAAGAATCAGGAAAAAGTCATGCAAGCTAGAAAAATGGCTGAAAATTTAACAAGATGAAACTTCACAGGAATAAATTAAATGTTGCAGTTAGGTTTTTAAAAAAAATAGAACATCTGTAAAATCTGGGCTAGCAACACTGACCTGGATAATTTATTACTGTTAATTATATATTATTCTAGGCATTCTGCCAAGCACTTTCTATACTGTGTGTGATTTCATTCATTCCTTACAATAACCTTATGAGGTAGGTGTTCACCTCTGCTCAACGCTTCACTTCCACCCTTCTTACTTCTCCTCCAGGATCAGGGTCAAGAAAGGTACAGTCTGGTATTTCTAATGCAAAACAATGCTAACCTGGAGAAATTATATAGAAGAAATTCTTGAATTCATCCATCCACACTTCTGCAAGTCGTCTGTTATTTTTATTGATAATCTGCCCTGTGCCTCCTGGAAACGTATAAGGTGTAGCTTTCCGAAACACATGTCCAACATGTGAGCATGTAACAATTTCCAAAGTTCCTCCACATTGCCAAATCTGAAAACAGCAGAGATGACCATAAGATATAGCTGAGTAATCAGGAAATGTTCACCTTAGTTTTCCCATAGCATTTTTCTTTTCAGTTAAATAGGGGTTTGGCTTTTGTTTAAACTTAAATGGAACATATTGTAGTTACTGGTAAAAAGCTTCCAAAGTACCTCCATACTACCAAATCTGAAAGTAACAGCTAAGACCATACATGACATTGATAGTTTAAAAAAAAAGTGTTGACATCTATTGGGTTCCACAGTTGGAATTTCACAAAATCAGGGGCACATGGTGGGCTCTGGCTGTAAGGTTAGGTTACAAAGTCAGTGCTTCCTCAAGAGAAACATTTCTCTAATTTAGGTTCTGATCAAACCAAAAGTTGAAGACTAAAATAAAGAAAACATAGGTTACAGGCTAAATACAGAAAAGACGTGAGATCTAGAGCAGTATTCTTCTAACTGCAGACCATTATTCCTAAGAGAATCATAAATTCAAATTGATGAATTGCAACCCATACTTGTTAACAAGGACATACTGTTTTACAAAATGTTTAAATTTTATGTTTTGTGTGTACAGAGTATATAATGTATTAATGTGATTCATGGTTAAAAACAAACACCAAACAAAACCTGACCATGGAGTAGCCAGCCAGATTCTCATCTGTTCACCCCTCTCCAAACCTGTGTCATGGCTTGTACATGAAACCGAACCTAGGAATCTAAACCAGATCCATCGTAAGTTCTTCAGTGAGAGAGTAAAAGCATGTTTTGTTGTCTTTGTTAGAACAGTAAAAACAAAAAAAGGGGTAAAAGAAAGATGATCAAGTATGTGCTTATATCCTTAATTTAATGAAATCCTTCTGTTCCTTTCAAAATATATTCCCCCAAACAAGTTAAAACTCTCATAACTCTTTACAATTAAAATAACATTTTGGAAAGTTCTGATTTTGTTAAATATTCAGTGTTCCTACCTTCAAGTTTTCCCAGGATCATAAAGTGTCAGAGCTGGATAGGATCTCCAAGATGATCTAGAGTCCAACCCTCTCTTTGACAAGAAGGCAAAACGATTCACTGGGAACAAAGTGAGCTCACTGGTTCAGATTACAGTACACGTCAGTGTGACTTCCACTATAATAAGTTATGTGTCTAAAGTTGGTTATTTTCAAAAATATGCAATGCCATTTAAATGATATGTTGATTCTAGTGAACATGAAATGCAAAAACTTTATATGTAGACTGGGTTAAATCAATTTAGAGTCATTTTAGAATTCTTTTGCGTTTTTCTTTTTATTGAAAAATATAAAGCTGGTAAAGTGACTAGGTTTTATATAAAAAAGTTTTCACACTGAAATAAAAAGCATATTACAAAATGTGAAATTTATGTTTTTGAGAGTAAAGTACCAAAGTAGCATATTCAAACTACATATTAGTTTTTAGAGCTTAAATTACTTCCTTGAAAATAATAAAAATTAAAAACAACTAGGGAATCTTGTGTAAGTTTTATAGCTGGACTTCAAAGGTAACTAAATTATTTGCTTCAATAGTTTATAATGAACCTTTAATATCAGTCTTTTTTATGGACTGAAGGTTCTGAAGTTACATTAAACTTGTATTAAATTCAATTTTTATTTTTTATGTAGAGATACACGAATAATCAAAGCACATCTATATTTGAGGTTAAATAAAAGATTAATTTTTTTGAAGGGAACTTACCCTAAAGGAAATTTCTAGGTTTTCTCCTCCCCAAATATCCATTCCAGCATCATATGTTCCAATTTCCTGAAAGTAATCTCTGTCTATCGAAAAAAGGCCTCCTGCCATGGTAGGTGTTCTGAAATTCAATAACGCTATACCATTAGCAATTTAAAATTTACAATCAGCTTTTGTTTTTAAAAGCAGTTTCATAACTATTTATAACTACTGAGTAAGTACTTATTCTCACACTCTTCATAAACTTTCATAGGCCTTAGGGGTTTTCTGTGTTTTATGCTGTTATTTGCTCTTCAGACATGACCTGCACCGTGGTCATGCTGACTGCTAGACTTGCTGTGTCATGCTTCTGCCCAGACATCCCTCTCTGTCACAGTTCTAAGAGTACTTTCTATCTTTCTTGGCTTGGTCCTCAGGTCCTAACTGAGTTTAGATCTCAAACTCCTTAAATTAAAGCTATTCCTCACAATCCTCTCCATCTGACTGTGCACCCACTCCATGGATCCTAGTAACTTCAAGGCAGTTGACTGTATTAACCAAGCAGATTCAGGTTAGAGTTACCATGCCACATTCTAAAGGGTGGCAAATATTTTAAACACGTAAGATAAACAGGATGGAAACAACGAGGTCTTTTCCCAATACCCACAAGAAATCTTTAAGGACAGGAGACAAAATATAGAATAAAATCAGTATGTTCCTTCCTGACTGTATGGTATATTTTCTGCAAAAGAGGAGCCTAATTCATCAAAATGGGCTCAGGTAGGCAAAAGGAGTGGGGACGTGAAATTAAGCAGAAAAATGATTAAGAAATGAAGGAAGATTTAAATAAATGAATATCAGCCCATTTGATTTTTATGAAGAACAAGTATGGAGAAAAAGTGAACTCCAACCAGGAGAAAAAATAATTAAGTTACAAGGACCGAAGATACCACAAAAACTGTATTTTAAGATGAACCCTAAAATGTACTCAGTGCCTTTCCAGAGGAAACAGTTGTTTCAAAAAAAGGTTTGGACTTATTTTGATTTTAGAAGAAAAAAAGAATGAGAAAAGGGTTTAAAAAGAAACAGCCCAAAATTCAGAATTATCATTTAATACAGGGGTTTCTTGACCTGAGTTTTTTGTGTGCTAAATCTTCTGTATGTACATGTGCATTTTTCTCCATTAGAGAAGACCCATAGCTTTTACCAGATTTTCAAAAAAGTTTGTCATCTTTGAAATGTTTAGGAACCCCTGATTTAGATAGTGAATTGCACTAACAGCTAAAGAGAAGAAAAGTCCCTTGTACTACTAAGAACTCAGGCTAAGGAAAATAGCACGTAGTCAGTGGAAAATCTCTTCAGTGTTGCCAGAACTGGACTTGAATTCAAGGGAAGGCAGATGCAGGAGGCCCAAAAACAGAAGACAGCTGAAGCCTGGTTCTGAAGGAACTCTTAATACAGAAGTAGCAGGTTGATATAATTGGGATAAATTTTAGGATGGCTCAGAAGAGCTCAAAGGTCTCAATTTCATGTTCTAAAAAGAGCATGAGGATTTTTATTCCATTCTGAAAAAAATAAAATCTATATATGACCAAGTAGAGAAAAAAATCAGAAAATAAATGGATTAATGAATTTTTTAATGCTTTGTGTCAATTCTAGCTATTTTTATGTTTGATACAAGCTTTTCTAACTTTACCAGTCAATAACTCATCCAGATGGTACAAGTCTGAATTTAAAATCGCACATTATAATGCAAGGACCCAGTTTTAGGTAATAGTTTCACATACTGACACAATTAATTAAGCTAAGTATTATTATCCTTAATAACTGAATTAAAGAATAGATGTGACTTACACATTTGCAAAATGTTCATAAAGGAATGAAAAAACATGCATGTCATCATTTCTCATGTGCACTAGATTTACAGAATAAGTAAAAATTTCTAATTTTATTAGAGGAGAAATCCTTCTTTATAACACTCATAATTGTGAAAGATGGCTCTTAACTACCATAAGGTATACGAATGCTTCATGTTTCTCAAAATACACTTATCCATTTGATATGATTCCCAGAGCTCCACAACCTTCTGCCAATGACACTTTAGGGAAAATGTTTGACAAATTAATTACCTGACAGGAAGAGTCCGATCACCTTTCCTTCTGTCCATTTCTCTTTGGGGAACAGGATACCAGCGAAAATTGAGCTTCCAGTTGAACCCACCATAGGTCATATCAGAGCCTGCCATGTACTCAAAAGTATCATCGCTGATCACATCGATGATAGGACACACCACTGTTCTCCTGATGTCATAAAAGCAAGTTTAAAAATCCTTCAAAACATTCTTGTTTAATGCCAACTATAGAACAACTGTATAGTGTTTTTACTTTTTTTCCCCCTTGTGACAGGGTATCACTCTGTCACCCAGGCTGGAATGCAGTAGTGCAATCAGGGCCCACTGCAGCCTCGACCTCCTCAAATCATCTTCCCACCTCAGCTTCCTGAGGAGCTGGGACCTCAGGTACATAACACCACACTCAACTAATTAAAAGAATTTTTTTTTTTTTGGTAGAGACAAGGTCTCCCTATGTTGCCCAGGCTGGTCTTTAACTCCTGGGCTCAAGGGGTCCTCCTACTTCAGCCTCTCAAAGTACTGGGATTACAAGCATGAACCACTGCACCTGGGCCTAAGTGTTTTTAAAATAAAAATACATTCTATAATGTTACAGGCAATGGTGAAAACTTTCATGCTCAATCTCCCATCAAACTAGCATCATAATTATTTACTGGTTGATAATCCCTCCCCTTTTCATTCATACTCCTATATTGTCTTAAAAAGAAGCATATTTTTATTTTTTATATTTAAGTCTTTAATCCTTCAAGGGACTGATTTTAACTATGATATACAGCAAGTATCCAACTTCATTTATTTCTTCTATGGATAACCAGTTGTTCCACCACTATTTATGTAATGGTCCCTTCTTCTTCTGCCATAACTATGAGTGCCTGTTCTGTCACAAATGAAGATTACATACAAAAATGAGCGGGTTTCTAGACCCTACCCTGTTTCACTAGTCTCTTTGTGAATTCCTGCATCAATATACCATTGCTGTGATTAACACAGCTTTAAAATAAGTCTTGATGCCTAGTAGGGTCAGCCCCCTTAGATCTGATTCTTCTTCAGAAGCATCCCAACTATTTTTTTTTCTTTTTACAGTTCCATATTAATGCTAGAATCAGCCTGTACAGTCTCTCAAACAAAATTCTGTGGAGATTTCAATTGGAAATGCACTGAATTTATATATGAATTTGGGTAGAACTGATACTCTTATGATACTGACTTTCCTATCCATGAACATCACCTCTCTCTCAAGATTTTTTTGTGAATTTCAGTCAGTCTTGGTAAACATATTCCTACGTGTAGTCTATGACTTCCATTGCTATTACGAATGGTATCTTTTCTTTTTACATTATATTTTCTAAGTATTCCTTGTTGGTGTGAAATAAACTTTTCTTTGTTTGGAGATGGAGTCTCACTCCTGTTGCCCAGGCTAGAGGGCAGTGGTGCAATCCTGGCTCACTGCAGCCTTGACTTCCTGAGTTCAAGTGATCCTCCCGCCTCAGCCTCCCAAGCAATTGGGATTATAGGCATGAGCCACCATGAATGGCTAATGTTTTGTATTTTTAGTAGAGATGGGGTTTCGCCATGTTGGCCAGGCTGGTCTCAAACTCCTGGGTTCAAATGATCTGCCCACCTTGGTCTCCCAAAGAGCTGGGATTACAGGCGTGAGCCACTGCACCAGCCTGAACTTTTCTATAGTAATCTCATGTTTGGCAACATTGCTGAATTCTTATTGTTTCTATTATTTTATGTACAGATTCGTTTTCTTCACAAACACATATACAATTGACAACAATGCTTTTCCTTTTTCCAATAAATAAATGTTCTTTATTTATTGTAGTACAGCAAAACCTATGAAAGACTTCTAATAATACCTGAAGTCTTGAAGTGATTGAGGGCATTAACATCTTGTTCCACATCTTTTTAAAAAATGCTTTCAACATTTCTCCATTAACATGATTTCTGCTTGCAAAGGCTTTTTTTTTTTTTTAAAGCTGTCCTTTCTTGGATTAAACTTCCACTGTGTAATAGTTTGCTAAGTATTTTCTAATAATAAATCCATGTTAAATTTCAGTGAACCCTTTTTCAGTATCTATAGGAGTGATCAGAGGTGTTTAATAAGTTTGTAATCACAGTTTTAAAAATACGTTAATGGGATGTATTAAATGAATTAGTTTTGTAATATCATGCTAAACCAAGCAGGCATGATATCATGATATGTTTTTTGCGTGTGTGTGTGTGTGTGTGTATTGCTGGTTCAGTTTGCTGGTATTGTGAGATTTTTGCACTAGCATTCATGAACAGGTTTGCTCTGTAATTTTCCTTGTAGTATTTTCTGGTTTTCATATCACAGTTATACCAGCCTCATAAAAAGAGTTTTGTTCATTCCTTTTCTATATTGTTTACAAATTCTTAGGGAAGATTTGTTTCCCCTCTGCCACTGCATACCAAGGTTGAGACAGCAAGTTTTCTCTGATGTGGTGGGATTTATTTTTCATTCTTGCCTTATACTAAGATATAGATTTCAAGATCCCAGCTTTATACAGGTGTTTGCTATTAACCTTCTCACCTGAGGCAGCTCCTAGGTTTTGTCTCCTATCCTTCCATCTTATTTCTCTCTCAAAGGCAGAAGCTTAGTGTCCCCAAAGTTCAGCAGAAACCCTACCAGTGAAAGCTGGCTTTAGTGTTTGGACTGCACATTTGCTCTCACTTCTTTTCAAGATCTGCAAATTTCTTACTTTTGTGCCGACTCAATGATGCATTTAAAATTTGTTTGGCCTTTTATCCAGCTTTTTCAGTTGGAAAAGTTATTCAGAATATCAAGTCCACCATACAGCCCAAACGGGAAGTCACTGTGGTTGCTATGTCAGCTGATTCCCTTCCATACTTCTGTCATCACCTCACCTTGCTTTATCTCTATGGGTTATGTATTATCTTCAGGCAAGCAAATATTCCCTAAAACAGTCATCTATTATTTAAAGAAAAGAATTTACAGGGATATGCTATTCTTTTGATTCTTCAGGGAATGTTTTTTTTTCCTAAAGCTGCTCTACTTTCCCATTGATTGGCCCAATGCTGAGTTTTCCTATTTATTCATCTTTGAATGGGAAAAAAAAGTAGATCCAGCATTTGCTATCAAATAGAATAGATGCCGTGGCTTTAGCTCCCACCATGCTCCACTTGATTAGTAAAAGTTCACTCCACTAAAATCTAAACTTAAAGGTTAACAAGGATAGTCTCTACCTCAAATTACAATGACAAGCAGAAATTCAACCAACATAGATGTAGCAGACTGAAGTCAAGTTCTCTCCTGATGCACAAGAACTAAGCCAGAAATAAGGAGTTATTTGAAAAATGTGTAACATGAAAAACTATAACCATAGGTGTTCATTACACCACTGTTCTTCCTGTGTTATCCAAGATTATGGTGCTTTCCATATAAAATTAAGCATTTCAGGACACAATGTGCTTCTCTCCATTCTCTTCTACTTCTTGCTGCACTACAAGTTGAGAGGATCTGCCTGCTCCAGTGTTAGCTTTAGAGAGCAAGGACAAGTGAAGGGTTTTATGCTGTCTTCCCTGAGTTCACCATCTATCTGTTCTGCTCCAGCTTGGTGAACAGAGCATACAGTATACATTCCAACGACATGCTTCCTAATCACTCCCTATTAGCACGACAGTTTTCAAACATTCATGCCAGGCTTCAGAATGTGGTCTTCTAGATATTTTCTTTAGAGTCCTTTACACAGATATTTTAAAGTAAACTTGGGAGGAAATTACTTTTATATTTATTTAAAAACATAGAATTTGGCAATTAACCAGATAGTTTAGGACAAATGTACTAAAAACAAACTTACAGACACCAGAAAATTACCTGTCATGTTTGATCCTGGCCAAGAGAGGCTCCAGCCATCCCACTGTACACTCACAATGGGCATCCAGGAAGGTGATCACTTGGCCTTTAGACACAGCAGCTCCTTTTAATCTAGCTCTAATCAATCCAGAACGTTGTTCCATTCGAATTACATGAACTGGTACTTTTAGTTTTTTCACATAACTCTCTAAAGGCCTTTTCAAAAAGTCTGGAAAATGAACAAAACAAAACATGAAAACAGGTGTGGCCTGGCACTATTCAGATTAAAGTAATTTTGATTTGGAATATTTATTCCACATACCCTTACTGAACACTCTCAGCAAGGCTCCCTGACTCACAAACCCATTTTGCAAAAGGAAGCCTTTATATTCCCCGAGAGAATGGACTAAAGCTGCCTCTATTTTATTACATGCAGAATTAGGAGAGTGCCTTTGGGCTCAGACTTAACCAAGGATAGGAATGCTCCTATGTTTCACTAAGTAACTCTGTCAGACTCAGTTCTTTTTCTAATCATGCTTAAGGATCAGCAATACAAAGAAAGCATTAAATCCAGACCTCAACAGAGAGAAGACACAGAATATGTAATATGTAGAGTTCAGAAAATTGTGAAAGCAGAAACAAATTGTCTTGTTGATTACCACGGTCTCTGACGACACATTTTTTTTTTTTTTTTTTTTTAAATCAGGAGGCAGAAAGTGAGGTAATGCTTGGAAAAGAAATGCTGGACTGTTAACTGCAAGGCCAAATAGAGATCCTTAAACCGACAGTTAGGTGTTAAGAAAAAAAGTTTAAAAAGGAAAGGGCAATTGAAGAAGAGAAGAGAAAAAGGGGGCAAAAGGGGAAAGGGAGAGTATGTGGGTATATGAAATCAATAGCTATCCTGGAGAGTTCAGATAAGAGGTTATGCTCCTCAGGACACAGGCAAGCATATAGGATAAGGCAAACCTTTCCTCCAAAGTTCACAACTGACTTTAAAAAGCAGAAAAGGTGCAACTTCCTGAAAGCAAAGAGAAAATATTTTTCAGATCAGGTAGGTTTACAGAATTTACGCTAGAGAAGCTATTGGTGGTAATAAGGCCAAATGTCTTTCCAACTAGTCACCATACAGTTAAGTATGAGGATAATCTCTCTAGGGAAGAAAATATTTGAGATGAAACTACTGCGACCCCTAGAGAGATTATCCTTACATCTATTAATTAAATACTAAAAGTAGAGATCCAAAAGGCTTCCTGCATAGTGAGGTGGAAAAGACAAATGGGAGTAAAATGATTCTTGCCTGTTTGACTCAACAAGACAAAATGACTCAATAATGAAACAATCAGGGATATAAAAGCTGTAAAAGAGAAAGGCCTGTGTGTCCCACTACACCAAAACACTGATCTTTCCCATTTCTGCTAATATATTTTCTAATATTTAAGCTAAAAAGTTATCTGAAAGATATCACTGTGATTTTATGAACCAAGTTTTAGGGTCAAAAGGATCTAACTTGATTCTGAGTAAAAAGGTAAGGGTAGTGCCAATCCCAGAGAAGAGCAACATTTTGTAGTACCTATTAACATTTTGTGTCTGTTTAGCACAATGTTAACATATGTAATGCTAGTCTCATTATATATTTTATCTCATTTAATGCTCACAATGACCCTATGAGGTTAAGTGTTATTATGCATACTTTAGAAATGAAAATCTAAGGCTCGGCATATTACATGAATTTGATTAAGGTGATACAGCTTGTTAAGGGATGGATCCAAGATTCAAACCCAGGTCAGGCTGACTTTAAAGCCCATCTTTTTATCTACAACAAGAGAATCCTAGAAGGGAACTCTATAGAGAGAACAATTCAGGTCTGTGGAAGCACCTGATCAAGCGCAAATTTAAAATACTTTGTATCCAGAATTTGATAGAATTTCATGCAGTAGAGTATAAGATATAATCTAGTACCTTAGATCAATCAAGACTGGGTGTGTCATAAACAATGTGTCTCCCAACAAGTTTTTCCAAAAATATTAGTTTAAAATGTTTCTTCAGAACTAAAGCAATCTAGTCCCCAAGTCCCACATGTCTTTGAAAGCTATACTATCTTGTTTATGAACAAAATTTAAAAAAAAGATGCATGATTCTGTGGTCTGGTAACTCATAAAATTTGCTCTTCCACAAATTTTCTTGGCATCTTTGACATCTTTTTGGCTTTCACACAATAACATTAGGATATAGGTGTCTTCTTTTCAGTCAATATAGAATTATGGACTCAGGGCTGGGTGGGGAATTAGGAACTATCCAAGTCTCATTTTACAAAAATGAAGCCATTATAGTTAGAAGCTACTATTACATCTAAAAACAAGGGAGAATCTTCTTATTAGGACATCTTTATAACTATTGGCCTATAAATGGATCCCTATGCATTTGTCAGGGTATGAGATTGTCAGAGAGTGTGAACATCAGGGAAAAATTTCACTGTTCACAGCAATGTCTGAGAAATATTAGCCAAAACTCTAAAGAGTAGTAGGGAAGAATAAGGAAATCAGAGTCTAATAAATCTGATGCCTAACCTCTACTAAATATAAACCTCTGCTTTTTGTATAAAATGAAAAAATAATAGTCTTCTCAGATTAGAAACATTACATAAATTCTAAGTCTTAAGATAACTTTCTGAGATGAAAATTACATAACTTCTGACATAAACTAGGGATTCGTCCAAATTCTGACTTTATTACAGATCCTGTAACAGTAAAGTTGCACCAGAAGCAATCAGAAGTGAGGTACACAGCAGTTAAGAGGTCAGGCTCTGGATTTATACAGGGCTTGGATACTCATCTACCATGCTAAGCCTTATTTTCCTCATCAATAAAACAGAAATAATTACAGCACCTACTTCATACTTCTTTAATAGAGTTACTCAGCAGGTTAACCTGAAATCAAGTATTCAGAGGCCATGGGCACACTATCTATGCTATACAACCCAATTAGGAAGTTTGCACAGAAAAGAAGTAAATGTGAAGATTAGATGTACCAGCGTACATTATTCTTTCACCCATTCATTATATAATTCTAGACTGTTGTTATGTACAGGCACTGTGGGAAGTGAGGTGATAATGGTGAGCCAACAGACCTGACAAAGTATACAGTCTACTGGGGGAAGATACCTATTAAACAGACAAATAAATAATTCAAACCCTGGTTAGAGCTGCAGAGGGGTAGAGTGTTATGAGATGTTTTCAGAGAGACATGACAGGTCTGGAGAGGTCAAGAAAGGCCTCTCTAAATATATCACATCTGAGCTGAACTCTGATGGATGGATGATTCAATGTTGACAACGCTGGGGAGATAGATGGTGGAGACGAATGTTCCCTACAGAACAATGTTCCAGGGAGAGGGAACAGAATCAGTACAAGTGAAGGCCCTGAGATAGGAAGAAGGATGATACTCTTTAACAAACTGAAAGAAGAAAACTGGACAGTGGGAATAAGTATGGGAATGGTTCAAGATGTGACTGGAGATGCCAGGTGTGGCCAGGTCATACAGGCCTTAGTGGAGGGGTTTAAATCATGGAAGCAAAATGATCAGATCTGCATGCTTTAAAAAAGCTCACTCTGGAGGCACCATGATGAACATCTAGATGGGGGGGGGGGGGTAAGAGTATATGGGGACATTAGTTTGACTTGTTAGCCTATTTCCACATCCGGGTGAGAAATGATGGTGCCTTGGATGTGTCTCATGAATAGGAAAAAAAGCAGATTTAAAGAGTTACATAAAAGCAAAGAGCTTGCTCTGGTTTCTGGGTCTAACAATTACGACTTAAACAATGGAGCCAAAGAAAAACACATTAGATGATTCTCAACCTGGAAAGCAAGACTGCAAATTATAAGCACAAAAACAAAGATCTAGTGTCTCCCAGATATCAGAAATGGTAACCTGGATATTTGAGGCTTCCAAGGCAGGAAGATAAAGGAGAAACACACCCCTCAGCAGGGACTCTGGAGCGGCACTCCAGGACCCCGCCTAGAGACTAAGCCTCAGGTGGAGCAGTGAGGTAGACACCTGCTCACACAAGTTTCCTCTCACAGATGTACACAGACTGGGGTGTTAGGTGAGGTCTGCATGAGGGGAAGGAAAGACAGAACTGGTATAGGTGAGTTTCTCTGTCACTTGTTGTGGGACTCTGCACCTTTTAAATTAGGTCATATCCTATAAAAATTTATTATTCTACACAGCCTTCTTGGGCATTCACAGAACAAGAGAAAAACAAGGAGGAAATGAAAAAATAATCCATTTTATCTCAGGTTAAGTATCTCTTCTGAAAGAATATATTTAATCCAGCAAATATTAACATATTAGTAAACCAAGCACAAGTCATTTGCAGGATAAATGTTTGTATATATTCCTCCATATATTAACTTAGGTTAATTTTCTTACAGAGGGATTAACTCCTAGCAAATAGATTATCCACATGAGGTTTATACTTCTGTTGTCAACAATTATTTCTTTACGTGTGGTATTCTTAACAGCTCTTATTCCTTTTGACATGTAATTATGTCATGTACTATACTATTTAAATGTCTTATGTGATTATAAACTATCTCTTTAATTTCATTAAAAATGTAAGATATAAGCTAATTTAAAAGGTAGGATTTATCTTATTCTTTATTTGCATCCGTATAATCTGGCAAAGTAATAAGATTTAAATAGTTTTTATTGCACTAATTACTCCAAATAATTGATATTTGACATGAATAAACTTAATTTCTATTAAATGCATGTATTCAGTGTGGGCACAGGAAGGAGAAAGTATGATACTTAACTAAATCATAGCAGATGCAATGGGAGAATAGGCAAGAAAGTCGAAGATACTAGCACGAGAGTTAAAACGGTAGGTCGTTTAAGGCTGATGAAGAAAAGAAGTAGGAAATTATTTTCTGTAGCTCTAAATTTTTCTCATGCGAACACAGGAACATTGGTGGAACACACGACACCAATGATTCCTAAAGAGATGAGATATGAATAAGAAAATTAGGAAATGCTGGGTATCTAAGTTAAGCTAGTTTCTTTACTGATGGACTAAGCGGAGCCTTTTCTATATGGTACTCTGTAGTGTGAAATCTCTAGTAAGGATTCAGTATATATAATATTGACCCAGGCACCTTTAATTAATATGTCCTTTCCCAAAGAGTATTTCATGCTATAGTTTGGGATATTTTAGGCTTGTGAAAAATTCTGAGATTCCTAGAAGGAAATGTAGGCAACAGTCTATAGAGATTTATTATGAGAGTCATATTATATCCTACCTTTTCATCCTTCCTAATCCTTTTATGTACCTAGCTATAGATCATTCCTGAAACTTAGAAATGGAGAAAATAGGGAAACCTAAGAAAAATCTGGAGAACAAAGGTTCACCCAGGTAAGGCTCCATCTTGCTGTCAGAGATATTTCCTACTAAATATGGAACTACATTTCTCCATTCATGGATGTAAGCAGAATCCAGTCTGTCTCTACTGACTCAGTCCTTCAGCTTCCCACAGAGAAAATCCTAACAAAATGATGAGAGTTTTTTCACTGTCCTGCATAATAGTTTATGTTATATAGCATTATTTCCTTTTGAAACAAGATTAAGATGCAACACACATCAAATGTTAATTAAATATTTTAAGTCTCACAAGAGTGTACTTTTTTTACATATGTGAATGAATCCAAATGCCATATTTTGGGGATAAATTAGAATTTTGTATAAAATTATTAGGTTAAAAATTATAGCAACTAGCTTTAACCGTTAGTGACAAAAGGTGTAGCAAATTATTGGCATTAAAATTTAAAATTTACCTCTTTCACTGGCATCATCTACTAGAACAATTTCTTCTATCATGTGTCTTGGTGAGCGATTAATGACACTATGGACAGTTCGCAGAAGTGTGCTCCAAGCCTCATTGTGGAAAACAATCACCACACTTGTTGTAGGAAGATTATCTGGATACACCTTTGTTTTACACCTAGAGACAAAGCAAATGCCTTTATAAAAAGTGACTGTTAAGATTGCATAATAAAGGAATCTGGACTAGAAGGGGTGATAGAACAATAAAAGCAGTTTGCTCTAGGGGTGGGATCCTTGGTACCTTTTTACTTAAGTCTTGGTTAATGTTACGTGTTTAATAAATAGCACCTATTTAAAATGATATATTTAGATTAAAATTATTTCAAAGATGTTATTTATATTCTTAAAATTAGGTAGTTCCTCCTGATGAATGTTTTCAGGTGATTCACTTTAATAGAGAATGAAATAAAGCTATCTACCCAAAACTGACTGTGCTTCAAGGACCCTATTAGACAAAAAAATCAGAACCACTGGAGTTTACATAGTTTAATAATCTAAACAAAAATATGCCTTCCACAAAAGAAGATAAATATTTAGTGAGTACCTATCATGTACCAGGCTCTTAATCTTCCTAGTCATTCTGTAAGACAGATGCGTGCAGCCACATTTCACAGATGAGAAACAGGGCAGGGATAGCGAGGAGGCAGCAGAATCTGACTGAAGACTCCACAGCCCATGCCCTGCTGCTCCAATTCTTGATGCTGCCACCTCCATAATTAAATATCAACATGTGCCTCGTTCAGTAAAGACTATTTATGCCTGAGCATGCAATCATCAGAAATACCAAACACACTCAAAAGATATGCACACGAAATCCACACAATAATTGTGTTTCTAGCACTTTGTTAGGCAACATGGTCTCTTTTTTCAACCTTGTTAGCTAGATCAAATTACTAGGTAACAGCCTATTAGAGAAAGTAACAGCAGTAGGTAACCTGAGATCAAGAGATGTGCTTTAGAACATAAGCCCGCTCTAAACAGTGTATATATAATTCTCTCCCAGGTATCCCCAATTCTAACAGTTGCTCCACCCTTCTCTTTCTTCCTTTATTCCCTGCTCTCTCTCAAGCTCCTCAAACTTTCCACTCCCCAGTCTCAACTGTAATCCCCTGTCAGTGGGAGTGGAAAAAGGGAAGGATGGGGAGGAAATGAAGAAAACACAAACAAGACTCCTGAAGCTGCTGAAATAACTCTTCTTATTGAACACTCTACCCTAGGGCTGCCGGCTGGCAGTTGGAAGAAAGGGAAAAAGGAAGGGTAAAAAGATGACAAGGTAAAAGGGTTGAAAGAAGTCACCATAGGGGCCCCATCAGCCCTTGTCCTTTCTCTCTCCCAGGAGACAAGGAGCAACAAGTAGCTGTTCCTGTCCTTCGATATATTCCACTGCAGCCCCTCTCCCCCTCTTCACCACTCCCAAGACCCCTTTCACAGGATGGTCTCCATCTCCTACTACCAGTAACCTCCTCTCTATCCACCGATCCAGAAAACCCACAGCCTCATTTCCACTTCACTGCCCACTCCCTATGTTCACTCTAACAACCACAAGAAGGCCCACACAGCCTGCCACCCTGTCTGCAGCTCCCTCCTTCCAAGTCTAGACTAAAGAGATGGGGCCCAAAAGACTAGGCGAGAGGGTAAAAGATGTGTTCTCAGCAGTACTAATAATACTTCTGAAAATAGTTTCCCATCAAAACTCTGTTAGAAATGGTGGCTACAATATTTATGTATTATAATTAGTACTAGTTTCAGGTACATCATAGCTGAGCAAGCTATATGTTGAATTCCTGATGCACAGACTCCTGGAATAAGACTCTGAAGTCAGGAATGGCCTATGTATGGGTAAAAGGGGGTCAGAAAAAGAGTTTCTTATATTATTTAGCTGAATCTTATTATGCCACATACAATCTCTTTTCCCAAGTGAATCCTACTTATTATTATCATAGAATTGGGAAGCAGGAAACAGCCAAAGTGGCCACATAGTTGCTACCTTACCAAAATAAAGTAAAATAATAAAATCAAGTGATGCACGAAAGATGTATAGTGTACAAATGGTACTGTTAGCCATGTCTATGGCTAGGAAACAGAAAGGAAGACAGAAAAATGTGGAGACAGCAGGTTCTGCAGAAGAGAAGTGATAACCCAAATTTACTATTTGTATAGTACGTTAAAGAATAAAATTCTAAAACTGTATGGGAAGGAAGATTATAAGAGTATAAGAACACTGGAAAGAAACTGGATGGAAGAATCAGAGGGAGAAGCAATATTACGAGCCAGAAGGATAGATGATAAAAATGAAATAATTTTTTTAAATCAAATGGCTAATCAGAGGCCATAACGAGTTCATAAAAGTTAATATTCTCTCAAAGCAAATGAGAAAACATAGAGAAAATATTAAACCACCATAATTAACCTCAGAACAGGTACAAAAACAAACACACACACACCCCTAACCTGGAAGAGCCACAAGGTACTTGAGAAGAACCAAAGAGCCTTTTAGCATTCTAGCTAAGTGTTTCCAATCAAGAAACCACCTGTCCTTTTGTGTTTCAGGATTTGAGGTGGGTAGCGGGACCGGTTCATAGAACACAGAGCTGAGGATGAGCAGAAAGGCCACAGACCATGTTCAGGAAGCAGCTTTCTTCCACACTGGCCCAAGTGAGACTTTTATCCTCAGTTATGAAAACTAGCCAGTGTAAGTGCTAATTTCTTTTCTCTTTTTTTTTTTGTTTTTTTTTTTTTGAGACGGAGTCTCGCTCTGTCGCCCAGGCTAGAGTGCAGTGGCGTGATCTCAGCTCACTGCAAGCTCCGCCTCCCGGGTTCACGCCATTCTCCTGCCTCAGCCTCCCGAGTAGCTGGAACTACAGGCACCTGCTACCACGCCAGGCTAATTTTTTGCATTTTTAGTAGAGACAGGGTTTCACCATGTTAGCCAGGATGGTCTCGATCTACTGACCTCGTGATCCGCCCACCTCAGCCTCCCAAAGTGTTGGGATTACAGGCGTGAGCCACCGCGCCTGACCAGTTTATGCTAATTTCTAAAAGTTACATACAGGTTTAACAGCAAGGTATACGTTAGGAAGAAATGGAATAGTCTTAAACTTTCTATTGAAATATATACATGCAAAAAGTTGATAAGTCATAAGTGTACAGCTGAATGAATTTCCACAGTGAAAGCATCAAGCAGTCAGCACCCAGATGAAGAAACAGACCATTACCAATACCCTAGAGGATTCCTTTGTGCCCCTGTCCAAGGTAACTACTCTACAGGACTTCTAGTACTACTGATGAGTTTTGCCTGACTTTTTGAACATTACTTAAAGGGAGTAATATAAAGCAACAGTTCTCAAACTTTTTGACTTATAATCCCTTTACACACTTAGAAATTGAGGACCCCAAAGGGCTTTTGTTTATGTGGATTATGGCTATTAATGTTTACCATCTTATAAATTAAAACAATTTTTAAAGTGCAAGCATCCACAAATACATAATACATTAGCTCTTGGAGATGACTCATCATTGCCATGTAGTGTGCCCATTATCAATGTATTGCCTCTTAGTTCGAAAAACACCTTTTATTACCTGCACTGTGATAATGGAATCCGCCCCATAAGCATTTCTCCTTTGCAGTATGCATGATGCATATTTAAGCTCTGTAGGTAGAAGGTGCTGGAGGGACAATGCAGGAGGAAGATACTTCCCTCCCCGGTTCCAGTGTGCTTCCATTTGTTTTCCTCTCCCTCAAACTGTGCGGCTGCCAGTGGACTGTGGTGGATAACCAGGGCATTCACCCCGCTGAACTTCAACAGCACCCCCACAACAACAGACCACATATATGATGGTAGTCCCATATCATTATAATGGAGCTGAAAAATACCTATGGACTAGTGTCATTGTGGCCACCATCAACATACTAGCATAATTACTTAATATGCAAAGTACATTTAGTAAAGCCTAAGTGCACAGTGCTGATAAAGTCTACAGCAGTGTATACAGTAAAGTCTTAGGCCTTCACATCCACTCAGCACTCACTCACCCAGAGCAAGTTCCACTTCTGCAAGCTCCATTCATGGTAAGTGCCCTATACACGTGTACCATTTTTCATCTTTTATACCATAATTATACTGTATCTTTTCTACGTTTACATACACAAACACTATTGTACTACACAACTGCCTACAGCATTCAGTACAGAAATATACTACGCAGGTTTACAGACTGGGAGTAATAGGCTATACCGTATAGCCTAGGTGTGTAGTAGGCTGGACCATCTAGGTTTGTGTAAGTACACTCTATGTTTACACGATGACAAAATTGTCTAATGACCTATTTCTCAGAACATATCCCAGTCATTAAATAACACATAAGTGTACCTAACAATTCAGAAATATAGAGCTACAGAAGTCGCTTGGTATTTACTATTACTAATATTTTTCAATTGTTATAGTCCTACTCTAGCTGGATGCAGTGGCTCCTGTCTACAATCCCAGCACTTTGCAAGGCTCTGGCAGGAGGATCACTTGAGCCCAGGAGTTTGGGACCAGCCTGAGCAACAAAGTGAGACCCCATTTCTAAAAAAGTCCTACTCTATTTATCTTATCTCAGGGCACTGGCCTGAAAAGGGCCTGCTGACTTTTTATTAAGTTCCTGAAACTGCATTAAGAGGATTAAATATATTATCCCATGTATGTTTGTAACAACCCTAAGAGAGTTGTTACTCTCCAAATTTTACAGATGAGGAAACTGAGGCTTAAAGTAATAAAGTAGATTGTTCATGATAGCAGCTAGTAACAGAACTACAAGCTGAATCCACAACTTATGATAAAACTTGTACTGCTCATCAATCATCCATATATATGTCAAGAACTACAGTTTGAAAGAAGAGCCAAGAAAAGAATTTTCAAGAAATTTCCACACCAAAGTGACTATGCATGTATAATTCGATGCTCTCCTCCATGTCCCTTCAAGCTATGATTTTTCAATGTATTCTTTTTCCCCCATTAAATTTCATCTGTCACTAGCATTTATCAATGACAACTCAATATTTCATAAAATGTCTGGCTACCTGCCAGGCAGTGTTTGGCAATGTTACAAAATTACTCCTCTGTATACTCTCATTCAGAGAAGATCAACTAAGATCTAACCATAAAAGTAAGGGCAAAGCACAGTGATGCAGAGCACATATTTTGACCCTGAGACCTAGGTTCAAATTTCACTTGTGTCACTTACTAACTGTACTTTGGACAAATCATTTAATTTCCCTAAGTCCAAGTTTCCCCATTTGTAAACTGAGCACACTACTACTTTGCCCATCTGTTTGAATATGACAATGTGTATAATACTGGTATATAATAAAGCATTCAATAAATGCTGTTAAAATTACTTTTTAAATATCTAAGACTATATAGGATGGAATTGGCTTACTAGATGATTTGGAATCTGTCTTACACTTCCTTCCCTAAGATCACACATGAGAAAAGTTATTCAGGGACCGTTGGTTCTATTTAACTCTTCTGAACAGTGTAATAATGTCATTCTTCCCTCCAGTGTCCTTCAGGAAATGTGCCCTTAGAGACTGTACAAGGCAGTAGAAGTTATTGGCAGACAGGATGATCTGGACACAGCCAGCTACACACCAGTTAAGCCCATGTCTTAGAACATAAGCAAGGTTTCTCTGGATTCCAAAAGGTGGTGAAAAAGCTGCACTCCAGGGGCCATCCCACAGCATCATTCCTTCCACATAGGGGAGCAGGAATGGAAAGCAGCTGACTACCTCTGTTCAGCACAGCTGAGGCTTAAGAAAATACTATCTAATATTTACCACTTGGCATTTCATTGTGAATCTGCTTTGGAAGTCAGGAAATGACTAGTAAAATAAAGAAAAAAAGCGGAGATGGAAAAGTCCCTTTGGAGTCAGCTACTCCTGAGAATCAAATAGGGACGTGGAGCTCACTCCTTGAACAGAGGCCTTCTCTGTATCCTAGACTGCAGGAAGCGTGCAAAGCACTTTACAAATCCTCACAACCACCCTTGTAATTCTCCTTATCTTAGAGATAAGGACCTGAGGTATAGAAAAGTCAGGTAACTTGTCCTAAACCACATAGCCAGTAAATGGCAGAGCCAGACTTGGACTTTGCCATTATCAAGATATTAATGAGAAATTTACCTAGAGACAATTTGAAAAGGAACAAACAGAGAAAAAATAAGAGTATAGATTGAGAAGCTCTAGTATATGCATATAAGTAGCTCCAAAAGAACAGACTGGAGGAAATAATGAAGCAGCAGTATTTGAGATTACAGCTAGGAATGTCCCACAATTGAAGAATAATATCAGTGCTCACATCAAAAGTACACTATGTGCACTGAACATGTAGATACATAAAGATAAATTTACACTTTCACAATTACAAGATATGTAGGTCTTACTAATAAAAGAAAAGTATACAGCTTCCAAACCAAGAGACAGAAAAACATGAATACTAAAACTTTACCAGTTGAAACTGTATCAATTAGAAAAGCAGGAAAAGAGGAAAAAAATGAAAAATATACTAAAAAGCAAGATTTATTAGGTCAAAGTTTATGAAACTGTCATTTTCATGGGTCAAAAGTGGTTGAATGCCAGTTTCATATGGTTCAACCTAAAAGAAGTTCAAATATATCAAGTCATAATACATGTAGATCAAGTCATAATATACACAAAAGTCATCTATTAAAAACCAAAGATTATATTTAAAACAGAAAGTTCCAGCCTGGGCAACATGGTGAGATCCCCATCTCTACAAAACATTTTAAAAATTAGCCAAGTGTAGTGGTATGTACCTGTAGTCCTTGTTACTCGAGAGGCTGAGGTGGGATGACTGTTTGAGCCCAGGAGGTTGAGGCTGCAGCCAGCTGTGACTGCGCCACTGCACTCCAGCCTGGGCAACAGAGCAAGACCCTGTTTCTCAAAAATATATATGCGTGTATATACATAGTGAGAGTCCATTCAATGGTAGGCTGCCTATGAACATGAGCACGAGAGAAGCAAAAAATTAAATAAATAAATGGTAGGCTGTCATTTAAAAGAAAAAAGTCCAGCCATCTAGTAGAAATACACCTAAAACAAAGTCTTTTCCTACGCCAGATCACAAAGATATTTTCTCCTATGTGAACTTTTAGGGCTTTGCTGGTTTGCCTTCACATTTATTTCAGGTAATACATACAAAACTTATTTTTCTGTATGGTGTGAGGTAAAGATGCAGTTTCAGTTTTGTCTTGAATTATATCAAGTTGGCCCAGCATCATTCATTTGTTCATTTTTTAGAAGATCATCCTTCTCCTACTGCCACATAGTGCCACCTTTGTCCTAAACCAAGTGGTGTTCAAGTATGTATGGAACTGGTCATGAACTCGCTATTGTGTTCCACTGATCTGCTTGTCTATCCTTGCAACAATACCACATTATCTTAATTACTATAGTTTTCTAAGAAATCTTAATAGTTCTATAAGAATGTCTAGCTCTTCCAGGTCTTTGCATTTCCAGTCACATTTGAGAATCAACTTGTCAAATTACACATGCAAACGTGGTTATGATTGGAACTGCATTAAATCTACTAATGAATGTGGAAAGAACCAACATCTTTATAACATTAAGGAGTCTGACCCCATGAATGTGGGATAGTTCTCCATTTATTTAGGTATTTAATTTTTCTTTGCTTTAGAATTTACTCTGAAGAACCTTTCTTGGATATTTGATATTTTCAGATTGCATTATAAGTATTATTTAAAATTGTTTTATTTCCTAGCTTTTGTAAGAAAACAACATATAGAAATGCACTTTTCTTTTTATTATTAACCTTAAAACCTTCAACCTTGCTGAATACACTTTTTTTTTTTTTTTTTTTTTGAGACACAGTCACACACTGTCACCGAGGCTGGAATGCAGTGTGGCATAATCATGGTTCACTGCAACCTCAAACTCCCAAGCTCAAGATATCCTTCTGCCTCAGCCTCCTGAGTAGCTGGGAGTACAGGTATGAACCACTGTGTCCAGCTATTTATTTAATATTTTTGTAGAGATGGGGTCTCATCATGTTGCTCAGGCTGGTCTTGAATTCCCGGCTCAAGCAATCTTCCTCCTTCAGGTGCCCAAAGTGCTAGGGTTACACGTGTGAATCACCATGCCCAGTCTCAAAACACTTTTTTATTTTAATCCTCTAATTCTTTTGGATTTTTGTTATACACAATCATGTCAACTGCAAATAATAAAATTTTAATGAACTTCTTAAATTAATAAATTTTAATAAATTTTAATTCCTCTCTTCCAATCCTTATAACAGTTACTTATTTTGCTCGCCTCCTTACACTGGTTAAGACCTCCAGTACGACACTGAACAGAAGTGGTGTTAACAGGCATCTGTGTCATGTTCCAGATCTCAAAGGGAAAGCTTTCAAAATTATTATTAAATATAGATATTTGCTGGGAGGGTTTTGTTTTTCTAGAAACATTTTGTCAGATTAAAGAAGTTCCCTTCTATTCCTAGTTTGCTAAGGGGTTTTATCATGACAGTGACAAATTTTATCAAATGTTTTTCCTGTATCTAATGAAATGATTACATAACTTACCACCTGTTTTCCTATAAATGTGGTGAATCTAAATGATTTTCAAATCCTAAACCAACTTCACATGCCTGGAATAAACCAATTGATTTTTAACGTATTATTTATATTGCTGGATTTCACTTGTAAATCTGCATCTATATCAAGATTACTGGTCTGTAATATTTCTTTGTTGTAATAACCTTGTTGGATTTTCATATCAAGATCATGCTGATTTCATGAAATAAGTTTGCTATGTTGCTTCGTTTTCATTGGCAAAGCCATCTATGCCTGGAAGTCTGTGTTTATGTCTGACTTTGTGAGTGTCTGTGTGTAACGATTTTTTTTTTTCCTCTGAGATGGAGTCTTGTTCTGTCATGCAGGCTGGAGTGCAGTGACGTGACCTGGGCTCACTACAAGCTCCGCCTCCCAGGCTCACGCCATTCTCCTGCCTCAGCCTCCCGAGTAAGTAGGACTACAGGCATGTGCCACCACGCCCGGCTAATTACTTGTAGTTTTAGTAGAGACCGGGTTTCACCATGTTAACCAGGATACTCTTGATCTCCTGACCTCATGATCTGCCTGCCTCAGCCTCCCAAAGTGCTGGGATTACAGGTGTAAGCCACCATGCCCAGCCGTGTGTAATGATTTTAAATAATTAATGTAATAGCTTATATTAATATTATAACAATAGCTATAACTTAATACTTAATAGCTATAACACTTATATTTTCTACTTTTCTCTGATGTCAGTTTTACCAAGTTATATTTTTCTAGGAACTAGTAATTTCATCTAAATTTTTCAAAATTGGGATGTTATTTATAATATTCACTTATAATCTTGTCTTTATGTCATTGTGGTAAGAACACTTACCATGAGATCTAGGTTTTTAAGGGTACAATGCAGTATTGTTATCTACAGGCACAATACTGTATAGCAGATATCTAGTCCTTATTCATCTTGCATAACTGAAACACTAATCAGCATCTCCTCCTTTCTCCCCTGTCACTGGACCCTGGCAACTACCATTCTACACCCTGCCTCTATGAGTTTGACTATTTAAAAAACCTCATATAATCTACGTATAATCTTTCAAATGTCTGTAAGATGTGCAGGGATGCTGTCTTTTTCATACCATTATTTGCTATTTAAGAAGGCGTTTTTTGATTTTATTATTTTATTGATATTTTTCCAAAGAACTTTCAGCTTTGTTGAGCCTCTATACTTGATGTTTGTATTCTACTTTATAATTTCTCATCTTTGTGATATAGTATCTTCTAAGGTCTGGATCTGTAATGACACCACCTTTCACTCCTTATATGGATTTGTGACTCTCCTTATTTTCTTGATTAGTCCATTTTAACATTTTTTTTCCCATGAACTTTTGACTTTGCTGTTCCTCTACTGTAAGTTATTACTTCCTAAGTTTCCAAGCTTTAAGTTTCCACTCTTCCTTCTACTTATTCTCTTTAATGTGTTCCTTTTCTAATTTCTTAAGATGGTTAGTTCAGTAATTTTCCATCTTCTTTTTAAAAAAGTCATATGCATTTAAAGTTACATATTATCACCTAAGCATGGAATTAGCTTCATTCCACAAGTTTTGATATACAGCATTCACATTATCAACTTTGATAATGTATTTTCTTCCTCAATGCACTTAATTCCTACCTAACAGGAGCTACAAAAAGAGAACACAGACAAATGAAACATGTAATGAACCTGTCCAATAACAATGCATATTATGGGCCAGATCTCACACTTTTAATACCACAAGCACACAATTTACTTGACTTTAAGGATATTGGTACAATATGCCTTTAGGTCTAACTACGAATTCACAGGACAGGGAACTGAAGAACATGTTCAATGACACCACAGTGATGCAGTCAGCAAAATGTAGGCTGAGAAAAGATGTAAGGTATTCTACCTGGATTCTTCAAATAATAAACTGTAAGGAAAAAAGATAGAGAAGGAACCTACAGAATTTATAAAAGAGACTTAAGAGAATATCCACCAGCTGCAATTTTGATCCTGACACCTACACTATAAAAAAAGAAATATGTATGTCATAACTAGGGAAGTTTGAATATTAACTGAGTATTTTATGATATGAAGGGATCACTGTTTATGTTATTTTAGGGGTGAAAATGGTATCATGATTTTTATTTTTCTTTTCTATGAGTCCTCATCTTTCAGAGCTACACACTGAAATATTTAGAAATGTTTTGTCTTTGCTTGGGGTTGGAGAATATGCTTCTAATCTTACTTACCTGGTTGTTCACAAAAAGCCATAAACCACACAGGTGTCGACATAGGGCTGCTGCTATTGTGTCACGGGCTTATCCCAGAGCAAATGATCACAGCAAGAGTAAAGACCAATGTGGAAGCCACAGCATATTTGATAACATAATATTGAAGGAGATACTTCATTTTACTTGCACCATGTTCTATTGCTCAAACAGACCAATCTTAGTGCAACATGGAGACTACAAAGAGGTGTGAATACCAGGAGGCAAAGATTGTTGGGGGACATCATAGAGGGTATAAGAATTCATAAGACAAAACTGTTAGGAATTGCTGAGGCTGAGTGGTGAATACATGAGGGTTCATTACATTATTATCTCTATTTTTGTATACATTTGAAATTTTCCATAATAAAAAGTCTTCTAAAACTTTTTTTTTAAAAAAGGGTATCAGTCCAGAGATGGAGTGAAGATATAAAAAGGCTACTCAGTGGCAGTAGTGACTCTGTGCTGCCTCCTAGGCAGCCCAGTCCCACAGAGACCCAGCGGTTGGCCAGAAGGACTATGTACTGGCAGCTTTCACAAAAGTGGACTTTGTCAGGTCTGAGGAGTCTTGATCATCAAGTGTGAAACTTGGTGCATAAACATTTGTATCACACCATTTCGGCACTGTTCCTAATATCATAAAGCTGTTCAATGTCCAAAACCTGATGACTTACAATGCACTTAAAAGGTACTCATTAATAAAAGTATCTTCAAAAACCACATCAAGACAAAAAGACATAAATGTTTAATAACATGTGTTGAGAGTGATGATATACTTAGGGGAGTTATTAAAATGACAAAAACGATTCTACCAGAAACAATAATAGTTGAGGCTCTTAAACGAAGTGTAAGGTTGTTTATAATACAGGCATCATTTAAACTGTAGACTGTGGAGAGTCTACAGTTTTCTTCAACAATGTTTACATTTTCAGGAAAGCAAACAGTTTGTGAAAAATCTTTACAAATTAAGCTTCTTTTGACAGATCTCCACTTAATCAACTTGCTGGATAAAGAGATACTCTTCATCTCCTTTGTTTAATTTTTACATGCACAGTATTCAACAGTTACTTTATCATGACTTATTCATGGCTAAGCCATGTAGTAGTAAACTTTGATTACTTTTGTTTTCTCTGAACAAGTTTTTTAAAGTTTTCCCTGAAGGTAATGCCCATTTAATTTTTTTTCTTACTATGGTTTTCTATGTATTTTAATCCCAAACTTCCCATCAATTGTCTAAATCTACTGTAGACATTCAGCCATATCAGGTGTAACTTCAATGGCATCTTCTTGAAGTCTCTTCTGGAATTTTCTCACTGGCTCCGTCTAGGCTGGTCGCTTCTGCCTGTGCAACTCTCACTCAGGCCCTCCCTTCATCATCTTCTGGTCATTCTCACCATTTCTCACACAAGCTGAATCTCTGTTTTCTACATTCTATGTCTTTCTTGTCCTTAGTTTATTCAAAACTAAGGTTTTAAATGGTAGTATCCTATCTCTAGTAACTTCCTGAGAATGGATGCTTGGCAGTTCAATGTTCTGAGATCTTGCATGTCCAAAAATATCCTCATTTAACTGGTGCACTTTATTGCAAGTTTGGCTGAATATAACATTTTAGATTAGAAATTATTTTCCTTTAGAATTTTGCTCCTTTGTTTCTAGAGTTGCTGCTGAGAAGTTTGAAGGCATTCTGATTAATAACCCTTTGATTGTGACCTGCTTTTGCCTCTTAAGAAACCTGTAAAAGGTCTTTCTTTTTCCCCCTTGGGAGTTGAAATCCTCAGTGTTCTGAAAGTCACAATGTCTTGGAGTGCAGTCTATCTTCATCTATTGTCACAAAAAGTTGGTGGGCTCTTCCAATTTGAAAATTTGTGCAATTCAGTTATGGAAAATTTTGTGGATAAATTTTCTCTTCCCTATTTTTAAAATTCTTTTTTAGACTCCTATTACTAAAATATTGGATTTCCTGATTGTCATTTCAGTGTTCATATAATTTTACTGTTGTCCATCTCTTTGTTGCATTTTTATTTTCATTTTTTTATTTTCAAAAGCTCTTTCTGGTTCTCTCAGTGTTATCTTTTGAATAGTATCCTATTCTTACTTTATAGTTGTAATATATTCTCTATTTTGTTGAGGTTATTAGTTATTTCTCTTAATGTGTTCTACCTTAATAGTTTTTCTTCCCTCAAAGTTGCTTTTTTCTGTTTGTTGAGGGCTTCCTGAGATGTCTAGTATTCTCTGCTTATCTATTTGTTACTAAGAATGCAAGACCAAGAGGCTGAATATGAGGCCTAAACACATGAGTAGGACTCACTGACTATGCGTTTCCATAAGGGTGATCAGGCTGTGCCATTAAGTTGGAAACTTTCCCAAGTCAATCAGCACTAAAATGCAATTTCTTGGAAATTCAAAACATACTTTTCATTCACATACTCTCAGGACCACACTAGGTACTTACCCTTCTCTCTATGGCTATCCAATTCTGATGAGAAAGATCTTCCAGTCCCTTCTCTGGAGGAGGCAAGCTTGGCTGCCAGCATCAATGGGAGCAAGGAGTGTAGGGGGCCTCAGCACAGAATGTATATGTTCACTTACTCTACCTATTTTCTGTAGTTTGCTTGCTTTTAACTGGGCCTATTGTACTCTAGTACCTTGTATTACCTTCTTCTTATGGTGCAAGTAGACATCTAATTTGTATATTGCTGATAGGAGTGTAAATTGGTATAAACATTTTGGGAAAATGTTTGGTAACACATGCTAATGCTATATAAATGCATAATCTATTCCTTTCTCCAGTATATAGCAAACAGTAACGGGCACTTAAGTCCTCCAAAAGACATGAACAAGAATGTCACAACAGTTTTATTTATAGTGGTCAAAAAGTAGAAATAATCCAAAGGTCTATCAATGTATAAATAAACGATGGCATATTCATATTACAAATCACTATACTACAGTAGAAAAGAATAAACTTCTGATATATGCAACAATATGAATCTTAAAGGCACAAAAAATGGTGTGGATCCATTATAAAAAGTTCAAAAAGAGACAAAACTAATCTATGTTTAGAGAGGTCAATATAATGGCTGCCTCTGGGGATGGAAGTACTGACTACAAAAAACATAAGGAGACTTTCAAGGGTGATGGGACCATTCTATGTCTTGATTTGGCTGATGGTTACACAGGTGCATACATAGCAAAAATTCAGTGGACTGCACTTATGACTGTGTATCTCACTGTTTCAAGTTACATACAACTTAAATCTTTTGTAAAAAGTTGAGTATGTGAGTATTTTGGTAATAATAAAGTTTAAAATCCCCTACTAATCCATTAAGATAAATAATTATCTTCCAATGCCTGAAATACATAGTGCTAATAATCAGTAGAAGCTTGAGATATTATTTCTATCAGCATTTAATTATTTTCTAAGTGGGGTAAGTAGTAACATAGTGATATAACATTTGCCTTAAGAACAATCAGCACTCAAGTGCAATTTACTGAAAATTCAGAACATACTTTTCATTCACATACTATCAGGACCACAATAGGTACTTACCCTTCTAACCTAACATCTGGTAAAGATCTGTTGAGTGCAATCATCTCACTTGCCATTAAATTGAACTGATTGATTTTAAACATCTCTTTCATCTTTTCTTGATCCTCTTTAGGAATGACGACTGGTTTCCCCATTTCTCCAGGACCTTCATGAGGCTTTTGTACTGGCTCTAGAACTAAGAATAGGAAGAAACTTAACATTAATTTCATAGCAATTGATTGATTCATGATTCTATTTAATAACATTTGTGTTTGAACTGTGCCCTCAACAACCAGACCCCTTTCTGGGCCCACCCTCTCCAAGGCTGTTAACCCTTCCAAGGGGCTGTCTTGTCTTCCACCTCCACACCAGTGTCCTGATTCAAGACTTCCTCACCTTGCCCCACTCACCTGAGTCACTGCATGGTGTTGGCTCCCATCTCAAAAGCTACTCCCACAATGACCTCCCTAAAGTGCAGACTTCACTGTTATTCCTATGGCCTCCTAGAGTCCAACCTCTGTAATGTGGAATTGAACCTAATTTTCCAAACCTATCACCTGCTAGGCCTTCTTCTCCTACCCCACAGTACTTCATCTTCTGGTCAAACAGCCACCCACTGCCTTCCTTCCAACATGCCTCACATTTTCCTGCTCCCATGCCTTTGCTCACATCCCGTTCCCACTTCCATCGCTGCAACACCAAATTCCTATTTGCCTTCCCATGCCCAACTAAAATGGCTTCTCTTGCCTGTAGCTTTTCTGAATCTCTCTGTAGTGGTTATTTACTACTCTTGACTATCACATTATTTCATCCAGGGTTCTTATGTCTCTAACCAATTACTATCTCTCATTATAATGATTGTCAAACCTATCTCATGTACCCCTCCCATTAGAACAAGTATTCTCATCAAAAGTAATGTTATCTCTTGATATAGACATAAAAAGAGCAATGTGCCTGATGAGCACTTCCCAAGCTTTGTTCCTTATTATATGCTTTTGAGATGTTAATAAATATCCAAGAAAAACAGGTTCTGGGATAGATTAAATTTGGAAGGTGCTATGTTAAAAACTTCTCATGTAAAAGGGATGGCTAAAGAATGGGGTGGGGCCAAAAACGGGATGAAAATACATTTTATGCATTACTTATTTTAAAATATAAAGTTTTATTCTCTTGTAGAATGTTTTTTAGGCATCCTCAAAACATTTCTAAACAAAAATAGTGGCATCAAGGCGCAGAAAAGCCATCTCTCTTCAGTCAGGCTTAATCTGTGCAAGAACAGGACTAGCTGGTAAAGTTGACTTTAGGTGACTGTTTCGGCCAGTGGTATAAAGCCACCGACCAATACCAGAGCTGCAGGATGTGAAACTATTCGTTGTGTCCTCAACCATGTCCAGAATTTAAAAACAGATTTCAGAGAATGATGATGAAAAAAGTGTGCATTAGTTTTCCCCTGTTCTCAGGATAAACTGTGTTTTTATGAGGAACAAATCACTTTAAAAATTATAGGAAACTCAAGTAAAAACAAGTTTTTAAAAACAAGTCCTGCCTAATATTTGCCCAGTAAGTAAGCTCCTTAAATATAATGGTTGGTAGAATTTTTTAAAATTCTCAATGACAAAAATCATCAACAAGTGTAGTAAAAACTATAATACAAATACAGAAGTGTAATGCTCCATACAAAATAAGCCTTTAAAGCTTTAAAAATCGTAAATTGTAAAACTCGTATAGTCATTTCTACTTGCCAGTCTCCTCCGAAAGTAAAGAACAACCAACAGATTTTGGGACTGGTATATCAGAGGTCAAAAGGAACCAGCAGAGGTCTGAAGGTGACAAAGATCTTTTGTGGATGGCACAGAAAACATAAAGAGTAGGTGGGAGACATCTAGTGGCCCTGATTATAAATATCCTTCTGTTACCCATGCCCTATTTTAGTATAAAATAATGCGTTACAGAAAAATGAAAATAGAAACGTTTTCACGCTGCTTAATTTTTAAATGAAGAGTATTAACGTATACATATACCATCTGCGTTTTTGCTGGGGGGAAAAGATCCTCAACCTGATCAAGCCTCTAGACCTAATTCACAGGAAATATGTGAGGCAAAGGCACATGGCATGCACCATTAAAAGGATGCAAATCCAGACTGCAGGAAACTGGAAATGAGAAATACCTCAATTTCTTCTTCAACAACAAAACAGGTCGGAGGGAGACAAAGAGAAAGAGGTATCCATGCCATAAAACTAGCCATGAGTTGACAACTCTTGAGGCCAGATGATGGATCTATGAGAGTTTAAATTTTGTTTGTTTGTTTTTTGAGACAGAGTCTCACTCTGTCACCCAGACTAGAGTGCAGTGGTACAATCCTGGCTCACTGCAACCTTTGCCTCTCAGATTCAAGTGACCCTCCTGTCTCAGCCTCTCCAGTAGGTGGGATTACATACGTGCGCCACCATATCTGGCTAATTTTTGTATTTTCAGTAGAAATGGGTTTCCACCATGTTGGCCAGTCTGGTCTTGAACTCCTGACCTCAGGTGATCCACCCACCTCGGCCTCCCAAAGGGCTGGGATTACAGGTGTGAGCCACCGTGCCCAGTCATAATTTTCTATTCTCTCTACTTTTGTTTCTGTTTGAGAATTTTCAAGGTGGAGGAGGGGCATTAAGGACGACTGGAGAAATTATTACTATAAATACTACAAAACATAAACTTAATTGCTTATTACATATGAAACTATATAACCAGAAACTTAAAGTTGGTCTTGCAATCTTAAAGGATCAGGCAAAAATGTACAGCATATACAATCCTGCTGATGAAATATTTTGCACATTTCATCACCTGATATTTATTAATAATCTGAAAATCTAACACAGTACCTGCATTATGTACTCTAACCTACTGTTACATATGAAATTTCAGAGCCACATTTAAAATTACCATTAATCAAAAGTTATATGTCTACTGCATGACTTAGAGAATCCACAATACTCTAATTATTAATAAGAAATTACAATATCCTACAGAATTAAATTTGTCATTAAATGAATTTTCTTGGCAAACGAGTTTGGATGAAATGCATGTGGTTAGTGAATATATGCTATTATTAATGCATTTACAGTATTAGAAAGCAACTAAAAAGATGGTAAGCATTAAGTTTCCATGTACTCTACTGCCAGTCTTCTATGTATATTAAAAGTTAGTTCTGTGAAAATTTTATTGAAAGAAACTGAAATGAGTTTGGATGTCATTTCATGAACTAAATAAAATATCTTTGCATAAAATTCTACATGCAGCTCATTTCTAAGAATCAAATCACTTTGACAAGGGAGGGACAAAGGTGTCATTCCAAAGTATTATGTGAGAACAAACATATTTTATTATATACTTCAGTTAAGTTTTATTTACATGACACTGTAGATAAGTATCATGATTTAGAAAAGGTATTTACCAAGAAAACCAGAGGTTCACTCTGAAAGTCTCCAAATAAGATTAACATACATAAACCACTGGCATGCCTTTGAATACACTTTAAGGTATTTTTCAAATTTCTTATGTGTGTTTCTCCCATGAAAGTAAAGAGGCATAAAGTTATATGACTTCTTTTTTGGGGGTAAATATACTAATAAAAGGCTAAAATCATTTTTCCCAAACTATTTTCTGATCTTACTATACAATTAACGTCTTTACTGTCTTTATGCACTATATTTCACTATTTCAAAATGTTTCCTCCTACATTTTAACACCTCTGAAATTGGAATGTGGCTCACAATGGTAACTAGAATGTTATCACTTTTACAGTGGTATACAGAATATTCTATAAACAAAGGTACGTAAGATGCAATAAAATGCAGCACACTGACTTTTTAAACATCAAAATATCATCTATAACTTCCACTGGTAACTTTCTGCTACTTCAACATCCTTGTCAATTTCCAATTTCATGTTCAATTTACCTGTGCTGCATATATAAAAATCAACACTTAAAAATTTGTTATGAAATTATTATAGCCTTTACTAGTAATATTTTAAAGTTTTTAACCATTGGAAGTTTTTTCTATAAACCATGTTCTCCAAGGCTTCCTAATGTTCAACAGTTGAAATAATTCCAGCATAAGTACATGAAAAGTTAAATAATTAATATTTTAATGATCTGAAAATGCAGTACTGACAGGAAGAATCAATCACTACTTGAAACTGTATCTTTAAAAACACTGAACACTCTATATAACACCCAAATCCATAAAGTGGATAAATGAGCTAATTCTGGTAAGCAGAAGAGTAGTAAAAATATTGTTGGCCATAACCCCCACCACTCGTATTCTTTCAAGGGAGCCCAATCTAACTCTAGGAGCAGGAGAACTCTGCTATTTTCAGATAGCCTTAGGTATAAAATACAAGTATAGACCTATAAGAGAACTACTCAGAAAAAAAACAAACCCCTCTGGAATCACCAAAGTCTGGCCCACTATTCCTTGAAGCAGGCAAGTAACAGGTAAATAGAAGAATCTTAGAAAACTCTTTAAGTACAGCGTATCAACAACAACGTTACAGGAAGCCTTCAGCACTATCACAATGACATCAATCCATTCTATTCAAACCTAGGAAACTTTTTTTCACACCAGAGAGAGTAGAATTTGCTAATTTCACCGAAATCAGAGCTGTAAAGTAGAACATTCAGAAATTAGGTGCTTCCAATATTGAAACAGTCACTCTGGAGTGTTACAATGCTCAGTGCTTTTTGTTGTTGTTTTGTTTTGGTTGTTTCAAAACAGGAGGCCCTATGTGTTCTATCAAGAGAGACTTCGATGCCAGGCATGGTGGCTCACACCTGTAATCCCAGCACTTTGGGAGGCCGAAGCAGGCAGATCAACTGAGGTCAGGAGTTCAAGACCAGCCTGGCCACATGGTGAAACCACAACTCTACTAAAAACACAAAAATTAGCTGGGCGTGGTGGCGGTTGCCTGTAATCCCAGCAACGCGGGAGACTGGGGCAGGAGAATTGCTTGAACCCAGGAGGCAGAGGTTGCAGTGAGCCGAGATCGTGCCATCACACTCCAGCCTGGGTGACAGAGTAAGACTCCGTCTTAAAAAAAAAAAAAAAAAAAGAGGGAAACTCTGAGGTCATGCACATGTTAATTCCACTAGAAAGTTGGCATCCTTGGTGCCATTACCCATCCCCTCTCCCTGATCCTCTTTAGTAAACATCTCTTCAAATTCACCACAGCAATTTTTCACTAGCAGAACCTTAATAACTTCTGGGCTCTGAAGACTTAGGACCTCTCAGCACCTGTTGCACTGAAACTTCACATCAAAGCAGATTTTTCAAACTGTTGCTTATTAGCATCAACTGTGCTCTTCCCCTAATCATTTCTCCCCTTAAGACTACCATGAACCTCAAAGATTATCTCCCCTTAGCTATGTACTTTCCCTCCGGCTGCTCAGCCCTTCTCTCACACTGGGACGTCCTTCTCAGTCTGTGCCCTGAACACCCTGACACCCCCAGGCTGTTGTAAAGCCTCTCCACTGTCTGGTCTCAACACACAGGCTCCACCTTCAGACTTAACTGAAGTCTAGCTCTCCTCCAGAGTCCATTAACCAACTGTTTCTGGGAGAATGATTCATTCTCCTTTCCTCCAGAGGCAATGATGCCATCTCATACCTCTACATTGCTACTTTCAGATTATTGTTCCTTTAGCTTGTACTTCTGTACAAAACCTAGTCTTTTTCTTTGAAACTTATGCCACTAGTGGTTGTCAAAATTATAATAATCTGTGAATGCTCTTTGAGGAGAATCCTTTTCACGATTCTGATACCACACTGTCTCATCTGCTGAGAATTTGTTCTTTCAAGTATCCCTCCTTTCCCCTATAGTTTAAACCTCTTCCTGAACATATACAAATAATAATAAATACATAGAAAACCAACTTCGGCTCCATTTCTCTCTTATAACTACTGTATACTACACGCGTCCCTTCATGCTGAAGCTTCCTAAAGAACAGCCATATCCCTACTGTTTCTCTGGTATATTGAATCCAGAATCCACTGACTTCCACAGTTACCATCCCTGAAATGACACTTGCTAGGGTCACGAGAAGCCCTATACCAAACCTATCAGAAACACTTTATCTCAGGTAAAATCTCTGAGCAAACACCACCCTTGACTGGGCGTCTATGACCTACTCCTTGGGGCTTTTCATTCTACTCTGACTTCTTGGGAAGCCTTCTCTTCCTTCAGTGACTCTCCACGAGGGGCTCTCCAACAGGGAGTCTGTGTCTTCCAACTCTACACATACGGTGCACAGCCTCATGTATAGACAAGGCTTAAATTCCCATCTGTTTTCTCCATCTTGACCATCCTCTACTGCAGAACTACTCTACCAGTTCCTCAAAGTTAAATATTCCAAACTGAGGTTGGGTGCAGTTGTTCATACCTGTAATCCCAGCCCTTTGGGAGCCTGAGGCAGGTGGATCACCTGAGGTCAGGAGTTCGAGAACAGTCTGGCCAACATGGTGAAACCCCGTCTCTGCTAAAAATACAAAAATTAGCTGGGTGTGGTGGCATGCACCTGTAACCCAAGCTACTCAAGAGGCTGAGGCAGGAGAATTGCTTGAATCCAGGAGGCAGAGTTGCAGTGGGCCAAGATTGTGCCACTGCACTCCAGCCTTGGTGACAGAGTGACACTCCATCTCATTCATAAATAAATAAATAAGAAAAATGAAAAAAAAAAATTCCAAATTCAACTTCATGCATCCACCTTTTTATCAAAGCTGCTCGTCTTCTGAGGAACATCAATTCTTCCAACCATGGAGACATGAAAGCCACCTTAGCCTTTTCTCTTTCTCTTATTCCCTATATTCAATGACTCCCCAGGTTATGTAAATTCCACTACTTAAATACTTTTCATATATATTCATTTCCTCTCCATCTCCAATGTCATTTTAGTGTCTGTTCCAAGCTCTTGTCCAAATTCTCACAACAGTCTCAGACTGGTATCTGCTACCTGCCTCGTTCTCTTCCAGTCCATCAGTCACATGACCACTAAAGCATTCTTCCAGAAGTCCAGGTCCAATCAGGCCTTACTCCCTTGTTTAAAATGCTTCAGTGCCATGCAGCTGTCTACAGATGAAGTCCAAAATCCCTACAATGCCATAAAAGGCCTTGTGTGACATGGCCTCTGCCATCTCCCAAGCTTCATCCTGTGCTCTTGTTCCCCTATCAACTCTGTTCTCACTTATTAATCTTGCACATCCTTCTTTCCTTTGCTTGGAAGGTCTTCCCCTCTCCCAACAAACCTAACAAACACCTGCTCAAGCTGATACTCAGCTGGAACATACTTCCTTACTGCAGCTTCTCAGACACCCCAAGGCGTTCCTTCCTTTCTACTCTTGTGCATATTCCTAAAGTGATATTTATATACTGGTATTTACTATTGTTATTTCTCTTCCATTAGACTGTGAGTTCCCTGAAGGGAGGAATTTTGTCTTATTTTTTTGTTCAACTGTGTATCAACAAAACCTAGTACCTTGCCCAGCACATACAAAAGTCAAAAAAACATTCAAGTGAATCTTCACATGCTACAGAGCCTATTCTTTCTCACTGTCAAGTCTTTACATTTAAGATAGAACACCAGCAGCTTATTATAAATGGCAATGAATTAAGGTAGGGTGAGGGGAAATTTATTCCATTCTGTTTGGGAAAAGAATACTCAAGTTTCTGACTGATGAATGGTAATACCTGTTCTTTGATTTAAACATAGACAGCATGAGTACAGCTCTAGCAACAGTTAAGGAGGCAACATTTTGTCACCCAACAAAGATACTAAACAGCAGAGCTATAAAGTAAATATACAAACAAACAGGCTGACTTTGGATGAAAAATGTATTAAAACCTTTCAAAAAAGTGAAAATTTAAGTTAGGAATTAGCCTAGGCATTACTGGAATTCAGTGCTAGCAACTGAGCCTAATTTTAGGCAGATTTCCCAGGAAGATATAAATAGAACCAGTTATGTAAGCCCACATATAACAATTACAGTTAAGTTGGTACAGTTAACAATACAAATTAATATTTTTTAATTGTAAATTTTGGGGGATCAAAGGCCCTTCTCATTATAAAAGTGCAAAAAATTTAAATGTGGCTATATGCTTAAAGAAAACATGTTGAAAGAGTAATTATTTGTATATAATTTCTAAAAATAGTAGAATTGCTGTACAGCCATGTATTCTATAACTAATCACAGAGTTCAGAGCCCAGAACAACTGGATTACTGACTCTTGCAATGCAGTCATTTTCATTATGGTTAAAAATGAAAAAAAAAAAAAATTTTTTTTAAAAAGGGCAACATTTGTTTGTTGAATAAAAGGAGTTTAAAACTGCATTTTCCAAAGTCCTCTGACAAAAATATCAGTACTACCTATTCCCTCCCTCCTTTATATTTGTATATTTTCTTTCCTTTCCATACTAGATATTGCAATGATCTCACTCCAGCCTCTAGTCTATCACCCAATCTTTTTAAAAGTTCTCCCTAGAAGTACTAACTGGAGCTATCTACAACATTAACAACAACAACAAAAACCTCTCCAGATCACATCTATCTATACAAACTTCTTCCCCTTAGGACTGAGATGGGAGGGCTGGAGTAATCTCTTTTGATACCTTATAATGCAATTTTAATGCTCCACTCAGCATGAGACTAATCTTCTGTACAACTTTGATATGCCCAACTATGAGATACCCACATTATTAAGTAACATAAAGTAACTTATAAGAAATTAACTACACTGAATATTGAACACAAGAGTCGAATTTAGCAATTCTATACACGATACTTTAATGCTTTTAAGTGTTGGATGAACCCATCTGAGAACTATCAATATGATCATCGTATCTCCTACAGGAAGTCAGGGACATCTGTTAATCTAAAAAAGTTAAAATTTTATATTACCCTAATTAGTTACTAAAAACCAGTGATATACTGATTAAAACAGCTGTATTATAAAATGTCACTCACCATCCCCAGCAGGAAGTCCTCTCTCCTTTTTTTCATCACATTTGTTGCATTCACTGAAGTAAAGCAGCAGGAACATATCCAAGAGTACCCAAATCAAGGAGGTGGCTAGGACCACCTTGCAGTATGCAAATTTTCTCATGGCACTTTAAGTCAAATGCAAAATTTAAAAATATATATATAAATATACAAAGATGAAAATTATTCCAATCCAGTTTCATCAGAAATCACATTCATACCCTATAAAGAAAGGAAAAAAGATTAACTTAAAAATTCAGAACCTCAAAAGTGAATTATAAAATTAATTTAATATTATAAACATTAAATACTATAAATTATTAATTTCATTAAGAATAAGAAATTTCACTATGAAGACTATGTTTGAAAATCAGACTTGGAAAAATGCTTATAAAATATATAAAGAGCATCAGGACTACATAAATAATTCCTACAAATCAATATACAACAATCCAATAGGAAAACAGGTAAAGGATATAAACAGGTACTTTGCAGAACGGAAACCTAACAGCCAACAAACATGTAGAAAAGTGCTCAATTCCCTACAATTAGAAAATGCAAATTAAAACAACAGTGAGCTACTATTTCACATTCATCAAACACCTGGGTCTTAACTACCTTTCTACTCAATTGCTACATTATGTGTTAAGGCAAAAGTTAAGCTATTAATTACCATAGGGGATTAGGCAACTAGTGATTCCAAGTGCATTTCAACTGTCCGCATTCAGTACCCAGGCTCAAGAATTAATAAGAGTTCTCCTTGGAGCCTGCACTACAGTAGCTTCCCGAGCTAACTCTCATTCCTCTTTTACACTGAATCTCAATCTAAAACTGCAACAGTCACCAATCATTCAGGAAACAGATTCGTGGAAAGTATAATGGGAAAGAAAAGTATATGTCATAAGATCTGACATTTAGTCTTGGCTCTGACAATTTTATACACTTCCCTGTTTTTAGTTTCCATTTCCCACCCTGCTATCTCCCTTTATCATGCTGTACCATGATGAGAAAATGACTAGAGGAACTGTTAACAATTTTGAAAAGTCATTTGGGATAGTTTGAGCATAGGCGTCTTAAGCGTAAGGAATTCATCCTGGAGCATGCTGAAGCAGCCTGAGAGACCTCAGAGAGGCAGAGAAATCTCCCGCTCAGCAGCTGACTCTGAGGCTCAAAGCCTGTGTCACTGAAGACCAGGGGAAATACAAACCAAGTGCATTCCTATGAAGTGGAGTGAGGAAACAAGAGTTCGCACTGTGTCCATGCTGAAAGCTACAAATGCAGACGCCCTGGACGGACCAGAGTGTTGGCAAGGTAGCAGCTTCTTACAAGGACAACTTTATGCAACAAGTTCCATGGTGGCCATCAGAGATGCACTTACGTGAACAATTCAGGGCAGGCCTGTAGTTTATCCATGAAATACATACAGCAGTTCTTGCCTACTTCACAAGGTTGCTAGAGAGCAACCTGAGAAAACACTAAGTGATACTTATAAATGTAAAGTCATTATTTATGCTCATCTCTCTAGGGACTTTGATCACTTGCCATATTCCTCCTTTCACCAAACCAATACTCCCTGACTGCAAGATGAAAACAAGGATGCTACTGTCATGTTCTTACCTGAAAATCATGCTTACTCAATACCTGATACTGGGTCACCTGTAGTGAGCAACTACTGATAACTATGGTAACTGAGGTGAGGGGAGAACCTAAAGCATTAGAGTGTACAATGTCAAGGAACAACAGTTCTCACCAGATAAACTATATACATACATTTATATTTTGTGTTATTTCATATGAAAAGCTGCCTCTTTTGATCACTGGCAAAGCAGCCTGATTGCTGGTGCAATATCTGAATTTCAAATGTGGTTTTACGGTCTCTAAAATCCTATTTTTAAAAAATGCCTGCAGAATAGTTAAATGTAAATATAACTTTTCATCTACTTCTACTTAAGTTTTGCAAGGGTGCGCAATTAGCTTTTAAGATTGAAGGTGAAGTGCAGTGAAGGGGAAGTGTTTAGGAGAAGAGGGGTGTCTGGCACATTCTACATGGGGTATGAGGAGAAAGGAAGATAAAGGAGAGGCAAAAAAAATGATTCCCAGATTTAAGGCCAAGATAACTAGCTAGATGGATAATGGTAATACAATAATGAAAGGAAATACGGACTAAATCAAGAGTTGAGTTAGTTCACACTGAATGTGAGGGGCCTCAAGTCGTGTCAGCAGGCAGTCAGGGGAGTAACTGAGTCTGATGTGAGAAGGCAGGTTTGTTACACATACACAAGCAGCAGCCGGGGTCGGCAGAGGGGATGAGGTGGCCAACGAAGAAGGCAGAGAAAAAAAGGGGCTGAAACTCCAGGAAACCCATCACTTTCCACATACTGCAGAAGACAGACCCCTCTGAGAGAGGCATGAGAAGTCAGAGGAAGGAAGGAGTATGGACAAGCCATGTTAGACCCTCTATGAGGCTGAGATAACAAAGAAAGAATGTCCACAGGGTTTGGCTCTTAGGACGAAGCCACTGGTAATTTGCGGTTTCTATTACTGTTCCCCACAAGAGAATGAGGTCATAGAAGGCTTGCTCAGCTCTACAAGCTTCAGAGAAAACTCTTAGAAAACATCTTCTAAATGAAGAAGGAAAGAAAAAGACAAAACAGCACAAGAGATGTTTCTTTGAGATTCATTTAAAACAGCGTAACTGTATCAGGAAGAAATCTGGTGAAGAGCAAATAACATGTAAGGAACTTGAATTTTTTTTACTCTGTTGTTTATGCTCAAGAAAAAAAAATAAAGCTACTTATGTCTTTAGAAAATTGAAGATAAAGTTCCAAGTATGTTGCCAAATATATAAGATGTAAAAGAATGAAAAAACATTTATTTAAATATGGCAGATAATTTTTCTTTCTAAAGAGTTGTTTAAAAGATTGTTAATTTGCATGACACATTGCAGGTAAGATTCTAGTTTTCATATATAATTAAATAATTATTATTTCAATTTGTTTAATGAAAGCTAGTACACTGTATTTAAGGAAAGAATTGCTACCTTTATTGCCACCATTATTGTAAAGGTATTCCTTATTCTCCACTTACTAAGCAACTTTTGTGTGTCCTTCACTGTCCTTGAAATGAAGGATACAAAGAAAACCAAGTCCTTGTTCCAAAAGGCACACAAAGCTCAGTCGCAGAACAAATCAGCAGGTGGGGAGAAGAGTCAGAGCTGAACTGTCCAACAACAAATTTCCGCCCTTTAAGAGATTATAGGACATCAAACCCCAAAGTAATATACTAAAAATGTCTTCAGACTTCATTATTTGATCCAAGAAATTCAAGGCCAATTTTGTATTTTTGGTACAGTATTTTTCATCAATAGAAAAAATTAATATATTACAAAATCAGACTTTTAAAATTACATTTTGAAGTTTTTTTCTTCAAGGTAAAGGGATGGGGGCAGTTTCTTTATAAAAAGTTATGATGCAAAATTATGAATGCATTGTTAAGTCATAAATCATATTTTAGGTCCATGATAGCCATTAATAACTAATATTAACATGATGTCCTTGTTCAAAAAGATGAGCCATAATCTAGGAGGCCCTGAAAAGGAATTTTACATTTGGCCCAGAGACCTTTAATAAGGTTCAGGAAACAAAAGAAGTTTGAAGAATGAACGTCCCACATTTTTCAGAGACTGCTGGTGTTGCCTTCACCTGAGCAATTTCCCACTCTTCCAAGAGAAGACTGACAACATCATCTGGGAATCTTTGGCACAGCCAAAGCACTGTCTGTCACAACAGACAACATTGTTGGTGACAACAGTGCACCAGTGAGTGCTAACCTTAGCACTAAGCCAAGCCCTGCTCTCTACAAAAGACCCACACATATACAGTCCATTGTTAATAGTTATTTCAATGGTCCCAGAACAATTAGATATCCATATACAAAAACCCCCACAAATATTGGCCCATATCCTATACCACATATAAATATTAACTCAAATTTTTGAACTAGATCTGGAATAGAACATAGAATAAAACCTTTTGAGACCTTGGCTTAGGCAAAGATTCCCTAGATAGAACAAAAAAGCACAAACCATTTAAAAAAAAAAAAAACAACTGGACTTCCTAATTAATCTTCAAAAGACACCATTAAGAAAATATCTGTTTATGCTCAGGTGATACACTTTTATTGATTAAATTAAAAATTCCAATTTTTCTTTGAAAGAAAATAAAGTCACAAATTTGAGAGAAATATTTATAAATTACATATCTAATAGATGACTTGTATCCAGAATATATAAAAAATTTGTCAGAACACAATAAGAAAACAAACAATTCAATAAAATGGGCAAAAGGTCTGAATTGTCACTTTACCAAAAAAGCCAAACACTTTTTTCAGATGGCAAATGAGAACATGAAAAGAAGTTCAACATTAAATTATAACCACAATGAAACACCACTATGAACTGATGAAAACAGCTAAAAGAAGAAAGAAAAATAACAAGTGCTGGAAAGGAATTGGAGCAACTGGAACTGTAATACAGTGTCAGTGGGAATGCAAAATGGTACAGGCTCTCTGAAAAACAGTTGAGTTTCTCCCCATAAGAATCTGTAATCCCATTTGTGTTCACTCAGAAGAAAGGAAAATATATCCACACAAAGCCCTGTACGCAAATCTTTATAGCAGCTTACTTATAATCATCAATATCTGGAAACAATCCAAATGTCCATCATCTGATGAATGGATAAACAAATTGCACTATATTTACACAATGAAACACCACCCAGCAACCAGCAATAAATCAGAACAGTGGCTGCCAAAGGCTGAAAAAGGAATAGGGGATTGCCCATAAATGAATTTGTGGCAATGAAAACATTCCATAACTTCCTCGGGGTGGCGGTCATACAACTGTGTCCAGTGTGCAAACTTATAAAACTGAACCTAAAAAGAATTTTACCGTATATAAATTCAATCTCAATCAACTTAAAAATAAATAAACATGGGGGAGAGGATATCTCAAAGAAATAATGCCAGTTTTACAAAGAGAGAAACTGTTTTATGTTTTCTCAAAAGATGCATACCAGAATTCATTTTGGAAGTAACTTAAAGTTGTTTATTTTGTTCCAACCACAGTAAGTTAAAATCTTCCATTTGAAATGCATTTAACTACTTATTTTTAAAGTTATAAAAGTAGAGTTAATATCAAAGTATAGTGATTAATTTCAGATGCTTCCTGACTTATGATGGGGTTATGCACCAATAAACCCATCATAAGTTGAAAACATTTTAAGCCAAAAGTCGAAAATGCCTTTAATACAACTAACCAACAGAACATTATAGCTTAGCCTAGCCTACCTTAAATGTGCTTACAACACTTGCATTAGCCTATAGTTGTGCAAAATCATCTAACACAAAGCTTATTTTACAATAAAGTATTGAATATCTTATGCAATTTACTGAATACCATACATTACCTATAAATTCTGATGGTTTTACACTCTTGTAAAGACAAAAAATCTTAAGTCAGGGCCCATTTGCATATCAGTAAACTTCTGATCCAATTCTTTTCTTCTTCTTTCTTTTCTTTCCTCCCTCCCTTCCTTCCTTTTTTCCTTCCTTCCTTTTCTTCTTCTTTTTTTTTTTTTTAGTAAGAGACAGGTTATCACTTTGTTACCCAGGCTGCTCTGGAATTCCTAGTCTCAAATGATCCACCCGCCTCGGCCTCCCAAAGTGCTGGGATTATAGGCATGCACCACCACGCCCAACCCTGATACTGTTCTTAATATCATATGCCAAATTTTCCCGAAGATTAATCAGTATTTTCTAGGGCCAAATGATTTTCTCCTACTCCTCATGTTTCTAACCAAAGCTCTGCAGAAATTTTGAGAGAATCTCAGCTCGATAGTAACTTTCTAAGAAAACAAAGCTTCATTTTCTTGGATCCATGCTTTACTCCTCTCTCCTGAGAACACAGCATTCTCCCAGTCACCCAGAGCCAGGATCACTAGTTTTACATCATACTAACCAGACAGAGGTATTACATATGAGACCCTTCAACAAATCTATTCATTTAATTAACAGCTAAAGTTTCTGCCAAGAAAACTAAAAGACTTAAAAAGACAAGTGTTATCCTCTAACACAATAGAGTCTAGATTATTTTATTAATTTTATATTTTATTTGCTCTATTTCTTAAACAGAACTATAATCTAACAATGTATTCATTCACTTATTAACTCATTCAATCACCCAAACAGTAAATGTAGGGAATGTGTCAAATGCAGGGAATACAAGGGTGAACAAAATGCACACACTCCCTGATCTTATGAAGTTCAGAGTTGGGTCCAGGGAAGCAGACATTAATCAATCATATAAATGTGAAATTCTAATTGTGATAACTGCTTTGAAAGAAGGTACACAGCTCTACACACATCTATAATAGATTTGACTTTGTCAAAAAGGCTTCCCTCAGAAAGACATGGTTTGAGGGAAAATAAGCATTATAGGCAGTGAATAGTAAAGGCTCTATAGCAGAAAGGAGCCCAACACTGAAAAGCTAGTGAACTGAAGAAAAAGGAAAGGAAACTGTGATGTGAGATGAAGCTGGAGATGATAAAAGTGGGAAGATTCAAGAGATATGACGGGACAAACTCAATCCTAGCTTGTACAACTGGATAGAGAATGGTGTCAATCACGGAAATGGGGACCAGTGAAAAAGGATCAATTTTTGGAGGGGAGAAGATGGGAAGTGTGATTTTGGACATGTTGAGTATGAGCTGCCTTTGAACCTTCAATGAGAGATGCTACCATGGCTGCTTGGATACACACTCGGGGGCTCAAAGGAGAGGCCTGAGGTAATGATTTTCAGACAGAAGCCCTTGACTTATGCTACTCTGTGAGGGCAAACAGACTAAAAGAAACACACAAAATAGTTTTTGTGTCATTTAATTTCCTCCTAGAGTGTGGGCTGGACTACTAATGACTTGATTCTAACCAACAGAATATGATGGAAGTGAAGACTGAGTCATTAAACACTCTATGGCCTCCCCTAGCTCTCTCTCTGATCACACTCTGGGGAAAGACAGTGCCATGTCAGAAGGATGCTTAAGCATTCCTATGGAGAGGTCCACATAGTAAGAAACTGAAGCCTCCTGCTTACAACCAACATTATGCTGCCAGGCATGCAAGTGGGACCCCCTTTAAAGCAGCCCCAGGCAAGCCTTCAGATGATGGCAGCTCCAGCTGACAGCTTGAGTACAACCTCATGAAAGATCCTGAGCCAATATCCCGCTAAGCTGCTTGATATAGTTTGGCTCTGTGTCCCCACCCAAATCTCATGTTGAATTGTAATCCCCAGTGTTGGCGAAGGGACCTGGAGGGAGGTAACTGATCATGGGGGCAGATTTTCCCCTTGCTGTTCTTGTGATAATGAGTGAGTTCTTAGGAGATCTGAGGGTTTACAAGTGTGTGGGACTTCCCCCACCTCTTTCACTCTCCTGCTCCCCCATGGTAAGACATGCTTGCTTCCCCTTCACCTTCTGCCATGATTGCAAGTTTCCTGAGGCCTCCTAGTCATGCTTCCTGGTAAGCCTGTGGAACTGTGAGTCAATTAAACCTCTTTTCTTCATAAATTATCCAGTCTCAGGTAGTTCTTCATAGCAGTATAAAAATACACTAACATACTGCTCTTCCATTCCTGATCCAAAGAAAATATGAGATAATTTCATTGCTTAAAGCCATTAAACTTTTAGGTAATTCATTACTCAGCAACAGAAAACTTCAACAGCAAACTAGAACTAGAAAGGGAATTCTTTAATCTATAATAAACATCATATTTAATGATGGAGCTTCAGTTAAAACAAGGCAAGTTACGTATCCTCACTTCAGTTTGACGCTGTACTGAAGGTCCAAGCAACAGACAAGAAAGTGAAATAAGGCTTAGGGGGAAAAAAGCCAAAATTATCATCTGCAGATGGTATGATTTCTACATAGAAATTATTTAAGAATCAATAGATAAACCATTAGACCTAATTATTGATTTCATCAAGACAGATGAATACAGATGAACATATAACATCAGTCATGCTCCCATATGGTAGTAATAACTAACTAGAATATATAAAATAAACTGGCTGGGCGTGGTGGCTCACGCCTGTAATCCTAGCACTTTGGGAGGCCGAGGCAGGGGGATCACGAGATCAGGAGATCGAGACCATCCTGGCTAATACCCCGTCTCCACTAAAAATACAAAAAATTAGCTGGGCATGGTGGCGGGCACCTGTAGTCCTAGCTACTCGGGAGGCTGAGGCAGGACGATGGCGTGAACCCAGGAGGCAGAGCTTGCAGTGAGTTGAGATTGCGCCACTGCACTCCAGCCTGGGCGACAGAGTGAGACTCCATCTCAAAACAAAACAAAACAAAAAAACCACATTCGAAATAGCTATAAAAACCCAATAGGTACAAGAGGTGAAGAAAACTGTGGAGCTTTATTGAAGGATACAAAAGAACAACTAACTAATAAATAGATGAGAAAATGAATACCAGGTTCTTCCCAAAATTAATCTATAAATTCAGTATAATTCTGATCAAAACCCAAATGAGGCTCTGGGGAGTAGATTTATTTATTTATTTGTTCATTTACTTATTTATCTATTTTGAGACAGAGTCTTGCTTTGTCACCCAGGCTGGAGTGCGGTGGTGGGATCCTGGCTCACTGCAACCTTTGCCTCTTGGGTTCAAGCAATTATCCTGCCTTAGCCTCCCAAGTAGCTGGGTCTACAGGCGCGTGCCACAACGCCCAGCTATTTTTTGTATTTTTAGTAGAGACGAAGTTTCACCATGTTGACCAGGCTGGTCTCAAACGCCTCACCTGAAGTGATACACCCGCCTCGGCCTCCCAAAGTGCTGGGATTACTGGTGTGAGTCACCGCATCTGGCCTGGACTGGATTTAATTATAAAGCAGAAGTACTTAAAACCATATGGTACCCCAAGACAAATTCATATAAGTGTGAAAACTAAAAAGATGCTACTACAAAGAAAATTGATGCAGGGACAAGTGGCTTTCCATATAACTAAAAAAATAAACTTGGATCCTACCTTACAGCAATAAAAAAGTGAATCTGTGGAAAGACAACTAAAGCTAAAATTGTCAAAACCAAGTAGCAGCTATTCTGGCCTAGCCCTACTAGCCAACGTGAGTACGGCTCCAGTCCCGTAGGCTTCAATTTATATTCCCAGCTTCCTATAAAGTGTTCAGGCCAACACTTCTGCCACAGTTTTTGAGTTGTCAAGTGATTACTGATCAAAATTTAGCACTGAGAAGCCTCATTCACTAGACAAAGAAAAAGGAGAACCAATTTTCAGGTCTTAGAATCTTCTTATTCAACATATGCATTTAACAAAAATTAGCAAAAAAAAATCCATCCAAAATTCCTGCCCAGATTGATGTCCACAAAATTTCATTAAAACCTGGATATTCTCTTTCTGCAGTTATTTCCCAGGTGTTACCTCAAGTTTAGAGGTCAGAAGAACAAGCTTATCATTTTGGGTAGTCATGATGTAAATAAACTCCTACAAAATTTATTGGCTCAAATGTTTCAATTTAGGGAATACAGTGTTTAGTGTCTTGAGTGCAATGTCAGTTTTTAAGACGATAAACTGACTTCCAGCAATACCTTTAAAAGTTTGTATTTTTCCCGTTTGTAAAGCAAAGAACCTGGCAAACAGAAAAGCAAAAGATACAAACTACCTACAAATTTGCATCTCAATTAAACACCAATGGGTTAAATGCCCTTCCAAACATTCAGAATAGTAGATTTGTTTTATTTATTTATTTATTTATTTTGTTTTTTTTTTTGAGACGAAGTCTCACTCTGTCACCCAGGCTGGAGTGCAGTGGCGTAATCTCAGCTCACTGCAAGCTCCGCCTCCCGGGTACACGCCATTCTCCTGCCTCAGTCTCCCGAGTAGCTAGGACTACAGGCACCCAACACCACGCCCGGCTAATTTTTTGTTATTTTTAGTAGAGACTGGGTTTCACTGTGTTAGCCAGGATGGTCTCAATCTGACCTCGCGATCCGCCCACCTCGGCCTCCCAAAGTGCTGGGATTACAGGCGTGAGCCACTGTGCCTGGCCAGATACATGTTATGTTTTAAACCAAGTTTGTAACATCTATTTAAACTCAAGTACTTAATGTCTTAAATGTCTTTATGGGAAGAAGGGAAGGAGACGGGTGTATGAAAAGCTCTCTTTAAAGGAGTGCAACACCAACTTTGTCACAAGCCAAGTTTGTGGGTTTCCATATTCTCTTCCATTGCTCTACCTCTCCCTATACCATACTGTCATCTTAACTTTTATAGTTTTATACTAATTCTTCATATATGGTGAAAATAAGTCTTCTCACCTATCACAACGTTTTCAGGAGTGCCTTGGCTACTCCTGACCTGTTAAGTCTTCCTCAAAAATGTTAGAATCAACTTTTCAACCCAAAAAGAAAAGATGTCATGATTCTGACTAGATTGATATAAAAATATAAATAACTGGAGAGCTCTGCTATCTCTCTCGTCAAATTTATAAAAATATTCTCTCTCTCCATTTATTTAGACCTTTCTTAACATCTTCCAATAAAATTTTATAATTTTCTTTTAAAGGTTTAACACAAATTTTGTTACAAAATACTTGTTAGATACTTCATTTTTCCAACCTGAAACGGTATCACTTTGTTTATTGTTTATTTATAGAAATGCACCTCTGCTTTTATTTATTGATTTTAAATTCTGCTACCTTGCGAAGATTTCTAGTATTAACATCATATTGAACAAGCAAAGTGACAACAGGCATCTTTGTTTTATTTCTGATTTTAAAGGGTAGGTTTTAATAAGGCAAAAAAAAAAAAATGCAGTAGCTATGATTGATCATTTAATTACTTAAAATAATAATACAAACATTGCAAAAGAAATCTAGTAGTTAAGGCCAGGAACGGTGGCTCACGCCTGTACTCCTAGCACACTGGGAGGCCGAGGTGGGCGGATCACCTGAGGTCAGGAGTTTGAGACCAGTCTGGCCAACATGGTGAAACCCTGTCTCTACTTAAAACACAAAACTTAGCCGGGCGTGGTGGCAGGCGCCTGTAATCCCAGTTACTCGGGAGACTGAAGCAGCAGAATTGCTTGAACCCAGAAGGTGGAGGTTGCAGGGAGCTGAGATCACGCCATAGAACTACACCCTGGGAGACAAGGGCAAGATTTCTTCTGACCAAAAAAAAAAGAAAGAAAGAAAGAAAGAAATCTAGCAGTTAGAAGTATTTAAATATTTATGGTGGAACAATTCTACAAATCAAACAAGCATAAAGATCACAAAAAGTAAGTTAATGTTGATGGGAAAAAGAGCCAAACTCAAGAGAAGTCTAAGAGAAGTTTAAAATAAAATTCCAAAAATGTTTCTCAAAATGATATCAATACTAAAAATAAATGCATAGCACCTAACTTTTATGTCTACTATATTGTTGTTCCTTAAAAAAACAAAGTTTCACTACAGGTATACCTCGGGTATACTGCAGGTTTGGTTCCTCACTACCAAAATAAAGCAAATATTCAGTAAAATGAGTCATAAATATTTTGGATTCCCAGTACAAATAAAAGTTATGTTGATACTATATAGTAGTGTAAGTACACAACAGCATTGTCTTTAAAAGTAATATATATACCTTAATTTAAAAATTTTACTGCAAAAAAATACTACCAATCATCTTTGCCTTCAGTGAATTGTAACTTTTTTGCTGGTGGAGGGTCTTGCCTTAGTGTTGATGGCTGCTGACTGTTGAGGGTGGTTGCGCTGGAGTGGCTGTCACAATTTCTTAAAATAAGATAAAAATGAACTTTGCCACATCAACTCTCCCTTTCAGGAAAGATTTCTCTATAGCATGCAATGCTGTCTGATGGCATCTTACCCAGAGTAGAACTTTTATCGAAATTGAAGTCAATTCTCTCAAACCCCTTGCCATTGCTTTATCTAGTTAGGTTTATGGAGTATTCTAAATCCTTTGTTGTCATTTCAACTATGTTCATAGCATCTTCACAAGGTGTAGATTCGGTCTCAAGAAACTACTTTCTTTCCCCATCCATAAGTAACTACTCATCCATTCAAGTTTTCTCTTAAGATTGCAGCAATTCAGACACATCTTCAGGCTCCACTTCTGATTCCAGTTCTCTTGCTATTGCCACCACATCTGCGGTTGAACTGGACTTCTTCCAAACTCCTGTCAATGTTTTGACCTCCTACCATGAACCAGAAATGTTCTTAATGGCATCTAGAACGGTGAAACTCTTTTCTGTTACTTTGCTCAGATCCACCAGAGGAATCACTGTCTGTGGCAGCTATGTGTTGGTCAATGTGGTGGGAAAAACCGTAGAAAGATGCAAACCTTCTTGGAAGGCCGGGAGATTTTATAAAAGCTTCGGAAAAGGATTTGGCTGAAGGCAGCCAGATTCTCTTACCCTGTGCCTGAAAGCTTAGGTTAGATAACAAGGAGATGTAAAGAAACTGATCTAGATAAGTTGGTTTACTTAGGCCTTGGAACCTTGCCTTTAATCATCTGAGTGCAGGACTGCTCTGGCGGGGGAGACACCATGTTAATTACCCACAAGTATGTTGACTCAAGGCCTTTGTCAATAAATCTGTACTAAATAAATGCCTGCAGCACCAGTTTATCATGGCCACGGCTGCTACAACTCCTTACAACACCCTCCTTGGGATCCATGAGCAGCCCCGGTCCCCCAGCCTGCTCTTTCACTGGATACCTGTGTCTGAGTGTGTCGCTCGGTAAGGGTCTGAGGGTCAGACCCAGCAGCTATGGCCTTATGAAATGTATTTCTTAAATAAGACTTGACAGTCAGAATTACTCTTTGATTCATGGGCTGCAGAATAAATGTTGTATTTGCAGGCATGAAAACATTAATCTCATCGTACATTTCTATCACAGCTCTTAGGTAACTAGGTGCATTCTCAATGAAAAGTAATATTTTGAAAGGAATCTTTTTTATTAAGCAGCAAGTCTCAACAGTGGAATTAAATTATTTAATAAACCATGTTGTAAACAGATGTGCTGTCATCCAGCCTTTGTTGTTCCATATATAGAGCAGAGGCAGAATAGATTTAGTGTAATTCTTAAGGGCTCCAGAATTTTCAAAATGGTAACTGAACATTGGCTTCAACTTAAAGTTACTAGTTGCACTATCACCTACTAACAAAGTCAGTCTGTTCTTTGACGCTTTAAAGTCAGGCACTGACTTCTCCTCTCTACCTATGAAAGTCTTAGATGGCATCTTCTTCCAATAGAAGGCTGTTTTGTCTGCACTGAAAATCTGTTGTTTAGTGTAGCCACCTTCACCAACGGTCTTAGTTAGATCTTCTGGATAACTCGCTGCAGCTTCTACATCAGCACTCATTTTTATGTTGTGGAGATGGCTTCTTTCCTTAAACCTCCTGAACCAATCTCTGCTAGCTTCAAACTTTTCTTCTGCAGCTTCCTCACCTCTCTCAGCCTTCAGAGAATTGAAGAGTTAAGGCCTTGTTCTTTATTAGGCTTGGCTTAAGGGAACATTGTGGTTGGTTTGATCTATGCAGACTACTAAAACTGTCTTATCAGCAATAAAGCTGTTCTGCTTTCTTATCATTTGTGTGTTCACTGGCGTAGCTTCCTTCAAGAACTCTTCCTTGCCATTCAGAACTTTTCAAATTATATGGTGCAAGAAGCCCAGCTTTTGGCCTATCTCTGCTTTCGAGATGCCTTCCTCACTAAGTGTAATCTTTTCTAGCTTTTGATTTAAGTGAGAGACACATAACTCTTCCTTTCACTTGAATGCTTAGAGGCCACTGTAGGGTTATTAATTTGTATCCGTTCAATACTGTTGCTTAGCAGAGTGTGGTGGTATATGTGTTGTATCTTAGGGAACAGGGAGATCCGAGGACAGGGAGAGAGAGACAGGCAAACGGCTGGTCGGTGGAGCAGTCAGAAAAGACACATTTATTGATTAAACTTGCCGTCTTGTATGGGCACGAGTTTGTGGCACCTCAAAATGATTACAATAACAACAAAGATCACTAATCAAAAATCACCACAAAAGATATAATAATGAAAACCTCTGAAATACTCTAAGAATTACCAAAATGTGACATAAAGACACAAAGTGAGCAGATGCTGTTGGAAAAATGGTGCCTATGGACTTTTTCTGTGTAGGGTTGCCACAAACTTTCCATTTGTTGTGGGGCGAAAAAGAAAAACAACAAAGTAGTATCTGTAAAGTACAATAAAACAAAGCACAATAACATGGACATGCCTGTATTTTTGAGTCACAACTCATTTCATGCTCTCCAGATATTTATTAAGTCTTGGCAAATGACGTTCTTGATACTGCGTCAGGTACTACAGGTGGTACAAGCATGAAGGTAATGACCCACATCTAATCACACTGTTAAAACACCAATCTAAGAGACATGTCATTCACATTACAAAAGAGAAATATCAACAAAGGAAACCTGACAGGAAAAGAAACATCAAGATAGGGAAGTTTCTGAAAAGGTTTTACCAGAAAGCAGCATATGATACAAGGTTTTGTTTGTTTAAAGTAAGTTTTTTCTACAGTTATTTTGTTTCTGTCTCTGACCTAAAACCCTCTAATGGACTTTCCCTGTCCTTAAGACATTCTTTCCCTCTGGTCCATTTTGTTCTAAAGAACACTGTTACTGCAGGACCAATAACTGAGACAGTTCTCACTAAAGAGATTCCAGAGTCAAGTAAGACGAGGATACAGTTTATACTCTATTTGTCCTGGTAGATTCACATTGCATATTGTCCTACTAAAGGGTCTGTAAGTTCTGCAATAAGGAAAAGTAAGGGAATCTATTTAACTATGTTAACTCAGAATGTCCCATTTTTAAGCTTGGGATTGTCCCCATCCTCCTTGTTGTTTTTGTATAACATAAAGCAGATTTCAACTAGCAATAAATAAAGCAGCAAAGATTGACTCCATATCCTAGAATCAGACATTCTTTTTTTAAAAAAAAACATGGCTGATGTGCTTTCTGCAAAACTGGTATTTCTGCGAATCTGGAAATTCTGTAAGAAAGGATCCCATTGTGTTGTAAAGCCAATCACAAGGAAGACCTTCACAAAGTGAAGGTTAATTTTGAAATAACTGTCTTTAAGTTAATATTTTTGTATTACCCTTCAACATAACACATATCATTATATAATACAAATAGTTGTGGACAAAAATAGGAAATCCAAAAGTCACCCTAAAAGAAAAGAACCTATAAATCCCTAATTTTAAAAAAATCTACAAACTTCTCAGAGAAATAAAATTGGTCAGCTATTTTACTATCAATTATTGTTTCTACGTTTAGAATATCGTAAAGACTATATCTAGCATTAAATATTGCATTCAACAAATCCAACAGTATTTCAACTGTGTGAATAGAGTTAACACAGGAGGTCCATTTTACTTAGGTCGTGCTAATCTCTAGCGGATTCCTGGAGTCACGGCAATGACCCTAGCCAAACTCTGAGAACTATGTTCCTGGATTGTTCACAGTCACTTGTTAATGATCTTTTTGAGTGTGCTTCAGGCAGTGAGTCAGGATGTACCAGGCTGTCAGCATTGTTTTAAAGTAATCATTAAGATTTATGATGTGTACCTGGTGTCTGGTGTGGGGTCCCAAGTATCAGTTATCAGAGCTGGTCATATGGTAGGAATGTGCTTATGTGACTAGCTCCCTGTAAGAACACTGGACTGTAACACTTGCGTGCTTCTCTGGCTAGAGACATCTTGCATGTGTCTCTATCACTCACTGCTGGAGAAAAAAGCATGTCCCTGTGATTCTCACAGAGAGAGGACTTGCAAGCCTATGCCTACCCTCTCTACCATTTACCTTCTTCCTGCATTGTATCCTTTGCTGTAATAAACCTGAGTCATGAGAACAACTTTATGTTGCGTGCATCCTTCCAGAAAATCAGTGGCAACTGCGACCTCTCCACCCTCCACAAAACAGATTCCATTAAAGAATTTAGTTTGTCATCATACCTACTTTTCTCATTACTTGTCAGAAGCTGAATGATCATAATCACAACTTCTTCAAATGAATAAATCAGCATAGAGGAAAAAAGTTAACAGGCGTAAGACTGCTATCCTTAGAAGGACTTGGTTGTTGAGATTGGCCCTTGGCTGGCATGTGGACACTTGAATGGTGAACAGTTCCCTACACTGCTATAAAACTTTCCCTAAATGATAAGTGTGATTCACTGTGCCTAAACTTTAGAAACAACATTGTTTGTATAAACACCTGCTTTCCTTCTGGGAATCTGGAAATTTGGTATGTGCTAGGCAGAAGATGCCTACATGACCAGCCTCAACAAAAATCCTGGGCACTGACTCTCTAATGAGGTTCCCTAGTAGACAACATTTCACACATGTTGTCACGATTCATTGCTGGAGGAATTATGTACATCCTGTGTGACGCCACAGGGAGAGGAGTCTTGGAAGCCTATGCCTGTTTTCCTCTGAACTTCACCCCGTGCACCTTTTTCCTGTGCTGTAATAAATTTTAGCTGTTAGTACAACTGTATGCTGGATCGTGTGAGTCCTTCTAGCCAATCACTGAACCTGGGGTGGGTCTTGGGAACCCATACAAAATCAGCATATTAAGACAGAAGTAAGTGTCTATTAGGCCAAATGCTGAAATTTAAATATGAGTTCAAATTTCAGTTCCAACACTTATTAGTTATGTGACTCCTCGCAATGTTACTATATTTGCAAAAACCTGAGCCTCTTCATTCCTTTAAATGAGAAAAATGTATCTTCCTTATAGTCCCATTGCACTACACTAAATGAGAAAATGAATAATACACTCATACATGACAGTACACACTTGGTAAATTTTAAATGGTATTATTTCTAGAGGCACCTTCTCAGATTAAACAAACAATGGAGAGCCTTTCTCATGTATACTTATGTAATAAGAACTCAGATGGTCATTTGGAACACTGCAAAGCAAAGCTCATAGACAAACTTTCACCCTGTATCTTCAACACTGGCTCTGGGAATGATTTCCAGATCACATGACAGGATTACTGGGTAAGTTCAAGCAGGTTAAATCCTATATAACAAGTATTTTCAATTTCTGAACCTGGTCCTTATTTAGCCTTCAGATTGACCTCCCTAATCAGAAGTGTGTATACTAATTAATTAGTATTGGGACTATGCTTTATTGTTACATTTCTCAAATTACTAAACTGGGATTTTAGTACAAGCCATTCTCTTGTTTGTTATGAGGCATAAAGTCCAATCAACATAATTTTTAAAACCTAAGAAGCTAGCTGTAAGATCAAACCCTAATGTAAGAGAAGGAGAGCCCTAAAGTCATTTACTCCCAACTATCAACTTACCCCAAAGTGGTTTTTCAAATGAATTCATATCCCAAATCCACATGTCCCACATCTCCTGTTGAAAAATAAACGTCCTAAAATCAGTTTGTTTCAGAATAACTCTATTCTCCCCCCTTAGTCAGCCACCCCGCTCCACTTAACTGTAGGCAGCTACCACTTGATGCCAGGATCATGCCTTATTCAGCTACTTCCCCAATACTGAGCACAGTACGTGGCACAAAACGTGTTTAGTTAATGTATATTACACGAATGAGTGAGTTAATAAATAAACTATTACTGAGATCCAACGCCAAGCTCAGTGGAAATACAAAATTATCTCTCTCCCTCTTAGAAAACTGTGAGGATCTTAACTTGCCAGGTGGGAAGGCCAAAGACACCTACACAGCACTGTGGGAGACACTGTTCCTTATCCCACCCTGACATTTTTCATTGCATTGGACCCCCAGCTGAATTCAAGTGATTATTCTCTGCTAGGCCACCTATTCCTGACTGGTCCAACCCAACCACGGTCATTCCATTCCTCTAGCTAATACAAGTGACCAAATCCTGACTGATGGGACCCAAAGGGAGGTCTGCTAGGAAGCATTCAGAAAAAGTTATATCTCTCATAGAGATGTTGAAGGAGAAACTACACTTTTCAACCTTTGGTTATTGTTGGAGAGTACAGAAGTAGTGTATGCTTAGAACTAATGTAACCATCTTGAGGCCATGAAGGAAGTCATCACCAACATGCCATCACTGACATGCTGAGGATGACAAATTGAAAAAATGGAGAGCACACCGGACGCTCATGATTTCATGGAGCCAGACCAACCCTAAGACCAGACTTCCCCATGTCTGAACTTCTTGTTATGCAAGATGATAAAGCCCTCACTGATTTAACTGCTACTACAGTGGGTATTCTGCTACTACAGTGAAAAGCATCCTGATACACCAATCTACAACCTACAATTACTGATTTATATAGGTATATATCCTGTCAAGAAAAAAATGAAGATACAAATCAGTGGAGGACCTAAATTAAGGACTCTACTTTTACAGGAGACTGCAAAGAAGCAGAACTTCAACATAAACTTTAAGAGCTACAAACTAGAACCTGGTATAGGACCTGCTCATCTCAGACATGGCATTACTTAGTCTATCACAGAATCACATATCCCTAATTCACTCAAACTTTCTCAAATATGTGCAAAACACTACACTAAGCAGTCTGATGCACACAAACATAAAAAATGTTCAGTCCCTATCCTCAACGAGATTGCAATATAGAAGGAGAGAGAATAAAGTGAGTTTGCATGTCATTTCACAACTTAAATCTTTGCAAAAGATGCCAAGAGTTGTGATGGGCTATAGAGCACAAAAAAGAGAAACTGGTGGGGAGAATGACTGGAGAATTGGTATGAGTTAGGAAAAGGCAAAAGAATATCTCAAGTCGACCAACAGTGTGAGTTAAAATAGGGAGGCAAGAAATTGCAGGGAATGTCTGGGGAACAGTAAACAGAAGAATTAATTGGGAGATATGACTAAAGGGGTGTGTTCAGAACAAAGGAAATCTTAACTGTCATGCTAAGGAATATGAAGAGCAAAGGCCAGGTAAGTCATTAATTTCTTCTCATATTTTAATTTTTAATCGCACGAAGATGAATGCCAGATCATTACAACAGAACACTGTGTTAGAGTTTCAGAAAAATATGCATCTTTTCCCCACTCTGAACTCAGACACAGGAAAATACATCGCCTACCAGGGGAACAGTGTCTGGGAAGTAAAGGATCCAGCAGGAACTTCCTCCAGGCCAGGGGCCCATGTTATTTTCTGGTCATGGAATCCCCCAAATCTCTAAGATTTTCTATATGTTTTTGATATAACACCAACCTCTCCAATTATCATTCTACTCGTTCTTCCTTCCTTTACCATCTTCTGCACAAGAAATCTTTATTCTCTATCCCTAAGGCAAGTCTTCACTTCAGCGAAACCATCTGTTAATCAAGTCACTGTAATGTCCTACCTAGCAACGCAAGTCTCTTTCTCAGCTTCATTCTACTTGATATCTTAGCCATCTTAAATTATCTTTAGCAAAGACAGGCTATAAATAAAATAAAGCCTCTTCTCCTGGCTCCCAGGGTCATTTCTTGTTCTCCTACTTTTCTGACCACGCTTTGAAGTCTTCTTTATTGGCTCCCCATTCTTCTCTGGAACTGTTCTCAAGCCCCCTGAACGCTATACACATCCTCCCTGGGAAGTTCATCAGTGGCACAGCTTCACCCGCCATGTGCCAGTGGCTTCCATATCTGTATCTTTTCCCCAGGACTCTTTGGTTAGATTGTAAACATGCCCAACATGGGAATTATGTTTTTCATACTTGAGCCCTAAAGATGTTATGAAATGTCTGAAGAGAGCAGAAACTCATCTACAAGACAGCATCTCCACCCCCAATGTTATTCTTTATTTTTTCCTAATGCTTTACTTTCCACTGTAGCACCAACTACTAACTTACATCAAAATGTATCTTAATTAATTTATTAATTATCTTGTAAGCTGCAAAATGACAGGAGCTTTATGTTGTTTAATGTTATTACTACATCATCTGGAACAGTACTTGGCACAAGATAGAAGAGTTCAATAATTATTTAGTAAATAAATAAAAATGCCAGAAAACAGTATCATATGAGAAGGAAGAAAGGCAATTGAAACGAAAGCATTTTAAGGTCATTGTATTTAGGGACAGGGTAGAAAGATTAATTTTAGCTTTTTTAAAGAGCAAATATGTTGACAATTAAAAGGTAACAACGAATTAAAAACAGAATGTGTAAGTTAAAAATCAAAGTTGAAAAAGGAGGAAAGAGAAAATGAATCACTTTAAAAGAAAATGAGAAAGGAATTTAAAATAATAGAGAAACCACACCTATAGACAGCACAAAATGGTAGAAATAAATCCCAAAACATCAGTTATTAAAATTAAGACAAAATGACTACATATATCTAAACTGTCAAATTGGATTAAAAAAAATAAAAGCTAAATGCTATTTATGAAACAAACACCAAAAACATAAGGATTCAGAAAAGCTGAAAGTGAAAGCATGAGAGACTTAAACACAGAAAAGTAGAGGAGCTTATTCTAGACTAACCTACTCACAAATAACAGCAGTTACCAGCCTACACTGTGCAGAGTTACTGAAACTCAAGAAGGAAGTCACAATCATATTGGCTTGAAGCATCAAAGGACGAGGTCTGGAACTAGCAGGCAACTGGAAAGTGAGGGAGGAAATACTAGAAAAGTAAGAACCCTAAAATATGTATGTAAACTTAACTACCATCTTTAGTTGGACCTTGAAACATGTAACACAGGGCAGACTCCAGAGGCTCCAAAGAAAAGGAACATTTAGATGGCTGAAAGAACTGAAGAGAGGTATCCATGATGTTGCCCAATGCCAGGGAGGCAGAGTTCGGAGTTTAAATCTAGCCAGCAAGGAATCAATATTCATTAAGAGAAGAAAGAAATGAGGGTCAAAAAAAAAAAAAAAAACCATATTATCCACAATATCCAGTCTACAAAAAATTACTAGGCATGAAAATAAACAGAAACATTGAGTCAAAAAAAGCAGTCAATGGTATTGAACAGAAGATGACCCAGATGTGGAAATCAGTTGGCAAGGACTATAATGTACCTACTATAAGTATGTTCAAGAAATTAATAATAAATGAACAGAGGAAACTCTTATCAAACAAATTAAAACTATAAAAGAAGAACCACACAGAATCATGTAAAACACAAAAATATAAAGTCTGAAATGGGAAATTCACTTGATGGGATTACAGCCGATTATAAACAACAGAATACAGGGTTAGTCAATTTAAAGGCAGATCAAAAGAAATTATCCCATCTGAAGAGGAAAGAAAAATCTTTAATGAACAGAGCCTCAGTGAGCTGTGGTATAGCATAAAATTTCACATATGTGAAACCAGAGTTGCAAAAGGAGAGAACAGAGGAAACAGGACAAAGAAAAACACATGGAAAAAAAACCCCTGATAATGGCCACATTTGGGGAAGAACACAATTGCAAATCTAAGTCCAGTGAAACCTAAGCAGATAAATACAAAGAAAACCACAACCACAGCACATCTTGTTTAAACTGCTGAAAACCAAAGATAAAGAGAAAATATTCAAAGCATCCACAGGGAAAAAAAATTATGTACAGGAAAAAAAAAAAAAGGATGACTTCTCGTTACATGTAACGAAGACATTTTCAAGTAAAGAAATGTCAAAACAAATTATCTCTCACAGATGTGCACCATAAGAAATGCTAAAGGAAGTTCTTCAGGTAAAAAGGAAATGATACAAGATGGAAACTCAGATCTGTGAGAAGGAATGAAGAACACCAGAAACGGTAAATATATGAATAAATATAAAAGCCTGACTTCTTCCCTCTTAATTTCTTAAAAGATGTATAACCAATTAAAACAAAAGTTATAATTCTGTGTTGTACAACTTATATGAAGATGTGAAAGACGACAAGATTAGAACAAAGAAAGGAGGTGTAGGTAAGAGGAACTATAACATATAGCTGTAAACAACTTACATATTATATAAAATAGTAAAACTCAGCAGTCCTTTATGACACTTAAAATGAAAGAACTCATGGAAAACTAGAAATAAGAATTTGGTTAACTTGACAAAAGATATCTGCCCCAAATCTACAGTTAAAAAAACTAGTCACTGTTAAAGTTAGGAAAAAGACAAAGATAAATGTCTTCCATTACTTCTTCCTGTCAAAAACGTGCTAGAGACCCTATCTAGCACAGTACAAGAAGGAAAAAAAAAAAAAAAAAAAAGATTTAGAATCAGAAAGAAGAAAACGAACAAAAATAAAAGAAAATCCAAGAAAATAAAGACAATTCAGCAAGGTTGCTGGATACAAGATGAACATACAAAATTCGATTGAAGTCTTCTGTATCAATAACAACTAGAAAATTGTTAAGCCAAGTGCTTTGGCTCATGCCTGTAATCCTAACACTTTGGAGGCTGAGGCAGGAGTACAGTTTGAGTACAGGAGTTCGAGACCAGCCTGGGCAACACAGGGAAACTCTGTCTCTACAAAAAATACAAAAGTTAGCCAGGCACAGTGGCACATGCTTGTAGTCCTAGCTACTTGGGAGGTTGAGGGGGGAAAATTGCTTGAGCCTAGGAAGTTGAAGCTGCAGTGAGCTGTGACTGTGCCACTGCACTCCAGCCTCTGTGACAGAGATCCTGTCTCTTAATGAAAAATAAAAATAATAATAATAATAATAATAAAAGAAAAAGAAGAAAATTGCTTAGAAAGATCTATCAAAAAATTAAGGAATATTATCCTTATGTGTGGAAGGTTTTCTATAGTAAAGAAAAAAAACTATCTTTATATTAATCTGTGTACTTACTATAGTTCCAATCAAAATCTCAATATAGTTTTTTAAATAGAACTTTAAAAGTAGATCCTAAAATTACATGGAAGAGGAAAGCCAAGAAAGCCATTACAATTTTGAACAACAAAGTGAGAGAACTCTGTCTACCATACATCAAGATATGGTAACTACTTCAGCGTGATACGCAGGTAGACACAGATGAAAAGACCAATGAAACAGAAAACAGCCCAGAATCAGACCCACATGAATATGCAAACTTCATATATGACAGAGATGGCACTACAAATCCATGTGAAGGTGGGGGGGCTATTCAGTAAATGTTCATTCATATGTAAAAGTAAAATTCCTACCTCATACCATACCAAAAAAACATTTTAAAGGCTTAAAGGCATAAATCTCTAACACTCTAAACTATAGGCAACTACTGTCACGTCATTAGATCAGGAAGAATTTCTTAAGCAATATTCAAAAAGCACAAACCACAAAAGAATGAATAATTTCCACTACATAAAAATTAAAATTTTTGATATAACCAAAGACGTCGTAAGATATGTGAAAGCCTGGGAAGAAATATTCATAGTACAGATAATGAACAAAAGATTAGTATCCAAATGTATTAAAAACTTCTACAAACCAAAACAAACAACAGGCCAATTGCGGTGGTTCACGTCTATAATCCCAGGACTGTAGGAGGCCAAGGCAGGAGGATCACTTGAACCCAGAAGTTCGAGACCAGCGTGGGCAACATAGGAAGATCCCATCTCTACAAAAAGCAAAAAGTAAAAAAAAAAAAAAAAAAAAAAAAAAAAAAAAAAAAAAAAAAAAAATTAGCCAGGTGTGTTGACATGCACCTGTAGTCCCAGCTATTTGGGAGGCTGAGGTCGGGGGATCACTTGGGCCTGGAAGGCTGAGGCTACAGTGAGCTGTGATCCCACTACTGCACTCCAGCCTGGGCAACAGAGCAAGACCTTGTCTCTAAAAATAAATAAATAAATAAATAAAACAAAGACACACACAACTGAAAAATGGCCAAAAGATATGTATGGGCAAATCACAGACAAAGAATCATAAACACGGAACATATAAGACAACATATAAAAATATGCTCAATCTCCGTAGTACTCAGGAAAATGAATGTGACCTCATCAAACTGGCAAAAACACAACTAGTAAGAAACAAGGAAATGGGACACTCACACACTGTTGTTCCAAGTGTAATTTGGCACAGCCACTTTGTAGAGCAATCTGGCAATATTATCTCATAAATATCTCATAAAGCTAAAGAAAGCACTACCCTCTCACTCACTAATTTCACTTCTAGCTACAGTCCCTGGAGAAACTCTTTACACACGAGTATAAAGAGAAATGATTGCAGGATTGTTTACAATGGAAAAAAAAAAAAAAGTAACAACCTAAATGTACACATGAACTATATAATAGATTACTATATAGCAAGAAAAACAAACCAGAATTATGTGCATCACTATCAGTAAACAATGTTGAATGAGACAAAAGCAATTTGCAGAATATGTACAGTATGTTCCATTAATATACAGCTTTAAAACATATTAAAATAAAACAGACTGCTTATGGACACAAACATTGTAGAAAATAATATGCACGAGAATAATTTACCAAATTCTTACTAGTGGTTGTTTCTGAGGAGGGAGGGAGGGAAGGACTTCAACTATATCAGAAATTATTTTATATAAAAGATCTAAATTGTGGCAGACTGCTAGTTGTTCATTCAATATTTTCCTCTTCTTTTTTTTTACAAATCAAACTGCTATATTACTAAAAGTGACAATTTACATCTTCTGGCCTGCCTTGAAGATTAGGGTGGCCAATATCAGAAATCACTGGGTGGGAACATGGGAAAGATTTTTAAAGGGACCAACTTTACGGAGAGAAGGGCCCTTTTGCCCTCACCTCTCCTTGATTCTGCTGCCTGGAAAACAAACACAACAGATGGAGCTGCAAGGACCTTCTTTGCAACCAGGAGATACCCTGAGAAGGCAAGTCATAAGCTAAAGAATGCGAAACAGAAAGATAAAAGGAGCTGGGTCTCTGGCGACCACATAGCTGCCATTTCCTGAGAGGAAAAAACCTCTACCTTGTTTAAAGCACCTTTTTGTGGGGGAAGAGGGAATACAGGGACCTTTTCCATGCTGCCAAACCTAATGCTAACAAACACAGAAGGAAATCAGGAAATCAGTCAAAACAGAAAAATAAGACAAGACATAGGGGAGAGGTGGCTTCATGGCTTATTCCTTATCGTCTGCTAATGGTACTTTTGTATAGGCTTTACATTTTCTATTTCAAAAAATCTTTTACTTTCTAAACTTTAAACAGATTCTTAAATGTTATCCACAAACAAGTGTTGGTCCATAGATCAAGTTAAAAAGCAAAGACAACATGTATACTCTATGAGGTGGCCCACCAGAGTGGATAAAGAATTCACTAGAAGTTTGCCAATGACACTACTGAGCGCAGACAGTTACTACACTGTTGTCATCAGTACTGCCACTGCCAGTTTGGATAACAAACAAGACTGTATGATCCCACAGTCTCTTGGCGCTGCACTACGGATGAGAAAGACCAAAAACAATTTGCAGACTAAATGGAAGTATCTGTTGTCATTCCCTTTTCCCAATTTTCTTTTTTTTTCCATGCATTCCCCAGAGCTCAGTGCCATACTTTTCCTCCTCCATAACTGGATCATCTGTGAGGAGAAAAAGAAGAAAAAAATCTCAAAGGACAGTAGTACCCTTAGATGAATTTTTTTTTTTTACATTTGTATGCATGAAGGTTCCTTTGAGAACTACTTTCCTTAATACACTGTCTGATGTTACTTGGTTACTGACAAGCGACTTTTGAGATCTAGAAAGTTTTCAGATTTGCTCAACAGACCAAATAAAAACCAAAACCTGAGTTAGGGCAGATTTTAGACTTTTGGCCCTAATAATAGCCTGAAATATTTAGTTACCATTGAAAAAACAAAACAAAACACCTTTTCATTTATTAGCATGTTACAGAAAGACAGTGTTCTGGTTAGTCACAAACTCTACCTTACAGATTTATCACAGGTATCATACACCGCAAAACAACCATACCATTCCATTTTCCCTTAACTAATCAGTAATTTGGTATATCAGTTTTTGAGTTGCTGTTTTTTCTAACTTGGTTTCTCTCTTACTAGTCTCTCCCTAATGTCATTTAACTTCTCTTAGTTTACAGCGTTACTGGTTGTTCTGCATTCTTGCCTGCTGATTTTCCTGTGAAAAGCTATTCTCTGCCTCCCTCCTTCAATTCGGTCTGCCCTGTAGTCTCAGACTGCTTCTGCATTGCTATCAGTTAAGATCCATTCTAGGGGATAATCTCTAGTGTTTTTTCTTGATATTTGTTTCAGCTCTTTAGGGGGCTGATTATAGGATTTGGTTCCTGCTCTCAGAACAAACAAACAAACAAAACTAGTGCAGTACAATTAAGTTGACATCTTAACAATGTAATAGGAAAGTTAAGTAAACTGCTGGGAAAAAAACCCTCTGAAATAAACCTGCTATTTAATTCACATCAATAACTCAAACATTTCTTCTGTATTATTTTTTAAAATTCTAATTCTCAAAACTGTATTCTACTAAACCCTCTAATCACTTGGGCTATCTCTTCTTTCCTTTTAAATACACTAAACAGTTACACATGTTTGTCTTTATTACCCATAATGTAACGAAAAGATAAATTTTTTGCAGATGTCATTTCTCCACTTGAGCTTTAGAGAATTTAAAAATTAAGTTCATCCATGAGCAGTCTTTTTCAAACACACGTTACAGTCTAGTCTCAAACTTCCTTCTTGAGACCCTAACCATAAATTCAAGAGGAATAACTAAAAAATTTTACAGATATATTTAAACTATTTAAACATACCAAAGAACATATACTTTTTAATGAATACAAGATTATTTTACAGGTTTAGACTGCATTTAATGTAAATAATGTAAAATTATGATGAATGAAAATGATGTAAAATTATTTTCCTAACGGTACTGCACATAATGCTATCTCATTGCACAAGAAAGATCAGAAAACAGTTAACAGTTTTGCATTCTGCTGTGCTGTTAACTGCAGTAGTGCTCTCTATACATGTTAAGTGCTTGGCTATCAAAAAAAAAAAAAAAAAAAGGAACAGCAAAGCAGTCTTAAAAGATGACACCTTTATCTGCTAGAGCAAAGTTTATGGTTTCATTATAAAGAACCCTAACCTGAAGAAAGAGTTATCAAGAAAAAAGAAGAGAAAGGGAGAGAAATAATTTTTAAAATAGGTATTGTTTTATTTCTTTTTAAGGAAAGCGTTTTTTAAAAAAACTAAATGTACTATGTTGATCTTGTTTGAGTTCTGAATCTACAAATCAACTTAAAAAGACACTTCAGGGACCACTGAGGAAATATGATTATGAACTGGGTTACAGATGCTACTAAGAAATCACTGTTAATTAGGAATGATAGCAGCATTGTGGTCATATTCAAAATGTTCTCATTTTAAAGGATCTGTACTGAAGGAGGTTAGAGGTAAAATGACATGATGTCCTCTATTGCTTTAAAATACTTGGGCTTGAGAGCAGGGGAGTGAGGGTAGACTGAGAGGTGGAGCACAAGTGGGAAAATGTGTTTGCTGAATGTGGAGGATGGATACAGGTTTAAGGGGACTCGTTTCACTGTTCTGTCTACTTTTATATATGTTAGAATTTCTCGAAATACGATGTTAAAACAAAGAAGTAACTTTTAAACTTGTTTCAGAGAGCTAAAAGCTAAAATTAGGATTATCAGTGGATTTAACATCTTACCTTGGCAGGCCAAATACTGGTGTTCTGTGAACAAAATCAAGGCATATAGTAGACATTTGTTCACTTAACAAATTTGGTAAGTGCCCTACTATATGCCAAGCATTTTACCAGACCATATGAGAACAAAGATGAGTTACACAATGTCACTGTCTTCAGGGAGGAAATGGTCAATATAAATACCTGTAATAAATGATTCTTGGTGGTGTGAGAGAAGAGCCTAGAGAAGAGTAGCCACAGACAGGAAATGGAGGGGGGAGCTGTCTGAATGCCTGCAATGTGCCGCTTGCATTACATTCACCCATCACTGCTGCTCAAATGGGGAAGGAACTACTCATAAAGTTTTGTTTGTTTTCACACCACACCTCACTCCGGCATAAATGAGTCAGGATCTATGGTTACAAGGTTTCTCAGTGGATGATTAGGCATTACAGAGAGAATTTTATCGTAATAACAACCCTTTCAAGTGGGTTTTATCTTCGTTTTCAGCTGAGGAAGCTGAAGAGTCAGAAGTTTGATCATACTAGAGGACTGGAAGGTCTGAGAACTCACGGAATGTGAAGAGTGGTGCCAATACAAAGGAGGACAGAGCTCTGAAAAAGGAGTCCGGGAGGATGCTAACTGCCACAGAGAAAGATTACCTGACACTGGAAGCTGTTTCTGCCAAGTATTCAGCAAGCTACCATGAACGTGGAGATTTAAACACAACACTAAAACACTAGAAGGTTTTTACAACCTGTGCTAAGCAAAAGAAATCAAACATTACTCGAGACTTCAGGTGAGGATATTTCAAGTCTTAGTACTTCCCATTAGCCATATGCAATGCAGGTCAGACAAAAAAAAAAAAAAAAAAAAAAAACCCAGAGTTTCCAAAGCAATAACGGCTATATTTCTTTTAATAGAGATATAAATTAAAGAGGAGAATAAAAGCATAACAACAATTACCAAGCACTTACTGTGTGCTGAGCACTTTGATGGGCACTGTCTAACAATCCTCCCAACAACCCAGTAAGCCAGGTACTATCATGTGCCCCATCTTACAGACAGGAAAACTGACACTTTAAAAAGTTAGGTAATTTGGCCAGCGTCACATAGACTATAAACATCAAGGCCAGAATTCAAAATTAGTCACGTCCCAGCAACTATGATGAAACCCACAAACCTGTATCCTTTATCTTGTCTACCTCTGCAATTTACATATATTAAATCATATTATAATGTATTCTTCTGCAACCTTTTAAATCCAACATTATGTTTTTAAGACTCATCCATATTGACGTAGTTCACTAACTTTGGTGTCACAGAGCAAGGGTTGGCAAACTAGTATTTTTGTAAATAAAATTTTATGGGAATGCAGACACTCTCATTCATTTATGTATGGTTTTTCAGCTGCTTCTGCACTACAACATCAAAGTTGTTGGACTTTACAGAGACTGTATGGCCTGCAAAGGCTAAAATACTTAAAATACTTACTATCTGGCCCTTTACAGAAAAGTTTGCCAACCTCTGCCATGGAGTAGTGCGGTGGTATACTTGACAATGTCCAACTTTTACAATGTTGTCAATGTAGCTTTAATTTGTATTTCCCTGAAAACAACACTGGCTATTCATTTTTCTCCTAAGAAACAGTTCTTGCTTTCTTTTGCCATTAACTGTTTTCACACTTACGTATGTTTGGGTACTGACAAAAGGGTGTGTGCATTACTGTGACTTTAAAAATCCTTGTCCTTTGTATGAGAAATATCTTCTACTTGTGTATTTGTGACTAGTCTTTACACTCTCCTTTTCGTGTACAAAAAACCCAAGAGATCTTAATTTTAGTACAGCCAAATTAATAAACCTTTTCAACAATTGTGCTTTCAGTTTCCAAAGCCTGAGGTCTAAAATACTCTCTAATATTTTCATCTGAAGGCTTAAGTTTTGCCTTTCACAATCTAGTCTTTAATCCATCTGAAATTATTTCTAATACAGTGTTACCATTTTTTAAAATGTGGCTAATAATCTCAACACCATTTAAAGAGTATTCCATTTCCTTGATTTGTAACATTAGCTCTGTCATGTATTAGGTTTCCATGTACTTAGAGTTCTGGTTTTTGCCTTAATTTCCTTCCATTATCTATTTGTCTATGCTTGTCCAAATATTACACCATCTCAATGATTAAAGTTTTACACTGCCTTAAAATCTTGTAAGACAAGCACTTGCTTCAGGAATGTCTTAGTCATTCTTGACCCTTTGTATTTCCAAATAAATTTTTGAATTAACTGGTCAAATTCCACAAAAACAAACAAAACCATACCCTGCTGGGTTTTTTTTTAAATAGCGATAAATTCATATATTAAAGACAGATTAATTGATATGTTTATAGGAAACCATCTTTCTCTCTATGAACATGGTATGTCCTCACATTTATTTAGGTCTTCTTAATGTCTTTCAATATATTTCTATACCTTTCTAGTTAAAGGTCTTGCCCTCTCTTTTTCTATTTATTCCTACGTGGCTTTTTTTTTTTTTTTACTATTGAGAAATATTTTTATTACATTTATTATTGTATGCTGCTAGTTTGGAGTAATAGAACTGACTTTACCATATTGATCTTCTTGCTGATTAATTGGCATTCCTTGCAGATTCTGGATATCAGTCCTTAAATTTTACTATATCAATCATATATACAGCAACTTAATAAACTCCTGAATTTTCTATGAAGGTATTTATATTCACTCTAAGGAATGATCATTCTGTTCATTCCTCATAGCCTTGTAGCTCTTTGTTGCTTTACTGCACTAACTCGTATCTCCAGTGCAATCGTGAAGAGGCAGGGTAACAGTGGGCATCTTTATATTGCTGCTGCTTTTCAAAGGAATGCCATTAATGTTTCTCTATCAAATACTATGTTTGCTGTAGGTTTTTCACAGATGCCCTTTGTCAGGTTACAGAATTTCCCTTCTGTTCTTAGTTTGTTACGAGTTTTTACCATAAAAGAGAGACGAATTTTAATAAATTCTTTTTCTGCATATTTTAGGATGATATAGTTTTTTTAACTTTAAACTGCTTGTGTGGATAATTACATTAATAGTCCTTCTAATGCAGAACCAAGCTCACCTTCCTGGAATAAACCCTTTGTTCAATATACAGTCTTTCCTTTATATATTGCTGAATTCAACTTGCCTAATTATTTTTGATAGTCTTTTGCTCTTTAGACATATTTTTATACTCTCTAAACATATTAAGCATTTATCTTATATTCCATATCTGACAACTACAATATCTGCTATGTTTGAATGCCTGATTACATGGTCTCCTTGCTCTTCTGATTAACTCATGGTTTATTTAAACTGTTTTTGGCTTTTTAAATTGTGAATGCATTTCTAGGAAGAAACTTTACCTGTGTCAATTCTCTGAGGCCTGTGTTCCCATATTTCTCCAGTGAGGATTTCATTTGATTCAAAGTCCTGAGACCTGAGACTACTTTTCACTAAATTCTTGGCTTTGTTTCCCACTCTCCGCACCATTAAGGTAGTATGAACTCCGACCCCAAATCCAGTTTAGAGTGGAACTGCAGTTACAATTTTTCAGGGAAGGTTACTGTACCCTTCTGGTGAAAAGCTGAAACAGGCAACCTTGTTCCTATTCTACCTACCCTATACTTTTCCAACCCCTGAGGAACAGGTTTTTTATTTTTTCCTAGTTTACCCACTGACACCTTTCAGGGAATTTCAGCTTTACACAAAGGTCTCTGGATCTTACTTAGCAACTGCTTGATCCCTAGACATCGTCGGGTACCCTGTAGCCACCCTGCAAAAGCCAAAGTTCTAGGTCTCCAATGATTTACAAATACCAGAACCCTTAGCACGGCAGCCAGTATCACTACTAACTCACCTCCCTGGATTCAAGATGTCTTGTTCTGGGTCTCTGGAAAGTTTCCTTACTTCTTGTCAGCTCAACGATGCACTTAAAAGATATTTTGAATATTAAGTCCAGTATTTTTAACATTTCATAATGTGGGACCTTTTTTTTAACCTCTATTCTGCCACGCTGCCAAGAACAGAAGCCTCTTAAAGTTTTAAATAGTCTGCTGAGTATTTTTCCCCAAAAGAAATGTACATCCACTTCTAGAAGCCAACGGAAAAACAATTCATTGAATTAACAAATACATTCTAGGCACTAAGTACATATCAGTAAACTAAACAAAGATCAACGCATTCAAAGCACTTCTGTAGGAGGAGAGTCGAAGACAGGAAATAATAAACATAAGTAAACTAGATTATAGCACAGAAGGTATTGCAATGGAAAGAAAGAAAAAATTGAGTAGTCAGGTAGGGAGGACCACGAGTGCCTGGTGGATAGGAGCTGCAATCTTAAACAAGATAGCTATTACTAAAACATTTCTTACTTCCCTATAACATACCACTAATTAATTTTTATTAAACATAAAATTTTAAGAAACTATGGGTACTTCCCTCCTCTCCTGGTTTGAGGTACGATGGAGAGCTGCCTACAGAATTTTTTTTTTTTTTTTTTTTTTTTTTGAGAAAAGAGTTTCACTCTTGTTGCCCAGGCTGGAGTGCAATGGTGTGATCTCAGTTCACTGCAACCTCCACCTCCTGGGTTCAAGCAATTCTCCTGCCTCAGCCTCTCAAGGAGCTGGGATTACAGGAACCTGCCACCACGCCCAGCTAATTTTTTGTATTTTTAGTAGACACAGAGTTTCATCACGTTGGCCAGGCTGGTCTTGAACTCCTGATGTCTGGTGATCCATGCCTTGGCCTCCCAAAGTGCTGGGATTACAGGCGTGAGCCACTGTGCCCGGCCCAGATATGTTAATACTACATGACTCCATCTACTTCAAAAGAAATTGGGGCACACTTTAATATTAATTGGAAATGCTAAAAAACTTATGATGCTATCTATTCAAAAAATTAAAGAAATATAAAAATAAACATAATAGGCTTAGAGTGAAGCCTTTACTGAAAAAATGGTTAAATTCGCAGAATTATCTTTCACATTTCTAAAGATAATTAGAATTTAATTAGTATCAAAGTTCTTTTGAATTTTAAACCTAATCCAGAAGGCAAATTGTCCAACTATATCTCCTTCTATCTCTTATGGAGATGTACCCTATTTTTAACTCATTAAAACAGGTTTTTTCTCTTTTCATAAGAATCATGTGTGAAGTTATTAAATCACATCTTAAAAACATTTAAGTCCAAACCTAAAGACAGTATTTTGCAGCCTTGTAATTATTTTCATTACTTTTCTCTTTATCTCTCAATTTTTCCTTCTCTTAAAAGGCAGACAACAAAGCTAGAATTCATATTTTATATAAACACTGTAATATAATTATATACAATAAATGATCTCTTTTTTAAAGATACAGGTAGTAAATAATGATGGTAATGAGGCCACTTTACGTTGCCTGTCAGATAAAACTCCCAAAGGGCAAGGCCTATAAAACTTAGAGACAGGATTACTGTGTTAAAAAGAAAAGAAAAAGCTTTATGGGAAACTTTTGTCAGGATCCTTTTTTCGAGACAAAAAAGATTAGAAACAGTTTCACACAGAAACAAAACAGACTGAGCTGAGAATGTTTCCCAAGGCAGTCAAACACTGCATTTATCACAACAATGTATTACCATCAGCTGGTGGTGGTGCTGCCTACCACACAGTCCAAGCTCTAGGCAGCCTCTGGCCAGCTGCCATTCCCTCCACTCACAAGACCATGAGAATTCCTCCTCCATTTGGCACATACAATTAGATGACCAATTCCCAATATTAAACTTCCTCCACATCCTTACGTTTGTCTGATTATGTATTGGACTTCGATTGAATTTTATTTTACATACTCTCAGATGGGCAAAGAGAGCAAACTGTCTTTTAAAAACCTGAGTTAGATAATATTTGATTACATAAATATTTCTATAAGGTTGTTGAAAATTACAGCAAGTTTTCTACTGACTTATATAAAATATTAAAAAGCTATTAAATAACTGAAAGTTAAACTATAGCACAGGGTGGAAAGTCTCTGCAGTATGTTCAACTGCTTCACTTTCTCTCACACAGTATTCCTGCCATAAAGGTATTAATCCCTTGGCCAATTTAGTAGCTCAGCCAAAAAATCAGAAAGAAACGGAAAGCACGGTTTCAGGGAACTTCCTCTGCTCCTGAATCCCTATTCCCACCACATCTGCACTTTAACCAAAACAGCTCCACCTTTATCTGTTCTAGGCATTGGAACTTGTTAGGAGATATTTGAAAATATACTCCTGCTACTATAAAGTTTGAAAATCATCCACCTACAGCAGCAGTTCTGAATATGTAGTACAAAGACCCCCCCACCCTATCCAACTCAAGGGGTCATCAAGACCCTTTCAAGAGGTCTGCAAGGTCAAGACTATTTTTATACTATGCCAAGTCACCATTTGCCCGTTTACTCTCATTCCCTCCTAAGTATGTGGCTGAGGTCCAGAGGCTACATGATATGCAGTATCAACAGACTGAATGGAAAACAGAAGGTATGAGAATCCACCTATGAGAAGTCAGACATTAACGGGATTTGCACAAATGTCAGATAATGCCACACTTCTCACTTCTTTTTGTTTTGGAAAAGTTATTTTTCATAAAGAAGTTTACATTAACATATCACAAGTCTATTATTTTAAATGAATTATTTTTAAATGTCTAGGTTATCTTTAATACGGTAAAGATCAATACATATAAACCTACAAAACAAACTCTTTGGGGTCTTCAGTAATTTCTAAAAGTGTAAAAGGGTTTAGAGAACTACATGACTGAGAACAATTAGCCCACAGACTAAAATTCAAAATCCATAATAAAAAAAAATCCACTTATATTCACATCACAAACATTTATTAAATGCCAGTTTTATGCTGGGCTCTATATCTACAGCAATAAACAGGACAGACAAGGTCCCTCCTCTCACGGAACTGTAGTGAAGCACTAGGACACAGACAATAAACAAAAAGTGATAGCCAGTAAGGAATGCTCCATAAACAAACAAACAGAGGAGTTGGCTTGTTAGCAAGTGACTGGGTGGCTACTTTATCCTAGGTGATCAGGAAAGGCTTCTTTGAGGCAAGGCAATGAGAAGGAGCCTGGAAGAGCAGGGAGCCAGACACGGGAAGATCCTGCAGAAGGGCCTTCTAGGCTGAGGCCTCTGGAACTCTGCCCATCACAGCTGCGACCACACCCTGGCTCCACTCTGCACCTCTTTCCCATGCCCTGCTCTTCATTCACATCCAACCATTCCCAGCTGCCCAATTATGTCGTGCTTTCTCTGGCTTCCATGTCTGCACAGGTGTTGCTTTCTCTGTCTGAAATGGCCTCACAAATTATATAGCTGTGCTATTCCTTGAAATCTGAACACTCTGTGATCCATAAAAGTGTATCTTCATGGTCCAGGAACAATAAAAATAAAAAAAATTGAAATGATCTGTGTTCCACTCATTTCAGAAAAATGGTTTTCAGAACTATTTTCCACCTCGATCTGAAAGGATCAAATGTATACTGAAGAATAACCAAATCCTAGGGATTAACTTCATTTTTAAATAATGAAAACATGAATTATTATTTGGGATGTCAGTGTTAAAATATGTCTTCAATGTAAAGAATCTAAGGATATTAATACTAAGCAAAGAGTGGGCAGATGATTACAATCAATTTTTTTTTTTTTAATTCACTCTGTCTCCTGGTCACTGTTTTCTCCCAAATGCTTCTGATGAAATATGCTTCTGATGAAATGTTGTGCCCAACCTCCATTAAAAAATAATTATCTTATAGGAAAACTTCCTTTTTTGGACTATCCAACAACATCTATGATGCCAAGACAGTGAAGAATTAAAACATAAAATTTAGAGCTACAATTTATCTAAGTAAACTATCACGCATAGCAGTGCTTTCAGTTCACACATTTAACACATACTATGACAGCACACACAGAAGAGGCTCAAGGGCAGCAAGGTGCTCCAGACAAAATTATCCAAGAGCAAAAACACCCCCTCAAACAAGAGGTCTAAAAAGCAAAGCTATTTCCACATCCCAAGAGATGGGCTGCAGAAACAATGCTCTATTAATCTCATGTTATCCCATATATTCTGCATAAACTGAGATTTAACTGACCTAATTTTTTTTTTGCATTAAAATTCCATTTCAATCTAAGCTTAGCGTAGCTATCCTCTAAAGCACCAAAATATCAATCAAAGACCAACTTTCTAAAGACAAAGGCAGAAAAAAAGTAAAAAGGGATAAGATATAAAGTAAAACACACCACCAGTGGAAAACTGGTCAATAAACACAGACTGCTATTTTAAAAATGCCAAAAGATATCTTAGTCTGACAAAACTGGGTAACTGGATTTCTGGAAAACTAGGTTTGTAATGAGAAGAGTTTTCTAAAACATAAAGCATTATACATATGTGATTGCTCTTTACTGTGGTAGGTTTAGGGATTTGTTTAGAGAAAGCTTTTACTCTGTTCACTAATAAGGAAGAACTGGAAAGCTCCTGTAAGAAAGAACACCTGCATTTGGACTTACAGTGCTCCTGTGATGGCTAGTGCTTAGTTATTTCCTGTCTTGAAGAAATAAGAGAGCTGGAAGATGCAGAAAGCTAGTCCTCCTTTTCTGTCATTCTAGTAGTATATGTACACTTTATACCCTGAATGTTGATCTTTATTACTGCATTTATCATACTATATTATTTTTACTTACTCATTTGTCTCTCTGCCAAACTGTGAGCTCCTTGAGGGAAAAGATCACGTATTTCATTTTTGTGTCTTTCTTTTGTGTCTACAATACCTAGTACCACACCTAGAGTACATAATAGACACTAACGTTTATTAAATGAAGAAACAAAGTGAATCTTTGTTTAGTTTGGCTGAAATAATCAGTACAGCAGAAACTCAGGTACAAACAGGCATTAAATCAAACAAGAAGATTCTGAGTGGTGTTTTACACTCTTTTTATACCAAGGCACACAGGTGGCCTCAAGCAACAGGGAGTTTACTTTTAAGATACAGGAAGCATGGGAGAAATAAAACTATCTCTATTTATAAATTACATGGTTATTTATGGGCAAAATTCTTAGAAATCTAAAAAAACATTAAATTTAATAAGCATGCAAAGTAAAAGATCAACATAATCTAATCAATTGCATTTCTACAGATTAGCAGCAAACAATTAGAAATGCAACTTAAAACATCCTTTTATAATAGCACAAAACCCACAAAATTGTAGGAATAAACTTAGCAGTAAGACAACTTCATTGAAAAATAAAAAATATTACTGAGAAAAATTTTTAAATATCTAAATAGAGAGGGATCTAAGAAATAGCGATTAGATGATTTGATATTGTTAAAATATAAAAACTGCTGTACAGATTCAAGATAATTCTCCCCAAATCCCTATTTTTTAAATAAAAATTGGCAGTGACCCTAAATTTATATCAAAAAAATTTTTAAAACATATATGAAGCACACTGCAACACATCCCCCAATATTCATGTCCCTTTCAGCAGTTACAGAACCCCCAATTTTTGCTAGGTACGTGGACCACCAGAATAAAGATATATTATTTCCAAGTTACCCTTGGAATGACTAGTTGGAGGTTCTAGTGGATACATGAGAGGAAGCCTTGAGTGTAACTTCACACAAGTGTCTAAAAAGGACTGCAGCATGACCCTTCTTTCACCCTTCCTCCATCCCACTGCATGGAACATGAATATGATAGTTGAAGTTTCGTTTGAGACCATGAGGATGAAGAGCAGCCCCTGAGTCAGCAAATAAGAAAGCTAGAACTAAGATCCCAGAAAACCATGGAGTCACCATACCAGCCCCCAGCCTCATACATGAGCTGTGTAAGTCCAGATTTAGACATGAGAAGTACCTCTTCCTTGCTTCAGCTACTCTTACACTAAGCCTCTGCATGAAACTAGTACCAACACCCAATCCTATTCTATAGCATGCATGCAAGGAAACCAGGAATCCCAAGCCAAACAGGGCAGAAACAACCATAGAGTAAAGCATCACAGAAGGAAGCAAAAATGCAGTGGCTCTGGCAGAACACAAGGCCCCACCAAGGACCCCAGCAGAAGGGTTAGTGTCTCCCAAGGACTCCATGAGGACAACACTCCAAGAGCTTCTTCCTTTTCTTTTCATCCCCAGTCAACTCTGCTCTTTCTTTTTTCTCCGCCCTCACTTTTTTCCTCTGATTTCCTCAAACTGCCTATGAGTGAAAATGGCTTTTTTACTCTCCCATGCACTGTGTTAGACTCAGGGCCTCTGTCTCAGACTGGGAAGTTAAATCCTCAGGAAGAGGGCAGAGTGGCCGGCCTACTTATCTTTTCAAGCCAGGTCATATCACAGCAGGTGCTTCTGACCTGGCTGCCGTGAGTCTGGTGCTCACTTCTGAGGGTATAAAATATGACCAAGAGCACCTCTGAGCAGGAATTGTGGGGGTCAGGCAGATTCCTCTGGAATGTGATAGAAATATGGCCAGTGCTATGACTATGTCTCTCACAGTGGATGGTCACAATCTACAAATCCCAGCCCAAAAAGACATCAACAAAGAGATCTGATCTGGAATCCCAAACCCCACTTGAAACATCCAAGAGTCTGACCAGGGATTTTATTCATGTCACAACTGAATCAAAATCCTACTTTAAAAAGGAAGAGGGACAGCGATGGGCAAGGTCTTCCTATAATAAGAAGTAAAGAACCTGTAACTATTCTGCCCCTTCTCTGGTATACTGACCGTATCACCTTAGAGAAGGGAAAAGTCTGTACCTCCTAGGAAGAATTTGGGATCCAATCTAGAAATTGGTATTCCCTCTCTGAGGACTTCTAATTAATGAGTCTAAAATTGGCTTTAGGATAACAGCTAAGAAAATAATGAGGGTAACTTTAATACTATTACCTACACTCATCGAATGAGGGTAAACAATTCTTGAAGCCTTAGCTGTTATACATCAAGTTGAAAGACAGGTGAAATTTTATATTTCTCACAATACTGTGATAGTCATTAGTGTTGCCTACCAAACATTTCTGGTTCTTTTCACCAACACATGATGAGTCTGCACTTTTCTGTCCCCTAGAAATACAGGTTAGCCATGTGACTTGTTTTGGTCAAACATGAGCAGAAATGCCATGATTCACTTCCAGACAGAAGCTTTAGGAGACCGTACACAATCTGCCCCGCTCTCTTTCCTTCTACGATGGTGCTGGCAACAATCAAGACAGTAACTGCTCTTTCAGCTTAGTGAGGCAGAACAGAAGCCGCAGTCAATCAACAAGTCTTGTGACTGTTTTAAGCCACTGAGGTTTTGGGGTAGATTGTTAGCACAGTATAACTCATCCTACCTTGATATGTACAAACATGAATGCCTAAATATTTATAATTGTTTGGCCAGAACTGCTAATATAAAGACTAGTTTTCACAGTGCTATACCTTCTTATGATGCTAAAAAGAACAGTACCTTAAACAAACATGCAGGCAACTGAAACACTGAAGCAAGAGATGCCTAGATTAGGTCTAGAGTTCAGCAGGAAAAAAGTCTCTTATCTAGAAGAGTCAAATGCAAGCACTTTAAAGCTACTGGTTTTAAGGCTTTCAAAATGTTGATAATTACTGAGGTTAGATGATGAGTACATGAGGGTTCATTATACTATCTATACTTCTACATATATTAGAAATTTTCCACAATAAAAAAAAGGAAGAAAAAGGGAGGGAGGAAGATCTGAGTTTTAAAAAAGGAAGAAAAAGGAAGGGAGGGAGGGAGATCTGAGAGTTAAAAAAAAAAAAAAACAACTACTTGTTTTAAGCACCTGAGAGAAAAAAAGTTTTTCTTTTTTTTTTTTGAGACAGAGTCTGGGCCCAGGCTGGAGTACAGTGGTGCAATCTTGGCTCACTGCAACCTTGCCTCCTGAGTTCAAGCAACTCTCCTGCCTCAGCCTCCCGAGTAGCTGAGATTTCAGATGCCCACCATCACACCCAGCTAATTTTTGTATTTTTAGTAGAGATGGGGTTTCACCATGTTGGCCAGGCTGGTCTTGAATTCCAATCCACCTGTCTTGGCCTCCCAAGGTGCTGGGATTATAGACGTGAGCCACCGTGCCTGGTCAGAAAAAAAAGTTTCTAAAACACTGTTAAAAGACTTTGCCAGTGCTATTTACAGAAAAGTTGCAGAAACAGAACATCTTGGGGCTACTAGACTATGAAACCATAATAAATACATTAAAGATCTGGATGCCTGTTCTGCAAAATCCTCACCTTCTTAACTCCTAATTAAATTTAACCAGATATTTTACATGGGTTCCAAAATTAAAGAATATCTGAGATAAAAAGTAAATTACGGCTTATTGAGGGTAACCTCCTTGTTTTTCTTGTTCAGGAAATTTAGGTCTAGTGATATAGGTAGGGAGTGGCAAAGTAGAAACTAAAACCCAGGTGGTCCTCTGACTCCTAAATTTATGCAGTTTCTAAATGCCAGGTTGAGAGACTAGCCTATTTAGCAGTATCTTGGTGTTCAAATTATAAACACCCAACATAAAAATCTTGTTATCAAATCATCAAGCAAAAAACAAACAACCCTATTAAAAGATGGACAAAGGACCATGAACAGACACTTCTCAAAAGACGACATACACATGGCCAATAAACATATGAAAAACTGTTCAACACCTCTAATCGTTAGAGAAACGCAAATCAAAACCACACTGAGATATCACCTCACACCAGTCAGAATGACTATTATTAAAAAGTCAAAAGATAACAGATGCTGGTGCCGCTGCAGGGAAAAGGAAATGCTTACACGATGGTGGTTGAAATGTAAATGAGGTCAGTCACAGTGGAAAGCAGTTTGGAGATTTCTCAAAAAACTTAGAACTGCTACTTGACCCAGGAATCCCATTACTGGGCATGTATGTATTCAAAGGAATATAAATCATTCTGCCATAAAGACACATGCACGTTTATGTTTATCGCAGCACTATTCACAACAGCAAAGACATGAAATCAATCTAGATGCCGATCATCAGCAGTAGACTGGATAAAGAAAATGTGGCACATATACACCATGGAGTACCATGCAGACATTAAAAAGAACAAAATCATGTCCTTTGCAACAACATGAATGCAAATAGAGGCCATTATCCTAAGATTAGGAACCAAAATACCACATGTTCTCATAAGTGGGAGCGAAACGTTGAGTACACATGGACACAAAGAAGGGTAAAAATAGACAGTGGCGCCTAGAGGGTGAAGGGTGGGAGGAAGGTGAAGATAGAAAAACTATCAAGTACTATGCTCACTACATGGGTGATGAAAGAATTTGCACACCAAACCCCAACGGCATGCAATTTACCCATGTAACAAACCTGCACATGTACCCCAGAACCTAAAAGTTGGAAAGAAAAAAATAAAGAAAAACCCTCTTATTTCCTTACATTCTAATTCTGCATTACTACATCAGTTGGGATCCCTTTAGCTTTAGATCAGAAATTCCACCTCAAACCGCTTAAACATGAGGAAATTTACTGGCTCACATAACTGTTAGTTCCAGGGGAGGGTGAAGTTCAGAGTTGGCTTCACTGTAGAGGGATGGAGCTCAGGGTCCACCAAAGATTGCCACACAGTGGGGAAGAAGAGAAGTCACGATTGGGAGACAACCACATGCCACTAAGAGGAGAGCCAGGGTTTCCTAATCTATAGTCCACAAGTCTTGGGAAAGTAAGGAATTGCCTCATTAACACTTTCAAAACAAATTAACAAATTAACATGTGTGTGTTTCACAGACACATGATGCTACCATTCAAAATATGTACAGAGGAAGTGATGTTACCAAAATTGCAGCAACCTGGCTTTACCCTCCTCTGCAGAAAACCAAAAACAAATATTCAGTCCCAAGAATAGCACCAGCAATATCCCAGAACTTGAATCTGAGGCTAGTAAGATCTCCAGGGCCACAGAGAAGTGGAAAAACTCCAAGTAGACAGTAAGAGAAACAGACTTCTCTATCCATGATACCCTTCCCCCAATCTGCTAGGCACTGCACATGGAAAATTCCTCCGTCTCACAATTTCTACACTGGAAAAAGTGAGATTAAGGTCAAAGGCCAGCTTCCCCACCAGCTTGGGTTCCCTGTTCTTGCCTCAACCCACAGGAAGCTTGTAAGGAGAAAAACCCTCCCACCTCCATCTGGGACAGGCAGTGCTCTGAGCATCTGCAAGAGCCAAGGAAAACCTAGACTTAAGGCACCAACCACCCAGTGCCAAAAAGGAGGCAGTGATCTAGGATAAATGAAAATTATAGTCAACTGCAAAGAACTTCTAAGGAAACATACGCTAGAATAACAAGACATATAGAGAAGACTGGAATAAAAAACTAACCCTTCAATGTGAAGTCATAGACATATATCAAGAAACAGCAAACAGGGAATTATGACTTCCCCAGAAGGACAAAGCGAGATGCCAGAGACCAACCCTAAGTAGAGAGCAATGTGTGAGCTCTCAGATCAAGAATTCAAAATAGCAATTCCATGGAAAATCAGCAAGCTCCAAGATAACACAGAAAAACAATTCAGAAATTTATCAGATAAATTTACCAAAGATTGAAATGTTTTTAAAACATCAAATAGAAATCCTGGAACTGAGAAATACATTTGCTAAACTGAAAAATGTATTAGAGGGTCTCAATAGGAGAACGGATCAAGCAGAACCATTAGTGAGCTCAAAGACAGGATACTGGAAAATACAGTCACAGGAGGAAAAAAGAGAATAAAAAGGAACAAAGAACACCTATAAGATATACAGAATAACCTCAAACAGAAGATCTAAGAGTCACTGGTGTTCAACTGGGAGTTGAGAAATAGGGGGGTAGAAAGCTTATTCAAATAAATAACAGAAAACTTTCCAAATCTAGAGAAAGATATAAATATAAAGATACAGGAAGGTCAGAGATCACCAAACAATTCAACCCAAACAACACTACCCCAAGATATAATGATCAAACTCTCAAAGTTCAACGACAAAAAGAGGATCTTAAAAGCAGCAAGAGGGGGCGGAGCAAGATGGCCGAATAGGAACAGCTCCAGTCTCCAACTCCCGGCGCGAGCGACACAGAAGACCGGCGATTTCTGCATTTTCAACTGAGGTACTGGGTTCATCTCACTGGGGAGTGCCAGACGATCGGTGCTGGTCAGCTGCTGCAGCCCGACCAGCGAGAGCTGAAGCAGGGCGAGGCATTGCCTCACCTGGAAAGCGCAAGGGGGAAGGGAATCCCTTTTCCTAGCCAGGGGAACTGAGACACACAACACCTGGAAAATCGGGTAACTCCCACCCCAATACTGCGCTTTAAGCAGACAGGCACACCAGGAGATCATATCCCACACCTGGCCGGGAGTGTCCCACACCCACGGAGCCTCCCTCATTGCTAGCACAGCAGTCTGTGATCTACCGGCAAGGCAGCAGCGAGGCTGGGGGAGGGGCGCCCGCCATTGCTGAGGCTTAAGTAGGTAAACAAAGCTGCTGGGAAGCTCGAACTGGGTGGAGCTCACAGCAGCTCAAGGAAACCTGCCTGTCTCTGTAGACTCCACCTCTGGGGACAGGGCACAGTAAATAATAACAAACGCAGCAGCTCTGCAGACGCAAACGACTCTGTCTGACAGCTTTGAAGAGAGCAGTGGATCTCCCAACACGGAGGTTGAGATCTGAGAAGGGACAGACTCCCTGCTCAAGTGGGTCCCTGACCTCCGAGTAGCCTAACTGGGAGACATCCCCCACTAGGGGCAGTCTGACACACCACACCTCACAGGGTGGAGTACACCCCTGAGAGGAAGCTTCCAAAGCAAGAATCAGACAGGTACACTCGCTGTTCAGAAATATTCTATCTTCTGCAGCCTCTGCTGCTGATACCCAGGCAAACAGGGTCTGGAGTGGACCTCAAGCAATCTCCTACAGCTACAACCTACAGCTGAGGATCCTGACTGTTAGAAGGAAAGCTATCAAACAGGAAGGACACCTACACCAAAACCCCATCAGTACATCACCATCATCAAAGACCAGAGGCAGATAAAACCACAAAGATGGGGAAAAAGCAGGGCAGAAAAGCTGGAAATTCAAAAAATAAGAGTGCATCTCCCCCGGCAAAGGAGCGCAGCTCATCGCCAGCAACGGATCAAAGCTGGAAGGAGAATGACTTCGACGAGATGAGAGAAGAAGGCTTCAGTCCATCAAATTTCTCAGAGCTAAAGGAGGAATTACGTACCCAGCGCAAAGAAACTAAAAATCTTGAAAAAAAAGTGGAAGAATTGATGGCTAGAGTAATTAATGCAGAGAAGCTCACAAACGAAATGAAAGAGACGAAAACCATGGCACGAGAAATACGTGACAAATGCACAAGCTTCAGTAACCGTCTCGATCAACTGGAAGAAAGAATGTCAGCGATGGAGGATCAAATGAATGAAATGAAGCGAGAAGAGAAACCAAAAGAAAAAAGAAGAAAGAGAAATGAACAAAGCCTGCAAGAAGTATGGGATTATGTAAAAAGACCAAATCTACGTCTGATTGGGGTGCCTGAAAGTGAGGGGGAAAATGGAACCAAGTTGGAAAACACTCTTCAGGATATCATCCAGGAGAACTTCCCCAACCTAGTAGGGCAGGCCAACATTCAAATCCAGGAAATACAGAGAACGCCACAAAGATACTCCTCGAGAAGAGCAACTCCAAGACACATAATTGCCAGATTCACCAAAGTTGAAATGAAGGAAAAAATCTTAAGGGCAGCCAGAGAGAAAGGTCGGGTTACTCACAAAGGGAAGCCCATCAGACTAACAGCAGATCTCTCGGCAGAAACTCTTCAAGCCAGAAGAGAGTGGGGGCCAATATTCAACATTCTTAAAGAAAAGAATTTTAAACCCAGAATTTTATATCCAGCCAAACTTAGTTTCATAAGTGAAGGAGAAATAAAATCCTTTACAGATAAGCAAATGCTTAGAGATTTTGTCACCACTAGGCCTGCCTTACAAGAGACCCTGAAGGAAGCACTAAACATGGAAAGGAACAACTGGTACCAGCCATTGCAAAAACATGCCAAAATGTAAAGACCATCAAGGCTAGGAAGAAACTGCATCAACGAACGAGCAAAATAACCAGTTAATATCATAATGGCAGGATCAAGTTCACACATAACAATCTTAACCTTAAATGTAAATGGACTGAATGCTCCAATTAAAAGACACAGACTGGCAAACTGGATAAAGAGTCAAGATCCATCAGTCTGCTGTATTCAGGAGACCCATCTCACACGCAGAGACATACATAGGCTCAAAATAAAGGGATGGAGGAAGATTTACCAAGCAAATGGAGAACACAAAAAAGCAGGGGTTGCAATACTAGTCTCTGATAAAACAGACTTTAAACCATCAAAGATCAAAAGAGACAAAGAAGGCCATTACATAATGGTAAAGGGATCAATTCAACAGGAAGAGCTAACTATCCTAAATATATATGCACCCAATACAGGAGCACCCAGATTCATAAAGCAAGTCCTTAGAGACTTACAAAGAGACTTAGACTCCCATACAATAATCATGGGAGACTTCAACACTCCACTGTCAACATTAGACAGATCAACGAGACAGAAAGTTAACAAGGATATCCAGGAATTGAACTCATCTCTGCAGCAAGCAGACCTAATAGACATCTATAGAACTCTCCACCCCAAATCAACAGAATATACATTCTTCTCAGCACCACATCGTACTTACTCCAAAATTGACCACGTAATTGGAAGTAAAGCACTCCTCAGCAAATGTACAAGAACAGAAATTATAACAAACTGTCTCTCAGACCACAGTGCAATCAAATTAGAACTCAGGACTAAGAAACTCAATCAAAACCGCTCAACTACATGGAAACTGAACAACCTGCTCCTGAATGACTACTGGGTACATAACGAAATGAAGGCAGAAATAAAGATGTTCTTTGAAACCAATGAGAACAAAGATACAACATACCAGAATCTCTGGGACACATTTAAAGCAGTGTGTAGAGGGAAATTTATAGCACTAAATGCCCACAAGAGAAAGCAGGAAAGATCTAAAATTGACACTCTAACATCGCAATTAAAAGAACTAGAGAAGCAAGAGCAAACACATTCGAAAGCTAGCAGAAGGCAAGAAATAACTAAGATCAGAGCAGAACTGAAGGAGATAGAGACACAAAAAACCCTCCAAAAAATCAATGAATCCAGGAGTTGGTTTTTTGAAAAGATCAACAAAATTGACAGACCACTAGCAAGACTAATAAAGAAGAAAAGAGAGAAGAATCAAATCGACGCAATTAAAAATGATAAAGGGGATATCACCACCGACCCCACAGAAATACAAACTACCATCAGAGAATACTATAAACACCTCTACGCAAATAAACTGGAAAATCTAGAAGAAATGGATAATTTCCTGGACACTTACACTCTTCCAAGACTAAACCAGGAAGAAGTTGAATCCCTGAATAGACCAATAGTAGGCTCTGAAATTGAGGCAATAATTAATAGCCTACCAACCAAAAAAAGTCCAGGACCAGATGGATTCACAGCTGAATTCTACCAGAGGTACAAGGAGGAGCTGGTACCATTCCTTCTGAAACTATTCCAATCAATAGAAAAAGAGGGAATCCTCCCTAACTCATTTTATGAGGCCAACATCATCCTGATACCAAAGCCTGGCAGAGACACAACAAAAAAAGAGAATTTTAGACCAATATCCCTGATGAACATCGATGCAAAAATCCTCAATAAAATACTGGCAAACCGGATTCAGCAGCACATCAAAAAGCTTATCCACCATGATCAAGTGGGCTTCATCCCTGGGATGCAAGGCTGGTTCAACATTCGCAAATCAATAAACATAATCCAGCATATAAACAGAACCAAAGACAAGAACCACATCATTATCTCAATAGATGCAGAAAAGGCTTTTGACAAAATTCAACAGCCCTTCATGCTAAAAACGCTCAATAAATTCGGTATTGATGGAACGTACCTCAAAATAATAAGAGCTATTTATGACAAACCCACAGCCAATATCATACTGAATGGGCAAAAACTGGAAAAATTCCCTTTGAAAACTGGCACAAGACAGGGATGCCCTCTCTCACCACTCCTATTCAACATAGTGTTGGAAGTTCTGGCTAGGGCAATCAGGCAAGAGAAAGAAATCAAGGGGATTCAGTTAGGAAAAGAAGAAGTCAAATTGTCCCTGTTTGCAGACGACATGATTGTATATTTAGAAAACCCCATTGTCTCAGCCCAAAATCTCCTTAAGCTGATCAGCAACTTCAGCAAAGTCTCAGGATACAAAATTAATGTGCAAAAATCACAAGCATTCTTATACACCAGTGACAGTCAAACAGAGAGCCAAATCAGGAATGAACTTCCATTCACAATTGCTTCAAAGAGAATAAAATACCTAGGAATCCAACTTACAAGGGATGTAAAGGACCTCTTCAAGGAGAACTACAAACCACTGCTCAGTGAAATCAAAGAGGACACAAACAAATGGAAGAACATACCATGCTCATGGATAGGAAGAATCAATATCGTGAAAATGGCCATACTGCCCAAGGTAATTTATAGATTCAATGCCATCCCCATCAAGCTACCAATGAGCTTCTTCACAGAATTGGAAAAAACTGCTTTAAAGTTCATATGGAACCAAAAAAGAGCCCGCATCTCCAAGACAATCCTAAGTCAAAAGAACAAAGCTGGAGGCATCACGCTACCTGACTTCAAACTATACTACAAGGCTACAGTAACCAAAACAGCATGGTACTGGTACCAAAACAGAGATATAGACCAATGGAACAGAACAGAGTCCTCAGAAATAATACCACACATCTACAGCCATCTGATCTTTGACAAACCTGAGAGAAACAAGAAATGGGGAAAGGATTCCCTATTTAATAAATGGTGCTGGGAAAACTGGCTAGCCATAAGTAGAAAGCTGAAACTGGATCCTTTCCTTACTCCTTATACGAAAATTAATTCAAGATGGATTAGAGACTTAAATGTTAGACCTAATACCATAAAAATCCTAGAGGAAAACCTAGGTAGTACGATTCAGGACATAGGCATGGGCAAAGACTTCATGTCTAAAACACCAAAAGCAACGGCAGCAAAAGCCAAAATTGACAAATGGGATCTCATCAAACTAAAGAGCTTCTGCACAGCAAAAGAAACTACCATCAGAGTGAGCAGGCAACCTACAGAATGGGAGAAAATTTTTGCAATCTACTCATCTGACAAAGGGCTAATATCCAGAACCTACAAAGAACTCAAACAAATTTACAAGAAAAAAACAAACAACCCCATCCAAAAGTGGGCAAAGGATATGAACAGACATTTCTCAAAAGAAGACATTCATACAGCCAACAGACACATGAAAAAATGCTCATCATCACTGGCCATCAGAGAAATGCAAATCAAAACCACAATGAGATACCATCTCACACCAGTTAGAATGGCGATCATTAAAAAGTCAGGAAACAACAGGTGCTGGAGAGGATGTGGAGAAATAGGAACACTTTTACACTGTTGGTGGGATTGTAAACTAGTTCAACCATTATGGAAAACAGTATGGCGATTCCTCAAGGATCTAGAACTAGATGTACCATATGACCCAGCCATCCCATTACTGGGTATATACCCAAAGGATTATAAATTATGCTGCTATAAGGACACATGCACACGTATGTTTATTGCAGCACTATTCACAATAGCAAAGACTTGGAATCAACCCAAATGTCCATCAGTGATAGATTGGATTAAGAAAATGTGGCACATATACACCATGGAATACTATGCAGCCATAAAAAAGGATGAGTTTGTGTCCTTTGTAGGGACATGGATGCAGCTGGAAACCATCATTCTTAGCAAACTATCACAAGAACAGAAAACCAAACACCGCATGTTCTCACTCGTAGGTGGGAACTGAACAATGAGATCACTTGGACTTGGGAAGGGGAACATCACACACTGGGGTCTATCATGGGGAGGGGGGAGGGGGGAGGGATTGCATTGGGAGTTATACCTGATGTAAATGATGAGTTGATGGGTGCAGCACACCAACATGGCACAAGTATACATATGTAGCAAACCTGCACGTTGTGCACATGTACCCTACAACTTGAAGTTTAATAATAATAAATAAATTTTAAAAAAATAAAAAAAATTAAAAAAATAAAAAAATAAATAAAAAAAAAAAATAAAAAAAATAAAAAAAAAAAAAAAAAAAAAAAAAAAAATAAAAGCAGCAAGAAAAAAAGAAGCAAATGACATGCAAAGGAGCTCTAATTCATCTGGCAAGAGACTTCAGTGGAAGCTATGCAAGCCAAAAGGGAGTGCGACAACGTATTCCAAGTGCTAAAGAAAAAAAAATTACCAACCCCGATGACCCAGCAAAGCTTTCCTCCAGACATGGAGAGATCAAGTATTTCCCAGACAAACAAAACTAAAGGTATTTACCACTACTAGACCTGACTCATAACAAATGCTAAAGGGAGTTCTTCAATCTGAAAGAAAATAATGCTGATGTGCAAAAACAAAACATTTGAAGGTATAAAGCTCACTGGTAAAAGTACACAGACAAATTCAGAATACTCAATACTGTAACTGCAATGTGTAAACCATTCATATCACTATAATGATGACTAAAACACAAATCTATCAAAAATAGAAACTACAGCAACCTGTTAAGTCATAAGACAATATAAACCACACTAGACCAAAGGGACCTGACTCACATTTAGTGAACATGTAACTGCTGAAGAATACATATTCTTTTCATCAGCACATGGAACATTCTCCAGGACAGACCATCTGGCAGGCCACAAAAGTCTCAACAAATTCAAATCCATCAAAATTATATCAAGTATCTTTTCTGACCATGATGAAGTAAAATCAGAAATCAATAATGAGGATATATAACATATCAAAATCTATGGGATATTTATAGTAATAAACATTTACATCAAAACAGTAGAAATATTTCAAATAAACAACCTAACAGTACTCCTCAAGTAACTAGAAAGGCAAGAACAAAAACTCCAAATTAACAGAAGGAAAAAATAATAAAGAGCAGGAAAAAAAGTAAATTGAGACCAAAAAATACAAAAGATCTACAAAACAAAAAGTTGTTTTCTGAAAAGATTAATAAAATCAACAAACCCTTAGGCAGACTAAGAAAAAAAGAGAGAGGGCCGGGCGCGGTGGCTCACGCCTGTAATCCCAGCACTTTGGGAGGCCGAGGTGGGCGGATCACGAGGTCAGGAGATCGAGACCATCCTGGCTAACACGGTGAAACCCCGTCTCTACTAAAAATACAAAAAAACTAGCCGGGCGTGTTGGTGGGCGCCTGTAGTCCCAGCTACTTGGGAGGCTGAGGCAGGAGAATGGCGTGAACCCGGGAGGCGGAGCTTGTAGTGAGCCGAGATCGCCCCACTGCACTCCAGCCTGGGCGACAGAGCGAGACTCCGCCTCATTAAAAAAAAAAAAAAAAAGAGAGAGGACCTACATAAATAAAATGAAAACTGAAAAAGGAGACATTAACAAATGATACCATAGAAATACAAAGGATCATTAGAGACTATTAAGAACTATACACCAAAAACTTGGAAAGCCTAGAAGAAAGAGATAAATTCCTGAACACATACGACCTATCAAAATTAGAACACAAAGAAATAGAGAATCTGAACAGACCAATCAAAAGTAACAAGATTAAATCTGTAAATAAAAAGTCTTCCATCAAAGAAAAGCCCAGGACCTGATGGCTTCACTGCTGAATTCTACCAAACACTTAAAGATGAACTAATACCAATTCTACTCAAACTATTCCAAAAAAGTAAAGAGAAGGAAGGAAATACTTCCAAACTCATTCTATTAGGCCACCATTACTCATATACCAAAAGCAGACAAGGACACCACAAAAAAAGAAAACTACAGACCAATATCCCTGATGAACATAATATGCAAAAATCCTCAAGAAAATGCTAGCAAACCAACTTGAACAACATATTAAAAAAACTATTCACCATGATCAAGTGAGATTCTTCCCACTGATGCAAGAATAGCTCAAAATATGCAAGTCAATAAACTTGACACATTACATTAATAAAATGTTAATGGTATAGAAGGATCATACCCCCAAAAAATAAAGGCCATATGTGACAAACCCACAGCTAACATTGTACTGAATGGGAAAAAAATTGAAAGCCTTTCCTCTAAGATCTGGAACAAGACAAGGATGCTCATATTCACCATTTCTCTTCAAAACAGTACTGGAAATCCTAGCCAGAGGAATTAGAAAAGAAAAAGAAATAAAGGGCATCCAAATTGGAAAGAAAGGAGTCAAATTATCCTTGTTTGCACCAACATGGTATTATATTTAGAAAACCCTAAGACTCCATCAGCAAACTATCAGAACTGATAATCAAATCCAGTAAAGTTGCAGAATACATAATCAACAACAAAAATCACTAACATTAATACACACCAACATCAAATAAAACGAAAAAGAAATTAAGAAAGCAATCCCATTTACGATAGCTATTAAATACAAAAAATATAAAATGCCTAGGAATAAATTTAAAGAAAGAAAGGAATGATCTCTATAAGGAAAACTATAAAACACTGATGAAAGAAATTAAAGAGGACTTTTTAAAAATGGGAAAATATCCCATGCTCATGAATTGGAAAAACTAATATTGTGAAAATGTGCATACTAAATCTACAGATTCAATGCATCCCTATCAAAATACCAAGGACATTCTTCACAGAAATAGAAAATACAATCCTAAATTGGAACCACAAAAGACCCCAAATAGCCATAGCAATCCAGGCAAAAAGAATAAAGCTGTAGGCATCACACTACCTGACTTCAAAATGTATTAGAAAGCCATAGTAACCAAAACAGCATGATACTAACATAGTAACAGACACAAAGATCAATGGAACAGAACAGAAAACCAGATAGAAATCCACGCATTTACAGCCAACTCATTTTTGACAAAGGCACAAAGAATATGCACTGGGGAAAGGACAGTCTCTTCAATAAATCCAGCTGGGCAAACCAGATGACCATACACAGAAGAATAAAGCTAGATTGCTATTTCTCATCATATACAGAAATTAACTCAAAATGGATTTAAAAACTTAAATCTGGCTAGGTGCAATGGCTCACACCTGTAATCCCAGCACTTTAGGAGACCAAGGCAAGCAGACTGCTTGAGCTCAGGAGTTTGAGATCAGCCTGGTGAAACCAGATCTTTACCCAAAACACAGAAAATTAGCTGGATGTGGCAGTGCACGCCTGTGGTCCCAGCTACTCAGGAGACCGAGGTGGGAGGATCACTTGAGCCTAGGAGTTCAAGGTTGCAGTGAGCTGTGATTGCGCCATAATGCACTCCAGTTTGAATGACAGAGTGAGACCCTGTCTAAAAAAAAAAAAAAAAAAAAAGATGTAAATCTCAGACCTGAAACTAGGAAACTACTAGAAGAAAACACTGGGAAAATGCTTCAGGACATTGGTCTGGGTAAAAACTTTTCGGGAAGACCTCAAAAACACAGGCAACAAAGGTAAATGTAGGCAAATGGAGCACATCAAGCTAAAAAGCTTCCACAAAGCAAAGGAAACAACAAAGTGAAGAGATAACCTGTATAACAGCAAAAAACATCTGTAAACTATCCATCCAAAGAAGGATTAATAACCAGAATTACAAGGAACTCAAAAGCAAAACAACAAATAATCCAATTGTTAAAATGGGCTAAAGATCTCAATAGATATTTCTCAAAGGAAGACATACAAATAGCCAAAATGTACATGAAAAAGAAAATGCCTGGGTACATCACCTGGAAAATGCAAATGAAAACCACAATGAGGTATCATCTCACCCTAGTTAAAATGGCTTTTTACTACAAGGACAAGAAAATAACAGATGCTGGCCAGGATGCAGAGACAGGGGAGCCCTTATATGCTGTTGGTGGGAATGTAAATTAGTACAGCCATTATGGAAAACAGCATGGAGGCTCCTAAAAAACTAAAAACAGAAGTACCATATGATCCAGCAACCCCAGTGCAGTATACATCCAAAAGAAAGGAAATCAGTACACTGAAGAGATATCCACACTCCCATATTTATTGCAGTACTGTTTACAACAGCCAAAACAATGGAATCAACCTAAGCATCCATCAACGGATGAACGGATAAAGAAAATGTGGTACATAGATACACATGAATATTATTCAGCCATAAAAAATGAAATTCTGTCATTTCCAACAACATGGATGGAACTGGAGGTCATTATGTTAAGTGAAATAAGCGAGGCACAAAAAGACAAATACCTCATGTTCTCACTCGTATGTGAGAGCTAAAAAAGTGGATCTCACAGAGGTAGAGAGTGAAATGATGGTTACCAGAGGCTGGGAAGGGTAGGGAGGAGAAGGGGACATGAGAGACTGGTTACTGGGTACAAAAATACAGTTAGACTGGCCAAGCACAGTGGCTCACGCCTGTAATCCCAATACTTTGGAAGGCCAAGGCAGGAAGATTTGAGGTCAGGAGTTCGAGACCAGTCTGGTCAACATGGTGAAACTCCATCTCTACTAAAAATACAAAAATTAGCCGGGGGTGGTGGTGGGCACTGTAATCCCAGCTACTCGGGAGGCTGAGGCAGGAGAATTGCTTGAATCTGGAGGCTGCAGTGAACCAAGGTCGTGCCACTGCACTCCAGCCTGGGCAGCAGAGCAAGACTGTTGAAAGAGAAAAGAAGGGAGGGGAGGGGACGGGAGCGGAGGGGAGTTAGATGAAAATCTAGTGTTCGATAGTACAGTCAGGTGACTATAGTTAACAATGATGTATTGTATAGTTCAAAAAAGCTAGAAGTGAAGTCTCAGAATGTCCCCAGCATAATGAATCACTGCACTTAATGCGTAATTTCAAGGTATTTACATATATATGTTGAAAAGATGAACTTAAGTTGTGACTTAAAAGATGTAAACTGTTTTATTACATGAATTTGACTATTATTTTAAAAGTACAGTTATGCTAACAACCAGTGAATCCAAATTCATTTAAAAGTATTAACTAATTCATGATAATGTTTTAAACCACATATAAGCAAGGTAGCCCAGATTGCTTGAGTTTGCACCCTGACTCTGACACCTACTACCAGGTCAGTTCACACAAGTTGCCTGTATTACAAGACTGTTGAGATAATTAAAGGAGCAGCAGGTAAAGGGCCAATATCAGACACAATATAAATTCTACTGAGAAAAGCACTAAATAAACTGTCATTATTTGTCTCATATAAGTAAACTACTAGAATGTAAAAAGTCATAAAATTATTTAATGTTGACAAGGGGCCTGGAGGAGGTATTTCATTTTGGCTGCTTAGCATCCATCTCTCCCCCCATCCTAATTTCCTGCTAGAAAATTACCTGTCCTTGTATAATCCCATATGTAACTCCATATGACTACCCTCCCACTAATGGATGCCAAAGGGATTCCTGGAGGTTCTTGTAAATACTATAAATCCCTACTCTCACCACTGGTACATTAAGCATGACCTAGGTTTCACCAACTAGATGCTTTCTCCAGGACTCTTAAATCTTGGGCAAGTAACATTCAAGGATGAAAGAACAGACTGGGTTCAATCATCCCAGTGGTAACCTGTTGATCAGATCACTTCTGCAATTCTGCTTCCTAGCTCCCAAGAGTTGCCTTAGTTTCCACTGACCTGTTCCCAAGGTTGGTTCTCTAGAATTCCATCAGTTCTGTGAGATTCTAATTCCTTTCCAATAAATTACCTCCTGCTTAAGTTAGGCAGAGGTGGATTCTACTGCCTCTAACCAAAGAATCCAATTGAGTAGTGAATGAAGATCAGTCAATGGAGTTCAGCATGAAGGTACTATGCTGGGGCTCATGCTGGAACTGGAAGCTCTGCTGAGGATAAGAATAGCAAGTCTTCGAAAGATGTTTTAGTAAGTACAGTGAGAAAGCCAGAGGCTAAGATGTGATGAGCAATGGAGTAAGGTATGGAGACTTCCCCTAGAGAAGTGAGGAACTATGGTGTGAGGAGTTGAGTTGCATGGGAGGAAGTAGGCCCACCTACATTGGACCTGAAATTTCTGCCTGGTGAAATTCTAGGGTGTATTTTTATAAAGTCCCTTTCAAGAGTTCTGTGATGATTAAAAAAAAAATAAAAATAAAAATAACACTTACTCTCAGGTATTTACAAGTACACAAGGGTGGAGACCTTTTACAAAGAACCAAGTCTCTATGCCCTTCCCCCCAACTCCCACCTCTCCAGCTCAACACACTTTTTTAGCATACATAAGGTTCAAGTTCACAATGAAACTCTATTACAGTTCAATAGCATTTGAAGGCAAAGAACATTCAGAAGTGAGAGAAGAGTATAAAAGTTACCTAGTTGGCTTGCTTCAAGTTTAAAGCCTTCAACAATTTTTTCCAGGAATGACATTATTACTACCATAGTCTCCTAGATCCCTGTCTACTTTGACTTGTCTACCTATTTCCACCTTTCTGACCCAATCGGAATCAAGCTACAGTTAGAGCTCCCATTTGGGGTCTCTGGGGAAAATAGTTTTTCTAGTTCAGGGCTCAGATAAACTCCCACTGACTGTGAAAGACTCTTTGTGCTTTTTTCTTCTCCAACATAATCTACCCTAATCTCTATATTTAAAATCAGTATCCTAAATTCTCTCCAAACTCTCTGCTGTTATCCTTAGTCTTCACAGCACCCTCTCTCCCAAATACACATTCCCTACCTCCTTCCATTTCTCAAAATGCACCCCAAATTTGACTTTTTAAAAATGCCTACCAGCAAGTCACACCCAACTGGTAATTTCTTTCCCATCTACTTTAGTTATCATATCTTTTCATAATATTCTAATTCAGAAAAGAATTTTGAGGCAACTCTCATCTGGCCCAGAAATATTTATGACTTCCATTTACAACGTTAGAAAAAATTACTAGAATAGAACAATTACTTTTCACTGTATACTTTTTGGTACTGTCAGGACATCTTACTATGTAAACATGTTACTTTCTCTCTCAAGAAAAAAACTGCCATTATTTAATAATGCAAAAAAAATTATCTTATTGTCCCACTCTGCCAATAGTATTTTTATGCAAAAACATGTTAACACTAGGCTAGAGAAAAGAGCATCCCTAAATTCACAATGTTTCTGTTTAGTTTTGTTTGGAGGGTGGAGAGTGGACATGCAGCACCTTGTTGCCACAGGTTTACGGTCTGGTTACTAAACAAATCAATGTTCTTCCACTGTTAAAAGTTTAAGGAAAATCTGAAGATCTTTTTCAAGTCAGTCATCCCTCAAAAAGTTGGTACTGCAAGTACTTTCAGGCTCCCAAGTGATGGCATGATTGGATCAGCCACTGTTACCTCCCACAAGTCTGGGAGTTGCTAGTAAATCAGAACAAACCAGGTCAGGGACAGCTTCTCTGTGTGTGTGTCCCAGGCAGACTCCACCTCTCTTTCCTCTAAGCAAAATCTTTTCATATATCATTTCATTATGTAAATTGTATTATTATTAAATATTACGTTACTTTTTTGTTATATATTAAGAGTATTTTACATGGGATATTTTCCATGCTATTGAAAAATCATATTGTAACAACAGAATTTGAATTGTGTATTTGTCAGAATCTGCCTCTTCATTTAGGCCCCATCCCAAAAAATTTATCCTCATACTGACACTGATCTTTAAGGCACCATCTAGCCTCCCCTAATGAGTTGATTTCAACACTGGATTTACCATCTTCCTCCCCATTTCCAAAGCTCACCTCAAACCTCTGTTAGCAGCAACACCCAAGCTTATAGTCCCCAGTGGCCTCAATCCTGATTTGTCCATCTCGAGTGTCAACACCAACCTGCCTGTTTATACCATAAACTACTCTTTGGCCAAGACCAAACCCAGACATAAAATACACCGCCATCATGGTCTCCTGACCACTGGAGTTTAGGTTCCCTCACCCCTGTCAAACTCGTTCTTCTCCGTTTGCAGGAAGTTGCCTCCTAGTATACTTAACCAGCCTTCTAGTTTCATGTGCTCAGCTTCCAACACAGAAGTCATATTACCTTTGTAATTATGTACTCTTTGACACACAAAAAATCCCTCACTTCATTGGACCTTTCAGCCTTATATACAATCTCTAACTCTCGGTAAGTTCTACTCTTCACTTTTTCTGCTTCAATTTCTAGGATAGTGACATTAGAAAGTTCTGAAACACTGGCGGAGTCCCCTGTAAACCTACACTAACTAGCCAGACCAAGCCTTACTATTCTTTACAGCTCCTCTCCCGGAAGCCCTCTCTCGCCCTTTACTTTCCCTTGTGCACACCCCCACAGACCAGCCAACAGAATCCTTGCCTCTCTACAGAGAAATCCCACCTCATCAGACTGGAGTTCCTTCCACCTCACTTTTACCTCACATTCCCTTGTTCCTCTGAGTTTTTTCTCCTTTTTAAGGATAATACTCTTTACTTGTACACTTAATTACATTCCTTTACAAAGAAGCCTTGGAAGCCTTGCTTCACAAATAACTCCTCTTCTCTTTCACATTCACCAACCAATGCCATCAGCCCTTTCTCCCAAGGTAACTTTCAGGCAAAGTTATGCCACAGATGAGGGTTTTGTCCCCTACTCCTGCCCCCCTGCCCAAAAAAGATTGAAAAACTGATTTAATTGCCAACATTTAAAAATCAGGACATTACACTTGAAAAATCAAGATTTGTATTATAGGCTGGGCGTGGTGACTCACTCCTGTAATCCCAACACTTTGGGAGGCCGAGGCAGGTAGATCACCTAAGGTCAGGAGTTCAAGACCAGCCTGACCAACATGACAAAAGCCCCGTCTCTACCAAAAATACAAAAATTAGCCAGGTGTGATGGCGCGTGCCTTTAGTTTCAGCTACTCGGGAGGCTGAGACAGGAAAATCACTTGAACCCGGGAGGCAGAGGTTGTAGTAAGCCAAGATCGTGCCACTGCACTCCAGCCTGGGTGACAGAGCAAGATTCCATCTCAAAAAAAAAAAAAAAAAAAAAAAGACTTGTATTCTAGCTTCTCTGGTTTAAAAAAAAAAAAAAAAAAAAATTCATCTGCCACCACAGAGTGAGCATACCCAAAGAGCAAAATCCTAGTAGCTGATTAGCTGCCCTCCTGCAATGGGGTGCTTGTCATCTCCAGTCACCACAGTTGACTTTCCTTGTGCCCAGTCACCCCTCAGTGACTCTCATACACCTTACTACCCTGACTCAACATAACCTACTACCTACAATAATAGGTTCTGCTCCTTCCTATCCTAAAAACTATTTGCCTCAACTACCCCAAATGCCCAAATGTAAGCTACAACCTCCTCCTTTCTCCTCTCCCAAATACTTCCTCAAGGAATGGTCTACATTTGCTGTCACTCCTATCCCCTGGTAATAGATTTCTGCTCTTCCCCCTCTGCAAAAACTACAGAGAGCAGGCAAAGCATCTTTTCACCTTCCTGCCTGTTCAGCAGCACTGGACATCAGCAACTGTCTTCTAAGTCCTCCTTTATTGGCTTTCCCAACTCTGCCCTCTCTAATCCTAACGAGCAAATCACGTAGACCTCCCTGTGGTTCAACACCTGAAAACACCTCTGCATGCCACAGAGATTTCTTCGGTGCTTCCTCCTCACAGGTCCCAGACATGCAGCATGCTCCTTCTCCCGTGGAACCGTGCCCACAGCCTCCCACGTCTTGCAACTCCTCTCAAGGAAAAACAACAACGGCAACAGGAAAACGACCTCAGTATGAAGACAAGTACATTGATTTATTCAACATTTACTGATCACTTTTCAGGTGGTAGGCAGACCAGTAAGAGGTGGTCACTATCCCTACCTAAGGGATTCACAGCCTAAAAGGGACAGTGATAAACAGAGAGGGGTAACGTGATACATACGATGATAAAGAAAAACAGAGGTACTAAGGTGAAGGCCAGAGGAGCTTGCCAAGAGAAACACCAGAGCCTGATCCCCAGCCTCAGACATATCCACTACCACCATTCAGTCCAGGTCTCCTGCAAGGGCTTCCCAACTGATCTCCATGCCTCCCTTTACCCATTCCACCCTCTCACCCAAATCCATTCTCCACACTGCAGAAGGGGTGATCTGCTTAAAATCAGAAGCAGAGCTTTCTCCTACTCAAAACCTTTCAACAGCACTGAGAATGAGGTCTTGCATCAGCTACCCCATGCCAATTTTCCCACCTTCATCTCACCCCCACATCCCTTGCACCAATGGCCCTTCAGCCACACTGGTACTTCAGTTCCTTAAACAGAATGAGTCCTCTTTGCTACACAATCTCTGTGCATAGCATTCTTTTTTACCAGAATCCTCTTGCCCATACTCTTTGTATTATTAAAATCTTTTAGACCTCTGGGTCTCAGCTGAAATGTCATTTCTCCCACTGTTTACTTAATTTTCTCTATTTTTATCTTCCTCATTAAACTGTATGATCAACAAAGGCAGGATCCATGTCTGTTTATTTCCCATTGTAGTCACGGTGCCTGGCACAGATACTCAATAAATATTTGCCCAGTGAGGATGTAAAAGTCACTTTCCTCCTCTGGGCCCATAACTGTAAGTATCCCCTCAGGTTTATTACTCAGCCCTTTCTACCATTCCCTGTTTTCATCATTTCAATGCTGACGATGCTCATCTGTACCCCCAGACCTGACCTCTCCCAACAAGATGCAGTGCTCCAACTATGATGCCTACAGGACAGTTCCAACTGGAATCCTTCTCTGACACCTGCAACTGGACATGTCCCAAAACACACTCATTAACTATTCTCAAACTCTGTTTTTTTCCATTGCTGTTAATGGTGACACCCCTTACAAATCAAGTGATTGACTTATTTTTCCTTCACCCATGGATGAGACCATCTGATTCCATTTCTAAAAATGCACCTGTATGCTCCTGCATACAAAGTCATGTGAACTAGTGCATTAGCCTCATTTCCTACCTCTAGTCTTTTGAAATAGCAATCACTCACCTACATGTATGTTAAAGCTTAATTCTGATTATGTCAACGAATGCCCTCATCAAAATCCTTCAACAGCTCCCTTCTGCATTCTAAAGAACATCCATACTCTTTTTGTTGGTATTCAAAGCCCCTTTCAATCTTGCCCAAACTATCTGAGCAAGGTAGTCTAGTTAGACAGTTAAGACCATAATCTCTGGAGCCAGACTGCCACATTAAATGCACAGACATGGGGACAGGTTTACCTGTTCAGCTTTACCACTTATCTTCTCAGTGCCATTTAATTTTGTTATAAACAGCAAATGAATTAATACAAGTACAGCACTTAGAACTGTGCTTGGTATATGGCCAGAGCTATTCTAAGTTGTGATTCATTTGTGTTTTGCTTCCCCATCTCCAATTATCAACAGCCTACATTCACATCTGTCTGAACCAACTAACTATTACCACTGCACAGGGCAGGACCACAGCACAAGGACCAGCTGATAAGCTGCCAGTGTTGCATCCCCTCCTCAAAGCATTTTGAGTGAAAAGCTCCTGCCACAAAGGTCCTTTCTCTCCAGGAGTATGTATACATCTCATGCACTGAAATGCCCCAGAGGTTGCTCATCAAAGGATTTCCAGTCCTGTTCAAAGACTCTCAGTCTAAATTAACCACCCTTTTCTTCCCTCTACTTTCTCAATCCCCTCACAGGTTTCAGATCAGAGAACATGTTACCCTTATTTCCTATCCCCAGTGGCAGAGCTGTTTTAGTCATCTTTTGCCTCCAGTCTAAGTAAAAGTTGAAACTCTCATGGCTACTCTCCCTGTATCAGTTCTATTACTTCAGATAGTGTTTCCTATGCACGGAAACAGTTAAAATAATTAAAACTAATTAAAAATAATTAAAACTAATACGAACAGAATATGGACTTCAATCTCCAAAGCATCAGGCCTCTCCACTATGACAGTGCCACCTTCCTACCTTTTTTACAGTCCCTGCCATGCACGGGGATTTATAAATGTTAGTAAAGTGTTTACTGATAACTCACTAATTCTTAGGGATGGACAAATGAGAGTTTCAATATTCCCAGAAATTTTCTCCTACCCTTCTGAGTTGAAAGAAAACAATAAATTATAAAACATAACGTGTAGTTTCCAAAGGACAATCCAATAACTTAGTATGTGTCTCTACCAATGCAATGCAAATTCTACTCCTTTCTACAAATGAACTGATACTTTAAAAATATTATTTTTTCAATGAGAAGTCATAACTTCCATGATGCTTAAACCTAAAGAACTGTCTTCAAATCATCTCCTGGTTCCCACAGAAGTTTGTCCTATACTCAAGGCTGTCAATCAAAAGATTAACATACTGGAAGCCAATACTTAAGACATCTTTACAGACTCAAAACCAATCATATGTTCTCTAACATTAGAAGTCATAAATTACAACGAAGGATTTAAAGGATTCTTATAACAATTTATAAGAATGTATAATTTGTAAAAGTTTGTAAGAATTCTAAACACTGAAGAACAAATGGATCACCTGAAATCAGAGATGCACTCTCAACTCTCATTACCGCTGCTACATCTGCCCTCAAAACAATCCCAAACATACCTCCATGTTAAGGACTACAACAGGCTTCACACTGAAGGTGTCCCTACAAAAATCCACGGAAAACAGCAGAGAAGTTCAACCGAATGGCTAATCACTAGTTTAACACTTTAAAAAGAATCAAGCAGTAACACTCCAGGCAGTGCTAGTCAAAGTCTAGTTCCTAGATGGCAAACTGGCACTCACTTAGTCCATGAGAAGGTAAGGAGAGAGGGTGAGAGTAAGCATTTAGAAACTTTGATAGCAGTTTGACAGACAATAAATGTTACATCTAGTAAATCCAGTAATTTTTGAAATGGAAATTATATATTGTGGTTTTTAATTTCATTTTTCTTGCAATTCATGTTTTACATATATTAGGAAAACATCAGGCCATGAAAAGAAGAAACGTTACAAACTGATCCTTCAGGGATATTCAATTTCAGGAAGATGAAGCAGATGTGTTTTCCCTATTCCTCCCACTAAGTACAACTGAAAACTCTGAATATTACATATAAAACAAACATGAGAAGATTCTTAACTGTGGAGAGAAGAAGGCAGACTGGCTACGGACCTCAGGATGCAAGGAACAATAAAATGGTGAGTTCCCTGAGACTTATTTTTGCCTCATATATCCCAGCTTTCTGGAGTTGAAAATGCCAGCAACCTGAAACCTGGAAATATTAACAGGAGCAGAAGGGAAAAAAGTCAAAAGACCAAGAAAGGGATATCCTACTGAGACAGAAAACTGATAGGGAAAAAAAAACCACTCTACTCCAGACAAACATCACAGAAAAAAACTGTGGCCTTACCCTGACCCATGCCAACAAAGGTCAGGTGGGTAGCCTAGACTTCACATACCTACCGGGTTATAAGAAGGCATCCACTTCCCCCACACCAGGGTAGTGTTGAGAAGGCCAAGTAGGTGGCCCAAGCTTTCATTTACATCAGCTGGTAACAAGGCATCCTTCCACACACACCCTCTCCCCAAGACATCCTGGACCTCTACTCCCACCTGGTGGAAACAAGATACCATACCTCTTGGGTCAAGAAAGACTAAATGGGGAGCCCGTACTTCTAATTTCTCCTAGTGATCACTAGACAGTGCCACATGCCCTCCCCGCCAACCTTCCCCTGCCAGGGTGGTATCAAAACAAAGCAAGCTAAAACAGAAGGCTTAAGTAAGATCCAGAATCTCATAGTATAAAATAAAAACATCCAGGTTTTAATTTAAAAATCACTTATCATACCAAGAGCCAGGATGAACTCAAACGGAATGAAAAGAGATCAGGTGACAGTAACACCAAGATGAGAGATGTTATAATTATCTGACAACAATTTTAAAGCAGCTGTGATAGACATGCTTCAGTAATTACAAGCATGCTTGAAACAAATTAAGAATAAACAAAAAGTCTCAACAAAGAAATACAAGATATAAAGAAAAACCTAAAGCAAATTTTAGAGCTGAAAAATACCAAAATAAAAAGACTCAGCAGCAGAAAGGGAGGGAAGGACACAGGAAAGGAACTGGAAGACAAGAGCCCAATATGAGTAAGAGAGAAATTGACTAAAGAAAAATTGACAAAGCCTCAAAAACATGTGGAATCCTAACAAAAGACTGAACATTCCAGTCATCAGAGTCTTGAAAGAACAGGAGAAAGAGAGCAGGCTGAAAAAGTATTCAAAAAAATAATGGTGAAAACTTCCTAAATTTGGCAAGTAACATAAACTTACAGATTCAGGAATCTGAGTGAACCCCAAGCAGTATAAACCCAAAGGAATCCACAACAAAATGTATCATCATGAAACTTTTGAAAACTAAAGACGAAGAAAAAATCCTGAGAACAGTGAGAGAAAAATGATTCCTTTCTACAGAGGAAAAAGTATTAGAATGACAGTGGATTTCTCCTGATAAACCATGGAAGCCAAAAGAAAGTGGTATAATTTTTCAAGGGCTGAAAGAACTATCAACACAGAATCCCATACCCAGAGAAAATAACTGGCCTTCTCTCTCCACAGTTGATAGAATGCCTTGACAAAAACAAACAAAGACATAGAATTCAACAGCATCATCAATCAACAGGATATAAGAGTAGAAAACACATTTCATTCAGGGACCCAGACAGACCATACTCTAGGCTTTAAAACAAACCTCAATAAATTTAAAAGAACTGAAATCACAGAGTGTGCTCTCCAACCAAAATGGAATCAAACTAGAAACCGAAAACAGAGGATGAAAGGAGAATTTCCTAATACTTGGAATCTAAACAGCCCACTTCAACATACCATGGCTCAAAGTGGAAGTACCAAGACAAAATTTAAAAAAGACATTGAATTCAATGAAAATAAAAATAAAACAAACCAAAGCTTGTGGAACACATAGAAAACAGTGCTGAGAGGGAAACATTGCTAAATGCCCCCATGAATCTAAGTGCAAAATTCCATAACAAAATATTAGTAAATGGAACTCAGCAACATATGTACAAAAAGTGTTATACTGTGACCAAGTTTCATGCCATGGATGTAAGGCTGGCTCAATATTTAAAATATAAATCAATACAATGCACCATGTCCAGGTTAAAGAAGAAAAATCACATGATCAGATCAACTGATGAACAAAAAACACAACAAAATTCAATGCTCACTCACGATAAAAACTCTCAGGAAGATAGGAACAGAGAGGAACTTCCCTAACTTGATAAACAGCATCCATGGAAATTCTATAGTTAACATTATACTCATAGCTAAGGACTGAAGGAATGCTTTTCCCCAAGATCAGAAAGACTGTCCTTTCTCACCCTTCTTATTCATCATAGTGCTGATATTTCAGCCAGTGCAATATGGCAAGAAAACGCAAGAAAAAGTATGCAGATTAAAAAGGAAAAGAATAAAATTGTCCCTCTTTGCAGGTGACATGGTAGTCTGCATAGAAAATCCCAAGGAATCTCCAGAAGAACTCCTAGAAGTAATAAGTAGGTTCAGCAAGATCATAGAATACAAAATCAACATATGAAAGTTAATTATATTTGTACATACTGGCAATGTCCAATGAGTACATGAACATCAAAATTAAAAATACCATTACAATTACTAAAATATAAAAAAATATTTACATACAAATGTAACAAAACAAATCCAATAAAAACTAACAAAACATATGTACAGGAATCGCATGATAAAACTACACAATGCTAATGAAAGAAATCGAGGATCTACATAAATGGAGAGAAAACCTGTGTTCACAGACTGAAAAATGCAACATACATAGTAAGTAAAGATGTCGATCTTCTCCATACTGATACAGGTCTACTGCAATTTCTATCAAAAGCCCAGAAAAACTTTTTTTTTTTTTGTAGATATAAACGAGATTATTCTACAATTTATACGGAAAAGCAAAGGAACTAGAATACCTAAAATAATTGGGGGAAAAAAAGTGTAGGAGGAATCAGTCTACCCCATTTAAAGATTTATCATAGAGCTACAGTAACCAAAACTGTGCGATGTTGGCAGAGGGACAGAGACATAGATCAATGGAACAGGATTACAGAACCCAGAAACAGACTCGTACAAATATGCCCAACTGAGTTTTTTTCTTTTTTTTAGAGACAGGGTCTCCCTCCGTCATCCAGGATGGCATGCAGTGGCACAATCACAGCTCACTACAACCTCAAACTCCTGGGCTCAAGTGATCCTCCCACCTCAGCCTCCCAGTAGATGAGACTACAGGCCCATGCCGACCTCTCCCAGCTCCAACTGCGTTTTGACAAAGATACAAAGGCAATTCAATGAAGGAATGACAGCCTTTTCAAGGAATGGTGCTGAAGTAGCTGGACATCCATAGACACATGTATAAACACACACACAATTTTGACCTAAACCTCAGCTTCATAAACTGGATCATGTAAAACCACAAAACTATTAGGGAAAAAAGGCACAAGAGAAAAATCTTCAGGATCTAGGGCTAGGCAAAGAGTTCCTAGATTTGACAACAAAAAGAATGATCCATAAACAAACAAACTGAGAAACTGGACTTTAACAAAATTTAAAACTTTTGCTCTGCAAAAGACCTTATCAAGGGGATGAAAAGACAAGCTAGAGACAAACCACATACCCAACAAAGGACCAGTATTTAGAATATATAAAGAAGTCTCAAAAGTTAATAGTAAAAAAGACAAACAATCCCATTGGAAAATGAACAAAAGATAGTTCCATGAAGAAAACATACAGATGACAAATAAGCCCATGAAAAGTGTTCAACATCATTAGCCTTCAAGGAAATGCACTTTAAACTCACAATGAGATATCCCTACACGCCTATCAGAATGGCTAAATGGTGACAGGCCAGGCATGGTGGTTCATGCCTATAATCCCGGCACTTTGGGATGTTCCAGCCATTCTAGAACATTTTACAAAACAGCTCACCAGTTTTTTAAAAAACTAAACATGCAATTATCACACAACCCAGTAACTGTACTTCTGGGCATATATCCCAGAGAAATAAAGACTCTGTTCACACAAAAACCCATATACAAAAGCTTACAGCAGCTTTATTCACAATAGCCAAAAACTAGAAACAACCAGATGTTCAACAGGTAAATGGTTAAAAGATCCATAAAAGTACATTCATACCATGGAATACTACTTAGCTACGAAAAGGGAGTAATTACTGATACAAGCAACAACCTGGATTAATCTCCAGGGAATCATGCTGAGTGAATAAAGCCAATTCCAAAAGACACTCCATTTACAAAACATTCTTAAAATGGCAAAATTACAGAAATGAACAAATTAGTAATTGTCAGAGTTTAAGGAGGGGATGGAGGTAGAAGGGTAGTAGGTGTGGCTACAAAAAAAAACATAAGGAAATCTTGTGACCATGGAAGTTTTCTGTATCTTGACTGTTTCAATGTCACTATTATGGGTCTCAAAATTGTACTATAGCTTTACAAAATGATACCACTGGGAGCAACCAGGTAATTGAGGACTAAATGAGGACACACAGATATAAATGTAAACGGTTATCCCTGCCCTTAAACACCATACACTCAAGGGGCATAAAACAACAGTGAATAACTTCATCAAGGAGAAAGGCCTTGAGTAAATCTATGAAAAACAGGTAGCACTTCCACAAGTGGAGGTGGAGAAGGGGACATCTTGGGAAGGAGAAGAAATCACATAAAAACGTACAGAACCAGAAATAAGCAAAGTGCCTATGAAGAAAGAGGCATGTGTCGGGGGTTGTGAAACAATATAAAAATGGGATAAGAAATGTGGAGGGTAATTCTGAAGGGTCCCCAAAAGTCAGGTACAGGAGTTTAAATGTTACATACCCAGAGAAGCCCTCCTCCCCAACCCAGTCAACCTGAAGTTCCCCCTACCTACAATCTCTCCAGCATCCTTTACTTCTGTGTAGCACTAATCATGAATTGTATTTATGTACTTATTTGCATGTTTATTTAATGCTGTCCATCCCTCAGTTATCTTGAGACTACAGCACTGGGTGTGGCACACATTAATAGCTCCATACAGGGGTCCCCAACCCCCAGGCCGTGAATCAGTACCAGTCTGTGGCCTGTTAGCAACCTGGCCACACAGCAGGAGGTGAGCAGTGGGTGAGAGAGCATTACCGCCTGAGCTTCCCCTCCTTCCTGTCAGATCACCAGCGGCATTAAATTCTCATAGTGCAACCACAACTGTGAATTGTACATATGAGGGATCTAGGTTGCACAAGCCTTATGAGAATCTAATGTCTGATGATCTGAGGTGGAACAGTTTCATCCTGAAACCATTCCCCTGGCCCCCAACCTGGTCCATGGAAAAACTGTCTTCCACGAAACTGGTTCCTGGTGCCAGAGAGACTGGGGACTGCTGAGTCAATAAATATTAATTGAATAAATGAACAAACAGTAAGTATTCACTCCTAACTCTCTTCTACGAAGTTGCCATACTCCTCTTCCTCCATTATCTGTCACTCCCTTTGCCTTGGTCCCTCTTTGCCTAACTGCCTCTTTTAACTGATCTCTCCTCTTTCCTTCCTCCTCTACCTCAGCCCAGCTCTTAACCCATCAAAAAATAAAACTTGATATATAACTGCATTGGTATAACACTCTTCTGAATCTCAATCAATTAGGAACTGTATCCAAGAAATCCGTTACTGAAAACAAAGTACCGAAGTTGTATGTTACATAAGCATGACAGATGTATGTATTACATAAATAAATAAGTAAAAGCAAAAACAGGGTCAACCTGATTGTGACCTTTCATGAGAATGAGTATGGAAAGCTGTCCATCAAAGAAAGCCAGGACAGTATTCCTCAAAACCACCAACGTTATGGAAAACCAGACAAGACAGAAACTGTCACAACCCAAATATTAAAGAAACATGCTGTCTAAATACAAAGTAGTACACTGGTTTGGATTCTAGAACAGAAAGAAGATATTAATGGAAAAACTGGTGAAATCCAAATAATGTCTGGAACTTAGCTAACTAAAAAAATACAAAATTTTTTAAAAACTATATGAAGCACTAATGTATGATTCAGATTCAAAATTATTATTATATTATTAAAAAGAGGGATAGGGCATGCAAGTAAGCCAGGAGCGAAACTCCAGTCAGAGTAGCTGGAGCGTCCCACTGAAAAGTTACAAACAGATCTATCTTCATTTTGACTCTGGTCCCATGCTCTCTCACCTGAGGCCATGAGAATTACCTTGCCCATAACTGCTTGGGATTAACAACCAGTTTTGTTGTTGTTGGGTTTTCAGTTTTTTTTGAGACAGGGTCTCGCTCTGTCACTCAGGAATAGCTAGGACTACAGACGCATGCCACCACACTCAGCTAACAACCACGCTTAAGTATCCTAGCACACTCATTCGTTTATCCAACAAGCATTTATACCAAGTGCTGATTGCTTACCAGGCACTGTAAAGTCTCCAGGGACACAGGGCTGGAAAAGCAAGCCACAATCTCTGCTCTCATAAAGCTTAAACTCTAATGAGAAAGCCAGGCATTTAACAAGTATTTGCATAAATGGTGAGTGCTCCCAAGAGTTTTGCAGTCTGCTGCTTAAGAGGCACCAAACAAGCCAGCAGAACAGTCATTAAACCCAGTTATCACCAGCACGCTGAATAAAGGCTTCTCAGGTTTCAAAGTGCATACAAATAACGTGAAATCCTGGTAAAGCAGATACTGATTCAGTTGATGTGGACTGGGGCTTCACATTCTGCATTACTTGAGTCTGAGGTGACAGGGATGCTGCCTGGTACACCATCCACACTTGGAATAGCAGGACTCGAAGTACCATGGAAAGAAACATCCTCAAAGGATCATATAAAATGTAAATTCCATTAGGGCAACGACATTGTGTCTCCCTTATTCACCATATACCCAGAACTTAAAATTGTGCCTCACAGACAGATCGCATTCAGTAAATATTTACTGACAGAACAAATGGATGTATAACTTAGACCAGGGCTATTCAATTGTAGCAGAGAACCACATTAAACTACGGAACACTTGAAATGTGGCTAGTGTGACTGAGAAGCTGAATTTTTTAAATTTAATTTTAATTTTAATAGTCACATGTGGATAGTAGCTCCCACGCCGGACAGTCCAGGTCTGGACACAGATGTGATGTAAAGAGGACTGGACTAACAAGGTCTAGGTTTGAATTCCAACTCTGCTGCTCAGCTTGTGACCTGAAAAGTTGCAACTTCTTAGGGCCTTCACTACTTCATCTGTGAAATGACAACACCTCCTAACTCTCGGCGTTCTTGACATGAATTATTATAAAGCAACGTATTAAACATAAAATATGATCAAAGTGACATTCTCTGCCCTCCAGAAACAGTTCACAAAGGCTACTTTACCTATTGCCCACTTGACCAAAAAAAATGCCAAGTGAGTTTGGTTGACGAGTTGGTTAGCTTAGTGGCTTTGAGAAAGAGGACAAGGTCACAAATCTGGGGGTAAGGGAACCTCATCTAGCAAGGCTGACCAGAGAGAAGCAATGACAATGCAGATCATCCCAATTACTGGTAAATGTTTAAATGGTCATTGTATTGATAATGGGTGAGTAAATGACATCTCATTCATTCATTCTTCCAGGAAAAGCTGCCACATTATCTAAAGTCCGCTACTTCCCAACCACAAACATTTGGTAATTCAGGGCCGGGTCCTCCTCCGGGGCAGCGGGCCGGGCAGCCCCCTCCCCCGCTGCCGGCGTGTCCTCCCCTCCCCCGTGGCGCCGCGAGGGTCAGGCTGGCACCGCGGTTCCAAGTACCACACGGCCGAACCCAGAAGCCATATTTAGCTTTATTTTTGTCAATAAAACAAACTTCCGTCTTCTAAAGAAAAACGGTTCTAACTCAATGTCAAACTAGGACGGAAACTCGCTGCTCGCCAAACCTGCCAACCAGAGACGCCGCGTGTCCAACGGCCCCGGGATCCCAGACCCGAACCCGCGCCGAGCGTGCCCGCGCCCCGGCCCCAGGCAGCGCCGGCCACAAAGGGACGGGGGACGCGGCCGCGGCGGGGCCTCCTCCTCCACCTCCGACCCGCGCGAGCCGCTGCGGCTCCGGGACTGCCCGGCCGCGGGCGAACACTCACCTCGCTCGGCGCGCGGCGGCGGCGGCGGCGGCAGGCGCTCCTCCGGGCCGGCCCGGGCGGTCGCGGCGCGGTCCCGCGGGCCGCAGCGCGGGCGCTACTCTCGGGCCGCCGTCCGCCGCGCCGCCTCCTCGGCCACTGCCGGCGGTTCCCCCGGCGGGCGGGCGGGTCCGGCTCGGGCCCCGCCTCCGCCGCGCCCGCCCCCGCCTCCGCGCCCGGCCTCGCGGGCTCGGCGCGCTACTCCGGACTGCCCCACATGCCGCCGCCGCCGCAGCTGCCGCTCACTTGGGGCTGCTCCGCGCGGCGGGCCCGGGCCGCAGGGGCGCCCCGCAGGCCGCTCGGGCGCGGTCCTCCCTGCGCTGCGTGCTCCGCGGCGGCGGCGGCCCGTGCGGCTGCGCGGGGGAGGCGGGGGCGCCGGTGCTCACCCGGATGCGCGCCCCCTCCGCTGCGGCGAGCCCACCGCGGGGCCGCGGCACTCCCCTAGGGCTCGGGACTCTGGGGTCGGGCGCGGTGCCCCTCCCCGACCCCCAGCCCAGTCCCGGGCCCAGCTCACACAGCTACGGGCAGGGCCAGGCCAGGCCGAGAGGTGCCCCCGACCGTGGGTCGGGACAAAGAGGCTGCTGCAGCAAGTTAAAGACAACTCGGGCCGTTGCGCGTCAACCGGGTCACGGGGTGGGAGGAGATGGAGGAGCCCTCACAGCGGATCGGCCCCTGGGCCGAGCTCGGGGCCGCCCCAACCCGGTGGGCTGCCCGAGGCGGCCGCGAGCGCGGGAGCTGGAGCGCTGTCAGCCGCGCTGAGTCTGCGCCTGGCGACCACGATGCAGGAGGCCCGGGACTGAGGGAGGACTGCTAGAGCGGAGGCCCACCATCCGCACCACCGGGGCAGGCACCCGGGCAACAACGCCCGGGCCCCTGCAGAACGGGGACTGTTTGGGGAAGTGGCTCCCGCGCAGTGCCTGGAGATGGGCCCTCCCACTGTGCCCCCTTGGGAAACACTGTTTGGTACAATTCCAATACCCAGCTGTACCCTGCCCTGAAGATAGAAGACAAAACCCTGGCTCTGTCACTCACGCGAGGCATAACCAACCATTATTTTAATAAATTAATTCTCTACTTAAATAATTCAGAGGTTTGTGTCGTATTGCTTGCCAACCAAGAGCAGCAATAAGAGATTACTTAATATTTATAATATTTAAGTGGTCCCACTTTTAAACTTTTAAATTTATATTGCATCTCTTCACATAACCAAAGACTGCCCGGAAAAAAAAAAAAAACCCTGAAGATTATCTCTGGAATTTTACTATCCTGTTTTTGCTTATCTACATCTTCCAAGTATTCTAAAATAAAAGTTAAAAGTTACTATTTTAAAAGTACTTATATAATATTTTGAAACAAAGTCAATCTTGACTAGCCTGTTACTGTTCCACAAGGAAACTTCACTTTGGAATAAAGTTGTCATCATTAAAAAATACTCTATCTTGGGAGAAAAGATTTGCAAATCATATGTCTGATAAAGGACTTGTAGTCAGAATGTTATGAAGAACTCTTACAACTCAGGAACAAGACTCATAATCTAATTTTAAATGGGCAAAACAACTGAATAGACATTTTACCAAAGATATATAAATGATCAACAATCACATAAAAAGATGTTCAACATCATTAGTTAACAGAAATGCAAATTAGAAGCACAACAAGAAAGTTCTTGACACCCACTACGATGGCTGTAGTACAAAAGACAGACAATAGCAGTGTTGGTGAAGAGATGGAGAAATCAGAACCCTCATACGTTGCCTATGGAAATGTAAAGTGGTGCAACCACTTTGGAAAACAGTTTTCCAGGTTTTTAAAAAAGTTACATATAAAGTATTCTATCACCCAACAATTCCACTCCCAGGTGTATGCCTGAGAGAATTGAAGATAAATTGTTACAACAACTTGTACATGAATATTAATAACAGTGTTATTCATGATAGCCAAGAAGTAGAAACAGTCCAAATGTCCAGAAACTGCTGTGTGGATAGATAAAATGCAGTATATGCCATACGGTGGACTACTATTCAATAAAAGGAATGCTTAAGTGGAAGAAGCCAGATGCAAAAGAGCCTGTATTGTAGGATCCATTTATAGCTGTGCCCTGGTCAATGATGGGTCACCTGTATAATGGTGGTCCCATAAGATTATATGCAGCTGAAAAGTTACTATCGCCAAGTGAGGTAGCCTTCATAATGTTGTTGCGCAATGCATTACCTTTTCTATGTTTAGACACACAAATACCATTGTGTTACAATTGCCTGCAGTATTCAATACAGTCCCATGCTGTACAGGTCTACAGCCTAGGAGCAATAGGCTATACCATCTAGGTTTGTGAGTATACGCTATGATATTCCCACAATGACAGAATTGCCTAACAATGCATTTCCCAAAACATACCCCTGTCATTAAGTGGCACATGACTATGTAAAATATCTAGAAAAGGCAAATCGATACAGATAATCAGTGGTCTAGACCTGGGGGTAGATGTGGGGAATGACTGCAAAGGGGCACAAGAGATCTCTTTGCAGTGATATAAATGTTCTAAAATTGTATTGTGGTAATGGTTGTACTACTGTATATTTACTAAAACTACCTGAACTGTGCACTTGAAATGTGAATTTTATGGTACGTGCAATTACCTCAATAAAGCAATTTAAAAAAAAAGATAACTGTGTACCATTAAATAGCCCAGGAAAATAGTACCTTTTTAATCTGCTTGTAACAAGTTCTTTGCAATGAGAACTACCTGTAAGACAAATGAAAAATTGTGTGCTGTTTCCACATAATTCTACCATGTAATAAAATGCACTTTTCACAACTGTTTTTATAACCAAGCACATTTACCCTTCAACAATCCAAGTCTACATCTATTCATTCCAAAATGTGTCTTCACTGTACTAACAGAACAGAAAATGGGGAAGAAAAGGGTAAGCATACTTGAGAGCAGGAAAAAACTAGATGCTTTACAACAAAGTCAAGATTTGCCAAGAAGGAATAGTTGAAAGGGCATAGAGCAGGGAATCCAGAGTAAGAACGTTTTCTTTCCCAGTGTTAATCTTGTTTTTCTTTGGCTCTGCCCCAGGACTCATTGGTTGCCTCCAGTAATGCACGTGGTATGCCTGTGGGGTAAGGGACATTGCCTTTGGGCTGGATAATGGTAGGATTCAAGATTTGTTTCATGATTTTATGGATTTTTAAGGATTTTTCATGATTTCCTTGATCTTACCAAAGAAGAAATTAACCCCTAGAAGAGGAATTAGTGGAGACCATTGAAATTGAACAATCCTACCTGAAGTAGCCTATCTGCCCTTACATCCCCTCACCACAGCCCCCAACTTCAGGAAGCACACCAGGGGAGCTACTCCTTGGAGTAGACTTATTAATTCAGGGCATTTTTTCTATCAGGCCCCCTTTAAAATGGTTGTCATCTAAATGATGCTAATATTCTTTCAGTTTATGAATAAGGCCAAGTTGTTTGTTCCCATTCTTTCAGTTTGTGAATAAGGCCAAGTTGTTTGTTCCCAACTATCTAGAAACCAAATGAATGGCATCTAGGGTGGATTTGGTTTAATGGAGAGATGTGGGAGGTTGCCTGAAGCAGGGTAAACTGCCCAGGAACAACTCACCCACATGGTAGGCAGGAAAGGGAGAAGAGTAGAGGTTGGTTATACAGAATTGTGTGTCAAGCACCCACTTGTGGGAAGGAATAAAAGAGAGTAATGGATGAGAGAGGGACAGACACAAACTAGCCCACACAGATGTCCAATGATATGAAGTACTTGGAATCATGAAGAATGCATAAGCACCATTATTTTATGATTTTTTTACTCCTTGTTTTTGCTTTTGCCAAACAGAGGCCTGGCAGCTCTGTCTTGTGGCTGTAGCCTCACAAACATGCAAGTGCTTCTTCCTCTTATAGCTCCCCTGCCCATAGACATCATCACTGTCACGACCACTCACTGTCATGAGGCCCAGGAACAAGAGAAGGCAAATTGGATGCAGGCACGAACCTTGGTCCATTCATCCATTGGGTGGTGATCATGTCATGTCAGCGAGGTGAAGGCAGCCCTGGGGAGATGGAGGTAGCATCCCAGTCAGGATGTCATCAAAGCCTTGTGATGATCAGAGCAGTACATTTTAGGCATTTGTGGGAGATGGGGCAGGTAACAGTGACTAATAGTTGCAGTTTCTCCAAATGATTACACCTTATATAACTGTAGTATAATATCAAAACCAGGAAATTGATATTGGTGCAATGTGTGTGTGTAGCTTTATGCCATTTTACCACGAGTTGATTCCTGTAACTACCACCCGAATCAAGATACAGAACTGTTATGTTAATTTCCTATGGCCTAGGTTTGCTAACTCTGACCAAAGCGGAGAGGTTTCACAATGACTCAGTAGCCAATTATATATGTTCAAATTCATGGTTTATTGTGAGGTCTTCACACACCATCAATTATGCAATTAATATTTAACACATAGGCAGTCATCAAAGGTGGGTAATGAACCACAGTGATGGGCTTGGGAGACCAACGCACTGACAGACATGTCCAGCGGGTACAGAAGTCTTTCAGATGTCAGAAAGGGGTTGGGGGGGAGGGTCACCACTTCTGCTTCTCTCAGGCAGAGCCTGCAGTAACAGTTGCCAAGTTGGGAGATGACCTCACAGTTCTCATGGGCAGAGCCTCTGAAGGCATCTAGGGTAAAGCCAGGTGCTTGCTGCTTTCAGGATCCTCTCAGATATGTCCACTGTCATTAACTCAGCCACTTTTCAATTTCTGTCAGTTCATTTCAGGTCACAGGTAGTACCAGGCAAGAGCAGATGTTATCACCTCAAGCCATTACACACACACACATTTAGCACTTTGAGGAGTAAACAACTTCACTATGGACTCAATACTACTTGATAGGAGTGACTCCATGTTGAGACATTAGGATCCCAAATCATTCTAATATATCAAGAAATATTTCATCACCACAGAGATCTCCTTTATAGCCACACCCTCTTCCCCACCCTCACTATCTCTAACCCCTGGCATCCACTTATCTGTTCCCTGTCTCTATAATTTTGTCATTTCATGGATGTTGTATAAATGGAATCATACAGTATGTGGCTGATATGGTTTGGCTCTATATCCCCACCCAAATCTCATCTTGAATTGTACTCCCATAATTCCCATGTGTTATAGGAGGGACCCATTGGGAGATAATTTGAATCACGGGGCGGTTTCCCCATACTATTCTTGTGGTCTCACTAGATCTGATGGTTTTATCAGGGGTTTCCACTTCTGCACCTTCCTCATTTTTTTTTCTCTTGCCGCCACCATGTAAGAAGTGCCTTTCGCCTCCTGTCATGATTCTGAGGCCTCCCCAGTCATATGGAACTGTAAGTCCAATTAAACCTCTTTTTCTTCCCAGTCTCAGGTATGTCTTTATCAGCAGCATGAAAATGGACTAATACAGGGGCCTTTTGAGATTGGCTTTTTTACTCAACTTAATGCCCTTACCTATCGTTGGGTCATGGTTTTTTGTTTATTTTAGTGCTGTCCATTCTGTTAACTGGGCAGGGATGAAAGCCCTGGGTCTCCACTTGGCCACTCAGTCTTCTCTGACTCCTTCCCAGCAGGGCGTGAAATCAGGTGCCTTGTTACAACAGAGTGAATGTGGCAGTCTAGGCTCTCCATTCAGCTTCTATGGACAGGGATAGGGTGAGGTCAAATATTTTTTCTTCAATGTTTGGTTGGAATAGGGCAATTATTTTCTAAAAGTTTTCTCTCTTGCTAGGTTGCCCCTTTCCTGATCCTTTGACTAGAGAGAATAGGCATTTATGGGTTTTTTTTAAAAAAAATGCTCCTGTGATGTTCCCAGGATGCCCACTTTTCCAGCACTTGGTCCAGGATCTATGAGGCAAGAAGGAAACTGAGGGAACTTGGTTGGGTTCAGTGGCTCACGCCTGTAATCCTAGCACTTTGAGAGGTCGAGGTGGGTGGATCACTTGAGGTCAGAAGTTCGAAACCAGCCTGGCCAATATGGTGAAACCCCATCTCTACTAAAAAATGCAAAAAAATTAGCTGGGCATGGTGGTGGGCACCTGTAATTCCAGCTACTCCAGAGCCTGAGGCAGGAGAATTGCTTGAACCGGGGAGATGGAGGTTTCAGTGAGCTGAGATCATGCCACTGCACTTCAGCCTGGACAACAGAGCAAGACTCCATCTCAAAAAGAAAAAAAAAAAAAAAGAAAAAAAAACCCTCAGGGAACTTGTTACCCTGTCATTCCTTGGATCCCAAGATCAATGGTGGATGAATCCCTATAGATCCCTAGTCAATTGTCTTCTTCTCTCCACCTTTTAGACTCTTCTTAGACTCTTCTGTTTGTTTCATAAATGATGCTCAGGGCTTTTAGCTATTCTTAGTAGGCAGTGTACTCCATCCACTATTCCACCTTGTACTGGAACCAGAAGTTGAGAATAAAATTTTAAAACAGAAATGAGGTCAGATTGCAGATTATTCCTGTAAAAACATCACCCCTGGGCCAGGTGCAATGGCTCATGCCTGTAATCCCAGCACTTTGGGAGGCTGAGGTGGGTGGATCACCTGAGGTCAGGAGTTCCAGATCAGCCTGACCAATATGGTGAAACCCCATCTCTGCTAAAAATACAAAAATTAGCCAGGCATGGTGGCAAGCACCTGTAATCCCAGCTACTCAGGAGGCTGAGACAGGAGAATTGCTTGAACCCAGGAGGCAGAAGTTGCAGTGAGCTGACATCATGTCACTGTACTCCAGCCTGGACCATAGAGTGAGACTCTGTCTCAAATGAAAAAAAAAGTCACTCCCAATTTCTTGCATTCCAATAGACTTTCTTGAGTCAGAAAGGAAAGGGAAAATTTACTGCTAGACTATTGGGAATTCCACATATATACTTTGGACATTTAAATGGGCTATCATGTTTATTGCAGTGGAAAAAATGCTATGAACTGCTAGATCAGAGACCCAGCTGGAGCCTGAAGTCAGCAAACATGGAGGAGTGGAAAAGTTGATACATCAATGAAAACAAGCCGGAGGCACTGCAAGTGGAACATGGCCTGCATTGATAAGGCCCAAGACATACCATCTGGGCACAATGGCAACAAGGGTGAAGAAGACAGTAAGCAAAAATGAACCTAAGAAACTGAGTTCAGGTGCTGCAGCTCATGCCTATAATCCCAGCACTTTGGGAGGCTGAGGCAGGTGGATCACTTGAGGTCAGGGGTTCGAGGTCAGCCTGGCCAACATGGTGAAACCACATCTCTACTAAAAATACAAAAATTAGCCAGGTGTGGTGGCACCTGTCTGTAGTCCCAGCTACTTGGGAGGCTAAGGCAGGTGAATTGCTTGAACCCGGGAGGCAGAGGTTGCAGTGAGCTGAGATTGTGCTACTGCACTCCAGCCTGGGTGACAGGGCAAGACTCAGTCTCAAAAATAAATAAATAAATAAAGCTGAAAATTTAAAAAGTCACAAAGTCATTAATATAAAATTTACGGAAAGTAGAGTAGGCATCACTTAAAAAGAAAATCAAATGACATAAACTTCAAATAAAGCGAAATGGAAGAGGCAATGGGTAATCGCTTCAAAAGAGGTACTACAGAGTAAGAACGCCAACATTTTAACTATGAATGCATATGAATTTATGATATTGTTAGATAGCATTTAGAAAGCCTCAGTGAAAATTCCCATGTCAAGTAGCACAGGGTAGGCAAGATAACTGCAGGTCTTTTTTAGTTAGGAGTGGCTTTCAAAGGTTTATAAAATACATTTTCCTGGCTTCTTCTTTCTTCAAGTTATATCTTTGCAGTCCTGCAGGGCAACCAACCAGTCTATCTGAATAACAGCCTACATATTTCTAGAAAAAACAAAACAGGACAAAACAAAAAACAAAAAACAAAAAAAACGAGGCACTGCTTTTTGTCAGTTTGGGCCTAGGGGATGTAGTAACAAAAGCCACATGAGTTAATAGCAATACCTTGACATCTGCCACACCACTTGCCTAAATGGCCCACAAGTTAGTTTCCACCATCTCTGAGGATCGTGTTTTCACTATACAATGTCCCCACCCCACACAACCCTGCTATATTGACCTTCCAAAACATCTAGTTCATGTCCACACACATCAGTCAAGCATTCCAGGCCCTTCACAAGCGGTCCCCCTCCCAACTACCTGAGACCTCTTGCCACAACTCACGCATAAGAATTCTCTGGGCCGGGCGCGGTGGCTCACGCCTGTAATCCCAGCACTTTGGGAGGCCGAGGCGGGCGGATCATAAGGTCAGGAGATCGAGACCATGGTGAAACCCCGTCTCTACTAAAAATAGAAAAATTAGCCGGGCGCAGTGGCGGGCGCCTGTAGTCCCAGCTACTCGGGAGGCTGAGGCAGGAGAACGGCGTGAACCCGGGAGGCGGAGCTTGCAGTGAGCCGAGATTGCGCCACAGCACTCCAGCCTGGGCGACAGAGAGAGACTCCGTCTCAAAAAAAAAAAAAAAAGAATTCTCTGTCTAGCCCTACCACTCACGGTGTCCTTCCCCATGCTCCACATCTTATGTGTTACACTGTTTCTTCCTTGCCTACTTTCGTCCACCTTTTCTCTACTCTAACATTTCCATCCCAGTGCAGTTTTCTCTACTGTCTACAACCTCTTGTCAGGTCGATCTTTTCTTTTATCTGAATTCCTACAATTTAATCATTTGCAGCACTTTTTTTCCTAACACAAACTAGACGTCTCATCACATCGTTGCTATAATGTTTTGCATTTTAAAGGCTTATATCACCTCCTGGATGGTATGCACTTTACTTTTTATATTTTAAAGGGATATGGGTATATGATAAATATTCACATAGGATAGGTTTCCGTGAAATAAAAAACGTAAACTCTCTTTCCCAACACAGTCTTTAGAAGTAGTGGTTGCCACTCCTCCCTCTCCTTATAGATTCTTCCTCTAACTCTAAATAATATAGTCCCCATTCTTGGTTTATCAACTTCAGATAGTATGTTTATCCATTTTTGCTGCTGCACAAACAATCCCCAAATTGTGGCTTACAACAACAAACACTTATTTCAAGCTCATGAGTCACTGTCTGCAGCTATGCTGGACTTTGTCAGGCTTGGCTCTATGCATCTTCTCATTTTGGAACTTAGGCTAAAGGAGTGGCCATTATTTAGGGCATGTTCTTCCCATGGCAGACGGCCACAGCTCAAGAGGAGCAACACAAACACATGATATTTTTGGAAGCCTCTGTTTACAACTGGCCACTGTCACTTCCACCCACATTCCATTGTTGAAAATAATTCACGTGGCCAAAGCGAGAATCAACAGAGTAGGGATGGCACTATATGTGCTCTACCAGGAAGCATGTGAAAAATCACACGACGAAGAGCGTGGATGTATTATTCTTCATAGGAGGGAGCAGAGTTGGGATCAATGAGCCAAGCTATCATACACAAATATCTATTGAGTCCCACGTATCAAAGACCAGGAATAGAGCTCATTAACACCACTCCTGTCTCCCTCCTCTTCTCAAAGTTTCTTAGTAGTGTTATACATAGTTCTTCTACTGGCTTACTTTGTAACTTTAAATTGATAGGTAAAGTGTTTCCTTGATCATTCAACTTTTCACAGTATCTCTCAAGTCTTCATTATAAAAAAAAAATGAGGCTGCATACACCTTTACGTTTTCATAGCTCCTTTTCCCTTTCCATCTCACAACTCTTACACCATGAAGGTTTATGACATTTCCATTGTGCTTTAGAACTATTATTATCTTCTATGCTTTGTATATAACTTGATTTAAAAAACTAGGCTCCAATACAGGGCACTTACAATACTGTAATTGCATATGTATTATTTTCCATAGAACCAAAAAATTTAGTTGGACTTGTAGAAAAGGAAATGGAACACTTCTCCTAAATATGTGTAGCTACAAGATGAATACTTCAGAAACCAAGATCAAATGGTTTATCATTCATTACACCCCATACGCTATTAAGATTCGTGCTACATTTAATTTGTTTTATATAGACTGATATTGCTGCAGACCTTTTTATTTTTCAAGGAATTTCTGTTTGTCTTATTTTATTTTGTTGTTAACAGAAAATTCTATTCTATTAGTAAATTCATTCTATTAGTAAATTCATACACCTTCTTAAATCATATTTAATTGTTGAAGTGAATTTATTTTCTTATCAAACACATTCATCTCCAAGTCTGACTATGTGTAGGAGTTCTTTTTATTGCTATTCTGATTTGTGGCCATTATTTCTTGGATTCCATATATTCATCTTTTTTGATTTCCATTTTTATTTTCCTAGAGCATATGCTCAAGTGACTTTTTTTTTCCAGAAAAAGAATTAAATGTTGACTCCTTTCAGTCTGACTTGCATACTGGTAAACTGGCTGGGCATAGAATTCTACGGCTTATGCCACTTTCGGTTAGCACTTTGAAGCCATTGTTTCATTGTAGTCCATCTAAAGCTGCAAAATCTGAAAGTTGATATGATTCTTATCTCACTGCACATTAGTTGTTTTTGCTCTCAGAAAGCTTTTAAAAGTTTTCTCTTTAACTTGATATACTAAAATTTCATAAGGATATGTGAGTTCACAATGAGTCCTTTTAAAAAAGCAGTTACTTAACCCACAGGCATTTTTAATGTCTCATTACATAGTCAGCAGTGTTGAAGACGTGGGTGACATATAAGAAGAGCACAATTATTTCTCAGAGAATTTCAGTCTATAGGAGGACATTTACAGTCCAGCTAAAAAAAATGATTAAATGGCTTTTATATAATAAATTTTAATAAGGCAAATTGAGTTCAGTTATTCACTTTGTGTCTCATAAGATTGTGTAGAAGGTACTTATTTTTGCATCTCCTGATGAAAATGTTAAATTCTGGAACTTTGTGAAGAGGGAACAAAGTTAGCCACTTCTTTGTTTATTTCCTCTTTTTGCTAAAACCTAAAGTTAGTTTTTCTAGTAATCCTTCTCCAAACAAATATTTCAAATTATATTACAATAGGACACCCATTTAATTAATGACTACAGAAGTTAAAAATAATTATTTTTATTTCCGCTTTTTGACTTGTAACTAGATCACATTTATAATAAGCTTCTTGCTGGCTAGGTTTTGTCTCCTTGAGACTGTTGCTATACTCTTTTTAGGACTATAGAAATTATATCCCGTAACCATGACCATTTTTGTCTGTTTCTTGAGGCTATACTCCTAGATGTGGTCTAAGGCCAGATTCCTGTCATCACAGTAATAATGACATGAGCTGCTTTCAAAGTAGCAGAGAATGAATGAGACGTGATTGGAAATATAGACCCAGGACAGTTTCCCAAAAAATGAATAAAGTGAGAATACCATCTTCAAATGTCTTTATAATTTCTGTGTCTCCAATTAAAAAAAAAGGAATATTCTAGAGAAATTGATATTTTAAAGCATAGAAAAAGAGCTTACTTCTTTTATACTGAAGCCTTGAGATCCCTTAACATATTTCCCAGTCCTTAGTGTGATTCAGAATTCTCCAGAGATGCTTGTTAAAAATATAGTTCTCTGAGCTCCACCCTTAGGAGTATCTTGGGGCAGGTAGAGCTGGCTCTATCCACTCCCATTCCTGGAGACTTTCCAAGAAAGTCTCAGTTTTTTGATAGATCTTGTTCCAGAAATTAAAAACCTAAAGATCTGTATTGCAAAAGGATAACTACATGCACTTGCCAAACAGTTGCCACCCACCCCACCCTCAAAAGGTGTTGCCATGTTCAGAAGGCCTTACAATGTTTATATTTCTTTGGATATCTGTTAGTAACTTAGATAACTAACTGATGTTGACTAAGTTAGGTGAGATAGGACATTAAAAATTGTCCTTTGAGAGTTTTCTTTTCTTTCCAAGATAGCATTTCGCTCTTGTTGCCCAGGCTGGAGTACAACGGCACAATCTCAGCTCACTGCAACCTCCACCTACCAGGTTCAAACGATTTTCCTGCCTCAGCCTCCCGAGTAGCTGGGATTACAGGCACACGCCACCATGCCTGGCTCATTTTTGTATTTTTAGTAGAGATGGAGTTTCACCATGTTGGCCAGGCAGGTCTTGAGCTCCTGGCCTCAGGTGATCCACCTGCCTCAGCCTCCAAAAGTGCTGGGATTACAGGTATGAGCCACCACGCCCCAGCCCCTTCAGGAGTTTTCTTAATGTATCTTCTCAGAGAAATGATTGGAAGGCAAATCTTAAAGCAGAGGAAGTTGAAGTCTTAATAATGGACTTTGTGTGTGTGTGTTTGTGTGTGTGTGTGCGCGCGCACACACGCGCATGTGTCTGTAGGTGTTTGTGACATACATACCCTAGCTTACACATAATCACACTCAGACATATACACACATGTGCATTTTTGAAAATATTACATAACTGGAATCATACTGCATGCTATGAACTGAAATATGTTTAACCTCAATGTGACTGTATTATTAACACTCAGTGTGACTGTATTTAAAAACACAGCCTTTATGAGGTTAAACAAAGAGACACCAGGGAACTCCTCTCTCTCTCTCTCTCTCTCTCTCTCGTTCTCTCTCGTTCTCTCTGCCATATGAGGACAGGGAAATAGTGATTTTCTGCAAGCCAGGAAGAGAGCTTTCACCAGAAATCTACCCTGCTGGGCCTTGATCTGGGATTTCCAGCCTCCAGACTGTGAGAAAATACATTTTGTTTAAGCCTCTCAGTCTGTGGTATTTTGTTATGGCAACTAGCACAGACTCATGCGTCGTATTGTACCTTGCCTTTTCACTCAGCCTAATATTCTTGAAATCTAATCAAGTTTCTGGGTGTTTCAATAATTTGTTCCTTTTTATTGCTGACTTATATTTCATCTGACTGTTTTTAAGAGCTTCAATTTGTCTTTGGTGTTCTGCAGACTAGTATATGTTAATTTATTCTCTTTTTTTTTTTTTAGTTGTTCTTGGAATTTGTTGTGCTTCCTGAATTTGAGAATTGATATCATTAATCAATTCTGAAAAATACTTAGCCATTATCTCTTCTGATATGGCCTCTCTCCTACTCTCTTTCCTTTCCTTCTGGAGCTCTGATTAGACTTATGTTAAATGTTCTCACTCTAACCTTGATAACTCTTCTTGTATATTTGCCATCTCTGCATCTTTTTGTTGTATTCTGGGTAATATCTTCAGATTTATATCCCAGTTCACTAATTATTTCCAGTAGTTTAATTCATCCTTTGAGTTTTTAATATAAATTATTATTTTTATAACAACTTTATGATGATATAATTCTCACACCAAAAATAATTTTTAAAGTACAGAATTTTAGTGTTTTTCAGTTTATTCATAGAGTTGTGCATCTACCACTATGAACGTGCAGAATATTATCATCAACCCCAAAAGAAACTCCATATTTATTGGCAGTCATTCCCCATTCTCCTCCTCTCCCAACCCCTAGAAACTACCGATCTGTTGTTTATTTTTATAGCTTTGCCTATTCTGGAAATTTCATATAAAAGAAGTACTATAATATATACAGCCTTTTGTGTCTTGCTCACTGCAACCACTGCCTCCCAGGTTCAATCTCCCAGGTTGTAGCTGGGGTTACAGGTGCACACCACCACGACCGGCTAAATTTTTTGTATTTTTAATAGAGACAAGATTTCGTTTTGTTGGCCAGGCTGGTCTTGAAGTCCTGGCCTCATGTGATCCACCCACCTCAGCCTCCTAAAGTGGTGGAATTACAGGCATGAGCCACCACACTCGGCCCTAATTTAAGTTCTTTCAATGATATTTTGTAATTTTCAGTGTACAAGTTTTACTCCTCTTAAGTTTATTTCTAAGTATCTTATTCTTTTTGATGCTATTATAAACAGTATTTCCAAATTTTACGTTCAGATTGCCCATTGCTTACATATAGAAATATAATTGCTTTTTGTATATTGATACTGTATCCTGCAACGTTGTTGATTTTATATACTTCATCCCTTCCAATCTGAATGTTTTATATTTCTTTCTTGTTTAATTGCTGTGGCTGGAACTTCCAACATAATGTTGAATAGAAGCAGTGAGAGCAGATACCCTTGTCTTGTTCCTGATCTTAGGGGGAATATATTCAGTTTTTCACCTTTAAATACATTTTTAGCTATGTGTTTTTCATGGATGGCTTTTATCAGATTGAGAAATTTCTCCTTTATCCCTAGAGTTTTTTTTCATGAAAGGATGGGTTTTGTGGAACGCTTTTCTACATCTATTGAGATGATCATGCAGTTTTTGCCTCTTGCAGTATTAATATGACATGTTACATTGACTGATTTTCATATGGTAAGCCAAGCTCACATACCTGTGATAAATCCCACTTGGTCACGATGTATAATCCTTTCTATATGCTGCTGACTTCAGTTTGCTGGTATTTTCATGGGGATATTTCAGTCTGTATTCAAAATTGGTCTGTAGCTTTCTTGTGATGTTTTTGTCTAGTTTTGGTATCAGGGAAATTGTGGTCTCAGAGAGTAAGTATATACCAATTCTAATTTTTACAAGAGTTTGTGAAAAACTGATGTTAATTCTTCTGTAAAAGCTTAGTAGAGTCCAGTAGTTTAGCCATGTGGGTTGGGCTTTTCTGTGTGGTTAGTTTTTGGTTTTTTTGTTTGTTTGTTTGTCATTGTTGTTGTTGTTAATAGATAATTCAATCGCTTTACTTCTCATCTCTCTGTTCAGACTTCCTCTTTCATTTTGAGACAGTTTTGATAGTTTGTATGATTCTAGAAATGTGTTCTTTTAGGTAACCTAACTTGTTGGCATGCAATTATTCATAGTGTTTCCTTAAATTCCTTTTTATTTATTGAAAATCAATAATGATATTTCCTCTTTCATTCCTGATTTTAGCAATTTGAGCCTTCTATCTTTTTCTCTTGGTCAGTCTAGCTAAAGTTTTGTCAATTAAAAAAAATATTTTCAAATCAATGAATCTTTTGGGGGCAATATTTAATCCAAAAGGATGAATGGATAATGATGTAACTTTAGGTAACAACTTTAGAGCTTGGTTAGAAGAGTATTTACATTAAATGTAAAACAGTAATATTATTTTGGGGAAATTTTTAACATTTACCTGAGAGAATCGGTGAAAGGAAATCATCTTTAACTGGCATTTACTGAGATTCTGGGTACAGAGAAGTCTACTTTGGCTACAAATAGGAAAGAGATACCAGTGAACTTATTTTTTAATAAAAGAAACTTTTGGTGATTATCTCCATTATCTTTCTATTCTTATTTCTCTCTCTACTGTTTATGATTTTTTTTTTCCTTCTGCTTCTTTGGGTTTAGTTTGCTCTTCTTTTTCTAATATCTTAAGGTGGAATATCAGGTTATTAATGTGAATTTTTTAAAAAAAATAGATATTTATCGGTATACATTTCCCTCTAACCATTACTTTCACTGCACCCCAGAAACTTTGGCATATTGCATTTTTATTTTCATTCATTGCAAAGTGTTTTCTAATTTCCCTTGTGATTTCTTCTTTGACTCTTTGGTTACTAAGAAGAATATTGTTTAATTTCTACATATTTGTGAACATCTCCAATTTTTTTCTGTTATCAATTTTTAATTTCATTCCATTGTGGTCAGAGAATATATTTCATATAATTTCAAAATTGATTTTTAAATTTATTGGGACTTGGCTGGGCACGGAGGCTCATGCCTGTAATCCCAGCACTTTGGGAGGCCAAGGTGGGTGCATCACCCGAGGTCAGGAGTTCGAGAGCAGCCTGGCCAACATGGTGAAACTCCATCTCTACTAAAAATATGAAAATTAACTGGGCGTGGTGGCTTGCACCTGTAGTCCCAGTTACCTGGGAGGCTGAGGCAGGAGATTCCCTTGAACCCGGGAGGCTGAGGTTGCAGTGAGCCGAGGTCACGCCACTGCACTCCAGCCTGGGCGACAGAGTGAGACTTCATCTCAAAGAAAAAAAAAATTAATGCGGCTTGTTATATGCCATAGCATATGGTCTGTTCTGGAGAATGTTCCACGTGCACTTAAGAAAAATGTATACTCTACTGTTATTGAATGGAATGCTCTATTTGTGTCTATTAGGTCTTGTTGGTTTATATTATACGTCATCTTTCTTCTATTGATCTTCCTCATTCTTGAAATATTATTTTTTATTTCTAGAAAATCTTTTGGTCCTTTAAAATTGTGCTTGGTTACTTTTAGCTCTTTCTCTCTAGTTTAATTTTGACTCCCCCTTTTAAAATTTCTATATACCCACTAAACAAGCTTATTTCATATTTAGTATCAATTTAATTCCAGTAGTTGGCATCTTTGTAGATTGAGTATGCTATCTGCTGTCACTCGTTACCTTGTTTGTTGTTGTTGTTTGTTTGTTTGTTTTGAGATGGAGTTTCGCTCTGTCGCCCAGGCTGGAGTGCAGTGCAGTGATGCAATCTCAGCTCACTGCAATCTCCACCTCCCAGGTTCAAGAGATTCTCCTGCCTCAGCCTCCTGAGTAGCTGAGACTACAGGTGCATGCCACCATGCCCAGCTAATTTTTGTATTTTTTAGTAGAGACAGGGTTTCACCATGTTGGCTAAGAAGGTCTTGATCTCCTGACCTCGTGATCCACTCGCCTCGGCCTCCCAAAGTGCTGGGATTACAGGCGTGAGCCACCGTGCCCAGCCTCATTACCTTGTCTTGCATATATTCTATAATATTTGACAGAGAGCTCCTATTCTTTGAAACTTGGAGCCTTCAATTTAAGGTATTTTCTTTCGTGGAAGATTTGGTTTCCTTCTGTGGATGTTTGAGATTACTTTAAATTTTCAAACTGACATTTTTAAAACCTCATGGGTAGTTTGAATTCAGGCCAAAACCCATATGAGTCCCGCTTAGGATTACACATTATCTGGGCTGCATTTTTCCTCCTTCACTCAAAGTCAAAGTTAAGACAGGCAAGTTTCCTTACTATTTTTTTCTTTAGGGTGAATTTATTTGTAGCCTATCATTATGCTGCCACTACACCCCTTGGGTTTCTAACTTTATGCAGGAATCTCCTTTTAGATTCTGCACTTTGGGCAGGTCTTGGATTTTAGCTCCTATTTGTCATACCATGAAGGACTATCTAATGAAAACTCAAGGTCACCAGTGCTGGACATATGGCCTCAAGATGAAAGCCAATCTCAGTGCTATCTTTCCTATCTGGATTTCAACATTTATTTCATTTTGGCCTGTGAAGCTTCCTTAGAGCCTTGTAAGCTCAGTGCTACATTTATAAGTGCTTGTATTTTATTTTAAAAATTTTTTGTAGAGATGGGGGTCTCACTATGCTGCCTTGGTTGGTGATCTTGACCTCTGGCCCTCAAGCTATCCTCCTGCCTCAGCTCCCAAAGTGCTAGGATTACAGGCATGAGCCACTGTGCCCAGCCAAGTATATATATTTTAAATTTTTTATTCAGCAGTTTTAATTGTTTTCCAGGGGAGAGTTATTTATATTTTATACATGTCTGTTAAGTCTAGTTGGTTTATAATGTTGCTGAAGTCATCTTTTTAAATAGATCACCTGCCTAATTCTTGAAATATTATATTTTCCATTTCTGGGACTTCTTTTTGGCCTTTAAAATTATTCTTGGCTTTTGTTTGGGGCGGATGGAGCCTTGCTCTACTGTCCAGACTGGAGTGCAGTGGTTTAATCATGGGTCACTGCAGCCTTGACCTCCTGGGTTTAAGTGATTCTCTTACCTCAGCCTCCCAAGTAGTTGGCACTATAGATACTCACATGCCACAATGCCCAGCTAGTTTTTTAATTTCTTATGTAGAGATGAGATCTCTCTATGTTTCCTACGCTGACCATGAAGTCCTGGGCTAAAGTGATCCTTCCACCTCGGCTTCCTCAAGTGCTGGAATTACAGATGTGAGCCACCATGCCTGGCCCGGTTGTTTTTTGTTTTGGTGCTGTGGGAGAAATGCCTGCCTTGGAGGAAAGAAAGACCTAGATTTTTTTCCCCAATTAATTTTTTTTTAATTAATTTATTATTATTATACTTTAAGTTGTAGGGTACTTATTGTGGTAAAGACATTAAATTCACCCTTGTAATAATATTTAGAGCATACAACATGGTATTGTTAACTATAAGCACAATGTTCCACAAATCTCTAGAACTCACTGATCTTGCATAACCCAAACTTTATGCCCATTGAATGCTGACTATTTATTTATTTATTTATTTTTTAGAAGGAGTTTTGCTCTTGTTGCCCAGGCTGGAGTGCAATGGCATGGTCTTGGCTCCCTGAAATCTCTGCCTCCCAGGTTCAAGCGATTCTCCTGCCTCAGCCTCCTGAGTAGCAGGGATTACAGGTGTGCATTACCACATCCAGGTAATTTTTGCATTTTTAGTAGAAATGGGATTTCACCATGTTGGTCAGGCTGGTCTCAAACTCCTGATCTCAGGTGATCTGCCTGCTTCAGCCTCCCAAAGTGCTGAGATTACAAGCATGAGCCACTGTGCCCGGCCTGGCCTGGCTATTTTTATTTAGCTCTCTGCCTCTAGTCATATTTTATATATATGACTAGATAGAATGATGGCCAGTAGTACGATAATGTGGCAATGTGGAGCACTATGTTCTGTACATGTATCGAACATACAAGTACAGAACATATCTAAAATAACTGCTCTACATTGCCCTATACTATAAACTAGTCCTGAAAAGCACAGCAAGTTCTACAGCTTGGAGAAATTTGCACATTAAAAAGTTGCCACTTTTAACTACCTTCTTTTATGCATTGATAGTCAGAAAAGGCCCCCCTTTAAGAGGAGATGCTTGGGCCTAACCATTCTCACTGTTTACACATAGCTCCTCTACTCTTGAGATCACCCAGTCTCCTTGACACTAAGAAGAGAGTGTTCTCGAAGCAGACCGCAGCAGGAGGAACCAATGTGTGAGGACAAACAACAGGAGCCGAGTGCCAAGCTGAAGCTTAGGAGCAGGTGGATAGTCAGACAAAAGAGTAGAGTGGAGTGTGAGAGCCAGAGGGAGGGGTCATGGCCATAGCCATGTAGGGTAGGAGTGCCACAGAACAGACCTCCAATATTTGAGGTCAGTTTCAAGTCACCTCTGGTCCTTCTCCAGGACATGCCTCTCTATCTTTCACATTGCGGCATGAAACTGCCACTTCAGATGTTGCTAGCAGAGCCATACCTTCCTTGCAACAGATAGTCACTCCATTAATGCAGTCAACCAGAGCCGCTCTAGCTTTACCCTGTTGATTCATTTCGAGCTGTCAACTAAAACACCCCAGTTCTTTTCCATACCTAAAATGAATTCATTTCTCTCCCATTTTTTACCTAATTGAATGGGGTTTTGTTTTTGTTTTGTCTGTTTGTTTTTTAAAAATTTGAGCTCATGAACACACATTTATCATTTCACCTTGTTAGATGCAGCCTGCCATTCTAGGCAGCAAGAGCTTTTGGCCCAATTCTGTCTTCATTAGCTTTTACTATGTTTCTTGGTTTCATGTCATCTGTCAATTTTATGAGTACTTCACCATCTGTACATTTAAATCACTGATAAAAATATTGAGCCAGATCAAGGCACACCTCTTGAAATTTCCTTCCAAGCTGATGTTGATGCATTACTCAATATCCTTTGGGTATGATTGCTCAACCGGTTATTATTCCACCTAGTTGTACTTGTACCCAGGACAAATCTGCATGGTTGTCATGGATCTTTTTCTCAATAGCTTTGTGGTAAGTACACATTTTACTGACCTACCAGCATAGCAACCATCTCAAAAGAGTGAAACCAAGGCAAGTTTAACAAAACTTGTTCTTGGTGCATCCATTTTAGAACCTAGTGATTCCTTGGATCCTTGATTATTACGGAGCTGCCATAACAACCAGTGGTGCCTACCCAGTGTTTATGTGTTAGAGAAATAAACTTCTATTTTGCTTAAGCGCCTGTATTTAGGTGTCCTTTTTACAGCTGCCTAACTAATATAGTATATTAGCACACAACCAAGACAGAAAGGAAGGAAGGCGAGGGCATGCTCTTTCCTCCAATGTGAATAACCCGGCAATTTCACACATCATGTTTTGCTCTTATTTCATTGGCCAGAACATATAACTGAAAGTGAGGCAGGGAAATGATCATCTCCATTTAACTCATCTTAGTTTGCACAGCTCTTTTCAGGTTTTAGCACCAGAGTTCTGCATCCTGGGAACCCCCTTAGTCCTGGGTAAATAGGGGGATGGTTGGTCACCCTAGGTCTAGCTAAAATTTGTAGGTTTCAAAGAGAGACGGGAGAAATGGATATTGATGGGCCACTAGATCCTTCCTCAATCTGCAGTTTGTCTTGTGAGGCTGCTATTTTTTTCTGCTTGAGGGACTGCTTTCCTTCATCTCACCCTAAAGGTACTTCTCCTTGAAATAGAGGACTAAAGCAAAAAAGATAATGAAGAGGCTGGGCGCAGTGGCTTACGCTTGTAATCCCAGCATTTTGGGAGGCCAAGGTGGGTGGATCACCTGAGATCAGGAGTTTGAGACCAGCCTGGCCAACACAGTGAAAACCCATCTTTACTAAAAATATAAAAATTAGCTGGGCGTGGTGGCAGGCGCCTGTAATCCCAGCTACTCGGGAGGCTGAGGCAAGAGAATAGCTTGAACCCAGGAGGTGGAGGTGACATTGAGCCGAGATCGTACCACTGCACTCCAGCCTGGGAGACAGAGCTAGACTCCGTCTCAAAAAAAAAAAAAAAAAAAAGTGATAAAGAGTCTTCCTTTTTCTTATAATCTGCCAACATCCCATCTATTATCCGTGTTTCTCTTGGCTGTGAACATTTATTTAAGGTCCTTTTGATGATCTTGAAATTAAAAAAAAAAAAAAGACAGACAATTCACAAAATAATACATAAAAATGGCTAATAAGAACATAATTAGATGCTTAACCCGACTAGTAATGAGGAAAATGCATATTAAAAAACCTACAATGTAGCCGGGCACAGTGGCTCATGCCTATAATCCCAGCCCTTTGGGAGGCCAAGGCAGGCAGATCACTTGAAGAGTTCAAGACCAGCGTGGCCAACATAATGAAACCCCTTCTCTACCAAAAATACAAAATTTAGCTGGGTGTGATGGCAAGCACCTGTAGTCCCAGCTTATCAGGAGGCTGAGGCATAAGAATCACTTGAGCTCAGGAGGCAGAGGTTTCAGAGAGCTGAGATCTTGCCACTGCACTCCAGCCTGGGCTACAGAGTAAGACTTTCTTTAAAAAAAAAAAAAAAAAACAAAAACCCCACAATGAGATCCCACTACACATTGATTAGAATGACTACAATTTATAAGGACTAATAATAGCAAGTATTGGTGAAGATGTGGTGCAACTGGCATTTTCATAAACTGCTGTTGAGTTTATAAAATGCTGTGCCATCTTTGAAGACAGATTGGCGGTATCCTAAAAAGTCAAGCATACACCTACCATATAACCTAGGACAGCCATTCCCATCCTAGGTTATTTGTCCAAGAAAAATAAAAGCTTATGTTCATACAAAGACTTGGTCACAAATGTTGATAGCAACTTTATTTATAACAACCATAAACCTATAAGCAACCCAAATGTTCTTCAACAGATGAATGGATAAATTGTGGTATATCCAACACAATAGGAAGATACTCAGCAACACCAAGGAACAATGCAATCAAAAGCATGGACTAATCTCAGAATCATTATGATGAGTGAAAGAAGTCAAACCACAAAATAAAGAGTACTTATCGTATAATACCATTTGCATAAAATTCTAGAAAATACAAATGAATATATGGCGACAGAAAATAGATCGGAGGCCAGGTGAAGTGGCTCATGCCTATATTCCCAGTGCTTTGGGAGGCCAAGGCAGGAAGATCACTTGAGGTTAGAAGTTTGGAATCAGCCTAGGCAACCTAGTGAGACCTCATCTCTACAAAAAGAAAAAAAAGATTATATATATATATACACACACACACACACACACACGTATATTTTCGCTGGATGTGGTGGCACATGCTTGTAGTCCAGGCTACTCGGGAAGCTGAGGTGGGACATCACTGGAGCCCAGGAGTTCAAGGCTGCAGTGATCTATAATTGCACCATTGTACTCCAACCTGGGCAACAGAGAAAGAACTTGTCTCTAAAAAGAAAGAAAGAAAGAAGAGAAAAGAAAACAAATCAAAAGTTCTTTTGGAGAGGGATGTATTATAAAGGGACGTAGGGCTGTAACCAAGTATCCCCATTTTTCTAAGAGATAGTTTAATTATTTTTAATTATTTTTTCTTCTTTTCTTATTTCCCCTCCCTCCCCCATTCCCAGATTCCTACTTAACCCTTTAGAAATGCAAATATAACCTTTCACCTCCCCCTCCACAGACAGTCCTTATGGGGCAAGTTCATCCGACTCTCTGCTCCAAGACAGATCTCCTTGAAAGTTGGCAGTGGATTTGCAGACCAAAGCATACTTACCTCAGAACTTTCACCCTCCAGGCAGTGGGGGTCACCTCAGAACTCACACCCACCAGGAGGGCTTGTCAAAAGCATGCCCACTTGGCCACTTTTACCACTTACCCCTGTCCTGGAAGGCACCGACTCAACTGCCCAGTAGATAAGGCACCAAGCTAGCAGGAGAACCCTTTGCTCTCGCTCCCTCCCTCCCCTGCCTTATAAAAGTGTCCACTTTATGCTCCAGAACTGAAGCATCACATTTGTAGGTTGAATGGACTTTTGTGCTACCTCCCCAAACTAGCTTCGGAGTAAACCACTTTCTTTGTACCAGACCTTGCGCTTGTTAACTGGACTCTGCATGCAGCGAGCAACTAACATGCTGTCCAGCTACAAGGCAACTTTCAGGGGTGAAGAAAATGTTCAGTATTTTTATTTTGTGATGCTTAATTTTATACTTTAAATCTGCGTAGTTTATACCTTAATAAAGTAATTGTAAGAAAGTGAACTGGTTTTGGCAAAACTAAGCTATAGTGGTTAGGTTTGGAGGAGTTGGGAGTGACTGGAGTGCCTAAGGAGCCAGGAAGATGTTTCTGGTAATGCTGACAATGTTTTGGTTTTTTATCTGGGTGCTAGTTACATAGATGTGTTGAGTTAGTGAAAATAAATTGAGTGGTACAATTGTGCTTGCTGTGCCTTTAGGAATGAATGCTATAGTTCAACAAAAATGTTTACTTTAAAAAATCAAGCTCCATCTCCTTTTATGTATTATTTGTCCTGCTATCATTCTGACACATCTGCCTAAGCCTGTAAAGTCTTCCTTGGTTTAACCCCTTTTTTCCATCTTCTATGCATTTTTTTAAAAAAAAGACTGCATATCAGAACTTTCAAGAAACAACACAATTTTCTTGCAGTTATGACCTTATTTTCTCACTAGAACAACTTATTCTATTTAATGATATATATCCATTATACTAGATCGAATTCTAAAAGCAGTTTGAGATTGTAGACTATAAGCTCCTTGAGAGCAGTTGTTGGAAGCCAACACCTATAACAGTTCCTGGCACATCTTATGTGCTTGATAAATAGTCATTCACTTCATCAAGGTTGCTGCATATCTTCTTAATAAGCTACCTAATATGTGCTTCTTTTGAATAAAATACACTCTCCCATCATATTCGACTTTTCAATCTCATCATATAGTCTTAGTTAATTAAAGCTATGAATTTAGCCAGGTGCAGTGGCTAATGCCTGTAATCCCAGCACTTTGGAAGGCCATGGTGGGTGGACCACCGGAGGTCAGGAGTTCGAGACCAGCCTGGCCAACATGGCGAAACCCCGTTTCTTTTAAAAATACAAAAATTAGCCAGACATGGTGGCACACACCTGTGGTCCCAGCCATTTGGGAGGCTGAGGCAGGAGAATCACTTGAACCTGGGAGGCGGAGGTTGCAGTGAGCCAAGATCACACCATTGCACTACAGCCAGGGCAACAAGAGCGAAACTCCATCTCAAAATAAATGAATAAATAAATAAATAAATAAATAAAAACTGTGAATTTACCTGAGTGGCCAGTCCCTGCACACTGGAGAAACTGAGGCCATAAGCATGTGGTTTCTCAACCACTTTCCTCATGAGAGTCATGGGAATCTCCTACCCTCTTATTCCTCTCTCCATGCCATACTTGTTTATTTCCCTCCATCCCTCTCCACATTTTGTGTCAAAAATTCTTGTGTATTGTTTCAACTTTTTTCAAGTTGTGTAGGTTACTTTATTTATTGTTTAACGTTAAGATTTATTCTGCACGGTGGACTTCTGAATCATTTTATTTTCATCTTCATACATTTCTTATGAAAAAAAACCCATCAAACTAATATATATTTAAAAAATCCCCCTGAGCAGCTTAGCCAGTCTCTGACCAAGCGTCTTCTTCCCTGTCTTTGTGGGACCCGCTTCGTCTCTCGTTAGGAACTTCTAATTCCAGTCCTTTATGCTAAGGTCCAGAATGCCTAATGGCCTCATACCTGCTGGTAAAAAACTATTTCCCTCTTCTATTTCTCTCTCAAAGTCCCTGTGGCATACTGAGAAATGTGTATGGGCTTCTATCCCCCAGTTTCTGGGACAGAGCTTGTAAAACTCTTGTAACTTCCCAAGTGATGGGAGCATCTTTGGTGTCAAATTTGATCTTAGTCTCCGGTTCTTGGCAGAAGAGTTTCTAGGACACTTGAAACCTGAATGATGAGTGTCCCTTTGAATGTTAATGAGATAGCTGGTGGCAGAAAGCTTTTAGATGCCTTCAGGGTGGGTCTAATTGCCAGAGGAACCAATCATGTGAGTAGAAGGTTGGAACTTTCAGCCCCACCGCCTTACCTCCATGGAGGGAGAGAGGCTGGAGATTGAGTTTATTCACCAATGGCCAATTACTTAACCAATCATGCCTACATGATGCAACCTCCATAAAAACCCTAAACAATAGGATTTGAAGAGCTTCCCAGTTGAATACATCCACATGCAAGGAGGGTGACAAATCCCCAACTCCATGGGGACAGAAGCTCCTGTGCTTGGGAATCTTGCAACCTTGCCCTATGTACATCTTCATCTGGCTGTTCATGTGTCCCTTGTAATGTCCTTTATAATAAGCCCATAAACACAAGTAATTATTTTTCTTACAAAATTTTATACAAATACAAATATTTCCTTAGCAAATGATTGAACCTGAAAAGGGGATGCGGAATTTATTTATAGTTGGTTGGTCAGAAGTACAGGTGACAACTTGGGACTTGTGATTGGCACTTAAAGTGGGGTAAGTTTTGTGGGACTGAGCCCTTAAGCTGTTGGATCAAACGTTACCTCCAGGTAGATAGTGTCAGAATTAAATTGAATTGAATTGTAGGACACCAAGTTGGTGTCTGAAGAAGTAATTGTTGCTGTGCAAAAAAACCCACACAGTTCCCATAGACAGCTTGAAATAAAGAGCAAAAATATGGTTTATATTCCTCACGCCTTCAGTTTTCTGCCTAATAATTTACAAATATTAAAAATTATTTGTGGTTCTTTTTAAGCAGTGCCACTTGTCTTTCTATAAATCAACATATGTGAAGATCTGTAAGTGGTTCTGAGATAAAGCTTACTCAATTCTGTCCCACTAAGAAGGTGGCACAGGCCCTTGGTCACGCCTGTATCTATCAATGCATGTGCATCTTTATCTATCTATCTATCTATCTATCTATCTATCTATCTATCTATCTCTGTCCATCCATCCTGTGTTTCTTTTCTAGAAGATTTTGTAGATTCTCATTCAGTTATATTTCTCCAGTACTCGCTGGCTTTTTTTTCTTTTTTCTCTGACATCTTTTGGTTCTAGTCAACAACATTTGATTCAGGTTTTATTTCTATTCACTTTCTCAGAATTTTACATTCCCAGTTTCTTTTCTTTCTGGGGAGTATATTATTTCTTCCAATATATCTATGAATTTTACCTCTTCTCTTAAGTGGCATCAAAATAATATAAAATCAATCTTTTGACAGGAAAAACATGAATTCAGAAACATGAGTATTGCCTTTAAGTAGGGAATAGGCCTTTGATTAAGGGGCTATGAGGAAGCAATCTCATGGCTCTTTGTTTATTCAGATGCAGTACAGTAAATTGCCTCTGCTCCAGGATATTTCCAATGCTGCTGAGTTACACAGCTCCTTTCAAAGTTAGCTTGGGTGGACTAGGATCAAAGGTCTGGGCAGACAGTATTTTTCTATGGTCTGATTTGCCCTCTTGGATTCCATTCACTTTTTGCTTATAGTCACTCAAAGTACAAGCAGATAAGAACACTCTGATGTGTTACAGAGTCTGCCTTTATCTTTCAAAATGAAACCCTAACCTTCATGCGTATACCTCTAGGTTTGTGAATAATATCTTAGGTAACCTCACAAAGCCCTAAACATACTAGAGTAGAAGGCAGTGGAGTGGCTGCTAGCTTGAACCTGGCTTTGAATTTCCAGTGGCCATGGCCTATGAGTGAGTAAGAGCCACCCATAGGCATGTGCCAAGATGAGAGTGGAGAGAGAACTCATTGCTGTCATCATCAAGGCCTGCTCTGTCTCATCATAAATTATTCTCTTTAGCCAAAACATTATTATTTTATATTTCTTTTTTCTTAAAATTTTTTTTAGCAAGACAGGGTCTTGCTGTGTTGCCCAGGCTGAATTTGCAGTGGCTATTCACAAGCACAATCATAGCTCACTGCAGCCTTGAACTCCTGGGCTCAAGTAATCTTCCTCCTCAGCCTCTTGAGTGACTGGGACTATAGGCGTGAGTCACTGGGTTTCCATTACTAGTAACGAAAGAAACCCTGAACAGCCCATGTGCCCCACATACCAGTGGGATCCCAGTTGCTGACAGCACGCATCAGTAACTGGACCTTTGGGAAGGCAGGGTGAGATGTGGACTCTTTAGACCTGCAGTCCTGGACTTGTATACCCAAAGGTAAGAGAAAAGAGAGAGAGGCCTCAACAAACAGTTCAGAGGTAAAAGTAGTGGTTGGTTCCCTCAGACTCTGTGCCACAGTCACCTTGGCAAACCAGTTCATCAGCATCTATAGAATGCAATATAAGAACAGTTCCCAAGTTTCCTGCAGACCCCCTTCATTGTTTTCAAAGTCCATTGGCTCCATTTCAAGGGGAAGCTCTCCATAGAGATGCCATTTGTTCCAACCATGATCCGAGAATCACCTTCCCCTTTCTACTTCAACAATAAACCTTTTCAGGATTTGCAAATACTGATTCCCTTTATCATATAACAATGCTACAAGGCAAGTAGTACAGTATTAGTATGCCCCTGTTGTTATAGGTAGGAAAACTTAGGCATGGCCAGGTCATGAAACTGCTAAGTGGCAGAGCAGAGAGAATAGCAGATTTAAATCCAACAACTTCACCTAAGGTCCACCATGGACTCAATGTTGTCACGGGTCTCTCACGAAGTTGGTACCCCTTCACTGATGCCTCTTCAAGGTCATAATTGGCACATCAGTCCTATGCACTTATAGCCTCTCCTCCTAAAACCCCACTAAATTATGATAAAGAAACCAGGACTATATTCACCCGCAAGGACAAAGAACATTAAAAACAACAAGAAATGAGGAATGCGAACACATTTGTTTAAAAGTTAAAGAGAAAGATGATGAAAAGAGAACTGATTTACGAAAGGTCAGAGACTACAGAGTAGCTTTCTAATGAGAAGGAAGACAGTTTCCCTAGAACCTCACCAGGTTCCTCTTGAGTCCAAGAGTGGGAGGCCAGCCTGGACAACATAGTGAGACTCCATCTCTCAAAACAAACAAACAAAAAATTACTACAGGCAAAGGAATTGTGAGGCTGCCTCCAGGGCAGAGGGACTACCGGGTCAGTTCTTCTCTTAAATATATCCATCCTCCACCATGCCACCATCCCCCTCAAATGGGACTCAGGGAGATTATTCCTTTGCAAACTTGTACTAGAAGGGCTTGCTCTATGTGTAAGTGGCATACGGGTTAATTCTCTGTTAGAGCCATGTTGAATTCTTAGTAATTTTTGAACAGTGTCCCACTTTTCTGAGTGACGAGCTCAGTTTGCACTGGGCTCTTCAAATTGTTTAATGGTCTTGTGAACTACTGAGGCTCAGATGTAAGGATACAGGTGCAGTGGCGGCTGGAGGTGACATGCAGGCCTTGGCAACACGGAAAATTAAGTGAACATCAAACACTGAATCGTGAGACCTCACTCTCTTCCCCTGCCCTGTGTCCAGAATACAAGTATCCACATATTCAATACCTCCCTGCACCTCAATTTTTATCATAACTTTTTCCAGTTTTGATTCCTTATTTGGGTTGAAGGAATTCCCAACCTCCATTCATGCTATAGTGTTTACCATTTTCTTTGATTCCAATAATTTATTTGCTGCCTATTTCCCCCACATTCCTTTCATACATCTTTTTGGTTGGGCTCAGGATCACAACTCTTCTCTCACGTTCATTGATAGAATCTCTTCTGGAGAGTCTGAAGGGCCCAGGCAAAATGCTTCTAGGAGCTGTCTTTGAGAGTAACCTACAGAAAGGTCCCCAACACTTCATAGTAAAATTCATCCTTCCGTGCACTCTGAAGTTTAGAGTTAGTTCCTAAATATAAGCAGTCCCTTCTTGGCAAGATGACCAGACATTTAAGAAAAGTCTCAAAGGGGACCCAGAGAAAACAGAAACAATGAAGGAAGCAGTAGGCAATTCAAGGAAAATCTGTAAATAACATATTCAAAAAGATTTTTTAAAAACTGGAGTTCTTGAAAAAAAGGAATAATTGGAGAACAAAAAAGAGCATTTGGAAATTAAAAATATGTTATAGCTGTAATATGAAAATTTAGTAGAATGCCTAGAAAGTGAAGTTGAAAAACATCTCCAAGAAGGTAGAGTAAGACAAAGATTGGAAATAAAGGAGGCAAGAGGGATAATATAGGGAAATTGGAGGCTTCGCGTAAGAATCCAACATCTAACAGGAATTCCAGAAGAGCAGAATGAAGAATCAGAAGGTAAAGAATTAACAAAGAAATAACATAGAATCTCCAGATTGCATGGGCCCAGCCAAACAAATGAAAAAATATCCACACTGAAGGACCTTACCATGACATTTCAGAACACGAGCAATGATTTGCTTATGTTGTTCAGGTCTTTTTTATCTTTATTGATTTTCTATCTACTTGTTCTATCAACTGAGAAAGGAGTGTTGAAGTCTCTACTATATTAAGAATTTGTCTATTTTTTTTTTTTTCAGTTCGAACAGTTTTTGGCTCATGTAGTTTGGGCTTCTATCGTTAGGTGCATACCCATTTAAGATTGTCTTCTTGGAAAACTTACTTCTTTAACATTATGCAATCTCTCTCTTTATCCCTGATAATATTCCTTGTTCTGAAGTCTGTTTTGTCAAAGATTAATATAGCTACCCTAGCTTTTTTTGTTGTTTAGTGTTTACATGTTCAGTCTTTCTCCATTTAAGCGTATTTAATGTGATTAGTGATAAGATTGAACTAGAATAAACCATCTTGCTAATTGTTCTCTTTTCCACCTGTTTTTTTGTTTCCTTTTCCCTCTTTTTCTGTCTTCTTTTTGGGTTATTTGAACATTTTTATGATTTTTTTATATCTTCTCTAGAATTATTATGTATACTTCCTTAAATACTTTTTAGTGATTACCCTTGGATTTATAATGTTGACCTAAAATAAGATCTCCTAAAAATCTAAAAAATATCGCCTAAAATGATGAATTTATTTGGGAGTAAGCACAACGAACTGTAACCCAGGATGCATAGCTATGGCAAGCCACAGTGCCTCAGAATAGGGGAGGGTAAAGAAAAACCTTTATTGGCAAAAAGGAGAAGTTTGCATAAGCTGCTTGGAAACAGTTTATTGATTCTACAGGCTCAAAGCCAGAGTCCTCAGTTCATTTGTGGGAGATACCATTACTGGGAAAGCGGTCTTTGGAGAGCATCTTATCTGAATTGCGAAAGTCCTAAAGAAGACATTTCTCGTGGGTTTATTTTAGAAAGTGCTTAAGACAGCCTTAATCTCAAACAGCAAGCATTAGCCCTCCTGCTTTGTGCTTTCTCAGCTCTAATTTGCTTGGGTCTGACAAAACTAATTTTGTCTGCTATGGTAGTGTGTGCCTGTAGTCCCAGCTACTTAGGAGGCTAAGGCAGAAAAATGGCTTGAGCCTAGGAGTTTGGGATCAGCCTGGGTGATATAATGAGACTCTGTCTCTAAAACACATTTTTAAAAAATTAGCCTTGTGTGGTGGCATGTGCCTATAGTCCCAACTACTTGGGAGGCTGAAGCGGGAAGATTGCTTGAGCCCAGGAGTTCATGGCTGCAGTGAGCTATGGTCACACCAATGCACTCCAGCTGGGGCAATAGAGCAAGACCCCATCTTTAAAAAAATGTTTAAGTGATTTCATCCTGATATCTGTAACCTTCACAACAATACACATTTTTAATTAATCAAAGACTACTTTGGAATGAAAATATAGCAGTTTGCATATAGTATAATGGCTTTATAACAGTATATTCTCAATTTCTTTCGCCCATTGTCTTTGTGTTATTGTCATCATAACTTTTACTTTAACATATGCTTTTTTTTTTCTTTTTCTTTTTTTTTTGAGATGGAGTTTTGCTCTTGTCACCCAGGCTGGAGTGCAATGGTGCGATCTTGGCTCATTGAAACCTCCACTTCCGGGTTCAAATGATTCTCCTGCCTCAGCCTCCCGAGTAGCTGGGATTACAGGCATGTGCCACCACGCCTGGCCAATTTTTGTATTTTTTAGTAGAGATGGGGTTTTGCCATGTTGACCAGGCTGGTCTAACATATGCTTTAAACATGTAATACGTTGCTAATATATTGCGTTAGGCAGTCAGTTATCTCTTAGAGCAAGTAAAAAATTTTAAAATAATTCTGTTTTACATTATTCCATTTGTGCTTCTTCTCAGTTGTTTGTGTAAATCCAGGTTTCAGTCTGATACTTTTTTTTTTTTTCTGAACAACCTTCTTTACTATTTCCTAGGGTAGGTCTGCTGGCTATGAAGTTCCTCAGTGTTTGTGTGAGAAAGCATTTAATTCCCCTTCTCTTTTATTTTGGAAATTTTTTTACTAGGTATTGCATTATGCATTGAAAGCCTTTTTTTTTTTTTTTTCTTTTTCAGTGCTTTAAAGATCTTCCTCAATTGTCTTCTCATTTTCTGGTGAGAAGTCTGCTGTAATTCTTATTTTTGTTCCTCTGCATGTAATGTTTCTTTTCGTTCTGTCCACCTTCCAGATTTTCTCTTTGTTTTTCTTTTCAGTAACTTGAATATGATCTGCCCGAGTGTGTTTTTCTTGTTTTGGTATTCATCCTGTTTGGTGTTCTCTGAACTTCTTGGATCTATGGTTTGGTGTTAGTCATTAATTGTGAAACATTCTCAGCCCTTATCTTTTCATGTATTTCCTCTGCCTCATTCTTTTTCTGTTTTCATTCTGGAATTCCAATTATGCATGTTAGTCTGATGTTGTCCAGGTCTTGAATGTTCTGGTTGTTTTTTTCCCCACTCTTTTTTCTCTTTGTATTTTAGTTTGGGTAATTTCTTATCTTCAGGTTTACTGGTTATTTATTTCCACAGCAGTGTTGAGTCTACCATTGAGCCAGTTGTTACTGTGCTTTTTCTTTCTGGCATTATATATATATGGCATTATATATATATATAAATGTGTACATATATATAAATGTGTACATATATACATATATATATATACATATATATGTATGTATATATATATATTTTAGACAGGGCCTAGCTCTGTTACCCAGGCTGGAGTGCAATGGGGCCATCTCAGCTCACTGCAACTTTTGCTTCCCCCACCTCAGCCTCCCGAGTAGCTGGGACCACAGGTGTGTGCCGCCACACCCACCTAAATTTTGTATTTTTTAGTAGACACAGGGTTTCATCACATTTCCCAAGCTGGTCTCAAACTCCTGGGCTCAAGTAATCCTCCTGCCTTGGCCTCCCAAAGTGCTGAGATTATAGGCATGAGCCACCTGCCTGGCATTATACTTTCTTATAGTTTCCATCTCTTTGCTGAAATTATTCATCCAATCTTGCAAGTTGTCAACATTTTCCGTTAGTCAAATATTAATCAAAGTTATTTTAAATTTCCCATCACTTACAACTTGTGTGTCATATCTAAGTCTGGTTGTGATCATTGCTCTCTTAGGAGTATATTTTTTCCCACTTTTTGTAAGCCTTATAATATTTTGTTAGAAGTTGGACATCTTATATAAAACAAAAATCCTGAGGGAATTGTTTTTATGCCTGGCAACTGACATGTCTTTCCTGTTAGGTCTTTTGTACCAGGGTTGAATCAATATAGATAGACATTGGACGGGGTGTGAGGTTAACTGTGACTATGATCACCTTCTGTGCACTGCATGTTTCAAATTCCAGTAGTGTTACTTTTTGCATAGGATGAAGGTTGGTTCATCACAGCAATGTCTGCTCAGTTCTGAGCTTTAGGTTTTCCCTTGTTTTATGCCTTTAAGATGATCTGTTGAATAGTGTTGTTTCTTGCCTGTCTCTGCCCTGTATTCTGCTGTTACTTGTTAACTAAAACTTGTTAGCTTAGCATGGGGGAACATAAAGGAAATGCACTCTATGTTGTTTTGATGAAGGCTTGGATTTAGGCAAGTCCTTAGCACTGGGGGAATGGCGTCACTTTTTTTCCTGTTCCTGGCTACAGTGAATTTTCACCAACGCCCTAAAGGAAGCAGTGCTTGTCCTCCCAACCTCCTCTTCTAGACTCTTTAAGTCAACCAGTTTTTAACACTCTGCCACATTTGTTTTGTTATTCTCTGTCTCTTTATCTGATTAACACTACAGATTAAGGCTTTCATTCTATTTGCAAGATTAGGAGCAAAGGATCTAACTAGGGTTGTCCAGGGAGAGAATATGTCATGGGTTCTTAGTTTCTGTTTCTGGTTGGTCCAGCAAAGCCCTTTCCTCATTCCTTTCTTCTGCTTATCACTAGAGGCAGAAACTAAAAACCATGGCTTCAGGCTGCTAAAAGCCTAAAACAAAACAAAACAAAACAGAAGAACAACAAAATAAGGCAGGTAGGACAAGCTTGATTCTAAGCCAATTCTTGCCTCTCCCACAAGTACTTCTATGAAGAACATTATTGGGTTGATTGACAGAATTGTGACATGCACTATAAATGATAAAAGTATTGTGTCAATATTAAGTATCTTGAAGTTGATAACTATAGTGGAGTTATGGAAGAAACATCACTCTTCGTAGGAAATGGATACTAAAGTATTAACAGGTATTAATGGCATGATGCATGCAACCTCTTCTCATATGATTTGGGATAGATAAGGCACACACAGATAGACAGATAAAGAGAGAGAAAATAACAAAACAAGCATGGCAGAATGTTAAAAACTGGTTGACTTAAAGAGTCCAGAAGAGTTTCCTGTATCATAAAATTGCAACTTTTCTGAAAATTTTAAATTATTTTAAACTAAGAAGTGTGTTAGAAGAATCAATTTATTCCACCCAGGATTTAGAGAGCTGGAAGAAGCATCACTCCCATCCTTAAAACAACATCAAAAAGGAGGCAAACTAACTTCAAATTTATAATTTGAATAAATTATAATAATTTGAATAAATTATAAAATTCCAATTTTTTTTGGAAGTCTTTTGAAGAGCTGAGATTGCACAATAACTAAACGACCTAATAACTGAGGAGAGACAAGCACTTGCAGGGCAAGAAGGGGACTCACCACTGCCTTCCCCGGGTTGGATGTAACTAGTAGACACCTGTAAGAAGAATTATGCCAGAATCATTGAATTGGTGAAGGGACAAGGGTGAGTTGATGGAATAGTGTTGAGATTTGTTGGCATTCAGGTGATTCTTTCAGTCCCAGTCCCAGAAAAAAAAAGTTAAACCACAAAAAATAATCTAGAACTCTGGGCTTAAGAACAACCGGTGCAGTTATCCCATTGAAGGGACAAGAGGAAGGCACCGTCATCAGAACTCGGACATGCGACATGGGACAGCAGTGTGGCTGTGGGAGGAGACAGCCTCTGACAGGAATGGAGACTTCTCTGGAGACATGGCCAGCTGAGACCACCCCACAGGAAGGAAGCCTGGAAAAAAAATACCTGGAATTCACCCTCTTCGTTCCTGTTGAGAATCTTCTGCTGTTATTGAGCAAATGGGCTCACTGCCCGAAACACATAGAAGCCAATACTCTTGCACCAGCTTTTGACAAAAGAAAGGTTTCTTGTGACGCCAGTTGGCAAGGAAAGAGGAGAGTCAGCTCAAATCCATCTGCTTGATATGGGGTCTGAGGCCAGTTTTAAAGGGTCACAGGTTAAGGAATTTGGAAACTTTTTTTGGCAGGGTCTGATTGGAGGGCTTCACATTTGAGCATTTAAGGTAAGGTATGTTGAGGTAGATTTTAATCCCAGATCTTCTAGGTCAGCGGACCCCTCGCGTTTGAAAGAGTCCTGGTGTTCAGGTTCTGCTCATGTCCCAGTCCTTTTAGTTCCACAGGGAGGATTCATTGGCTTATTGTTAGAGGTCAAAGTTTTTCTATTGCAAATGCCCAGGCTACATGACTTGCGATTTTGGCTCTGTCATACCTACAAGGTAACTCGATGTTCTGTTATCAAAAGAGTAGGCCTAGTTTGGGCTGGTCCTGTGGTTACACTGCAGACCCCTCCCTTTGACTGAACCCAGACAGGCAGGGAGCTGGGTGGTGTGGTCTAACCAGGCTGCCTCCTGAGGTACACAGCACGGAGGACAGGGCGGGGCCGACTGAGGAGAGGAGCCAGCAGAAGTTATCTATCACACCTGCCAGGCTGGTGGGTGAGGGACGGCGGAAAAGCATAGGAATTAGATCAAATTTTGAGTTTGGAGCCTGCTTCGTATGCCTTCAGACTGACTCCTCTCTCTGGTCCTCTTTTTGCGTTCATAAATGTTGGGAGTATAGCATCACTTGCAGCATGTGGATTTTAAATGAGATAAACTATGTGTGTAAAGTGCCTGGCCCAAAATTAGCTCTCAATAACTGGGACTTTAAAAATATATAAATATATATATATATACACACACACACACACACATTATATATTTATATATATATAGAGAGAGAGTAACTATTACTCTAAGTATAATCATGCGTTTATGAAAATGTCAACCTCTTACAGTGTGACAATGCCAGAAAGCCTGGCATCCTCAAATGTGAACGAATAGTGAGTTAAAATAGGAGAAACACTCAGAGCGTTTACCAAGGGTGTTATACTTTTATACTTTCAGTCCAATAAGGTCCACATGTAGGAATTTATGCTGAGAAAATAATCATTTGAAAAGCAAACAAGGTGGCCTATACCCTTGGTTCTGCAGGCAGAGAAATCTAGACAGAAATTCCAGCTTTGTCACTAAATAGTGATATAGCTTTGAGTAAATTTCTCAGCTTCTCTCAGTCCTCCTCTATCTTTCTAAAAAGTGGAGATGAAAATAGTTCTGGTAGATGGTTCTTCTAGGAATGTAAAAATGTAGCACAGAACTGGACTCATATAAGACACTCAATAATATTAGCACTTTTATTTATAGTAGTGAAAAATTTGGTACAACTTAAGTATCTAAAAAATAGGAAAATGGTGAATTTATGAAATAAAATATGCAGCCATTAAAATGATGCGTTAGGATAACATCTTCATTACCTTGTAGACAAGAGTAATTAAGATATTATTTTTTAAGACACAAAAAGCTTAAACCAGAGAAGTTAGATATATAAACTTAATTAAAATGAAAAACTCTTATTCATCAATAGACACCATTAAGAGAGTGAAAAGGCAAACCACAGAGTGGGACACCCATATCCAGGATATAATATATAAAGAACTCCTGCAAATAAATTTAAAAAGGTAGACAACCTAATGAAAAAATAGTCAAAACAGGCACTCTACAAAAAGGATGTCCAAGTAAAAACATGCTCAACATCATTTGTCAGCAGGTAAATGCAAATTAAAACCCCAAGGAGAAACCACTATACTCGGAAGAATGACTAAAATAAAAAGACTGGCAATATCAAGTGTTGGTGAGAATGGGAATAGCTAGAACTCTCATATGATGCTGGTAGGGGGTAAATTGGTATACTACTTTGCAAAATGGTTTGGCAATAATTACCAAAGCTAAACATACATTTATCATATGCTGTAGCAATTCTACTCCTGGATACATATCCAGGAGATATATATGCTTACATCTAAAAGGAGGCAGATGCAAGAATGTTCGTAACAGTTTTACTCATAATAGCTCTAAATTGGAAACAGCCCAGATGTCCATTATAGTAGAATAAATAAATGTAGATATTTTTATACCATAAGATACTGCACAGCAGTAAAAAAGAATAAAGTACTAGGACACTAAAGAACAGACAGATATCACAGAGTTGATATTTAATTAAATAAGTCAGCTATAAAAGAGTACTTGTGATATGGCTCCATTTAAATCCAGCTCAAGAATAGGCAAAATTAGGCAGGGTACAATTGCTCACATCTCTAATCCCAGCACTTTGGGGTGCCGAGGTGAGTGGATCACTTGAGTCCAGAAGTTCGAAACCAGCCTGGGCAACATGGTGAAATCCTGTCTCTACAAAAAGTACAAAAAAATTAGCTGGGCGTGGTGGTGTGTGCCTGTAGTCCCAGCTACTCAGGAGGCTAAGGCCGGAGGGTTACATAAGCTGGGAGGTTGAGGCTGCAGTGAGCCTTGATGGCATGCAGAGCATTTTCATGTAATGCTAAATGGGAAACAATCAAAATACCGTATGGAGAATGAGCACAGCATCACCGTAAATATTCAAATGAATAACAGGAAGAAAATAATCTAAGGTTTATCAGTTCATCTCTTTGAGAGTGGGATTAAGTGTTTTCTTTATGCTTTTTTGTTTCTTTAAGATTTTCTTCAATGAATATGTGCTACCTTCATAATTAAGAACAAATATTTTTTAAAATTAAAGTGCTTTATTAAGATTTGCTGGCCAGAAATGAAATGGAAAGAAAATAAATAGCCTGACAAAGTAGCATTCTTTATTGACTTTCAGACATTTCAGCAGATCTCTGCCTATGCATGACCACTCCTGTCTCCCGTCACCTTGCAGGGGATGGGTTCTGAGTACTCATTAGTTTGAGGTTAAATGGTCATTGTGGTTGGGGGAAAGCAGAAGCCTGTCAGGCCCTGTTGGACCCTGAGGCAATACATTCAGTCTTGTCTGATTATCTTGCTTCTTATTAGAACCACATTCCCAGGTAATTAGCACATATAAAAGAGCCAGTCAGACCTGTGGTAGCCATACCCAACCCTCTGCTGGTTGATTCTGCATTGCTTTTCTGCTAACCGCCCCCACCCCAACCCATTGCCACCGACTCAGGCTCAGGACTAGAGGGGAAGGACCCTCCTCCCCCCAACTTAAAACTATAGCAGGGAGAAGACATTAAGGAGAGGGGAGGGTTACTTTTACCTTACTTTTTAAAGACCTTACTTTTTAAAAACAAAGACATTTTGTTATGGACAAAATATATATATAAAAGTAGAATAATAGAACAATGAACCCTAAGTTACACATGACCCAGCTTCAACAATTATCAAAATATGGCCACTCTTGTTCCTTCTATACTCCTTCATTCTGTCTGGATCTCCACCTATTATTTAAAAGTAAATCCCAATTATCATATAACTTCCATCTGTAAATATTTCCAAATAGAGATAAGAACTCTATTTTTAAAACAGAACCATAATATCATTATCATATCTTCAAAAATTAATAGTAATTCATTAATGGTAATTCACTGGCTGTCATCTAATATCCAGCCAATGTTCAAATTTCCCTATTGTCTACAAATAGCCTTTCCCCCCCTTCCAATTGATATGTTTGAATCAAGATCCAAACCAAGTCTATGTACCTTAATTTGTTGGTAAGTCTTTTAAGTCTTCTTTAATTTCTAAGTTTCTCCTCCCTTCTTTCTTCTTGCAACTTATTTGTTGTAGAAATCAAGTCATTATTTTGTAGAATTTCCTGGATTCTGGCTTTGACTGATTACATTCCTGTGGCATCATTCAATACGTTCTTCTTTTCTGTACTTCTTTTAAACTAATAGTTGGGTCTAGATGTTTCATTAGATTCAAGCTGATTATTTGAGAAGACTACTTCAAAGGCAGCATTGTGAGCTTCCTATATATCATATCATGATGCATATACTATCTGATTATCTGGTTTTTGATGATGTAAGATTAATTCATGAGTTCAAGTAATATTATCTTCACCCATTTATTATAAAGTTATAAGATTGTAGAGAATATGTTTCTGCACAGTTAGGGATTTCTGAATAGATTTTACTAAAGTGTGTTTCCTGGCCTGAGAGCAAGCTTAGAAGGCAATTTATGACTGATCAGATAGTGAACACATTCCAAAGAGATTGACTTAACTCTGGCAGTAAGAGGCCCAGGGCCTTGGAGACATCTCTGAGTTGTCAAACTGAACACACTGTGCTCTTCTTTTCCCTCAGAGGTTTACTTTCACAGCAAAGGGTTAGGGTAAGGATCCTTCCATCTGATCTCTAAGGATTCTCAGAAGGCGAGAGGGAGAGTGATGTCTTTGCTTTTTATAAACAAACAAACAAAAAGCCATACTTCTCTGTATCTCACTTATAGAGTCAACCTACCCCTTGTAAAGGGCATTTATTCCATCTGGCACTCACATGGCACTCTGTGGGCATGCTGGGCGAGGGGGACCAATGCTGCCATGTTACTTTGGTTGTTGATCTTTCTGTAAGTATAAAAAGAAATCTGTCTCTGGTCCAAAAACCTGATGTGTATAATCAGAAATAGTAATAAAAATGAATATGAAAAGCCTAACAATTGCAAAGGAAATAATCAACAGATTGAAAGGGCAACATATGGAATTGGAGAAGATATTTGCAAATGATATATCTGATAAGAGGTCAATATCCAAAATAGATATGAAACTGCAAATAACTCAATAGCAAAAATAAAACAAAACAAAACAAAACAAAAACCCTACTTTAAAATGGGCACAAGACCTGAACAGAAATTTCTTATAAGAAGACATACAAATGGTCAACACGTATATAGAAGAGGTGTTCAACATCACTAATCATCAGGGAAATACAAATCAAAATCATAGAGATATCATCTCACACCGGTTAGAACAGCTATCATCAAAAAGATAAAAGATAATGTGTTGGTAAAGTTGTAAGCTGTTATAAGCCATAAATTGGCACAAGTCATTGTGGAAAACAATATGGAGTTTCCTCAAAAAATTAAAAATAGAACTACCATATGGATCCAGCAATCCCACTTCTGGGTATATATCCAAAGGAAATGAAATCAGTGTGTTGAAGAGATGTCTGCCCTCCCATGTTCATTGCAGCATTATTCACAATAGTGAAGATATGGAAACAACTTAAATGTTTCAACCTAAATTTCTGTCGACAGGTAAATGAATAAAGAAAATGTGGTATATATATTTGTGTGTTTGATGCACGTACACAAACAAACACAATGGAATATTATTTAGCTTTAAAAAAGAAGGAAATCCTGCAATTTGTGACACTGAAGAACACAGAGGACATTATGCTAAGTAAAGTAAGCCAGACAAATAGGGCATGATCTCATTTATGTTTGGAATCTAAAATAGTAGAATTCGTAGAAGTACAGAGTAGAATGGTGGTTGCCAGGGCCTGATGGTTGGGGAAATTTGGGAGATGTTGGTCAGAGGATATAAAGTTTCAGTTATGCAAGATGAATAAATTCTGGGATGTACAGTGTAGTGACTATAGTTAATAATACTGTATTATATACTCGAAATTTGCTAAGAGGATCTTAAGTGTTCTCAACATACATGCACACACACACACAACTATGTGATCTGATGGATATGTGAACTAGCTTGACTGTGGTAACCATTTCACAATGTATACATATATCAAAACATCAAGTAGTACACCTTAATTATACACAATTTTTGTCAATTATACCCCAATAAAGCTGAAAACAGAGAGCCTAACAATCCTTTATTGGCTTGTACCTCGTGATTTCTAAAGCTATTTGTGATCACTGCCTACACTCATTATTTCATTAGGAGCTGCAAAATAGTAATATTCTAATTGTATCTTTTATTTTGCATTTAATAGCTTGAATTTCTTATAAAAAAGAAATTTATCTCATTTACTATGTGGCTGTTCTGAAATATATTTCATATAGGGAATGCAGGAATAATTCACCTAATTCATTTACCAATTTTAGAACGTGTTAGTGCCCTAGCATCCTTCAAAGGCAATCAATGAGATTTTTAAAAAGTATTAGAATAAGCACATGGATTTTAATGTTTTTATATATTTCAATGTACTATAGGCATTATTAACCCAATCTTTGACCAATGAAACTAAGTTATCTTTTGAATCCTCTGATATGACCCTAGTAGCCCTGTTTTCTGTTATGAAAGATGTTTCAGGTTCATCTTGTGCATTGCATGTCTCAGACCTGAAATCAAACATTTCTCCATGGAGACCTAGTTCCCTGTAGTGAGAAATGGTCTTTAAAGACTCTAGTCTGGGTGTTAGAGGTGCTCACTGAGATGGGGTTGCTCATTGCTTCGATACCTTTTGGTGGACAGAACTAGGAAATTTTTTTTTAAGGGTAAAAATACATTAAGATTTCATATTGGTATATCCAAATTTAAGATTGTATAACTTTTACTCAACTTCTTTAATTTTATATTTGTCTCTTTTTTGTATGCTAAAAATCTCAATTTTTAACAATATTAACATACTCAATTATTTGATTATTTTACTATATATGTACATAATAGTTTACAAATAACACAATATTTTTATTAAAAGTATGCTTATTGAATACTCTGGGTTTTGTTTTGTTGTTGCAATTCTTTGACATTAGGATCAACTTCACCAGGGATATACAGTCAAACTACTATGTTTTAAAGTCACATTATTACCTGGGAGAGGTATCTGGTTAAACTATCAATAGGATGTATGGTTAGATTTATTTTCTATATCTCATTTTTAATTTCCATTGTTTTTTTTTTTTGCATTTTGTTTTATACTTGCACAGAACATTTACATGGTTCCAATGCCAAAGCCATAAAACAAGATACCTTCAGTCAAATCTAGTTTCTATCCCTGTCTCTCTTCATCCTGTTTTCTTTCTCCTAAGTAACAATTTTCCAGTAGATTTTAATTTACCTTTTATTTAAACATTACAAGCAAAAAAGAATATGTATATTAAGGCTGAATGACCCCAAAGAGAGCCAGGTCCTAACAGCTTGAAACTGTGGAAGTTACCTTTATGGCAAAAGTAATTTTGCAGGTGTGATTAAGTCAAGGATTTTGAAATGGGGAGATTATCCTGGATGATTATCCAGGTGAACCCTAAATGTAATCACAAGTATCTTTCTGAGAAGGAGGCAGTGGGAGATTTGACTATCAAAGAAGAGAAGGTGATGTGGTGATGGAAGCAGAGATTGGTATGATGCGCTTTGAAGATGAAGAAAAAGGTCACAAGCCAAGGAATATAGGTGGCCACCAAGAAGCTCAAAAAGACAAAGAAATGGATGTTCTCCTCAAAGTCTCTAGAAGTCTCAGCCTTGCCAATACCTTAATTTTAGCCTCATAAAACTCATTTCAGCCTTCTAGACACTAAAATTGAAAGGGAATAAATTTGTTGTTTTAAGCCACTGAGTTTGTGACAATTTTTTACAGCAGCATTAGAAAACTAAAGGGGGGTGTGTGTGTGTGTGTGTGTGTGTAGCAAAAATATACATGCTCATAATTTCCAAAATAAAGAATTAATTAAAATCTATAGAAATTGATTCCTCATGGAGGAGGGAGGAAGCAAGGTGAAGAAATATGAGGATGAAAACAGACTTGACTGAATGTGTCTTATGATTTTAACTTTGGAACCATGCAAACATACATATAAATGCACATTGTTCTGCACCTTGATTTACTTAACAATATACCCTGGTGATTATGAGCAGTTTAAAAGATCTTCTCTGTTCCTTTTTATAGCTGCATAATACTCCATTGCATGGATGTACAATACTGTGTTCATTCTAATCTTCCCTTGATAGAAAATTGGGCTGTTTCCAGGCTCTTGCTATTTATTACAAACAGTGCTATAATTAATAAATGTATACATATATTTGATATTCTCGTTAGTGTATCTGTATAACAGATTCTTATAAGAGGAGTTGTTATGTCATGGGGTAAATGTATATGTAGTTTTGCTGTATATTTCAAATTCCCAATCCCTTCTATGGAGATTATGCCTTTATTTTGCATTCCCACTAGTAATGTATGAATGTGTCAGTTCTTCCACAGACTAAGCAACAGAATATTTTATCCAACTTTCAGATTTTTTATCAACCTGACAGGGAGAAAAGTTATCCTGGTTTTAATTAGTGATTCTCCTATTGTAAATTCAAATATCTTTTCAAATGTTTAAGAACCACTTGCATTTTTCTTTTTGTTAACTGCCTTCATATCTTCCAGACCATTTTTTTCTATGAGGTTATTGGTCTTTTTTCTCTTAATGTTTACAGTAAAGTAAGTTAACATTTGAAAGAGAAAATAAACAGGTAAACATAATAGATAATTGAAGGAATTCAGCTCATAATTTCCAAGAGGGGAATGAGAATGAATAGGTGACAGAGTGAGGGTGTGGGAGAGCTTCTTTAGCTGGAGAGGAACAAGGAAAGTCTATTAGAGGAAGTGACTTTTTAAGATGAGATATTAAGAAAAGCAGGCATGTAAAGAATGAATATATCTGGAGGTAGACTTAATAAGCCAGGCAGGGAAAACATCATATGCAAAAGTCCTGAATTAAATAGTTTGAGATGTTCAAGGAATAAGTAAAAAAAACAAATTGGCTAGCTTCAGGATAGGGTCACTTTTGGGGACAGTAAGTGGAAGAAGAAGGAGAATTATGAAGCTTTAATCATGTTCTGGTTTTTGTCTTTTTATATGGGTGCTGATTATGTCTGTGTTCACTCTGTGAAAATTCATCAACATATACACATATGATATATCCTTGTTCTATACATGTGCTATAATTCACTAAAAAAATTTACCAAAGGAAAAGGTGAAGGAGACAGAGAAGGGGAGCCAGTGTTACTGAAGCCTAATGAATGCAGAGATGATGGAAGACTTGGGAAGGAAGCAGGAGATGCAGAGCTTTAGAAATTAGGATGAGTTTGGATTTTATTGCAATAAGGTGAAAGATTATTGCCAGATTTTAAACAACAGAATGGCATGTTGTTAAGAATACAGAACCGAAAAAGCACGACACCAATTTTACTTAAACCTGCAGTTTGGAAAATGTTGTTTTTGGTGCCTGGCTGTAGCCACTGCCCCCTATTCTACTCACCATGACACCTGAGTGAAATAACAAGAAGGGGTTCTTAAATGTTTTATGAAAATGGATTTCTCTACCATCAGTATCTGCAACCTTCCCTGTGCTGTGAAATCCCCTGACTGTAGATGAATGCCATTAAACCCTGGTTGTGAGGCACTTGTTTGGGGATCCTCCATAGACAAGGAGAGGAGAAACGGTGTTCAAATTGTATATTGATGATAAGAAAAGAGTGAAATTGATACCAATAGCATGTTAAAAATGGTAATCGATGGGAAAATGTCTTTTAAAAATGTATTCTCCTCTTTTTAACATTTTTATTCAGTCAAATTGATGTGCATGTGTGTATGTGCGTGCGTGTGTACAGTTCTATGAGTTTTAACACGTGTATAGACGCACATAACCACGAAAACAATCAGGATGCAAACCGCTTCGTGACCTCTGAAGACTTGCTCGGCTGCTACTTGGTAGTGAAATTCTTCCCCTGTCCCTAACTTCTTGTAACATCTCTTCTTCTACCGAGGTGAGCACAATTATAAAATGGCCCCCATGACCTTTGTCCTGTTCTGTTATCCCCTATTTAATCCCTCACACCAGGAGTGTGAGCAAAACCTATTTCTTAATTCTAGCCAACAGAATATGGCAAAGATTATGGGATGTCACTTTCCTGATTAGGTTGTTACATGGTAAAGTTTATGAGATGCTACTCTCATAATTACACTGTCTTATATAAGACTCTGTCTTAGAAGACTGCAGGAACAGACTCTCCCCTGTTGGCTGTGAAGAAGCAAACTGCCATAAAACTGCCATGTGTGATTACCACTGAGGAGGGCCATGTGGCAGGAAACTGTGGGCAGCTTGTAGCACCTGAAGGCACTCTCCAGTCAACAGCCCCTGAGAAGCTGGTGCCCTCAGTCACACAGCTACAAGAAAATAAATTCTGTCAATTGCCTGAATTACCTCAAAAGCCAATTATTCCCTGGTTGAGCCTTCAGATAAGAATGCAGCCTGGTTGACATGTTGATTGTAACCTTGTGAGACCCTGAGCAAGACCCAGTTAAGCCAAATCCTGACTCCTAACCCACAGAAACTGTGAGATAACAAATATGTTTTATTTTAGGCCACTAAGTTTGTGGGAATTTGCTGTGCAGCAAGAGAAAATGAATATACTTCCCTAGAGTTTGCCTTTTCCAGATGTCATATAAATGGAATCATACGCATATAAACATTCAAGACTAGATTTTTCTCTTTTTTTTTCTTTGCTCTTTTCTTTTCTCTCCTTTCCTTTTATCTTCTTTTCTTTTCTTTTCTTTTTAGAGATGGGGTCTTATTGTTTCCCAGGTTGGTCTTAAACTCCTGGGTTCAAGTGATCCTCCACCTTGGCCTCCCAAAGGGCTGGGCTTACAGACATGAGCCACCACATCCTGCCAGGCTAGCTTTTTTCACTCGACGTGATACCTTTGTGATCTACCCATAGTGTTGTGTGTATCGATAGTACATCTTTTTGTTGCTATGTGGAATTTTATTATATACAGGCACCACAGTTTGTTTATCCATTTACTTGTTAAAGGACAGTTGAGTTATTTCTAGTTTTCAGCAGTTATGTTTAGAACTACTACATACATTTGTGTATAGGTGTTTGTGTAAACAGAGATTTTTATTTCTTTGGAACAAATACCTAGGAATATGATCGCTGGTCCATAAAGTAAGTGTAAGTTTAACTTTACAAGAAACTGTCACACTGTTTTCCAAAGTAGCTGTACCATTTTGCATTCCTACCAGCAAAGAATAAAAGTTCTTTGCTAATCCTTATTGTTAGCAGCTAATCCTTTTTATTACCAGCACTTGGCATTACCTTTTTGTTGTTGTTGGTTAGCCATTCAATAGGTGTGTAGTGATATCTTGATGTGGCTTTACTTTGCATTTATTTAATGGCCGATGACGTTGAACATCTTTTCCTGTGCTTATTTGCCATCATTACATCCTCTTCAGTAAAGTATCTGTTCAAGTCTTTTTGTCTATTTTTTAATTGGTTTGTTTCTTCTTATTGTTGAGTTTTGAGAGTTTAAGAAAACATTCTGAAAATAATTCTTTTGTCAGATGCATGATTTGAAAATATTTTCTTCAAGCCTCTATCTTGTCTTTTTATACTCTTAAAAGAGAATTATTATAACATAATTCACATACCATACAGTTCACCCATTTAAAGTGTACAGCTTAATGTATTTTACTATATTCACAGACTTGTGCAATCACCACATAATCAATTTCAGGACATTTTCACCACCCTCAAAAGAAACTCCCCAATCCTAAAGTGTTTTAATCTTGATGAAGTATAATCTATTAATTTTTTCTTTTATGTATCATGTTTCTGGTGTTGTATCTAAAACATATTTGCCTAACCGAAGATAAAAATTTTCTCTTTTCTAAATGTTTTACAGTTGTACACTTTACTTTTAGATTTATGAGTTAGTTCTGGTATAAGATACAGAGTTTAGGTGAAGGTTCCCTTTTTTCATATGGTTGACAAAATTAATTCAATCCAATGATTGACAAATTAAACAATTTAATCCAATTAAGCCTAATTTGTTCAATAGACTCTCTTAATTGAATTACTTTTGCAGTTTTGTAAAAAGTCAACTGGCCCTATTTGTGTGGGACTATTCTTGGCCTCTCTATCCCATTCCATTAGTTTATGTGTTTTTCCCATTTGCCAATATTACACTGTCTTGATTACTGTAGCTTTATAATATGTGTTAAAACTAAGTACTGTGAGTCTTTCAACTTCGTTCTTTTTCAACATTACTTTGGCCATTCCAGTTCTTTGGCATTTCCATAAAATTTTTAAAACTTGTTTGTTAATACTGAAAAAAGGATTTCTGAACTTTTGATTGAATTTGCATTAAATCTATAGACCATTTTGAAAATCTTGTTGACATCTTAACTCTTGAATGTTTTAAACTGCGAAGTATGCCTTTCTGTTTCTTTAAGTTTTCTTTATTTTTTCATCGGTAGTTTGTGGTCCTCAGCATATAGATCCTGCATATGTTTTGTTAGATGTATATGTAAGTATTTCATTTTTGAATTATTGTTAATGGTATTGCTTTATTAAATTTCAGTTTCCAATTATTCATTATGAGTATCTAAAAATGTCACTGATTTTTAAAATGTTGAATTATTATCGCAATCTTGCTAAACTCATTAGCTCTAGGTTCTTTCGGTAGATTCTTCAGAATTTTCTACATAGACAGATAATCACTTTATCTGTGATAAGGTTAGTATTATGTCTTCCTTTCCAATCCAAATACCTTTTATTGTTGAGTAGGAGCTGTGAGAGTGTCTTTTTGTTTTGTTCTAGATCTTAGCAGGAAAGTAGTCAGTCTTTTGTCATTAAGCGTGATATTGGCTTTTTTTTTTTTTTTTTTAAGACAGAGACTCACTCTTGTCACCCAGGCTGGAGTGCAATGGCATGATCTCGGCTCACTGCAATCTCCACCTTCTGGGTTCAAGCAATCCTCCTGCCTCATCTCCCAAGTAACTGGGATTACAGGCACCCGCCACCATGACCAGCTGTTTTTGTTTTTGTTTTTGTTTTTGTTTTTGTTTTGAGACAGCATCTTGCTCCGTCACCACACTGGGGTGTAGTGGCGCAATCTCGGCTCACTGTAACCTCCGCCTCCCGGGTTCAAGGGATTCCTCTGCCTCAGCCTCCCGAGTAGCTGGAACTACAGGTGCCAGCCACCACGCCTGACTAATTTTCTGTGTTTTAGTAGAGATGGGGTTTCACCATGTTGGCCAGGATGGGCTCCATCTTCTGACCTCGTGATCCCTCTGCCTCGGCCTCCCAAAGTGCTGGGATTGCAGGCATGAGCCATCATGCCTGGCCGTGATATTGGCTTTTAAAAAATTTTTTGGTAAATGTCCTTTGCCAGGTTAATTTTCCTTCTATCCCGACTTTACTAAGAGTTTTTATCATAAAAGAATGTCAAATTATTTTCTGTATTAACAGATATAGTTGTGTGGCTTTTCTTCTTTAGTCTTTCAGTATGGTAGACTACATTGATTTCAAGCATTAAAACCATGCTTGCATCCTTGAAATAAACCCTACATGCTTGTGGAGTATTATTCTTTTTTTTTTTTTTTTGAGCCAGAGTCTCACTCTGTTGTCCAGGCTGGAGTGCAGTGGCGCAATCTTGGCTCACTGCAAGCTCAGCCTCCCAGGTTCACGCCATTCTCCTGCCTCAGCCTCCCAAGTAGCTGGGACTACAGGCGCCCGCCACCATGCCCGACTAATTTTTTTTGTACTTTTAGTAGAGACGGGGTTTCACCGTGTTAACCAGGATGGTCTCCATCGTGGAGTATTATTCTTTTTATGTATTACTGGAATCAATTTGCTAATATTTTGCTGAGATTTCCTACATCTATGTTAATGATGGATTTGGTCTCTAGTTTTCTTCTCTTGTAATACCTATGCTTTTAGTATCAGAATAAGACTGACCCCATAAAATTTTCCCTTATTTTCTATTTTCTGGAAGTGATTGTATAAAATCCATGCCATTTTTCTTTAAATACTTGGTAGAATTCACCAGTGAAACCATTTAATCCTGGAATTTTTTTTCCAAAAGTTCTTTAAAAAACTGTAATTCAATTTTGTTAATAAAGAACTATGCATGTTATGCATTTTTTTTCTTGGGTAAGTTTTGTAGATTGTAGCTTTCAAGTAATTTGTTCATTTCATCTAAGTTATTGAATGTATATGTATAGAGTTGTTGGGAGTATTCCTTTATTTTCCTCTTCATGTCCATGAAGTATGTATTAATGTCTCCTTTCTCATTCCTGATATTGGTATATTATATTTTCTCTCCATTTTACCTGGTCAGACTGGCTAAAGACTAATGAATTTTATTTATATTTTCAAAGGACTGGCTTTATTTTCATTGATTTTCTCTATTGTCTTTCAGTTCTTAATCTAATTGACTTCTTCTCATCCTTAGTATTTCCTTACTTCTCCTGGCTTTGGGTTTACGATTACCTTGTTTGTTTTACTTTGTTAAGGTGAAACCTTAGATTGTTGATTCAAAAATTTCTTCTTTTCTAATAGAAAAGCATCTATAACATTTAATGCTATAATTTTCCCTCTAAGCACTGCTGTAACTGCATCGCACACATTTTGAATATATAACATTTTCATTTTCCTCCATTTCAAAATAATTTCCAGTTTCCTCTGAGACTTTCTCTTTGATGTGTGGATCATTTAGAAGTATTTTGTTTAACTTTTTAGTATTTGGAAATTTCCCACTTGTTAATATATCCCTGTTGTTTATTTCCAGTTTAATTCCATTATGAATGGAGATAAATTGTTTCCTGGTTTTAATTCTTCTGTATTTGTTAATGTTTGTTTTATGACTCTGGGTATGATATATCTCTATGAACCTTTAATGCACACCTGGAAAAACTGCATAATCTGTAGGGTGGAATGATGTTACAGTGTTAATTAAACCTAGTAGTTTCATGACGTTGTTGTTCTATATTTTTGCTGATGTTCTATTTGCTTTATCGATAACTGAGAAAGGAGTGTTAAAGTCTCCAAGTTTGTTTCTATATTTCACTATTCTTTAAGTTCTGTCAGTTAATACAACTGAGTTTCTTGAATCCGTAAGTTGTTTCATATATTTTGAAGCTCTGTTGCTTGGTGCATACACATTTAGGATTAAAATTTGTTTTCAAATAATCAATGATTTTATTATTATAATGTCCCTTTTTATCCCTTTTCCTTGCTCTTAAGTCTACTTTGTCTGAGATTAATTAGTATAGTAATTCCAGCTTTGTTTTGATTAGTGATTGCATGGCATATTTCTTTTATTCTTTTACCCTGGATCTACTTGTATCATTATATTTACACTGACATTTGAGAATTATGTTGACAGCACATAACTGTGTGTTGTTCTTTCATTTTTTATCCATTTTCAGAATCACTTTCTTTTAATTAATGTGTTGAGATAACATATATTTAAGTAATTATTGGTATGTTTTGATTTAGATCTACTACATTATTAATTGTTTTCTCTTTTTTCCCTCCGTATTTCTTCATCTATTCCCCTTTCTTGCCTTATTTTTATTTCTTTGAACATTTTTTCAAATTTAAATTTTGAGTTTTTTACTTATCTCTTTGTATATATTTTCTTTTCAGTGGTTTCTTTACAGATTATAATATACATACTTAACTTTTTACAGTCTGTTTTCAATTACTATCTAACCACTTGAAGTGGATTATAGAAAGCTTATATAGTTTCCTTTACCTGCCCCTTATATTGTGTTTTCTCCATGTTTTACACCAATTCCTATAGAAAACCCCATTAAACAATGTTTTAATTTTTGTTTTTAATTATCACACATATTTTAAAGAATTCACAAGGAAAAAGCCTAATTTGTTATACTGAATTAGGTATTTACCACATCTGTTACTCTTCCTTCATTCTTGAAGTTCCAAGTTTTCCTCTGGTGTCATTTGCCTTCTATTTGAAGAATTTCTTTTACGGCAGGTCTAATGACAATGAATTTTCTTCATTTTTCTTCGTCTGGGAATGTCTTTATTTCACTTGTATTCCTGAAATATATTTTTGCTGGTTACAGAATTCTGAACTGACAGTGCTTTTCTTTCAGTAGTTAAAATGTTCCACTGCCTTCTGACCTGGATTTCTGGGGAGAAATCCAGTCATTATAACCATTTTTTTCCTGTGTGTAATGTGTTATTTTCCTCTGGCTGTTTTTTCCCCTTTGTTCTTAGTTTTCATCTGTTTGTGTCTGGATATGAATTGCTTTGGGTTCATCCTCCTTATGGTATGCTCAGTGCTGTGGTTTGGCTCTGTGTCCCCACCCCAATCTCATGTCAAATTGTAATTCCCAGTATTGGAGGAGGAGGTTGGTGGGAGGTGATTGGATCATGAGGGTGGTTTCTAATGTCTTAGCACCATCCCCTTAGTGCTGTCTCATGATAGAGTTCTCACAAGATCTGGTTGATCGAAAGTGTGTAGCACCTCCAACTTTGTTCTCGCTCTCTCCTGCCAGCCATGTGACCATGTACCTACTTCCCCTTTGCCTTCCACCATAATTGTAAGTTTCCTGAGGCCTCCTTAGAAGCAGAAGCCAAGGTAGCCTGCAGAACTATGAGCAGATTAAACTTTTTTTTTCTTTATAAATTACCCAGTCTCAGGTATGTCTTTATAGCAGTGTGAGAATGAACTAATACAACCAAGTTTCTTGAATCTGTAAGTTTAAGTATTTCACTAAGTTTTGAAAGCTTTCAGTCATTATTTCTTCCAATACTTTTCTAAACCACACTCTTTTTCCTTTCCTTTTAGGACTCTGATGACTCAAATTTAGAGTTTGTTGTTCTTGTTGTTGTCCCTCAGATCCCTGTGACACTGTTTTTTTGTTTGTTTGTTTTTGTTTTTGTTTTTTTGAGTCTGAGTCTCACTCTGTCACCTCGGCTGGAGTATAGTGGTGGGATCTCAGCTCACTGCAACCTCCGCCTCCCAGGTTCCAGCTATTCTCCTGCCTCAGCCTCCTGAGTAGCTGGGACTACAGGTATGTGCTACCACACCTGGCTAATTTTTATATTTTTTGTAGCGATGGGGCTCCACCATCTTGGCCAGGCTGGTCTCAAACTCCTGACCTCAAGTGATCCACCCACCTTGGCCTCCCAGAGTGCTGGGTTTATAAGTGTGAGCCACTGCGCCCAGCCATTTTTTAAAGTAATTTTTTTCTTTGTTGTTCAGATTGAATAATTTCTGTTCATCTACCTTCAAGTTGACTGACTTTTTCCTCCCATTTTTGTTCTCCTATTGAGGACTACCCATACTTTTTTTATTTTGGTTGTTGTATATTTCAGTTCTAAAGTTTGCATTTGGTTCTTCTTTTATATCATGTCTCTCTCTGCTTAGACTTTGTATCTTTCCAATCATTTCAAGACTGTTCTTTCTTATATATTGGTGCATTGTTGTAATAGCTGCTTTAAAATTTTTGGTAATTTTAATATATGTGTCATCTTGAGATTGATGTCTTTTGGTTATGTTTATCCTTATGAATTGTTGAGATTCTTCTGGTTCTTCATTTGGGACATTTTGAATATTGTATTGAGACTCTGGTCCTAATTGATTCTTACGGAGAAAGTTGATTTGTTTGTTTCAGCAAGCAATGAACTTGGTTAGGACCCATATCTGACCTGCCTTTAGTGGGCTGTGGTTTTTTTTTTTTTTTTTTTTTTGAGAAGGAGTCTCGCTCTGCCGCCCAGGCTGGAGTGCAGTGGCCGGATCTCAGCTCACTGCAAGCTCCGCCTCCCGGGTTCACGCCATTCTCCTGCCTCAGCCTCCCGAGTAGCTGGGACTACAGGCGCCCACCACCGCGCCCGGCTAATTTTTTGTAGTTTTAGTAGAGACGGGGTTTCACCGTGATAGCCAGGATGGTCTCGATCTCCTGACCTTGTGATCCGCCCGTCTCGGCCTCCCAAAGTGCTGGGATTACAGGCTTGAGCCACCGCGCCCGGCCGGGCTGTGGTTTTAATATCAGTTCAGCTTTTCAAGTTTTTACAGTGATATTCAGACATGTCCCATCTGTCTACCTCCCAGTGACCAATCTGGGAACCAGGTGGTTGCCTAGTTCATAGTTCAGTTCTTAAAACTTTTGGTATGTTGTCTAGGGTCAGATCGATGCATTTATATTCCTGGAATAAACCAACATACTCATACATAACTTTAGGGGATTGCATTCTTGAATTTTCTCTTTACCATGATCTCTGCAACATGTTCTGGCCTCCAGGGATTGCTTCTCCTGGTATTCTGTCTAGAAACTGAAAATTTAGCTTCCCAACTCTGTAGCATTTCTGACTGCATCTTTCCTCCAAAGCCAAGCAGTGGGATGATAGATACAGATAAAAAACAATTCAAATTTTCTCTGTGCTCTTGGGACTATAGTCCCTCTGGTCAGAGAGAAGGGTTCTACTCCCTCAGAGTTTGAGGTGCCTATTCAGTTGCTGCTGCTGTTACTATCACTGTCACCACCATGGGGGTTTCCTGGAGGGTTGGGTGGAAGATAAAATAAATGACTAAAAATAAAGGGGAATTTCTCCCACTCTCTCTGAGTCTTATGGGCTCCCTTTCCCATCCTCAGGTCAGAAGCATACAGCTTCTCTTGGAGCTTGCTTCGCTTTGGGTGTTTGTCCCCTCCAAATCTCATGTTGAAATTTGATTCCCAATGCTGGAGGTGGGCCTAATGGGAGTTGTTTGAGTCATAGGAGTGGTTCCTTCATGAATATATTAATGCCTTCCCTTGGGCATTTATTAGTTCCTGCATGAGTTGGTTGTTAAAAAGAATGTGGCATCTCCCCACCTACCTTCCCTGATCTCTTATCATGTACTCTCTGCACATGCTAGCTCCCCTTCACCTTCCTTTTTTTTTTTTTTTTTTTTTTGAGGCAGAGTCTCACTCTGTCGCCTAGGCTGGAGTGCAGTGGCGCAATCTCTGCTCACTGCAACCTCCGCCTCCCAGGTTCTTGGGGCTTGAAGCCAAGTATTTGGTTTTTGTTTTTCCTGAAGCTTGCACAGTTTTAGACCTCATCTGCTAACAGCACTTGTCTGTTAGGAGACGATTCTGCCTCCTTTCTTTTCCTCCTACTCAGTCCAGAGCTTCAGGGTCCCCGAAGCCAGGCAGTTATTTGGTTGTTAAGTAGCCTTATGCTATTTTTAGCTCTTAGAGGATTACAAGTGCTTTATACACATCTCTTTACTTCTTGTTTGCTTTATCTTTTCATTTTTGTTGTTGCTGGTTTTTGTTTTTGTTTTGAGACAGAGTCTCATTCTGTTGCCCAAGCTGGAGTGCAGTGGCATTATCTCAACTCACTGCAGCCTCCTCCTCCCAGGTTCAAGCAATTCTTGTGCTCCCGGGTAGTTGTGATTACAGGCGCATACCACCATGCTTGGCTAATTTTTTTTTTTTTTTTTTTTTTTTTGTATTTTTAGTAGAGACGGGGTTTCGCCGTGCTAGCCAGGGTGGTCCTGAACTCCTGGACTCAAGCGATATGCCTGCCTCAGCCTCCCAAAGTGCTGGGATTACTGGCATGAGCCACTTCACCCAGCCTGTTTGCTTTATCTTTTCTAAAGCTCTAAACAAATAGGAAAGAGCTTCACCTGCTCCCTCCAGGCAGCTACTGAATGAGAGTCTCTGCAGCGCTATCAGCCAGCACTTAGTTGACACCAGTCCAGCTCCAGGCTGCAAGTGACTTGGAGGAGGAGCTGAGACATGCCTCTTCTTCCTCCATCATGGGAGGCAGCGTTAGCCACAATGTCTCACCTTCAGTCTATGACCTTCCAACATACACGTGCCAAGTCTTCTGTCCTACTTCCTGCCATTGCTGCCTAGGAAACAACTCTCCAAAGAAGGAACCACCACTAGTTTGACATGCTCTTCTCCAAGCTCCTTTTACACATCCCAGAAGGAGTTCCTGAGCTAGTGGCTGTTTCCTTACACTCTTCATATGTACAGCACTGCTGGTCTGGTCTCTGTTACTCTTTACATTAGGAAATGTCTTAACATTCTATTATGCACTCAGTTAAGACTTTTTTTTTTTTTTTTTTTTTTTTTGAGACAGAGTTTTGCTCTGTCACCCAGCCTGGAGTGCAGGTACATGCTCATAGCTCACTGCAGCCTCCAACTCCTAAGCTCAAGAGGTCCTCCCACCTCAGCCTCCCAAGTAGCTGGTACTACAGGTGGGCACCACCATGCTCAACTAATTTTTTATTTTATTATTACTTTTATAGAGATGGGGTCTTGCTGTGTTGCCCACACTGGTCTTGAACTCCTGGTCTCAAGTGATCCTCCTGTCTTGGCTCCCCAAAGCACTGGAATTACAGGTGTAAGCATATATAATAGTCATCTGCATGCCATATTTTTTGAGGTGGAGTTTCAAAGCCTTGGAACCAGTCCCATATTCCTGAGTCCTTTGGAACCAACTCAGGTCAAATGGCTGCTTCTGTGTGTATCCAGCCTTCTTTTCTGGACCCAAGCAGGGACCTGGCTTTGGGTCACATTTGGCTCTCCCATATGGAATAAATGCAAGTTCTCTCCCTTACACTGCTCCATTCCAGTTCTTGGCCTGCCTAACTCGTATATCAGCTGCAAACAGGCCAAGGAGAAGAGGAGAGGACCTGGAAGCAGTTAGCACGTGCTTTATTTGTGGGTCAACTCTAGCTTATTGCTCTTGTGACAGCATGTAATTGTAATGAGAACTGGTGCTGTTGTTCCCAGTTACTGCTTACATCTTGAATCTTGGTGTTCTCTGGACCATGTTTTTCTGGCTGGGTTACCAGCTCTGCAGTTAGCCTGATTATTTGGTAATCTTGGTATATGCCTCTTGTGCCCAAGCTCTGGCTTTGTATCTCCGTGCTTCCTCAGAGGGTTTTCCTCATAATAACTGTAATAGTGAGTTACTCTTTACCAAGTATGTACTGACTGAGAACTATTTTAGACCATTTTACATGCATTAGCCTATGTGTTTCGCCCAATAACTCTGAAAGACAAACTGCTGAGGGTCAGAGAGGTTAAGGAACTAGCCCAAGCTCACACAGCACATAGTTCAATGACAGACTTGAAAATAATATTCAATTCTGCTTGACTCCAAAGGGTGTGTTGTTTCATTTCCTCTGCACCAGACTTGTGACCTTCTGCTCAGAAGGGCCTGGAGAGTATGCTGAGTTCTGGGTATTTCCATGGCTGGAGGTTTCACAAGCTCATGTCTGACCCATGTGGCCTGGAGAATTTCCTTGGGTTGGGTTTCTGGTTTGCTCCTGCCTTCCCTGTGAGGCAGCAGCAGTTCCACCCGAACCACTTCCCTCTTCGGTATTCACTGTTCAGCTCCTGTCAATCCCACTGCATAAGTACAAAGTCAACTTGTCCACCCCTCGCTGAGCAAGCCAGGTATACCCCCATGGAGAAAACTGCACGAATGTATTTGGAATTAACTCAATTGATGGTGTATAAAAATACTTAAAGACATTTGGGAATCTGGGGCTGGAGTTTTGTTCAAACTGGCAGTAGCAGGTGGGATAGGACAAGATGTAGAGTGCAGATTTTCTATTAAAAATTTAGGGGAGAAGTGACTTTGTTGAAGCCTTGGTAGCAGCACGTTGCCATGGTAACACAGGCACACTGATCTGAATTAGAAGGAAATTACTATAGGGTCAAACTACACCAGAGGGAAAAAAAAGCTTATGTGTGAAGGGGATGGCAGGGAGGAGAAGGGAGGGAAGTACTGGGCTGGAAAGGAGAGGAGAAAGAGGAAGGTGCCTCCAGAATAGGAAGAGCAAGGATGGGGACCATATTGAGGCAAGGAGTGATCTGTCTAGGGTTTTCTCTTCTTTTTTGGAAATTTCTATAACTAAAAGTAAAAAAGGCAGGAACAGGACTGGCAGGTGAGGTTGTTCCCCATCTCATAAATGAGGACTGCTTTAGTGTGCCAAGCATGTAGTGTGCCAGGCATGTAGTGTGCCAGGCATGTCTTGGATCCTCCCCCAAGTCACTTGCAGCCTGGAGCTGGGCTGGTGTCAACTAAGTGCTGGCTGACAGCTCTGCAGAGACTCTCGTTCAGTAGCTGCCTGCGGGGGAGCAGGTGAAGCTCTTTCCTATTCGTTTTGAGCTTTAGAAAAGATAAAACAAACAGGTCAGGCGCAGTGGCTCACACCTGTAATCTCAGCACTTTGGCAGGCCAAGGCGGGGGGCAATCACTTGAGGCCAAGAGTTTAAGATCAGCTTGGCTAACAGACATGGTGAATGGTGAAACCTTGTCTCTACTAAAAATACAAAAAGGAAAAAAAACATTAGCCTGGCATGGTGGTGTGCACCTGTAATCCCAGCTCCTTGGGCGGCTGAGGCACAAGAATTGCTTGAACCTGGGAGGTGGAGGTTTCAGCGAGCCGAGATTGCTCCACTGTACTCCAGTCTGGGCAACAGAGCAAGACTCTGTCAGAAAGAAAGAAAGAAAGAGAGGAAGAGGGAAGGAAGGGAGGGAGGGAGGGAGGAAGGAAGGAAGGAAGGAAGGAAGGAAGGAAGGAAGGAAGGGAGGGAGGAGGGAGGGAGGGAGGGAGGAAACCACCACCACCACCAAAAAAAAAAAAAAGAAAAGATAAAGCAAACAAGAAATAAAGAGATGTGTATAAAGCACTTCCAATCCTCTAAGAGCTAAAAGTAGCATAAGGCTACTTAACACCCAAATGATTGCCTGGCTGTGGGCACCCTGAAGCTCTGGACTGAGTAGGAGGAAAAGAAAAGAGGCAGAATCGTCTCCTAACAGACAAGTGCTGTTAGCAGACAAGGTCTAAAGCTGTGCAAGCTTCAGGAGAAACAAAAACCAAACACTTGGCTTCAAGCCTCATGTCTGCTATTACTAGTTATGTGACCCTGGGAAAGTTACTTAACTTCTTGGTGATCCAGTTTCCTCAACTGTAAAGAAGAAATAATAATTGTTCCTGTCCCATGAGGTTGTTGGGAGGATTAAAAAAGATAACACCGCATGTTCTCACTCATAGGTGGGAACTGAACAAGGAGATCACTTGGACTCGGGAAGGGGAACATCACACACCGGGGCCTATCATGGGGAGGGGGGAGGGGGGAGGGATGGCATTGGGAGTTATACCTGATGTAAATGACGAGTTGATGGGTGCTGACGAGTTGATGGGTGCAGCACACCAACATGGCACAAGTATACATATGTAACAAACCTGCACGTTATGCACATGTACCCTAGAACTTAAAGTATAATAATAATAAATAAATAAATAAAAAGTGTTTACAATGCTTAGCACACAGTAAGCACTCAATACCCAATAGCTGTTATTACTGTAATCCATCTGGGGAGCCACACTCAGACCCTAGGCCATCAGGCAGATTGTCACCATAACTGTGGAGGGCAACAGCTCTCACTGTCTTTTGTTCTTCAGCCTCGAGGTTTGAAGTATTGATATTGTCAGAGCATGTGTTTCTCAGGACCCAGCTGCACACTGTTGTTACCTCTGAAGGAATTAGATGATTCTATCATTAAGGACTATTTTTTTTTTTTTTACTTGTTTTCCTAATAAGCAGCTTAATCTGGTTAAGAAAATATGAACTTATAGCTTTGGGAAAATATGTATGAATTTTCACCAGTGGAAGAGGTCGAAGAGCAACATGATCAATTTGTTCAGGAAATGAACTCTGAAACATGGTAGTTGGCACAAAGGAGTCCTCTGGCTAACCTCTTTTCTTGTTGAACTTAAAGCAGGGATAGTCAGATGTATTCTGATGCTTGTCTCCCTCTAGACCTGGAGCCCCTGAGAACCAGGATCACGGCCTGTTCATTTCCTTATTCTTAGTCCACAGCATACCACCAGGCACATGGTAGGTGTTCAATAAACATTTGATCAATGGATGAAAGAACGATAAAACCAGTAAGAGCTCACTGCCATATGCTGCCTATTTCTTCCCAAAGGCAACCCCTTCCTGCCATTCCAGCAGCTGAATCCACAACTTACCTGTTAGTGCATAGGTAAGTTGTTGTGTAAGACAAGGGATTTTTTTTTTTTTTTTGAGATGGAGTCTTATTCTGTCACCCAGGCTGGAGTGCAGTTGGGCGATCTCAGCTCACTGCAACCTCTGCCTCCCAGGTTAAAGCAATTCTCCTGCCTCAGCCTCCTGAGTAGCTGGGATTACAGGCACGTGCCACCACGCCTGGCTAATTTTTTTTTTTTTTTTTTTTTTTTTTTTTTTGCATTTTTAGTAGAGATGGGGTTTCACCATGTTGGTCAGGCTGGTCTTGAATTTCTGACCTCTAGGCTTTAAGCATGGGAAGGCTAGGCCTGTCATCCTTCAAACCTCAGCTTCCAGTATTCTGTATTTCAGTTGTTATCATCAAAAGCAAACATTTATTGAGAACTTGATCCCATGTGCAAGGCTGGATTCTGAGGATTCAGGTAAAGTAGCTCAGCTCCCGAAGGGGCTTAGAATCTTGTATCTGTTAGCTTTGGCTGCATAACAAGCCATCCCCCAAAGTATTGACATATAAAAACAAACATTTCTTATTTTGGTTGCAATTCCATGGATTAGTTGGAATGGCTTTTCTGATCCAGGCCAGCTTATCAGGGGCTGGATGATTTAGGTTGGCTTCGCTCGCACATTTGGTAGTTGGCCAGCTGTTTGGTGGTCTCAGGGGTTTCTGACACACCAATGGCCAAAACAGGTCATATTCAGATTCAACCTCAGATTCAAAGAGCAAAGACCTCTTGAGGATAGAAATGGCAAAGGGGCATACATACAGGCATGGGAGAAATTACTGTGGCCGTTTTGCAAACTATCTACCCTAGGTCTCTTTGGGACAACATGGGTAATGCATAAAAACATAAATTATGATATGAAATAGCACAAGATACATGCCAGAAAAGCTTCACAGCAGAAATCAGACTTGAGTTGAACAGGAGAGATAGCCTGAGATTGGATGGAGGCAGGGGAATGTTTCAACTTGAAAGAGTACTGCAGATGTGGAAATGCATTTGATGTGTTCAGGGGGCCAACGAATGTACGGCTTTGACCATGGTAGAGAGCTCACTTAGGAGGAAAAGAGGAACTGAGGACAATAAAGTAGTTGAAAGCCAAATTAGGCAGAATCTTGATAGAAGGAATTTGAGCTTAATTCTCTAGGCAGTAGGAAGCAGTGTAGGTTTTTTTTTTATTTGTTTTTTGTTTTTGTTTCTTTTTGGAGAACAGGGTCTCACTCCTATTGCCCAGGCTGGAGCACAGTGGGGGGATGTCAGCTCACTGCAGCTTTGACTTCCTGGGCTCAGGTAATCCTCCCACCTCAGCCTCCCGAGTAGCTGGGACTACAGTCGTGCACCACCATGCCCGGCTAATATTTGTATTTTTAATAGAGACAGGATTTCGCCATGTTGCCCAGGCTCGTCTCAAATGCCTGGGCTCAAGAGAAATGCTGCCTCAGCCTCCCAAAGTACTAGGATTATAGGTGTGAGCCATTGTGCCTGGCTGTAGTGCGGGTTTTTGATCCAGGGTCAAGCAATAAAAATATTACTCTGCAAATAGTGTGCAGACTGGAAAGGGAAGTTCTCTGATTTTGCCACAGTATATAGACACAACATCATGCTTGCCCAAAGTATAAGAGATCAAGCACAAGAAGGATCTTTCAGTGATGGGTGGAGGGTGGGTCTCTGTTATTGTTGCTATGTTTTGTTTGTTTTTTAAGTCTATGTGTACCTTGGTTACAAATATACTACTACTTACCTTCTAGGGTTGTCGTAAGGATTGAATTGGTGAATATGTATTAAAGGCCTCAGCATAGCACTTGGTTTTTGGTAATTCAGAGTAGAAGGATTTTAGAAAGGGAGTCATAGTTGGGCTGGGCGCGGTGGCTCACGCCTCTAATCCCAGCACTTTGGGAGGCCAAGGTGGGTGGACCAAGAGGTCAGGAGTTCGAGACCAGCCTGGCCAACATGGTGAAACCCCATCTCTACTAAAAATACAAAAATTATCTGGGTATGGTGGTGGGAGGCAGATACTCAGGGGGCAGAGGCAGGAGAATCGCTTGAACCCGGGAGGCTGAGGTTGCAGTGAGCCAAGATTACGCCATTGTACTCCAGCCTGGGTGACAGGATGAGACTCTGTCTTAAAAAAAAAAAAAAAAGAAAGAAAGAAAGAAAGGGAGTCACAGTAAGCAAGAGAAAAGCTATGTGTATTACAACGTCCCCCTCAGAAGGTCCCAGAGCCCTTCCAGCTAGCACAAGGGAGACTCAGCCCATCTGGCCTCGCAAGTTGAGCTTTTAGCTCTCTTCCAGGATAAAGGGGCTGGTCAGGGTGTGGGGTAGAACAAAGGGAACCAGGGGAGTAGAAATGACTGAGAACATGAAGCAGAGTACAAACAATCTTTCAGAACACCAACATCAGACAAGCTCACTTAGACAGCACAAGGCCACTTCCTAATTTTGCTCAGGCACAGACAAAAATAGTCATTGTGTCATTCACAAAATTATAAGCATTCCTCCCTTGGCTAATATGAGTGACTGCTGCTTCTTTACCAATTATAGCTTTATTCTTGCTCTAGCGAGCCCTCTCATAGATAAGTTTTATTGACATAACCAATCACAAAATTGTCCTCACTTTCTGATATTGTGCAATCCAGGGAAAGCCTCTGCCTTCTTGGTTCCTCTTTAATAACTCCCAAAGCCCAAATCCCATAATGGAATTTTTCCAACACACTCTTATTGAGATGCCCCATGGCTCCCCTGGTGTATTTCTATCTCACTATGAGAAGTACACCCAACACCTCGTCAACTACAGGTGTGTTCTTGGAGGCCTTTGGGTGGAGGGCATTTATACCCTGTTGACCATGAGCACTTTCTTTTCCTTTTTCTTTTTGAATTTCTTTTGGAGATAGGGTCTCACTCTGTCACCCACGCTGGTGTACAGTGGCACCCTCATAGCTCACTGCAGCCTTGAACTCCTGGGCTCAAGGGATCCTCCTGCCTCAGCCTCCTGAGTAGCTGGGACTACAAACATGCACCACTGCACCAGGCTAATTTTTATAAAGACTGGGTCTTGCTTTGTTGCCCAGGCTGGTCTTGAACTCTTGGCTTCAAGCAATCCTCCTGCCTTGGCCTGCCAAAGTGCTGAGATTACAGGCGTAAGCCACCAACCATGCCTGGCTATGAGCACTCTGAATCCTGAGACTGAGTGTATTCATTGGGATTCTCCAGAGAAACAGAACCAATAGGATATATATATATATACACACACATATATATGAAATTCATATTTATTATATGAACTAATATACTAATATATTATAAATGTTTATATACATGATACAAATAAAATAACAAATCAGGTCATACCATTGTTGAAGCTGAGAAGTCCCAAGATCTGTAGTTAGCAAGCTGGAGACCCAGGAGAGCTGATGGTGTGGTTTCAGTCTGGGTCCAAAGGCCGGAGAACCAGGAGAGCTAATAATGTAAGTTCTAGCCCAAAAGCCAGCAGACTTAAGACTCACGAAGAGCCAATGCTTCCCAATGAGTCCAAAGGTGGGAGAAGATTCTTATCCCAGCTCAAGGCAGTCAGCAGGAGGAGTTTTTTCCCCCTAACTCACAGGAGGGTCAATCTTTTGTTCTATTCAGGCTTCAGCTGATTCGATAAGGCTCACATTAGGACGGACAATCTGCTTTACTCAGTCTATCAATGTGGATGTTAATCTGATCCAAAAACACTCTCATAGACACATCCGGAATAATGTTGGACCAAATGTCTGGGCACCCTGGGGCCCAGTCAAGTTGCCACATGAAATTAGTCATCACACTGTGGTTTGATGTTGGCCAAAGACCTAAAGAAAGACCTGGATGCAGCCAGCATGCTGAAGGTGTGGACAGTGAACAAACAGATGCTGAGATGAAAAGGACCCAGATGACTTCTGCAGTCTACGTCTGTTGCCTTGGCCCTGGGACACTGTGTTCTTATTTTTGAAAGTTTGTAAACAGAAGGAATTTTGTACAGGACCACAGCGAGAGGTGGCATGTAAGTGCTGGTTTGGAGCGTTATCTGCTCTCCCACATAGACTTGGGGACTTGGAGGCAAAGGGAGTATCTGTGGCCAGGAATCAGAGTCTAATTTCTTGAGGGCCCTGGACACAGTCCACAGAATGAAAGGAGGCTAAAGGGAGTCATTTGGGAAATCCGAATAGGAAATGACCATTCTTTTCCAAGAATTTGGACGTGACCCAGACAGGTCGAGGTTGTCCATCAAGTTGGTGTCATTTCCAGGGCCAGTTTCAGGGCTGTGCCACCTGGGCAGTCACACAGAGTCTATGTACAGGGGCCCAGGTTTTGTTGTCACTGTCTTGAAATTTTTTATATCTTTGAACAAGGGACTCTGCATTTGTATCTTGTACAGGAACCCAAAAATTGTGTAGCCAGTCCTGAACATGTGGTCTGCAGCCCTAAATGGTGACACCCATTCTAGATGTAGAGAAAGACTGATTCTAGAGTGGACTCATGAGTCCCCCGAGTCCAGGTATGGTGCCACCAGGGCACCCCTGGCTACCTCAGGTCAGGCTGGGTTAGACCATGACAATTGAGCCCCTGAAATTGTTTTTCTTTGCAATTAAATTGTTTTTAGTAAATTTAAAAGTAGAAATGTCAACTCTTCCTTCCTCTAAACCTTAGCACCTTGTGTGTGGCTCTCATCCATGCTGGAGTTGCGGGACGAAGATGGGAAAATGTGTTAAGAGTAGGGTGGAGCCAGGAAGTGGTCAGTGGGCAGACAGTGACAGTGGAGGAGGCCAGAGGTGGCTCAGGGAAGTCCTACAAGAGAAATGTGTGGGTGGTTCTGACCTGTCAGGAATTCCATCACAATTTTCCACATCCCTTCATATTATAATAGACTGGCTTCGTGCCCCACATTAGACCTCAAGATGCAGGAAACAGCAACATTCAAGCATTAGGAGAGAATGTTAAGTACCTGGATTTAAGCTAGTGAGTGTACTATTACTTGGATAGTTTAAATATGTGGTATACATATTTTTCCGTTTGACTTCATTACCACAGTATAACAACATTGTTTTCTACCAGTGTTACTGCACATGCATTATGGATTAGTTTTAGCAAGGTTTTCATGTGAAACCGGATTCTGGGTGCCAACTAACCAAACTGCAAATGCACTTTTGCAACACAACTTGTTTGTAAGCTAGGGCCATGCATGTTTAAAATTAGTAGAATACTGGATTGCGAAGTCCCAAAGAGTGACACAGCATGAATGCACTATATATATATATCCTTAGGAGAATTACGGAGGGAACTGGTTTCCCTAAGGGCCTCAGTCATATGCAATGATGACGTCTGGGGACATTTGCAGAGTTTGCAGAGTTTCTTTTTTGTTTGAGTCCATGAAACTGCATTTGACTCAGTGCCACTCTGTGAGGTGTCTGGAACCAGCTCTTGGTATATATTTTGACAGGAAACTCGGGGCCTCAGATAGAGACTGCCTGACCATTCTAAACACAGAGGGTGTGTGTGAGCTGAAGGAGCCATTGCACGGGAGGATTTTAGGAAGCAAGGCCAGGGAGCCTCCTGCTCTGAGCTGCCCTCCTCTTCACTGCTCTGGTCTCTGATGTTTTGTTTTTGACTGGTGTGTCTGGGCTCATGTTTTATGAGAAGACTCTCTAAATGTTTTTTCCTGCCTTTTCATCTGAGCTGGAGTTCACCCTGTCTTCATTTTCCCTCAGGAGGGATGTGGCAGGCAGGTGAGTGGAGTAACTTCTCAATCTGACTGAATTCTATCTTTTCAAAATCTATGCTCTTAGGCCACTCCCAGGTAGTTCTAGAAGAAGCACGAAGGGAGAAGAATTTTCCCCAGGCTAGACAGAATCTCCCAGGGCTGGAGAAAGATGATCTGTTGAGTAGGCTGAACCAGCGGGGGTGCGAACAGGAAATGGCTTCATTTTACTTTCTTTGTCTGTCTTGAAACATTTTTAGTTGAATTTCCATTCCTGACTCCTTAACATGTCAGGCTAACTTTTACTTTTAGTTTATAAACTTCCAGTGGCATTTAACTTAAAATGTCACCCCCAATCTAATCCTAACTCTTTCCATCTTCCCTGCACAGGGCACTCGTTGCAGCGTGGAGGCAGGGGTGTGGGCAGTCCTCTTCGCTCTCCCTCCTCCACCTCTCAGTGTGCCCCAGCAGTGAGAGGCCACATCTCTCTCCAGTCACTGACAACTCTTCAAAGAGCTCCCCTACTTGAATTTCTTTCCTTCTCTTTAACCTGAGCACGGAGCTGAAGGTAGTGGACCAGTTTAGTCGCCTCAGTTATGTGGAGATGCTTTTTAGGATGTCAGGGTGTGGAAGGGAAGAAGGAATAAGTAGAGATACACACACACACACACACACACACACACACACACACACCCCACAGTGCTCTGTGGAGTCCTGACACCTGCGAGGTCTGCACTGAGCTGCTTGGCAGTCTCCAGAGAGATGGATGGACCCCAGAGAGGAGAGGCTGCCAACCAGAGACCATAAGCCAGATTTGGTTGTCGAGACCAATGTCTTGTTTAGCATGTTGTTATAAACAATTTGAATGTCACTCCAGTTTGTCATTGACCAGTGCTTCTTAGATCCCGGGCCTCTGCGGGCTTCACTAATGTCCATTCACATCCTAGTTTCTGCTTGGGAACTTTGACCAGAGGCTGCCTTGGCCCAGATTCCCACTCCTGGGGGTACTTGGGGCACAGAGGCTGCCAAGGAACCTGGGACCTGAAGGGCCATTTGAGGGCAAGGACAACAGCTAGTTATCCCTCAGTACATACACATACCCTGGCACTATGTAAACTGGGGAGGGGAAGAACATTCCAGCAAGGACAGCTCATGTCATTCAGCAGCTCAGAAGATCTGGGGCTAGAAGTCAGCTATTCATTTATCACTTGAAAAAATCAAGCAACTTTTCTTTGCAGTAAACTTGTCTTCAGTTAGTGAGAGAAAAAAATTTAGAAGGTAAAATTAACAATTTGTCAAGTTATCTTATTTCTCACATTATCTCTCAACTGTCTTTTCGAACATCTATTTTTGCTGTCATCTTCATCATTATGCACAGTCACTGCCTCTAAATAACTGGATGTGTTTGTCCATTCATTCTTTCAGCCATTCACTAAAACCAGGTGGCCACCGCCTGTGTGTGATGGGAACTTAGGACAAAAACAGACAAACCAAAATACAAAAATAAAAAGTCAGACAGTGTCTCTGCCCTGGACAAGTCTATAGCTGGAGGAAGGACAAGGTGTGATCTTTAGAAACACACTTGCCGTGGCCACAAGCAGACACACCCTAAATCATGGCCTTCTGCTTCTTAAACTGGAGCTTATTTATTTAATAGCACCTCAATGTCATGTGGATGCACTGGTCCAGTCCTCTGCACCCCCAACTCCCCATCAAAGGGAGATGGGGGATGGGGAGGTTTGAATCAGAACTGGTGTGTCTCCGCCTGGGCAACAGAGAGAGCCACTTGAAAGGGTGGCTGTGTGTATATGAATATGTGTGTGTGTGAAAACATACGCATATATTTGTGTTATGTATGTGTAGATGTATGAGAGTGTGGTTTTTATGTGTGTGTACATGTGTATGCATGTATGTGTGCTATGTATATAAAGGTGTGCATGTATTTTGTGTGTGTGTGGTATATGTATGTATGTGTATTGTGTGTGTGTGTACACCTGTGTAAGATGTGATGCCAAGTCTTGGGACAAGCAGGGGGAGCTGAGAGCTAAATACTTCTTAGTCCCACAGCACAAAATTGCAGTCAGAAGTGGGGCTGGGGGCACTGTGGCCAATAGTCAAGACTGGAGCCACACTGACAGGACCAACATTTCCCAGGGGGGCTCTGAAAATGGGATTCCTTCTCACTGTGCAGTGTCCCTGATAGCTGAGATCAGCTCTTGGCTCTCTTGGAGGGCCTGGGGATGGCTGAGCCTGAGCTGTCTGCATTCTGTAGGGCACAGCAGGGAACCTGGGCTGGAAACCCTGGCTGAGACAGGCTGCCCATTCCAAAGGCATGACGAAGTCACTCCCATGCGTGGGGCCATGAACCCGGGGCAAGAAGGGAGGGTTCTGAAAGCATTACAGGCCTCAAAAAGTTTTCACCCAGTGGGGCAAAGGAACCCTGGGGCTGCTGGGACCTCCAACTTTGCTCCTCCTTCGTTGGGATACTATCTGAAACTGCCTGGCTCCTAGTCAATAAAGCGAACACAAGAACAACTGCCATAATGCTGGATGGAGTGACAGGGAGCACCTAAAATTCAGTGTTATAAAATACAGGGTCAAGTTATGAGGAAATAACTGGGTAGTCAGGGGTGGCTTGTGCAGCCAACAGACAAGTTGAACCTGGCTCAAATTTATGCAGGGTGCATTCCTGCTGTGGGGAGAGGTTAACATTTCCACACCCTGGAAGGTGTGTGGGATGGCTGGTCTGGGAGGGGCAGGAAGCTTAGCTTGTCAAGAGGCTGCCATGAGACTACCATGATTATCTATGACATAGGCGTCCCAGAGTCACCCCAAAGCCTATGTGTATGACAGACACTAACATTCAATTTCCTATTTGCTCAGATGTCACCCTGTGAGAGGCAAGAAAAAGGAATACGTATTTTGACAGAGACCAGTTTCCCTCTGTGAGACTGTCCAGATGGGACCTTCTGGTCTCTGGGGTTACCTCATGATATGAGCACCCAGTATTATAGAGCGGTCCTGGGTTCACACTTGGTGACCCTGATCAGGTGAGGTGACGGTGGGAAGGTCTATGTGAGTTATTTGTGGTGTCCCCCGTGCATCTCCCTCGAAGTCAAGGGCTATTTGCCTTTGTAGCCTGTGATGGAACTGGGAGCCCATAGCATAGCTGGGGTGTGTGAGGTAGTGAGGGCAAAAGACCCCTCCATAACATGGGGACTATGGGCCCCTCTGCAAGAGTGACCTGAGGATGAATGTGGCAGTGCATGTGACATGTTGGGCAAATGGCTTGGCACATAGGACATGCTCAGGACGTAGAATACCTGGGCAATTTTGCAGGCTTATTTCTCGAGCCGAACTGTGGCCTCACCTAAACTTAATCAGCCTGTTGAGCCATCATAATAGTAGAACTGCTTATATCAGTGGCATGAAAACATGACTTCCTGCTACCCTTTGTGAAGAAGGAGGAAGAGTTTGAGAATGCTCATGATCCTAAATTTCAGGTGCGTTTTCGAATAATTTTGACATTATTTACTCCTTTCCTAATAATCTTACAATCTTAAGACTTTAAGCAATTCCAATATGGGAGTTGTAGTTATAGGACATTGAGTTTGGTCGTTATGGGAGTTTTGCATGAAATAAGTGATACATTTATTAATAAGATACAACTGCCTTGAGTGAAATTACATGATTTCTCCCCAAGGCTCCCATTTGAGTTGGTTGTTCTCCTTTGTCATGAGATTACTTCAAGTGTCTATACCCTAAGGTGGTGTAAAATTTCAACCTGCATTGCTTCTGGATGACCTTAACACCTCAAAGTCCATCAGCAGGAAACCAAGGGCACAGTCAAATTATTAAAATCTGTGGAGAGTTCAATGAAGTAACAGTTTAGAAAGGTTTGGGCTGGGTGTCAGGAGATCACAAGGGAGCGAGGGGACTAAATATCTTGAATCCACTCTCCCTCACCTATTTCCTGCTGAGTTTCCCCATTGGCTGAACCCACCTGGGCACCAGAGGGCAAGAGAGCCCTTGGTCTGTTCATCTGGATAGTTCTTGGGCAGAAAACAGGGGAGAACATCATTTGATAGGGGAAGGAGTGTTTACCAATTTCAGATATACACATGTGGGATAGAGAATTGAATGAGCTGGGGTATGAAAAATATAAGGGATGACTCCTAAAGAAAAACCAAAAAAAAAAAAAAAAAAACCCCGTGTTTCATGCTGGGCAGATCTATGCACACCTAACCTAACTCAGACTTAGGCTAACAGTTGGCCTCCAGGGACTCAGTAAGAAGGGGATAACCATGCAGGCACATGGTTGAGCTGGCTTTCTCTGGGGCAAGAAGTGAAACTGTGATGTCTTCCCCAACACCCTCATTAGGGCTGGGCTCTGTGACTGAGAGAGTTTCCATCTTGCCCATTCTCTGTGCCCAAAATACTCACCGTCCCTTTTGACTCCTGATTGCCAAGACCTGGTGTGACCCAATGCTGAGCCAGCCCAGGTCACAACAACACTAAAAAAGATCAAGAAGGCAATAGGAAAAGGAGAGAAAGGGAAGAGAAACCAAATACCCCACTCACCTCAGCCAAGGCAGTCCCACAAGTACACTCAAATAGACATTCAAGGATATGTACACGAAACAACAAGAATCAGAAAAATAAGGAACTGGAAAACAGGGAGATGAGATGAAGAGACTTCATGGATTTTGATGATAAACGTATATTTTAGTAACTGTTGATAGCTTGGGTTTAGGCCATCAGAATAAATGTTCACTGCCTTTTGAAATACTGACCAACTCTCCAACAATAAAAATGACTTTTCTTTGGGAGGTTGAGGTGGGAGGATTGCTTGAAAACAGGTGTTTGAGACTAGTCTGGGCAACATAGCAACACCTCATGTCTACAACAAAATTTTAAAAAGAAAAGAATGACTTTCAACCTCTATATTTATTCTTGAAATCAAGGCATATTTTGTTAGTGAGTTCTAAAGACGTTTTTAATAGTATGTGATAAAGCAAATCAAAGTGTGGGTTTTTTTTTTTGAAATTTATTCAAGTAGGAGTGATTCTGCCTGGGGGCAGTTAATATTCACTTGGAAATATATCTGAATTGGACCCTGGTGAATTTTCAGGCCAAAGGAACAGCATGAGGCCTGGAGCATGGACTAGCATGTGGTAGTGGAGGCTCAGCCAAGACAGCAGTGAGTCCAAACCTGCGCCCAGAGGAAGCATGGGCAGTGCCAAGGCTGGAAAGATGAGCCTCATAAAGTGTGAACATGGTATTTGCTTTCTCTGCCTCATGGCAGAGTATAATGAAATAGAAGTAAAAATGCTTTGGATATTAGGAGACACTAACTTTTGTCATATACGCTTTTAGAATTTTCATTGAAAAATCAGGTCATTTTGCCATTAAGAACGCAGACCTGACATATAACATGGGCAATACCTTAGGAGAGAAAGTCGTATATGAAAAGACATTCTCCCTGGTATTTGTTTTCCAGTGGAGCTGCTGCAGAATAAGCAGGCATCAGGAAATTGCATCGGGAATTCCTACACAACGTGCTATGAGGCTGCTCTTACAGCAGTCAACCGCATATCAGGTGCTCTGAGGCAATATGAGAAAAGCAGCTTATAATCTAGTTAGAAAAACATTCAAGAACCAATGAGAAAATAGCATAAGGTGGTGCTTAACAAGGGGCTCAGTGGTGTAGTTCTGGCTGTCAGGGTGACAGGAATTTGGAGAAAGGTCTGTGAGGTGTTGACAGAGTCTCAGGGAAGTTAGATGGATGCCAGCTGGGCCTGGAAGGGTGGAGCAAAACTGAAAAGTGCAAAAGAGGGAATATGCTGTTTGAGGGGTGGAGACCATGAGTGGCAGAGGAAGGGGTGAGAACCAGCTGTGCTGAGGGCTCCTGCCTGCCCAAGGGTCCTGAGTGAGGGGGCTGAAAACATCACTAAGTCATCTACAGTAGTACTCATCCTCAGGGGCTACTGGTTTCTGAGAGATTTGGGTTAAATGTGAACTCAGCCCACCACTAGAACATCATTCAGATGCCAGCTTCATTTTCTTTGTGAGCTAACAGTGGTGATTAAAAATAATGACACTAAATACTGTTGGTAAGGATGTTGATGCTGACAACAGCAATTGGAATTGTCAGTTGTTGACATTTCCTGGATTATTATGGTTATTTTAAAATAACAACCAGAAAGCCTTGAAACAGCCATAGATATCTGCACTGGAAAATTCAACCAAACACTTATGGAAGAAATAATACATAATATATAAGTCTTCCAGAAAATCAAAGAGGAGAGAATACTTTTCAACTCAGTCTATGGGGACAGCATTACCCTAATACCAAAAGCAGACACAAAGACATGACAAGGAAAGAAACTACAGACCAACATCTCTCATGAACATGGATGCAAAAACTCATGACGAAATTGCAGCAAATTAAATCCAATGTTACTACAAGGGTAATATATTATAATCAAGTGAGATTTAACCCAGGAATTCAGGGTTGGTTTAACATTCAAAAACCAATCTAATTTGCCATATTAACAGAATGAAAAGGAAAAAGTATATGATATCCTTACTAGATGCAGAATAAGCATTTGAAGAAATCCAACCTCCATTCCTTATTTAAGACTTTCAGCAAACTAGGAACTTCCTCACTTCATAAAGAACACCTACAGAATACCTGCAGCTAACATCATACTTAAAGGTCAAAGATGAATGCTTTCCCTCTAAGACTGGGAGGGAGATAGGGATGTCTGTGCTCATGGCTTCTATTCAGCATTGTACTGAAGAGTCTGGCCAGTGCAGTGAGCAAGAAAGAAGGAGCAGGGCTTTGATTGGCTCAGGCCTGGCACTGAGAAAAGGGGAGAGGTCTTCCAGGAATGCCTCTGATGTTCTCCAGCACACGACGGGACATCAGATACATTGCTGATGCAAACCAGCAGGGCCACTATGGAGCTGTGTGACTTTAAAACATCCTTTAATCTCTTGGAATCTGTTTCCTAAATGATGGAGTGAGCATAATAGTAGCCCACTGGCAGATTTGTTGTGACGCTTAAATGGAGTAAGATTGGGTCAAAGTGCTTTCAAACTGGAAAGGACGATTCCAGTGTTTGGATTTGTTACAGTCATACTGAGTGACCAGGGGAGCAATGGGATCCATTGTGTATGTAACAGGGGAGGTGTGAGGATTTGGGATTTGAAGACCGAGGTCTAGACTAGGTGCTCAAAGAGGGGCTGGGGGTCAGGCTGGAGATGGGGACTGACACCTGCTAAACTGTAGCAGGACCCTGGAGCATGCTGTGCAGGCAGCCAGCTTGGGTTGAGTCTCTTCTTCCCTCAGGTGGGGCAAAGGCATGCTGGTTAGCAAAAGGAAGGGGCATGGGACATGAGAATCCTGGATCAGATCTGACAGCAGGTGTACCCTCCTTACCGTTCTGTTCTCTCTCTGTTGGCTTTTACAAGCTGTTTCCATCCTAAAGACTTCTCCTGGCTCAGAGGAAAGTGATCTGACAAAATAACTCAAAGTGGGACACCAGGGATTGGCAATTAAACACTCAACCTCTCTGCGGGAGTATCTGCCTTTTAAGAGGCCTCAGGGTCAAGGCTGTGCCTACAGTGGCTCTCCAGGAGTTTGGAGAGGTGCTGGGGCTCCTATATATAAGGTATTTTTGGTGTTATTCTTCTGTACGGAGTCCCCTCCTCCCATACTGAGTTAATTGCCCTACAGCAGGGGGGAGGGGAAGTGGAAGAAAAGCCCTCATGACAGAAGGAGGCTTAGGAGGAAGGACCATATAAGCATGAGGTGAGGCTGGGGAGAGTAAGGGCAGATAGAGTAGTTTCATAATCCACCCATAGCTGGCCACAGGAAGAGCACCCAGTGATACAAAAGCCAGCTCATCTGGCCAGCCCCACAGGGAATGGCCAGGAGGGCTAAGGGCTAAGGAGGACGACACCGGTGATTGTGATGTGTGTGCATTTGTTAGTGTGTGGCTGGGCATCTGGACGGGTGGGAGGAAGCAGATTTCCTTTGCTCTTAGAATGAGTACCTGGTGAGGTCTTTGCTTGAAGGATAGAGTGAAAGCATTCAAATATTTAATTGAGGAATCATGAACCATTATGTTCTGGGACTTGGAACAAGCCCTTGCTCTGCAAATGGCTGCTTCGGATAATGAGAAACTAAAGTGGCTTGCTCTGGACACCTCTTGGTTTGACAAGTCCTCCCACATATCTTGCATGGTTTTGAGAAGTTGTGTCACTTCTGGACACATGACAGTTGTGTACTTTGGGGGCAGGGTGGGTTGAAGTTGTGGATCCTGGGAGCTTTAACTATAGAAAACAATAAGGAACAAAATAGTGTCCTGATGTTCTTTAGTTGTACTTTTTAAAAAATTCCAGGAAGGGTGAACAACCGGCAATCACTTTAGCTCTTGGTATCATCAGTAGCCATAGCCCTAGCAGTCCAATATCTGAATCCATTTTTGGGTTTGGAGACTTCAACGTTCTAAAAAGCAAAAATGTAAGATAGAAATTTTCCAAGTCTCTCTTGCTGTGAGGGCCTGAGCACAGGCTACAGGCTCCACCCACCCACCCAGTGGCCCACCTCAAATTTCATGCAGGAGAGCTGTGTGAGAAGGAGGCAGGCACAGCCAGCAGCATCCCACCTACCTTGCCCAGGCATGAAGGAGAAGGTGCATGTCATCCACGGTGGCTGTAGCACTGCCTCTGCCACCAGCTCTTTCACACTCTGACCATCCTGCCAGCTCAGTCTTACTGTCCAGAACAAAATGACTCCACTCTGAGACCAAGAACTCTTCTTGCAGATTTCTCTTGTTCTTTCCCACCCTTGTTTCCAAAGCCCTTCAGGTCGTCAATGTCCCTGCACCAATTAGATCTCTGCACTTGAAGCAGTACATCTATGGCAAATGTGTATATGTCTGTTGTTTAGTGTCCACCCAGAGCTGTCCTGGGCCTGTCACAGGGAGACACTAGAAAGTATGTGACAAAGGAAGCACTTCCCGTGAAAATCACAAAAAGAGCCAACACTTTCATAGATGAAAGTGGTCTTACAGATCATCACTGCCTTACAAGTAATAACTTCCTGGTCCAGAACAATTGCATCCTTCTCTTGAGGTTTTACCTGAGTGTGATTTCTGTTGTAACCCAACAGAAGGTTACCTATGTATGCTAAAAGATATGTATGCACAATGTTCAAAGCAGCTTCATTCAAAAGAGCCAGAAGACCCTGGAAACAACCTAAATGTCCAGCGGAAGAATGGTTACACGGTGGCTTGTTCTCACAATGGAAAACCATACAGCCAAGACAATGAAGTACTGCTACATGCTGCAAAAAGAATCTCATCCAAGACAGACACACAAGAATACATACAGTACACGACTGATTACATGTCGATAAATCTCAGAACTAATCTCTAGTGGTAGAAACCAGGAAAGTGGTAGCCTTGGGGTATGGTAGTCTTTTGGGATTGGCAATGGGCACGAAGCAGGGGCTTTTAGGTGCTGATAATGCTCTGTTTCTTAAGCTGGATTACCAAGTGTGTTTACTTTGTAAAAATTCACGTGGCTGTCCACTTATGACTTGTGCACTTTTTTTGTGTTATGCTTTAATAAAATGTTTACTTAAAAAATATCTGCAACTCAGATAAACAAAATTGGTTAGCTCATTTTAGAGATAAGGAAACTGAGGTCAAAAAAAGGTTACAAAAATTACCAAAAAGGCCATTAATCAGATCAGCTAAACTAAATTCTCCAAAGTCCACACACTGAAGCACATGCCTCTGGTCTTGGGACACCCACCCTGTCCCCACCAATACCTCACTCGTGGGTTTCTGTGATTATTTTAGACATATTGACATATTTCTAACACCTGTGGTGGTTGATCACTTCAGTCCACAACATATTAAAAATAGAAAATCTGTTACATGTATGGGTGTGATGTGGGAGATGTCTGAAGTCAGCCCTTTAATGGCAGAAATGAAATCAGAAGGCAAAAGCTCAAACTGCATACTAGCGCAGGGCCATTTAACACAGGGAGAAATGCCTTATCCACCTGCTCGAGAGGTCTCTTGCATTACAACAGCACACAAAAACTGATGTTCAGTTCACACTGACGATCCCCAATCCTTACAAAAAGTTCAGATCCTCAGTGCAAGTAGACGGAGAATGAACTAGAACTTTTCAGAAAGTACTTCACAACAGCGTCAGGGAATTGCAAAAGTGAATATGGGGTAAGGCAAGGGGCCAGAAGCCACTTTACACACAAGTCCAGGGATTGAGATTGAAAGAGCCAAGGCAGATGCTGAGCCAGGCTGGGACCCCCAGATCCCTGAGAGAACTGGGATGGAGGGTAGGGTGGCTAGACTGGGTCAGAACCCAGTCAACATTCAGGAGCCTCAATGTGAGAGATGAAAGGAGAGATAAACAGATAGGTCATAGGGCATCCTAAGTAGCTTGAGTCTTTCTCTATAGAATGAATGACTTTCTAAAAAACTGTGAGCACATTTCATCTCTTGTTCTTCCAAACAATGGCCATCTTCTTTCGACAAAGTGAGGGATGGGGACTGTCCCACTATCCTTTGGGTTCTCTTCAGTGCCATGCCAAGGAAGAAGACTGCTGACAGCCCTGCCTCTCATGGGTCCTTTGCCCAGAATGGGTCTCCCTCCCATGGCCACACCCTCTTCTGGCCCTGCCCCTGTTCCCAGGGCTGGGTCACACCTGGGAGCTGGACTGGTTAGCTCACCTACTTTGGGGCAGCAGCAGCAGCAATGTCTAGAGAGGGGTGCATGTGGGATATGCACCCCTCAATTTCTCAGTCTTTGGGGATTTCTTGGTGAACTTAGACAATGAACATCTCTAAGCTTCCATGTTGTCTCTGTTTTATTCCATCAGTGAACGTGCCCAAAGCTTGTGGATTGATCTTCTCTGATACTATCTTAAGGTACAACTGACAGAAACGAGGTGTCACATGTGAATAAAAACAAACAAAACAAGCAACACAGCAGCGGGGTTAGGAACCGTGACGCTGGGGAAAAGAATCAAAGCAGACTGACAATTTAAGAAGGCAGGTGTTGTCACAGCCTGGGGATTAGCAAATTTGAGGTTTTGAGAGAGAAAACAGGAGAAACAGTATCAGAGATGGGAGAATTATAGTAATTACAATTGTTTTCTTTTTCTATGGCATGCACAAACAGTAAGTGTTAAAACAATAATTCACTTTAAATAATGGGGTGGGACCTCTGGTAAGAGAGGAGGGGACGACCAGTGCCTAGAAGGGGATTCACAAAGGTGGGCAACAAAAGAGAGAAAAGTACCATCCTGGGAGCAGAATCCTGCCTTTCACAATGGAAGGCAAGAACCCCACTATTTGGAAAGTTCTGCGTCAGCCTTTCTGGGCCACATTTGTAATGTTAAATTGGTGTTTACTTAACAGGCATGGATTTAAGAAGTAATTCCAGTAAGCAAAATGGCCCTTAACACTATTTTCTCTCCTTCAGACTTTGCACAGCAGTATTATCTGTTGAGGTCAAACTTCAGAGAGCAGATTGGATGAGTGTGGATGCACCAAGTATGTCTTCCTACTGTATAAGACCTGCAGTGCCCAACTCGAGGGTTGCCATACATACACACAGTAACCACAATAAAGGGTGCTTCTGGACTTCAGCTGTGCCCAACCTGTCCAAGCAGATGTGCCACTCGGCACTGCCATGAGGTTTCTCACGGGTCCCTTCTCAGCTCTCTCTCTAATGGTACCTTTAAAGGGTGGCTTTTCCAAATCTTCCTACGACCCTTCCCAAGCCTCTACCACTCTGCCTCCACCTTGCAGGGGTTGCTACCTGTTACTGAGAAAACCCAGGCTTAGAGATGGAAATCACATCAACTTTCTACCATCTCAACTGGATCTCCTCCTGGACCTGCCTTCCCCTCTCCTACTCCAGTTGTAAAGGAGGCTGGAGTTCCATGCAACTGGCTTCTGCTCCTCATCTGATATCTTCCTACTTAACACTCTGAGCACAGGATGCAGGTGACGCACAGTGTGGGCAAGAAGGCCCTCTTCTGGCTCTACCTTTCCACACTGAGCAGAGTGAATAGGGACACAGGGAAATGTGTTGACCCAAAGTCCACAGTTCCCTCCTTTTAGAACATGCTCTGGTGCTTGGGACCCCAGAACCTCACACTCAATCGGCCCTGTGCCCCCTGGGAAGGCCCCTGTGGACCTTGTCCTGGGGTTTGATGTATATCCCCAAAGGCTTGAGGGGTGGTCAAGAGGTTTCCACAGGTGTACACACATTTCCTCCAGATGCCCTGAGGAGTAGGCGGGGAAAGGGAGGGCTCAGGGCTGGAACAGCTCTTCCCACCCTACCATATTCTGAGCAGAACTCCAAGAAATCTGAGCATTCTAAGTTCAACTCTGGCCTTCTGAGTTATAAAGATACATTTGCCAAGATAGAAGGGGAGAACATATTTTATTTTACATGTTATTAGCTTGCTTTGTACACTTAAATATCAAGGCATATGGTAGGTAGGCCTCCATTTGTATTTTTGCCCTGAACCCTGGAAATGTCATGGTCAGGCCTATTTTCAACCACTCTTTCCAGCTTTTAAATATTTCCATGCGGCTGTCAGGCAAGACAGAGCAGGCAATGAAGTGAGCAAAGGCCTCTTCCCAGCATCCACTGGCCCGAGCTCTCTTCTGCTCTCTCTATTAATACTGATTGTTTACAATGAGGCACTTAGCAGATTGCCACCGAGGGACTGCAATACTCTGAAAACAGCAACAAAGAAGAAACTGTGTCTGCCCAAGTGAGCCTATAACCCACAAACACTTACAAACGATATACTTTGGTCTGCGATGGAGAAAATACAGGCTACTTTGGGAAGGTTCCTCAGAGATGGTGTTCCAGGAATGAGCGCTGCTCTCACACTCTTGAGAGGACTGCCACTGGTCTCTGAGGATTCCATCAGCTTCTCACTGCAATGGGTTTGTTTTCAACTGCACATCCCCAGAGATCAGGGTAGGCAGTGCACACTGAGCTGCCTCTTTCAGTATCTCGGAGTTGGGGGATTTTGAGGATCTTGACTGCAATGGCTTCAAGGTTTCTTCCCTTCATCAAGGAGTCCCATATCAACTGAAACAGCCATTTTCCATACAGTGAGCATGACTAGCACACTTCACACAAGGTGTCAAGAGATGAGCAGTGTGTCTTCCATGCAGTAGCATCATGATCCCAAATGTCTACCGTGTTTGCTGAGATTTTTGAGAGACAGTAAATTAGGCACTCTGTGTCTCAAGTCATACATAGTAGCTTAGCAGGCATGTTATTCATTCTTAATCATTGTCTTAACTAGGATCAAGACTCTGGCTGCGGCTGTGGCCGCGGCCGCGGCTGCTTAACTGGTACACCCCAGTCAGGGCATCAATGTCCCAGAGAAAGCCCCAGCAGCCTTTGCCAAAGGAAGTATGGCGTTGGTGACGGACACAGAAGCTGCAAATACTGAGAAGGAAGCTGAAGAGGAAGAGCAAGGGAGGGCTCACAGTACAGCAGGGGTGAGACACACTCTGCAAGTTTTCAGGAACAACTGGGGAGGGAACTTAGGGGAGCCTTAGGCCCTGTCTCAACACATAAGCTAGCAGAATGTTGGGTCATCAGTATTAATTTATCTTTACCAATGGACAAGGAAACCCATGAGTTACACATGCAGCAAGTGTACGGGATCCTGGTATGTGCCAACACTGGGCAGTAACTGGCACTACCACGGTGGGCGTGGGGCAGGTCTCTCAAGCCGATGTCCTCCAGCATTTCTCCCACTCTCCTTGTTGCTGTCATCTGTTGATGCTCTGTCACTCAATCCCTGATGACTCTGGCAACTGCCCACAGGAAGCTTAAGTCCAGCTGAGAAGACAAATAGAAAATCTTTCCTCCCCTATTAGACTGAGGGCTCCATGAAACAGGGATTATTCTATTTTGTTTGCTCTTGTCTCCATCCTCTTAAATTAGCACATAAAAGACACTTAATAAACCAGGGCATGGCAAGTGCCTCTAGTCCCAGCCACTTGGAGGCTGAGGCGAACCCAGGAGTTTTAGTTAAGCCTGGGCTACATAGAAAGATCCTCCAAAAAAAGGTGATCAATAGGGATTAAATAACTGAGAGAGACTGATGGGAATGTGGAACCAGACCAGAGGAGAGGGAACACTGAAAATACAGCATGTCAGCCAAGATAGGAAGGGTGTGTGGAATTTAGTGAGAGCGGAGGAGGGTGAGGTTGGGAGAAAAGCAGCTTCCAGGCAGGAGGAGCAGTGTGTCAAGGCCTAAGGGAGGAGGGGCACAGCTGGTTGTTGGAACTAACAAAGGTGAAAACTGAGCACGAATGCAGGGACCTGGGACAGAGGCAAGCTGGAGAGACGGCAGGTCTCTAAGGACCTGTGGAACTACCTTATGGACAATGGGCTTCATTCTAGGGACCACGGGAAGCCACTGGATGGTTTCAAGCACGGGGTGTGATCTGAAAAATGCACATTTGTATCTTCAAAGAAATCATCTGGAATCGCATGTTGGAACTGGGTTGCAGGGACCAAAGATGGAGGCAGAAAGAGAACGCATAAGGCCACTTTGCAAGTCCAGAGACAGATGGTGGCTGGAATACGGTTATGGTGTGGAGTGGAGGAAGGGGAGGAGTCAAGGATGACTCCCAAGTTTTGGTCTGAAGAACTGGTGGCTATTCGTGGCATTCGCTGAGACAGGAAACACTGAAGGAGGAACCTGTTTTAGAGGAGCAGAGAGGATGATGAATTCTGTTTTTGCCATGCGGAGTGAAAGATGCGTGTTAGCATCTGAGTTTACACTAGGGAAAGAAATTTTACATCCGGGTATGCTTTTTTTTTTTTTTGACAGAGTCTCCCTTTGTCGCCCAGGCTGGAGTTCAGTGGTGCAAGCTTGGCTCACTGCAACCTCCACCTCCCAGGTTCAAGCGATTCTTGTGCCTCAGTCTCCCGAGTAGCTGGGGCTACAGGCTGGCACCACCACGTTTGGCTAATTTTTGTATTTTTTTTAGTAGAGACGGGGTGTCACCCACGTTGGCCAGACTGGTCTCGAACTCCTGACCTCAAGTGATGCACCCACCCCGGCCTCCCAAAGTGTTGGGATTACAGCCATGAGCCACCGTACCTGGCCTTGGGTATGCATCTTTGGAGAAAGAGCCAGATAAGGGATGCAAATCTGAAAGTGGTCTGCATTTAGATGGTAACTGAATCCCCAAGAATTGGTGCAATGGCTGGGGAGAGCATCGACTGAGAAGGGCAGAGGGCCTTGGACCAAGCAACAAGGAACTCTCAATATGGAAGGATTCTGCGGAAAAGCCTGGTTTCAAACCTGGCTGATCGCTAGAATCACTTGGGAAACTTTTAAAACGTGAATCTACAGGTGCATGTGACTATATATTTTGAAAAACCTGTAGTAGCATTAGAGACCATTTGGTAACAGAAGACTGGCTAGGAAAGAGGGAAACAAAAAGATGGTGATGTTTCAGATACCAAGGGAAGAATTTCAGAAAGAAAGGAATCAGACAAGATCAGGACTGAATTTAGTAACAGGAAACCAGATGGCGGTGCATCCACTTGTCTGACTTTTTAAAAGTAGGGAGTTGGTGTTTGAACTCAATAAGGGATGACAGGAAGCAGCCCAGCAGGTCCCCCTGTGCTCACGTGCACAGCGTGAGGACAGGGAAAAGGAAGGGGAAGGAAGGAGTCAGATGGCAGAAAGCTTTTCATTGGAAGTAGCATCCGAACGGAGGCAAAATGGATGGTAATCAGGCAAGGAGCTAAGCATTCCTAGGAGAGGAAATACAGAAACAAAAATATGACAAGCTAAGAAAATATGTACACTCTAGGAAATAGTCCTTGGCTGGAACACAAGGAATTAAGTGTTGGGAACCAGGCAACAGAATGGGGCACAGCCCAGTTTTTGTTGTTGTTGTTTTGAGGCGGAGTCTTGCTCTGTCGCGAGGCTGAAGTGCAGTGGCACGATCTCTGCTCACTGCAAATCTCCCGGGTTCAAGGGATTCTCCTGCCTCAGTCTCCTGTGTAGCTGTGATTACAGGCGCATGCCACCATACCCAGCTAATTTTTGTATTTTTAGTAGAGACGGGGTTTCACCATGTTGGATAGGATGGCCTTGATCTCCTGACCTTGTGATCTGCCCACCTCGGCCTCTCAAAGTGTTGGGATTACAAGCGTGAGCCACCGCGCCCCGCCCAGAGCCCACTTATTAAGGAGCTTGTATGACAAGCTAAAACGTTCTTACCCTGAAGGTTAAAAAAAAAAAAAAATTTACCCTGAAGGTAAAAGGGCCCTGAGGAATGTAAGAAAGTAAGTGGTATGATTATATTTGTAATTTAGAAAGCCCATTCTGGCAGCCAGTATGAAGGATGGTCTGGGGTCAGGAATGGATTAGGGGAAGATGGCGGCCGAAACTTCCACCTGGAGGCTGTTGCTGAGATGCAGACATGGGACACAGATTCACCAGGGCAGGAGGAGTGAAGGAGAGAAGCGCGCTGAGGCGGTGCGGAATGGGAGGAGGTGGGGATATTAGTTTGCTTAGGTGACTGGCTTGTTGGAGGTGAGCCCTTGAGTTAAAGAATGAGGAAAAGACTGGCTTTAGATAAGGATAAGTAAGGATGGAGATGGGGTGTGGGAAAGAACATTCAACACTGGTAGGTTTATTCCTTTCTCCAAAGGAGAAAATACGTCAGTAACAGTATTGCTAGTTCCCCTAACTGCTCCTTCTCTCTCACCTCTAAGTCACTGGGCAGCCTGTTTACTTCAAATATCAAGACTAATATAGATCAGCTTCCTATAGTCAAACATAGTAGCTTCCACCAATCACTGCAGGGAGTTAGTTCATTCGTTAATTACATCATTAAAAATACTTATAATGCACCAATGACTTGCAAGGTACTGTGACTGGGGGAACTGATAAGTGAACAAGACATAACTGACCCTTCCCTCATAGAGATTACATTCTAGCAGGAGCCAAAAAAGATATTAATCATTGGATTATAAACCATTTAGTTATATAATGTCGCAAAGGTTCTGTAAAAATATAGGGTAGAATGAGGCAAAGAACAAGGCGGGTAGGGGGACCGAGGTTCCTAAATAGGTTTTAGTAGATCTATGACCTCCCTGAAATCTGTAAAATTTTGTCTGTATCTGTATACATTTAACGGGGTGGTGGGGAAGTGGGGGTGGGGGGCGGGGGGAGGAAGCAGAGATTCCATGCTCAGGAGTCTGTGAATCCTAAGAGATTAAGAACCGGCCGGGCGTGGTGGTTTACGCCTGTAATCCCAGCACTCTGGGAGGCCAAGGCGGGCGGATCACCTGAGGTCGGGAGTTCCAGACCAGCCTGACCAACATGGAGAAACCCCGTCTCTACTAAAAATACAAAATTAGCTGGGCGTGGTGGCACATGCCTGTCATCCCAGCTACTCGGGAGGCTGAGGCAGGAGAATCGCTTGAACTTGGGAGGTGGAGGTTGCAGTGAGCTGAGATCGCGCCATTGTACTCCAGCCTGGGCAACAAGAGCAAACTCCGTCTCAAATAAAAGAAAAAAAAAAGAGCGAGATTAAGAACCACTTTACCCTTCAAGTCCATCTGGGCACTATTTATATACAAATCTTTTCCGCGGGGAAGGCAGGGAGGGATAGAGGGGGAAGCCAGTAGCTTGGCGGTCTACTGAGAATGACCCCAGCTTTACGCTTACAAACATCGAAAGTAATCACTCTTCTATGTGAGAAAAGGCAACACACTCATTAATTTTTAAAAACGTAGTTACTTAAAAAGATTGGGAGATTTTCTATTCCTTATCAATGGAGATTTCCTGGCACGTGCCCCACCCAAGGCCCACGCCCAGAGCGCTCGAGTGGCAGGACAACAACCGCTGACATCTTCCCGTTCCGACGCCACAGGCTGCTCCGAGCTCCGCCTTTTAGATTGCACCGAGAGAAACCAGCGACAGCTTTGAGTCCAGGCCGGGTTTTCAAGCATCAAGACGGAAGTAAGAGCGGAAAGGAAGTTCCAGGGCCCGCGCTGGGAAAGAGGTGGGGGGACCTGGGGAAGACTCAGGGTGCGATGGCGGCGCAAATTCCAATTGTGGCCACCACTTCCACTCCGGGAATAGTCCGGAACAGCAAGAAGAGGCCGGCCAGCCCGTCCCACAATGGCAGCAGCGGCGGGGGCTATGGCGCCAGCAAGAAGAAAAAAGTGTCTGCCTCCGGCTTTGCGCAGGTACGCAGTCGTGCTTCCAGCCTGCGCGTGCGCGTCGCGGAACGGGATGGGGCGGGACGGAGCCGAGCCAGGGCGCGTGCGCAGTGTGGGGCGCTGCGCGTGCGGTCTCCGGTGTGATCGAAAGATGCTAGCCAGTGGAGTGAAGGACTACTCTTCCCCTTCGTTAGTACACATGGGCTTACAACGCCTTGTGTTGTAAGGAGAGAAGAGGAAGTAGGGAGGTTATTACTGACTTAGTAGTAATAGAAGGACTGCCTCTTCCCCTCGAGGTCGCCTTTAGCTTGAGGTTCAGGACTTCTGAGTGTCAGTCGTTCAGAAATGTGCGTGTCTTCCCCTCGTCCATTCTGCAGACATCTACCCAGTGTCTTTGAGGTGCATAGCGCCCTAATGTCCTGCATGGATGAATACAATATGTATTGATAAGTATGCTTTCTCTCATCCTGAGAAAAGTGCTTTTTTGACCCTGGGTTTCCCAATTCTAAAGCGGGTTTGGTCTTAACTCATGGACTTGTTAAGATTATGAAGTAATGAGTGTAAAGCACTGAGCTCAGCGCCAGGCCCAGACTCCAGGGCCTCTGAGCAATCTAGGCTCCGTAATTCCAGCAATGAATTTTCAGCAGGGAGTGGCTTGATTAGTGTTTTCTCTGGCTCCTGTATTTTATTCAAAGCGAAAAAGTAGAGAGAGAGTGTGTTACTTTGTGCTCCTCAACATATGGTGTGACACCGTTCACCCAGCCAGTCAGTGGCTGTTCTAGAAATCTTCTTGTTCCTTCTTCCGTAGGTGATTGGTAGTGCTTTTCTTCTTTAACCTTTTAATATTAAATACTTTGCTGTAGTGAGATTTACACACAGTACAATGCACAAATCTTCAAGAACACTGGCTCAACCACAGATTTTTAAGAATCCTGGCTCACGCCTGTATCCGAGCACTTTGAGAGGCCAAGCCGAGAGGATTGCTTGAGGCCAGGAGTTCGAGACCCGCTCCCCAACCCCCATCCAAATTTACAAATTAGCTGGGCGTGATGGTGCACGCCTTCAGTCCCAACTACAAGGGGATCACTTAAGCCCAAGATTTCAAGGTTACAGCAAGCTATGATTGTGCCATTGCAGTCCAGCCTGGGCAACAGAATGAGATCCTATCGCAAAAAAAAAAAAAAAGTACAGATCCAGTGCCCTTTTACATTTGTATACACCTGTGGCCACTGCCTGGATCAAGATAGCATTTCTAAGAGCGGGTGACCTTTTCCTGTGAGTACTGTCTTCCCTCCCTAACAGAGGTACCCACTATTCGGCCACCCTTCACAATAGACTGACTTTGGGTTGGAGCATAATGTAAATGGAATAATACAGGACAGTAGGGAACATACTCTTTTGCATCTGTCTAGGTTCCTTTTTGAGACAATGTTTTTGAGAGTCATTCATTCATTCAGTACATCTGTTGCATTGTATAAACATACACCTGATGAATATTTGAATGTTTACAGTTTTTGGCTTTGCGCAGAAGCTGCTCTGAACATTCTTGTACAAGTCTTTGTGTAGATAGATGCTTTCATTTCTCTTGAGAAGTAGTGGAATTGCTGAGTCAGAAGGTAGGCACACATTTAACTCAGAAACTGTTAAACAGTATTTCTGAAAGTAGTTGCACTGTTTTTGCATTCTTACCAGCAAAGTATGAGAGTGCCAGTTGCTCGAAATCCTCAACAATACAGAGCATTGTCAGTCTTTCATTGTCAGTCTTTAACTTTTAGCCATTTTGTTGAGTGTGTAGTAGTTATCTCCTTGTTTTAATTTTTTCTGATAGCTAATGGTATCAATCACTTTTCATAAGCTTATTTGGCATTCCAAATCTTTTGTGGAGTGCCTAATTATTTTTTCTAATTGGCTTTTTTTTAAAAAAAAATTATATTGATGTGTAGAAGAAGTTCATTACATTCACTTTCTTGACTAGACTCCTTTGCCAGATGTATGCATTGTGAGTAATTGCTCCCATCTGCGACTGGCATGTTTTGATAACCAGTTGTGCCAGGACCAAGGAATGTCACTAGGACATATGGGGAGGAATAATTGTTTCGACCCCAAAGGGAGCATTGATTAACTTCCACTACCACAAGCTTCTGAGAGTGATCAAATGCCTTCAGGAAACTGAAAATTCCCAGTAATCCAATATGGTGGAAATCTTAACTCTCTATTCCCTGTGGGCCTTTTTTTGTATCCAAGCAGCAGCCTCTGGAGAAGTTGGAAAGGGCAGAGCATTTCCTGAAATAGTGCCTTCTTTTGTCCTGACTCTCCTTTTCCCAACTGATATTTAACTAAAGGAGACAGGGTCTTCGTCTGTCACCCAGGCTGGAGGACAGTGGCACAATCATGGCTCACTGCAGTCTCGACCTCCCCGGCTTAATGGATCCTCCCAACTCAGCCTCCCAAGTAGCTGGGACGACAGGTGCATGCCACCATGCCCGGTTAATTTTTTTGTATTTTTGGTAGAGGTGGAATTTCACCACATAACCCAAGCTGGTCTCAAACTCCTGGGCTCAAGCAGTCTGCCCACCATGGCCTCCCAAAGTGTTGGGATTACAGGCGTGAGCCACCGTGCCCAGTTGTCTTAGATTTTTGCCTTGCTGTGATCCTTTCATTCTAGTTCCCTTTCCACAGTGTATAGGAAATAAGCAGGCATAAGCACAGTACCCCTGAGGGCTGCCGGGAATCTTCTTGGGGTCACCCTCATCTGTGTCACTTGCTCAACATTTCTGTTCTGTTTCAGTTCAGTTCATGTAGCAGTAATTTATTGTATTGTGTTTCTGTTCCATCTGCAGCAGTATGCTTAAAACATTTCAAAGGATTTTTGCTTGTCCCCACACTACCAAAAACATCCCAGGAGAGAATGACGTACATACATTGTATTTAGTTTTCTACTGCTGCCATTACAAATTACCACACATTTAGTGGCTTAAATAACACCCATTTAGTAGCTCATGGTTCTGTAGATCAGAAGTCCTGACACAATGCGACTGGGTTGACTCTGCTCCAGGTATCACAAAGCTGAAATCAAGGTGCCGGCCGAGTGTCTGAAGGCTCTGGGGAGAAATTTGCATGCAGGTGAATTCAGGTTGTTGGTGGAATTCTGTTCTTTTGGGGTGGCAGGATTGCGGGGCCCCTGTCTTCTTGCTGGCTCTCAGGTGTTGCCCATGTTCCCTGCCACATGGCCTTTTCCATTTTCAGAGCCAGCTATGGAGAATCTCCCTTGTGTCCAGTTCTTCTCATGCTTCAGATATTTCCGACTTCTCTTATTGCTGGCCCCTGGACTCAGATTTAAAAGATTTATGTGATTAGGCAGGGGATAATCACCATTTTAAAAAGTCAGCTGATCTGAGACCTTAATTGCATCTGCAAAAGCCCTTTGTAGCTGAACCTAGATTAGTGTTTGCTTGAATAACTGGTAGAAGTTGTGTGCACACCAGGGGCAGGTTACTTGCAAGGTGGCAGGGGTGTACTGGAATTCTACCTGTCACACAGATGAAACCATTAGGAAGATATAGTAATGTCTAACCTTGAGCCAAAGCTAATTCTAGGTAATTATAGGTGTTGGTGCCCTATTGTGGTGAGACACAGGAGGATGATTCATCAGTGCTGGTGATGGTACTCAAAGGAGAGGTAGGGAGGCAGAGGGATTTGAAGTTGGCTTGGAGAGGTTTGCTGGGGAAGGCATTCCAGGCTCAGAGCTGTGCACATTGTAAGATTAACCCGGGTTGCCCAAGGTTTCATTAGTGGGGAAGTGAGTGTTTTTCTATAAATGATTGTATTTCTTGAGTTAAAAGAGATTTTATAGGTCTTTCATCACCTACATTTCCCAATGTCAATAATTTTAGCTATTTTGATTCTTAAGTAAAAGCAAAGTATGTAAAACTTTAATGGAATTTTAAAATTTACAAAGCACATTTACATGTAGGACATTAGAGTGCTTTTTGAGATTGTTAAAGATAACTTGAATTATCATGAATTCTTAAGGTGGGTTTAACTTTCCTGAAATATGCTTGCTGTTTCTAAAGTAAAATTGAGTGCTTAGTTGAAATTTAAAGAAGTGTAGAAATTTAGATGCTTAGAAGTCCTGAGGAGTTGAAGGGAATATTTTTCATTAAAAGTATTCTGAGGAAAGCATTTATAGAAGCCTTCTTTACATCAGTGTTAGAAAATACTATTAAATAATTTAGTAGTACAAAAACAACTTTTTTTATCATTTCATCAAGATGGCTCTCTTTAGTTCAGCAGAAATTACTACTAATGTTCATGCTTGCTAAGGGGTGGTACAAATCATCTTAGAATCACAATTCTGTGGATTTATATTTTCAGCATAACAGTTGTTGATTAATAATGTTATGAAAGTGCAGTCTTCCTTTTACTCTGGTTGTTACTTTGAAGGGATTAATGTTGGTGGGTTGGGGAATAGATAACTGTGTTAAAGTGAAAGGAATAAGGATAAATAATAGTAATTAATATTTATCAAGCATTTACTACGTGCCACGCACTGTTCTAAGTACTTTCTTTGTACGATGCCATTTAATCCTCCAAACGACCCTCTGTGAATTGATCACTTAATTTTACAGATAAAAATGCCAAGGGCATAGAGAGGCTGTGAAAATTGCCCAAGGTCACACAGTGGTAGTGTCGGGATTCGAACCCACGCATGCTGTCCAGAGTCTACATTCTTTTTTCTTAACTGCCTCTCTTGATATCACTTTGTTACTTTATATATTAGAAGATTATTAATTAGATCTCTGGTATAACCAAATTCATGGTGCAGATAAATGCTTTTGGGAACAGTTTTACTGGATCAATATAGGGCAATTTAGGCTTTTCAAACGTGTATTAAAGTTGATAAAATGTACTGAGAAATCTAATTAACCTATAGACTGAGAGTTACTTAATAGCCTTTTCATTTGTGAAGCAGCTAATAAAACATCTAAAATGCAGAGGCAGTAGTTGCATCTTTAGAAGGATAGCGCAGATGATGAGAGAATCTTCTAACATTGGAGGGGTAGCCAGAGAATGCTGGACTGATTTGGTTTATTCATTGAAAAAACACTCATCCTACTATTCAACTTCTGTAAAACACAAAAGCAAAAATCCAACAAATCCTGATAATTTTAAGTCTTAAAAGTTATTCTTTTCTATTTTTAAAATTACCTTTGTTTTCATTTTTAAAGTTGACCTAAAAAGTCACCCAGTCTCCTTCCCCAACAACGATTATAATTTGTGTTTTCTACATGTAGATACGGTTTTTCATCATTGTATTTGGTATATAGCATTACGTGCCCCGTTTTTCACTTAGCATTATTTTGTGAACATTTCTGTATGTTGATAGTCTTCTCAATTAGACTTTTAAAAGTCAAATAGTCTTTTATGACTGTTGCCTGCATTATATTCCAAGGAATTAACTGCTCATATTTAATTGACTTTATTATTGGATATTCAGGTTGCCTTTTGAATTTTTGCTGTTTTAAATAACTCTAAGTAACCTTGCAGTTTTAGACCAGGGTCAGCTATTTGCATCTATAATTCTATGACATAGATATAACTTGACATTTGACTTTTCAGTAATAAGACAAAGGATATTTTTCTCCTTTCTTTATAACCACAGACAGAATGCCCAAATTATCCTTTAGTCTGAGTCAGAGTCAAGCACACTACTGCCTGGAGAGATGAAGCCATTGATTTGGGTTCTTCAGTTGGGCAGAGCAGAGCAGGGTGAGACCCGGGCCTTGTGAACTCCAGTCTGTTAGCCATAGGCGTGTGTTTCCTGAGTAGCAGGCTGGGTTTCTCTTCCCTGAGACTTACATCAGCTCTGTTAGTGCTGCAAAGAGGGGGCACCCCTTAGTGCTAGGCGTTCCTTCCTCTCCTCTTAGGGTGTTCATATCTTGGGGCGGGACAGTTCATCTTGTAAAGTCCTTAGTGATAACAGTGCTTTAGTAGCATGGAAATGATGCATCATTTTATCTTATTGCATCCAAGCCTCACAGACTTGATCTTCCCTTTGACTAAAGGTCTCTCTCCCTCTCATCCTGTTGTTAGTAGACACAAGAGTCTCAGCTTGGCTAAGCTGAGCAGAAGTGAAGAGTAAGGGTATAGTATTGTGGGGGTTGGGGAGAGGAAAGTGAAGCATAAAACCAGCTCTGGCCTGGGGCAGGGGTATCTCTGGTTAGAGAAGGAAGGGAGCCTGCCACAATCTCAGAAGCAGGAGGCAGCACGGGTATGATGTGACTCAGTTCATGCCAGAGTGGCTTCCTTTCTCTGCCCTGTCTTTAGCCTGACGTCCCAGTAGGGGTCTGGCAGAGGATGGAGTGAGCAAGCCGTCAGGAGGGGTCCCTTTCAAAAACCAGTGCTTCCGTGTGTCATTTTCATCCCCTTCTTGACTCTTCTCTAGCTTGCTGCCTGGAATGGCTGACTTAGACCTCTGGTCCTCTCTTCATACCACCCTCTCCTTACTCTCAGCAGATGTGCTTGTCTGCCTGAATCTAACGAGGGCGCCTGTCTGGCATTTTTCTCCCCCGTCTCCCTGGGGCCTTGGAACTAAATGCCTATGTCAGAAGAAACCCCTGTATTGCCTTCCTTTCACTGGGCACACAGCACCTTTGAGCTTCCTCACTGGGATTGGGGAAGTGGAATAAACAGAAAGAGAGAAATGTAGTATTTGGCCAGGCGCAGTGGCTCACACCTGGAATCCCAGCACTTTGGGAGGCCCAGGTGGGCAGACCACTTGAGTCCAGGAGTTCGAGATCAGTGTGGGCAACATGGTGAAACCCTCTCTCTACAAAAATACAAAAGTTAGCTGGGCATAGTAGTGCGCACCTGTAGTCCCAGCTACTCCTGAGTGGTGGCTGAGGTGAGAAGATGGCTTGAGCCCAAGGAGGTTGAGGCTGCAGTGATCTGTGATCATGCCACTGCACTGCAGCCTAGGTGACAGAGCGAGACCCTATCTCAACAACAACAACAACAAAATAATTTAAAAATGCCGTTTTTGAGCATCTCTGGAGTGGAAGAAAAAGCTAACTCCACTGCTTGAGGATAGGACCCTGGGAGCTGGCAGGTCTGTGGATGGTTCTGTAATCACGGTTGGAAGCTTGGGGGACTGCATTTTCCCCTGCCCTTCAGTGTGTCCTTTTTGCTCTTTAACAGTTCAGATTGTTTTTTTCCTCCCTGATGGCCACAGTATTATATCAGTAGTTATATTCTTTATGAGAAACTCAAACTATGAAGTTAAAACTTAAAGCATATCTGGCCCCAGGAAATCTCTTTCATAGCCTGTTTACCCTGAACTAGACCTGAAGCTGTCCCTAGTGGCAGTTTCTTTTTTTTTTTTTTTTTTTACTTTTGACATGTTGCTTACTGGGTAGCTCTCAGGGTTCTCTCTCTTGCTCATTTTATTTAGGCCACTCGTAGGCCCAGTCTCCTGACAGTCCAGGGCATTGAGTAGTCCTGTGGCCCACTCTGTGAATGGTTAGATGATTGGGAGAGTGGTTGCTTTCCTTCTGCTAATGCTGGTGGGTCTCCTAGGAACAGCTCACCCCATGTACCTTCCAGTGGGCCTGGGCTTTCTCCTTTGCCTTTGCACCACCACCTCCTGAAAGAGCAGATCACTTGTCACCCTTCCTGCCCTGCATGCCAGCTCCACCTTCGTTCTCAGGAACCAGGAGTCACGACCTCTGGCTCATTCGCAGCTGGGTGTGCCCCTTGGGGAGGCTTCACTTGGTCACTGTATTTTTTTTTTTTTAATCCTCTAAATATTTTAGTGTGAATTTCTTAAAACCAAAGTCATTCTCTTACATAAGGACAGTTAGGAAAGACTGCATATGGGGGAAGGATGAAGTGAGGGGCAGTCCAGACAGAAGAGGGGTGAGAACAGAGGAGGGCCCAGGTGCCCACATGCAGAGGCCCTGGAGAGGAGTGTAGGAAAGTAGTGAGGAGAGATTGTTCCGAATTTTATCAAATTCCGGGAGTTAACTGATGCAACACTGATATTTAATATACAGATTTTATTCTTGTCCGTTATCTGGTTCAGAATCCAATCCAGGATCACACGTTGTATTTAGCTGTATATCTTTTTAGTCTCCTTTAATCGGAACACTTCCTTAGTCTTTTTATCTTTTACGACTGATATGGTTTGGCTGTGCCCCCGCCCAAATCTCATCTTGAATTGTAGCTCCCATAATTTCCATGTGTTGTGGGAGGAACCCAGTAGGATATAATTGAATCTTGGGGGCAGTTTCTCCCATACTGTTCTCATGGTGGTGAATAATTCTCACATCTGATGGTTTTGTAATGGGAAACCCCTTTCACTTGGTTCTCATTCTCTCTCTTGCCTGCTGCCATGTAAGCCGTGCCTTTCGCCTTCCACCATGATTGTGAGGCCTCCCCAGCCACGTGGAACTGTGAGTCCATTAAATCTCTTTTTCTTTATAATTTACCCAGTCTTGGGTATGTCTTTATCAGCAGCATGAAAATGGACTAATACAATAAATCGGTACTGGTAGAGTGGGTTGCTGCTTTATAAAGATCCAAAATGTGGAAGCAACTTTGGAACTGGGTAACAGGCAGAGGTTGGAACAGTTTGGAGGGCTCAGAGGAAGACAGGAAAATGTGAGAAAGTTTGGAACCTCCTAGAGACTTGATGAATGACTTTGACCAAAATGCTGATAATGATATGGACAATGAAATCCAGGCTGAGGTGGTCTCAGATAGAGATGAGGAATTTGTTGGGAACTGGAGTAAAGGTGGCTGTTGCTATGTTTTAGCACAGAGGCTGACAGCATTTTGCCCCTACTCTAGAGGTTTGTGAAACTTTGAATTTGAGGGAGATGATTTAGGGTATCTGGCGGAAGAAATTTCTAAGCAGCAAAGCATTCAAGAGGTGACTTGGGTGCTGTTAAAAAGCATTCCATTTTAAAAGGGAAACAGAGTATAAAAGTTCAGAAAATTTGCAGCCTGACGATGTGATAGAGAATAAAAATCCATTTTCTGAGGAGAAATTCAAGCTGGCTGCAGAAATTTGCCTAAGTAATGAGGAGCCAAGTGTTAATCACCAGGACAATGGGAAGATATTTCTAGGACATGTCAGAGACCTTTGTGGCAGCCCCTCTCATCACAGGCCCGGAGGCCTAGTAGGAAAATACATTTCAGGTGCCTGACCCAGGGCCCCCTCTGCTGTGTGCAGCCTAGGGACTTGGTGCCCTGTGTTCCAGCCACTCCAGCCATGGCTAAAAGGGACCAAGGTAGAGCTTGGGCTGTGACTTCAGAGAGTGCAAGCCGCAAGCCTGGCCAGTTTCCACAGAGTGTTGAGCCTGTGGGTGCACAGAAGTCAAGAATTGAGGTTTGGGAACCTCCACCTACATTTCAGAGGATGTATGGAAATGCCTGGATGTCCAGGCCAAAGTTTGCTGCAGGGGCAGGGCCCTCACAGAGAACCTCTGCTAGTACATTGTGGAAGGGAAATGTGGGGTTGAATCCCCCACACAGAATCCGCACTGGGGCACTGCCTAGTGGAGCTGTGAGAAGAGAGCCACCATCCTTCAGAGCCCAGAATGGTAGATCCACCAACAGCCTGCACCGTGTGCCTGGAAAAGACACAGATACTCAATGCCAGCCTGTGAAAGCAGCAGGGAGGGAGGCTATACACTGCAAAGCCACAGGGGCAGAGCTGCCCAAGACCATGGGAACCCATTTCTTACATCAGTGTGACTTGGATGTGAGACATGGAGTCAAAGGAGATCATTTTGGAGCTTTAAGATTTGACTGCCCTGCTAGATTTCGGACTTGCATGGGTCCTGTAGCCCCTTTGTTTTGGCCCATTTCGAATGAAAGTATTTATCCAATGCCTGTACCCTCATTGTATCTAGGAAGTAACTAACTTGCTTTTGATTTTACAGGCTCATTGGTGGAAGGGACTTGCCTTGTCTCAGATGAGACTTTGGACTATGGACTTTTGAGTTAATGCTGAAATGAGTTAAGACTCTGAGGGACTGCTGGGAAGGCATGATTGGTTTTGACATGTGAGGACATGAGATTTGGGAGGGGCCAGGGCGGAATGATACAGTTTGGCTGTGCCGCCACCCAAATCTCATCTTGAATTGTAGCTCCCAAAATTCTCACATGTTGTGGGAGGAGCCTGGTGGGATATAACTGAATCATGGGGGCAGTTTCCCCCATGCTGTTCTCATGGTAGTGAATAATTCTCAGGACATCTGATGGTTTTATAAGGGGAAACCCCTTTCACTTGGCTTTCATTCTCTCTCTTGCCTGCTGCCATGTAAGACGTGCCTTTTGCCTTCCGCCATGATTGTGAGGCCTCCCCAGCCACGTGGAAATGTGAGTCCATTAAACCTCTTTTTCTTTATAATTTACCCAATCTTGGGTATGTCTGTATCAGCAGCATGAAAACGGACTAACACAATGACCTTGATACTTGAAGAGTACTGGCCACTTATTTTCTAGAATGTTCCTCAGTTTGGGCCTGTCTGATATTTCCTCATGGTTAGATTTGAGTTATATATTTTTGACAAAAATGGATAAGTGATGCTGTCTTCTTCTCAGTGCATCCTGTTGTGGCACTTGATGTCAAATTACTAATGATGTTAGATTTGAGCACTTAGTAAGGTGGTATCTGCCAGGTTTCACCAATGTGAAGTTATTCTCTTCATGTTTGTATTGAAGTATATTGTGGGATATACTTTGAGACTATAAATATCCTATTTTATTTCATACTTTGCCAGTGACTTTTAATATCCATTGATAACTTTTGCTTGAAATAGTTATTATTGTGGTGGTTGACAAGTAGTGATTTCCCAATTTGAATCTTTATTCCTTTTAGATTTATTAATTAGAATCCTATTGTGAGCAACAGCTTTCTCTTCTCTTCCATTCATTCATTTTTTTTTCTATTTTACTTTTTTTTTTTTTTTTTTTAAGAAATGGGGTATAGCTATGTTGCCTGGGCTGGAGTGCAGTGGCTATTGCCAGACACAGTCATAGTGCAGTGCAACCTCCTGGGTTCAAGTGATCCTCCCAGCTCAGCCTCCCAAGTAGCCAGAACTACAACAGGCCATTTATTCATTTTTTAAAATCAGTATTTATGTCATGGATTTTTATTTTATTCTATGGGTTATAATCCACTACTAGCTTTATTCATTCCTTCCTTTATAAATTTATCTGTAGTAGCTTTACTGAGATATAATTCACATACTATAAAATTCACCCTTTTAAAGTATGTAATTTAGTGGCTTATGGTATATTCACTGAGTTGTGCAATCCTCACAATATCCTATCTAATTTTAGGATATTCCTATTACCCCAAAGAGAAACTCATTAACCATAAGCAGTCACTTCCCATTCCTCTGTTCTGCCAGCCCCTGGCAACCACTGATCTACTTTCTGTCTCTGAATGTGACTACGTATCTCATATAAATGGAATTATACAATATGTGACCTTTTGTGTCTGGCTTCTTTTTGTTAGTGTAATTTTTTTCAAGGTTTATCCATGATAGAGCATGAATCAGTATGCCATTTTTGTGATTGAATAATATTACATTTTATGGACATACTACATGTTGTGTTTTATTTTCTATTTCTTTTAGAGACAGGAGCTCACTCTGCTGCCCATGCTGGAAGTCAGTGGCACAATCATAGCATACTGTAATCTTGAACTCCTAAACTTGCCTCAGCCTCTAGAGTAGCTGGGACTACAGGCACATGCCACCACAACTGATTAATTTTTTATTTTTATTTTTTGTAGAGACAAGGTCTTGCCACGTTGCCTAGGCCACTTTTGAACTCTTGGCCTCAAGCAGTCCTCCTGCCTCAGCCTCCCAAAGTGTTGGGATTACAGGCATGAGTTCCTGTGCTTGGCCCTACCACATTTTATCTCTTCATCAGCTGATGGACATTTAAGTTGTTTATATCTTTTGGCAATTATGAATAATGCTGCTATGAATATTTGTGTACAAGTTTTTGCATGGACATACATTTGTCATTCTCTTTGAGTGTATACCTAGAAGTTAAATTATTGGGTCATATGATAATTCTGTGGTTAACATTTTGAGGAACTACCCAATTTTTTTTTTAATGGTGTTTTTGCACCATTTTATGTTCTTACCAGCAATGTATGAGAGTTCCAGTTTCTTCACATCTTTGCCAGTATGTGTTATTGTCTTTAATTGTAACCATCCTAGTGAGTGTGCATGGGAATTTCATTGTGATTTTGATTTGCATTTCCCTAATGACTAGTGATGTTGAGCATCTTTTCACGTGCTTACTGGCTGTTTGTATATCTTCTTTGAATAAATTCTTTGCCCTTTTAAAAATTGAATTGTCTTTTTGTTGTTGAGTTGTAGAGTTCTTCATATATTCTGGATTTATGTATATACTGGGTTGTTGCTTAAGTTTTTGAGATTGGTCCAGCAGAAGCCTCTTCAAACTGGCTCCTGTGTCCTTTAGTATGCCCGTATAATTTTTTGGATGCTGTTATGGACTGAGTTTTGGTACCCCCATGCCCCCAGTATTTACTATTTTGTCCTGACCCCTAGTACACCTCAGTTACATTCTGGAGATAGGGACTTCAGGGAGGTAATTAAGATTAAATGAGGTTGTCTGGGTGGGCCCTAATCCTGGATGACTGGTGCCCTTATAAGAAGAGGGAGAAACTCCAGGGATGCACACAGCCTCAGGAGAAACCAAACTTGTCAACATCTTGTTCTTGGACTTCTAGTCTCCAGAACTGGAGAAAATAAATTTCTATCGTTTAAGCCACCCAATCTATGGTATTCTGTTATGGCGCCCCAAATAAACTGACACAAGTGCTTTCTTTCTGACACCACAAGATGTTCTAGTCTTATACTTTCCTGCTCCAGCCCTAGAGTCAGCCATTTATTCAGGGATCACTGGTTCTTAGAGAATAATACACTTGCCACTCAGTATAGGTATGTGGTGAATTGGTTCCAGAACCTCCTAGGGATACCAAAATCCATGGAACCTCAAGTCCCTGATATAAAGTAGCATAGTGTTTGCATATAATTTGTACACATCCTCCTGTATACTTCAACCATGTCTAGATTACTTATAATACCTAATGCAATGTAAATGCCATGTAAACAGTTGTTATGCTGTGCAGTTTAGGGAATAATGACAAGGAAAGAAGTTTGTACATGTTTAGTCAAGATGCATTTTTCCCCCACCAAATGTCTTCCGTCTGCGGTTGGTTGAATCCATGGATGCAGAACCCCCCTATATGGAGGGCCGATTGTATTTAGAAAGGATGATCTGAATGTTGCTTTGCCTATATTTCATTGTTTCCAGTCTTCTCAGTGGACAGAGCTAGGAAATTTATGTGTGTGTATACCTGCAATCCCCACACCTCTGTATCTATTTCTGTAATTATCTGCCTGTGTATTGAAAACTGTGAGTTCATATTGATGACCTCTAGCTTCAATCCAGTTCCACAGTGCTCATTCTGGCCTTCCCCCTTTTCTTATTTGCTTTTCTACATTTGCTGTGTATCTTAGAATACATATAAAGTAGTTTCATAATTATTAACATGTGCCCCTGTGAGAAACAAACTTACCAACTATGTATGGTTCTTTTTGGCCTTTAACCTTGGATTACATAGTCAAAATACCATATTCATAGTTACTCAGGTTATTTCTCCCTTGCCTCCCCTTCAGTGTGGTTGTGTTATTTGAAACACAAATGAATTTGTGTTTATAAGGTTTTTAAAATTCTATTTTTCATCCCCTGCCCCATCCTTGTTGATTTTATTATTTATTTTTTCAAGTATATGAAACCTTAACATGGTTCAAAAAGTCAAAACTCTACAAAAAGCTATACTCAGAGAAGATTTTCCCTCTTCTATTTCCTTCCTATCTCCCTCTCCATTCCACTGTGTTCCCCTCTGCCCCTGCAGGTAACCACACTCAGTTGTTTCTTTCCAAGTTTTCCTTCCTGTGTGTTTGGCCACTGCATCCCAACCAGAGATGCTTCCTTGTAAGGAGCTTCTCAGCATATACATCTCCAGTGCTGATGCTGGCATTCAGTCATGCCACTCTGTCTTGTTCCTTAACATTGATCAGTTAATCAATGAATCACTCATTATTTGGTACCTACTCTGTGCTAGGCACTGGGTTAGAAGCAGGGACAGAGGCTGAACTATGAAGTAAAGCAGCATGTTTTGAGCCCTCTGTGTATCCTCCCTCTCTGAATCTCCCTCTCTCTCCTTGTCCCCCTTTCTTCTGATCTGTTATTCCCTGCCTGTATCATAAAGCTGCTGTTTTGTCTAAACTATCAATCATATATACAATATATACTAGATGTTACTCTTACAAATAGTCAATGCAAAATAACATTGACAGCTGGCTAAAACTGCACAAGGTAACGTTTGTTACTGATTAAATGTGATGGGAGAATCAAATCTTCCTTATCAGACTGGGTCTCCCAGAGTACAGGTACCTGGTAGAAACATGATTACCATAAAGGAAAAAAAAATCGTACAAGCAATAAAAGTTATGTAAAAAAAAATACTAAATCTCACCTTTGTTGTAAAATTAAAACTGACATGGACGAATCCCAATGAAAATAATCTTAGTACAGCATAAATGAAAATGGAAAAATTAGAGACTATTTTTGCTATATAGAAAATGGCTAAATGGATATCGCACCAGAAAAGACAGAATATAGGAAGGATGGGGAGCAAGAGGCAAGGCTGGAGAGGAGGCCTGAATTTGTTCCTAATCCCAAGGGAAGTAGAAACCACTGGCCAGTTTTAAGTAGTGGAGCATCATCTTGCTTGCATTGAAAAGTGTGTCACTGGCTGAGCTGTAGAGAATGGGCTGGAGTAGGCAAGATGAGTACTGCACAGTCCTACCTCTGAATTTTGTAGCTCAGGAAGTTACCAGATAAATGCAAAGGACTGTGGGAGGAAGGGAGAGGTGGGTGCGGAGGGAGGGTGGGAGGAAGGAAGAGAGAGATCACTGTGGGTACAGATGGTAGGAAAAGGATGAGGAATGGGCAGCCTCTCAGTTCTTAGAGTTGACATTTGCACTGAGCTTGGAGGGAAGAAAAGCTAAGAAAGACCTGGGAAGTGGAGACGATGAGGTGAAGGGGAATCCAGACAGAAGGTGGCAGCCACAGAGGAGAGGGAGCACAGGGCTTGGAGTCCTTGGCTAGAGGCCCGGCTCATGTGGAGAGACCTGGAGAGGCGTCAGGGAAGGTGTTTGAGGAGAGAGCACTCAAAGAACTATTGCAGCAGTGTGAGAATGGTTCTTGTCTTCTCCACTCCTCTTCCCCCAACATGAATGAATGTATATATTCATATTCCACCATACTCTGTTACTAAGATAAGTAAGAGTTTCACTTACTAAGTAAGTTGAGCACCTTATCAGCATAAGGGAATCACAATAAGTTGCTAAAATTCCAGCTGAGAGTAGATAAGTTGTGTTTTGGTTAATCATGTAGTGTCTTAGTGTCTTCCATGTTCCATGTGACAACATGATGACTTTTAGCCTTAACTCTTTTTTTTTTTTTTTTTTTTTTTTTTTTGAGATGGAGTCTCACTCTGTCACCCAGGCTGGAGTGCAGTGGCGTAATCTCGGCTCACTGCAAGCTCGGCCTCCTGGGTTCACGCCATTCTCCTGCCTCAGCCTCCCGAGTAGCTGGGACTACAGGCGCCCGCCACCTCGCCCGGCTAATTTTTTGTATTTTTAGTAGAGACGGGGTTTCACCGTGTTAGCCAGGATGGTCTCTATCTCCTGACCTTGTGATCCGCCCGCCTCAGCCTCCCAAAGTGCTGGGATTACAGGCTTGAGGCACTGCGCCCGGCCTTAACTCTTTTTTTGAAGGATGCATGCAACCACTTTGGAAAATGATTTGGCAGTGACTTGTAAAGTTAAACATACACTTACCCTATAACCCAACCATTCCACTCCTAGGTATTTGCCCAAGAGAAATGAAAACATCACAGAGGCTTTATTTATAATAGCTGAAGACTGACAGTGAACCAAATGTCCACCAACAGGAAAATGAATAAACAAATTGGGGTGCATCCTTACAGTGGAGTACTATTGTGTTGAGTAGTGTGCAAATACAATGAAACAAACTGATCCATGCAACAATATGGATACATCTCAGAAACTTTTCTTTGTTTTTGAGACAGCGGAGTCTCGGAGTCTTGCTGTCACCCAGGCTGGAGTGCAGTGGCATGATCTCGGCTCACTGCAACCTCCGCCTCCTAGATTCAAGTGATTCTCCTGCCTCAGCCTCCCGAGGAGCTGGGACTACAGGCACATGCCACCATGCCTGGCTAATTTTTGTATTTTTAGTAGAGATGGAGTTTCACCATGTTGGCCAGCTGGTCTCAAATTCCTGACCTCGAGTGATCCTACCACCTTGGCCTCCCAAAGTGCTGGGATTACAGGCGTGAGCCACCATGCCCGGCCACATCTCAGAAACTTTATGCTGAGCAAAAGAATCCAGACACTAGAGTACATGCTGTTAGATGCTATTTATATGAAGTTCTAGAACAGGCAAAAGTAATGTGGTAGAAATTAGAACAGCAGTTGCCGCTGGGACTGGAAGGTATTGGCGAGGATAGGAATTGTGCTAGGGTAAACTTTTGGCAAAACTCATGACAACTACATTTAAGATCTGTGCATTCCATTGTATGTAAATCACATCTCAATTTTTTAAAAGTTAATTGAAGTCTGGGAAAATTGGAAATTGTATTACAGATCAGAAGTGGCTTCTTACTTTGGCTTGTTTTTTCTTTGTGATTGTTAGCTTAAAGGTTTTTTGCTTTAAACCATATTAGCCTCCTTGTCAGGGCACTCTGGCTGCTGCCAGCTGACCTGTGGGCCTCCAGCTTTTTTTCCATTTTCCTTCCTTGCAATGCCCATGTCCTGTTGTGCCCCTTAAGCATACCAGCTCCAGTCTGGGTTCTCTGGCCAACTAGACCCTTAAAGGGGCTGGACCTTTTTTGTCTTCATATTTTAAGACAGAGTTCATAAGATCAGTGGAAGTCAGAACTGTGTGGTGTCATGGAGATTGTGAGGGCTTTAGAACTGGCCCAACCTAGGTTTGAATCCAAAAGTCAATCACTATGTGACCTTGAACCTGTTCCCCTGGGCCTCAGTTTTCGTTTCTGTATGTTGGGGATAATAGCACCCACTGTGGAGTGGTTGCCAGAATTAAATGACCTTACTTGGGTAGGACAGCCATCCCTGTGCTTAGCATTTAGGGTACCCGGGAATCATAGTAGCTAGGGGTCCTGGCCTGTTTCTCCTGTGGCTTCTGCACAGCAGGTGCTATTCCCCGTGTGGTGTGCCCTGCCCTGGGGCAGGCTACCTGCTGGAGCTCTGGGCACACTGTCTTCCCTTGCATGCCCTGTGGCATCATCGCATGCCCTGTTGAGAGCAGAGGTGGGGAACTCAGCTGGAAGAAACTGACTTCTTCAAACTATTTTTATTGTGTTTGAAGGGTATCAGCATGGAGGCCATGAATGAGAATAAAGTGGTGCCCTCTGAGTTTAGCACAGGACCTGTGGAGAAAGCTGCCAAACCTTTGCCATTTAAGGATCCCAATTTTGTGGTAAGCATCGAAGGTATCAGCTGAATAAACAGCCAAATGCCACACATCAGCCTCAGATCTTGCTGGGCCTGCAGGCAAGGTGGCACTGGCGTTCTCTTCTCCCTCAGTCCCAGTCGCCTCCTTCTCCCCCATGGGTGAGATGGAGACAAAAGAAGGGTTCTTCCTGTTGATCTCTCAATGTGCCATATCCCAAGGACTTGGGTGTCCTTTGTGGATTCCTTAAAGGATACTGTTTGGAGGGTGGGTCGTTTCCGTGATGATTGTTCCCCTAACTTTTTCATTGGTCTTACAATCTTAGACAAAGCTTGAAATATTAAGCTAAATGAGAAGTATTTCCTCATTAGTTTCATAAGGTAAATCAAAGCTGTTGTGCTGTTGAGTGGAACACAGGGTACTCTTCCTTTCATTCTTGAGACTGGTAATAAATTGTAGCAGTTCAGATTATAGTGTTAAATGTTTTGATGAATTAGTTTTGGAAATATAATGTTACCAGTGTTTGCAACAGATTTTGGTATTATTTTCCATTTTATTTTGTCATCTTTATAGGATTAAAAAAAAAAAAAAGATATCCAGAAGGTTTGCATACTGCAGCTGGAGCTTTCTCAGCTCTTCCAGGATCCCCAGTTTGCTTGGCAGAGACTTGCCCCGAGAAGGGAGTTTAGAGATGCAGTCATGGATTTAAATCTGACTTTGTAGTAAATTTATCTTAAAGTATGAAGAAATTCATGAATGAATTCTACAAAGTTAGACCCAATAAAGGCTTTTTTTTTTTTTTACGTGCATATAAAGAAGTAGCCTTTTATTTCGACTCCCAACACAAACTAACTCAAGGGTTTTGACAATCTGAAAACCTCTTTTTTAAAATAAGATTAACATGTTAACGTGTACAGTGAGATACCTTTTAAAAAAAAGTCTCAGGGGTCTAAATGATGGTTGACAGATGAGCGGTACATTACAGGTATGATTAAGCATAAATGTCAGATTCTGAAATAGTAGTCTCCATTGGTTTTTGTTTCTTCTAATCCATGCCTTCAATTCGAGCACTCTGGCCACGGTGGCGCAGTAGCTGGCAAGAAGAACAGAACCTGGAAGAACCTGAAACAAATCCTCGCTTCCGAAAGGGCATTGCCGTGGCAACTGAACGATCCTAACTGTGAGCTGGCTAGAGCCTTCCATGTGTTTACAGTGTTCAGAGTAGGAACTGTCTTATAACAAACCTACAGTATTTTATTGTGTTTGCATCATTGTAGGAAATAATTTTTAGCTTGAGAATTTTACAGTGGCATCAGTGTGGGCAGATTATGTGTGTATTTTCTCATAACTGTATCTGTATTGAGCCTGTTTGTTTGTGTTGTCATGGATGTGTGGGTTTTAGTGTCATAGGTCCCAATATGATAATATTGGTGTTTCTACCAGACAAACTTCTCATTCAAAAGTCTACTCTTAAAATGTGTTTCTAAAAACAAGGTAGCCCAAGTATAATGCCAGATTTAGGAGAGTTCCTGACAACCAGCTTAAAGTCCAGCTCTTTTACTTTGTGTGCCAGTGTTTAGCAAGAGTAAATACTTCATGCTGCAATGTGTCCAGATTTATGTAAAACACTGTTGTATGTTCTGTTCAGCTTCACTGGGAAGTACAAGTTCAAAGTTCTCACCATCTCCTGCTCCACTATACTTCTTTCATGGGGGTGACTCACATGGATGACAAGTGAGCTAGTCAGTCATTCGTCTGGGTGTGGACACGAGGGTGTCAGGATGCTCAGATCCAGTTATTGGCTTGTTTGGCATTTCATCACCATCAGCCCATGTAGTGTGAGATTGTGAAAATAGCTGGTGGGCAGATGAGCTTTCCGGTGGTTCTGCTGGCATAGAGAGAGCATCCCTGGTGACAGGGCGGGGCTAGATCTGGAGCCTGCACTTGGCCTGTGACACACTGCATTATTTCTGGGAATCCTCCCCTACTTCTCTAGTTAATCTCCAGAGACTTCTGTGACTACTTAATCACAAAGGAAATTTTCAGGAATATTATCAAATACTATTTTAGGAAAAAAAAGAGAAGGGATTTGGATGTTTTCAGTTTCGTTTAGTTCTCTTTTTTTTTCTTCCAGACTTCAGTATTGATGCTCCTCCATCCTTTAAGCCAGCTAAGAAGTATTCTGATGTTTCAGGTCTGCTTGTGAGTATATCTCTTATAACATTAAATGGAAAAGATTTCACAGTAATGTCTAATTAGACAAGGGTTGAATATTGACCACGGCTGGTCCTGCCTGGAGCCCATCTACAGTGATAGGTGATAGGTTTGTGCAGTGTGTTCATTGCTGCAAACAGGCATCTGTGGGGCAGCCTGCGGGGAGGATTGAAACAGAAAGCAGGAGATTCCAGTTTCTCTTCTTTACCTCTGCTAGTTAACTATATGAGATAACATGAAAGAAACAACTATGTACTTCTTTTTTTACTGCAGAAGTTTTAAAAACCTGCATTTTAGATGATGATTGTATTTACAAAACCATGTTTAAACTTCTCTAAATAGGTGCTTTGGCAAAGGTTGTGACATTCAAACTTATTTTTAAGCATCAGAACCCCTTTTCCAAGTGAAATCTTTTACAGAATCCAGTACATAAACAGCCTGGAGCCACCTTTCTGCTGTGGTCCATGTGGGTCTGGCCACCTGTCGTCTTCCCCACTCCTCACCACAGTGACTGCTCAGGCGCTTCTGGGGAACACAATTCAGGAACTGCCAGCATAGCTGGAAGAGTGGAAAGTAGTCAGGTTACTAAAGCTCAGGAACCTCAGAGCACCCCCATTTCCTTATTTGCAGAAGTTAGAACCTAAGATTCATCTTAATCCTTTTTCATCTCATAAATTTGGAAAAATAATTTAAGTGCTTTACATGTTAATGAAAATATGACTCCAACTTATGTAACAAATTGGCCAAATTAATTATGTACAGAGGAGAACTGTCTCCTTTGTTATTATTATGTAATATCCCTGCTTCTCCCTGATAATATTCATTGTTCTGAAGTCTACTTTGTCTGAAATTAATATCGCTTTCATTCATGTGTGGATGGTATGTCTTTCTTGATCTTTTCACCTTTTTTTTTTTTTTTTTTTTTTGAGACAGAGTCTTGCTGTGTCACCCAGGCTGGAGTGCATTGGCACAGTCTTGGCTCACTGCAGCCTCTACCTCCTGGGTTCAAGCGATTATCCTGCCTCAGCCTCCCAAGTAGCTGGGATTACAGGCGCACGCCACCACACCTGGCTGATTTTTATATTTTTAGTAGAGATGAGGTTTTGCCATGTTGATCAGGCTGGTCTCAAACTCCTGACCTCAAGTGATCCTCCTGCCTTGGCCTCCCAAAGTGTTGGGATTACAGGTATGAGCCACCACACCCAGCCTATCTTTTCACTTTTAAACTATCTATATATTTAAAGTGGATTCTTGTTGAAAGCATATTGTTGAGTTGTTGGGTCCTTCTTTTCCTTTTTCCTTTGGAGGTAGGGTCTTGCTCTTCTGCCCAAGTTAGAATGGAGTGGTGTGATCATAACTCACTGAAGCCTTGAACCCCTGGGCTCAAGTGATCTCCCAACAGCAGCCTCTCAAAGTGCTGGGATTAAGTCTATCAATCTAAGAACTGTTGTCCTCAGGCTATTCATATTTAAAGTGATTGTTGATATGGTTGTATTTAAATCTACCATCTCACTAGTTATTTGTTCCATTTGTGTTTGCTTATTCCTCTTTTTCTGCCTTCTCTGGATTTATTGAGCATTTTTTTTTTTGAGACAGAGTCTCGCTTTGTCACCCAGGCTAGAGTACAGTGGCCGGATCTCAGCTCACTGCAAGCTCCGCCTCCCAGGTTCACACCATTCTCCTGCCTCAGCCTCCCACGTAGCTGGGACTACAGGCGCCTGCCACCTCGCCCGGCTAGTTTTTTGTATTTTTAGTAGAGACGGCGTTTCACCATGTTAGCCAGGATGGTCTCGATCTCCTGACCTTGTGATCCGCCCGTCTCGGCCTCCCAAAGTGCTGGGATTACAGGCTTGAGCCACCGCGCCCGGCCCTATTGAGCATTTTTTAATAGACTGTATTTTTCAGAACAGTTCTAGATTTATGAAAAATAGAGACGATAGTATAGAAAGTACCCATATAACCCAAACTCAGTGTCTGCTGTTATTAACATCTATGGTATATTTGTTACAATTAATGAACCAATAGTGATATACTATTATTAACTCAAGTCTATAGTCTATTCACATTTCCTTAGTTTTTACCTAAAACTGTATCAAATTTAGTCATCACGTCTCTTTAGACTCCTCTTGGCTATGCCAGTTTCTCAGATTGTCCTTGTTTTTAATGACCTTAACAGTTTTAAGGAGCACTGGTCAGGTATTTAGTAGAATCCTCCACCACTGGAATTCCTCTGTTTTCTCATGATGATAAAACTGGGGTTAATTGAACATTTTAAAATTCTGTTTTCTTATTATTTACACCTCTTTTAAAAATAATGAATGGTTACTTTCATGTTTAAAATATACATTTTAAATAACCTGAGTCTATTTTCAAATCCTATACCACTTTGTGTGTATTGTGAGGGTCTTCTGGTAGTGAATTTCTAATCCCAGTCTCTAATTCTTTGTTGTCATATAGTTTACTTTTACATATGCTGCAAACAAAATACTTGGCTGTTAATTTGTGCTCTAGACAGTTAGCTTTTAGAGAAATAAAAATAAGAAAAAAAAAAAAGAACTTTTTTTTATCTTCATTTCATTCTATTTCCACCTTTTTTCATTTTGTTGTTTATTTCCAAGTTGCAGTCTGATGTCATATTCTTTCTACTGGAACAGTTTACTGTGCTTTTCTTATAAAGTAGATTTGCTGCTAATGAAGTCCTTTCTTTTTTTGTTTTGTCAAAGAGCCTTTATTTCTTCTTCTTCTTTTTCTTTTCTTTCTTTCTTTTTTTTTTTTTCTTAAGACAGAGTCTTACTCTGTTGCCTAGGCTGGAGTGCAGTGGAACCATCTTGGCTCACTGCAGCCGTCTCCACCTCCCAGGCTCAGGTGATGCACCCACCTTGGCCTCCCAAGTAACTGGGGCTACAGGTGTGTGCCACCATGCCTGGCTAATTTTTTGTAGAGATGGGATTTCACGCTGTTGCCTAGGCCTGGTCTCAAATTCCTGGGCTCAAGTGATCCTTCCTGCCTTGGTCTCCCAAAGTGCTGGGATTACAGGCGTGGAGCCACGGCACCCAGCCTTGTTCTTCCTTTTTAAATGATATTTTCAGTGAGTATTTTTGAATGACATTTTCAAGTCTGAGCTGACAGTTTTTTCTTTCATCACTTTTAAGATGTCAGTGGTTAAATGTTGTCTTTTTGCTTCCATGGTGAGAAGTTTGATGTAATTCTTACCTTTGTTCATCTCTACGTAATGTTTCTTGTTTGACGGCCTTCAAGATTTTCTCTTTGTCTTTTGTTTTCAGCAGTTTGAATATGACTGGGTATTATTGAATATGACTCAGGGTATTATTTTTCTGGTATGTATTCTTGATGTTCTCTGAGGTTTTGGATTTGTGGTTTGGTATCTGTCAAGAATTTTGGAAAATTCTTGGCCATCATTTCTTCAAATATTTCTTTTGCCTTGTCTTTTTCCCTTCTTCTAGGATTCCAGTTACACACATGTTAAACTATTTGATAGTGTCCCAAAATTCTTGGATGCTCTGTTCTGGTTTGTTTGCTTTTTAAAACTCTTTTATTTCATTGCGGTTCAGTTTGGATGGTATCTACTGATGTGTCTTCAAGTTCTTTACTCACTGTATAGAGTATACCAATGAATAAGCCCATTGGAAGCATTATCTCTTTAACTGGGTTTTTAATTTCTAGCTTTTCTGTTTGATTATTATAGCTTTCATGTCTCTGATGAAATAACTTTCTTTTGAATTATTTATTTATTTAGAGATAGAGTCTTGCTCTCTAATCCAGGCTAGAGTGCAGTGGTGTGATCACAGCTCACTACAGCCTCAAACTCCTGGGCTCAAGTGATCCACCTGCTTCAGCCTCCCAGGCAGCTAGGACTACAGGTGTGTGCCACCACACCTGGCTAACTTTAAAAAATTCTTTTATAGAGAAGGGGTCTCACTGTGTTGCCCAAGCTGGTCTCGAACTCCCAGCCTCAAGCTGTCCACCCACCTTGGCCTCCCAAAGTGTTAGGATTACCAACGTGAGCCACCGTGCCTGACCTGAAATAACTTTCTGTCTTGCATGTTGTCTCTCCTTTAATTCCTTCAACATATTGATTGTAGTTATTTTTAATTTCCTGTCTGATAGTTTCAAAACCTACATCATATTTGGGTCTGGTTCTGGTGATTTCCTTGTCTTTTAAGACTACTTGGTCATTAAGTCTATATATATATATATATATATATATATATATATATATATATATATATATATTTTAAGTTGTCAAACACATAATAGCTGCTTTAAAGTATTTATCTGCTATTTCTAACATTTGGTTCATCTTGGCCAGTTTCTATTGACTGCTTTTTTTCTTAACTGTGGGTCACATTTTCCTGTTTCTTTGCATCTACGAGTTTTTTTGTTGTGTAGTGGACATTATGGATGATGTATTGTAAAAACTCTAGATTCTGTTATCTTTCCGTGAAGAGTATTTTTTTTCCTGTGGTAGCTTAGTTCCTGACTGATCACCTTGAATGGGTGTAGGTTTGGTTTTGCACTTCGTTAGGACAGGTCTGCAGAAAGCCCATGTTTCCCAAGCTTCTTTCACTTAGTTGCACTTAACTTCTAAGTTATTTATCCTCTGCCAGTCTTATTGAAGTTTGGTGTTAGGCTTTGTTGTAGTGAGACTAGAATAGATGGTACTCAAGGGCATGATTTTAATTCCTAAGCTGTGGCCTTTCTGTTGTCTTAGCTAGGTGCCAGGAGTGTTACAGCAATCTCTATTCTGGCTGGGCTGGCACTTCAGCAACTCCCAGCACTGCTCAGCCTCTGGAGTTTCTGTTTCCCTCTGAACCACTCTCCAGTAAGACCTATATAGTCTTGCCTTGAACATGCATAGCCCAGCCCATGGTTATGGACTCATGTGGAATCCCAAACTGACTTTTGCCTCCCTTCCAAGGCAGCTCCCTCTTCTGTTACTCGGTTTTGCCAATATCAGGTGTTTCAGTAGCCCCTGAATCTGATGTCTGCCTCCCCAGCTCAGTGGGTCCACTGAGCTCTGCATGAGCTCCACCTCTGCCCCACGGTCAGGAAATTGGCACAGGCAGAGAGAGTTTGGATGATCCTGGAACTTACCTTGTGAGCTTCTCTTTTCTCAGGCGTTGCCGTCTTGTGCTACCTCTTGTCTGTTGCCTGAAAATGGCTACTTCATATATTTGACCTGTTGTAATAGTCGTTTATGGCAAGAGAGCTCATCTGGCACCAGTTATTCTGTTATGGCCCAAAGTGGAACTCTCTCCCTGTGTCATTTTGAGTCTCTGGAGGCCACAGTTATGGCCAGACTTGAGAGTGGTTCCTTAGAATGTCAGCTTTATCCTTACTGTTTCAGGCAGCTCATCTGCTAGTACAGTGGTTTTCACACATTAGGAGGAAGGAGAATCATTATTCTAGGCCCCTTGATGTCATTGGCAGTGGACTTGTCATGTAACACATGACCTAAAACCTCTTGCCCCACTGTATGTAGGAAATAAGAAATTCTGAATAGACAAAGAAGTCTCCCAGTTCATTAAAGGACAATCCCACAGAAGAATCAGCAAAAAGGATATAAATAGGCAATTGCCAGAGAAGATATATAGATGACCAATAAGTAGATATTCAGCTTCACTGGTAATTAGGAGAAAGACTCATCAAACAGGGAAGAAATTAAGACATTTGCTTATACATTTTGGCACCAACATACAGAAATGGATGTCTTCATACATTGCTGTTTTGAGGTAGGAACATACACTGGTACTGCTTTTTTGGAGGACAATTGGAACAGTCTGTTGAGATAAAAAAAAAAAAGCAAAAGCATCTGACCTTGCAATATGCCTCATAGGCAGCTCCCTAGAGAAATAGTGTGCACAAAGAACTTCATGCAGAAATGCTTATGAGAGACTGCATTCGCAAAATGCTGGAAGCAACATCAAGGTCTATCACAGCGGATATTTTCATACTGTTCTTGAGCTCAATGCATAGTAACAACATGGATAAATTTCCAGGATGTAATGTTGATTGAAAGATGCAAGGCAATATAAATAGCATGGTGCTACATATATAAAATCCACACACACACATTGAGTTATTTCTCTTGTGTGTTTACATATGTGTATAGGGGTACACATAAAAAGTCTGGAAAGGTGCCCACTTAGCGGTGGTTTATCCAGGGGAAGGCAGAGGACTTTTGGATGGTAGATGGGGATAAATGAGGACTTTAGTCTTATCTGTAATGTTTTCTTTTCATTTTTTTGTAGGGGAGAACATGTTCGTCTGTTGCTTATATAATTTAAAGTTACATAATTAAAAAGTAAAGCCTAGTTCACATTTACATGGACAGACACCTGTTCCCAGCCAGCCATGTGACTGTTTCCTCTGTGCCTAGGCATGCCAGCCAGACATGCAGGGTCACACCTGTGTTCAGCGCTCATTACAGAGCTATGAAAAGTGTATTCTGGGTGAGATGGGCAAGCTGTGAATACTGCCTGTCACCCTGCAGCAAGGGGAGCCTGAAGCTGTTTGCTGGCTTTCCTGTGGGAAGTTGGCCTTTGCTTATTTCACTCAGGCTCAAGGGATGGCATCCAGAGGAGGGTGGACTGTAGGTGTGAAGCTCTTTACTTGTTCAACTCTGGGGTGTCACTTGGCATCCTTCCTTCTATTCAGAATCCTAGATGCTGGCCCCTGGGTCCAGTCCAGCCTGTTCAGGTTTTTGTTGGTAACCTTTTTGTTGGTGCCACAGGATCTCTGTATTCTGCACTGTTTATTCAGCAGCCCTCTTGGCAGTGAGGTCTGAACTTGGGCGGGCCGGCTCAGCACAGTTTGCTGGTAGGAGTGAGGCAGCCACAGACATGGAGCTCAGCCGAGGCTGGTTCATCTACGGAAGCCAGATGGTCCACGCCAGACACACATGCCTGTGCTCTGCTCGGAACTGCAGGGCAGCCTCTCCTAACGGTTAACCTAACTTCCCTCATGGCCAGGATCCCTCAGAAGAGACTTGTCACTGTTTTTCTAATTAAACCGTTCCTTATATTACTGTCGTTAAAGGAAATGTGGTACAGAAAGGTAACATCAAGGTCAAGCCAAGGGATTGAAGTTTTATTTTATATAGAGCTATTAGTTAATCTTAGCCTTTTAGGAATAATCCCATTTCCTAACACACAGCAGTTAAATACTTAGGGGAGTCCCCAGTGGCAAAATGGAAGACTTTTTAGGGCACAAGAAGCCTATAAATAAGTTCCCGACAGCTCGTTGCTTTTTTATTGAGTCTTCCCTCCCTTCCTAAATCACAGATTACTGTGAGTCTAGGTCCACACAAAGATGATCCACATTAAAGTAGACATCTACACTTGAATAATTGGATGTTATCTATCTAGACTTTAATGGCATCTTTTATAATTTTTTTAAAGGAGCTCAAAATGACTCACCCTCATGTCTTGTTTCAAAATCCGTAGAAGCCCATGTACTTCTGAGGTATATAGTTAGTGAATTATTTTCTCCACTTGGGACACGGGGAACAGAGACCAAGAGAGAATTTTGATATGTCTGGGAAACAAGTTCTCTTTTCTGTGATGGTCCCAATTGTCTGTTTATTCATTCATTAATCTTTTTTTTTGTTATACAAACCCTGACTGGAGGCCCTCTGTGCACTCTGCATTGCACTAGGAGCCAGGCTACAATGATAGGCAAACCACAGGGTTCCTGTTTCATGGACCCTCATAACCTAGACCATCATCAAAGAGTCATGTAGATAATACACTTTAAAGCAGCAGAGATGTGCATTCCACTGGAGTATTTTTGCTGCTGTGAGAGTGGAGGGTGAGGTTCTGACCTCCTGTGGGGGTACAAATAGGCTTCCCTCGAAGTGTAGCTTTGGGGCTGAGTCCTGAAGAATGAACTGGTGATTACTGAGCAAAATGGGCCACAGTTGGGGTCCCCTGCCAAGGAAAGGACAGATGGGGCATGGTAAAAGGGAGGAATTTAGAGGCCAGGGATAGTTGGAATCAGAGTGGGGACGTGTGGCTGAGGAGGAGGCTGAAGACAAAGGCAGGCCCAGAGCCGAGGAGCTGCACTGAGGACTTGGGCCTTTGTCCCAAGAGCAGAGGAGCCATTTTGAGAGATTTTATGCTAAGGAATGACATGATCAGAATTGCACATTGCAAAGAAGGTCCTGGCTGCAGTTCTAGGGGAAGGGTGGGTGTGAACGGTCAGTGATGCACTACAGAGTGGCTCCGGGAGGCGTGGAAGTGGCGCAGGGGGTGTTGAAGAGCTGGAAAGGAGCATGCTGGAGGTAAATGGAGCGCGGCAGGGAGGGCCACATGCCCAGCATGCAGGGCGTCAGCTCCTGCCTTGAGCACAGACCTGGGACATTTGTTGGAAAGAGGCAGGAGTCTGAAGTCAGGGAGGGATGACCATCATGAATTCACTCTTGGACCTGTTGCAGCCCTTGAGGCACCAACAAGAAGGGTCCCAGAGTCTAATGTGGTTATTCCCCTTCCTCCTGTCCGCACCCTGACGTGTTTCTGGAGTCTGGGAAGGTTAATGAGCCTGTGCCACAGTGAGTGATTTAGTGTTCTTGGTGGCAGAGTAAGACATAATGAAAATATATATCACTTTCAGCGAAACAGAAAAATTTTTTAAACTTATACTTGAACTTACATCCCTACCCGCAAAAACTTTCTGCCCTTCCCTGTGCCTCTTTCCAGGCCAACTACACAGACCCCCAGAGCAAACTGCGGTTCAGCACCATTGAAGAGTTTTCCTATATTCGGAGGCTGCCCTCTGACGTCGTCACCGGCTACCTGGCCCTGAGGAAGGCCACAAGCATCGTTCCCTGAGCCCGCGAAAGGGAGATAAAGTGGAAAGCTGTTTCAAAAACAGACTCTGGACTCATGATTTTGTTTCACGGAAAACAAACTCGTTCTGCTGTCAATCTGAAAATGCCAGTGCTGTGCCTTGGAAAGAATGTTTGGCTTTCATTTAAGGGTTTTTTTGAGTGTGTGTTTTCCCTCCAAGTGTGATATTTCCTGCTGAATTAAATTATACTTCAGTTGTTGCCTCAAGTAAAGGTGTTTGACAAGAAAATACAATAAAACTATACTTTTCATTTATCCCACGTCCCTGAATTTTTGTTTTAAAGTAGTGAACCCCATATAACACATTGAAAGACTCTGCAGTGAATCCACAACAGGTCTGGATTACTTCCAATCCTGGCGACCCCCTTTTAGAGCATGTTAGTCTTTGTCTTTGATCAGAATGCTTGGAAGAATTCCAAAATTGGGTCCAGAGAAGAAAGAGGCAAGTAACTTTGTTCTGTCCCACTGGGCTGGTTCTCACCTGTGCCTCTGCCTCAGATCAGCCTCCTCTCATCTTTGGGAGTGTGGGGTACCAGCATTGACACTGTCCCAAAAGGGCTTTCGTCTTGGTAGAGGAAGCCGCCCCTCTGGCTGCAGCCTGCTCCAGAAAGGGAGTGTTTGCATCTCCATCCTCCAAGAAGAGGAAGCATTTTCTTGGCCAGAGAAAGGAGAGTGTGGAGACAAGTCCTGGGCCTCTCTGGGCCCTATGCCTGCATTTCCCCAGGGAGGACAGTGGAAACAGGCCCTGGGGCTTCTGGACCACAGCTGCCTCTGCTTTGGGGGATTAGGCACCAGGTGTCCTTTCTCTCTGGGGAAAGCCCTTCTTCAGGCTTAGAGAAAATAAAACAAAGCAAGTCAGCTGGGAGAGCAGCCTGTGCAGGTGGCAGCTGCCTAGAACCAGGCTCCTTTTCCTCCAGGTTGGCAGCCCCAGTATCCTTCAGCACCTTCCCAATAACCGTGAGAGCCAGGAGGTGCTGTGGGGCCTCCCCCTGTCTCCATGACAAGGGACCTGAGGGAATGGCCAGAAGAGGTGGGGCCTTTCCTAAGCCCATAATCACCGAGCAAGCATCAGAATCACCTGGGAGCCTGCTGTGACACAGATTAGGGAGCCTGTCTCCCTGAAGTACCTGATCAGTAGGTGGTCTGGGGTGGGGCCCAAGAATTTACATGTTTGCTTTGATGATGCTTTGAGGTCCACTTTTCTGATAAAATCAGTGGTTTCTGAAAGACCAGAGGCTGCTGCTTGGTTTCCGCCTGCACTTCCTGCCAGCTGTCAGCCTAGGAAAACGCCAGCTTCCGTTTTGGTAGAAGCAAGGAGTGAATCAGCCAAGGGTCCTTCCTGCTTCGCTTCCACTTTCTATTGTACAGAGAAAACTCGGGGCAGGTCCACTTCTTTTCCATGAAGGTCCCCAATTGGACAGTGCCCTGAAATCACTTCTAACGCTGATGCTAGGCACCACCTCAGACCTACCGCTCAGACCAAGGGCAGGGCCCAGGGTTGAAGATGGAAGCCCTGCCCCGCATGTGTTCACCAGGAAGGGCCCACAGACTGCTGCTCCTGGAGGCCTCTCAGGGTTTCTGGATGTGTGTTTGTTCCATAAACCCTCAGAGAGTCACCTGGAGACCTGCTAAAAGGCAGGTTCTTGGGCCACATCCTAAACCTTCTGACCCACCCAGGGAGTGGGGCCCAGGAAGCTGCTTTTGACAGATATTCCCATGTGATCATCATGCACAGAGGAGTGAGGGAACCAGTGTTCTCCCCGGGCAGAAGGGAAGCTCGTGTGTGGGACACCTCACCCCGCCTTTCCCATTCCCCTGCCAGGCTCTCCCCGCTGACATTGTTTTGCAGGAGAGCTGTGAATTCTGAAGATTAGGTTGCTTCTCACCCCAAGCTCCAGAAGTCTAGGCTGAGCCAAACCAAGCTTCAAGTTGTGAGTATTTTGAATAATGAGCCCTTGCTCATTAATTGATCCTGTACTGAAATAGCCCTTGCTGTCCATGCTTTAGCCCGGTGGTTCTCAGGCTGGGCTGCATGTTAGAATCACCTGTGTGGGTGGGGTTGTCCAGGAGAGGGATGGTGACGGAGGTTTAAAAATACCCGGAAATTCCGATTCCGCTAGCCTGTGCAGGGGCCCGGACATAGTATTTTAAACTCCCAAGATGCTTCTCATATGCAGCCAGTGTTGAGAACATTTGCTGTAACTATGAAGAGAATATTTCATGTAAGGTGCATTTTCTTATTCTCAGATCAGCTGGCTCTTTCCATCCTAGGGCCATGAGCAACTTGCAAGGGGTTTCTTTGGGGTGTGTGTGCATGTATGTGTGAATTTAGGGTTCCTTTTTACATGGCATCCCACACTGGAGTCAGAAATATGAATGCCATTGCAGATTCCTCCCTCTTCATTCCTATGTCACCCTCTTCGTCTTTTACTTGGCCCTGCTCCAATCCTCCTTCAGGATCACCTCCTACCCTGCCTGACACTTTCAGTGTCCTCCTAACGACTTTGAATGACTTTGCCCATCACAGCATATCTGCTGATCATTTGCCTCCAATACGAAGTCAATTCTTGTATTGGTCTGCAGGATCCAAAAGAAAAACTCAGCCCCTTTAAGAGAAAAACAATTAGCTGGACTTGAGAAATCCTCTTAAGACCAAACTCAGGTCCAGTCTGCTCTGACTGGAGTTTGACTCTTTCTTAATCTGGTATTGGGCATGGTTTAAAACAACCTGTAATGTTGAAGATAGGCTCTTCAGAAGCAGAAGGAAGTCCCTGTAGGTGAGGGGGACCCATTTTCCCCCATCTCTCAAGTTAAAGCATGGATCTGTCCAGATTTTAAATGTGTTTCATAATTGATTTGGCACCTGGTAGAGGGCTAAACATGTTTGCAATAAGAATTCTCTAATTGCTGAATCCATAGTCATTGGAAAAAGATACCAGACATTTGTTACTGTTTCCAATGTCCGTAAATTGGGAGTGTTTAACTTAGTAAAAATAAAGGGTAACGAAAAAAATCAATGGACTATGGAACTTGACCCCATTATCAAATAGGACAGATATCCTGGGGAGAGATTACAAAATATGGCCTCTCACAAATGCGTGAAACAATAGTGCCATTTAAAATAATGTTCTATCTGATGGACATATGTGGGCCTTATTTGGATCCTCTTTCAAACAAACAAAAAAAAACTTTAACATTTTCAGACAATTGGGAATCTGATATATTTTGATATCTGATAATATTTTGGAATTCTCACAAATAGTTGTGATTATGCTATTGTAATGTTAAAATAAAGAATTCATATTTTTAGAGACACCTACTGAAATATTTATGGATGGAATAATATGACATCTGGGATTTGCTTCAGGATGATATGAGAGAGAGGAAGTGGATGAGAATCGTGTTGAAATAAGATTGGCCATGAGTCAATTATAGTGAAAGTTGAGTGATAAGTCTGTGGGGGTTCTTTATATTCTACTTTTGGTGTACGTTTGCATTTCTTCATAATAAAAAAGCTTTCAAAAAGAATGTGATGTTTTTATTACTAAAAGTAGTGATGAAATCTTACCCAAAGTGAGTGCTTTGTGTTAGCTTGCACTGGCTTACAGATGCTGAAAGTTTGAGAAATGCTGCCCAAATGGTATGAGGTCTTGAATAGAGGAAATACGCAATTCCTAAAACATCTAACAAAGAATATAGAAGAAAGGAACCAAAGACAGGTCAAGTTGTCCTGTAAATGTTCTTAATAGAGGTCTTCATTGTGTGTTCCGTTGTCCCGGAGGGCTGTGTATTTAAGAGTATTTTCTCTGTAGAGGGTAGGAAGCCTGAGAGTGAGGAGACCAAAGACTTCAGCTTTGAGGTTCTAGTGGGGGATAAATCTTAATAGAGAGGGCTGTGGATGCATAGAATGACTGACTATGGTTTGAATAAATACCTGTTGTTCTAATTCCTGATAGAATCTGCAGTATTCATTTATGTGCATAGAGAAGGAAATTAGGTTATCAAAGAATGATGCACCTGCACAAATTGTTTGGCTTCAAGGAATTGCTTTTGCTGAATTTCATCCGGGTTTATGCTTTTGTGCCCATATTAAGGAATTGCATTGAAAGAGGTCAGGAGATATGGTCTTACAAAAATGCCTATTACATTTGTCTCAGAAATGTCCCACAGAACCCCACTCCCCCACTGTGGTCCTGCAGGGTGAGCTTTTTGGTTCAGGACCCAGACATGGAGCCTGATAGCCTGGGTTTGAATCTCATTTCTACAACTGAGTAACTCTGTAGTCTTGGGCACATTACTGACTTATTCTTGAATTCTTAGTTTCCTTATCTGTAAAATGAGTGTTATAATAATGTCCACCCTACGAGATTGTCAGGATCAAATAAGAAAATGTCAGAGAAGCACTTAACTCAGGACTGTGACCACCCACCTCCCCTCTGGTCTGTGCATTAGAGAGGCAGAGCTTTCCTGACTTGAACCTTCAGCTTGGTTATATTTCTCATTTCCTTGGCTCCTAGGACTCTTGGCTCATGCCTGCTTGTAGTAACTGAATAACATCATATGATAGATGTTTCCATGTGCTCATCTTATTGCTGGCTCTATCAACTATTTTCCTTGCCTTCTTCATTGCTTATTTTGACCATTTTTTTCATCCTTTATTCTGTGTATTCTAATAAGCTTGCTCAACTTTTTTATGAGACCAGGGAAGGAGTAAATAGCTAAAGAAGCAACGATCTGTGATTGAGTCCAGGGCAGAAAGAGGGGTTGAGGGATTTGTGGGGTGAATAGCAGAGGACTTTAGTGAAGGAACTCCTCTAGAATAATGAGGGAGAGAAAGAGCCAATAGAAACCACCCACTGGACCTCTTAAAAATCACTCATGTTTTATGCCTTCTTTGGTATTCACCATGTATACTACCGTGTTTCCTATGTAATAGCAAACCTTAAAACCCTAAAAACAAAAAAGTGGGGGGGCTAGTTGTTTACTTGTTTTGATGACCAGCTTGAGCAGGAAAGTGAGGGATCCTTCTTCCTGTTGTAAACACAGAACTGTATCCAGCCTGGTTTGCTTCCATAACTCAGTGGTCTCTGTCTACTTGTACTTCTGTTCCAACTGCCGTCAAAGCCTTTCCTGAGAAGAGTCAGTGTTTTCCTGGCCTACAGGATGCTGACTACTGACAGGTGCACAGTGTGCACCAAACACACCACTGTCCTCCCCTGGGTCAGGAAGATGAGTCACATCCACCAGCGGCTTGGAGCCTTGGGTCTTTCCAGTGTGAATGCTGGAGGGCATAGCCTGGGGTTCTGCAGTGTGGAATACTGCAAGGGCTTTCATCAGGGAGCCAGCCAAGGCCTTGGTGACTGATATCTCCCCTAATAACATCTGGAAAGGAAATTGCTCACTAGAGATAAAGATGAGAATTTCTGCTCTTTGCAATGGAAAATTATTACAGACAACATCAGACCTCAAAAAGGAGGTTCCTCAAAGTATGCATTTGTACAATTCCCCCCAAACTCCTTGCTTGGCTCTTTGGAAGGTTTTGTAGAAAAACAGTAACCTGGCCAGGCGCAGTGGCTCACGCCTGTAATCCCAGCACTTTGGGACGCCGAGGCGGATGGATCACCTGAGGTCAGGGGCTCAAGACCAGCCTGGCCAATATGGAGAAACCCCGTATCTGCTAAAAATGCAAAAAATCAGCTGGGCATGGTGGCGCATGCCTGTAATCCTAGCTACTCAGGAAGCTGAGGCGGCAGAATCACTTGAACCTGGGAGGTGGAGGTTGCAGTGAGCCGAGATTGCGCCATTGCACTACGGCCTGGGGAACAAGAGCGAAACTCCGTCTCAAAAAAAAAAAAGAAAAAAGAAAGAAAGAAAAACAGTAATCCAAGGATTTGTGTGCACTTGTTACCATTTTCTTTGAAATTTAATGCTGCCATTTGTTTGCCTACGGAGTGGCACAGAGCCCACAGCATTTGGCTCTGCCTCAGAGGCAAACATGGCTACAGGAGCCAAAGAGAAACGCAAAGGAGGACACTCTAGGAATGGGATCTGTAAGTGGGGACTTCTGGGTGCACATGGGGTCTTGGAGAGCACAGGCAAGGCCTCCTGGTAGCATCACCTGGGCCAGGGCCCTTCTCAGAGAAAAGAGGACTGAGCAATGTGGATGCTTTCCCAGAAAACTGATTTCATTGGCCTACAACAAGGTTTATATGTTGTTTGTAAGAAGTCTTTTGTTTGTTTTTCTTCTTTATCTTTCTTCTCTATTCTGAGTAGAAAGTTAAAAAAGCCTACTACTATGAAGTCAGATTTAGATATTGAAAAATACATACAATACATTGGTAAGTGAACAACAATAAAATCACAAATATAGGCAGCCACCATTTTGTAATTAAAAAAAAAAATCGGTAAGAGAGGATGTGAAAAATGATTTCTGCTAAGGAGTTAATGATTGTCTTCTTCAGAAAAAGGAGTGGATTTGGGGTGGGAGGATGAAGGAGAACTTGAACATCTTAGAATTTTTGGAAAGAGTACAATATAATTTACAAAGAGTGAGAGAGACTCAATTTAGGAGCTCTGGGCTGGGAGGATTGCTAACACTTTCCTGTGAGCTCGGGAAAACTCCTTGAGGTTGGACCATCAGTCCTCTGCTGCCTCTGTCCATAAGGGAAGCCCACCGCCACCCATCAGGATCCAGGGTCGCTCCGCCCTGCTCTGTGTCAGAGCCCCTAGCCCTCCTGATAGCACAGCCACTGCACCTGATGGCACACCATGCACCCCAGGCACGTTGTTTCCATCTAATGCCTACAACAATATTGAGGCAAGTGTAAACGTGGGCTCACTCTACACCTAAGAAACCTGAGGTTTAAGAGAGAAACTAGAGGCAGGGAAGGCTGTGAGCTGGGCCCCTGCATCCACGCCCAGGACTTCTTCTCAGCCCCTGTGTCCTCTGGCAGGAGAAGGTTGGCTTAGAGCTACCTGCGGAGGGCGAGGAGAAGCAGAGGAACACTGCCTGGACACGCATGAGAAGCACATCACCCCGTGTCACGTTCTGTGATGGTTAATTTCATGTGTGAACTGGGCTAGGCCACAGTGTTCAGACACTTGGTCATATGTTGTCTGGATTTTTCCTTGAGGGTGTTTTTTAGATAAGATTAAGATTTAAACCAATAGACTTGGAGTAAAGCAGATTATGCTTCATAGTATGTGTGAGCTTTATCCAGCTAGCTGAAGGACTTCGAGGAAAACAAAAGTGAAGTCCCCAAAGAGATGAAAGAAGCCTCTAGGCCCTCAGACTCACATTTCCCTGGGTCTCTAGCTGTCCATCTGCCCTGCAGTTTTCAGACTTGCCAGCCCCGACAGTCTTATAAGCCAATTCTTTAAAGTAAACCTCTCTCTGTATATATATATATATATATATATACACACATATGTATACACACAGCCTATTGGCTCTGTTTTCCTGAAGAAACCTGGCTAATACACTTTGTTTAAAGCAGAAGGGTGGGTGGACACATTTAATTTAAACTACCTTCTACTGGCATTACCACACCCAGCAGTGAGCATTGCACATCTTATATGCTTCATAAATATTTGAGTGAAAACCAACAGTAAAATGCTGAATGGCTTTGCCAGATGTAGTATTTATTTAAACTATTGTTTTGTTCTCTTATGAGTCATTGAATGGGAAGGAACCAAAATTGTCTGGATGAAATTGTGAGGGGGTAGAGAGGGCTGGGAGCAATAGGTGGTGAGGTGTCCCCCATTTCTAAAGATTCTATGACCCACATTATTCCAGAAAGTCTAGTTTGTGTTTTGTGTCTTTCTTTCTCTTTCCTTCTTTCTCCTTCCTTCCTTTCTCTCTTTCTCTCTTTTTCTTTCTTTCTTTCTTTCTTTTCCATAGACAGGGTCTTGCTCTCTCACCCAGGCTGGAGTGCAGTGGTTCCATCATAGCTCACTGCAACCTGGAACTCCTAGACTCAAGGGATCCTCCTGCCTCAGCCTCCTGAGTAGCTGGGACTATAGATACACTTGGCTAATTTTAAAGTTATTATTATTGTTTTGTAGGGACAGGGTCTTGCTTTGTTGTCCAGGCTGGAATGCAGTGATGCAAACATAGCTCACTGCAACCTGGAACCCCTGGCCTCAAGCAATCTTCCTGCCTTGACCTCTGAAAATGCTGGGCTTACAGGCATAAGCCACCATGCCTGGACTGTCTTTTTACTCAGAGTAAGCAGGGACAGGGAAAACCAGAGGGAGAGCTCTAGGACAGGCAATGTTGGCCTCTTCCCTGACCCTAGCTGCCCTGGCCTCCTGCTGTGCAGGTCCCTCCTTAGGGAGAGGCCTGATCCCATTTTGTCATTAGTCACAAACACCACTTACTGGCCATTTGCATGAGCAGGGCCCTGCACTGTTCCCTCAGGACTTCCTCAGTACCCTCTGTGGCAGGCACTACTGCTTCCAATTTAACCCTGGGGGAAACTGAGGCTCAGCAATTTTGGGCCCTCTGCCCAAGCACCACAGGATCGTAGTCCAAGCTTGTCTTGAGGCTGCTGGGAAGAGGAGAGTTGTCTAGGAGGATATGGCCTGGCTTTCCTTCCCTGGGATCCCCATCCACCCAACCCCACTGCCTTTTATTTTATTTTATTTTTTAAATTTCTTTTTTTGAGATCAAGTCTCATTCTGTTGCCCAGGCTGGAGTGCAGGGGTACGATCTCGGCTCACTACAACTTCTGCCTCCTTGGGTCAAGTGATTCTCCTGTTTCAGCCTCCCAAGTAGCTGAGATTACAGGTGTGTGCCACCACATCTGGCTAATTTTTGTATTTTTTATTAGAAACAAGGTTTCACCATGTTGGCCAGGCTAGTCTCAAACTCCTGACCTCAGGTGATCCTCCCGCCTTGGCCTCCCAAAGTGTTGGGATTACAGGCGTGAGCCACTACATCTGGCTCCCCACCGCTTTTTGAAGAGAAGGTCCTAACAAAGGGATCAAGACTTTGCATCCTAGCTGCACCATCCTCAGAACTCCATCCTGGGTATAGAAGAGTCCCTTTTAATTCCCATTAAAATTTCTGGCTTAGTGTCTCCTTAAATGAGTTTCATTCAACACAGCATTTCATTTCCCACAATGTGGCAAGCTCATCCCCTGTCCCCTTTCACCCAGAGCGCTCCCTTATCCCCCAGCACTTAGCTCAGCAGTCGCCTCCTCCAGGAGGCTCCCCTGCCCCTCCTCTGCCCTCTGCCTTCCTCCATGGAACCCTGGCAGTCCCCCAGCTCCACAGTTGTTGCCTTGCATGGTCACCAGGGTAAGATCTCAAGGGCAGGGACACTCCACAGTGTCTGGCAAATGATGGAATGGACAGTGGCCTGGTCCATAGATCAAGCTGGAGGTCCATAGGCCAAGGCAGCCTGTGGCCTGGGACAGTGACTCAGGCAGGAGGAATGTGGCTCAGGCTGCCTGCAGCTGCGATAAGGAGGACAGGATGGGGCTCTGCAGAGGACATCCTGCAGTAGCCAGGGGACTTTCCATGCAGGAGCACATGTGGAAACCCACAGCCTGAGAGAATCCTGGCCTGCATACTGCACAGAGTTCTTGAGGGTGAGCAAGAAGAAAAGACTGGAAATGTCATCCATCCGTCACTGATCCACTGTGGGTTTGGGGAGGAGGCATGGCCAACATCCACTGGGCTACACAGACAGTTTTACGACCACCCCACCTGGCTCCTGCCTTCTGGGGCCCTGCAGCCCATGAATTAATCCCTTTCCAGGCTAGCCTGGGGTGCATCCACCCCTTTGGCTCCTAACCCATGGGGTCAAGCCTCAGGCACATTTCTCCTACCAGCCTGGTTTGGGCCATATCTATGTAATGCTTTTGCCTTAATTTACTTAGGTTGCTCCCTTAAACAGGCTCAATTTTAAACATAACCTCTGCCTCCTAAGCAAATACTCATACTCATAATAAATTACTCCCACCTGAACCACCACCACTGCCACCACCCACAGGATTCCTGGGCTTCCTTGCAGCATAGCTAAAAGCCTTTTTGGGCATCCACTTACCAGGCACTGGGTGGGAGCAGGCGGCAGGGCACATCCTCCCTCCTTGGGAGCAATATTTACTCAGCAATCCTTCACTCAGCAGTGTAAATCACGGTGGCTTCCCAGCAGGCATATGATCTCTGCCTGGCCGGGTTTCTCTCCCTTTTCCGTGACTGAATCTGAAGCTCAAGCCCCTTTCCCCACAGCCTGTCCCACATATGCCTGGAAACTGAGGTCCCACATATGCCTGGAAACTGAGGTCTGGTTCATCCTTCAGGGAGCTCCATGCTTCCCTAGTAAGGTAAAAAATCATCCTATTAATGCCCATAGTGATGTCATGTTGATACGGTGTACCCTTGATAGGATGTGATGAGAATGGCATTTCACCTCTGTGGTCTTCTTCCCAACACCCAATAGCCTAATTATGAGAAAAACATCAGACAAATCTCAACTGAAGGACATTCTAAAAACTACCTGACCAATAGTCTTTGAAACTGACAAGGTCATCAAAAATAAAGAAGTCTGAAAAGCCGTCATGACCAAGAGAAGCTTAAGCAGACATGACAACTAAGTGAAATCTGGTATCCTAGAAGGAACCATGGAACAGAAAAAGGACATGAAGCAAAACATAAGGAAATCTGAATAAACTAGACTTCAGTTAATAATGACACATCACTATTGGTTCATTAATTCTAACAAATGTGTCACACTAGTGTTATGATGTGAATAATAGGGGAAACTTGGTGTTGGGGCTATAGAGCTCTGTGTAGTATCTTTGTAACTTTTCTGTAAATCTGAAACTGTTTTAAATTTGAAAGCTTATTTTAAAATAATAATAAAGGTTACTGCAGGAAAGAATGGAGCAGCAACTGCTTGGTCAGATGTCATGGAAGAAAATCTTACTCATGAATCCCAAATGCTGCCTTTCAAACTTTAGTTACGATAAAGTATCAGCTAGTTGCTAAGTAGGAAATCCACTTTCTTTCATTTTTTTTTTTTAACTGCTGTTTTAACTATTACACAATCCACAAGAACTATTATTAATATGTACTTTTAAAATTCTGGTTTGACTTATTCTGATTCAAATGTAATGTATTACTTGTTAGGACTTGAACAGATTGTGAAAGTTGTGAAAGTTGCTCCCACCTTAAGAAATAGTATTATTTGCAGAACACCCCTTAAAAGAGTTTTTGGAAATGACTCAGAATGCCCACTTACTCCACCACATTCTACCCTGTAGGAATTGTGATAAAGAAGCAGTAATTTCCAGTGATAGCTAGGTGCAATAAACCCAAACAAGTAGATTCCATACCTCATTGTGCATATGCAAAGTCTAGCCCATTCTTTCCTGCAGTAGTTGGTGAGGTTATCAACATGTGTCTGATTTTCATCCATCAAATGTTTCTTGGGCTGCCATTGTTTTATGGGGAGAGGGACGATTTGAGAAGGGGAGAGATGCTCTCAAAGGGAAATTTGGGAAGAAGCTTCTCTTATTCTCAGTACAAATATCTCAAAATATAACATTAGTGTCTTGATTTGCCTATTTGTGGTACATAACACATTATAATACCATTCAAGTTATAAAATACTTTCTCTTTCTTTCTTTTTCTTTTTCTTTTCTTTCTTTCTTTCTTTATTTTTTTTTTTTGAGACAGAGTCTCACTCTGTCACCTAGGCCGAAGTGCAGTGGTGCCATCTTGGATCACTGCAACCTCCCTCTTCCAGACTCAAGCAATCCTCTCACCTCAGCCTCCCTATAGCTGGACTACAGGCATGCACCATCACACCTGGATAATTTTTGTATTTTTTTGTAGAGACAGTTTCTCCATGTTGCCCAGGCATGCCTCGAACTCCTGGGCTCAAATTATCAGCCTGTCTCAGCCTCCCAAAGTGCTGGGACTACAGGCATGAGCCACTGCCACACTCAGCCATAAAAAAATTAATTAAAAGAAATAAATGGAAAAAAAGTCCTGGCAATGGTCTTTGAAAAACTGAAATATACTCCATGAACCCTCTCATGCAGACCTGCCCAACTCTGCAATCCTAGCATCTCACCGTTTTGTTTTCCCTGTCATGTCTGCAGCTCATCTGTCTCTTGGGCTTCTTCCTATCTTGGTCCTGGTCCCCACACCCTGTGTTCTACTCTTTGCCAGCTTTTTTTCTGGTTTTATGTTTTTCTGTGTGCAGAGCATGACCTTCAGCTGTGTATGAGTCAACACAGAAAACCTGACCCAAAAGGGCCAGGTCCAGGAAGGGTGCAGCCCAGCTTTTACTGAGTGTTCTGTATACCCAGTACTTTGTGAAGTCCTCCTTACGGGCCGTCTCATTTAGTGAGCAATGGATTTGGCATTTCAAGAGGAAACGAGGATTAGAAGTCTCACAAAGCAATCAGCCAGTCAAAGAAGGCATAGAGCTACTGAGTGACTTCAACATCTCCAAACTCATTTCTGAGTATGGCCCACACCTGGAGAATGATCTGATAGGGTTTGTCTCTCTGGGCTGTTTCCTCATTTTCCCTTGACTAGTAACTAGTGAATCAAAGGATCCCCAAGTTAAGCAAAATCCAACTCATCTGCTGCTAGTTGGAGGTTCTAATGCTGCTCATTTCCATAAAACAAAGATTTTCCAGACCCTGCAGTGGCTCCCTGTTGGCTACTTAAACAGCACAACATATGGTAAAATCAGACTATTTGTTTCTACAAAAAAACATATATATATATATATATTTTTAAAAAGGCCTACTAGAATTTTGATTGGAATTGCATTGAGTCTATAGATCAATTTGAAAAGAATGAGTATCTCAATATTGAGTTTTCTGAAACATAAACTTGACTCATCCTTCCATTTATTTAGAACTTCTTTAATTTCTCTCAGCAATGTTTTCTAGTTTCCAGTATAGAGGGCTTGCACATATTTTATTACATTTATCTCTAAATATTTTATGGTTTTTGGTTGCTATTATAAATGGTCTTTAAAAAATTTATTTACAAGCAGTAGTATTCACTTTTGTGATGTATATTTCTATGATAGATTCTCTTTTTTTAAAAAAAATTGGGATATAAATTACATATATTAAAAAGCCTTTTAAAATGTCCAACCCAGTGGTTTTTAATATATTCACAAGGTTGTGCAACTGTCATGACTATCTGATTTTTAGAACATTTCTATAATACCTGCAAAGAAGCCCCCAATCCATTAGTAGTCATTTTCCCCTCCCTCTAGCCCCTGCCAACCACTAATCTGTTTTCTGTCTCTGTGGACTTACCTATTCTGTTTATTTTATATAAGGAGAATCATATAAATAGAATGATATAATATGTGACCTTTTGTGTCTGGCCTCTTTCACTTAGAATAATGTTTTCAAAGTTTATCTTCATTATGGCATATATCAGAATTTCATTCCTTTTTATGGTTGAATAATATTCCATTGTGTGGGTAAACCATATTTTGTTCATCCATTGTCCAACAATGACACTTAAGTTTCTCCCACCTTTTGGCTATTATAAATAGTGCTGCTGTAGACACTCATGTACAAGTTTTTGTTTGAATACTTGTTTTCAGTTCTTTTGAGTACATATCTAAGAGTGAAATTGCTGAGTCATATTATAATTCTGTGTTTAACTTTTACAGGAACCACCAAACTGTTTTCCACAGAGGCTGCATCAATTGACATTCCCACTAGCAATGGATGAGGGTTCCAATTTTTCCAGAGACTCACCAACACTTGTTTATTCTGGTTTTGTTTTCATTATAGCCATCCTAGTGGGTGTGAAGTAGCATCTCATTGTGGCTTGATTGCATTTCTCTAATGATTAATGATGTTGAGCATTTTTCATGTGCTTATTGGCTGTTTGTATATCTTCGCTGGAGAAATATCTTTTCAAGTCTTTTGGGCATTTTAAAATTGGGTTGTCTTTTTGTTGTTGAATTGTAAAGTTCCTTAGATATTCTGAATACTAGACCCTTATTAAATATATGATGTGAAAATATTTTTCCCATTTTGAAAGTTTTCTTTTCATTTTTTGGATAGTGTCTTTTAGTGCACCAAACTTTTAAAATTTTTTTGAAGTCCAATTTATCAATTTTTTATTTTGTTGCCTGTGCTTTTGGTGTCATATCCAATAAGTCATTGCCAAATCCAGTGTCACAAATATATTTTTGCTGCTTTCTTGTAATAGTTGGACAGTTTTAGCTCATATGTTTAGGTCTTTCATCCATTTTGAGTTAATTTTTGTATATAGTTTAAGATGAGGGTCTAACTTCATTCCTTGGCATGTAAATATTCCATTTCCCCATTAAATGATTTGGCATCCTTGTCAGAAATCAGTTGTCCATATATGTGAAGGTTTATTTCTGGGCTCTCAATTTTATTCCATTGGTCTATATATCTGTTCCCATGCCAGTACCACACTGTTTGATTAATGCAGATTTTTAGTAAGTTTTGAAATCAAGAAGTATGACTCCTCCAGCTTTGCTCTTTTCAAGATCATTTTGGTTATATGGGTTACCTTAAGATTCCATTTGAATTTTAGGATGGGTTTTTCTATTTTTGTAAAACATATCATTGGGATTTTGATAGGAATTGCATTGAATCTGTAGATTGCTTTGGGTAGTACTATCATATTAACAATATTAAGTCTTCTGATCCATAAACATGGACTGTCTTTCCATTTATTTAGATTTTCTTTAATTTTTTTCAGCAATGTTTTGCAGTATTCATTACAAGTCTTTTGCCTCTTTGGTCAAATTTCTTCCTGAGGATGCTATCCTTTCTGAAGCTAGTATAATTGTTTTCTTAATTTCATTTTCAGATCATGCATAACCACCACCATAAACACGATTCCAACACCCTAGAGTATTCCCTCAATCTGACCTTACAAAAAGTGGTGTTTTTTTAAATTTAATTTTCCAATTGCTTGTTCCTAGTGTATAGAAATACAATTGATATTTTTATATTGACCTTTTATCCTGAGACCCTGTTAATTCACTTATTAGTTCTAGACAGTTTTAATTCTTTCTTTCCAATCTTTATGCCTATTGTTTCTGTTTTGTTTTGTTTTGTTTTTTAAACAGGGTTTGGCTCTGTCACCCAAGCTGGAGTGCAGTGGCTTGATCCCAGCTCACTGCACCCTCCACCTCCTGGGCTCAAGTCATCCTCCCACCTCAGCCTCCAAGTAGCTGGGACTATAGGCATGAGCCACCATACCCAGCTAATTTTTTTTCTTTTCTCTCTTTTTTTTTGGGGGGGGTGCAGGGAGCAGAGTCTTCCTCTGTTGCCCAGGCTGGTCTCAAACTCCTGAGCTCAAGCAATCCACATGCCTTGGCCTCCCAAAGTGCTAGGATTACAGACGTGAGTCACCATGTCTGACTATTACTTCTTTTTTTTTCTTTTTTTTTGAGACAGAGTCTTGCTCTGTTGCCAGGCTGGAGTGCAGTGGCATGATCTTGGCTCACTGCAACCTCCACCTCACAGGTTCAAGCAATTCTCCTGCCTCAGCCTCCCATCCGGGACTACAGATGCCTGCCACCACGCCAAGCTAATTTTTATATTTTTAGTAGAGATGGGGTTTCACCATGTTGTCCTGGATGGTCTCGATCTCTTGACCTCATGATCCGCCCGTCTCAGCCTCCCAACATGCTGGGATTACAGGCGTAAGCCACTGTGCCTGGCCTATTATTCCTTTTTTTGCCCTATTGTCCCAGTGGATAATGATGTCCAGTACAGCGTTGAATCAAAGTGGTAAAATTGTACATCCTTGCCTTGTTCTCCACATTAAGGTGAAACTTTGAAGATTTCATTATTACATATGATGTAAGCTGTAGGTTTTCATTTATTTATTTAGAAACAGGGTCTTGCTCTGTCACCCAGGCTGGAGTGCACGGGGATGATCACAGCCCACTGTAGCCTTGACCTCCCAGTCTCAACAGTCCTCCCACATCAGCCTCCCAAATAGCTGAGACCACAGGCATGTGCCAACATACCCTGCTAATTTTTTATTTTTTGTAGACCTGGGATCTTACTATCTTGACCAGGCTGGCCTCAAACTCCTGGGCTCAAGTAATCCTCCCATCTCAGCCTCCCAAAGTGCTGGGATTACAGGCATGAGCCACTGCACTTGGCCTAGCTGTAGTTTTGTTTGAAATGTCTTTTATCAGTTGAGGAAGGTCCCTTCTATTCCTAGTGTACTGAGAGTTTGTATCATGAAGAGGTATTGAATTTTGTCAAATGCTGTTCCTGTATCTATTGAAGCAGCTGTATGGGTTTTCTCTTTTTTTTCTGATAATGTGATGAATTATATGGATTTATAAATATTAAAATAATAAAACGACACTGCATTCTTTGGAAAAACTTCACTTGGTCATATTGTATTATTCTTTTTAAAAAATGCTGGGCTCAATTTGCTAATATTTTGTTAAAGGATTTTTGTGTCTATATTCATGAGGAATATTGGTCTGTGGTTTTCTTTTCTTGTAATGTTTTTTGTCTGGTTATGGTATTAGGATTGTGCTGGCCAAAACATTTAAAAATTGGGAAATGATTTCCTCCTCCTCTATTTTCTGAAACAGTTTATGTGCAATTGGTATAATTTCTACATTGCAAGTTTGATAGAATTTAGTAGAGCCACCTGTGACTGAAGTTTCCTTGCAAGTAATTGCACATTCAATTTTTAAAATCAACTTGGAGATTTTCAGATTTTCTATTTTTTCCTGTGTCAGTTTTGGTATGTCGTTTTTTTAATGTATTATAAATATGTTTAATATACTTGCTTGGCATCCATCTTTAGGCCTTACATAAGTTGTTTGAAACCCAGCCATACCCCACCTTCTTTAGCCTAGTTAAAACTTCCCCTTCCTGTGATGGTTATTTCTGATATAGCCCACTTGTTCTTCATCCCACTGACCCCAAATCCAACACACCTCAGAGCTGCTAACCGTGATAAAACCTAATGGTCAACACCAGAGTCATGAAAGTAAGTTCCCCTCTTTGCTCGTATTTTCTTTAAATTAGGTAATCCACAATCCCTGTGAGAAAGCTGAAAAGGTAACACCTATGACCTTAATATAGGCATAGCCTCATAGGTCCTCCCTCCTACCCTTTTCACTTTCCATCTCCTTCCCCATTTCCCTCTCCCTCTTCCCCATCACTTGCTAGTTGAGCTCCCTACTGCCTCTACACTTCCCATCAGCCTCCCATCAGCACCCCTAATCTCCCTGGGAACTATAAGTAATAAATTCCTTCTATCTCATACATTTTTGGTTACAGTTCTTCATTGTGCCTCACCTGACACACACACACTTGAACCTAACTTTACCCTAGTCAAGGCTCTCCTAGAGAGTGGATATCTTGGCTTATGGACAACTTTCCAGAGACAGCGCTCAAAACCAAATTAGATCAGGTGCAGGGTGCAGTAGCTTACACCTGTAATCCCAGCACTTTGAGAGGCGAAGGCAGGTGGGTCATTTGTGGTTAGAAGTTCAAGACCATCCTGGGCAACAGAGCAAGACCCTGTCTCTACCAAAAAAAAAACAAAAAACAAAAATACAGCACAAGGAATTTGCATATCTTGCCTAAGTTGTCAATATTCTTGAGGATAAAGTTGTTCAAAATCCTTTATTTAATGTTTCAATGTCTGCAGCATTGCCAATAATAACCTCCTTTTGTTCCTGATGTCTGGATTTTATTTTCTATCTTGTTAACTTGCTCAGTCTGATGTCATTTTCTATCAGTCTTAATTAAGGATTTTCTTTACCATTTCTTGGAGTGCAAATCTGTTAGAGATGACTCCTTTTGTTTAACCAAAATGCTTTTATTTTTGCCTTGATCTTTAAAAGATATTTTGGTAATTTATAGATTCTGAGTTGCAAGTATTTTTCTTTCAGCACTTTAAAGCTTTTGTTCCATTGTCCTCTGGCATTCATTGTTTCTGATGAGATGTCAGCCCTAATTTTGTTTATGTATATAATGTATCTTTTCTTTGGCTACTTTAAAGATTTTTGTATGTAACTTAGGTTTTCAGTATTGTGACTATGAAGTGCCTGGATGTGATTTTCCTTGTATCTATTCTGCTGTGACTTGCTCAGCTTCTTGGGTCTGTGGGCTTATGTTTGTCTTTATGAACTATCATGAAAAGCTTGGCTGCCTCTCGTTCACATAGTCTTCCTCTGTGGTGAGCCTGCTCTTCAGCAGACGAGGTGCTGGCCTCCACTGGGCCTTTTGACTCAACCATGACGGGCTCATCACCACCTGAAATTCAGTTAATCAGGGCTTCTTTGCATCTGCCACTTACTCACCAAATGAAAAAGTACGATTTTTGTTTCCTCTAGTTTTATCTTGTGACCATGATGGTGAAAACCTTTTGCATTCTTCCTCCAAACTCTGAAGCAGAATTTGTGGCATTTTCTTATCATCCTCATTCTGTATACATGGAGGGATTGTACGTTCTACCTTATAAAAGTTAGGTGTGGCCATGTGACTTGATCAATCAATGAAATGTGAAGGGCATGAAGTATCCTCCTTCTGGGCAGAATATTTAAGCCTTGTGTGTGATTGGGCACCATCACTTCTCTCTGTGTGATCAGCTAATAACAGCCCCCCAGAGAAATCCACATTAGTCCCCAGAACCTGTGAATATGTTACTTTACATGGCAATAAGTATGATGCAGATGTGACTAAGTTAAGAACCTTGAGATAGGCAGATTATCCTTGATTATCCGAGTGGGTTCAACATCATTACAACAGGCCTTTTTAGAGAAAGTAGAAGAGTAAGAGAATAAGAGTAACAGAATAAGAGAAGATATGACCCTGGAAGCAGAAGTTGGAGAAGGAGAAGTTGGAGAAAGAGAAGATGCTACATTGCTAGTTCTGAATATGGAGGGAGGAGTACTGAAACAAGGAATGCAGGTTGTCTGTAGAAGATAGAAAATACAAGAAAAAGGATTTTCTCTTAGGGCCTCTAGAAGGAAGACAGCCCTGCCAACATGTCTTTATTTTATTTTATTTTATTGAGAGAGTCTTGCTCTGTCTCCCAAGCTGGAGGGCAGTGGCATGACCTCTGCTCACTGTAACCTCTGTCTCCTAGGTTTAAGCAATTCTGCCTCAGCCTCCCTAGTAGCTGAATTACAGGCGTGCACTACCATGCCTGACTAATTTTGGTATTTTTAGTAGAGACAGGATTTTGCCATGTTGGCTAGGCTGGTCTCGAACTCCTGACCTTAAGTGATCCGCCTGGCTCGGCTTCCCAAAGTGCTGCTATTACACACATGAGCCACCACACACAGCCCCAGCATCTCAATTTTAGCTCAGTGAGGACCAATTCAGACTTTGACTTCTATAGCTATATGTAATACATTTGTGATGTTTTAAGCCACTTAAATTTGATTTTAATTTGTTATAGCAGCAATAGGAAACACATACATGCCATCATGAGAACAGCAATGCTCCTGGTGGGAAAGGCTCTGTCACTTATACTCCTGAAGGCAGGTGACACTCAGCAAAGCAGAGCCTCCACCTGACCATGATGGATGGATTATGAGCAAGAAATAAGGCTTTGGAGGGCTAGGCGCAGTGGCTCAAGCCTGTAATCCCAGCACTTTGGAAGACTGAGGCGGGCGGATCATTTGAGGCCAAAAGTTCAAGACCAGCCTGGCCAACATAGTGAAACACCGTCTCTACAAATACAAAAATTAGCTGGGCGAAGTGGTGCTTGCTTGTGATCCCAGCTACTCGGGAGGCTGAAGCGGGAGAATTGCTTGAACCTGGGAGGCAGAGGTTGCAACAAGCCGAGATTGCACCACTGCACGCCAGCCTAGGCAACAGTGCAAGACTCTGTCTCAAAAAAATATATATATATAAAATAAGGCTTTTTTCCTTTTTTTTAAGCAACTGAGATTTTGCAGGTGTTTGCTTTTATAGCATAGCTACATGTCAGTACAAATACCATCAAATACCATGTAAAGAACTTAAATCTATCTAACTATGCTGTGGGACTTGAAAATTGTTTTTCAATGGGCCCTGAACCCTTTTTCAGGCCCTAGAAGTGATGAAGTATTGGATTATTTTTGCAGGAATCTTACAAGTGGTTGAGAATTTATAAACCAAAAAATACTCGAGACAAGTCTCAATCAGTTTAGAAATTTATTTTGCAAGGTTGAGGATGCACGCCTAGGAGACAGGTCTGTGCCTTTCTTCAAAGATGATTATGAGGGTTTCTTTCTTTTTTTTTTTAATTTATTTTTTATTATTATTATACTTTAAGTTCTAGGGTACATGTGCATAACGTGCAGCTTTGTTACATATGTGTACTTGTGCCATGTTGCTGTGCTGCACCCATCAACTCGTCAGCACCCATCAACTCGTCATTTACATCAGGTATAACTCCCAATGCCATTCCTCCCCCCTCCCCCCTCCCCATGATAGGCCACGGTGTGTGATGTTCCCCTTCCCAAGTCCAAGTGATCTCACTGTTCAGTTCCCACCTATGAGTGAGAACATGCGGTGTTTGGTTTTCTGTTCTTGTGATAGTTTGCTAAGAATGATGGTTTCCAGCTGCATCCATGTCCCTACAAAGGACACGAACTCATCCTTTTTTATGGCTGCATAGTATTCCATGGTGTATATGTGCCTCATTTTCTTAATCCAGTCTGTCACTGATGGACATTTGGGTTGATTCCAAGTCTTTGCTATTGTGAATAGTGCCGCAATAAACATACGTGTGCATGTGTCTTTATAGCAGCATGATTTATAATCCTTTCGGTATATACCCAGTAATGGGATGGCTGGGTCATATGGTACATCTAGTTCTAGATCCTTGAGGAATCGCCATAGTGTTTTCCATAATGGTTGAACTAGTTTACAATCCCACCAACAGTGTAAAAGTGTTCCTATTTCTCCACATCCTCTCCAGCACCTGTTGTTTCCTGACTTTTTAATGATCGCCATTCTAACTGGTGTGAGATGGTATCTCATTGTGGTTTTGATTTGCATTTCTCTGATGGCCAGTGATGATGAGCATTTTTTCATGTGTCTGTTGGCTGTATGAATGTCTTCTTTTGAGAAATGTCTGTTCATATCCTTTGCCCACTTTTTGATGGGGTTGTTTGTTTTTTTCTCATAAATTTGTTTGAGTTCTTTGTAGGTTCTGGATATTAGCCCTTTGTCAGATGAGTAGATTGCAAAAATTTTCTCCCATTCTGTAGGTTGCCTGTTCACTCTGATGGTAGTTTCTTTTGCTGTGCAGAAGCTCTTTAGTTTAATGAGATCCCATTTGTCAATTTTGGCTTTTGCTGCCATTGCTTTTGGTGTTTTAGACATGAAGTCTTTGCCCATGCCTATGTCCTGAATGGTACTACCTAGGTTTTCCTCTAGGGTTTTTATGGTATTAGGTCTAACATTTAAGTCTCTAATCCATCTTGAATTAATTTTCATATAAGGAGTAAGGAAAGGATCCAGTTTCAGCTTTCTACTTATGGCTAGCCAATTTTCCCAGCACCATTTATTAAATAGGGAATCCTTTCCCCATTTCTTGTTTCTCTCAGGTTTGTCAAAGATCAGATGGCTGTAGATGTGTGGTATTATTTCTGAGGACTCTATTCTGTTCCATTGGTCTATATCTCTGTTTTGGTACCAGTACCATGCTGTTTTGGTTACTGTAGCCTTGTAGTATAGTTTGAAGTCAGGTAGCGTGATGCCACAAGACAGGGATGCCCTCTCTCACCACTCCTATTCAACATAGTGTTGGAAGTTCTGGCTAGGGCAGTCAGGCAAGAGAAAGAAATCAAGGGTATTCAGTTAGGAAAAGAAGAAGTCAAATTGTCCCTGTTTGCAGATGACATGATTGTATATTTAGAAAACCCCATTGTCTCAGCCCAAAATCTCCTTAAGCTGATAAGCAACTTCAGCAAAGTCTCAGGATACAAAATTAATGTGCAAAAATCACAAGCATTCGTATACACCAGTAACAGACAAACAGAGAGCCAAATCATGAATGAACTTCCATTCACAATTGCTTCAAAGAGAATAAAATACCTAGGAATCCAACTTACAAGGGATGTAAAGGACCTCTTCAAGGAGAACTACAAACCACTGCTCAGTGAAATAAAAGAGGACACAAACAAATGGAAGAACATACCATGCTCATGGATAGGAAGAATCAATATCGTGAAAATGGCCATACTGCCCAAGGTTATTTATAGATTCAATGCCATCCCCATCAAGCTACCAATGAGTTTCTTCACAGAATTGGAAAAAACTGCTTTAAAGTTCATATGGAACCAAAAAAGAGGGTTTCAATATTTAAAGGAGAAAGGGCAGATATTGGGGAAAGAGGAAGAAATTTTTAAAAACTGTAGGTAGATAAGAGGGAAACAATTGTTCTTTTGAGTCTTTGATCAGCTGTTCACATGTGAGAAGGGTAAAGGAATAGTCACTTATGCATTCATCTAGCTCAGAGAATCTGCATTTTTACATAAGATGAAATAAATATAGGGCAGAGGAAGCAAACAGGTATGCATTTGTCTCAGGTGAGCAGAGAAATGACTTTGAGTTCTGTCCTTTGTCCCATACCCGTGAAGATAAGCTGTCAATTCACATCGTCAGGGTGAAATTCAACGGAACTGTTCTAGCGTAAAGATCTTGGGGCCCATGAGAAATTTCCTAGTGGGCAAATTATAAGGGAGGTAGGTTTGCATGACACAGTTTCCAGCCCGACTGTTCCCTCTGACTTAGTGAGTTTGGGATCCTGAGGTTTGTTTTCCTTTCACAAATTAGCTCAGCAAGTTGGTTGGGGACTTTGTGTGTTGTGGCTCCTCAGTTCCATAGGGGATAAATACAGAGATTTATGATGTTCTGCTTCTTCTCTCAGGGAGTGGGTAGTTTAAATGGAGGGGGAATCTGTGGATGCATGAAGCCCAGGTAACAACAGGTGGTATGGATTTAAGTCACTTCAGAGGGCCCTGATAACAGTGAAGAAGAGTTACTATGGGGAAAAAAAAAACTTGTTGAGAGAAGACAGCCTCTATTAATCAGTAATAAGTTTTATCAAATGTTGCTGTTCAGCAGGTCAGAGAGCTACAGTCTTCATTTTACTTTATTTCAGAACAAGTCAAATGACAAAAACAAAACACCAGGCTGAAATCACAGGCTTCTACAAGCAGGTATGCTTCAGGGTTTGTCCTGGGGCCAATGTACATATAACCCTATATTTCCTTTGCTTATCTGTAGAACAGAGCAGTAAATGTTCTCAAAGACCACATTACGATTGGTCGATACGTACGATAAGGACTTGGCAGTTTGCAAAAGGATAAAACCTTCATTGCACTAGATCCTAAAGTAGCGAGGAATGCATTACATTTTTAGAGATTTCTCTCATAATCATAGGATACAAATCCTCAAAAATATCTAATGAATAATTGACTCTAATGCCCTGTGAGGCCCAGAGGGTCTCATAGGAAAACCATGGGGGTGGGAGTTGTCTTCTAGGTTCTGAGATGAATAATTTCAGGGACTGCACGGCACTGGGGGTTTCCTAGGGTTGGGGATGAAGACAACAAGCCGAGTGAGGAACAGTGTGAACCAGGGCCCTCAAGGGAAGAGACAGATTAAGCAGAGACAAGGAAGGATTGCCCTAGGGAGAAGAAGAGGAGGCCTTAGCATGACTGTGGGTTGGGCCCATTGTCACAAAGTCTGTTCTGTCTCCAGGTGGCCTGGGACTTGGAGAATCAGGAGGTGAGGGGACTACTTGAAGATCACATGGAGGAGGAGTCTGATCCAGGCCCAGGTGGGCATCCATCCTCTTCCTTCTTGGCCCAGTGAAGACTATACATGGAGCCCCATTTACGTGCCTTGGGGCCTTCGTGCTTGCTCTTCTTTCTGGTTGGAAACCTCTTACCCCATGTGCCCTTGGCTTACAATAGCTCCTCCTTCTTTTCTCGCCTGTCACCTCCCACATGAGACTTCCCTGACCACAGCTGTACCTGCCCCATACACCTTGCCACTGCGCATTCTTTTTTTTTTTGTGGGAGGGTGGGGGACACAGTTTCACTCTTTGGACAAGGTAGTGCAATCTCGGCTCACTGAAACCTCTGCCTCCCAGGGTCAAGTGATTCTCTTGCCTCAGCCTCCCCAGTAGCTGGGATTACAGGCCTGCGCCACCACACTCGGCTAATTTTTGTGTTATTAGTAAAAACAAGATTGCACCATGTTGGCCAGGCTGGTCTCGAATTCCTGACTGCAAATGATCCCCCTGCCTCAGTCTCGCTAAGTGCTGGGATTACAGGCATGAGCCACCGCACCTGGCCTAAGCCATTTTTTATTTTGTTAAGAATATCGTGACTTGACCAAAGGCTTGGGTCTTCTTTGCTCCCTCCTGCTAGGTGCGGAAGCAGACATCCCCTCCACGGCTGGGAGACTGTGCTGCAGAGGAACTACGTTGTCATCCCTACCCCCACAGGAGTCAGGGCAGGGGTCACACGTTTCTGTGTAAGCTTCTTCTTGGGTTATCCCTCCCAGAGGGACAGGAGAGCAAGGAGCTTAGTGTTACAGCATCCACTCCCCCAAATGTCCCCCACCTCTGTCCCCTCCCCGCCACACACACCCCCCTACAGAGAGCCTCTGGTGACATGCTGCTCAGACATCTGCCACAATATGTGTCACCCTCTCACTGGGCTCCCCCGGTGTAAAAGGACAGGCACTGCAACTCCTGTCCCATCCATACTTAGGGACATTGCCCTAGGCCAGGACGAGAGGCCTTTGGACACACTGAGACCCAAGACCCTGAATCTTGCTGTCAATTTAGGATATGCTTGCAGCTTCCCAAGGCCATGCCCAATTGCTGGAAGAACTCATGGCTTCAACACACACATACACACACACATACACACACACACACACACGCCCCCCATGTCCTTTTTCCTGAAGCAGGTGGCTCTCCCTCTGGTCTGCAACAGCTTCTAAGTTTGCCAAGCTGCCCTGCACTTCCAGCCCACATGCTGGCTTGCTCTCCATTCAGCAGCAGCAAGAGCAGCAGGCCTCTAATTTTGGTTGCTAGACACGTGGTGGATCTTTCAGAGTCTGGGTTTAGAGACAGACACCAGGGAGGCATAGTGCCAGAGACAGAGATGGCAGCTGGGGGTGCCAACCCAGGGGCGGGCTTCCCATGGTGCCATGAAAAAGTGAGGAGACGAATCTCCTTATGCCTTTGCCTGCCTTCCCTTCTCCCTCCACTTCTTCTCAGACTCCACATATGTCATCTCATGCAAGTGCCACAGCAGCCCTGCACGGCATTTGCTGTATCATCCCCATTGCACCAGGGAGGGAAGGAAACAGAGGATGCCTGGCCTTTTCATATGCAGGCCATCCACGATACATTGATGGTCCACCTCTCTTTCTGTCCAGCTCTCAAGACTAAGCACCGGCACACAGTTCCTGTGTCTGCACATCAACCTTGGTGGGGGTTATAGCTTGATTTGGAAGGAACTTGCATAGCATAACATCCCGCATTCTTAGCTGAGTCTTTGCCAGGGCAGGGGTACTCAAGGTGCCCTGACTTCTTTATGGCCCAGAGCAGTGACTGACATGGTGCATGTGCAGACCTTAACCAAATTGATGCCCAAGGAATCCCTGGCCTTTACTTAGGAAAGTCGAACACCATTTCCTGGGGAGCTGCTGTGGACTGAATCGTGTTACCCCAAAATTCATATGTTGAAGCCCTAACCCCAAATGTGACTGTATTTGGGGATTGGGCCTATAAGGAGGTGATTAAGGTAAAGTGAAGTCATAGGGTGGGGCGCTGGTAGGATTCACGTCATTGTAAGAAGAGAGCTTGTTTCTCTCTCAATCTCTCTCTCTCTCTATCTCTCTCTCTCTCTCTCTCTCTCTCTCTCTCTCTCTCTCTCTCTCCTCTCTCTGTCACTCTCTCTCTTTGCTTATGTGTGCAGGCATGGAGGAAAGGCCATGCCAGGGCATAGGGAGAAGGGCAGCTGTCTGTAAGCCAGAAAGAGCCTTCACTAGAAACCAAATCAGCCAGAACCTTCATCTTGGACTTTCCAGCGTTCAGAGATGTGAAAAAATAAATTTCTGTTGATTAAGCATCCCAGACCATGGTATTTTGGTAAGGCAGCCCAGGCAGACTAACATAGGAACCACCATGAGCCTGGTCCAGTATGGCCTGGCCCATGAATCCAGGCCCTGGGGCCTCTGATGGACTCTGAAGACAATGGTGTTCCCCGTGGTTCTTGACCCAGGGCTGCAGGCCGGGGCAGGCACCTGCCTTTCCTCCCATCCATGTCCTGCACTGCTCACTAAGCATTTGTAGTTTAGTCTTTGAAGACTTCCTGGAAATGACTTCGGCTTTTCTTTCACAAACTGATAATCTTCCCCAGAGATTGTGTTGAAGCCTGCCATGAAACTTCCTCAGACCCTCACCTTCCTCCCTAAGACACTGTAAAGAGTGATTTTTTACAGTGATTGCTCCTTGTAGTTCCCATGATACTCTGGAAGGAAGCCCAGGGCTGCCAGGACAAGTCCAGGTGGCACTTGGTATGATGTGGGTCTGGGCAGGGGCAGGCTTGGGCTCGGGTTGGAGAGTAACACTGAGGTCTGCACCTTGGCATAGGCCACTCTCTGGGCCCAGACATCCTCTCCTTCCTCCAGTTGCCCAGGAATGAGTGGCGGCTCTCTGCAGAGCATGGCGGTGTATTGCACTGAGTTTGTACCTCTGTCTCCACTGCAGAGGCTGATGCTTCTAGGGCTTCTAGGCCGAGACCTCATTGGTTCAGTTAGTTTAATGGATTCAGCTTAGTGTGGGAGGAGAAGGGTAAAGAAAAGGAGGGATAACATGGGGGAGAGAAAAAGGCAGGGAAGAAAAGTGGGGAACAGGAGTTGCAGGAGTGAAAGCACTGTGGCCTTCAAATCCCATAGCACAAGGCTAGGAGGGGACACAGACCTCTGCACTCAGTGATACTCAAGCCATTTCTCCAGTCTTTGGTTTCCTCTTCAGATAATGAGACATGTGAGTTCCCAATACCCAGAGCCACCGTGCTCCAGACATCCACCACACTGATCGAAGCTCATGGGCTTTGCTGCTGGGGCCAAATAGCAGACAGAAAGAGGGTTTAGAGATACAAAGCCTCTTAGGACCTCAGCTCACTTTAGATTGTTTGTGAATTCTTTTTTCAGCCTAGCATGTTTTTTAAAAAGCAGCACAATAATCGGGCTGACATCATCTGGTATTAGTGGGAACACTATAAATATTTCTATTTTGAGTCAGACCAAAATATTATTTTACAATATCATTTAATCACTTCTTCCAGCATTCACCTAATCAGTACAAATGTCAAGCAAATGTTTGAAATGAAAGGAACCGATATGTTAAGTCATAAATAAATTTAGGTAATAACTACTACCCCCGGTCAGGCTAAGTACAAAAGGTTCTGGATTTCTTCCAGGGGCTTCCACAGAGCCCAGGAAGGTTTTTGCCATTCACTTACACAGCTGAGCTGACCAGTTCCTGTGACAGGGAGCTTTGTTTATTTGGTTTTCACTTTTCGGCATGAAATACAGTTCTTTTGATTCCCCTGCCTCTAGCGGTCTTGGAATGTTTCTAACTAGAATGTTTCTGCTTATTTGCAAAAGGTCTTGCTCCCCTGGGACTGGTGGGTGCCTGGAAACACTGCTGACGAGGTGAGGTTCTGCTTGGACCACAGCTCTGCTTGGTCAGCTCACAAATCAGGAGTGTTTCTGGAGTTAGAACTTTCCTGCAGTGGTAAGTTTTCATGAAAGACAGCACTAACTTAACTTTTGAACTCAATGTGATTTTCTTGTAAATCTAGCAAAGTGCTTCAGCTGGGGAATTCTCGCACAGGTTCTGTCTTGTCATCATTACCGCATTACGCTGTTTGTGGACATGTTGGCTTTTGTGTGTGCTGGTGATTCCAGCAAGCTTTCCCCTGATAGAGGAACACTGGTCAGAGGTCTGACTTCATATCTGGTGTCTGCGTCAGTGCTTCTAAAAAGCAAGCAGGGCAAAAGGTATCAGATGTTTGGGGAAGGGGCTGGGGGCCAGGGAGAGTACAGTTGAAAATAAAATAGCCACAGCTTCCTTAAAAAGTAAATAGGGGCCGGGCGCGGTGACTCACGCCTGTAATCCCAGCACTTTGGGAGGCTGAGGCGGGTGGATCACAAGGTCAGGAGATCAAGACCATCCTGGCTAACACGGTGAAACCCAGTCTCTACTAAAAATACAAAAAATTAGCCGGGCGCGGTGGCGGGCGCCTGTAGTCCCAGCTGCTGGGGAGGCTGAGGCAGGAGAATGGCGTGAACCCGGGAGGTGGAGCTTGCAGTGAGCCGAGATGGCGCCACTGCACTCCAGCCTGGGCAACAGAGCGAGACTTCGTTTCAAAAAAAAAAAAAAAAGTAAATATGTAGATCTGGGTTCAGTGGTTCACACCTGTAATTCCAATGCTTTGGGAGGCTGAGGCAGGAGGATTGTTTGAAGCCAGGAGTTCAAGTAACCTGGGCAATAAAGCAAGACTCAGTCTCTATAAAAATTTTAAAATTAACCAGGTACAGTGGCATATGCCTGTAGTTCCAGCTACTCAGGAGGCTCAGTTGGAAGGATCACTTGAGCTCAGGAGTTTGGGTCTCCGGTGAGCTATGATGGCACCACTGCACTCCAGCCTGGGTGACAGTGAGACCCTGTCTCCAAACAAAAAAAAATTTTTTTTTTAAAGTAACTATGCAACTAATAGGTGATCTGGCAATTGTTGTCTTAGGCATTTATCCCAGATAAATGGAAACTTGTGTTCAGACTAAAGCATACACATGAATTTTCACAGCAGCTTTATCTATAACAGCCCCAAACTAGAAACAATCTAGCTGTCTTCCAGTTGGAAAATGGTTAATCAACCTGTGGTACATCCATACCATGAAATACGACTCATCAATAAAAAGAAACTGACTATGGATACACACGACAACCTGATGAATCTCCAGGATTTATTCTGAGTGAAAAAAGTCCATCCCCAAAGTCTGCATACTGCATGGTTCCATTTCTATAGCATTTTTGAGATTGACAAAATCACAGAAATAGAGAAGAGGTGATGGGTTACCAGGGTTTATGGAGGAATTGGCGCAGGAGCAAAGTGTTTGGCTACAAATTGGAGACATGGGGATCCTTGTGGTGGTGGAAATACCTGGTATCTTAACTGTATCAATGTCAATATCCTGTTTGTGCCATTGTACATAGGTTTACAAGATTTACCACTGGGGAAGCTGGGTAAAGGGTACCAGGCATCTTTCTGCATTCTTACAACTGCATGTGAATCTACAGTTATCTCACAATGAAAACTTTAATTTTAAAAAAATAGGGTGGCCAAGGTGGGCTTACTGAGAGGGTGACATTTCAGCTAATACTTGAAAGAAGTGAAAGAGATGGCCGTGCAGGTATCTGGGGAGACAGTGTCCCTGGCAGAGGCCCCACTTCAGGTGAGCACCTGGCCTGCTCAGTAGCACTGAGGAATTGGTGTGATGAACAAGGTGATACATCAGGGACATAGCTGGGACTGGACCCAAGGGCCCCAGTAGGCATGATAAGATCCTGGGCTTTTACTATTAGTGGTCTGGGGAGCCTCAGAGGGTTCTGAACAGCAGAGTGATGTGAGCTGACTTCAGTTTCAACAGATTTCTCTGGCTGCTGAGTAACTAGACTGTAGCGGCCAATGGGGGATAAAGCTGGCATCACTGTTAGTTCACCATAAATGGGCAAGTGAGTAAAATAGTGAGGAATAATAATGAATGTTTTGAGACAAGCAAAGAATGGGCTGGAGAGGATGCGTATGGGGAGGGGAGACAACATTGCTCCCTTAGGGAAGAAGGTGACACTTAGGCGAGGCACAAAGTAGGAGAAGGAGCCAGGTTAGAGAGCTCCCAGCAGAGGGAACAGCCTGTGCAAGGGCCCAGCACGGTGCGGGGAGGAGGCAAGACAGAGTCCAGAGACGGAGTCGCTTGCCACCATCATCACCAGTCAGCCATCGCTGCTTGGCCTCTCCCAAGGACAGCACTTTGCATCCAGGGCACTGGTCTCACACTCCTGCTGTTTTCCTCAGACAGAGTCACAGAGCCAGGTCTGGATAGCACTTCACCAGGAGCCCAAGAACAGCTCTGATTTCACAGTGAGCATGCGTTATACTCTCCTCTGTGAGGGTGAGAAGTTGTGGGAAAAATGAAATTCAATCTATTAAATATGCCTGCTTCCCAAAGCTTCAAACCCACACATGGCAGGACCTGGTGGCCCAGGAGAGAAGGACAGGGCAGGTGGGCTTTTGTCCCAGGAAGCAGACACGGGACTGCTATCTTGGATACGTAGAAGTCAAAGTCAGAGTGAACAGACTTTAACAAAATATGCATGTCATGTTTATCTGTTTTCTAGGGCCGCTGTAACAAAGCATCGCAAACTGGCTGGGCTGAAACGACAGAAACTTATTCTCTCACAGTTCTGAAAACTAAATGTCCAAAATCAAGGTACGATCAGGGCATGCCTTCCCTGAATTTCTTAGGGGTGGATCCTTCCTTGCTTCCTCCAAATTCTGATAGCCCCAGGTATTCCGTGGCTTATGGTAGCATAACTCCAATCTCAGTCTCCATTTTCACACGCTGGCCTCTCTCTGTGTCTCCACATCACATCATCTTCCCTCTTTTTTTTTTCTTTTCTTTTTTTCTTTTTTTGAGATGGAGTTTCACTCTTGTTGCCCAGGCTGGAGTGTAATGGCACAATCTCGGCTCATTGTAACCTCTGCCTCCTGGGTTCAAGCAATTCTCCTGCCCCAGCCTCCTGGGTAGCTGGGATTATAGGCACCTGCCACCATGCCCAGCTAATTTTTTTGTTTTTTTAGTAGAGATGGGGTTTCAACATGTTGGCCAGGCTGGTCTCGAACTGCTGACCTGAGGTGATCTGCCCGCCTTGGCCTCCCAAAGTGCTGGGATTACAGGCGTGAGCTACCACATTCGGCCTCTTCCCTCTTCTTATGAGGACACCAGTCATATTAAATTAGGGCCCACACTATGACTTCATTTTCACTAATTACATCTGCAATGACCCTATATCCAAATAAGGTCACACTCTGACGTACTGGGGGTAGGACTTCAATGGATCCTTTTGGAGAACATAGTTCTGACCATAATCATGTCACACCAGGAAAGGGATAGTGATGAGAAAGGACTGGCAGCTTTTGCTTTGCAGGATCAAGTCACAGATTTTGCTCCAGAGAAGCCATTCTGAGCTCATGTCCACACCCTGTGTCTGCTGACTCTGAATCACTCCCACTAATACCTTTAAAAATACGCTTCAATCTGAGTGCTTCTGTTATTGATTCTGTGTAAAACTTATTTTTATGCTCCTAAAAGCCAGGAAATTTTTGTTATAGGTACACTGCTTTATAGTCACACAAGGCTGAATGACTGGTCTTTTACCCCTTCCTCTGCCATGGCCACAACACCTCCCAGTTGGGAAGTAAGTGGGGGTAGATAAGGCCAGGGCAGATTATGGAAGGCCCAGGAAGCCAGGGGAACTTGAACTGGCTCAGGGAGGCAGTAGGGAGTCATTCAGGTCCCGAGCAGGGGAGTAATATGGGAGACACAGAGTCTCCCAGGGTTGGGCAAGGCAGGATGAAGGAGACAAAACAGGGAAGTGAAGTGTAAATGACAGGAGCAGGAATTAAGCCATCAAGATGAAGTTGTAAGTATATTATCTGATATTTTCAGACTTGGGGAGACAAAGATGAACGTTTGAAGCTCCTCTTTGGGAGAGAGTGAGACTTAGGGAACAATGTGTTGTCAGTGATAAAAACCAGGGCATGCAGGAAAAATACAGAAGGAGAGCTTTAAGTAGGAGGGGAAGCTTAATGGCTTTAAACTTCATCCGAAAGCAAGTGTGTGGTGGTTCTTGAAGAAAAACCTTCTTCTTCAGATGTCTTCTTCCTCCTCTTCAGAGATGGCTCTTTGCTCTGCTTCCAGGCTCCTGGATGTCTCAGTCTCCCCAGGTGACCATGTGGCCCCAGAGGCCAGAGCTAGATGTGCTCCTGATCTTGCAGCCCCTTGTCCTATGTCCTCATCCAAACCAGGGGTCATTGGAATGGGCTAAAGAAGAAGAAAACTAGTAAGGAACTGAGGGAAGTGGTCTGGCTGAGAGCTTGACATGGACAGAGTCCTGGATCTCAGGCAGACACTTAAATTCTCCTGGTGCCACAGACATCACAGCTGAATCCATTTAAAAGAGGATGGCAAATATATAAATCATGACCTCAAAATTCCTTCAATCTCTCACAGGACACCAGGGAAATATTTGTATTATCCCTCAATAACAACCAGGGTCAGGAATAAATTTGGAATTCTTTAATTTAGGCTCCAGTTCATTCATATGCTTCTTGCTAAATTAAACACTTGAAATAATTTCCTGCTATGAAAATATGAGACTGTTACTATTCAGATAAATAGACTTTACAAATCAAAGGCTTGAAATCTTAAGAATTATCTCAAAATGCTTTTTGAAAAACCTTTTCTGTTTTGGAGCATAAAATGTCAAAGGCACACTATAATGAACCACTGTTTCTCTAAATTTAGCTTTACTTATTAGTATGCAGTCATGTCTAAGTTAATAAGATGTCATGCTTAAAATAAAATCCATTTCTTTGGGAATATACTGTATATAGATGGGACTACCAGCTATGAAGGAGTGAAGTGGTTAACAAATCCTTTCCCTGCAAAACAATTATAAAACTGGACAAAATTGTCAAAAACAGTTATTTCATTTGGGAGGCCGAGGCGGGCGGATCACAAGGTCAGGAGATCGAGATCATCCTGGCTAACGCGGTGAAACCCCGTCTCTACTAAAAATACAAAAAATTAGCCGGGCATAGTGGCAGATGCCTGTAGTCCCAGCTACTTGGGAGGCTGAGGCAGGAGAACATGAACCCAGGAGGCGGAGCTTGCAGTGAGCCGAGATAGCGCCGCTGCACTCCAGCCTGTGCAACAGAGCGAGACTCTATCTCAAAAAACAAACAAACAATAACAAAAAAAAACACAATTATTTCAGGGCTCTGGAAATTGGCAAGGGGCAAAAAAATTGAGAAATTTATATTCTCAAGAAACTATAGAGATTCAAGTAAACACAGTAGAAATATATGGCATTCTTGTTGAAACTGCCTCCACCAGTCAACATGGTTGTTTGACCTGGACAGCACAGGCCTTCACTTGATTTGAAGTGAAGAGTAGAAACCTACAGCCAGCAGCAAGTGGGAAAAGCTTGCAGATTTCCTAACCTGAAGTTGCAATCCTGGTTGGGATGACCAGAAATTTAACAGGATGGTCATGGAAATGAGCTAGCATTGAGGGCTTGATGAGCATTCCATATCCCTGTCTAGGAACTTGCACAGTGGAGACCCAAGAGGGCCCAGTGTTAATGTAACACCTGGGGCAGAGATGAAAACTGGCGCAAATTTGCATACATTTCCCATTTCAATCACAGATCCACCAGCAGCAAAGTATGGTATTTGAACACAATTTCTGACCAATTATTGAGTCTCATTAAGCTGTGTAGACACAAAGGTGACCCATAAGAAGCCAACCCTTCCACCTGTGCAAAAAAACAGTAAGAATTTTTTTTTTTTTTTTTTTGAGATGGAGTTTCGCTCTTTCGCTCAGGCTGGAGTGAAGTGGCAGGATCTTGGCTCACTGCAATCTCCGCCCACTCTCCCAGCCCCCACTCCCTGGGTTTAAGCTATTCTACTGCCTCAGTCCCCTGAGTAGCTGGGATTATAGGTGCCCACCACCATGCCTGGCTAATTTTTGTGTATATATATATATATTTTTTAGTAGAGATAGTGTTTCGTCATGTTGGCCAGGCTGGTCTCGAACTCCTGACCTCAGGTGATCCACCTGCCTCGGCTGCCCAAAGTGCTAGGATGACAGGTGTGAGCCACCATGTCCAGCCAATAAATAAGAATTTTTTAAAAAACTGATAGAGATATCAGCAGATGCACACTGAAGGGTAACAGATTCTGCAGATCAAGTCCGGGCAAGTAATAAACTAATATAAGGTAGCAACAACCAAGACCCTCTGAGGATGAAAGGAAAAATGAATCCAGAGTTCTTATATTATCTAAAATATGAAATTTTCAATAAAAGTTTATGAGTCATAGAAAAAAAAATGAAGAAAGTACTATCCATACTAACGGTTGGGGTAGAGGGCAGGAGAGACATCAATGGAAATGGTCTTTGAGTACTCTAGATGTTGATTTAACAGGCAGATTTCAAAGCTACTATTTTAAATATGTTAAAAAAATTGAAGGAAATTATGCTTAAATAATTTAAGGAAAATATTATGAAAGTGACTCAACAAGTAGGAATATCAATAAAGAAATAATTTTTTAAAAAAGAACCATATGGAAATTCTAGAGCTGAAAAATGCAATAACAAAATAAAAGAAAAAGATTGTACGGAATCAGTACTAAAGATAGATAGAATGTTATCCAATCTGAAGAACAAAGAGAAAAAAAGATTGAAGAAAAGTGGGCAGTCTCAGTGACCTATGAGACAGCATCAAGCATAACAACTGTGTAAGAGGAGTTTCAAAATGAGAGGAGAGGAACAGGGCAGGAAAATAAAAGTTGAACAAATAATGACTCAAATCCTCCCAAATTTGAGGAAAAACATTATAGATCTAGGAACCCCACTGTACCCCAAGTAGGAAAACCACAGAAATCTTCACTTAATCACATCAAACTGTTGAAATCACCAAGCAAGGAGAAAATCCTGAAGGCAGCAAGAGGAAAACTAATCATCTGTAAGAGAACACTAGTACGAATCATGGTTAAATCCTCATTAGTAACAGTGGAGGCCAGAAAGCAGTAGAATGACATATTCAAAACACTGAAACATTTGTCAGCCAATAATTTTATATCCAGCAAGATTATCTTTCAAAAAGGAAAGTGAAATAAAGACATTTTCAGATAAACAAAAACTGAGATAATGTATCGCTAATGACCTGCCTTACAAAAAATACTAAACAAAATCTTTCAAGATGGGAATGAAAATTACTCCAGTTGATAACGTGAATCCACAAGAAGAAATGAAAAAGACTGAAAATGATTAACATATGGGTAATTGTAAAAGACTTAATGAATATACACTTTTCCTTCTATTATTTCTTTAAATGTTATAATTTGCAAAAAAAAAAAAAACTATTTTGGGGTTTAAAATATAAATAGATGTCGTAATGTATGATACTAATAGCACAAAAGTGAGAGTAGAGTAGGGAAGAAATTGAGCTGGATTGGAGGAAAGTTGCTGTATTTTACTGGATTAAATTAGTTTTCACTTGAGGTGTGTTGTGGTATGTTAAAATGCATATTGTAATTCCTAGAGCAAATGCTAAGATGATAACCCAAAATTATAGTTTAAAAATCAACCAAGGAGTTAAATACCATACAAAATTATTTGCTTAACGCAAAGAAGGAGGAACAGAGGGACAGAAAAGACACAAAGCATATGAAAAACAAATAGCATAATGACACATTTAATTCTAACCATATTAATACTTACATTAAAGGTGAATGGAATAAATACTTCAGTAAAAATCACAGATTCTCAGACTAAATTTAAAAAGCAAATCCAAATATTTTGTCTATAAAACATACATTTTCAATTCAAAGACATGTGTAGGCTGAAAACCGAAGGAGATCTGCTCTAACCACTCTTATTCAGTGTGGTACTGCAGGTTCTGGTCAATAAAAGAAAACAAGAAAGAGCAATCCAATGTATTGTATACAGATTGGAAAGAACAATCCAATGTATTGTATACAGATTGGAAAAGAAGAGGTAAAACTTTGTTTTTATTCACAGACAGTATGATCCAGTATGTAGAAAACCTTTTTACATATATATAGCATATATACATATACATACTGGTACTAGGTCTGCAAATGTTTCAGGATAAAAGATCAATATATAAAATATAAATATTTCTGACATATTTCTCACATATGCACAATGAACAATCCGAAAATGAAATTTAAAAAGTTTCATTCACAATAGTATACAAAATAATAAAATACCTAGGGATAAACTTAACTAAGAACTACAAGACTTGTACATTAAAAGTACAAAGAATTACAGAGAAATCAAAAATTTATATAAATGGTGACATACTCCATTTTTATGAATTGAAAGACACACTATTATTAATATGGCAGCGCTCCCCAAATTGACCTATAGATTCAACAGAATCCCTATGAAAATCTCAGTAGGATTTCTTGTAGAAATTGGCAATGCAATCCTAAATGTATGTGAAATGCAAAGGACCTAGATTAGCCAAAACAATTTTTGAAAAGATGAACAATGCTGGAGGACTCAAACTACTTGACCTCAAAACTTACCACAAAGCCACAGTAATCAAGACAATGTGCTATTGGTATAAAGGTAGATGTATAAAGCAATGGGACAGAATTAAGAGTTCATAAATACATCCTAACATTTATGGTCAATAGATTTTTCACAAAGGTGCTAAGGTAGCTCAGTTAAGAAAGAATGGTCTTCAACAAATATCGCCAGGACATTTCGATATCCATATGCAGAAAAATCAATTTAGACCCTTACCTTACAACATGTACAAAAATTAACCCAAAATGAATCACAGGCTTAAAAGTAAGAGTAAAAACTATAAAATTTCTAGGAGAAAACATTGTAGACAATCTTTGTGGCCTTGGATTAGGTAAAGAGCTCTTAAGTATGGCATGAAAAGGACAATATGTTACCAAAATAAGCAATTAATTGGCTTCATCAAAAATTAAAAACATTTGCCCTACAAAAGAGACTGTTAAAAAAAAGATGAATCACAGACGATGAGAAAATATTTGCAGATCCATGTCTGATAAAGGGTTTGTATCTAGAATACATAACAAACTTTTATGATCCAATAATAGAAAGTCAAACAACTTAATTTTAAAATGGGTGAAAGATTTGAGTAGATATTTCACCAAAAAAAATATATTCCAATGACTAATAAGCGCACAAAAATACGTGTCTACACAAAGACTTGCATGTGAATGTTCATAGCATCTTGGCACTGGGGGCTGGCTCTGCAAGTGGAAGGAATGGAGGCTTGGAATGTCCTGCTGAGCTTGAATAGATCTGCACTGCACAGACCAACTCCATCATGAATAGTCAGTAACAATAAGAACAACAGTATTATATATTTATTCATGGTGACCATGGCATTCTGTTCCAGTATAGGCTTTGCCATTTCTAAGGCACATTGTTGGCCACCGTGTTATCTGAGCCTCACTCACCCAGTGGGTAAAATTCTTCCCAAGACTAGCCTCCCTGTACACCTAGTTACCACCTTACACACCCCTCCCACCCCCATCACCTAGTCACCTCCTCACCTCCCTCCCTTAGCCTAAGAATATCCCAAGTGGCAATGGCCAAGTTACCTAGCCTGTTGTTCCTATAAGGTGAATATTTTCTGGTTAAGACTAAACCCTCCCACTCTTCTAACCTCTGTCTCTTTGAAACAAAAAAATAAGACTTATCACCCTGACATGTCTTATGAAGAGTAGAAAGGAGAGAGAAATAAGAACATTTACTATGACTGAGTTCCATCGCTGGGACTTGTAAAAATCAGTGCAAAACCACAGTAGCTAAGGAGGAGGGAGAAATGTGGTTTACTGAGATTTGCTGAAAAGAAAGAATTTCTCTCATGGGGCAACTTGCTTGGAAATAGAAGGAGCTGAAATTTAGACATGTGATTCTCATTACCAGCTACATCCTTTCAGACAGGAGGCAGAAATAATTGGATCCATTTCTATTTTAATTATAACTCTTTGGCTTTAAAGAAATTGCCAGTGGAAATCTGCAGGCCACTACAAACACTGCCGTTTCAAATTCCCCAGATTTTAATGTGGCCTGGATTTCCTTCAGCAGGGCTGAGGCCACCACCACAATAGATGTTTATTGCTGTTACAGACTAAAAGTTTCCCCCCAAACAAGATGAACTGATCTCTCTCTCTTTCTCCCTTTTCCTCCCCCTCCCTCCCTCATTCTATTTTTCCTTTTGAAATAAGTAGAAAGACCTTTTATATTTTGCCAACCACAAAAAGTAGGAAAGAGAAGGAAGCTTTTCACTACGAATGACAGTAGAGCGCTGGCACACAGCACTTCCTTTCTGTTGCCCTTAGGTGTCTGGGGTGGTCCCCCAACCTCTCTAAAGTCTCAGATTGAGGAATAATCATGAGTTCTGAGAAGTGTTTGAAATTGGAGGATGGGGTCCCAGTGAAGTCAAACAGCACGACCAACACTAAAACCTCTGCGGTTGAACCTCATTAGAGCTGGTCCTGCTCACTTTCTTCCCACCAGTCTCTCTGTCTCAAAGACATTCTTGGCAGATTTGGAAGGGAATTCCAGCAAGATAATACCATCCAGTGCTCAAGGCAGGGGATGCATGTGGCCCCCAAAAGATCACTGCTCCCACGTTCCCGAGAGAGGAACCTGATGAGTATCTGAGGTCCCCATGCCAGTCCTCTGATATTGGCCCCACTGATGAGATTGGTGGCTTGTTGACCACAGCCTGCCCAGGATAAAGGCTGGACTAGTCTTACTTTTGAAGCTGAGCAAACAAATATAGAAACACAGATAAATATAGAGGCACAAAACAAATTTAAATTTATTTTAATGTAAATTTAAATCCTAAAAACAAATGGCCAGAGATATGCACCATTGTTGGCTTTGAAGATGAAGAAGGGGCCATGAGCCAAGATAAAATGGTTATGTATGCTCAAATGTTTTGCTTGCTCTAATTTGCCCTGCACTTAAATGTCTTACTCAAATTCAGTAAAACGTTATTCAATACATCTTTAAAAGTCACTTGAATAGAGTAGGGAAGTAGAACTGCGTTTGTTTATTTGGTTGCTTTCTTGCTTTATACACATATGTAAATAAAAGTGTGAAGCATACATGGAACACACACACACAAACCCTCCAAGAAATAAACATAGCAAAGCATTGCTGTTTAATTAAACTAAACACAAGGTTTGTACCACATTAAGAATACAACTTCAGAATACAGAAAGTATATAAGTGAGAATGCCAAAGTGTTAGTATTTGGAAATGTTAGTGTTTGAAAACTTTACACTCAAGAGGTTTTAGCATGAGCAATAAGCAGCAAGGAACAAGTATAGATAACTGTATGAGTATGCATGTGCCAGCAATGTCTGGCAATCAGCTATCCAAAAACAAGGAAGTCTGGGAGATAAACCCTTGTTTGCAAAAAGACAATCTTTGCCTAGAAATGATGCCCAAGAGACAGTTGTGCATCAACCAACCACAGGTGTTTTTGTTCTTGTTTTGTTTTTTAGTTTTTCCCATTTCCACACATTCCCTAATAAATCTGAACAAACTAACTTTGACATTTCCTAATGTTTCAAAAGAGGAAGTAAGCTAAAGTCATAAAACACCTTGCTCAACAATAATTTTCTTGGGTTTTTCTTGTTTTCAATAGGCATGATTCACATCCAAGTCAACATGGCCTTTTGTAAGCTGACTCACAGAGAGGGAATGCTGGGGACTCTACCCTCATCCTGATGGCTCTTCTCTATTTGAGCCCCAGCAAAGGCCACCAGCAGTGGGCACCAGCCACCTTATCAGATGGGCCAAAGACTTGTTGTCATCACTAATTTATATTTCTATAATTTTTTAAAAGTTACATAGTGATTTTTCCCATCACTGAATCTCTGTTTAAAGAGAAAAAGGAAGGGCCTTTTCCTTCTCCAAACAAATTCTGAATGCAGCCAAGACTGGCATGTCATGCAAAGGAGTTTTTCAGTTTGCCTTGCACCTTTTTGTGAAGATTTCATATCTCGTTTCTTTATGATAGGGACACTGGAAAACTTTCTTTGAATTTTCTTATGCAGAACTTGAATCCCTCCTCTCATGGTTTTTCCAGTCCTGTTATTATTTTGCATCTCCTGACTCCTACCCTCAACCATATGCCTAACCCTATGGATAAGTAATTGAGGAGGGGACTGTGGTAGACACAACCTCAAAAATGTTCATGTCCTAATCCCTGGTACTTGTGACTGTGCTAGGTTACATGGCAAAGCAGAATTAAAGCTGCAGATGAAATTATGGTTGCTAGTGAGCTGACCTTAAAATATAGAGACTAATCTAGATTTTTCAAGTGGGCCCAATGTAATGTTAAGGGTACTTAAAAGTGCAAGAGAGAGTCAGAAAGGAAAATGTAAATCCCAAAACAAATGGCCAGAGACATGTACCATTGCTGGCTTTGAAGATGAAGGAAGGGGCCATGAGCCAAGGAATGTGGTGGCTTCTAGCAACTGGAAAAAGCAAGGAAACACATTCTCCCCTAGAGCCTCCAGAAAGGAAGCAGGCCTGCTGCCACTTTAATTTTAGCCCACTAAGACTGATTTGGACCAGGCGTGGTGGCTCACGTCCCTAATCCCAGCACTCTGGGAGGCCGAGGCAGGCGGGTCATCTTAGGTCAGGAGTTTGAGACCAGCCTAGCCAATATAGTGAAACCCCATCTCTATTAAAAATACAAAAGTTAGCTGATGTGGTGGCACATGCCTGTAGTCCCAGCTACTTGGAAGGCTGTGAGACAGAAGAATTGCTTGAACCTGGTGGGTGGAGGTTGCAGTGAGCTGAGATGGCACCACTGCACTCCAGCCTGGATGACAGAGTGAGACTCCATCTCAAAAAGAAGAAGAAGAAAAAAAAAAGGACTGATTTGGACTTCTAACCTCCAGAACTGTAAGATAATAAGTGTGTATTATTTTAAACCACTAAATTTGCTGTAATTTGTTCCTCACTGCTAGCCTCTCTCCTTTGATACCACCATGCCTAATGGTCCATCTCAAATCATTAACTTTGTTAGGTTTGATAATGTCATAGGAAAAATATTTTTAAAATAATATCCTTATCTGATGGAAATCCACACTCAAGTGTTTATAGGAGAAATGACATGGTGTCTAGAATTTGCTTTAAAATATACCCATGGGAAAACCAAGTTGTGGGGAGAAATGAAACCAGATTATTGTTGATAATGGTTGAAGCGAGATGATGGGCACGTGAGAGTTTGTTATGTTATTCTCTCTACTTCTTGTGTGTGTTTGAATATTTCCACAAAACAAATTTGAAAAAATTGTAGATGGAACAAAATTTAAAATGTCCATCTGACATGGTTTGGCTCTGTGTCCCTACCCAAATCTCATCTTCATTGTAACCCCCAGGGTGTCAAGGGAGGAATCTGGTAGGAGGTGACTGGATCATGGGGATGGTTTCCCCCATACTGTTCTCGTGATAGTGAGTTCTCATGAGATCTGATGGTTTTATAAGTGGCAGTTCCCCCTGCTCTTCTCTCTCCTGCCACCTTGTGAAGAAGGTGCCTGCTTCCCCTTCTGCCATGATTATAAGTTTCCTGTGGCCTCCCCAGCCATGTGGAATGTGATTCAATTAAACCTCCTTCCTTTATAAATTACCCAGTCTCGGATATGTCTTTATAGCAGTGTGAAAACGAACTAATACACCACCTTTATAGACAGCTATTTTATTTTATGTAAGCAAAGAGGTTTTTCAATTGTTTTTACATACAGCTTAGTTCATGAGACTCTTATTATTAACCTCAATTGTGCCATGACCCTGGCTCTTGATTTTTTCCATCTTCCTGAGATGTTGGGAGAAAGGAAGATATTAAACCTAAAGCACATAATAGTTGCAGTGCTACTGTCTTCCTCTGTTGGCTGAAAGCATGCTGGGGGTTCTGACAGTTGGAGGAGGTAGAATAGAAGCAAGGTCATGCTGGAGGCAGGTGAGCAGGACATCCTCAGGGCCTGGCACCAATCAATCTTCTTAGTGCTCTCCCACCTCCCTTCTTTAGAACTTGACTTGGTCCCGAAGCTTAAACAGAAATTCATCTTTTGAGAAAAGGTTTTAGGCATGGGGCTTCACTCTGTCACCCATGCTGGAGTGCAGTGGCACAATCATAGCTCAATGCAACCTCAAACTCCTGGGCTCAAGCAATCCTCTCACCTCAGCCTCCTGAGTAGTTAGGACTACAGGTGCGTGCCACTATGCCTGGCTAATTTTTAAAAAATTATTATTATCATTTTTATAGAGATGGGGTCTTGCTATGTTGCTCAGGCTGGTCTTAAACTGGTTTCAAGTGATCCCCCTGCCTCAGCCTCCCAAAATGCTGGGATTACAAGTGTGAACCACCATGCCTAGCCAGAAGTTCATTAATTTTAAAATTCATATTTTAATATCTATAAAGTAGGGATGCATCTTACAATCTGTGGTGTCTGTGACTGGATGATAGGTGGCATATGTTCCTGCTTCTTGTGATCTGTATCTAGGAGCATGATAGTGCTCAGGATTGTATACATCAGGAGCACCTCAATGTATAGTCATCTCATTTGTTGACTGTTTTTTTTAATATTTATATAAGGCTCCATGGTAGTTTGTATTGCTGCAATAATAAGTTACTATAAACCCGATGGCTTACAACAACACAAATATATTATCTTATAGTTCTGGAAGTCAGAAGTCCTGTATGGGTCTTACGGAGTTAAAATCAAGGTGTCAGCAGGCTGCATTCCTTTTTGGAGGTTCTAGGAGAGAATTAATTTCCCGCTCATTTGCATTGATGGCAGAATTGAGTCCCTTGGGTGGTAGGACTGAGGTCCCTGTTTTCTTGCTGGTTGTAAACTGAGGACTGTTGCCAGCTTCTATAGGCTGTCAAATTTTGTGGCTTGAGGCCATCTTCCTCTATCTCCTTTTTCTTTCATCTCATCTCTCTGACCTAACTAGAAAAGGATTTCTGCTTTAAAAGAATTATGGAATTAAATTGGCCCACCCAGATTATCCAGAATAACTTCAGCTTCTCAAGCTCCTTACATTAATCACAACTGCAAAGTCCCTTTTGACATGTAACGTGACATATCCACAGGTTCCAGGGATTCGGCAATAGGCATCTTTGAGGTGGCCACTATTCTGCCTCCCACAGGGTCCTCTACATACATCCCCACAGATGGGGAAAGCTGAACTAAAGCCATATGTCTGCTCCATCTTCTGAACAGACTTTGTCTAGGTGGACACATGAGCACCTAGGTGTATGGTGCATGTTAGGGAATGATGAATTTCCTGAGAGACCTTATGGAAAATGGAAGTCCTGTAGGTCTCACTGTACTTGTCTGAGATGGGTGAGAGTGAGTAAAAATCCTCAAGTTTACTTCAGGGAAAGAGAGAAACTTTGGATTAACCCATATGTTTTCATCTGAGCAGCAAGCTTGTGTTGACACACTCACACTTGTAGACTGTCCAGCATGATGTTCTTCCATCACTTCTTTCCCAAAGAACCCCATCTCCTGCAGCATCACTGTGTTTCACAGACATTGCAAGCACATTATGCCACTTCTGAGACCCAGATGTGCCTGGGCTCCTCCTCTACCAAGCCCAACATTCCTGTGAACGGGTTTGAGTGGAAGCCCTGGGGAGGGACACAAAGGCAGGCATCTCTGTTCCAACTAGATGGAACCCAGGTGACCTGGAATCCTTTGTGGGCAGGGATACATGCCAATCTCCCATTGTCTTTGACTCTTAAAATTTAATACCTCATAATAAGCTCTCTAAGAGCAAACTGATGACAAATTTTGATGATTCTGTGGTTGGATGTTTCCTTCAGCTGCAGAATCTAGTATGCAAGGTGCTCAGTGACTGGCCTCACAAATCTTGTGGTGGGAATTACAACCCTGACTGTAGGCAGGGTTTAGTTACATGGCATTATCAAACCCTTCTCTAAAAAGAGATCTGGTATCATGGCTTCATTAGGGATATTTGAAAAAGAGAAAAAGATACCACTCCAGAGAACCTGCAGACACCTCCGAACAAGACAGACATCTGACTTGTCAACAGCAACTGTTAGTGTAGGAGGATCATGGAGTAATGATTTTGAAAGTGTTTCAGAAAAAGAATTGAGCTAAAATTTTTTATTTATTTTTATTTTTTTAACTTTTATTTTAGGTTCAGGGGACATGTGTATTTTGTTATATACATAAATTGTGTGTCACAGGGGTTTGGTATACAGGTTATTTTGTCATCCAGTTCCAAAGCTGCTTCTACATTTTCAGGTATTTTTATAGCAATACCCCACTTCTGGTACCAATTTTCTGTATCAGTCCATTCTCACATTGCTATAAAGAACTACCTGAGACTGGGTGATTTATTTTAAAAAGAAGTTTAATTGACTAATAGCTCCGTAGGCTGTACAGGTAACATGGTTGGGGAGGCCTCAGGAAACATACAATAATGGCTGAAGGGGAAGGGGAAGGAGAAGCTGGCATGTCTTAAATGGCTAGAGGAGGAATAAAGAAAAGGGGGAGGTGCTACACTCTTTTAAACAACCAGATCTCATGAGAACTCACTCACTATCATGAGAACAGCAAGGATGAAGTCCACTCTCATGATCCAATCACCTCCCACCAGGCTCCTTCTCCAATATTGGGGATTACAATTCAACATGAGATTTGGACAGGGACACAAATTGAAACCATATCACAATGCATCTCAAGGAACTAGAAAAACAAAAGCAAACCAAACTCAAAATTTGTGGAACGTAAGAAATAATAAAAATCAGAGCATAAATAAATAAAATTGAGACATAAAAAGATACAAAATATCAATGAAACAAAAAGTTGGCTTTTAAAAAAGATAAACAAAATCAGCAAACCATTAGCTAGACTGACCAAGAAAAAAGAAGATCTAAATAAATAAAACAGAAATGAAAAGGAGGTATTGCAACTAATATCACAGAAATACAAAGAATTATTTGCGTCTATTACATTACAAACAACTATATGGCAACAAATTAGAAAACTGAATGGAAATAGATAAGTTCCTGGACATATAAAACCTATCAAGATTGAAATAATAAGAGATAGAAAACCTGAACAGATCCCTTATGAGTTATAAGCTTAAATCTGTAATTAAAAGCCTCCCATCAAAGGAAAGCCCAGGCCCCAGTGGCTTCACTGAGGCATTCGACCAAACATTTAAAGAGCCAATAACAATATTTCTCAAGCTATTCCCAAAAAGTAAAGAAGATTCAAGCTCATTCTTTTTGGTAAAAAGAAAAATTAAAAGTAAAGAGGAGGAACTACTTCCAAACTCATTCTATGAGGTCAACATTCCGCTGATACCAAAACCAAAGATACAACAAAAAAAAAACTATACACCAATGTCTCTGATGGACTAGTATGCAAAAATCTCAGGTGAAATACTAGCAAACTGAATCCAGCAGCACATTAAAAAGATTATTCACCATGATCAAGGGGGATTTATCCCAGGGATACAAAGATGGTTCAAATCAATAAATGTGACACATCATATCAGCAGAATGAAGAATAAAAACCATACAATCATCTCAATAGCACAGAAAAAGCATTAGACAAAATCCAACATCAATTTTTGTGGGTTTTCTTGTGTGTGTTTGTTTTTTCTGAGATGGGTTTACACTTCATTGTTCAGGCTGTAGTGCAGTGGTGCGATCTTGGGTCTTGGCACAATCTCCACTTCCCAGGCTCAGGTGGGCCTCCCACCTCAGTCTTCTAGGTAGCTGGGACCACAGATACATGCCACCTTGCCTGGTTAATTTTTGTATTTTTGGTAAAAACAGGGTTTTGTCATGTTGCTCAGGCTGGTCTCAAACTTCTGAACTCAAGCGATCTGCCCACCTGAGCCTCCCAAAGTGCTGAGATTGCAGGTGTGAGCTACTGTGCCCAGCCAATTCTTGTGAGTTTTTTTGTTTTTTTGTTTTAAAAAACAATCCAAACCTCACCAAACTAGGAATATGAGGGAAATTCTCCAACCCGATAAAGGCCATCTATGAAATAGCTAACATTATACTTAATGGTGAAAGACTGAAGGCTTTCCCCTAATATTAGGAACAGGACAAGGACAACATTTAACATTGCACAGGAGATTATGGCCAGTGCAATAAGAAAGAAAAAGAAGTAACAGAAACAAAAATAAATTCATTCTTTATATACTAGGAATGAACAACCATATATTGATATTAAAATACAATGACACTTCCAAAAAATGAAATACTTGGGATACATCAGACAAAAGATGTGAAAGAGCTCTACACTGAAAAATATAAAACAATGCTGAGATAAATAAAAGAAAATCTAAATAAAAGGAGATTGTGGCTGGGCACAGAGGCTCACGCCTGTAATCCCAGCACTTCGGGAGGCCGAGGTGGGTGGATCACGAGGTCAGGAGATTGAGACCATCCTGGCTAACATGGTGAAACCCCATCTCTACTAAAAATACAAAAAATTAGCAGGACATGGTTGTGGGTGCCTGTAGTCCCAGCTACTCAGGAGGCTGAGGCAGGAGAACAGTGTGAACCCGGGAGGTGGAGCTTGCAGTGAGCCAAGATCATGCCACTGCACTCCAGCCTGGGCAACAGAGCGAGACTCTGTCTCAAAAAAAAAAAAAAAAGGGAGATTGTATTTTGTTCAGTGGTAAGAAAACACAACATATAGTTGTGATGTCAATTCTCCCTAAATTAATCTATATATTCAATGCAATCTCAAAATCTCAGTATTATTCATATAGAAATTGATATTTTGATTCTAAAATTCATGTAAAAATGCAAAAACCTGAAATATTCAAACAACTTTGAAAAATAAGAGAAAAATTGCAGTTAACTCTACCAGACTTCAAGACATTGTAATGCGGTGATAGTCAAAACAGTGTTGTATTGGCATAGCAATAAACAATCAGATAAATGGAACAGAATACAGAGTCCGATACAGACTCAAACATATACTGACAGGATTTTTGACAAAGGTATAGGGAAATCCAGTAGAGAAAAAATATCTTAGTTCATTCAGGCTGCTATAACAAAAATACCTTAGACTGGGTAATTCATAAATAATAGAAATGTATTGTTCACAGTTCTGGAGGCTAGGAAGTCCAAGATCAATACATTATCAGATTCAGTGTCTGGTGACGGAATGATCTCTTTTTCCAAGGTGGCACCTTGTTGTTGCCTCTTCACATGGTAGGTCAAGGCAGTTCCTGTCAACCTTTTTTATCAGGGCACTAATTCTATTCATGGCATCTCTGCCCCATGACTTAATCACTTCCTAAAGGTCTCACCTCTCAATGCTATCACATTTGTGATTAAATTTCAACATCTGAATTTTGGGAGGACACATCCAGATCATTGCAGATAGACTTTTTAACAAACGATGCTGGAACAATTACACATCCACATGAAAACAAATGAACTATTCATACTTCACACTATATACAAATATTAACTCAAAATGGATCTATATTATTCCATTCTTACACTGCTATAAAGAACTGCCCAAGACTGGGTAATTTATAAAGAAAAGGGATTTAATTGACTCACAGTTCCATATGGCTGGGGAGGCCTCAGGAAACTTAAAATCATGGTGGAAAGGGAAGCAGGCATGTCTTACATGGTGGCAGGCAAGAGAGAGAGTGTGTGTGAGAATGCAGGAAAAACTACCACTTATAGCCATTTATAAAACCATCAGATGTCATGAGAATTCACTCACTATTACAAGAACAGCATGGGGGAAATGGCCCTCATAATCCAGTCACTTCTCTCTCTCAACACATGGAGATTCTTATTCCAGATGAGATTTGGGTGAGGACACACAGCCAAACCATATCAGGGTCATTGACTTGGTAAGAAGAATTAAGTCCACCAAAAAGTTTCTATACCCCGATCCCCAAGACTGAACATGTTACATAGCAAAAGTGACTTTGCAGAGGTAATTAAGGTTACTAATCAACTGCTTTAGAATAGGGAGGCTACCCTGGATTTCCATGTGGGTCCAATGTAATCCACATGTGTCCTTAAAAGCAGAAGAAAAAGACAGAAATGGAAGTTGGAGTCAAAGCATGAAGAGTCGGTGTGCCATTGCTTGTTTGAAGATGGAGCTGGGCCACGTGAGAAGAAATATGGACAGCCTTAAATTGCTGAAAGAAAGGCCCTTGGCTAATAGCCAGCAAGGAACAGGGATCTCAGTCCTATGACCATAAGTAACTGAATTACTTCAGTAAGGTCTTTGGCCAATTTCATTTACTTGTGTAATTACTTCAATAAGTAATTGAAATTGGCCAAAGACCTTAGTTTGCTTGGAAGAGGACCTAAAGACCCAGAACTGCAACTTTTTCCATTATCTTGATTTTAGCCCAAAGAATACAGTCATGCCATGCTGGATTTCTAACCTATAGAAACAGTAAGATAATCAATTTGCATTGTTTTAAGCTGCTATATTTCTGGTAATTTGTTATGCTGCAGTAGAAAAGTAGTAAGTAGTCCTTACTTTAAAACCTAAAACTACAAAACCTCTGTAAGAAAACATGAAATGTTCGTCATAAACTTGAGTTAAGCAAAGACTTCTTATGTACAACACTTACACACCACACTTCTTATATACACAATTGCTTTACATACAGACGTGTTTCATAAAAGAACAATTTGATAAAGTAGACCTCATCCATAAAACAGTTGCTCTTCAAGAGACTGCTATGAGAATGAACAGACAAGCCAGAGACTGGGAGTAAATATTTGTAAATTACATATATAATAAAGAACTGCTATCTGGAATATATGTAGACTTTTCAAAGCATAATAAAAGAAAACCAGACAAACCAATTTTAAAAGTAGGCAAAAGACTTGAACACTCATTTCACTGAAGAGGATACATGGATGGCAAATAAGCAAAATATGCTCAACATCTTTGTAATTAGGAAAAATGAAAATTAAAACCACAATAAGATACCTCTGCACACCTGCTAGAATGGCTAAAATTAAAAAGACTAATCATACAACCTGCTGGCAAGGATTTGAAGGAACTAGAACTTTTACACTGCTTGTGTAAAATTATACCAACACTTTGAAAAACAGTTTGGCAATTTCTTAAGAAGTTAAACATAAACCTACCCTCTAACCCAACCATTTCCTTCCCATGTATTTACCCAAAAGAAAACAAAGCATATGTACCTGCAAACTATTTTATGCAAATGTTCATAGCAGCTTTATTTGTAATAGCCAACAACTGAAGACAACTCAAATGTCTACTGACAAGTGAATGGGTAAATAAACTGTGGTATATCCATACAGTGGAATACTACTCAGCAATAAACAGGAAGAAACTGTTGATTCATGCTACAAGATGAATGAATCTCAAAATTATCATGCCAAATGAAAGAAGCCAGACAAAAAAGTACCTACTGTATGATTCAATTTACTAAAAACTTTAGAAAATGCAAACTAATCTATAGTGATGAGAGGGCATCACAGGTTACATAAAGACAGGGATGTGGAGAGAGATGGGAGAAAGGAATTACAAAAGGACACAAGGAAGTCTGAGGGAATTATGGATTTGTTCACTATCTTGATATTCATGATGGTTTCATGGGTTCATCCATATGTCAAAACTTACCAATTTGTGTACTTTAAACATATGCACTATTCGTATGACAATTTTATTTCTATAAAGCTCTTAATTATGAAATAAAAGAATATTTACATAAATGTACATAGATGTAATGAAAAAACTTTACAAAGTTGTTTCTTCCAAACTAATCTGTAAATTAAATGTAATCCTTACTAGAATTGCAACAAGATTTTTTAAAGATTTGGCAAACTTATTTTAAAATTTAGTAGAATACTAAAGATTCTCAAATAGATTAGTCAATTTTTCTTTGAGACATGGTCTCACTCTATCCCCCAGGCTGGTGTGCAGTGGCATGATCACGGCTCACTGCAGCCTTGAGCTCCCATGCTAAAGCAGTACTCTCACCTCAGCCTCCTGAGTAGCACAGGCACATGCCACCATGCCAGGTTAAATTTTTATTTTTGTCTTTTGTAGAAATGAGGTCTCACTATGTTGCCCAGGCTGGTCTCAAACTCCCGGGTTCAAGCAAATCCTCCACCATGGCCTCCCAACGTGCTGGGATTACAGGCATGAGCCACTTTGCCCAGCCTGATAAGTCAATTTGATAATAAAAAGCAAAGAAGGACAAATCGTCTTACTAATTAACTGTGAAAACATACTTAGACACAATATTAAAATGGTGGATACTGGCACAGGAGCAGGCAAATTGACCAATAGTATAGAATATAGAGCTAAAAGATGTATGTGGGTATTTTCGGAACCTGGTATAGGATCTTTAAAAAATGCTCCCAGACTAGGCACAGTGGCTCACATCTATAATCCCAGCACTTTGGAAGGCCAGGGTGGGAGGATCCACATAAACCCAGGAGTTTGAGACCAACCTGGGCAAAACAGCGAGTCTTTCCAAAAAAATTTTTTTAATTAGCTGGGGTGGTGGTGCATGCCTGTATTCTCAGCTATGCACAAGACTGAGGCAGGATGATGTCTTGAGCGCGGAGGTCAAGGCTGTAATGAGCCATGATGGTGCCACTGAACTTTAGCCTGAACGACAAAGCAAACCTATCTCGGAAAAAAAAAAAAAAAAAAGAGAGCTGATAGGGAATTTCTTTCTGAAGAAGACCTCCTTCCTCAAAAGCCAACCATAAAGCAAAAAAGGATGTATATATTTGAGCTCATCAAAGTTAAAGAGTTCTATTTAATAAAAGACTCAGTAGATGAACTTATCAGGCAGCTGACAGATTGGGAGAAGATATTTATAATGCCAAAAGCTGATGAGGGATTAATACCTAGATGCCATACTGTCCAACATGGCAGCCACTAGCCACATATTCCTAGCTACGTTTAAATTAAAATTAAATAAAATTTAAAATTTAGTTACTTAGTTCCACTAGCCACATTTCAAGTGTTCACTAACCACATATAGCTAGTGGCTACCACATTGGACAGAACAAATATAGAATTTTTTATATCTCATAAAGTTCTATTGAAGAGCACTGCTCTAAAATATACACCAAAATTTTGCAAAACAAAGCAAAAGATAGGGAACTTATTAGAAAAATAGGCAAAGGATATAACTCCAAATGGCAAATAAGTATATGAAGGCAAACCCAAATGGCAAATAAGTATATGAAGAGAAGCTCGACCTCATTTGTTATGAGAGAATAACGCCTCACCTTGTACTCATGTGATTGACTAAAATGTGATAGTTGGATAATATCAAATGTTGGTGAGCTTATATAAAATAGAACCAGCTAGGTGTGAGGGTGCATGCTTGTAATCCCCACACTTTGGGAGGCTGAGATGGAAAGATCACTGGAGGCCAGGAGTTCTAGACAATCCTGGCTCAAGCAAATCCTCCCACCACGGCCTCCCAAAGTGCTGGGATTACAGGCATGAGGCACTGTGCCCAGCCTGATAAGTCAATTTGATAATAAAAAGCAAAGAAGGACAAATTGTCTTACTAATTAATTGTGAAGACATACTGTAGACACAATATTAAAACAGTGAATACTGGCACAGGAGCAAGCAAATGGCAGATCATTTGAGCCTGGGAAGTCAAGGCTACAGTGAGCTGTGATTATGCCACTGCAGTCCAGCCTGGGTGACAGATGGAGACTGTATCTCAAAAGCAAACAAACAAAAGAAATAAAAAACTCTGTGCTTTGATGGTGGAAGTGAACACTGATGCAGCCATTTTGGACAGCAACCTGACACTATCTAGTGCAATTAAATGTGTACATATATCTGCACACTGAAACCCCTTTATGTATACCCTGTCTGGAAAGCTGTACATTGCATATAACAATTAGAAGTGGAGTACTGTCTCAAATTTATGGCATAAATTTTAAATCAGCAAAAGTTAAAGTTGAGAAATCTTAAAGGAAGTGAATAATACCAAAACCAAAACCCCCAAGAAATGCAAATAAAAGAGAAAAGATTGGAAAGTTAGACTTTCAGTTCAGTAGGTCATATTATAGGATTCTAAAAGCACACTGCCATTAATGTGATTTAAAACACATAATAAAGAGCACCACAGATTTTTTTTTTAAGATTTATGAATTATGCAAGGATGTACACCAGGGATGTCAGAGTAGGACTCTGGAGGAGGGAGCCAAATAGGAGTGACACTCAGAGATGAGAAAAACACAGTTAAGCAAGACGGAATTCATGTGGGCTGATGAAGACCACGTGGGTTTATAAGGAGCGTCTGCCCTTATGGAGACAAAAAGGGAAAGGTTATGACTAAAATAAGTGTGGTGCTTAGAGAGAAAATAAATCGAAAGGTCAGCCATGTGAAAGCAACTTTGAAAGGGAACTTCTATATTTTCTCTTCCCTTCCTAATCTACTGTCTTTATCTGGCTCCAGAGGAACAAATGAAAGAGGAAATAAGATTCACTGCAACTGGATTCTTTAAAAATGGTAATTCAATAATATGTTCTAAAGTACAGAGCAGGCTGAACCTGGCACTTATCTAAATTTCATTTCACTCATAGTAAAGTGGCAAGAGACAGTGTGATTTATACCTACACCAGGAAAATGTGAGAAAGGTTTTACTAGTGGTGTCCTCCCAAGAAACAAGGTAGAGATGCCACAGATACACCTCCAATACTTCCTATCTCTTGTAAAATGAGATCATTCATCATCTTGCTCTTACTGACCATGTCTAGCCTCAATTTCCATTCTACCTCTAGTAATAGGAGCTCAGTTTTACCCAAACAGACTGAATCAGTGTTCCACCAATAGACCCTGAGACTTCCTGACGATTTGGCTGGAAAACATCACTTGTTAATGCCTTTTTAGTGACCTTACTCTTCTCCTGTGACCCTTTCACACCTCTCTTGTCCTAAGTGAATGTTCCCACTTATGAACTGTGGAGCACTTGTTGCTTAAACTATTCATTGGCTAATAGTTATTTTCTTTTAGCATTTAAGGTATCATTCCATTGCGTCCAGATTCCATTGTTTCTGCTTTGAAGTCAGCTTAATTTATGGCTTCATATCTTTAATCAACTTTTAAAATTCTCAATTATTAACTCTTCAAATACTGTTTCTATTCCACTTTCCCACTCTTCTCCTTCTGCGACTCCTTTATATAACTTCTTTTTCTCTTACCCCAGCTTCTGCTTTTTCTATCTTTCATCTCCCAATAATGTGCTCTGGATATTCTCTTCTGATCCATTGAAAATACATGAATTCTCTCTTCAGCTATCTATTCTCCTCCTAACTCCATCCACTGAGTTACTAATTTTGACAGTTGTATTTACAGTTCTAGAATTTTCTTTTTTATATATCTTATGTTTCTCTGTCAAAATCCTCAGTCTTTCATCTCTCAATGAACACAACAAGCATAATTATTGTAAATATTGAGTCTTTTAACTTTATTTTCTAGCTCTCCTGTGGTTAGCTGGTTATTTATATGGTTTTGTACCCTTGTGTGTCTCATTAGTTTTCTTTCTTTCTTTTTTTAAATTTGTTAGGTTTTGTCTCGTTTTGTTTTTCGAGATGGAGTCTCACTCTGTCACCCAGTCTGGAATGCAGTGACATGATCCTGGCTCACTGCAACCTCCACCTCCCAGGTTCAAATCCTCCTGCCTCAGCCTCCTGAGTAGCTTGGATTACAGGTACCCACCACTGTGCTCAGTTAATTTTTGTATTTTTTTAGTAGAGACTGGGTTTCACCATGTTGGCCAGGCTGGTCTTGAACTCCTGACCTCAAGTGATCCACCTGCCTTGGCCTCACAAAATGCTGGGATTATAGATATGAGTCACCACACCTGGCCTAGTTTTCTTTCTTTCTTTTTTTTTAAGTGAAATCCACATAAGATAAAAGTAATTATTTTAAAGTGCACAATTCAGTGGTATTTAGTACATTTACAACGCTGTACAACCACTAGCTCTATTTAGTTCCAAAATATTTTCATCACCCTAAAAGAAAATCCATTAAGCAGTCACTACTCATTTCCTCCTCCTTATAGCCCTTGGCAAATACCAATTTGCATTCTGTCTTTGTTTCTGTCTTTATATTTAAAGTGGGTTTCTTATAGGCAACAGGTAGTTGGGTCTTGCTTTGCTTGGGTCTCCTTCCCTGTACTGTTGCCTGAAAATCTCAAACCAATAAGCTGGGGCAATCATTTGTATTCCTTTTCTCAAGGATCACTGTCTTTTGTTGCCTGATTTCCAGTGTCTTCAATTACTTCATATGTTTTGTGTGTTTTTCCTTTTTTGTTGTTGTTGTTTCAGGTGGGAGATTAAATTCATATCTGTTAGTTTACCTTGAATAGGAGCAGAAATCTGCTGACCTTTAAAAACATAATTTGTGTGCTTCAGTTTAGTAGTTAAATTTTCTGTTTAAATCTAATTTTAATTAATTAATTCAATTTTCATTGTAGCTTTTTTTAAGGTATGGTGGCGTTTGATCACGTTTTAACCAAGACATAGATAGACCATTCTGAAATCCTCCCTGGTAGCTTGTATTATATAAAATATGCCCATTTCTTTCAAGTTAACCTCCTTTGCCTGTAACCAACAAATGGCAGCTTCCAGACCCTCTTTTTCCCAGCAGCTGGTGAGAACAGCACGTGTTTATGAACTGCTGAAGGTGTCCCTAGTCATCAGATCGATGCACTCTGACTATAGCTGGACTCTCTCCTAAACTGAGATCATTACATCCACTGCCCCCCACTCCAGGTGTCCATAGAACCCTTGGGCTCTATGCCAGCCAGTTAGAGCTCAGGGAGTCTTTGATATTTGTTTTTAAATCCAGCATAATTAACTTTTAGGTGTTTGTAGATTTCTAAAAACAATCTTCATTTACATAAAGATATTTCTAAGTTGAGTTATTTTCTTCTGTCTCTCTCTCTTTCTTTCTCTCTCTCTCTCTCTTTCCTCTCTCTCTCTCTGTCATCAGCCTGTAGTGCTTCTAAATAATCCAGGCGCTCTTTGCAGCTCAGCCTAGACTCTCCTAGGGCAGAGGTTTGTCGAAGAACCATTAGCACTGTGGTATGCATGTGCTCAGGCGCCTTCTACCATCGTGTCAGAGGCAGAAACCTGAGCAAGTCCCTCCATGCAGGTTGACTAGATTATTACCTCGGCTGTAACACGTTACAACCAAGGAGCGTTTAAACGAAAAGCAGGCTTCCTGTCACACTCAAGCCTCATTCATCATAGGAACACTCCCTGTGCAGTTATTGCCACATCTCTTCCTGCCCTTTCTTGGCCAGATTTCTTGAAAAAAACTTGCTTCCTCCATGTCCTCACACCTGGCCCAGTTGCAAGCTGGCTTTTACTCCCTACCCCTGGCCTTTCACAGTGTCTCTCCCTGGCTCCTGCAATCACCTTCAGGCCACCTCCTGCTTGCACCGGCTGCATCTGATGCAGCAGACCCCACCTTTGTTTTTTGCTTATTTCTCTGCCACTCTTTCACTCTCTCCATCCTCAACAAACCTTTCAATGTCTAACTCAAGGCCCAACACACTCCCCTAATTTACAAAGTCTTCCCCTTCTTCACTCCTAATCCTCCATCAGGAGAGGAGTCATCAAAGCCACGGGAGCCACAGGTTCTCCTGAAAGAAGAAAAAGGAGTGGGAACAGAGCCCCCAGGACCATCAACAAAACAGGAGGGAAAAGAATGAAGTCAGCTGGAAGAGAATAGGGATACTAAGGACGTGCCTACTGCTTCTAGGTGTGGCACAGAATACAGAAAATGTAAAACAGACAAGATTCTTGTCTACAAATTATGATCACATCTGATATTCCATGCAAGCACAGAGCAATATGTCAAACCAGAATGCTGAATAAGATTTCACTGTCTCAACATTGCTAAGAGGAATATGACATTAACATATTGAAACTCTCCTCCACTGTGGGAAAAGAACCATGCAGATGTGTTGGTTCCAATTTGCTTACACACACGTGTGTGGTACAGACAAGCAGCAGAAGACACTGCCCTCCTATGGCAGGTTTAATCACCAGAAACTATTAACTACAATTTTGTCCAATTGCCAGTCTCAGCCTAGAAATCTTCTCCCTTCCTGCCAAGACTTTACCTTCCTTCCCATCTCAGCGTGAAGCTGCCTTTCCCAGGAAGTCTTCCACCACTTCCTGCGTGCCCCTTATGTGTGACCGTTCACACTTCACACTGTGTGATTCAGGTGACTCCTAGACAAGCCTTCTGTCTTCTGTAGGTCTGGAAGCTTCTCGGAGGTAGGGCTGATCCCTCAAGGCATCCAGCAAAGCACCTCCCCAACCATGAGCACTAGATGAGTATTTGTGAACTGAAGTTTGTCTGAAGTTCCTGCAGGAGGATGATGATTATTGCAGAGGGGTGCCATTGCCAAGGCTCACCCCAGCCTAAGCCACCCATAAGCCACGAAATGCCACTAGAGATTCCTGGTATGGCACCTTCCTAGCCCCTGCACCAAGGAAATAATTCTGTACTTCAAATGAAGGAAGGATGGCTGAGGGAGAATACTTCAGGCCCTCCCTGTCTCCTTCTGCAGCACTTCCTAGCCCAAGAGCCTTGAAGGGCATTTGTGACATGGAGCATTAGCGGGGGTTAGTCTGTCCAGGCTGAGTAATGGTCCAGGCCCTGGTCAGCTCAGGCTGTGCGTGTGTGCGTGTGTGTGTGTGTGTGTGTGTGTGTGTGTGTGTGAGAGAGAGAGAGAGAGAGAGAGAGAGAGAGAGAGAGAGAGAAAGAGAGAGAGACAGAGCTTAGTAATCAGATAATTCCAGTCATTCCAACCATCCAAATCCCTTTCTGATCCATTTCTCTTCCCTCCCAGTTGAGCTCCCTGAAGACCTCACCACCCATAAGCCTCTGCTTGGTGACTCTACTCCCTTCCGTCTCCCCTCCTCATTCCATGGTGACTTGCACCTGACCAACCTGCTCCTGTCCAACTTCTCCTGTCACTTCAGCACCATAGATGCACCACACACTCTAGCTCCCAGTCCTCTGTCATGTTGACAACCATCCTCTCCCTCTTCAACAGCCTAACTTCACAAGTAAATGCACCACCCTCAACAGCTTGCTTGGGAGCCTGAAGTTCAGTCATTATAATCCCGCATGGTTCTTGCTCACTATAGAATCCTGGCTCCAACTCCTTCATCCACCGAGCGTGGTCTGTAGGGCCAGCGTCTCACTTTCTTCCTCATTGGGCTAGCCCCACTTGCTTTCTGATGCCCTTACCTACCTTGCACCCTTTGTCTTTACTGGGGTGAAATGTCAGCACTGGTTAACCAGAATCATCAACCCCATCAGATCTGAAGAGCAGGTGCTGAGGGACAGCAATGTCACAGCCAGGAAGACCCTTCTGAAATGTCAGATGAGCAGCAGCCCTGCCCAGCAGGCTCACCACAATCCTTGGACAAGTTGACACTCCTCCCCTAAACAGTCTACTTGCACCCTCCCCTTTCTCAAATCCTCTCTCCTACCCACCTCAACCTCTGCAGAGACCCACTACTCCTGGGGAAAGGTAGAAGTAAAGTCCCTCACTCCTAGGGGTGGTGCTGGAACCCTCTTGGGCTCAGGATCTTGCACCACAATAAAGCCCAAAGCCATTGACACCCCTCCTAGCCACCCCATGAACTCTAAACCTCAGCGTGGGCTGCCAGCCTGGCCTTTATGTGGAGGAAAGGTGCTTCATGGGAAGTGATGAGAAAGCATTACTCGTTTCCCCTACAGTGGGGTTAGTTCTCCCCTTTTCACTCCTCTGCATGGCAGGGACCCGCTGCAGAGCAGCCACCTGCAGGGAGACATATCCTGATACGTTTCTCTCCTTTCCCCTCCAAGCCCTTTTGTTTCTTCAGCTCCACCCTTTGCTGTGGGTTTTGGCCGCATCCAGGGTGGAGCTAAGGAGGGTGAGGCAGCAGGATTCTCACACAACTTGGAACTTTGTGATGATCTGGAATCAACCCTCTCTGAGGCAAGTTCTTTCCTCCCTGGAAGGAACTTTGTAGGTTTTTTTCAGAGACTCCTTAGTCTCTGGGGCTCTCTTTCCAGCTGGTCACTCAAGACAACTTCCTGAGCCTTTATGTGATGAAGGAGCCTCAGAACTTACTCTGCTGTGGGGTTTTGCTCTTCAGGCAGCCCTCGTGTGGGATATAAAATGACCCCAGCCAGCTTTGTCAGTGGAGTGGCCCAAACTTGGTCCTTGGGAAACACTCCCACATTCCCTTTGCCCCTCAAGGTGTCATGCAGGTCCCTCCCAGCAACCCTTTCAAAAACCCCTCTCATCACCAGCCTTTTCTCAGCCTTTTAAACCTCTTTCTAGGCCAAAGATAGGAGGCCAGCTAGGGTCACAAAACTAGTCTTTGGCAACCATCTTCGTAAGGGAGTCTTGAGCATGACTTGGGAATCAGCCCCTCTCCATCCTTCAGCACCCTTTTAAAATCCTGCAGTGCCTGGTTGCATGCACAGTGAAGTTTAGTGCTTCATGGCTGCTGTGCTTCTAAAGCAGGAAGGCAGCAGAAAGCCAGGAAGCACACATCCTAAAGGGGAATGCAGAACCAGATAATTTAACATGTTAGCAAAGGTTTGACCCACCCCTCAGGCTCAGAAAGGCTGCCCCATTGCAGGCTGTATGGGATTTTGCACCACAATATAAATGAATATATTTGTATACACCAGGTGTATACAAATAACACCCATATGGTGCCCTCTGGCTCATATTAACGTCTAGAAACCTGCATGTGAGAAGAGGTGGTGATGATGACTGTGGTTTGGCTGGCCCGTGCACCCCACTTGCCTGGGGAGAGCTTTCCAGATGGTGAAGCCCCTGCACCCATCAATTAAAGTGCAGTCTGAGAACAGAAACCACTTGTTCTTTCAAGCAGAGAAGGATCTAGGGCAAAGAACTATTTACCAAGGTATTGCAATGGCTGGTGAGTGTGGCTGGAGGGGTGCCAAAGGAGGAAATTAGAGGAGGGTTAACTAGAGATGAAGAAGTCATTACTGACCCGGCCCCCAAGCCTACACCAGCTACCTCGTTGCCCCAGGGGCCAGAGGCTGCTGCTGTGGCCAGCATGGACAGCACTAAACCAAAGCTGCCTCTGTTCTCCACCGCTGTCAGGGCCAAGCTGAGACCAGGACCAAAAGTGTGGGATGTGTTGGCCACACACTTCGAGCCCCACAGCACAAAGCAGGCATGGAGGGCGGGTACAGGGCCCAGCAGGACAGAAAAGCTGCTGGAGCAGATTCCTGGGAACAACGTGTCCCTCCTCTTCAGAGGTCTCCTCTTCCTTTCTGAAGCTTTACAGATAGATTACAGAAAATGACCAGCATGCATGGTAAGTCATTGACAAACTCAGAAAAAAGAGCTTGGAGGAGACTCTTGGAGGTCACTCAGTCCCCCCTTGGCAATTCCTCTGCAGTTTCACAGATAAGGAATTAATAGCAAAAATAATAATAGTTACTTTTTTAGTACATGTAAAATACTTCTTAGACACTCAGGAAACTCTACCTCATTTATTTCCCAGGGCAATCCTATGAGGTGATTACTCTAATTGCCTTTGTGTTACACATGAGGAAACTGAGACTCCAAGAGGCCAACTCACTTGCCTCAGGTGCCCTGGCCAGGAGGGGACAGCCTCAGTAGGACAGTCCATGCTAGATGAGCCCTGGTCTGGCATGATTTCCATTACGCCAGCGCATTGCATAGCAGACAAGCTCAATCGGAAATGCTCTCCTAGACCCAGGCTTAGGGTCTGAAAGGTGGTTACAGACCATTACAGACCACTTTTCCACTTTTCCAGTTGAGAAGAGCCATCGCTTTGAAAATACTTGTGGTATTAGATTGAAATGCCAAGGGCAGAGTATGAAGACCAGGCCACAAAAGGAAAAGCTCATTCACCTTGCGCCCTCTTGTGGAGAAGAAGGCAAAGAATACTATCATAGTACCTTAGAAAATGGAAATTCAGTTCATCCTCTTCCTCTAAATACAGTTGCAATACGATATAATGGTACGTCTTCATCATAGTATGATTTTGCAAATATTTTTCACAAATGAACCAGGTAGTATTGTATTGTATAATTATTTTTCCTAGTCTGGAAACATCCTTCTGTGTTCTTGCTCCTGAAAAAATCATTATATTGCTTTATTTTTTTTTACTTAGTTTTCTAGGTACTTACCAAAATTAATACTTAAAATCTCCATTGAAGTTGTATGGTCCTCTCAATATGTTAAACAAGTCTGAATTTTCCAATAATTCTTCTAAAAAATTACTGGAGTTATTCTCAGTGCTACTGCTCAAATTGAGACTACTTTTTCATTTGTTGCACAGCAAACATCCTGGAATTCCACATTTGCATGTCTTTTGATAAATAAAAATCCTAATTTTTAATAAGTTGAATTTATCATTTTTTCTTTCCCTTTGAGATTAGAGTTTTAGTGTTGTATTTCTAAAATCTCTCCCTATCTCAATATCTTGAAAACGTTTTCCTATATTATATTCCCTCATCTTTAATGTTTTGCTTTTTACAATTAGGTTTATAATTAACTTGAAAAAGATTTTTTGTATGGTATGAAGTAGGGGTCAATTTTATTTTACGTTTTCCATTTAGACAATTGATTCAGCATCATTTATTGAAAAAAAAAACTTTCTCCCACTATTCTGCAAAATCTTTGTGCCACATGTCAAGCCACCCACGTATGTATGAATCCCTTCCTGGTACCTCTAATTTCTTCCATTGGTATGTTTATTTATCTTACATTAACACCACACTGTTTTAGTTATTACAACCTTTTAATGAATCAATGAATCTTTTTTTTTTTTTTTAGATAACAGGGTCTCACTCTGTTGCCCAAGCTGGAGTGCAATGGTACAAACATGGCTCAACCTCCTGGGCTCAAGCAATCCTCCAGCCTCAACCTCCCATGTAACTGGGACCACAGGTGCACGCTACCGTGTCTGGCTAATTTTTTAAAACTTTTTGTAGAGACAGGGTCTCCTTTTGTTGCCCAGGCCTGTTTAAAACTCCTGGGCTCAAGCAATCCTCCTGCCTCAGCCTCCCAAAGTACTAGGATTGCAGGCGTGAGTCAGCACGCCTGGCTCTTTTAATGAATCTTGATAACCAGTAGAGCAAGTCCTCTCATCTACATTCTCCTTCAAGAGTGTCTTTGCTCTTCTTAACTCTGTATTCCAATGTAAATGTTAGTATTCATTTTTCAATTTCCATAAAAAGTGTTTCAATTTTTATTGGGATTACATTAAGTCTACAAGTTAATTTGGGAAAAATTGCCATTTTTACGATATTAGGTTACAATAGGTTACAATTAAGTTATAATCAGTCCATGAATATGGAATTCATTCCATTTATTTAGGACTTCTTTAATGTGTTTCAGTAAAATTTTTTTTACTGGTTTCTCAATAATTTTCTCCGTAAATATTGTTTTATAGGTTCTGTTGTGTTTTTTAAATTGTGTTAAAATATACATGACATAAAATTTACCATCTTAACCATGTTTAAGTACACAATTTAGTAGTATCAACTACATTCACATTGTGCAAACAATCTCCAGTACTCTTGCAATTCTGCAAAACCGAAACCTTATACCCATTAAACAACTGCCCATTGCCACCTCCCCCTCCGCCCAGTCCCTGGCAATCACCATTCTACTTTCTGTCTCTATGAATTTGACTACTCTAGGTACCTCATATAAGAAGAATAATTCAGTGTTTGTATTTTTTGTGATTGGCTTTTTTTCACTTGGCATCATGTCCTCAGGATTACCCATGGTGTACCATGTGTCAGAATGTCCTTCCTTTCCATTATACTAAATACCACATGTTGTTTATCCACTCACCCATTGATGGACATGTGGGTTGCTTCCTCCTTTTGGCTATTGTGAATAATGCTGCTACTAACATGGGTGTCCAGATATTTCTTCAAGATCCTGCTTTCAATTCTTTTGGGTATATACCCAGAAGTGGAATTGCTGGATCACATGGTAATTTTATTTTTAGTTTTTTGAGGAACCACTGTTTTCCATAGCAGTTGCACCATTTTACTTTTCTATCCATAATGCACAAGAGTTCCAGCTTCTCCACATCTTTGTCAACGCTTGTTATTTTCCGGTTGTTTGGTTTGTTTTTTTGCTAGTAGCTATCCTAACACATGTGAGGTGATATCTTGTGGTTTCAATTTATATTTCCCTAATTAATGGTGTTTAGCATTTTTTCAGGTGTTTGTTAGGCCATTTGTATATCTTCCTTGGAGAAATATCTACTCAAGGCCTTTGCCCATATTTTAATTGGTTGTTTTTTGTTGTTGCATTGTAGTTCTTTATATATTCTGGATATTAAACCCTGTCTGAAATGATTTGCAAATATTTTCTCACATTCTATAGGTTGCCTTCTCATTCTGTTGATTGTGTCCTTTGATGCACAGGAGTTTTAAAGTTTGATGTAGTCCAGTTTATCTATTTTGGCTTTGTTGCCTGTGCTTTTGGTTTCATATTAAATAAATCATTGCCAAATCCAATGTTATGAAGATTTCCCCCTATGTTTTCTTCTGAGAGTTTTACAGCGTTAGCTATTGCATTTAGGTCTTTAATTCATTTTGAGTTAATTTTCGTATGATGTGTAAGGGTCTGACTTTATTCTTTTTTTTTTTTTTTTTTTTTTTTGAGACGGAGTCTCGCTCTGTGGCCCAGGCTGGAGTGCAGTGGCCGGATCTCAGCTCACTGCAAGCTCCGCCTCCCGGGTTCCCGCCATTCTCCTGCCTCAGCCTCCCAAGTAGCTGGGACTACAGGCGCCCGCCACCTCGCCCGGCTAGTTTTTTGTCTTTTTAGTAGAGACGGGGTTTCACCGTGTTAGCCAGGATGGTCTGGATCTCCTGACCTCGTGATCCACCCGTCTCGGCCTCCCAAAGTGCTGGGATTACAGGCGTGAGCCACCGCGCCCGGCCGACTTTATTCTTTTGCATATGGATATCCAACCTTCCCAGCACTATTTGTTGAAAAGACTGTTTCCCCACTGGATGGTCTCAGCATCCTTGTTAAAAAGCATTTGACTATGTGTGGGATAGTTATTTCTGAGCTCTCTATTCTATTCCTTTAGTCTGTAGGTCTGTCTTTATACTAGTACCATACTGTTTTGATTACTGTATTTTTGGAATAAGTTTTGAATTTAGGAAGTATGAGACCTCCAAATTTGTTCTGTTTCAAGATTGTTCTGGTTATTTGGGAGCCCTTCAGATTCCCTCAATTGTATTTCATAACTCTTTGCTTAAAAGTCATGCCTATCTTTTGTCATATGCTTTAGGTGTTTAATTTCTAATGACTTTAAAGGATTTTTTTTTTTTTTACTTTCCAACTTTTTGCTGAAATGTAAAAATGCAGTTGCTTGTTGTATACTGAACTTGTTAATGCTCTTAATTTATCTATAGGTTATCTACAAATATTACCATGTCTTATTTAAAAATCCTCCTTTCTTTTTTTTCTTCTTTTTTTTTTTTTTTTTTTGAGACGGAGTTTCGCTCTAGTTGCCCAGGTTGGAGTTCAGTGGCGTGATCTCAGCTCACTGCAACTTTTGCCTCCTAGATTCAAGCAATTCTCATACCTCAGCCTTTTGAGTAGCTGGGACTATAGGCACCCGCCCCACACCTGGCTAATTTTTTGTATTTTTAGTAGAGGCTGGGTTTCACCATGTTGGCCAGGCTGGTCTCGAACTCATGATCTCGGGTGATCTGCCTGCCTCCCAAAGTGCTGGGATTACAGGCATGAGCCTCCACACCCAGCCAAAAATCCTCCTTTCTAATCCTTAGCTTTCAACTTTTTTCCTTGCTTTTTTCTCTGCCAGGATCTCTAGGACAATGTTGAGTAGAGGTAGTAACAGAGGAATCCTGTCTTGTTTCTCAGATCCTTGTCTTGTTTCCTGTGTCTAGAAGAAAGCTTGATCATCTCATTATTAAAGGTAATGTCTGCTGTGGGTCTTTTGTGAATATTCTTTATTGTATTAAGGATTTTTCCTCCTATTTCTAGTTTGCTAAGAGGTTGGTTTTTTCTTTTCAACATAGATAGAGATTTGATTTTATTAAACAACTTTTCTGTATCTTAAATCATACGATTTTTCTTCTTTGTTTTGTTAATATAGTGGATTGCATTTAATAATTTTCCAATAGTATTAAGTAAACCTTACATTCTGGGAATGAACCCATTTCATCATGTTGTATGTATTGCTGAGGAATTTTGCTAATATTTTATTTAGATTTTTGTAACTGTATTCATTAGTGAAATTACCTTGCCATTTTTTCTTTCTTCTTTTTTTTTTTTTGGTAATGTTTTTATTAGCTTTTGGCATTTCAGGGTTATCCTGGCCTTATAAAATAAGAATGAGAATATTTTCTATTTTTCTAACCTCTGTAAGAATTTTTAAGATTGGCACTATTTCCTCTTTAAATGTTCGGGAAGATTTCATTAGTGAAACTAGGCTTGTAGTTTTTGCGGGGTGGGGGGATGATTTAAAATTATAGATTGAATTTCCTTAGCAGTATTGGGCTATTAATGTTTCCTATTTCTACTTCTATCAGTAAACTGGAAAATTGTGTTTTCAAGGAATTTCAAATGAATATTTCTAAATTTCAAACTGTTACTCTTTTAATCTCTGCCAATCTGTAACAATGTCTCCATTCTCATTTCTAATGTCAGTTATTTGTAGCGCTATCATACATCTTTATTTGCCTGAAATGGACCTGATGTGTATGGGACAGTCCCAGTCTATATCTATTTTCCTGGCATCTTACTCAGTTTAGCATTTTTCCCTAGAGAAACCAAATTTAACTATCATCAATAGTTGAATTTAAATAAGCCATAATGGTTTTGGTCGATCTTCACTTTGGAATTCATTCAGGCTTCAGCCATGATGTGGCCCAGTTGTGTATAAGATACATGTGCACTGAGCAGCTTCCATCATGACTTTTGGCTGCAGAGCTAGTGACAGATACAATGCTTTCAGGGCCTCTCTCAGCTGGAGGGCTGCCTTGCCTAAGGCCCTGTTCTTCCTCCAGTGGTCCATATTCAACAACTGGTGGGGGGTAAAGATCTGGACATTGTGGCACAAACAGGACAACTCTGACAAGTCATTTTAATAGCAGAGTTCCCCGTGGGGTTGATTAAGGCTATCATTGGGTTGTATCATAGCTCAACTGGCCCTTTGCTCTCTCACTTTTCCTTCCTTTTCCTCCTGTACACATTGATCCCAAAGACATTCCTCAAACAGACTGCTCGGTAAGCTTCATCTCAGAATTTGCTTCCAAAAGAACCCAACCCAACTCAACCCAATTATAAATTGATCATAGCTGTAGAAGCTTTGAAGCTCCTTCAAAGCTTATTCCAGCTCGAAAAAAGGATTGCAGGCAATTTTATATAGGTGTTAAATGTGATCATATTGAGAAAAATACACTTGTCAAAAAAATTCAGTGACTGCTTTGCTATACATGCTCTTTTAATTTTTTTAGAAACAATTTTTGAGAGTAGTTTTTGAATAAAAGTATTTTATAGGTTCACTGATATAATAAAATTAATTTGTTAATAAATAAATGTTTCAAAAAAGTATATAATTTAATTACATTCAGTGGCCTTTCTCATTGTAAACATGCCCTGGTGTAGACATAAATTATGGTCACTCTTATTAATTGTGTCTTCTCTTTTTTTCTTGAAGGATCTCAGCAGTGGTTTATTGACTGGATGTCTCTGAAAGAACTATGGCTTTGTTGATCGTTTTTATTGTATGACAGTTTTCTATTTTTTTATTGTTTTTATTTTATTTCTAATATGTTCTTTCTTCTACTGTATTTTGCTATATTTTATTGTTCTTTTTCTAAGCTTTTGAAATGAATGCTTTCTTTGTTGATTTTCACCTTTTAAGCACTAAAGATTACAAATTTTCTTTTCAGTACTGCCTTAGCTACATCTTACATTTTAATGTGTAGTATTTTACTACCATTTAATTAACTTATTTTAATTGGGATTTAATTGTTATTAATTTTAGTATTTTTGGTTAATTTATATTTAAATTATTTTAAATTGACAAATAAAAATTGAGTATATTCGTCATGTACCACATGATGTTTTGAAACATGTATACATTGTAGAATGGCTAAATCAAGCTAATTAACATACTCATTACCTTACATACTTATTGTGGTGAGAACATTTAAAATCTACTATTGGTGATTCAAGATATCACCATTTAATTTAAAATGTTTTATAATATTCATTGTAAATTCTTTTTGGACACAAGGATTATTTAGAAATATATTTTATAATCTCCAAACATAAGAATATTTTTAAAGTTATCTTTTTGTAATTAATTTCTAGCTTAATTGCATTGCGGTAAGCAAATATATTCTGTGTAATTTTCATCCTGTGAAAATTGTGTATGATTTTCAACCCTGTGAGATTTGTTGAGACTTACTTTAGAGCCCAGCATATGATCAATTTTGGTGAAGATTCCATGCGTCCTTGAAAAGAAAATGTATTCAGCAGTTGTTGGGTGCAGTCTTCTGTATATTCTGTATATATTAAATATATATTCTATATTCTGTATAGAAATCCACTTTGTTAACTGAATTGTTCACATCTTCTAAATTTTTGCTGATTTTTTTGTCTGATCAATTCTGTTTCCAAGAGAAATATAGGATATTGGTTGCAAGACTTCTGTACACGCTAAATAACAGTGACTTAAACAAGACAGAGAGTTTACTTCCCCTTGGTGTGAAAGTCTCAGTAGGTGGGTGAACCAGGAGTGTATGTGTCTCTGCATCTTACTGTTATTCAGGGATCCAGGTTATTCTGTCTGTGGCTTCAGCCAACCCATACAGCGTTGTTCACATCTACCAGACAGAAATAGGCCAATCATTTGCATGACCATGTTCTACTTTATAGAAATAAAAGGTAAGCTGAGAGCAAGGAGCTTTCTTTTCAGGACAAGAGTGGTAAGTAACTTACACACATGGTCACACCTTGCTGCCTGGGGGGCTGGGAGATGTTTTGCCCTGGAATTGTTGTATTCATTTCCTACTGCTGCTGTTACAAATTACCACAAACGTAGTGACTTAAAACAACATGAATTTATTGTTTTACAGTTCTGGAAGTTAGAAGTGTAAAATGGTCTAACTTGGCTAAAACAAAGGTGTTGTCAGGGCTGTGCCAACAGCCTTGGAGCCTTCTAGAGGCTGCATAAGAGAATCTGTTTCCTTGTCTTTTCCAGCTTCTAGAGATGGCCTACATTCCATGACTCATGGCCCCTTCTTCCACCTTCAAGTCCAGCAAGGTAGCACATTCAAGCTTCTCTGACTCCAACATCCTCTTCTGCCTCCCTCTTCCATTTAAAGACCCTTGTGATGACACTGGACCCACCAGGATTATCCAAGATAATTCCTTATTTCAAAGTTAGTTGATTAGCAACCTTAATTCCATCTGCAATCTTAATTCCCCCATGCCAGGCAACATAACATAGTCACAGGTTTCAGGGATTATAACATGGCCATCTTTGGGGAACATTAGTCTGCCTACCACACCTGCATTCTCAATGTGCTTGCATTTCATTTTTTGCTTTATTATCTCACGATTTCCAAACTGTGCAGCTTCAAGCATCACTTTCTTACACAACTGCATTGAAGTCAGGAAGAAAATGGCAAAGGGGAAAGGGCTTTCCTTTTATCAATAGCAAAGTCTTTCCCAAATGCTTTCCAGGTCATTTTTCCTTTATTCTCATTGCTAATAACTGGATCTCCTGGCCATTCATCCTAGCAACAAATGAGGTTGGAAATGTAAGTAGGTAATGAAAAGAGAAGGAGTTGGATTACCATGACTGGTTTCAAAAAGAGAGAACAGCTGTTGGGCAGGCAACTAATGGTGCCTGCTCAGAAAGCCACCAGCTCCTAAGCTTTAGTCACCTGCCTTCCCATTTTCTAGTTTTCTCACTCTACTAGCTGATTACACTTTAACTCATGCTAGCATGCATTTTCCCCACTAACTATTATTTATGCTATGAACTTTGTATTTGAGATCCTTCAGATGTCAGCTTTGGATTTTCAAAGATGAATTTTTATAACTCAAGAAAAGAAAGGAAAAAAATGAGGAAATTTCTCAAAAAGCCCACTATTTAAAAAAATAAATGTTCTACTGGAATTTTAAAATATTGGTTTTAAAGACGATTGTTCCCACCATGTGGTTACAAAAAACTATTTGGAAAAACTCAAGTTTTTCTGTCCCTTGAAGCAATATCCACTTCAGGCTCATGACTTGAGTGATAGAAAGGCTATGAGGTGAGAAGGAAATTTACTGAGAACAGCATCATCAGAAGTTCCTGTTTCAGAGTCTTATCCTATCACAAAAGTCTATACTTAATGCCTCCTTTCGGCTCCTCTGATTTAGTCCTCAACTGATTGCAGTCTTCATGTTCACTCAAAGCCTTCCCTGTAAACAGTTCTAGGAAAGGGGACCAAGGATCTTCGTACTGTCTGATTCGATGAGGATTTTCATGGCCCTGGGCAGGGAGGCACTGGAAGAAGCCCCCGTGGTAGATCCCTAGGACGTAACCCATGCAGGAGCGGCCTCCGCTCCTGAAGCCACTGAGGAGCGAGCCTCCAGCCTCCAAGATGCTCTGAAGCACAAAAGGAATGAATCCTCAAGAGGAGCTCAGCCCTAGCTCAATGGTTAACAGGCACTTCCTGTCTACAGAGAGGATTCAGTGGGATGGTGTGTATGAGGCACTTGTCACAGTAGCATCAAGTGCCTATGAAATGTGAGCTATTTTGTTGCTAGGATTAGTAAACTGATTTCCCAAATAGGAAAAGGAGAATCTAGTACTTATGCTTCTTGACTGTCTTGTGTGGGAAAAAATTTGGAAATTTATAAAATCTGTATTCCTCTCCAGCCTTCATTATCTCAGAGGAAAAAGTGTCTCTCTTTCTACATCACTATAGAAAGGTGATCACTGTCACTATAAGGCAGTTCCCTCAGCAGGGAAAATATCTTTTGTTAACTGTAATTGGAGCCACATTTTAATACTGTTAGACGTTCAGTCTCCTTATTCTGAGTTCCTCTTAGTGCTCTACAAAACAAAGCATTATTTTAAAATAAATGTGACTATGTGCATGACAATGTTACAGCAGCCTTGCAAATTACTTAGGAAATTTCATTATGTTTCCATTTATAAAATTATCTTATTAAGTACTGCCCTCCTTCAGGAGACATCTATGACTGAAGGAAGGTTTGCAATTTGCCATTCCTGGATGATTTCTGAGGAGGGAAACTCACAGTAATAACTGTTTTGCTGTTTCACTCCACAGCCATGATGACTGTTGAATTTTAAAAAGGTACTGTACTGGGTTGCAAATGAAAGAGAAACAAGTATATATAAAGGAGGAAGAGAGTACTATCCATAGAGAGTAGGAATTCCAGCCTGGAGTGAAGTAACTGCCATGAACCACGTGTCTTTCCAAAACATGCCAGGAAATTTTGCTATTCATATTCATCTGGACCTCATAAGTCTCTTTCTGGACCCTTCAAGGACCCTGCCAACAGTGACTGAAACCAGAAATGTACCTGAAAGGGCAGCTTCTAGTAGAACTGTAACAGTTCCTGGCCTTTCTGTCTAGGGAGCTTCAGCCCACCTCCAGGAACAGAGACCACAGATTGAAGAAGCTGAAAGTCTGCTGGAGATCTGTTTTTCCAAGAGTGGTTCCAGAATCATCAGGGCACTCCAGTAACAGCTCATCGTGGCTTTATTTTTTTATTTTATTTTATTTTATTTTATTTTATTTTATTTTATTTTATTTCATTTTTTTAAATTTTATGATGGAGTCTTGTTCTATTGCCCAGGCTGGAGTACAGTGGCACAATTTTGGCTCACTGCAACTCTGCCTCCCGGGTTCAAGCGATTCTCCTGCCTCAGCCTCCCGCGTAGCTGGGATTACAGGCACACGCCACCACACCCAGTTAATTTTTGGATTTTTAGTAGAGACGGGGTTTTGCCACGTTGGCCAGGCTGGTCTCGAACTCCTGATCTCAGGTGATCCACCCGTCTTGTCCCCTGCCCCCAAAGTGCTGGGATTACAAGCAGGAGCCACCGCGGCCAGCCCCGGCTAGTTTTTGTAATGTTGGTAGAGACGGGGTTTCACCATGTTGGCCAGGCTGGTCTCAAACTCCTGGCCTCAAGTGATCCAACCACCTCAGCCTCCCAAAGTGCTGGGATTACAGGCATAAGCCACTGTGCCCAGCACCTCATGGTGGCTTTAAAATGCAATTTATCTAATGACTAATAATGTTGACCAAATTTCATGTGTTTATTTACCATTTTTAAAAAATAGATTGTCTTACTGATTTGTAAGAGTTTTACATATTCTGAAGACAAATTCCTCATCAGATATATGTTTTGCAAATATTTTCTGTGTCTTCCTTAATGGTGTCTTTTGAAGAGCAAAACGTTTTAATTTTTGATGTAGTTTTGATCTATTTTTTTCCTTTGGTTCTTACTTGGTGTGCCCTATCTAAGAAACTGCTAACTAACCCAACATCACAAAGATTCTTTTTCTAGATTTTCTCCTAGGGGTTTAAATTTTAGCTCTTATATTTTTAGGCTAGTTATCCATTTCAAGATAATTTTATATATGATATAAGGTAAGGGTCTACATCATTTTTTAGTATATTTTCCTATTACAGAACATTCCAACTTTCCTTTTAGAGAACTAACAGGGTAAGGGGGACAGATACTACACACAGTTAGGAGTCAGAGGAAACCTTCCTTGAAGTGGGGGTGAATTATAATGCTTTTGTGCAAAATTATAGGCCATTTTTGAATCACCTAGGTTGTTCAGGAAATCTCAGTGCTTTTGTATGATTTGAGATGGTCCTGGATAGGTAGACTTCCTGCTGTTTTGTAGGTGGCAAATAAATATCTTCTCTGGAGGAAAGTACCATCATCCTAATCTCAAATTATTTCTACAAGTAACTTTAGTTATAGTCAAAAGTCACAAAACATGTAAGAAAACTAGAATCCTTGAGAAAGAAACAGCAAATGCAACAATTTCAGATGCTAAAAATATCAGATACAGACTACAAAACAATTATATATATTATGATTTTTAAGAATGACAGTTCAACAAAAGAAAATTAATAAATATAATTACATCATATCTATAGAATAAAAAGCAAAACCCACATGACCATCTCAATAGACACACAAAAAAATTCACCAAAAATTCAATATCCTTTCATGAGAAAAACAAACCTAGAAATTGAAGGGAACTTCCTTAACCTAATACAGAGCATTTATGAAAACCCATAGCTGGCCAGGCGCGGTGGCTCACACTTTTCATCCCAGCACTTTGGGAGGCCAAGACGGGTGGATGGCTTGAAATCAGGAGTTTGAGACCAGCCTGGGCAACATGGTGAAACCCCGTTTCTACAAAAAACACAAAAGCTAGCCAGCCATGGTGGTGTTCGCCTTTAGGCTCAGCTACTCAGGAAGCTGAGGTGGGAGGATCACCTGAGCCTGAGGAGGTCAAGGCTACAATGAGCCATGATTGGGCCACTGCACTCCAGCCTGGGCAACCGAGTGAGAACCTGACTCAAAACAACAACAAAACCCTCACAGCTAACATCACACTCAATGGTAAAAAATGGAAAGTTTTCCCCCTAAAATCAGGAATAAGACAAAGATGTTCATTTCTACCACTCCTATTCAATATTGTACTGCAGGTTCTAGCCAGGGAAATTGGGCAAGAACATGAAATTAAAAGTACCCTGATTGGAAAGGAAGAAGTAAAGCTATCTTTATTTTCAGATGATATGAATAGTACAAAGAACATTCTACCAGCCTGGGCAACAAAACAAAACTCGTCGCTACACAAAAATTAAAAAATTAGCCAGGCATCATGGCACATGCCTATAGTACCCCCTACTGAGGAGACTGAGGTGGGAGGACTGTTTGAGGCTGGGAAGTCAAGGCTGCAGTGAGCTGTGACTGTGTCACTGCACTTCAGCCTGGGCAACAGAGCAAGATCCTGTTCCTAAAAATAAGAAAAGAAAAATTCTAAAGAAGCCACCACCTGCCTCGGCCTCCCATAAGTGCTGGGATTACAGGTATGAGATACTGCGAGGCAGGTGGATCACCTGAGGTCAGGAGTTTGAGACCAGCCTGGCCAACAGTGTGAAACCCTATCTCTACTAAAAATACAAAAAATTAGCTGTACATGCCTGAAATCCTAGCTACTCAGGAGGCTGAAGCAGGAGAATCACCTGAACCCGGGAGGTGGAGGTTGCAGTGAGCGGAGATTGCGCCATTGTACTCCAGCCTGGGAGACAAGAGTGAAACTCCGTCTCAAAAAAAAAAAAAAAAAAAGAAACCACCAAAAGAACTATTAGAACTAATAAATAATAAACAATTTCAGCAATGTTGCTGAACCCTTGTAATTGATACAAGATCAATATACAAAAATCAACTGTATTTCTATACAGCAGCAATGAATGAGTAATCCAAAAATAACATTAGGCATTCTATTTACAATAGCCTCAAAAGTAATGAAATACTTAGTAATAAATTTAACAAAATAAGTCTGAAGCTTGTATACTGAAAACTACAAAACACTGTTGACAGAAATTAAAGAGACTTTAAAAAACGGAAAGGCATTCTATATTCATGGATTGGAAAACAGTGATATTAAGGTGGCAATACTCCCCCAACTGATCTACAGATTCAGCACAATGCCTATTAAAATCACTGCTGCCTGTTTTAGAAAACCTGACAAGCTGATTCTAAAATTCATGTGGAAATGCAAGGGACCCAGAATAACCAAAACAATCTTGGAAAAGAATGAAGTGGGAGAATTTACACTTCTTGATTTCAAAACTTACCACAAATCTGCAGTAATCAAAACTATGTGGTACTGGCATAAAGACAGATACATTGATCAACAGAATGACATTGAAAGTCCAGGAAAAACTCATATGTTTATGGTCAACTGATTTTTGACAAAGGTGCCAAAACAACACAATGGGACAGACTGGGTTTTTCAACAAATGGTTCTGGGACAACTGGATTCCCACATGAAAAAGGATGAAGCTGCATCCTTACCACACACACCACATACGAAAATTAACTCAAAATGGATCTAAGACCTAAATGCAAGAGCTAAGGGTATAAAGTTCTCAGAAAAAAATAGCAATAAATCTTTATGACCTTGGATTGGGCAGTGGTTTCTTAAATAGGACACCAAAACAAAAACAACTAAAGAAAAAAAATGGAACTTCATCAAAATTAGAAACTCCTATGTTTCAAAGTAACTATCAAAAAAGTGAAAAGACAACCCACTAAGAAAATATTTGTAAATTATATATCTGATAACAGACTAATATCCAGAGAACACAAAGCACTCTCACAACTGAACAATGTAAAGACAAATAGCTCAATTTTAAAATGGACAAAGAATTTGAATAGACATTCCCCAAAGAAATAATATAAATGGATGATAAGCACTTTAAGATACGCCCAACATCATTAATCGTTAGGGAAATGCAAGTCAAAACCACAATGAAATACCACCTTAAAACCACTAGGATGGCTATAATAATAATTTTAAAATAGAAAATAAATGTTGGCAAGCATGTGGACAAGTTGGAACCCTCATATATTGGTGGTGGAAATATGAAATTGCGCATAGCAGTTCCTCAAAAGGTTAAACAGAAAGTTGCCATATGATTCAACAATTCCACTCCTAAGTATATATGCAAAAGTATTGGAAACATTTGTTCACACAAAACTTCTATACCAATGTCCATAGCAGCATGATTTAGAATGCCCCCAAAGTGGAAACAACCCAAATGTCCATTAACTGATGAATAGACAAAATGTGATATAGCCATATGATGGAATATTATTTGACAATAAAAAGAAATGAAGTACTGATCCATGCTACATGATGAACCTTAAAAACATTATGGTAAGGGAAAGAAGCCAAACCCAACAGGACACATGTATGATTCCTTTTATGTGAAATATCTGGCACAGGCAAATCCACAGAGATATAAAATGGTTTAGTGGTAGTCAAGAGCTAGGAGGAGGAGGCACTGGGGAGTGACTGATAATGGAACCTATTTGGGGTGTGATTAAAATATGCTGTAATTAGATAGTGGTGAAGTTATACAACTTTGTGACTATACTAAAGACAGTTGAATCATATACTTCAAAAGGGTGAATTTTTGTGGCATGTATATGTTTCCTATTGCTGCTGTAACAAAATATCACAACCTGGCTGGTTTAAAACAAGACAAATATATTACATTCCAGTTCTGGAGGTCAGAAGTCTGTTACGGTCTCATTTTGCTAAAAGCAAAGTGTCAGCAGTGTTGCATTCCTTTCTGGAGCTTACTAGGGAAATGTTTCCTTGGCTTTTCCAGCTTCTAGAGGCTGCCTACATTCCTGGCTCATGGCCTCTTCCTCCATCTTCCAAGGAAGCAATAGCAGATTGAGTCCTTCTCACATCAATCTGACCATTCTTCTGCCTCTCTTTCACTTACGTGGACCCTTTTGATTACATTGGACCCAACCAGACAACCCAGAATAATCTATTTCAAGGTCACCTACTTGGCAACCTTAATTTCACCTGTAACCTTAATTCGCTTTTGCCATGTAGTACAACACGTTCACAGCTTCCAGGGATTGGGATGTGGGTTTCTTTGGAGTACCATTTTTCTGCTCACTATAGTATGTAAATTATATCTCAACAAAAACATTTGTATGAGAAAAAAAGTAAAGCAATCTTCAAGTTAAGAAATAGGAAATTATACTAAAAACTAGAAATGGGTGTAGGCAGGGTGTGGTGGCTCACACCTATAATCCAAGCACTTTGGGAGGCCGAGGTTACCAGATCACCTGAGGTCAGGAGTTTGAGACCAGCACGACCAACATGGTGAAACCCCATCTCTACTAAAAAATACAAAAATTAGCTGGGCGTGGTGGTGCAGTACTGTAATCCCAGATACTCAGGAGGCTGAGGCAGGAGAATCCTTGAACCCGGGAGGCGGAGGTTGCAGTGACCAGAGAGCCACTGCATGCCAGCCTAGGCGACAGAGCGAGACTCCGTCTCAAAAAAAAAAAAAAAAACTAGAAATGGGCAAAAATGGAAATTCTATAGTAACACAAATGGTTGTTTTTTTTTTTTCCTAGGCAAAAAGTCTTGTCACATGTAAGGTGTCCATTTTCCAGTAATATAGTATGTTAGTGAATACATAATATGACTTATGCAGTCTGGTATTACACAAAATGGGAATGAAAGTAATAATTGCACTTTGCAATCGGATGAGCTCACTTATAACAGATTACAAGTGGCTGAAATTTTTTTGCCATTTCTCTCTTTAGGGGGTGAAGTCTAATTCTTCTCTCCTTGAATCTGGGCTGACTTTAGTTACTTCTTTGACGAATAGAATACAGCAAAAGTGTGATATTCTGGGTTGCCTGAGGCTAGGTCATAGGAAGCCTTGAAACTTTTCCCCGGGTCTCTTGGAATGCAGACTCTAGGGGAAGCCAGCTGCCATGTAAGAAGTCTGACGACTCTCACATTGTCATACTTTGAGGAAGCCCGACCTAGCCACATGGAAAGGCAGCATGGAGAGACATCTGGATAGCCTCCAGCTATGCAGACACATCATGTCCAAAATACAATCACATGCACCACCAGACCTGTGAGTTGATAGGTCTTCGGATGATTTCAGCTTCAGGATCATCTGACTGCAGCTACTACCCATTTCCCTATTCCCCCTTCCCCAGCCCCTGGTAGCCTCCATTCTACTTTTTGGCTCTATAAATTTAACCAATCCTGGTAACTCATATAAGTGAAATCATACAGTATTTTTTTTAACTATCTTATTTCTCTTCACATAATGTCAAGATTCATCCATGTCGTAGCATGTGTCAAAATTTCCTTCCTTTTTAAGACTGAATAATATGCCATTAAATGCAAACCACATTTTGTTTATCCATGTATCTACTGATGGACAGTTGTGTTGCTTTCACCTTTTGGCTACTGTGAATAATGCTGTTATGAATATGGGTGTACAAATATCTTTTTGAGTCCCTGCTTTCAATTAATTTGGGGTATATTAATTTAATATACCCAGAAGTGGAATTGCTGGATCATATGGTAATTCTATTTTAATTTTTTGAATAACTACAGTATAGTATTTTAACTCTGCTTTCTTAATTATTTCCAAATAATGGAAAAAAGTCATATCACAAATGTAGAATATACTTTTAAAGAATTTTATGATATGTTAATTCAAAATAAAATATTTTATGTAAATCATTTTTACATATCAAGCAAAAATTGACAAAAGTGGTTTTGAGGAATTAAATATTGATGTCAAAGATGCTCTTTCGTCAAATTAGGTTGAAAAACACTGTATTAGCTGAAACACTGAATTCGGAGCAAGATGGAGATTGATCAGTGCAGCACGTGGGTAAGGACAGGTATTTAATTAAGAAGTATTTCATTGAGTAGTGACTCACTGTATGTGTGTTTTTGATGGACAGTGCAAAAAAGGAATGAGATATCATCCTAAAAGAGCTTAGGGTCTAGTGGACTGCGGCAGGTGGGGCAGGGGATGGAGAGCAGTATAATGCATCCAATAATTAAAGGATAATTAAGTTCAGAATGTATAATTAGGTACTAAATCTATGATACTATCAAATCCTTCAGGGACACAGAGAAAGAAATCACTGCAGGGTAGGGTAACTGAAAGAAACTTCATGATGAAATAAACTGTGTCTCAAATTTGAGAGGATAGGAGGAGTCATTTAAGGTACATACATGGGGAACTTCAAGTTTGTGGGAAAATAAAATTAAGAGATAAAAATTGAAAAATCAAAACTTTATTTCTCAATGTAAGCTCCACCAAGATCAAGACACTTTTGTAAGTGATGAGACCATCCCTAAAGAACTGAGGGTCCTGGATATTTAACCATGTCAATGCAGTCTTTTTTACATTATTAACTGAAGAAAAAAAAATAGGTGCCCTTCACAGAATTTTTTTAGATTAGAAAATAAAAAGTCAGAATGAGCCCAATCAGGACTGGAAGATAGATGAAGTCTAATGATTTCTCACTGAAACCTTTGCAAAACTGTCCTTGTTTAATGAGAGGAATGAGTAACAACATTGTCATTGTGAAGAAGAACTCTGGTGAAGATTTCTGGGTGTTTTTCTTCTAAAGTTTTGGCTAACTGTCTCAAACCACGCTCATAATAAGCAGTGTTATCATTCTTTGACCCTTCAGAAAGTCAACAAGCAAAATTCCTTGAGCATTCCAGAAAACTGTTGTCACAACCTTTGCTCTTAACCAGTCCACTTTTGCTTTGACTGGACCACTTCCACGTCTTAGTAGCCATTGCTTTGATGGTACTTTGTCTTCGGAATCATACTAGTAAAGCCATGTTTCATCTCCTGTTACAATTCTTCAAGGAAATGCTACTGGATCTATATCTTATTTGTTTAAAATTTCCACTGAAAGCTCTGCTGTTGTCTGCAGTGGATCTGGGCGCAATGGTTTTGGCACTCATAGAGTGGAAAGTTTGCTCAACTTTACTTTTTTCGTCAGAATTGTGTAAGCTGAGCCACTTGAGACATCTATGGTGTTGGCTATTGTTTGTACTGTTAATTGTCAGTCCTTTTCAACTAGGGCATAAACAAGATTATTTTTTCCCTTGCAAATTGATGTGGATGGTCTGCCACTGCAGGCTTCATCTTCAATATCATCTTGTCCTTCTTAAAGTGATTGATCCATTTGTAAACTTCTGATTTATTTGGGGATATTGTCCTCATAAACTTTTTGTAAAGCATCAATGATTTCACCATTCTTTCATGCAAGCATCACCATAAATTCGATGTTTGTTCTTGCTTCAATTTTAGCAGAATTCATGTTGCTCCAACAGGGTATCTTTTCAAATTGGTATCTTATCCTTCTTAGTGCCTCAAACTAGGTTCTATTCAGACATGTCATATCAAGTTAGTATGAATTTATTTGCAAAAAATTTGAAATCCATGCATAGTTTTTCATAATACACATTTTCCATGAACTTTTTGAAGGTTCCCTCATGGAATAGCTTGAGCAAAAGCAAAGATTCAAATGAGAATAGGACTCTGACTACTCAACTTACACGTGCAACCTTCTTAACATCTTTGAGCACATCTGTACATCAACAAAGCAACTCTAACTTTCTTCTGTAATAAAATACAACGATCTATTTTAAAGGCAAATTTCTCACCATTTCCTCAAAATGTAAAGATGCACAGTCCTGGCAGTCATTGTATTCATCACTGGTTATATTAATTACTCCTCGAATTCATTCATAGTCCCACTAAATATTCTGTAACCGAAACAATACATTGTAAAGTTAAGTTTCAACTATTTGTATATAAAAAGACAATGTGGAGAGAGAAGATGAAAATGGTTAGAATATGAAATAAAAAATTGTATATAATAAGCAAACAGAAAATACACAAAGCTATTACTGTCCTTGGTTTTGTAATTTGTTGTGAAACTGAATATCTATCTGCCTCTTCCTTCTTCCATTAACTAGTTCACCTATCCTCCATCCTCAGCCAGAAACACAGCTTGTTGGGGTTCTCTACCCAGTATAGTGACCCAAACCTTTATTCCTGGAGAATCTAAGTTGTTAACCTTGACTTTTTTGGTTTCTGTAGTTTTCCATTAACCTTTACTAGTGGCCACAGAAGTATAAGAGGCACACCTGGATAACTCCCTGAGTTTCAGACACAGTCCTCGCCCCTATAGTGTAGTAGCAACCCAAGTTCCTCTTGGTAACCATGATCAAGCACCTCACCTATAATAACTCCTTTTTATTTTCCAGTTGGTCCAATGGTATAAGAAGTCTAATATGTCTGGGAAGCAGTTTCACCTTCCTGAATGGTCCAATTCAATTGAAACATTGTGTCTGCTGGTGGAAGAATCCCTCCCTTGGGGACTATGACTTCCAAACCAGCATAGTTCAAAATCTCTGAAAGAGGAAGAAAAATTCTGCAAATGGGTTATTGGGTATAAAAGTGAGAGGAGTCATGCTCACTTTTACCCCTTGATGCCCAGATCCATGTAATCTGGCTATGAAGAAACAGCATCATATAATGATCTCAGATTCCAAGCATGTATGATACCCTGTAAGACAGAATGCTGTTGTTTTGGGGCGCTATCTCCCAACTGACACCATAACTGAGTCTTCAGTAAGTCATTCCAACTTTCAGTTAGGCCAGCTGCTTCTGGATGTTGGAGTATGTGGGTGGTAAGACCAATTGATTCCTTCCATAGACATGAACTCATTGCTATCCTTCATTTGCTGTGAAATGAGCTCCTTGATGAGAAACAATGCTGTGCAGAATACCAAGAAGATGACTAAGGTATTTCATAAGTACATAGATAGTAGGGCTAGCTGAAGCATAACAGGCCGGGAAGGCGAATCCATATTCAGAATATATGTCTATTCCACTGAAGATTAATCTGTTTCTTCTGTGAATAACATGGTCCAATGTAATCAATCTGCCACCAGGTGGCTGGCTGGTTCCCATGGACTATTTGAAGGGCTTACTGTTGGCCTCTTCACATGGTGGAGAACCATTTGAAGGGCTTAGTATTGGCCTCTGCTGTTGACAAAGTAGATACACATGGTGGTGTTCGCTAGGTCAATTTTGGTGAGTGGGGGCGGTCTCTGTTTTTGAGCCCATACATAGCCTCCATCGCTGCCACAGTGGTTACTTTGTTTACAGTCTGTTGAGCAAGCACTAGGGAAAGAGACTGACTTGTATTCACCTAGAGTGTCATTTTGTCCACTTGATTGTTAGGCACCTCCTCTATGGTGCATAGCCTTAGCTCACTGGATAGCAGAAAAGTCACTGTTTTGCCCTGGTAGTGAAACTTTCCTGAAATCTGCCCTTCAGAACTTACCAGAAGTCTTCCCTCTAGGGTGCAAGAGACAGCCATTCACTGGGAGGCGTCTCACTGGAGGCACTCGGCTACCAAACTGCCCAAGAGGTAGAGAAGCTGTGCGCACCAGTCCCAGAAGGCAAGCCCTTCCTCCTGCAATGTCTCTCTAGCGCCTCCTGCTGACAAATTGTAACATCACGCCTACTGCTAAGGAGCTTTTTCTTATTTTTCCTCCTGTGATTTGGTTTATCACTGTTTCTACAATTTAATATTAAACTAAGAAATTAAATGAACTCTCCCTCACACACAAATGAATTAAAGGCAAATTTCTCACCATTTCCTCAAAAATGCCATTTCCTCAAATCCTCTTGCTAGGTAATAATTGTCAGAACTTGCAAGAAATACGTTTTTATTTTATTCTAATCATTTTCCTGAGGAGTATCAAGATAAAATAGGAAGAACAGAGTCAGGAGATATTAGATCCAGTTTGGGTTCTGCCACTTAATAGCTGGCTAAATTGGGACAAGCATTTTCACTGTGGGGGTCTTTAGTTTTGTCATCTAGAAAAGAAAGGAGGCAGAACAACTGCTCAGTGCATTGCTTCCAGTTTGCCTATTCTCATTCCAGTTTCCTGCTTCTGGGAAATTTTATGAATGTACTAAGTCAGTGATGATTATTTATAGACCACATTCGTTTCCATTTCATCTCCTCCACAAGGCAGAGCCCTATATTTTCCTGTGGCTATAAATACATCCCATCATAGCCTTACATTCTGTTTACCATATTTTGTCGTGGCCTTGGCCAAGGGGTAGATTCCAAAGGCATCAGGCAGTTGGATAGAATGACTTGTATTCAAATTTGTGGTTTGAGTCTCTCCAGCCATCACGGATATTACTTTCCCAGGTGTCATAATCCACCTTCCATCCAGGACTTGCTGCTTTTCTTAGGCCCCTTTCCTTCATTCTCTGCCTTAAGGAAATAGATTTAAAAGACCCATTTCATGTTACATAGCAGTCACAGAAGGGTGAATTTCAACAAATTACTAGCTGGCGAAGGCAGTGTGCTGGGTTGAATATCCCCAAAATTTATGTCCACCTAGAACCTCAGAATGTGACCTTATTGGAAATGTACATTTTTTGCAGATGTAATTAATTAAGATGAGGTCATACTTGATTGTTAGGTGGGTCCTAAAGCCAACAACTGATGTCTTTTAAAAAGATGATACATGGAACCACACTCAGACACAGAGAGAAGAAGGCCATGTGACGGGGAATGTCAAAGACTGCCGGCAACCAGCAGGAATCATAGAGACAAGGAAGCCTTCCTCCCTGGAGCCTTCGCTGAGGGTATGGCCTTACCAACACCTTCATTTCAGATTTCTAACCTCCAGAACCATGTGATAATAAATCCCTGTTGTTTCAAGCCACCAAGTTTGTGGTGGTTACAGTATGAATTTCCTAGGGAGGAAACTCATAGAGGAATCACCTCACATATCGCTAAATATTTAGTTCCAGTCTGTGGAGAACCAACTTGAAGATGAAAACATGGAGCCCCACGCCTTGGAAGAGAGGTGGGGAGCAAGAGTTCATACGGGGCAGTGTGCTGAGCATCCAGTGTTATAGCAGACCCTGAAGCTCCAACACGTCTCTTTCTCAGCATGCCTTACTGTCTTCCCTGACATGTATTTTCAGTATTGCATGAGATGCATTCTCTTCATCTCTTCACATTCAAATTTGTCATGAAGCCATTATGCTTTTTTTTTTTTTTTTTTTTTTTTTTTTTTGTGGAAATGGAGTCTTGCTCTGTCGCCCAGGCTGAAGTGTAGTGGTGCGATCTCCGCTCACTGCAACCTCTGCCTCCCGCGTTCAACCAATTCTCCTGCCTTAGCCTCCCGAGTAACTGGGATCACAGGCATTCACCACCACGCCCAGCTAGTTTTTATTTATTTATTTATTTTTAGTAGAGATAGGGTTTCACCATGTTGGCCAGGCTGGTCTTGAACTCCTGACCTCGGGTGATCCTCCCTCCTCAGCCTCCCAGAGTTCTGGGATTACAGGCATGAGCCACTGCACCTGGCCCCATTGTGCTTTTTATTCCAAAGTAAATCTTCCTCATGGATTATCTGTCTTCTTTGGTAACTATGCCTTTAAATCTGTCTGAATCATCTTTGTTAAATTTCAGATTTAACATTTTGACCTCATCCTTCATTTCCTTCCTATGTTACCCTGGGCTCCCATTATGAATATGAATCAAACGTCACATCTTCTTGTTTCCAGTCCACTCTCATAAGCCCATTGCTATAAGCAAACTGATTCTTTTATCAATTTGTTCCTCTCCTTTTTTTATTATGTTTTTATGGAGCATAGACATAGACACCACAAGGATAAATGAGATGCAGACCCTGCCTAACATGTACATGAGTGAAATAGATGCATCGTAGAAGATCCCAAATTTCTGTTGGAGAGAATGGGTGAATGGCAGTGCTAGTCCAGAAGATAGAAGATACAGGAGAAAAGAGGTAGGTAGAGGGAAAGGGAGGAATAATTCATGATCAGTGTAGGGTGTCGGGAAACAAGCAATTACGTTTAGTAGCAGTCAACTCTATGGAGAAGAGATTCAAAAAACAGGTCAGGCTCAAGATATAGGTTGGAACTAATTACTTTAGATACGGTAGTTGAAACCTCATAGGTGGCTATAGATAAGGTAGCCACAGAGAGCCTACGGCATGAAAAATGCAGGAACTAAAGGCAGAACAGTGGAGAATGCTAATAATATGTGAGGTTGCAGAACAAGAGGAACAGTCAGCGGTGTTCAGAAGATGGAGGAGAGAATTCCCTTTCCTTTCTTTCTCCAGCTGCCCAAGATACCAAAGGAAAAGAAGGCCAAGGGGAAGAAGAACGGCCTCAGCCTCTGCTGTCTTAAAGAAGCAGGAGGCTAAGAAGGTGGTAAATCCCTTGTTTGGGAAAAGGCCTAAGAATTTTGGCATTGGAGAGGACATTCAGCCCCAAAGGGACCTCACTTGCTTTGTCAAATGGCCCAGCTATATCTGATTGCAGCGGCAAAGGGCTATACCCTATGAGCAGCAGAAGATGCCTCCTGTGATTAACTAGTTTACCCAGACTTCAGACTGCCAGTGAGCTCCTTAACTGCTTGGGCTGGCCCACAAGTACAGACCAGAGACAAAGCAAGAGAAGCAGAGGCTGTTGTTGTGGGCTGTTAAGACAGTTGCCAGCAAAGGGGATGTCTCCACTAAGAGGCCACCTGTCCTTCCAGCAGGGTTAACACTGTCACCACCTTGGTGGAGAATGAAAAGGCTCAGTTGGTGGGGACTGCACATGATGTGGATCCTGTAGCTGTCCGTCTTCCCTCCTGCCCTGTGTCATAAGATAGGGGGTCCTTACTGCATTGTCAAGGGGGAGGCAAGATTGGGGTATCTAGTCCACAAGGAGACCTGCACCACTGCCACCTTCACACAGTCTAACTCAGATGACAAAGCTTTGACTAAGCTAGCAGAAGCTAGCAGGACTAATTACATCAAGTGATTTTCCCATCTCAGCCTCCTGAGTAGCTGGGACTACAGGCACGTGCCACCACCCTTGGTTAATTTTTTAAGTTTTTGTAGAGATGAGGGGGGTCCCCCTATGTTCCCCAAGCTGGTCTCAACCTTCTGGGCCCAAGCGATTCTCTGGCCTTGTAGTTTGTTTTTCTTTTTAATGTCCTAAATCAAAACTTAAAAGTTAACAACCAATTCAATTTTAAAACAATGAGCTGGTCATTGTCAGACTGGTCATTGTCAAGATTTATAGCTTGTATCTTCTGTTAGACCCTGCCCCAAGAAAAATGCACATATGCACCTAGAAATACATATTTTGAGAGGTACCCAGCAATGTCCGTTAGAGCTTTCTGTGCTGATGAAAATGTTCTATACGTGTGCTGTCCATTATGGGAACTACTAGCCACATGAGGCTAGTGAGTGTTTGAACTGTGACAAGTGTGACTGAGGAACTGAATTTCTAATTTTAATTAATTAAAATTTAAATGTAATTAGCCACAGGTGTCTAGTGGTTACCACATTGGGTACACAAAGAGCCACAGATCATGGGTTAAAATTCCTCTCAAATGCTTGTCTTCTCAAAGATTTTTTTTTTTTTTTTGAGACAATTCTTTAGTAAATATGGAGACTCTCCCCCTTGACTGCTGTGGTAGGTTAAAAAAATGGCCCCAAACAGTATCAGGTCCTAATTCCTGGAACATTTACAAATGTTTACATCAGATTTACCAATGTTACCTCATTTGGAAAAAGAGACTTTGCAGATGTATTTAAATTAAGGGTCTTGTGATGGATAGATTATTCTGGATTATCTGGGTGGGCCCTAAATGCAACCATGTGCATCCTTATGAAAAGGAGGTAGAGGGAGATTTAAAGATGTTGGCCTTGAAGATTGGAGTGATGCAGCCGGAAGCCAAGGAATGCTGGCAGCCAAAAAATGCTGGAGGAAGAAAGGAATGAATTCTCCTCTAGAGCCTCCAGAAGGAGGACTGCCCTGCATGCTGACACTTTAAGCCCAGTGAAATAGGTTTCTAACTTCTGTCTCTTAGAACTGTGAGGAAATATACTTCTGTTGTTTTAAGTCACCAGATTTGTGATAATTTGTTGCAGCGGCCACAGGAAACTAATACAGGTGCCCATCGGGATCACCTGGGGAGCTTTATCTACATTATTTCATTTAATCTTCAGATTATTATGATCCCAATTTTATAATCAGGAAATGAGGATTACAGAATTTTAGGACTTAACCCACAGTAGCTTGTGGCAGAGTTGGGGAGTGAACCCAGGTTTGTCTGTTGACTTTAGGACCACATTGGATTTCATAAACAAGGGGAAGAAAAATGTCTAAGATGACTCCTAAGACTTACTGCCTGGAACATACAGCTAACAGCAGTTTCACTATCAAAGCAAGGAATTTGGCTTATTGAGGGTGAAGGGGAGAGAAGATGAACTCAGTTTGGGATACTTCCTGATATGGTTTGGCTTTGTGTCCCCACACAAATCTCATTTTGTAGCTCCCATAATCCCCACGTGTTGTGGGAGGGACCAGGTGGGAGATGACTGAAGCATGGGGGTGGGTCTTTCCCATGCTGTTCTCGTGGTAGGGAATGGGTCTCGTTAGATCTGATGGTTTTAAAAACAGGAGTTTCTCTGCACAAGCTCTCTTTTTTCTTACCTGCCGCCATCCACGTGAGATACGACTTGCTACTCTTTGCCTTCTGCCATGATTGTGAGGCCTCCCCAGTCATGTGGAACCACAAGTCCAACTAAACCTCTTTCTTTTGTAAATTGCCAGTCTCAGGTATGTCTTTATCAACAGCGTGAAAACAGACTAATACACTTCCTTAACTGTTTTCCCAGCTTGATACTTTATTCACGTCTTCCACCAAGGGAGAGAAAACTCCCCTAGTTCCCTCAGACAAACTCTCATATCTGTTCACTCTGTGGAAAAAAAGTCATTTGAAATCTAAGCTGCTGGAACTCTAAATTATTTTAGGACTTGGAGGAATGTTATTACTGATCCTGAGTCACATGATAGGCACCTATAAACTAGGGAGCTATAACCTTCTGTTTCTCTGATTACAGATGAAGCCTTTTCCCTTACCTGCATTGTTTTGTAAAATGTTATATATGGCCAAAGGGAAGACCCCTTCCCTCTCCACTGTTGGCCTTTATTATAGATTCACCTTTCTCTTACCTTTCTCACACACAGACTTCTTGACTATCACATTGCCTTAAGATAGAATGTTAAATACACTCTTTTAAATTGGAAAGGAAATGAAAACCAACTATAAAGAAAACAAGCTGTATGGAAAAGAAAACAAACCGTAACCAATTAATTTGTTGAAACTATTAAGCCAGACTTGTATAGAAAATGTTGTAATCCTGATAAATTTCTTTGTCTTCTTCCTATATTAGCAAGATTTAACTTTTAACTTTGGAGCACTGATCCCATTTCTCTGGAGTCTGTGTGTCCCAGAATGGTTATTCCCAGCTTTTTGCTTGAATAAACTCTTTAAAACTGGATTCTGACCCTTTTATTATTTCACGTTGACAAGTGTGTACCCACACTTGGACTCCTACACATACACCCCATCCACCACTTGCTTGGAAACCATAGTTCCATTGTAGGCAAATTGCTTTTTATTGCTAAATCTAAATTTCTTTTTTTTTTTAAAGTTTTTATTTTTGTTAATTTTTTATTTCAGTTTCAGGAGTACATGTGGAGGCTTGTTATACAGATAAATTACATGGGGGTTTGGTGTACATATTATTTCATCACCCAGGTAATAGGCATAGTGGGTAGTTTTTGAATCCCCCCCTCCTCCCACTCATGTAGACCCTAGTGTCTATTATTCCCCTCTTTGTGTCTATGTGTACTCAATGTTTAGCTCTCACTTATAAGTGAGAACATGCAGTGTTTATAAACCTAAGTTTCTTTTTTTTTTTTTTTTTTTTTTTGAGACAGTGTCTCATTCTGTTGCCCACGTTGGAGTGTAATGGAGTGATCGTGGCTCACTGCAGCCTTGACTTTCTGGGCTCAAGTGATTCTCCCATCTCAGCCTCCCAAGAAACTGAGACTAAAGGTGCATGCCATTATGCCCAGCTAATTTTTGTATTTTTTTTTTTTTTGTGGACACGGGTTTTTGCCATGTTGTCCAGGCTATCTCGAACTCCTGGGCTCAGGCAATCCTCCCACCTTGACCTCCCAAAGTGCTGGGATTACAGGCATGAGCCACCATGCTTGAGCCAACCTAATTTTTTTAACTTTTGAATTCCTTATCCTATAGAAACATGGCAGCTGTATATAATATATCTGCTTCATGCACCTCTGGTCAAAGAAAACAAGGGTTATGTGTTTAGACAGACACAGATCCATGCCCCTAAAAGCTTCTACCCAGGTGGAGAGCAAATATGTTGGGATGAAGGGAGTGGTGAAGAAGAGTACAAAGTTGAGAAATAAATGTCTCTATAATGTCATTGTAGAGTGATTGCCTTAGAAATGGTTCATAAAAGTCAGAGAGATCTTTATGTACCTATATAAGGGAAGCATTCAGATTTGATATTTATTTTCACATGATCACACAAAATGTCCAATTATGTGCAGAGTTATTGATGATAGCATCCCATTCAGCTTCTGATCCAGTCTACCCAAAACTCCCCTCAAATGTCCACATAAGCCATTGTCAAACATACTCTGTTGTCTAACTTTCCTGAATGACACGTTATGTACCCAATCATCTGTCAGTCTTCCATCTAAGCAAGCACCAGAATCTGCCCCCATTCTCGTCCCCTCTGTGCTAGTTCAGACCTTCACCAGCTGCAGCCTGGATCTTTGCAACAGCTTCAGGGCTGGTCACCCTGTCTTGAGTTTTGCCTCCCTTCAAATCTATCCTTCACGTTACTATCAGAGAGCCCTACCTGAATTGCAGATGTGCACATGCCACTAACTCAAGTTTCTGCTTAAAACCTTAGTTCATAGCCCTTTACTCCGCCTGTCAAATGCTTTAAAACTAGGCTGCTGTTTGCCTCTTCAGCCTCATCCTCAGTCACTTATCCCGCTGTCCTTTAATCCAGCAAATCTAAACAACATCCCACACTGGTAGCTCAGTCTCAAATGTGTCAACACCAGCCTTCTCCATCAACTACAATCCCAGCCTTCTCCATCAACTCCAATCCCAGTCTCTCCCAGGACCTCCCTCTCTTTGTGCTTTTATAGTATCCTGCAGTTATCTCCATCAGAATGTTGCCACATTGTTTAGAAATGTCCATTTATACATCTTTCTCTTTAATTAGTGTATTAGCCCCTAAAGGGCGAGAATCTACATTTTACCATTGAATTCCCCATGTTTACCATACAACTGGTATATAGTAGGTGCTCACTCTACTGGGAATTGACTGCTGCTAATTTCTTTTCACTTTACCCCCAAACATTAACAAAAAAATTAAAACAGCAAACAAAAACCTGTTCTTGCTCTACCTACCTGACTGTGAAACTTTTCTAATCAATCTTTTATGTCTGCTCCCTTTTTGTTGTTGTTGTTAACTTTGGCCTCTGATTTCTGATTGTTTGGTGGACCATACCCATGAATTCATCATCCCTGACCTCTTGCCACATCCCACAGTTCCTCCTTCTCCTTGAAGCTTTTGAATGTTGTTCATATTCTCCTTAAATTATCTCCTGTTACATCACGCCACTGCCAAGCCTTGCCCTCGTTTCAAATTATCCACTGACCTGAGTCATTTAACCTACCCTACCCACCAGCACCAGAAACACATTCCCACCGGCACTTTTGGGCTGTTTGCTATTTGTGTTGGCAGCTGCCTCAGCGAGAAGTCTTATCCTGTGAAAGCCCTTTGTTTGAAGCAAGAATTTCTTCAAATTTAGTTTTATTGTACATTAATTGGGATCCAAATCTCTCCCTAGTCCCCTAGCGTCATAGACTGAGTAAACCAGCCTCTTCTTTCTTCACTTCAGATTCCAGTACTAACATACTTTTGGGGGGACGTCATACCAAAAGAGATTTTTTTGTTATTGTTGTTTATTAATTAACAAGTGCTTTTCAAGCATCTCTGTCCTCTCCCTAATTCCTCAGTTACGAGTACAAGTACATTTTCCAGGAGTCCCTAGGGAAAGGGGCGAGAGGAGGAAGTCACAGGGTGGGGCTGTGATGCATTTAGGCTCAAATTTATTTTTATTTTTATTTTTTTGAGACGGTCTCACTTTGCAGCCCAGGGTGGGGTGCAGTGGCGCAATCATGACTCACAGAAGTCTCCATCTCCCCAGATTCAGGTGATCCTCACCCCTCAGCCTCCCAAGTAGCGGGGACTACAGGCATGCGTCTCTACATTCGGCTAATTTTTGTATTTTTTGTAGAGATGGGGTTTAGCCATGTTGCCCAGGGTGGTCTCGAACTCCTTGGCTCATGTGATCCGCCGATCTCGACCTCCCAAAGTGCTGGGATTACAAGCATGAGCCACCGCACCCGGCCTCAAACTTATTTTTCAATTGCGGTTAAGATTATCTGAAGAAATAAATGTGTATGTATTGTGACAAATTTTACGTGGGTCAGTTCTCACTTTTTCAAGGGCCATTGTGTTCTGTGAAAGCATGGGGGTTGCGGATGTCAAACCCGTCCCTTAAACCGTCAGTACTTGGAGTGTAACCACTTCAGGAGTGGGAATGGTACTGGGGATTGTACTCAGTGGTAGACAGCACAGCATTCGCCCCTCTCTGTAATCCTTGGCAACTCACAGGACATTTGAGTTTATTTTCTGTAAAATGGGAATAACCTTACTGAGTTATCGAAGTAAATGAATAATGTAAGCAAAAGTACTTTCCGAAGCAACAATGCTAGTTTACCGAACGGAACACTGAGCAGAGCAGCTGGATTCCCACCGGTCGAGCCTCCCAGTTCTCTCTCCCCCAAGCGCGCGGCCGCGGCGGCTTGTCTCCGTGGCAACGTCCCAGCGTCCCGGGCCCCGCCCCCACCCGCCGCCAGAACTGGAAGGTATTGCGCAGCGTGCAGTTCCCCGATTTCTCCCCGACGGTGTCTGGGTCGGCGCTTCTCTGCCGGGAGGTGAGACCCGAGGCCTCTTTAGGGCCCCCAGGCCGCGGTCAGAAGCGGCGGTCCCCGGGCGGTGGAAGGGGGACGCGGAGAGGCGACGGCGGACTCGGCGCCACCCCTACCTCCGCGCGCCAGTGCAGCACCCTCTACACAGTCCCAGATCCCCAAGCCCCTCCCCGCCGCTGCCCCCACCTCGCTGTCTGCCCGGGAGTTCGCGCACCCCTTCCCCTCGTCCTTCCCCGGCGGACGCCGGCGCCTGCCCTCCCAGCTGAACCCACGCCCCCTGCCGGCCCCACGCGCCGCCCGTTGGCACCACGCGCCACCTGCCGCTTCGCCCCGGCGGTTCCCAGCCTGGGAGGCGCACGGCGCGGCGCGATGGGCGCGGGAGGTCCGGAGACTGTTGGAAGTCAGCCCTCCCGTAGCCCGCCCGCCACAGCAGGGTGGAGCCAAGAGCGGCGTCCCCTGCGGAAAGACCCCTGCGTCTCAGGCTTTGACCAAAGCCTCCCCGCCGCGGACCCAGTTCTTTCTGGCCGTCGTGCGGTGTCGGGGGTTTCTTCCCCCCTCTCAGGTTTAGCCCAGATTCTGCGCCTGGCACTGAAGTGACAGGGCGGCCACTCTCTTCCAGAGGCTGCTTTAGCCCCGGGGTCCCTCATATATCCCTTAGGGTACCTGACGGCTCCAAACCGGTGACCTCAACCTTTCCCATCTCTCGGGTCTCGTTCCCCAGACTCTTCCGACCGGTCTTCATCTGGGAGTGCGGCTGCCTGCTGCCGCTTCCTCCTCTGCGCAGAGAAAACGCGCAGTGGTCGCCCCAGGGGCTCCTGCTGCCTATGGCCTCTTAACCACACAGCACCATGGGTAAGTGTGGACGGCCAGGATTCAGACCCCAGCTTGCCCTTGGACAGAGTACCTGGCTTTGCTGTGACTGCTTCCCCATCTACAACATGGGGGTAAAAATAATCTAGAGCTTTTATGAGGATTTAACCTTTGTTTATTTTTACTAAGGTGTTTAAAACAGTGCTTGGCACATAGTAAATTCTCTTAATGTGTGTCTGCTATTGTTTGTTTCATAGCACATCATTGTGTAAAGTTGTATCGTTTATTTGGTAACAAGCTTTATGAACTCACAGGCTTTATACAGGACACTGGTGTTTCTTCAGTACCTAGAACAGTACTTGAAGTGAAAAAAAAATCAAATGGCAGGATACATAACAAGGGAAGATGGAGGCGCACGTAAGATTTTTAAAGTAGTCATCATTTGCTGAAGTTGTACAAACACTATCATATACCTCCTGCCCAATTTAAAAAATGTGATTAGCCCGGGTGCGGTGCCTCACGCCTGTTCTCCCAGCACTTTGGGAGGCCGAGATGGATCCATCAGATGGATCACCTGAGGTCAGGAGTTTGAGACCAGCCTGGCCAACGTGGTGAAAGCCCGTCTCTACTAAAATTATAAAACTTAGCCAGTCGTGGTGGTACACGTCTGTAATCCCAGCTACTTGGGAGGCTGAGGCAGGAGAATCACTTGAACCCGGAAAGCAGAGGCTGCAGTGAGCCAAGATCCCGCCACTGTACTCCAGCCTGGGCAACAGAGCCAGACTCTGTCTCAAAAAAAAAAAAAAACAAAACAACAACAAAAAAATGCGATTAGTTACTGATGATACTTACGAGTAAAATGATACAAAGAGAAGTGCCATCCCCACCCCTTTGTTGCTAACGAGCTAATACTACTTGAAGAAATCGTTGCCCTCACAAGTCACTATGATTGTGATGGTATTGTGAATTGATACAGTCTTTTTTGCAATATTTTGATAATACATAGCAAGACAGAATTTGCTATTCTCCTTTGATCCTCAACAAGCAGAGGCTTGGGACATGCTTGAAAGAAATACTTTGAAAGGAGAAAAATCGTATATTCATAAAGATGTGCCTCCCAGCATTAATTATAATAGTGAAATTAGAAACAACCTAAGTATTTTAAAATACATAGTTAAGTAAATAATATGGATATGGAAAAAATGGAAATAGATTCAGATAAAGGAATGTGCGGTTGCCTTTGTTGTTGTTGTTTTTCTTTTTTCTTTTTATTTATTTATTTATTTATTTTTTAATAGAGATGGGATCCTACTGTGTTGCATAGGCTGGTCCCAAGCTCCTGGGCTCAGGTGATCCTCCCATCTCCCACCTCGGCTTCCCAAAGTGCTGGGATTTCAGGCACAAGCACAGTGCCCAGCTGATTGGGTTTTGTTTTGTTTTGTTTTGTTGCAATGGTTCCTTTAATGTGGAAGTAATGTTTTAACAGTAAAAGCTGAAAGTACTTCCCTCATGAGACTATTTCTTTGAGCTCTTTGCAGCAAACTGAAAACTGATTGGCTCTTTGAACTGGCTCCAGAGTCATAGCATTTCTCAGGCTTCCCTTATTTCCATTATCTGAGAACTTCTATGCAATCCTAGGTGATCTCTTATTGTAATACTCAGTAGCCTTGTGGGCATGGTTTTCAGAATGAGTTGTGAATCGCTTATGCATACGAATTAATGAGTCTTAGCTATTTGGTTCTCTTAAAGAAGTATTCTTCAAAAGCATGTTTTCTGGGCCAGGCGTGGTGGCTCATGCCTGTACTCCCAGCACTTCAGGAGGCAGGCGGATCACCTGAGGTCAGGAGTTCGAGAGTAGTCTGGCCAACATGGTGAAACCCATCTCTACTGAAAATACAAAAATTAGCCAGGCGTGGTGGCGGGTACCTGTAGCCCCAGCTACTTAGGACGCTGAAGCACGAGAATTGCTTGAACCCAGGAGGCAGAGGTTGCAGTGAGCTGAGATCACACCACTGCACTCCAGCCTGGGTAACAGAGCAAGACTCCATCTCAAAAAATAAATAAATAAATAAATAAATAAATAAATAAATAAATAAAAGCATGATTTCTGTTAAAACTAAGGTCAGTATTTCCTATACAGTCTTATGTTTCTAATCTTAGTTGTTTTGTTGTAAGAAGCATTTGTCTTTTGTCTTCTTTCCACTTATTTCTTTAATCATATTTAAGGAGTGTCCATAAGGAGAGCTTTACCTCCTTGAGGATTAAAGCCCCACAGTACTGAGCTATTTGTCTGTCAAAATGTCTGCAAAATTGGGAAAGTCATCATCACTCCTAACACAAACTTCAGAGGAGTGTAATGAGATTCTGACAGTGAAGATGGAAGAGGAAGAACAGACCTGTGATCTGGACTCTAACCTCCACTGGAGCAGCAGTTACAGCCCAGAGACCTTCCACCAGCAGTTCAGGCAGTTTGGCTACCAGGATTCACCTTGGCCCGGGGAGACTCTGAGCCGACTCTGGGAACTTTGTCATCTCTGACTGAGGCCGGAGGTGCACACCAAGGAGCAGATCCTGGAGCTGCTGGTGCTGGAGCAGTTCTGGCCATCCTCCCAAAAGAGCTACAGGCCTGGGTGCAGAAGCATCATCCAGAGAATGGAGAGGAAGCTGTGACTATGCTGGAGGATGTGGAGAGAGAGCTTGATGGACCAGAGCAGGTAAGAAGGATTCCTGTGGAGATGAAGCCCCAGGCTGAGTCAAGAGTGCTGGCACATCATTGGGCGTAGAGCTCTCAAACTGTATTCCCAGTCAGCACAACTGGATGTTTAGGGGTGAAATTACTAATGGGTGTCCCAGCAAATAGAAGGTGGCTCTACTTTTTACCTCCCTTTTCCTGTGTCCATGATAGTTTTTGCATAGTTTATTCTCTGTTATTTTATCCTCAAGTCGCAACCTCATGGTGTTCTTCAGCCTCAGTTATTCCTGTTTTTAGGTCTTTTTTGGACAAAGGAAGGACATGATTGCAGAGAAGCTAGCACCTTCAGAAATCACTGAGGAATTGCCAAGAAGCCAGCTCATGCCCATGAAGAAGTAGCTCCAGGGAGCATCATGGGAGCTTCAGTCCTTAAGACCGCATGGTGAGGGGGCAGGATTCAGTTCATGGTGGAAGGTGTAGGGGCCCTCTGCTCACCACACATATCTCGGCTGATTTATGCAAGAGGCCTCAAATCTCCCGCTGTCATCTTCTTACTGTGGAAACTTCTGTTATTTGTCCTACTAAATGAAGATCTTCAGTATTCTGTTCTTCTTTTTCAGAGATTCTTATAAAATCTTCAGATATTAAATCCCTGACATCTCCATCAGGGTTTTCATGCCTTTTTAAAGTAGCCCTTTTATCTTCAGGCAGCCCTTGAGGCTTGTCTGTGGGACCCCAAGGTACACAACCCAGAGACCACTGATCCTCATCATCATTTCCTGTATGACTGCTCAGTTACTGGTGGGATCTAGTAGCAAAATTGCCCATATTGCTGCTCAGGTGACTTTGTTCTCATACATTCTTTGAATACATTTCTCTACTCCCTCACATCCTCAAATGGCCTCAACTGATTTTTGCATTGCTTTCTATAAGTGCTCCAGAATAGCTGTGTAGCAATCTGTTCTTCCATTGCAAATACTAAACAAATAAGTGCTATGGGGAAAAAATAAAAACAAAACAAAGTGTAAGGGGGTTAGATGAAGGTAAGAAGTGGAAATAAGGCTGAGTTAGAGGCCTTATAGGTTGTGACTACTTGCTCCTGCTTCAGACAGAGTAGCTGTGTTTTCATCTGTTTTACATATTAGAACTCAATATAAAATTTCATTTGATAAAAGGGCCACACTACTGTCAACAGAATAGCGGGGATAGGATCTTATTATATAGAGTGGTAGGAAGGCCTCTCTGATGAAGCACCGTTTGAGCAGAGACCTTCCTTCTAGATGATCATCCTGGATAAAATAGGAGCCAGAGATTAAGAGGGAAATCCTACTTGGGAGCATCGCCTTCCCTCCCTCCAGCACTGCTTCCATAGTTCAGGAGTGGCTGATAGCTAAACAAGGTTAGAGTTTTTCCAAGGGAATTTTTATAAGAAACTACACAAAGAAAATACAGTAATTTAGAAAGATTTAGAAAACATTGCTTACCCTAACTTGGCAAGTACTGACTCTTAGAAGGCTTATACTGGGACACATAATACCTCCAGTCCAGAAATTGTCTTAGTTTACTTAGAAAAGTGAAAGTCTTTTCACGAAAAAGTATTTTCCATCAGAAAAGAGAGGGAGACCATCCCAGACTCAGCAGCTTGGTGTGGCGGTGACTACAGAAGTATCAGCCTCAAAGCCAGGTGTGGCAAGAACCACATCCTACCTGTGAATGTCCTCATGGAGGCCTTTCCTACATTTTTTTTAAAGATTCATAGAAATTTGAAACAGAATGCAAAGGGTGCAGGATCTTGTAGTACACGGCAGAGAGAACCAGCATCATGTGATAGAATAATAGAACCATTTCTTAAGGCCACAACATGATTTCTGCAGTACTGAGTCATGTCTTATCAAAGCTTCTGGGAGATGATCTTGGTCTCAGTGCTGTAAAGTATTAATTGATGCCAGGATTTTGATAGTAATGACTAATCATTGAGGTCACTTTGGAATATAAACTAGCAAAAATGAATTTGAGACAGAATCCTTACCATTTATAAAATGATTTCCACTTAAACTAGTAACAATAAATGAGTATGCCATATGCTATGGTTTGAATATTTGTGTCCTCCAAAACTGATGTTGAAACTTAATCGCAAGTGTGGCAGTATTGAGAAGTGACGCCTTTGAGAGGCAATTGGATTATCACCCCTGCCCTCATGAATGGATTAACTCGTTCGTGGATTAATGAGTTCATGGGTTATCATAGGAGTAGAACTGGTAATTTTATAAGAACAGGAAGAAAGGGCTGAGTTAGCATATTAATATGCTCAGACCTGTCACTGAGAAATGCCCTTCAGTGCCTCAGAACTCTTCAGAGGGTCTCCACCAGCAAGAAGGCTCTCACCAGATGCTCCACTCTGGACTTCTCCATCTCCATAACTATAAGAAATTCTTTTTATAAATAAATTACTCAAATTCAGGTATTCTAAGCAACAGAAAATGGACTGAGAATTTCCACATTTGTGAATAAATACAAGAAATAATTTTAAATTCCTTTTGTGATAACTATTTAGACCCATTTGATTTGATTTGATTTGATTTTTATGTAGTTTTTTTTTTTTAAGTTAGGTTTATTTAGTTTGCTGCAGCAAGAAAGAGAACACAGCACAGAAACTATGGGGTGTGTTATTAAGAAGGAATTGGGAAGGGCTTATGTTAAGATTTGAGCTGATGTTGGGTGATTCTAAGGAGATTGTAGAGACAGCAGGTAGATCCATTTTAAATAAATTCTAAAGAGTAAAATAACAACTCAGTTTTCTTATTCAGTATCACACTCCATCACTAACTGTTCTCCCCAGACCACCTTTCTCACCCCATCCTTTTGATTAGGCTTTGAGAGGGCCCAGGGGATCACTTATTGTCAGTGCCTCTCTGGGTTGCTTTTAATCTTATTTATATAATTACTTTAGCTCCAGCCAAGTCATGTCCCCAGATATGTCCAAAACTGTTGTACTTTGCTTTTATAAACTCATTTTAAGCTCCTGTCTTTCAGCAGCTTCAGTTAAAATGCCACCATGAGGATAACTAAAGTGATTTCTTCAGGTAATGCATCCACATTACACTGGCATTTTCACATCTGAGTTAGCAGTTCTGCTGGAGCTTTAGGCACCCTGAGTCATAAGGCCCTCTGCATCAAGCCAGATTTGTGTGCCGCCTGAGTGACTGCAGCCCATAAGCAGCCATGTACATTTTTCATAGATGTTAAAAGTAATACAAAATAATACAGCAAACAGCCATTCAACCAGTAATATAAAATCCATACAGGAGTAGAGGTTTTTCATCGATGGGTACTGTGCTACCCTTGATCTTTTGAGGTACTGGTTATCCTAGTCTATATTCTTCCCTTTATTTGCCTAACTTATATTTTCTTACTTTATTTTCCACATTCCTTTTTGGCCCCTTGGCTTTCTCCAGCTCATTTCTTTGTATAGTTATTCCTTTATGATTATTAAGCTTTTATTTGTTTATTGATACCCCAGTACTAAATCTTGTTTCTTATTCCCACTGGCACATTGGATTCCTCTCCTTCAAGCTGTCTCTGTGTCTCCAATCATTTCTTCTTTTTAAGCCCTTTCTTTCCTTCCAGACTTTCCTTAGTTTCTGATGTCTTTTTATCCTTATTCCCTATTCTGTCTTTTCCGTAGTACTTTTCATCTTTATAGTTTAGTTGACTGCCTCCTCAGTATGTAAACCTTTCTCTTTGTCTTATATAATCTTCTCAATATTTTGTCTTACACTCTCCATCCTTCACATTGTGTGTTGTTTTATAAACATGCTAGCAATAATCATGTATATTTCATTTGGATCATTCTTTCTTTTTCCTGATGACTTTCGTTTTTCTATTTCAGATGAAGACATCAAAACTACAAACGTGAAATCCGCAGCAAGGCAGAAGACTTCTTTAGGCATAGAACTGCATTGCGATGTCTCTAACATCCTTTATATCAGTGCCTCCCAGAGTTCCACATATAGAGCAACCTATGAACAAGATGGTAGGCTTGAAAGGAGACAAGGAAACCCGTCTCGGAAAAAAACAACACAAATGTGATGAATGTGGCAAAATCTTTAGTCAGAGCTCAGCCCTTTTTTTTACATCAGAGAATCCACAGTGGAGAGAAACCTTATGCGTGTGACGAGTGTGCAAAGGCATTCAGCCGAAGCATGATTCTGATTCAGTATCGACGAACCCATACTGGTGAGAAGCCCCACAAGTGTTATGAGTGTGGCAAAGCCTTTAGTCAGGACTCGAATCTTTTTAGACATAGGAAAAGACACATTAGAAAAGAAGTCCCATAAGTATCATGAGGGAATCAAAGCATTTACTCAGCTATTTCAGCACAAGGGAAGACACAAGGTGCAAACACTCCTTAGTACAAATCAGTGGTCTTAGTAAGCACCAGACTCCTTTCAAGAGCCATGAAAGCCACAGGAGAGAAGATTGAAGATCTCATGTCAGCATAATTTGCTTTCCTGCTTATTAATGCAGTGTCAGTTCTGATGTTTGCCATTCCAAAGCTTAATTCAGATTTCCATCCCTACACAGCTCTTGAAAAAGCATTCTCAGACATGTTCTACTATTTTCATTATTAACACATATAATGAACTAGTATATATCTTTTTAGACAAGTTGTTTTTTCCCTCATTGAGAAGGAATGTTTGAGTTACTCAGTGTAAAAATAGATATTCTCCTCCATTTCATAACTTAAGCACTAGAATTCTAAAGACCAAAAATTAAAGCACTCAAAAAAAATTCCTGGCTGGGTGCGGTGGCTCGTGCCTGTAATCCTAGCACTTTGGGAGGCCAAGGCGGGCAGATTGCCTGAACTCAGGAGTTCAAGACCAGCCTGGACAACATGGTGAAACCCCGTCTCTACTAAAATTCAAAAAATTAGCCAGGCGTGGCGGCATGCGCCTGTAATTCCAGCTACTAGGGAGGTGGAGGCAGGAAAATTGCTTGAACCTGGGAGGCGGAGGTTGCAGTGAGCTGAGATCATGCCACTGTACTCCAGCCTCAGAGACGGAGCGAGACTCCGTCTCTAAAATAAAATAATAAAATTCTTATTTTGTCTTCTGTTACCAGATTCAAAATATGAACATAGGATTGCAGAGGCCCAAAATAATATGTACTTCAAGACTAGGCTGAAGTGTCCCAGGTCACTTTCAGGAGGCAGATAGATAAAGGGCCTTAATCTCTTATGAAAGTACACCAGAGCCTCCATACTACTGATATCAAGTTAATTTCCTATGTTGGAAAAAAATAATCTCCTTTGCAATGTAACTTGGAAATAAGTCAATGGAAACATGAAAATGACTGCATGTCTACAAGGAGTCAGCTAAACAAGGAATGTTTTCATAACAATATTATTCTGTGGGTGCTTCTGTAATTAAGATGATGATCATCTTAATATAAAGAAAAAAGGGAGATGAACGAAATTGTCAAACGAGTGATGTACCACAAGTGTTGGCAAGTACAGTGTGTGATGGAGAAATGTACCACAGCTTAACTAGAGGAAGCCCTTAACTGCTGATGACAATGCTTCAATGTCCCTTTTTCTGGCACAAATCAGCTATGAATATGTTTCAAGCATCACAAGACAACCTTTTCAGAGTCGTCTGCATTCTTAGTAAGATGAGTTTCTAGATATGCTGTCATGAAATGAGACCCTGGTTTTGATGCTCTTGTACATATGGACAAATCACTGAAGTTCAATGTAAAGGGTCCACTGCAGTCCCTTATAAACAATTGTTGAACCTAACCATTATAGTTTATAAGTTTTAAGACATTTATGGGATATCTTATTTGGCTTATCTGTGGGATATGAGTAGCTATAAGTTTTACCTGTATTTAATTCAGCCAGATTCCCTGTTGAAAAATAAAATTACTGAATCATACATTATTAAAATTATTCTGACGGTATACAAGCAACATAATTATCTCTTTTCCAGAGATTCTTGATAAAACTCTGTAATGTTACTACAATAATACATGTATTGTGTTTTCCATGGTGTTACAGTTACCCAATATGGAGGCAAACATCCGAAGTCAAAGTCCTTGGAATAAGGGAAAAGACTCATAGTCAACTTCTTTGTCTGGTTGGGTTCCTCATAAAGTGTAAAACATTTCATTCTCGGAAAATCCAACCATATCTTCTGGAGTATCTCCAGAAATTGGCGTAGAGGAGCTCCAAATATGTGAAATTACCACACTCTACTTAGTTACTATGCTGATAAATATAAGATTAGTAGAAGGAGAAGTGAGTGTACATTTTATTATAGAATTTTCTGATAGTGATTATGATTTGTAGCTGTAGTGAATATGAATTTTATATTGAGGTGTGTGTATTTTGAGTCACTAAAAATGTAGGATGCTTTTTATTTGGGGCTCATTCTCTTTGTAATTATGGAGAGGAACAAACCATCTGTTGAAACAACAAATGCCTCAGAGATGTGTATACTGCTTAAATACGGAAAGAGTTTCTTAGGTTCTGTGTGAATAAGATGGCAGAATGTAAATCAAGTATTTTGAAGGAAGCACCTATCTTCACTTGGTGCTGCTGTCAACTTTGTAAGGTTGCATTCTGTTTATTGTGAATAATTTGAATGTCTTCACCAGAAAGTGGTGTGAATCTTATCGTCTATGATGAATCTTTAAAGGGTGTTTCTGTGTACTTTGAATTTCGCAGTTATGTAGGTATCCTAATGAGTGAATGGTACTAGTTTATATAAAAGGAGAATTAGTTGAGCTAACCTTGGTTTTAAAAATTAGCATTTTATTAGCATTTATTATTAACCATTATATTGATTAATTTTCAGGGATAGTAAATACTCCAAAATGAAACTGGTATTGTTTTATGGCTTTCACTTTATCTGGGCCTTCAAGGTTACCAATACTCCTTTGTGGTTTGTTTGGTTTTGGTTTTGGTTTTGTATACCACTCCCATTCTCTTCAGAGACCAAGTCCAATGTTCATCACTGTCCTTACAACAGTGGCTTAACACAGCAAGCCTTTCTGTGTTAGGAATGCTTCTGGATGCAAAATCCATCTTTGGTGGTTTAAACAAATAGGAATTTTCAACCCGAAATCTGGAAGGTGGGTTGCTGGCTCTCAATCAGCAACTGGAATGATGACTGGTCTAGCTTTACCTCATGCTATTTTGTCCGATTTTCGAGAGAGCTGTCACAGCTCTAGGAACTGGGATTAAGTCAGGAAGAAAGGACAAAGCCATGCTAAGCAAAAAGCTTTCCAAAAACCCTATCAAAATCTTGCTTATGTTTCATTGTTACAAGTGTGTCTGGTAGGGCAAGCATTTTCAACCTCTAGAGGGAAAGCAGAGCAGATGGGGGTTGAGGACGACATTGGGTTAGCCAACTGTGTTTGCCATACTAATCCTTTGCCACCTTACTCCTTATGAGCAGACAACTATGTTTTGCTTCCTGCATTAAAGGAAAAAAAGATAAGAACTCTTACAAGTTCCTGTGACTAAATTTGCCAAATTATTTACACTTTACCCATCATTTCCTTTCCCTCTTCTGAGAATGAGAGAGGGGTCTTTCCCCTCTGAGCCTCACAGCATTCTCACCTCTGAAAGGCCTTGGCTTCCAGTCATTCTTCCTCTCTTCTATTTCTTCACTCTCTGCCTTCCTTCTGCATCTATCCCTTTAACACTTAAATATGCTGTTGTGACCCTCCCTCCTACCCTATATTTTTCCAGCTCACACTGGCAAAGTTCAAGATGGTGGCCAGTCCCTGAGTGAGGGGAATTATGTGACCCTTAACTTTGCCCTCTTCATATGCATTCATCTCTCAACCAGTTACCTTGCTAAGGCATACATTTTATCATGCCCTTTTCCTGTCTAAGACATAGGCTTTCCCTTGTTTTAGGATAAAGTCAAAACTGCTAAACAAGATTTTTAAGGCGCTTTGTGATCTGACCACAGCTTACCACTTCAGCTTCAGCTCTTGCCATTGCCTCTGTGCTTCAGCCATTTTGAACTGTCAGAAGTCCTCCAGCCTTTGGACCTTTCCATGTACTCTTTTTGAACGCCTATCTAGCTTTCGCATGTTACCTAATTCCTGTGTATTCTGCATGCTTTAGTTTAGGTACCACTTCTTCCCTAACACCCAAAGAGTAGGTTGGGGAGCACTGGCACACTCTTATGTTAATTGCATATCAGTCTGTTCTTATCCTTACCATTAATCTCATGAAATAAAATATTTTTAAAGTATTAAATTGCAAATATGGCTGCAAGGAAGAGGAGAATAAATGACACCTTGGGGTGGAAAAAGTTACAGAGTAGCAAAAAGAAATATTTTTAAGGCTCTCCTAGTCCTGGAAAGAGTGAGTGAGACAATGAGAGGGTCAGGCACAGGGTGTCCTTTCACCTCTGTTGCCCAACCCCTGCAGAACTGTGGAGGGGGTTAGGGGAGAATCAAGGGGAGAGGGCTATGCCCCCTTGCCATTGAGTGCATTGGGAGGAAAATTGTTGAACAGACTGCTGGTACTCCAACACTGAACTCTCATAAAAACGGCAATTCCGTGTTAGGTAAATGGCCTCTGTCAGCTAGTATGTGGCTTGAAAGAGATATGGCAGTTTTCTGTACCCGGTGGGAACCTTGGAAAACAGCTGACTATAGAGCTGGAAAGTTGGGATACTTGAGCGAGTAACCTTGTGGATCCTGTAGCAAAGAGCTGCAGGGCCCACCAGAGCTTAATGGGGACCTATAGCTCTTCCTAGAAACAAAGTGGAGGCAAATCACCAAGGAAGAGACACTGATCCCCAGCCCAACCAAAACAAACAGATGATTTGTTGCCGCAGGTTTGGTGAGCAAGCACCACAGAAGACTAGCTGCCCAGAATAAAAACCAGAGAAGATCAGAACAGCAAGCCCACCTAACACCCAATCCATAGCACCACCTCGTCACAGGGAATGTACACCCCCCTCACCTTCTCAAGCAGATGGCAGAAAAGGGCAGAGTGAGAAATAGCCATGAGAGGGAGTTGAACTTAAAATGGACTGAATAATTCAATTTAATAATTAATAACTAAATATAACAATTTAATTCAGCTCTTTCACCACCCACCCACCCACCCAGTGGGGCAGGGATTCAAGAAAAAAAGATTATCAGTTATAAAAAATAAACTACATTTTCCTTTGCTCATTTGAGAAGCAATGTGATAACTTTTTGCCCTGTTAAATGGAGATTATATCTATTTCTGTATTGACTCCACTATTTCATGTTGCTTGAGAGCATGAGCTGCCTCATTCATTTACCATTGTTTCCTAAGCATCTGGCACAGTACGTGGCCCATAATAGGCACTCAAATACTTGTGGAACAAAAATACTTGAAAATTATGTATCTGATAAGGGATTAACAGAAATTTAAAAAATGGGCAAAGGTCATGAATAGACACTTGTCCAAAGAGGATACATAAATGGCCAATAAGCACATGAAAAGATGTCCAACGTCACTAATCATTAGGGAAATGCAAATCAAAAGCACGAGATACCACTTCACAACGTCAGGATGGTAATTATTTTAAAAAGAAACAGGTTTTGGAAAAGATGAGGAGAAATTGGAACCTTTGTGCATTGCCATTGGGAATGTAACATAGTGTAGCTGCTATGGAAAACAGTTTGGTGGTTCCTCAAAAAGTTAAACAAAATTCCCATATGATCCAGTAATTCCACTTCTATGTATATGCTCAAAAGATCTGAAAGCAGAGACTCAAACAGGTATCTGTATATCAATGTTCATAGCAGTATTATTTGAAATAACCAAAAGGTGGAAACTACACAAATGACCGTCTACATATGAATGAATAAACAAAATTTGGTATAGACATATAAGAGAGTATTATTCAGCCATAAAAACAAATGAAATTCTGATACATACTACAAGGATGAATCTTAAAAACACTATGCTAAGTGAAATAAGCCAGACAAGAAAGGACAAATATGATTCTGCTTATTTGAGGAACCTACAATAGGCAAATTCGTAAAGACATAAAGTCAAATAATGATTACCAGGGGCTAGAGGGAAGGGGGAATGGAAGTTAATTGTGGATACATGGTTTCTGTTTAAGATGATGAAAAAGTTCTGGAAATGTAGAGTGGTGATAGTTGAATAACATTATGAATGTTCTTAATACCACTGAATTGTACACTTAAAAATGGTTAAAATGATAAATTTTTGCTATGTATGTATTATCACAATGAAAAACAAAAGCATTGGAAGAAACAAAAATGAAGCTGCTTTTTTATAATCCCTGCCATAATAAAGCTTATATTCTAGCAAAGTAAAAAAAATCCTGTGGAAAGAATGTTTTTCAAAAGCAAAGAATCTGAAAGATAAAATCCAGATGTCCTTGGTGAAAGGACTGACTGTAAGCCCAAATAATGTTCCCTTTGCCACTAAACATTGAGGACAGGGGATGATGAGATTATCTAAGGAGCCCTGGAGGAATGTTCAAATGGATCATATAGGCCACAGATCCTGAATGGCTAGGAAATAACATAAAGGTTGGTTGTAATTTCTTAGATTCAAAATTATTTTCTTGTATAAAGCTATATGTTTAATTACTTTGCTGATTCCTGAGATTTTGCTCAATGTATGTACATTATTGTCTGGGTGTATTAATCTTAGTTGTCTTTGAATCTAAATGGTTTGTCTTCAACTGAAGTGTCATTTTTATTCAAAGGTGACAATGACATTGGGAGACAGCTTGCATAAGGTGTGGAACTCCAGTGTCATAGTTAATGATCAACCACATAGACATTTGGTATCTTTTCCTATATAGCTTTGGAGGCTCAATTCTATCCATCTTAGAAGTAGTTGTCAGGATTCTAGGTAGAATATCTCCAGTTGGACAAGTTAATGTGCTGCATCAGAACTGGATCAGCCTATTAAACTTTGTTTTTTATTTTTTGGCTATTACTAGTCTTGTTACCTAGGTGGTTTTACGGTTTGACTTAATATTTTTTCTACCCCAAATGATTAGTCCAAGCCAATCATGATCATCCAATTCCACCTGTGGGCCAGGCATGGTGGCTCGCACCTGTAATCCTAGCACTTTGGGAGGCTGAGGCCAGAAGATTGCTTATGCTCAGGAGTTCAAGACCAGCTGGGTAACAAAGCAAGACCCCATCTTTTTAAAAAGAAAAAAAAATTAAAACAAAACAAAAACAATTCCACCTCTCTGCTTTTGGTTTAGGAATGAGTATTTCACCCAATCCAGGCCAATGAGACATCAGGAGAAGCCTGCCCCATGACTTCTGGGAAAAGCTTGCTTTCTTCTAAAAAAAAGAGACAGATGATATTGTCCTATTCCCACATGTTACTGTGACTGGTTACAATGCTAGGAAATGCTGCATCAGCTGGAAGATGAAGCTGATACATGTGGAGGAAAGAGCTATGAAAACTGCAGGATTTTAAGCAGATAAATGTGAAGGGAAAAAATAGAAAACTACAGGAAAGCAAGACTGAAGCCCTGATGTACCATTCCTTTAAATAGCTTTATTAGAAGAGAATAAATATTTAAAATCAATTATCTAATCATCCACATTAATAAAGAGGGGAAAAAAACAAAAAAGCAACTTAAGCCAAGTAAGTAGGAGGGGGCATAGAATGAGAAAAACAAGAACAGAGGCTCTGACTCCAGGGAGGATAGAGTAAGCACACTCCTCCTGACCCCATCTCTCACACTAATTGGAAAGTTTGGACAAAATCTGAGGACTCTTCAAAGTAAATGACAGCAAGCAGATTGGGGAAGGAGGACAGAATTTGAAATCTACTAAACTAGCACTGAATTCACTATCTTCTCCACTTGGCATCTCTTTTTCTTAGACTCAAAGGCAGCTTGAAACCCAGAAGTGCACACCGAGAATGAAGAGAAAGTTCCAAGATAAGAATTCTATTTCTGGCCTAAGGAATTGTACACTTAAAATGGTTAAAATGATCAATTTTTATGTTACATATATTTTATCACAATGAAAAACAAAAGTATTGGAAGAAACAAAAATGAAGCTGCTTTAAAAAAAAAAAAAAATCCCTGCCCTAATAAAGTTTGGAGTGGGAAAGGGGGGTTCTAAGGGTCAGAGAGAATGGGGAAATCCCATATACAGTATTTTTTGCTTTATTTCCCTTCTCTTCTACCCCAGTCTTCAAGGAATACTATGACAGTAGCATTGGCGTCAGCAGCACTGCAATGGCAGTAGTCTTTGAGAAGGCATTTAATTAAATTAATTTATTTAATTATCTATTTATTTTAGAGACAGGGCCTCACTGTGTCACCCAGGCTGTGGGAAGGCACTTTAAACTCAGAGGGAGAGGAATACTTTGTTCTGAACAGAGCTGCTTTAGTCCCAGAAGCATGGAGCAAATCCCCATTGCTTTTATTTTCTCTGTGTCCTCTGGCTGCTTGGACCAGGATTCAGAATGCAGTTGGGAGAAGTAAACAGCAGAACTAAACCAGGAAACTAAAATCTCAGCTTTCTAGCTGAAAAACTGGTAAGAGAGGCCCCAGGGAGCCAGGAAAGTGATAAAGTTATTGCAAAGAGGATGGAGATCAAGTGAGATCCCCTAAAGTTTTGTAAGAGCCCGTCTGCTCACCTCTAAACTGCACATGTGTGGAGCTGACCCTAACTGGCACATCACAAGCATTGAGAACTGAGCTACAAGATAGACTACCGCTTAGGCCCCAGATTGGCCACTGGGTGGCACACACAAAGACCCAAATTGAACTGGAAATGTTTGAAACCTGAACTGACATTGAAACTGCAGCCCACACAGTGCAGATCAGAACTCGCAATCTGACCCTAATTAGGGCATTTACCTGTTAAACAAAAACATCAACATTCTCCTTATGACTTAAATACCCAGGATCTGACAGCATAATATTGAAAATGTGCAGGATACAATGCAAAATTACTAGGCACAGAAAGAACCAGGAATATCTCAAGTTGCAAGAGAAAAAAAAATCAAGTGATGCCAACACCTAGATGATACAGATGTTAGGATTCACAGAAAAAACTTTAAGGCAAGTTTTATAACCATGCTTTGAAAGTAAGGGTGAATGAATGGAAGGATATATATCAGGAAAGAAATGGAAGATATAAAGAGGAAACGAATAGAAATTTTTGAAGTGAAAAATACACTGGAATCAACTATTGATACGTATGGCAACATAGATGAATCTCAAAGGCATTATGATGAATGAAAGAAACGAGCCTTAAGAGATTACATACCTTATGATTCCATTTTTATTACATTCTGGACAAGTCAATACTATTGTGACAGATGACAAATCTATGGTTGCCATGAATTAGGGATGTGGCAAAGGCGTGAGTACAACTTGATGGAGTTTTACAGAATAATGAACTATTCTGTATCATGATTTTGGTGGTCATTTCACAAATCTAAAACTCAGAAATATCTGCCCCCCGCCAAAAGTGCCATATTTTGCTGTCAGTTAATTTTATTAAAAGAGAAGAACTCCATAAATAGAGAATAATGAAACAAATAAAGCCAAAAGTTGATTCTTTGAAAAATTAATAAAATTGATAAGCCTCGCGCAAAACTTGAAGTCTTGATTAAGAAAAAAGAAACCAGAAATTAGCAATGTCAGGAATGAAAGAGGGGACATCTCTACAAACATTAAAAAGATATTAAGGAACTATTTAGTATTATTAGACATTAAAAGATATTAAGGAAATAATTGTGAACTTTATGCCAATAAATCTGACAACTTAAATGAATTAGATAAATTTCTTCAAAGATACAAACTATTTCCCCTTATATCTCATGGACCAGAAATGAATCACATACTCATTCCTCGCTGCCAGCAAGGCAAAGCAGTATCTGGCACAGGGAAGCAGAATGGTCATGGATAGCTTAGCTCAATTACAATTTATTCTTACAGCTGGGCACACTCCCAGCTCTCCATCCAAAAAATCAGGAGTGTATTAGAAGTAAGGGGAAGCACTTTGTGTAGGAAGCTAACAATGCTTGCCTGTTAGGTTTTGCAATCAAAAGACTCCTCATACTGTATACTTACTAGCTAAAATGGAATCTTTAAGCAATGTACTGAAAGCGCCCAGAGGGAGATACTTTTGAGCTGAAGGGGATTGAGAGCTCCAAAGCCTGGAAAAAAATCAGTCTTGGATGGAATCTGATAACACCAAATCTGAAGGTCTATGCTTTCCTTCCAATGTGAACACTTTTTTTTTTTTTTTTTTTTTTTTTCCTTTTTGATCAGGATCTTGCTCTGTCCACAAGGCTTAAGTACAGTGATGCGATCACAGCTCACTGCATCCTCAACCCCTCAGGTTCAAGCAATCCTCCCAACTCAGTCTCCTGAGTAGCTGGGACCAAAGGTGCAGGCCACCATGCCCAGCCTGAAAACTTCTTGCTGGCTTCCTCCATTTCAGGGTGCCTCCCTTCCCTCTCAGCACACCATCTCATTTAGGAGCCCTTACAGGCATTCTGTTCATCTCTAGTAGCACTCTACACTGCCTTGTGAATACTTGTTTTTTTTTGTTGTTGCTGTTTATTTCCTTAATAAGAGATGGTAATGTTAAAAGAAGGAATCAAGCTGGACATGGTGGCTCACACCTGTAATCCCAGCGTTTTAGGAGGCTGAGGCGGGAGGATCCCTACCAGGAGTTTGAGGCTGCAGCAAGCTGTGATTACACCACTGCACTCCAGCCTGAGCAACAGAGTGAGACCCCATCTCTTTTAAAGGGAAAAACGAAGAAGGAATCATGACTTCATTTTATTAATCTCTGTATTTCTGGTACCCAGGTAGTATCTGTCTGGTAGTTTTGTTTGTTTTACCATTAATTAATGAATCAGATGTTTGGTATCAAGACAAGGTTGAAAGATTTAGCTGGTAAAGAAATGAGCCCTTTTTGAATTTAGACATATTATTATTTACACAGACATTGAAAGCAAAAGCAAGTGCCAGCTCTCCATGAGCTTTTGTCTCAGATACCAAAATGATGACACCAAAGCAGAAGGGGCTGGATGACTACAGCATACATTGTGGACACCTTGCTGCTGAGGGGTCAATGCCATGCTGCAGCTAAGCCTTGTTATAACCTGTGGCTGTACTCTAAGTGGCTAAGGCAGAATGGCTCACTGGAACCCGGGAAGCAATGAGAAACTGCCTCATGACAGTCTGTTTGGAAGACAGAGAGCTGAGTGGGAAATGGCCTTGCAGTAGCTGCTTACAAGTCTCTCATTGCGCTCATCTTCTGGGAGGATACCAAGGTGTTCTGCCAAGACTCAGATCAGCTGTGGTTCAGGCATTGCCTATATGGTCTATGTGGATATGTGCAAGATTGTCAGGCCCTGGTATGAAGCTGCTCCCTCCATTCAGGTTGTCCAGAGGAACATGATGTTTTATCTTGACTAGATCTTTAAGATGGCAACAAGGGCCACCATTCAGAAAAAATCCCAGAGAACCTCAGAAGGATGGTGTTTCAAAGCAGGCGTTATTAGCGTCTGCCTTCAAAAGAGTAACTTAGTGAGGAAAACCTCACTGTGGTTTCCATGTAGTATTTTAGAAGGAATTAGGAATAGAATGGAGGCCAGGTACAGTGGCTCACGCCTGCAATCCTAGCAATTTAGGAGGTCAAGGCAGGAGGGTCACTTGTGCCCAGGAGTTGGAGAGCAGTCTGGGAAACATAGGAAGACCTCATCTCTGAAAAACAAACAAACAAACAAACAAATTAGCTGGGCATGGTGGAGCACACTCGTTGTTTAAGGACTTGTCAAAAGTGTAAGTCCAGCCTTCCACAAGCATTTCAAGATAAATTATTACAACATAAAATGGAGGCCTTTAATTAGGAGAGTGAAGTGGTTTGATTTGTAATTTTAAATGATCGCATCAGCACCTGTTTTATGGTATAAAATGCCCAGTTACTCAGGAGGCTGAGGTGGGAGGATCACCGAGTCCGGGAGGTTGAAGCTGCAGTGAGCCAAAATTGCACCATTGCCCTACATCCTGGGTGACAGAGCGAGACCCTGTCTCAAAAACAAACAGAATATAATCACAGGAAAAGGGTTTTATAAAACTTTGCAACATTTTTAACTTCCCCAATGTTTCGTTTGAGATTTTTGTTTTCCAACATTAATTAGATATAAAAACTCATAAAACAAAAATGACTTCAGCTAGCCTGTATGAATCAGAAAAGAGGGAAAAGTTGGAAAGAGCAGCCAAGTTGCTTGGGGGCCGTATCCAAGTAGCAGAATGAAAAGGCTGGATTTCTGAAGCTTCCTGCAATGAAGAGAGAAGTTGTTAGCACGGGTTGTGAGAAAAGCTCTGGTCGGAGTGAAAAGCAGTGGTATACCATCAGCTGCTGGCTCACTTGCTCTCTTCATGCACGAATCCAGCAGAGCCTGACGGCACTTTGCAGAGGGCATTTTCCCGATTGAGGCAAAAAGTCAAAGCCTGAGAAACTTGAAATGCTTATGTTAGGTTGGATCTACACTTTTGACCAATCCTTAAACAACAGGGGCTCCTTTATGTGGTGTCTGATGCCAATCATGTGACCTAACTAAAGGCAGCGATGTAACCATCCCACAATTCATTTATTTATTCAACAAACATTTATTGTGTTCTCTATTTACCAGGCAGTCAGCTTCCGGGGTCTAGGCTGGGATGCTGTGGTGAACAAGACAGTCAAAGTCCCTGCCCTTAAGGGACTTAAAGGCAAAACAAAACAAAAAACAAGTAAATAAATGAGATCACTTCCATTAATAATAGTGCCATGAAGGGTCATGTGTCATGAAAGGCTGGTGGTGAGGCTGAGGATCTTGGGCCACACGGAGCTGAAGAGCTGAGGTGACTGGGGGCGCCAGGGTCTGGGGGTGCGGGCAGGCAACAGACCACGGGGGACTTACAAGACATTATAAGGAGTTTTTATGTCATAAATTATTATGGCATAAATTGGAGGGCTTTAAATAGGGGAGTGAAGTGGTTTGATTTGTAATAAATGATTGTGTCAGCAGCTGTTTTATGGTATAAAATGCCCAGCTTGAAGATGACCATGCATTCTACAAATTCACCGTGACATCGTTGCCAAAACCCTTAACCTGTCTCATCTAGTTTTCCTGACAAATAGGTCAGAATAAAGCTCCGTGACATAACTAGTGGGAGCCAAAGATTTGAATCACGTCTTGGTTTCAAATCTTGCTACCCACAAATGAGTTGTGAGCTCTTGTCAAGTTATTTACTGTATTTGTGCCTCAACTATCTCAGCTGTGAAATGGGGATAATGAAAGTTCCTACATCATTTATTTGTGAAAAAATAAATGACATGTAAAGCACGACGAGAGCGCCTGGCACAATGTAGTAAGCTTTCACAAATACTCGCTTTTATTCCTTCTTGCAGGGGATTACTGAGAGGATCCACAAGATAATGCACGTGAAAGGGCTTGCGAAACTGTAAGGACTATCTTAATGGTAGAGTCCTCTACTTTTTCTTTTCTTTTAAACGGTCCAGAGGACGCTAGGCTGTTCGAGGCGCGAGGCCAAGCGCAGCCTCAATGCGGTCATTGTCGTGGGGCCGCCCCTCCCCCGCCCGGGGCGCTTCTCCATGGCAACGTGGGCTTTACCTCTCCCCGCCTCCTCAGGCCCGCAGACCGGAAGCAGCCCGTGCCGGGGGCTTCTGGGAAAAGGCTTGTGAACGGCGTTTCTGCGTCTGCCGTGGACAGCGAAGCTGTTGCGGTTCCTGAGCCAGAGGTTTGCGCCGGTGTGCGGGGAACGTTATGAGAGGGAGGGGGACACCGGGCTAGGGTCTGCGGACCTCTTAGCAGGAGCCGGCGGGGAAGCCCTCCCGGGACCTTCCTCAGCTTCCCGGGAGGCGCGGGGAACAGGCCGCGCTCTCCGCGCCTAGCAGTTGTGGGGCGGGGAGAGGTAGGCGGCAGGCTTGCTTGGGTCTTCGGCGTCTGCAGAGAGCTCTCTAACCCCCGGTATCCTCCGAGACCCTCACCTTCCCCCTCCCCCACCGGCCGGTTTTGTTCTATTTCGAGGCCCTGGCGTCTCGCGGAGGGTTCTGGGAGTCGTGTTGGGAGGAGGTGGTAGTGGGGCGAGACTTGCGCGGGGCTGTTGGGATTTGTAGTCCCACCGGCCGCAGGCGGAAGTGCCGTGGTTCCGACGCTGTTGTCACAAGGTGGTCTTTGGTCATCTGAAATCCGCCGTCCTGAGTGCTGGGAAGAGGGGCTAGAGGACTGGCCGGGATCAGGGTACACAGCGGGTCTATGCAGCAGTAAGGTGGGCGATCACCTGGAACGAGGTGCTCTGACCAAACATTGTCGGGACCGTCGGCCTTCCCTCCATTTCCCACAAGCAGTATGCTCTACAGCATAAAAGGAAGAGAAATATATGTAGAAATAGTTGCACCGTTGATAAGCAGGGTCTTGGAATAGGAACAAATCAATGTTGGCTAGACCTTATTTATAAGGCCACCACACTCCAGGGTATTTAATTAAACCAGTATGTATTACTTGTCTGATAAGGCCTTTTCTGATTCCAGTCTTCATCTTGCTTGGGTTACGATAAGTTTTTTTAAGTTGTTGTTCATAGGCTGCACGGCTCATTGCTAGTATGTGTCGTAAACAACAGCACGGGCATGATAGTGCAAATAATAAAGGTCCAGAAACAGCACACAGTTTCCCTGAAAGTAGAACTGGGGAAACTGTGAGTCATCCAGTGTAAGGACAAGACACTGGACCACTGCAAGAAGTTAAGGTACATATGCGAGTGCCTTTTCTTAATAGAATTTTCTGTGATTAATGCCTATCATTATAAATATAAATGTACGTATGGTGTGGTGGAAGACTGAATATTTACGTATTATATGCAAGATAATTTTTCAAAATTATGTGATCTGTTTTTCACATATGATCTTTTCAATATTATGTGATCTGTTACTCAGCAAGTGAACATTTTTTCCACATATATTTTAAGTCCAAGGAGTTCTTAAATACCTTAAAAATATTTTTTAAGTGGTAAAATTTTTTTAAGCACATAATAATAAAGCAAACCTTCGTTTTGGTTGACTTGTGTGTGTCAGGAAACACCAATCCTGAATTGCAAATAATGCATTCCAGGGTCAGGCACATTTAGAAAGCACTGAAGTAGTCTGGTTCTTACTTGGATTCTTTTGATTATTGACATAGGGTTTGTCGTCATAGTAGGTCATGATTGGCAGACTTTTTCTGTAAGTGGCCATATAGTAATTAAGGTCATGCATAACTTAACGATAGTGCTACGGTCTGAGAAATGTGTTAGGCTATTTCATCCTTGTGCGAACGTCGTAGAATGTACTTACACAAACCTAGGTGGCGTAGCCTATTACACACTTAGGCTATCTGGTATGGCCTATTGTGCCTAGGCTACAAACCTGTACAGCATGTTGCTGTACTGAATACTGTAGAGAACTGTAACACAATGCTAACTATTTGTGTATCAAAACATAGAAAAAATAAGTAAAAGATGATATAAAAGGTGTAAAAAAAAAAAAAAAAAAAAAAGGTATGCCTGTACAGGGCACTTACCATGAATGGACCTTGCTGGATTGGAAGTTGCTCTAGGAAGTCAGTGAGTGAGTGGTGAGTTTGGAGGCCTAGGACTTTACTGTACACTCCTATAGATTATATAAACACTGAACACTTAGGCTACACTAAATTTATTAAGAAAACTTTTTTTTTCAATAATTAACCTTAGCTTACAGAACTTTTTCACTTACAAACTTTTACTTTTTTTTTTTTTAACTTTTTTACTCTTTTGTGATAATACTTCGCTTAAAATACAAACACATTGTACAGCTGTATAAATATATTTATATCCTTATTTTGTAAGCTTTTTGCTGACAGAGTCTCGCTCTGTCACCAGGCTGGAGTGCAGTGGCGCAATCTTGGCTTACTGCAACCTCCACCTCCCGGGTTCAAGAGATTCTCCTGCCTCAGCCTCCCGAGTAGCTGGGACTAAGGCACGAGCCACCACGCCCAACTAATTTTTGTATTTTTAGTAGAAACAGGGTTTCACTATGTTGGCCAGGATAGTCTCCATCTCTTGACCTCGTGATCCGCCCGCCTCAGCCTCCCAAAGTGCTGGGATTACAGGTGTGAGCCACCGCGCCAGGCCAAGCTTTTTGCTATTTTTAAATTCATTTTTTAGAGACAGGGTCTCACTCTGTTGCCCAGACTGGAATGCAGTGGTGCTATCATAGCTCAGTGGAACCTTGAACTCCTGGTCTTTAGTGATCCTCCTGCCTCAGCCTCCTATAGTGCTGGGATTACAGATGTGAACCACTGCACCTAGCCAGTTTTTATTTTTTTTTCCTTTTGGAACTTTTTTTGTTAAAAACTAAGACAAACACATGCATTAGCTTAGGCTTACACAGGGTCTGGATTATCAATATCATTGCCTTCTACCTCCGTATCTTGTCCCACTGGAAGGTTTTCAGTAGCAGTAACGTGCATGGAGCTGTCATCTCTGTGATAACAGTGCCTTCTATAATAGCTCCTGAAGGACTTGCCTGAAGCCATTTTGCAGTTAACTTTTTTTTTAATAAGTAGAAGGAGCACACTCTAAAATAGTATAGTATGAAAAGTATAGTAAATACATAAACAAGTAACATAGTCGTTTATTGTTGTTATCAAGTTTTATGTACCATACATAACTATGTGTTAAACTGGCAACACAACAGGTTTGTTTACACCACCATCACCACAAACATGTGAATAATGCATTAACCTTACAACAGCTACAGTGTCACTAGGTGAATCTTGAATTTTTCAGCTCCATTATAATCTTATGAGAGCACTGTCATCTATGTGGTCCTTCATTGACCCAAACATCATTTTGTAGTGCATGACTGTGTTGGGTTTTTTAAGGCCATCTAGTCTGTTGAAACTACTCAACTCTGCTATTGTAGCGTGAAGTATGAGTGAGTACAATTTTTTATGGACACATTCATGTTAATTTCGTATCATTTTCACTTGTCATGAGGTATTCATTTGACTTTGGGGAGCTCCATTCCCTAAATATCATTAGGTATTCATTTGATTTTAGGGAGCTCCATTCCCTAAGGCACTGTGGTGAAGACCACAGCCATTTAAAAATGTGAAAATTATTATTGGTGCAAGTGTTGTACAGCAATGGATGACAGGCTAGATTTGGCCGTGAAGCTGTAGTTTGCCAATTCCTGGTGTAGGTTATTGACTGGAATTTTTAACTCCATCAAAGAACAAGTGTCTTTTACTTTTACCAGTGTAAGTCCAAATTCTTAGGATATTTTTGCTTATTTATATATCTTTTATTTCTTGTGCCTCAGGAGTGCCTGTGAAGAAAACGGGGTATTGCCCTGAGGCTTATATTTTGCCTCAGTTGTATTTTCTTGAAATATTATAAATCAGAATGTCTGCACAGTCAGTGGAAGAAGATTCAATACTTATCATCCCAACTCCAGATGAAGAGGAAAAAATTCTGAGAGTGAAGTTGGAGGAGGATCCTGATGGCGAAGAGGGATCAAGTATCCCCTGGAACCATCTCCCAGACCCAGAGATTTTCCGACAGCGATTCAGGCAGTTTGGATACCAGGATTCACCTGGGCCCCGTGAGGCTGTGAGCCAGCTCCGAGAACTTTGCCGTCTGTGGCTCAGGCCAGAGACGCACACAAAAGAGCAAATCTTAGAGCTGGTAGTGCTGGAGCAGTTTGTTGCCATCCTACCCAAAGAGCTACAGACTTGGGTTCGAGATCATCATCCAGAGAATGGAGAGGAGGCAGTGACGGTGCTGGAGGATTTGGAGAGTGAACTTGATGACCCTGGACAACCGGTGAGCCTGCTTGTGTCATTTCCTGGGTCAGAAGCACTGGCATAGTAGTAGGCAAAGCTGCTGAATTAATTCCACTCAACTAAATTAGAATTATGTTTATACCTTTTCCCCCATGCCCCTACCACTCCCTGTTATCTGTGCTTCTTTGCCATCTAGGCTTCTGCAATATTTGTTTTATGGGGTTTCTCTTACATGTTTTTAGTTCTGATTCTCATTACAGTTCCTTCTCTGAATCACATCTTTTTGTTTCCAGGTTTCTGTCCGTCGACGAAAACGGGAAGTACTAGTAGAAGACATGGTATCTCAAGAAGAAGCTCAGGGATTACCAAGTTCTGAGCTTGATGCTGTGGAGAACCAGCTCAAGTGGGCATCCTGGGAGCTCCATTCCCTAAGGCACTGTGGTGAGGACCAGAACTCTGTGTGGACTAGAGGGTGAAAGAGAGCGTAGGCCGTTTGTTCAGAACTTTGCTTGTTCTCACTGGTCGGGGGGATCATATCACTCTTAATCTAAGATCTCAGGTTTTTTCTGATTAAGTTGATTTTGCTGGCCTCAGATCTGTTATTCCTATACATTAACATCTTCAGCCTTTTCTTCCCTTTGAGTTTCCTTCCTAAAAAGAGTTGCCATGTCAGGCTAGCATTTGCCTTACTTTGAGCCAGCACCCACCCGTGGACCAAGTCCCTCTATTTTACATTCAGTATTACTTGTCATCCGTTTTCCATCCTTTTACTTTCAATCTCCTGCTTAATTCCATTGGTACAGTAAGCTTACCTGAAAACCTCTTCTCATCTCTCTGTTGTGTATCACTGAAGTCTTTCTAAATATTTATTTCTGATTTTCTTCAACGTCTACCTAGAGTCATTGTCTTCTAAGAAGCTTCTTTTGTAGAAATTATATTTGGAGTAATTTTTTTCCTTTTTCTAAGTATTTACGCAAAAAAGCCTTCTTAGCTATAACATGCTTTAAATGCAGAAAAAGCTTTTCTAAAAGCTCAGAGTTGTATTAATTCACGAGACTGGTCTTTCCCAATATATTGGCCATTAACACCATATACTTATGTGTATCCTTTGATATGGCCCAGTATATTCCTAAAACTGCTAGATTGCTTTCTCATGTTTATGTGAACTAAAATGAAATTTTGTTTGACTCTGCTTTAGTAACCATTCCTTGAGGTAGTTGGAGATGGTGCTTATATGTCACTGAATGAGGTCTGAGCAGGTTTTCTTCACATCTGAGGGGACAGTGCCAGCCAATCAGAACTTTTGGGATGGGGCTGAAGTCTGCTGAAAATCTGCAGTTTTACGTGTTTCATGGGACATTCTTCTGTGCCGTAAAGTTTGAGAAGCATCATTCTTGATATATGGGGTTGATATTTTCAGCTTCTCATCATCTGAATTTTAGAGTGACTTTTCACCTATGTTTAAATAGCCTTATTTCAGCTGTCTAGTCTCTTCCACACTTGGGAATTTCTGTTTCCTGTGTGCCGTTTGTCTCCACTTAATCTTCAAACTCACTCCTATTTCAAGTCTCCAAACCTCACTGTCCTCTAACCTTTCAGTCTCTCTCTCTCAGCCTTATCTCCTGACTTTATCTTTTTGTTAATTATTTACTATTTCCCTTTTCACTGAAGGCAGTTGCTAACCCTAGATTAATTGTATCTTTACTCCTTAAGGCATGAAGTTTCAGAAAAGTCTTAAATGACACTTGCTGTTATCTCTGCCTGCATGTGAGTGATGCTACTACCTGTTGGTAATTCAGGCTTTTCTTTCATTGGACACATTTCACTGGCTTAGAAATAACCATTTTTCTAAGTACCATGACAAATATCACATGGGGCAAGCTTCTTTTATTGGAAAACTTTCATTTATTAGGGGCATACTGAATTTTTATGTCATGTGTTTGGTTAACACAGGATGCCCCCAGCTTATCTTCAGCCCCTTCTTGTCAAGACTCCTGTGTTCTGCTTTTAGCCTAACATTGGCTGTGACCTGACTTGTCTTGTTCATTTCAGAAATAGCCACTTTCTGACAGGTTTTTAAAATTTATATCTTTGTATTTTGATGTCTCCCTTTCTCAAAGCAAAAGAACATTATAATGATTTCCTAGTGGCCAATTTTATTTTATTTTTATTCTTACAACGTTTCATCCATACCTAGCCACATAACTTTGACTATCTCCCTAACCATCTTAGAATCTACCATCTTTCTGCCCTTTGTTTTCTGACTACCATTTATAAACCACTTGCCTATGTTTTATTCAGAGATCTCTTATATCATGATGTTATACTGTTATTTCACAGTAATTTCATTTTTTCTTTTTTGAGAACAGGCCTTTACACCAGTTTCAGAGTGGTTTATAGATGTGTGCAAGCTATTTAATTCATTAAAAAATTTTTTTTTCGGTTTCTTTTTCCCTTAATATATAATGAATGATATTTACATTTTCTGTTTTTTTCAGATGATGATGGTAGGACTGAAAATGGAGCACTAGCTCCAAAGCAGGAGCTTCCTTCAGCAGTAGAATCCCATGAAGTTCCTGGTACTCTCAATATGGGTGTTCCTCAGATTTTTAAATATGGAGAAACCTGTTTCCCCAAGGGCAGGTTTGAAAGAAAGAGAAATCCCTCTCGAAAGAAACAACATATATGCGATGAATGTGGAAAACACTTCAGTCAGGGCTCAGCCCTTATTCTTCATCAAAGAATTCACAGTGGGGAGAAACCTTATGGATGTGTTGAGTGTGGGAAAGCATTCAGCCGAAGTTCCATTCTTGTGCAACACCAGAGAGTCCACACTGGAGAAAAACCTTACAAATGTCTTGAATGTGGGAAAGCCTTTAGCCAGAATTCGGGGCTTATTAATCATCAGAGAATCCATACTGGGGAGAAACCTTATGAATGCGTTCAGTGTGGGAAATCGTATAGTCAAAGCTCAAATCTTTTTAGACATCAGAGAAGACACAATGCAGAAAAACTTCTGAATGTTGTGAAAGTTTAAGAAATTGAAAAAAAAAAATCAGCACTCAGGTCTTTTTCTTCAGAAATGAAGACAAAATTTAAAATATAAAATGATGCAGAATAGTTTTTTCCCTATTGACTGTCAGAAAATCCACTGGGAAATGTAAAAATCTTCACTCACCATTATGATTTTATCTTGAAAGAAATGGTGTCGTACCTGCCTAGAAACTGAAATTTTAAACTTAATTCAGGTCTGAATGCCTAAATTTTCCATGTGATGTTTATGTCTCTATTCTCCAAATAATGAACTACCTGATTCATTGTCCCTTTCTTGAAAGTTTCCTTTTTTTTTTTTAAAGACAAATATGTTATTTCTGCATTGATCATTGAAATGTTTTTTATAAGGATACATTCTCTTATATATTAAAAGGCAACAGGAATTACAAAGTCTGAAAACCATTTTAAACCATCTTTTAAAAATTTACCCTTGTTTCCTTTTACCTAATTTGAATATGCATTTGAGAAAATAGAGGATAATGGATGGCTAAGAGCCTCAAAATGAGCCATAAGATCTCAGATAAGAAGCGATGGTGATAAAACATCAAAAAGTGAATGGAACACCTTGATTGGGGAAGATATACAAATACTTTGATCTCAGAATTGAAGTGTATCAAGAATTTATATTCTGCCTGCAGGAAAATTCAAAAGCTACTCATCCTCTCTATAATTTGGAGTCATCTTACTAATGAAAATAATGTTTTCCCATATATTATTAAAAAGCATACAGTCTAAACAACACTTGTAAAATAATGAAGGTAGAAATTATAACACTAGGGAAATATTTGTAGTGGATGGCAGTGTTGAAGGGCAAATGTAAACATAAGGGTAATGGTCTGTCATGGCTTTTAGAAAAAGATGATCAAATTCATCATTATTTTGCCTTCATCTTTGCTAAGGATAGAAAATTCCCTTGACAGGAGGACAAGTATCAGGTTACCTATTTTTTATTCCTTTGGTACAAAAGGGTTGAACATCAGGCTAAAAAAGCAGCCATGCGTTTATTAAACATTTTCTACCGACAAGGCACTGTGCTAGGTACTGTAATCCTACCATAAGTAGGTAGGTATTCTTCCACTGTAAATCATAGGGGTTTGCTGTTTTATGTGAGTTAGCCTCTTCCCCTTGTCTGAGCATTCCTCAGGGGAGGTCACCTGTGAGGTTCCCAGAACTATAGTTCTTTTACCAGGGTGTTGTATTTGGAGGGGGAGGAGGACTTGGCTCAGAGAGCTAGCTCGCTCTCTAGTATGCTTCAGAGGTGAGTCCACGATACTCTTACCACAATTTGGAAGTTTGTGAATCTTTTTAAAGAACTAATCAATCTCTTTAATAGCATTGAGGTTGTACCTACATATTAAGTTGAATGGACTGTTCTATTTAAAAAGTAAACAACTAGACTATTAACAACTAGTTTATTAACCTATCAGAATTGAATTTTTTTTTGATTTTCAGTCTTAACACATTTTTAAAAATGTATTAAAGTAATACATTGTAGTAGTAGGATTATATACTCCTTGGCTGAGAATTCCAAGTACTGTGGTTCTACTGTTGAGTGGAAAACTCTGGAAGTTAAAATATAGAATATGAGAGGAGGCTTTTTTATAATGGGCATCATTGTGTGGAAAATGACCCATGTGAATACAAATATTTCCTAGTTCAGAGATTTTGGTTATATCTGGTGCTTGGATCAAGTTTAAAAATGGAAGGTGACATTTTGCGTGAGCCTATTAAAAAGCATAGTAATAAATGCAAGGCCAGCTGGTGGAGAAGTGAGGCAGAATGGAGCTTGTTTATAGGTTTTCTGATAACAATTATAAAAAATGTGCTTTATAGATTAAGATTTATTGAAGTATAAATATGTAGTAATGATATAATGTATTTTAAGTTATACAAGAAAATGTAGGGACTTTTGTTTGGGTCTTTTTCTCTGTGGCTGAGGGAAAACAAGTCAATGTCCAATAAAGCTATAAACTCCTCTGCTTTAAGATAAATGATGTGATTTATTTATTTATAACTGGCTTCTTTCCAAGTAGGTTTTGAGGTGGCATATTTGGAAGACAGCTGGGATGACAGAATTCTTGTATCAGAGTAGGTAAGAAGGGAGCAACCTCTCAATGGCTGTTATGTCATGCTTTTTAATATCGTATATGGTTCCTGTATACAAGGAAGCTTCCCTGTGGTAGATTTGTCATAAATGCCAAAGATATTTGGTAATGTGAGTGTAGAAAAAGTAGTATTAGGGTTGGCAAATACTGTCTTTGTCTTGGCAGCTCTAATATCTGCATTGTTCAGAAAGGATTCTGAGGCTAAGGCGAAGCTCTGGGGGGAAAAGGGACTGGACCAAAACAAACTGGATGGTAGCACACAAGAAGAGGAAATGATGAGATGTGTACTTTCTTTCTCTTGTTAGACTTAGTCCCCACTAGACAAATTGATTTTGAATACTCTGTAGTGATTTTTAAAATTCCATCTACACATTCATTTATTACCCACACAGATAATCTTAGAAATTTGGGGGAGTGCCTAGCTTCTGATGAAGTGGTGATATGGCAGTTGCCAAGCAGTGGCATCGCCAGAACATCTGTTTGGTTAGCAAATGAGCAGTCATTTTAGGTCATGCAGACTGCTGATACCTGCCCAGTAGCCACTGAGCATTTGCTGGTTTTTTCTTCTGGCTTTCTTGGAGGTTAAGCTCTCTGTAGTCATACCCAGTTGGTACTTGTTGATCTTTAGCAGTATGTTTCATACTCATGTAAATTGAAGGGAGGGTTACATGTACTGAAATAATCTGCATGCTAGGCATTGGCTTAAGACACTGTACCTATCTCACATTTGTAGACTAGGAAAGCAAGATTCAGAGATCATGTGACTTGCATGTGGCCTAGAGATAAAACTCACATCTGATTCTGTAGACTCCAGGGACATATTCACCATGCCATGGGTGGTGGCTATTAAACCTTGATAAATTTGTGTTTATGGTTAACAAATGTGAAAGCTATTATACATTGCTGGTTTGAGTTTTTTACAGTGCAGAAATGTAAAATGAAAAAGGGTATTTCCTTTCACAGTGTTACCCAGAAGTCATGATAATTTGGTTTGTTCTTCCAGATTTAGGCGTATACTTATTTAATCAACAATGTGTTAATAGCTGACACCTGTGGTTGCTGTGACAGGCACTATTTGAAGTGCTTTATCATGGATTAACTCTTAATCCTCAGCTACCATATAAAGTAGGACATAACCCCATTTCACACGCACTACACTGAGACTTGCCTCCTCTCCACCCACATTGAAGATGTTCTTTTTTCATAACTATATACTATTCCATTGCATGAATATTTTGTAATTTATTTAATCCCCTATGGATTGATAATTAGGTTCACTATAGATAAAGGCGTAGTTAACATTCCTGTACATGTATTTTGCTAATTGTGTGGGTATTTCTGTAGGATGAATAACTAGAAATTTATTGGATCAGATTTCACGTTTTCAGTTTTGAGAACTAGTACCAAAAAGATTTTACCAATTTACAACTCCATCATTAGTAAGAATGCCTGTTTGCCTACAGTCTGCCAACCCTGAATCCTTAAAAATGTTTGCCAATCTGATAGGCAAAATTTCTTTCTTTTCTCTGAATGTTAATGAGGAGGAACATCTTTTCATGTTTGTTGGCCATTTGCATTTCCTATTATAAATTGCTTTTGCCCATTTTTTTTAATTATGAAAGTCTAATGACTACCTTCTCATTGTATAAAAAATAATAACACAGTTCTTTGAATAGAGAGACCCTTTTCTCCAATGCTACCAATCACATTTCACCACAGTTTAACATACATCCTCTTGTCACCTTTCCATGCAAATATACATACACATAAAAACACTTTTTACATAAATAGGATCTCATATTCTGTAGCTTTGGTCTCAAAAAGAGATAAGTCTTTAAATTTCTTTAATGGTTGAATATGATTAAATACTATGACAATGCCATTATTTAACTATTCCCTTAATTTTTTTTCCTCTCGCTATTACATTGCCAAAGTAAACATCTTATCGAGATGTCTTTGTGCATGTGTGTGAATATTTCTTTAGTCTGGAGTCCAGTAAGGTGGATTGTTGGGTCAAAGGGTTTGTTCTCTGTCCACCTTTAGTCTTCCCAAAGGCCTTCATAACTGTATTTTCACCAACTGTATGGAAAATGTTCATTTTCCCATATAACCATACCTACACTTGATAGTTTTTATCTATTGGGCGAAAAAGAATCTTTTCTTATTTTGCATTTCCCTGACTACAAAAAAAAAAAAAAAAGGTGAGATTGGGGTTGTTTTCATGTTTATTGGCCATTTATAGTTTACTGTGGATTGTTTGTATCCTTTACCTGCTTTCTATTGGGTTATGTGTGGGTATCTTGTTTTTGTTTGTTCAGCATCTCCTTCCCCATCTTCTGGTAATACAACCCTTATTTATTTGTGGGGAACCCATTCCCTGTGGCTTAGGTGAGTACATGACCAGGCCTGGCCTCCTGAGTCCCACAGCTTCCTAGCCACAGTGATTAAAGAATGGGTATATAACTTAAGCCAGGCTAAGGAGAGCCCTCAACAGAACTTCTGCTGGGACTACTGGAAAGAAGGCTTTATGGAGATCCCAGGAATCAAGGACCATGTAAACCTGAATTTGTGCCATGTGGAGAGAGTCTGTCTGAGGAGAAACTCGGATGCTAGCAGAAATGGAAAGAGAACTAAGTTCTGATGTCATTTTTCTGGAGGCCCTAGATCCAGCTGTGCCTAAAGCCTGCCCTACCTCCGGACTTTAAAGTTTTGTGAGCCAATAAAGTCCCTTTCTTGTTTAAGATAATTGAATTGGGTTTCTGTTCTGATTAATATAGGTTATTTGTATTTTCTTATTGATTTGTAGAAAACCTTTGTAATTTTAAATTCTAGACTTTATGCACTATATAAGTTAATAAAATTAGCATGGCCTTCCATGATTTGGCCTCTGTCAACTTTTGCCATTTGTTACTCCACTCTCCCTGTAACACACACCACACACATATACTTTACATTCCAAAGGTAACTGAACACTGATGTTGGAAATGTGGATGAACAGCTTTTTACACAATTGCCTCTTTGGCAGGTCTCTTCTTACTCTTCGTCTAGACTCATTCACCTGGGACTTTAAGGATTACACTGCTGAGAGCTGGACCCATCTCCTACCATTGTTCTTGGGGGATTCCCCTCAGACATCCCCTGTATGCAACCCTTGGAGCCCTTCCAATGACCTCCATCCCAACTCCGTGGTTCTCTGGCTCTTTGTTTCATTCTCAGGTCTGTGGACTCAAGACCTGAATGAATACACACAGACCTGAGCAGCCTCACCTTGTGGGCTCTTTTCTATGGCTGGAAATGTAGCAGTGCTCTATGTCATCTGGCACCTCTGATTAATCACATCTCCCAAGATGGAGTTTTCAAAGAGATGTCTTTCAAAATTGAGCAAAACGTTTTGCAAGCTTTTATTCAACATATGCCCACTCCGGGTCAGGCACTGTTCTGGGATTTACGTCTGTTGCTTGTGTGTGTGAAAAACTATACATGGCAGTGGAAAACCCAAAGTAAATGAGAAACAGTTTTTTAAAAAAGCGTATTGTATGTCATAGGATGACAAGTGGTTAGGGAGAAGATAGGAAAGTGATACAAAATGTCAAGAAGGAAAGACTGCAATTTAGATAGGTTGGCCGGGAAAGGTTTTCACTGAGAAAGTGACATTGGAGAAAAGATAGTATAAGGAAGCAAGCCATGAGACTGGAGAATGTTCCAGGCTGCAGACAGCAACTGCAAAGCACCTTGATGTAGGAGCAATGCCTGATTTGTTCAAGAAAGCAAAGAGGCCGGTACGGCTAGAGCAGAATGAACATGGGGGAAACTAGCTGAGGCCAAAGACAAATGGTGATTGTGGCAGGGAGAAGCTGGATCATGGAGGACCTGGTTAGCCATTGTTGGAACTATAACTTTCTTTGAATATAATGAGAGATCATTAGAGGTTTTGAGCAAACGAGTAATGTGACAAGGTGCTGAGAACAGCTGAACAAAACTAAGTCTCCATCTAGTTTATCTAAATTCTTAAAATGTTTCTTTACATATTACAAAGGTAATAGGAGAAGTTTAGAAGTAAAAATCACCCAAAAAGTCACCGGAATCCATAATCCTAATAACATCCCGGTAACATTTTTTTGTTCTCTGTACACCTATATAAATGTTCTATCTATATACCTCTCCCCATCTATATCACACCATTATTTACAACAAATACATATTTAGAAAACATACATATTTAGAAACCTGTGTCTATATGTCTATATATGGCTTCCGTCTTTCCTCTGAACTTTAGATCAACTGTCTGCTTCTGCCTAAGGCTAACCTCTCCACTGGATCCAAGCTGTCTTCTCACACCTATGGAAAGACATACTCCAATATTCCTCACCTTTCCTACATTATCAATTTTTCCTGTCTTCTGAACTTTTCTAATTAACATAAAAATACGCTGTTTTTATCACACAAAAACCTTCAGGCCAAGATAGAGTACAGGGATCAGATCTAACCTGCCTGAATAAATAAAATATCAATTATTTATTCTGATAGTTTATTAAATATCAAATAAATTGATGTGAGCTCCCATCAATGTAGCAGACAGAGGCAAAGAATGGGAAGATGGGATTCACGAGAGACAAAAAACAAATGAGGCAAGCTTGGATTGCCCATTTACTTGCTTGGGGAGAGTTTCCAGGCCACAGCACAAGGAATGGGGCTCAGGCAGAGACTGGCAGTTTTCTTGAGAAGATGGAGCAAGAAGTCCTGGGAGGCCAAGGTGGCTAGCCTTTGCAGGACAGAGTACCAGAGAGGAGATAAGTGCACAGAAAGACAACAGTGGAGATCTGCAGAGTCCCTCTCAAGTATTCAGTTGAGTACTTATGAGCATATATATGTAAGGAGACTACCTGAGTTTGGGGAAAGAACTATCCAAAAGGATTGGAGGGAAAAATCACCAGAACTCACAAAGAGACAGGAATGGTATCAGCCAGAGTAGAAAACCTCATAATTCATAGAGCATCAGGGCAGTAATTCTCAAGGGCAATTCTGTCCCCCAGGAGACATTTTTGGTTGTCACAACCAGAGGAGATGGACACTACTGGCATTTAGTGGGTAGAGATCAGAAATGCTATTAAGTATCCTACAATTTATAACAATGAATTAGCCCCAAATGGCAGTAGTGCTGAGGTTTGAAAAAACTCCGAGTTAGAGTACTAGGGAAGCATCTTGCCTACTTTGTGGAGAAAAACCCTAAACACTGTGTAAAAACTTAAAAGCAAGACCTGAGAAGATAAACACATCCCAGAAGAAAGCTCAAGAATACAATGTCCCTGTAGCAGACACGAGCACGAACATGTGTATGTGTGTGTATTTTTTAAATACCCAACACCTGGCCGGGCGCAGTGGCTCATGCCTGTAATCCCAGCACTTTGGGAGGCCAAGGCAGGCGGATCATATAAAATGCTCAATTAAAATCACAAGACCCATGAACCAGGTGCAGTGGCCCATGGCTATAGGCCCAGCTACTTGGGCGACTGAGGCAGGAGGCTCACTTAAACAAAGGAGTTTGAGACCAGCCAGGCAACATAGTGAGACCACATCTTTAAAAAAAAGAAAAATCACAAGGGGCATAGAAAGAGTAGAAGACAAAAATAGTAACAGAAAATAAGGGCAACAAATAGAAAACAGTAACCAATATGATGGTAATTCAGGTATGTCAAGAATCACTTTGAAATATCAATGGTCTAACCGCATCAATTGGAAGAGATTGTCAGAGTCGATCAAAAAACAATACCCAAGTATATATTATCTACAAGCAATGCAACCCACCTTAAATATAAAAACAAAAATAGATTAAAAGTAAATGGATGGAGAGAGATATACCATACTAATGTTAATCAAAAGAAAGTGGAAGCATCTATATCAATTTCAGACAATGCAGACTTCAAAACAAGGAAAGGTATCAGGGACAAGCAGGAGTATTACAAAATGATAGAGGGATTAATTCTCTTAGAAGGCATAACAATTCTTAACATGTATGTGCCTGGCAACATTGTCAAAATACATGAAGCAAAAACTGATGACACTGCAAGGAGAAATAGATGAATCCACCATGATACTTGGAGACTTCAATACCCCTATATCAGACATAAACAGATCCAGCAGGTAAGGACATAGTTGAACTCAACAACACCAACAACTGGATATAATGAACATCTATATACCATTTCATCCAACATGGCAGAATACACATTCTTCTCAAGTTCACATGGAATATTCACCAAGACAGACCACATTCTGCACCACAAAACACATGTTAACAAGTTTACAAGAGTAGAAATCAAACAATGTCTGCTCTCAAACCACAATGGAATTAAACTAGAAATCAATAATAAATATAGCTAGAAAAATCTCAAAATACTCAGAGATTAAACAGCACACTTCTAAATCACACATGAGTCAAAGAAGAAATCTCAAAATATATTTTGAACTAAATAAAAATGAACATAGAACTTATCAAAATGTGTGGGATGCAGTAAAACCAGGGCTTAGAGGGGAATTTATAGCATTGAGTGAATATTAGAAAAGAAGAAAGATCTAAAATCGATCATCTAAGCCTCTGCCGTAGGAAACTAGAGCAATTTAAATCCCAAGTAAGCAGAAGTAAAGAAATAATAAAAATTAGAGCAGAAATCAATGAAACTGAAAGCAATAAATCAACAGAGAAAGTAAACGAAACTGAAAGTTTTCTTGAAAAGGTCAATAAAATCAAGCCTCTCTAGCCAGGCTAGCTGGGGAAAAAAGAGAGGGCATAAATTACTACTGTCAGAAATAAAAGAGGGGTCATCACTACAGATCTCACAGACATTAAAAGGATAATAAAGGAATACTATGAAGAACTCTGTGCCCCAAAATTTGATAACCTAACTGAAATGGACCAATTCTTTGAAAGACACAATCTGCCAAAACTCACACAAGAAGAAATAAACAACTTGAACAGGCCTATATCTACTAAAGATATTGAATCAATACCTAATAACCTTCCAAAACAGAAAGCATTAGGCCCACATGAGTTCACTGGAAATTCTGTCAAACATTTAGGAAAGAAATTATAACAATTCTCTATCATAGATAGAAGAAGAGGGAATACTTCCTAACTCATTCCATGAGGCCAGCATCACCCTAATAGCAAAACCAAAGACATTACAAGAAAACTACAAACCAATATCTCTCATGAACATAGCTGCAAAAAAATCTTCAACAATGTATAAAAAGAATTATACACAACGAAGTGGGATTTATCCCCGGTATGCAAAACAGGTTCAGTATTCAAAAACAGATTAATGTAATGCTCTCTGTCAGGCTAAAGAAGATAAATCACATGTTCCTATCAACAGATGCAGAAAACACATTTTACAAAATCCGGCAGCCATTCATGGTTAAAAAAATAACTCCCAATAAACTCTTAGCATACAGTCAAGCAACTGTGATCCTTGGTATTTACCCAAAGGAGTTGAAAACCATGTTTACGCAAAAACCTACACATGGATGTTACAGCAGTTTTATTCACAATTATCAAAACTTGGAAGCAGTCAAAATGTACTTTGGTAGGTGAATGGATAAATAAACTATGGAATAGTTAGACAATGGGATATTATTCAGTGCTAAAAATAAATGGGCTATCTGCAGGGGCCTTTGAAAACAGTATGCTGAGAATAGATAGGGCTCAAGGGCAGTATCTCCAATTGAACTTTTTATGAACTCCCGTAGGCGCCAAGAAGGCGGGCAGATAAGGAAGAGCATAGAAACAAGGAACTGAGTAGAAGGTTACATCTGGGAAAAGAAAGTTTGTTTTGTATTGCATTCTTTCTGCTGACGTGGGGTTTATGGGGTATAAATAAAGTGAGGCGGAGGCTCTGAGTGCGGCCACCATGTTCTCTGTGTGTCTTTGTCTTGTGTGTGTTCTTTCATTCTCCACCACCCCCGGCACGGACCCCAACAGTTATCAAGCCATGAAAAAACAGAGGAAACGTAAATGCATATTATTAAGTGAAAAAAGCCAGTATGAAAGGGCTACATGCTGTATGATTCCAATTATATAACATTCTGGAAAATCAAAACTCTGGAGACATGTAAAAGATCAGTGGTTGTAGGGGTTGGTAGAGGGGAGAGAGGATGAATACAAATGAATAAACAAAGCACAGAGAATTTTTAGGACAGTAAAACTACTGTATATATAATAATGACAGATATATGTCATTATAAATTTGTCCAAACCCTTGTAGTGTACAATACCAAAAGTGAACCCTAATGTAAATTATGGATTTGGGGCGATAATGTAGTGTTAATGTAGGTTCATCAGTTGTAACAAATATACCACTCTGGTGGGGGATGTTGACAATGGGGGAGGCTATGCATGTGTGGGGGTAGGGCATATATGGGAAATCTCTGTACCTTCTGCTCCATTTTGCTGTTAACCTAAAACAGTTCTTTAAAAATATATATATATAAAAATCATTGTCATCATCATTAACTTCATCATCATCTATGAGATACAGCCAAAGTATTACTTAGAGGGAAATTCATAGCAATAAAGCAATTATAGTAGAAAAAAGTTCTCAATTACCTCAGCTTCCAACTTAATAAGATAGAATAAGAATAAAGTAAACCCAACATAAAGAGAGGAAAAGAAATAAAGATTAGATTTGAAATCAATAAAATAGGAAACAAAAACAAGAGCAAAGAGTGAATTTCTATACTCTGTTTAAACCAAAAGTATCTTGTAAAAATAATAGTAAAATTGATAAACTTCTAGCCAAACTGATCAGGAGAAAAAGAATATATAAATTATATCAGGAATGAGAGGTGTGACATCACTATATATTATACGATTTTTTCTCAACATAGAGTTCTAGCCAAGTTTGATAACCTCAGTGTTGATGATTCCAATTTTCATTTCTCAGACTTACATTGCTTACCAATCAATAGTATTTTGTATAATTGACATATTTTAGTTTGGCTTCCAGAACAACACTTGATTTCCCTCTATCTCATGAGCTGTTTCTTCTGTCTCAATGCTGGTATTTCCTCATCTCTCTGGACTTCTTTTTACATACTGGAGAGCCTGAGGGCTCAGTTGTTCAGCTCTCTTTTCTTTTCTACCTATATCCACTTCCTAGTTGATCTCATAGTCTTATGTTGTTAAATATTATCTACAAATCCAAAATCTATATCCCCAGCCTACAGACCTCTTCTCTGAACTTCAGACTCATGTATCCCTTTGCCTAATAAACATCTCCACTATGATACCTGCCTTAGTCTGGATTCCTGAGAAAATAGGGCCTAAGACAAAACCTTATTACTAAGACAATATTAGGGTGATGCAATTCAAGAAAAGCATGACTGAAGGTAGGTGGGAAGTGAAGCAGAGGAGAGAAAGCAAATATGAGTAGGTGTTACTGAGCTGTCTGTAGCTTCTAAAGGCACAGCTGTTTGCTTAAGTCTCACTGATCATTTTCAAGGCACAAGCCATGTGAACTAAAGTACTGCATCTTACCTGGGGTGAGGAAGAAAGAGAAGACTTCTTTGCAGACTCCTCTTTCCATCTGGTTGGTTTCCACCACAGAGTATCAACTACTCTGCACTTCCAGATTGCACCATTCAGCCTCTCCAGCAGCAGTCACTGAGGAGGTCAGGCTCCAAGAAAACAGCACAGGATGAGTGGCAGGCCAGCAATCAAGTGGGAGTCAGCAACCTCAAAGGTGGATGGTGCAATCTTTGAGAATCATCAGTATTTTAAGAGCAGAAAACTCTGGCCCTGAAAACATAAGAAGCCTTATAAACTGGCTTTGGTACCATGACTGATTAGGCATATTAAACTTAGTATATCCAGAAGCAAATTTCTTCCCCAAACATGCCCTCCTTTAGTCTTCCTCATCTTAGAAAACGGTAATTTTGTCCTTCCAGTTGCTCAGGCTAATAGCCTCCCTGCTTCCCTGCTTGCCCTACATCACTCAGTTCTCAACACAGCCCCTAGATCATATAAGTCAGACCATGTTGCTCCTCTGCTCAAAATGCTCTCCCATCTTACTCTACTTAAATGTCAAAGGGGCATAGTGTCTGCAACTTACTCTTAAATTTTCAGACAAAGATTCTACATATGTGGGGCAATCACTCTGTGATTCTCCCTGTGTATACATGTTAAATAAATTTGTATACATTTTCTCCCCTCCAAAATCATAGACATATATACATATAATGTGTATATATGTATATATTATATAGATATAAAATATTCCTAGATAGGTATATCTAAGAGTAATAGGTATAGTAGTATGTCTAGATGTATTATAGATAGATATATATCTAGATAGGTAAGTAGATTAGATAGAGTTGGTAGATAGAGAATTATAAAGTAAATATGGTAAAATGTTAACATTTGAGGACTCTGGGTAAAGGATATACAGGAATTCTCTGTATTATTCTTTCAATTTTTATGTAATTTTGAAATTTTCAAAATTCAAAGTTAACAAAACTGAATGTCTCACAAGAGCAAATTACTTAAAGGAAAATCAGGGTGATGTGGCTACTGAGAAAGCTTGGGTCAGGGAGGGGGAAGGAGGAATATCAAGAAAGGAATTACTGACATCCACCCATTATAGACATAATTTTAAATGATGTTATAGAGCTATGTTATGGACATGTAAAATACGACACAACAACAGGAAAAAATTAGTTTACTACTATAGATACAATTTGCTAAGTAGGCTTCTGGCAATAAGTGACTTTTATCTTTATTCTCTTACGTGCTATTTTTTCTTTCTTTCTTTCTTTCTTTTTTTTTTTTTTTTACAATAAGTATCAGTAAATTTATAATCAGCAGGAAATCAGTAAAACATTTTAAAAGGAAGAAAATTCTCATTTAGTTCAGGGATCAGCAAACATTTTTCTCTGAAGGACACGATAGTAAATATTTTCAGCTTTGAGGGCCACAGAGTTTCTGTTCCAAGTATTTAACTCTGCCATCATAGCAGAAAGCAGCCTTAGATAACATGGGCATGACTATGTTCCATTACAACTTTTTATTTACAAAAACAAGTGGCTATCTGGCCTTCCTGAAATAGTTTGCTAACTCCCGGTTTATATAGCCACTTATTTACCTATAGCATGGCTTACCGGGAAGGAACGTTCTCATTGCTTTGGAGCTTCCTGTGGGGCCCCCTAGACTAACTGGCAGTCTGGAATTTTGACTGGTCATGTGTAATTAGTTATGTTATTGAGTAAACAGACCAAATGAAATTAAATGAAAACCATCTTTACAAATAACAAGCACCTTGTGTAGAGGAGTGTAATGTAACTGATAAATGTATATTTTGTCATATTGTAGGTAGGTAGTTAGATTCAGTCTGCCAGAGAAGTGAATGCTAACTGTTGGAAAGAGATTCCTTTAAATGATGATGAAAGGCTCAGCAGTAACTACCTGACAAAGGCCTGGAGGGTGCCCTGGGGAGATGTGAGGAGAATTCTAGGAAAAACCAGGCTCCTCGTGGTCTTGTTTGAGGGAGGAAATCTTCCTTTCTAAAGAGCATAATCCACAGATTCCATAAAATTAGTTGGGTAGTATACCATCTTCTCCCCTTACCTTGAAGAGATTGCGTACAATTAATTATTTTTTCCTTTAATGCTGAAAGTATTCTTCATTTAGATATCTAGCCTAGAATTCATTTTATGAGCAAATATTAAACTATAATTAATTTCCTTAAGAGACTCGGAGCTATTCAGATTTTAGATTTCTTCTTGTGTGGCCGGGCGCGGTGGCTCAAGCCTGTAATCCCAGCACTTTGGGAGGCCGAGGCGGGTGGATCACGAGGTCAGGAGATCGAGACCATCCTGGCTAACATGGTGAAACCCCGTCTCTACTAAAAATACAAAAAACTAGCCGGGCGTGGTGGCGGGCGCCTGTAGTCCCAGCTACTCGGAGGCTGAGGCAGGAGAATGGCGGGAACCCGGGAGGCGGAGCTTGCAGTGAGCCGAGATTGCGTCACTGCACTCCAGCCTGGGTGACACAGCGAGACTCCGTCTCAAAAAAAAAAAAAAAAGATTTCTTCTTGTGTATATTTTGGACAGATTTTCAATTTTTAAAGATTATTTAATATATTTATTTAGAGATGGAGTTTTGCTCTTGTTGCCCAGGCTGGAGTGCAATGGTGCAATCTCGGCTCACCACAACCTCTGCCTCCCGGGTTCAAGCAATTCTTGTGTCTCAGTCTCCTGAGTAGCTGGGATTACAGGCATGCACCACCACGCCTGGTTGATTTTGTATCATCCCTTATATTAAATCTGTAATGACCACAGGATCTGGGCTGTTGCACATTTTTGCATTCTTTGTTTGACAAATAGTCTTTTTTTTCTTGATCAGATTTACTGGGAGACTATCAATTTTATTATTTTCAAAAAAATCCATTTTGGCTTTATTTTCCTTTTGTGAATGTTTATTTTCTATTTCATTAATTCATACTCCTTACCATTTAACTATTTCTACTTTCATTAGATTTATTTGCTTTCTTTTGGGATGGATAGTTAGATAATTGCATTTTAGCCTTTTTTCCCTAATAAATACACTGAATACATTTATCTTTAATCAGGACTTTAGCTGTATGCCACAATTTGTACTATCATTCAGATAAAAATATATTCTAATTTCTATTGTGCTTACTTCTTTGACCCATGGGTTATTTACACTGCATGTGTGTGAGTGTGTGTGTGATTGTCTGAATATATGGTGAGTCTGTGCTGTCCAATATGATAGCCACTAACCACATGTGGCTATTTGAACTAATTAGAAATGAAACTTAGTTCATCAGCCACACTAGTCATGTATTAGTGTTCAATAAGCACATCTGGCTAGTAACTACTGTGTTGACTATAATAACTACTGTATTCAACACTATAAATAGGACAAAAATAGTCCTGTTGGACAGCACTACTCTAAATGATTTCCATCTGATGAGATTTGTTGTAAGTTGCTTTATGAACCAGTACATGCTAAGTTTTGGTAAATTTTATCTGTGCACCTAAAGAGAGTAAGTTTTCTGCCATTGGTTGCACTGTTATCTATACATCAATAAGGCCATTTCGTTAATCAAATTGTCAACCTACACTGTAATTCCTTAGAATTTTTTTGTGTTTGTTCTATCTTTTACAAATGTGAGAGTTGTTTCAGTGTGTAGAGGTCACGGTAATAAATACATAAAAGAAACAAATGTGAGAATTGTGAAAGTCTCCTACTAGGATTACAGAATTATCACTTCTTTTAGTTTTGTCAATTTAAGTTTTATATATTTTGGAGTGAAATTATTGTTAGGTACATGGGGTTCTTGGCTCTCAATAGAAATTAGTAATAGAAATGAAGATGAGGCCAGGCAAACTTTTTCTAGACAAGGGTTATTAAGACTTACCCCCAGAAAGTTTGGGCATAAGGGAGACAGAACAGGAAAAAGTTCTTGGGCTGACTCCCCAAGGGGAGTGCCTTGTGATGTCTTAAGGAGCGTGGTACGCCGAATTCATGAGGTAGGTGAGTGTCACTATATATGCAGGGGTAGAATGCAGACTGTGCAGATACAGTGAGGAATCTTGGTATGATTTATATATGATCATAAAAGGGCAGATAAGCCCCTCCTTGGGCAGGAATTGTAGTATTATAATGAAGCATGGGTCAAAGATTGGTCATTCTTCTGGTTTTGTGCACATATAGGTTGATAGGGTTAACTCCTTGGAGTGTAATTTATGTTGGGATGTTGCTTATTTTGGTTTTTCAAGGTCTCACAATCAGCAGATACGGTGCCTTGAGTAAGATTTACGGTGGGATGCTGCTTATCTCAGTTTCTTCAGAGAGCTTGCAAGGTCTGGTCAGTAAGTATGTATGAAAAAATACATTGGCGGGGGCTGGCTGAGTCCCACCCCTACTCTGTTTCTTTCTCCCTGAGAGATTTTACCTTCCTTATTTTTAAGGAGAAGGGGCTGGAGGTCTTGTCTTCTGGAGCTGCTTCTTCCTGAACTGGACTGTTGTCCTTGCTTAACATTGGAGGTTGTAAAAATCTCTTGCTGATTGATCTAATGATTTATAGGGACTTAGATTCTCCTAGCATAGTATATGTTGTTCCATCATCAGCTTGAGTGGAGACTGTTGAAGCCTGGAAGATACAAGCTTCAACCATCCACACCCTTGTTGAGTCAGCTTCCTAGTCCTGAGAATATATTAGTTTAGTTAAACAGCTGTGTCTCATTCCAGGAGGTGGCACTGCAAATAGGCTGAGCCTCTATATTAATGAAGGCAAACAGGTTTTTAATAAGAGGCATTTCTATGGAAAGAGAAGAAAAACAAAGATTCATGTTGGACACAATGTATCTAGACGTTAGACTCAAAATATCTTTAGTTACCAGGGAGGAAGGTGGTCGCAATCTGACACATTTTTCTTGCCTATATCATGAGAAATAAGCTTCAGCTTGCAGGGCCTCAGGAACATGGGAGCAGCAATTTCATTGAGTCCTAGTCTGAAAAATAAAAGAAAATTTTGAAAATGTTGGTTTGGAGTCCAGAAAGAATTAAAGAGCCAATCCAAATTGTAGAAAATAACAAAAACTCAAAAACAACAGACAAGAACTGGAATCCAATAACTAGTGCACTATACATTTTCTTTTTAAACAAAACGTAATTTTCCTGTCCATTCTCCTAGTTTTACCAAAGATAAACCATGGTAGGACATAGTATAACAAGACTAAAACTTATTTTGAGGTAAGTTTTAGCCTTTTTTTTTTTTTTTTTTTTTTTTTGGAGACAGAAGCTTGCTCCACTGCAACCACTGCCTCCTGGGTTCAAGTGATTCTCATGCCTCAGCCTCCCTAGTAGCTGGGATTGCAGATGTGCATCACGATGCCCAGCTAATTTTTGTATTTTTAGTAGAGAAAAGGTTTTGTTTGTCACGTTGGCCATGGTGGTCTCGATATCCTGGCCTTGTGTGATCCACCTGCCTTGGCCTCCCAAAGTACTGGAATTATAGGTGTGAGCCACCATGTCTGGCCATTTTAGTCTTATTATACTTGGTGTGATTATTTGCATAAAGTACAGCAAGAATAATCATTTGCCATATAGTATCCTTTTTTAAAAGAAATTGGTTTTGCTGAAACTTTATTCCATAGGAATCTCTGGTTAGACTTTTCAAAGCCTTGAGCCCCACTGCGGATGTATTTGTGCCTATAAATACTTGTATGAATTGGGTGAACGCCTTTCCTCTAGAAGTCTTATAATAGTTTGGGGGCTCCTGGGCCTGTCAGAAAGTGACAATCTTTTCCACAGGTCAGAAACCCTGCGCAGGGACTGCATAGACAAAGTATGAAACCATTTCCTCCAAGGAGCTTTTATGGGATCTCTAAGTAATCCCCAATTTTTAAAAGCATTCTGAAAGTATACTATTCCAGTCAAAACCTTAATAAAACAAAAAGTGTCTCTAATTGTGCCTGTTACAAAAGAAGACAGATTCTTATTGCACTTAGGCAAACAACTATATTGCCACAAGTTAGGACTACTCACGAATAATTTTCAAATTCTGGAGAAGTTAACTAGAGAGAGAGAAATATGCCCCAAATTTTGCTTACAGAAGTATACTTTACTCAGTTGTTAAAAGGTGTAAATAGCTTTAAAGAGAAAAAAGTTTTCTTGATTCTGAAAAACATAGCAAAAAGGATCAGCAATGTTTTAAATAAAACGGTCTAAGAAAGATTATTTCAGTCTTTGTTGTTGTTTTGAAACAGGGTCTGTCTCCGTCACTCAAACTAGAGTGCAGTGGTGTGATCACAGCTCACTGCAGCCTCATCCTCCCGGGCTAAAGCAATCCTCTTACTTTAGCCTCTTGAGTAGCTGGGACCACAGGCATACGCCACTACGCCCAGCTTATTGATTGATTGATTGATTGTAGAGACAGGGTCTCCCTATATTGCCCAGGCTGATCTCAAACCCCTAGGCTCAAGTGATCCTCTGGCCTTAGACTCCCAAAGTGCTGGGATTACAGGCATGAGCCACTGTGTGTGGCCTATTTCAGTCTTCTACTAGTTAAGTCCATGCAATTAACTCTTGTTCTGCCCAATATTGGGCCAACAGTCCTCATGAACACATCAGCTCTCTATGCAAGTCCTGGAGGTTTTTTTTTTCTATTTTAATGGCACAATCTCTAAAGTTATCAGGAACCTTCATTCAAGAGCACCCATGAGAGTTTTATAGCTGATTATAAACCACCTTTTGAAAAGGATCAAGACAACAATTATCTGTGGATGACAAAAGTCTTAGGACAGTCACAGTTAAAGACACAACTAACAAGGAAATCTGGCCATCTCTGTGGCACACAATAATTCCACATAACCATAATTGTTACTGATAACAAATACTGAGACAAATCAGAATTATATCAGAATTAGGAATAAAAATTGTCTTTTGTTCCAAAAATACAATTATGGAACACAAATTAATAACATATTTATATGAATATGACTCAAAGGAAGTTAAACACATTTTATATTTGACAGTGTTTTCTATATGATCTTAATATACCAACTAAGCTCAATATGTCTTTTTTGGACTTCAGGGGACCTAATGGTTAAAAAGTTAATTAGGACCAAAAAAAAAAAAAAACAGATTTAATTTAGAAATTGATCTTGGAAAGTTTGTCAATAGCAAATGTTTAAAACACTTGATATCATAAAATAGAATCCCAGGTCACTATAAGCCATTTATTTAGCCAAAATAATAATAATTTAAAGATTTTTTTAAAAAGCAAAACTTTTATTCTTTGGTAGAGACTTGGTTTTCCAGACAATAAGATCTGGTGAAGACATCATAAGGCCAACTGAATCTGTCTCCTTTTAAAATCTTTTATTATCTTTTTAATTATTACAGAAAAATCTTGTTTAAAAGAGAAAACTAAATTCTACCTTTGTATTAATGCATTATTAGCATTAAGGTTAATTTTAAGTAAAATCTTATAAACAAATCTATCTAATTTTACTTAGTTTGACCACAAGGTAAGATGCCCATAAATAACCTTTCACAATTTTTGGTTAGAGCAACTTAACATTCCAAGAAACCCTTGTTATTTTGACACATGGGCCCACATTTTGGCTTTGCATCATGTGCTTTTATTTTAATGTTTAATTTGTGGAAAAAGTAAATAATACTCTTTTAATTGTAACTCAACTTGCTCCCACATGTAATTTTTTTTTTTTACAAGAGTAGTCTTTTATAAATCTTTTACAATTCGTTTAAACCTTTAGTTTTATCATATCTTTCTTTAATTCAAAATAATTTTTAAACCCTCTAAACTGGAAAAAATTACTTTCTCTTTAATAAACCACATCCCCATGGCTTTTTATAAAAAAACACATAGCTTTTATTTTTAGTGTAAGCAATTTTAATTATGTACCAGGTGCAGAGCCTAGGACACAGGAACTGAAGATAATATCTGACTCTTTTTCCATCATAGTGAGGGGCATGGCTAACTCCACATGTCCCGTCCCCGGGCCTAGAATTGAATGGCTTCCAAGCAGGCAAGTTGAACAGTTATCAAAAATTACAGAAGCAGTTTATGATCTTAAAGCATCTAGCAAATACAGTGTTGTTGTTTTTTTTTTTTCCAAACACAGTCTTTTAACCTGCCTAATTTAGGCCAAATATATGAATTTTGAAGATGTTTTTATTTTGCCAATAATCTTTAAAACGATCTTAAATTTGTCAAGGATTGCTAAAGTCATATAAACTAAAGCAGCATTGGACTTAATTTATGAGTATTCATTTACTTATAAGCCAATTTAGTAGCATGCTAGACACAACACTTAACATAATGCATGTACACACACATAAACACATCTAAACATGTATATATACACATAAAGATCCAATAGCCCTTACCTCATATTCTAGCCAAATATGATAGCAATGCAAAGTCAATACTTTATAAAAGATAGATGGATCCAAATGTTTTTTTTTTTTTTTTTACAAAATTGGAAACTGTTCATATGGCTAAATTTTGTTTACCCCAATAGATAATCCAAGCAAAGCTGTGGACCAAAATTTGGGTAAAGCAGTCTCTATGACAGTTTGTTTTAAAAAGCCTCTTTTACCCTTTGTTTCCTTCAGTTTCAAATGAGTTTCCAATGTTTATATTTCAGTTAGACCATAAATAATGAGTCTTATCTCAGCACCAACAGCTTAGTAACAACAGATTCAAAGCAGGCAGAGGAAGACAGTATTAGAAGACTCTACTTAACTCCATAGTTGCAGGTTAATCATTTGAGCTCTCAACTTTCCTTACTGTGCAGAAAACCAACACTGACTCCCACATCCAGGCATCCATGATGCTTTCCTTAAGTCTAGCCAGGTGTCCCTGGCACCATCTCAGGCAGTCTCCCCAAACTGACAGGACTACACACTGGACAGACAAATAACAGGAAAAGTCAAAGATCTCTCTTCCCCACTAAGTGTGGCACAGGGAAATGAAGTAGAGAGGGCTTTTCAACAAAGTTACAGAGTCAACAGCCAGAGTTCCAAAAACCAGATTCTTTAGGACTCCAGCCCAAACCAGACTGCCTGATTCTTCGGGACTGAAACCCAAACCAGACCACGTAGGCCAGGGGAGGGATGCAACATGTCCTGCTTCCTGCCAGGTTAATCAGACCCTGGGGGAAACTGTTTTAATTCATCTCTCACAGATGTCTATTAAGGCAATCCAAAATAGTGAAACTATGGGGAAAGTGAAGAAAAATCAAAAGGAGTGCTGAAAGGAGCAAACGAAGATAGAAAGGAAAGGAGAACATTGTTTATGGGTGGAGCAAGGAGCCCCAGGAGGCCAGATGAAGGCTCACCATTTGTGGTGACCCTGAATCAAAGGTTCAGGTACCTGCTCATTAGCTGCAAAAAGGGTCACATCAACTAGTCTTGCAAGCTCTCAACCACCAGAATAAGGACAAAAATCCTCACAATCCCTTCATGGTTGCCAAGAGATATGATATTGGTATGACATTGTCAGCTCTCAATGTAATGGCAATTAATATGAGGCCAGTCAAACTTTTCTGAGATTTTTATTAAGACTTATGCCCAAAAAGGTTGGGCATAAGAGAAACAGCACAGGGAAAAAGAGTTCTCTGGTTGACTCCCTGAGACTGCATCACGATGTCTTAAGGAGGATGACATGCATAATTCATGAGGTAGGTGAGCATCACTACATGTGCAGGATGGAATGCAGAGTGGGCAGATACAGTACAGAATCATGGTAACATACATGTCACATGATCAAAATGGCAGATAAGCCGAGTGGGGTGGCTCACACCTGTAATCCCAGCACTTTAGGAGGCTGAGATGGGAGGATCACTTAAGCCCAGGAGTTTGAGACCAGCCTGGGCAATGTGGTGAGACCCCATCTCTACAAAAATAAAAAAATTAGGCAGGGCATGGTTGTATGTGCCTGTAGTCCCAGCTACTTGGGAGGCTGAGGTGGAAGGATCACTCTAGCCCAGAAGGTCAAGGCTGCAATGAGCTGTGATCATGTCACTGTCCTCTAGCCTGGGTGACTGAGTGACATCCTGTCTCAAAACAAACACCAACCAACACCCCTCCTAAAAACAACAACACCTCAATGAAACAAAATGGCAGATATGTGGGAATTTTAGTATTATAATGAAGCATGTTGTTGAAGATCATTCTTCTGGTCTTGTGCACATCAGGGCAACAGGGTTAACTCCTTTGAATGAGATTTATGGTGGGATGCTGCTTATCTTAGTTTTTTTCAGAGCACTTGCTAACCTCTGGTCAGCAAGTATGTTATGGAAAAATACATTGGTGGGGGTAAGCTGAGTCCCATCCCTACTCTGTCTCATTATTGGGTGTATATACTTTAAGAATATTTATATTTTTGCCAAATTGACTCTTTAATCAATAGAATGTTCTACTTTATCTCTATTAATATTTTTGCCTTAAGGTCTACTTCTTGTCTGATATTAGTAAAGCTATTTAACAGCTCTCTTCAGTGTTTGAATATTGTATCTTTTTCCATACTCTTAATGTTAAATTTCCTGACTCCTTATAGTTATTGTGTGTCCTGCGTAAGTGGCATATAATTAACTTTTTAAAAAAGTTTCTAGTGAAGAATATTTGTCGTTTAGTTCACTTACATGTAATTACGGATGTATTTGGGTTTGTATCTACTGTGTTTCTATTTGTTATCTATTTGGCTTCCCTGTTCTATGTTTTCTATTTTTGTTGCCTTCTTTTAATCAATACTTTTAATTAATGCGTTTTACCTTCTATTAAGTTGCTAGATATACTCCTGTTTTACCCTAGAGATTATAACATGCCTCCTTGGTTTTTATTAGAATCCATTATAAATTGGTACTTTTACTACTTCCTTGAGAATGTCCTGATTTTAGGAATTATTATCTTGCAGTCAATATTCAGTTAGATTTACCTTCAGATGTACTCTTTCCATGCCTCTTCATTTCTTCCTAAAATTGTTTTTCAGAATAGGATATTTTTCCTTAATTTTTGGCTATTATGAGTAGTAATCGTCATGCACATTGATGTACAATATCTGCTTGAGTCCCTGATTTTACTTCTTTTGGGTATATATCAAGAAGTAGAATTGCTGGATCATATGGCAATTCTATTTTTAAGTTTTTCAGGAGCCACCAACATTCCCATCAGCAATGCCCAAGGATTCCAATGTCTCCACATACTTGCTAACAAGTTCTGATTTTGTTTTGTTTCTCTGGAAAATACCCAGTCTAATGGATCTGAAGCAGTATCTCATCATGGTTTTTTATTTTTTATTTATTTTTTTATTTTTGAGACGGAGTCTGGCTGTGTCACCCAAGTTGGAGTGCAGTGGCACAATCTCAGCTCACTGCAACCTCCACCTCCCAGGTTCAAGCGATTCTCCTGCCTCAGCCTCCTGAGTAGCTGGGTCTATAGGCACGTGCCACCATGCCCGGCTAATTTTTTGTATTTTTAGTAGAGACGAGGTTTCACTGTGTTAGCATGGGTTGGTCTCAATCTCCTGACCTCGTGATCCGCCCGCCTTGGCCTCCCAAAGTGCTGGAATTACAGGTGTAAGCCACTGCGCCTGGCCTTCATCATGGTTTTGATTTGCATTTTCCTAATGGTTAATGATGTTGAGCATCTCATCATGTGAATATTGACCATTTATATATCTTCTTTGGAGGAGTATCTATTCAAGCAATTCACCCATTTTAAAATCGGGTTTTGTTGTTGCCTGTGCTTTTACTGTCATATCCATTAAAATCATTGACAAATCCAATGTCATGAAGGGTTTCCCCTGTCTTCTTGTAAGAGCTTTATATTTTTAGCTCCCATGTTTAGGTCTTTGATCTTTTGTTGTTGTTGTTGTTAAATTTTGTATATGGTATAGTGTAAGGGTCCACCTTCATTCTTTTACATGTGAATATGCAGTTTTCCCAATTCTATTTGTTGAGAAGAGAGTCCTTTCCTCATTGGATGGTCTTAACACCCTTGTCAAAAATCATTTCATCATATATGGGGAAGGGTTTATTTCTAGGCTCTCTATTATATTTCACTGGTCTATGTGTATTGACCTGAAGGAAGAAAATGAGGCAAAATTAACGTAGAGAGTATATTTTGGCCAAGGTTGAGGACTGGAATTTGGGAACCACTGGGAAGTGCTTCAGAGAGCAAAGGAGAGTCTTGAGTCTTTAAGAGAAAAAAAGAAAAAGGATGAATCAAAAGAGAAAGCAATTTACAAAAGTTTGAGGAATTCTCATTGGTTTACAGAAATAACACTGATTAGTGATTAGCTATACATCATTGAACTAATGGGTATGAGCTATGGTTTCCAGCATAAGGCATTGTTAGGTTTATGGTTACTTGGTGGTGACAGTCTAGAGACCCTATAGCAGGCAGATTAGAAATAGTTAGCTCAAGCCTGGAGTAAAAGGTGACTACTGTCACATTTCAATGTCTATTTGGGCCTGATAATTTAAAGGAGGTTCACATTCCTCAGCTTAAAAGTTTCTTGTCTTCCTCAAGTGTCTGTCTTTATGCCAATACCACACTATTTTGATTACTGTGGCTTTGTATTAAGTTTTTTTTTTTTTTTCCCAAAGACTGGGTCTCACTCTGTTGACCAGGCTGTTCTCAAACTCCCAGGCTCAAGGGATCCTCCTACCTCAGCCTCCTGAGTAGCTTGGACTATAGGTATGCATCACCATGGCTGGCTATAGTAAGTTTTGAAATCAGGAGTGTGAGACCTCGGACTTTATTGCTTCTCAAGATTGTTTTGGCTAATTGAGATCCCTTTACATTCCATACGAGTTTTAGAATTAGTTTTTCTATTAATGTAAAACTTGTCATTGGAATTTTGATAGGGATTGCATTCAATCTGTAGATTTCTTTGGGTAGTATTGAACATAGGATATCTTCCCAATTATATGTGCCTTCTTTTGCGTTTTCCAGCAATGTTTTGTAGTTTTTCAGGGAACAAGTCGTTCACTTACTTGGTTAAGTTTATTGCTAAGTATTTTAGTCTTTTTGATGGTATTGTAAATGAAATTGTTTTCATTTCCTTTTTAGATTGTAGATTGTCAGCATATAGAAATGTAAATGATTTTTGGGTGTTGATTATGTATCCTGCAACTTGGCTGAATTCACTTATTAGTTCGTGTGTATGTGTGTGTGATCTTAAGGGTTTTCTGTGTATAAGACTATGTGATCTGCAAATAGAGATAATTTTACTTCCTCCTGTCCAATTTGAATGCCTTTTATTTTATTTGCCAAACTGATCTGCCTAGGACTTCCAGTATTATGTTGAAGTCGTGAAAGCAGGCATATTGTTTCTCTTAGAAAAAGCTTTCAGTCTTTTACCATTATGATGCTCACTGTAGGGTTTTTCTTTTTTTTAAATATGACCTTTATTATACTGAGGTAGTTTCCTTATATTCCTTGTTTGTTGAGTGTATCATAAAAGTGTTGAATTTTGTCACCTTTTTCTGCATCAGTCGAGTTAATCATACTTTTTTCCTTCATTCTGTTACTGTGGTGTATTACACTGATTGATTTTTGTATGTTGAATCATTCTGAATTTCAAAAATAAATCTAACTTGGACATGGTGTATAATTATTTTAAAGCGTTGTTGTATTGTGTTTTCTAGAATTTTGTTGAGGATTATTTATAGGGGACATTGGTCTGTAGTTTTCTTGTAGTGTCTTTGGCGTGGTGTCAGGTTAATGCTGGTTTCATAAAATGAATTTGGAATTGTTCCTTCCTTTGTAATATCTTATAGGAATTTAATAAGAGTTGGTATTACTTCTTTGATAGAATTCACCAGTGAAGCCACCTGGTCCTGGGTTATTTTTTTGGGGAGGTATTTGATTACTGATTTAATCTTACTAGCCATAGTTCTATTCAGATTTTCTACTTTTTCACAATTCATTGGTAGGCTGTGTGTTTCTAGGATCTTGTCTGTTTCATCTAGGTTATTCAATTTGTGGTGTACAATTATTCCTAGAAGTTTCTTCTAATCCTTTTTATTTCTGAAATTATAGCAGTAACATGCCCTCTTTATTTCTGATTTTAGTTGATTTGGGGATTATAGGTTTTTAAAAAGAATACTACAATTTGAAGTGACTTTCTTGTAACATCATACAAAGTGGTACATAATAGTCACATAACATCACTCACTGGTGATGTTACCCTTTAGGTGGTGCATCTTAGGCAGGTGAGAAGTCCATCAGGGGACATTTGGCAGTGGCTGGAGGCATTTTTGACTGTCATAACTTGGGGTGGGTTGCCACTGGTATCTAGTGGATAGAGGCCAGGGATAGTATCAAATGTCTAATAAATCCACAGGATGGCTCTTCACAGCAAAAAATTATGTGCCCCAAAATGTCAATAGTGCTAAGGTTGACAAACCCTGCCTTAAGGTAGTTTTTGTCAGATTTCTCCACTGTAGTTAGTTTTTCCTTTTCCATACTCTATCCTTTGGAAGTAGGTCAACAGGTCCAGCTTCCTCTGGAGGAGGAGAGAATCTAAATATATAATCTGGAATTTTTCCATAAGGAAGAGTTGTCTCTTCTCCCATACCTAATTATCAGTATGGATGCATGTATGCTTATTTGGCCTTGGGAACTCCTTCAGTTTGTCTCCTATGTTCCTTTGACATGCCCCTATCCTTTTGTTTTTTGAACTCTTACCTACTTTCTGTACTACAAGATGCTCTAGGCTCATCTTGCATTTTCCCTGCCCTAGCCCTACAACCAGTTATTTCTCAAAGAAGCCCTGGTTCCTTTTATTTGGAGAATGATATTTAGAAACCAAGGTCTGGTTATGCTCATTGATGCTAGGGTGTCATTGCTTCTAGATCCTCTCAAAGAGCTAGGTAGTGTATGTATGCATACTAACATATGTATAGATGTATGTTCTATAATTGTTTCTTCATAATCCATCTGTGTGTGCATAAAATGTATATATGAGTTCATATTGATGTTTCTGACTCTAGTGGTTTTGGCAAGTTTTGCTTGAACATACTGTGCATAAAAAATTGCAGAATCTGGATAGCCATCCTCCAGACAGGATTCACCCTTTCTTCTTTTCTAGCTGGCAGCTAGATTAGGGGAAGATAACTTACTTCACTAAAAGGTTGACCTTACTTGACATTGCATTCAGTCTTTTTAAGACTTGGTCAGGTTTTATCCTCTCTTGGGGTGTAGCCATATAATGTTTACATTGAGAATGTGGGGTGTTTACAAGGACTCCACCTACTTGGCACAATTTATACTCTAATTTTTATTCCCTAGCATGAGTCAGCTGAGTTTCATTTAACCTTTCAGCATGGTTTGAATAGACTTCTTGGCCCTTTTCCCTGTCAGTTCAAGAATCAGCAAATGCCTGGAAGAATCAACTGGCATAAGTGTCAGGCCCAATTCTCTGCATTTCCCTTCCACTCTATATTCTTGACACTTGTTCGAATTTTGTAGTTTTGCAACTCATTTCTAAGACCTAGTAAGCAACCAGGTTTGGAAAACTGGAGGTCAGGAGTGTAGGTTGATTACCAGTTATTTTATGTGGATGACAAGGTGTTTAGTAGTGTAATTCATAAAGATAGGCAATTCAGGAGGAAGAAATCATGGGGGTGGGGGTGTGTGTTAAGTTCATGAATTTGAGTTTACCTGTAGGACGTTGAATACAGAAATGTGTAGTAAGCTCTCAAAATGTATTCTCAGGAGAGATAGCTAAACTTCAGAAATAGATTTGGAGACCACCCTGTTTTTTCTTCTTTGCTTTTTAAATTCTCCAAAGAACAGATAATAAATTTTACCTTTCTCTTACCCACTTCTCAACCTATCATGTCAATGCTTTTTAGCTCCTCTACTTCTGGACCTCATGATTTTATTTCCAGACTTTAAAAATGGGTTTCCTGTTAGTTTCTCTCCCCCTTTTAATCTGAAACTCCTTTTAAAGCAGAAAGATCATTCAAAGACCTTAATGGCTTTTCATTACTTTGAGAATAAAATGCAGAAACATAAAATCTAGTCTAACCCACCAAGTACTTTTGTTTTAGAGATAAGCTACAGCCCATTAAATTAAAGTGCCTGCTTGTTTAGCATCACAATCCTTTTATTTTTCCCCACTTGATTTTCATTTCCACATTATTCTTACTTTGAAATGTATGTTTCAATAAGCATTTTCATAATGCATCGTAACTGTTTGTGAGCTTCTTGAAGGCAGGGGCCCTTCCCCTGCCCCTCTTCAATAGGAACCAGTAGAGTACCCTACACTGAATATTTACCGAATAAGTGATAACCACCATGCTCCACATTTCTTGCACTTCCTTTTGTGCCATTGTGATTATTCCCTCCCTGCATTTATGCCTCTATTCCCATCCTTCAAAGCTCAAACTTCAGGACTTCCACAAAGCTCTCCCTTTTCCTTCTAATCAGAATTGAACCCTGACTCCTCTGAGTACTTACAAGCATGTCCTACTTTTATGATTACATTGAGCCGTGTAATCATAAACATGTAATCATGTTTTCTGTCCATATTAGTCTCTATCACTATACAATATACAATTCATTGGAAGAGACAGTATATTCTTTTTATGTAATAAAAAACCTCCCAAAAGGCCTTGCCTTAGCATCACACTAAGGAAGTAACATAACAATGCTAAATTAAAATATTAATTGGACAGTCATGGAGGACAGAGTAAACAACTTTGTAGTACTATTATTTAGTAGCAGAACTTATCAAATTGTTAATACCAGAAAGACAATTTGAATTTTTTATTTTTTCAAACTATTTCTATTTTTCAGTGGAAAACTTTGCATGTGTGTTGCCTGTTTTCAGGATGTATGTCAGAAATCAAAAAAGTCTGATGAATGTTGCCACTTGAAAAAAATATCAGAAAGTCTTTTTATTTTTACACAGAATAGACTATACAAATTAATCATGTAGGTACTTTAGCTACTGTATAGGAAAAACTTATTGTCTTCTCTATACTCACAATATTTCTGACAGCAGATGTATATGAGGTTTTCCCATATCAAGCAATTCTCCAATTTTCTGTGGATACCCACTAAGTGCCCTGTAATTAAATTTTGATGCTATCTACCTGGAATCAGATCAGCATAGATGCTTCAGGTTAAGGGCTCAGTTCTACAAGTGACACCAGTTGTGTCAGTTTCGGACACTAATCTGCACTTCAGACACCAATCTCATGTCCATGTTTTCACTGATGCTTCTGAACAACTGGTTATAAATCCAAGGTTACTACAATCCCCTCTTTGAGTTTCAGCATTAGCTAGAATGGCTCATAGAATGTAGGAAAAGTTTATTTACTAGATTCTTGTAAAAGAATACAACTAAGGGTCAGCCAGATGAAAGAGATGCATAAGGCAAGGTGTGTGGGAAGAACACTGAGCTCCCATGCCCTTCCTAGGTACAACACCCTCCTAGTACCTCAACAAGTTCAACCTGGAAGCTCTCTGAATCCTGTCCTTTAGGTTTTTATGAAGGCCACATCATGTAGGCATGAATGATTAAATCACTGGCCACTGGTGACTGAATTCCATCTCCAGCCTCTCTCCTCCTAGAGGTCAAGGTAGGGTGGAGTTGATCTGAAAGTTCCAACCCTCTAATCACATGGTTGATTCTCCTGGCAACTAGTCCCCATCCTGTGGTTCTGTCTTTCCAAAAGTAACCTCATTAACATAAACTCAGGTGTGGTTAAAGGGGCTTGTCATCCTAATTACTCTTACCACTCAGGAAATTTCAAGGGTTTTACGAGCTCTGTACCAGGGGATGAAGACCAGATATATATTTATTATAAATCACAATTTCACAGCTACCACTTTTTGTTCAATCTATAGATGAGAAGATAAATGCTGCTAGAGACATCTCTACACTTTGACATATGGAAAATTTTTTTAAAGATCCTGTTTCACAGGTTTAGAAGCTGTTATTAAATGGTAGTGAAGAACTTTCAAACCAATAGAATTTATGTGCTGTATTATTCAAAGCAAAATAAATCTATATTTGCTGTGAACATTACGACAACTTGCACAAACTAATGTGCACTAGGAAAACCAAAACTATACCCTCCAAAACTAAAAACAAAAAAAACTTCTGAGAAAAGGGGGCACTGGAATTATGTACTTAGTAAGTTTAATATCAGAATAGTATAGCATGTTTACACACGTGGAATTTAAAAATAGATATCTAGCATTAGCATAAAGTAAGACTAGCTATCAGGGTTAAGTGTCATATTATTATAAATGCCAATTAAGATATGGAGGGGATTTAAGTTTTCCCTACATTATCTAAAATAATTTCTGATATGCAATTGGTAATTTAAGCTCTCTAAAGGTTTGAGATTATAACAATAATACATTTCCTTCTGACTTTTGACTGAATACCTCCCACACTGATTTTTACAATACTTGATAAGTTCTGCATTAGATCTCTCACAATAATACAACTCTCTTCCTGTAGGTTATGTCTGAATAAGACTACAGCTTTTCCAACATAATAGAAAAGATAGAAATTTGTTTCTATTGTTGTATACTGACATTCAGTAAAAAATTTTTTCACATTGAAGATTTTCCCACAACTCACAGGACTCTTCCTCAGAGTTTTTCTTTTTCTTCTTTTTTTTTTTTTTTTCTTGAGACAGAGTCTCACTCTGTTGCCCAGACTGGAGTGCAGTGGCGGATCTCGGCTCACCACAACCCCCACCTCCCAAGTTCCAGTGATTCTCATGCCTCAGCCTCCTGAATAGCTGGGACTACAGGTGCCTGCCACCATACTCAGCTAATTATTTTTTATTTTTTGGTAGAGACAGGCTTTCACCATGTTGGCCAGGCTGGAGAATTTTTCTTAATTTTAGTAATGTCTGAGCTCTGAGTTAAACTTTCATTATAAAAACTGAATTACAATCTCCTGTGTGGTACTGGTGTTTTTGGTTTGTTTGTTGTTGTTGTTGTTTTTTAATGAACAGGGTCTTGCTCTGTTGCCCAGGCTGGAGTGCAATGATGGGATCATAGCTCATTGTAGCCTCAAACTCCTGGGCTCAAGTGATGCTTCCACCTCTGCCTCCCAAAGTGTTGGGATTACAGCCGTGAGCCACCACGCCTGGCTCCAGTGTGGTTTTAATGTAGCATAAGAGCTTACCACTGATTAAAAAACTTTTTCATACTCATCAATAATGAATAGCATTCATTAGATTTTTTCCTGGTATGGTGTCTCTGGTACTGAATAGAGTTGAAGTATATACTAAAGGTTTTCTCACATTCATCACATTTTAACTGTCTTCCCCACAATGGACTTCCTCATGAATAGTAAGTTCAGAGAGTTGGCTAAAACTTCTCCTGCACTGAACACACTGGTAAGGTTTCTCCCCAGCATGGATTTTCTGGTGTTCAATAAGATCTGTGCATGTGCTAAAGGCTTTCCCACATGCCTCACACTTATACGGCTTTTCACCAGTGTGTATTTTTTGATGGTTAATGAGATCAGAACGCCGACTAAAGCTTTTGCCACACTCATCACATGGATTTGGTTTCTCCCCAGTGTGGATTCTCTGGTGTACGGTAAGAGCTGAGCACTGACTGAAAGCCTTCCTGCACTCACTGCATTTATATGGTTTTTCCCCAGTGTGGATTCTCTGGTGTTTAATGAGGTCTGAGTTCTGACTGAAACTTTTGCTGCACTGTGTGCATGGATATGATTTTTCTCCAGTGTGAATTCTCTGATGAAGAATAAGGTCAGAACTCTGACTGAAGGCTTTCTTACAACTATTGCAATGATAAGGCTTTTCACCAGAGTGTACTCTCTGATGTTTAGTGAGGTCTGAGCTTTGACTAAAAGTTTTATCACACTGATTACATGCATATGGTTTCTCTCCAGTGTGTATTCTTTGATGCTTAACAAGATCTGAACGGCGACTAAAGCTTTTAGTACAATCACTACATGGATAAGGTTTCTCTCCAGTGTGGATTCTCTGATGAAGAATAAGGTTGGAGCTCTGACTAAAGGTTTTCCCACATTCATCACATTCATAGGGTTTCTCACCTGTATGAATTCTGTGATGTTTAACAAGATCCGATCTTCGACTAAACATTTTATTGCACTGATTACATGGGTAAGGCTTCTCTCCAGTGTGAATTCGTTGATGATTAATAAGATCTGAAAGCCTACTGAAGGTTTTGCTACATTGATCACAAGGATAGGGTTTCTCTCCAGTATGAATCCTCTGATGTAAAATAAGGACTGAGCTCTGATTAAAAGCTTTCCCACATTCATTACATTTATAGGGTTTCTCTCCAGTGTGGATCCTTCGATGTTTAATAAGGTCTGAATTCTGACTGAAACTTTTGCTACACTGATTACATGGATATGGTTTCTCCCCAGTGTGGATTCTCTGATGCAGAATAAGATCTGAGCTCTGACTGAAGGCTTTCCCACACACATCACATTTATATGGTTTCTCCCCAGTGTGGATTCTTTGATGTTTTATCACATCAGAACTCTGACTAAAATGTTTGTTACACTGGTTACAAGTATAAGGCTTCTCTCCAGTATGGATTCTCTGATGTTTAACCAGATCTGAGCGCTGGCTAAAACTTCTACTACAATGACTGCACTGATAGGGTTTTTCTCCCGTATGGATTCTCTGATGTATAATAAGATCTGAGCTCTGACTGAAGGCTTTCCCACACTCATCACATTTATAAGGTTTTTCACCGGTGTGGACTCTTTGGTGTTTAATAAGGTCTGAGCTCCGACTGAAACTTTTAATACACCAATTACAAGAATAGGGTTTCTCCCCAGTATGAATTCTCTGATGCAGAACCAGGGCTGAGCTCACACTAAAGGCCTTTTCACACTTATCACATTCATAAGGTTTCTCACAATGGGTTCTTCGATGCCTAAAAAGGCTTGTACTCCAAACAAAGCTTTGCCCATATTTGTCACAGTTATGAGGTCTCCTTTTAAAGACGTTCTGATCTTTTTCATTTAATTTATCCCCAAATTCACAGAATTCTCTGCCTTCACAATCCTGGAGAACATTCTCTCTGAGACTGCTAGACTCTTCTGTCAATGGTTCGATTTTTGCTGTAATTCCCTCCTCTGAAGCTGGCTTTCCAATCTTGGTCTTGTTCTCACCATCTGGAACAATAAACAAAATCCAAATGGAATGCGTTCTGTATATTGTAAGAAAGTTTCAGGTGACACAGATTAGTATTTGTCCATAAAATGTGATCACAGTGTGAGTATTCCAAAAAATGAACATTACCCTCTGAGGAAACCTAGAAAGATTCAATAAGTAAGGGATCACATTAATCATTTATAGAAGTGATGTACCAGATATGCTCTGTATGTTTGTCACAGGAGATCTAGGAATACTGAAGCCTAATTAGTGATTAGTAAATTGTGACTAAATCCTGGAACGAATACATAAGTATTTTATTAACATATATAAGGCAAGCAGGGTGAATCTCAAAAAAGATAAAGAAGTTGGTTGGGCTTTATCTAGTACTACCCAGGGATTTGGGCTAAAAGTATGGTATTAACAAAAAAGAGAAAAAGAAAAACAAGGAAAAGAAAATGCTTCAATTACTTTGTTTGCATCTTCTCTATCAATTTTTAGAAATGGTACACAGTTGATTGTTAATACACCAGTGGAACATGTACTATGTTCTCAACACCTTATATAATAAAGCCACAAACGAGAATGATCCCAGTCCTTAAGTACAGCAATCACTTCAATATTGAGTTTTCATAAAACTGTTGGAATTTATTATGTGAAAACATCAATAGGATTCCAAATGGGATAATGCTGCATACCTTCCATCTTAGTATGAAAATTATGGTTTTTATTTTCACTCAAATGGAAGGCCATCCTAGTTCTGCCCATAGGAATGTCTTTAGGAAGAATACCCAGGAAAATAATAATGGTTACACCTGAAGAAAACTAGGAGTCACATGGTGAGGAGTATGAGGAATTCTGAGAAACTTTTTATTGCAAACACATTGATAATGTTTGACTCTTTCATCACTTGCCTGCATTAGCTATTTTTAAAAATGAATATATCTGTGAACCACAAACATCTGAGATGGGTCTCAGTAAATTTAGAATTTTATTTTGCCAAGGTTAAGGACATGCCCATGACACAGCCTCAGGAGGTCCTGATGACATGTGCCCAAGGTGGTCAGGGTACATTTTAGGGACACATGAGACATCAATCAATATATGTAAGATGTACACTGGTTCGATCTGAAAGGTGGGACAACCGAAGCAGGAAGAGGGGCTTCCAGATCATAGGTAGATAAGAGATAAAGGGCTGCATTCTTTTGAGATTCTGATTAGCCTTTCCAAACGAAGCAATCAGATATGCATTTCTCTCATTGAGCAGAGGTATGACTTTAAATAGAATGGGAGGCAGGTTTGTCCTAAGGAGTTCCCAGCGTGACTTTTCCTTTTAGCTTAGTGATTTTGGGGTCTGAAGATTTATTTTCCTTTCACATACCAAAGTAAACAAAACTGTTGAATTATGGGAAAAAAAGAGATCTATATTTGTACATGACAATTTGTAGTAGTAAACACAGACCACAAAGTGATAATATAAATCACTCTGAAAATTGGTTACAAGAAAATGTATTGTGTTATGGTCTATATGAGCCACTGTAAGTGTACTTCACAAGCAGTGCACTCAACTGAGTGATCATTATCTTTATGATTTAGGGCATGCTATCCAACAAAATAATCCAGATAGCTGGACCAGAATTAAATTTGAACCCCATAAGCTCCATTTTGGCTAGGCTGTAACTGGGAAGGTATATCTACCACCAACCAGGCTGGCCAGCAACTGCCATTAGGAGAAAGAAAGAAACATCATGCCCAGGAATGGTCAGAACAGAATCTTAAATTTTCAAAATCAGTTCTTTAATAAATTTCTACCTCTTTTGTCCTGGTTATTTCTAAGGAAGTGACCAAGAAGACACAATCCCTTTCTGGCAACAGTCACATTCAGTGAACAAACTTCCTTACTAAGGAGTGTGAACCAGAAAAAGGTTAGGAAGGTAGAGTCTACATCTTTTCTGAGTTGACTTTTGAGCAGCCATTCCTATACTCAACAATACCAGATACCTATGATTGTAGAGCACATGAAAGCTTCACTGAATTTCTTTTTTTTCTTTTTCTGAGATGCAGTCTCATTAGGTTGCCCAGAATGATCTTAAACTCCTGAGCTCAAACAATCCTACCTTAGCCCTCTAAGTAGCTAGTATTACAGGCCTATGCCACAGTACCGGTTCCCACTGAATTTCTTGACTATCAGCCCATTGCTGAGTGGTGTTTATTACAAAAGGCATATCTGTCAGACTACAAATGGTCTGGAGAGCTGAAAACACATCCAATTTGGGTGAAAGTCTAAAACCTAAAGGGGTACTTCCAAATGGAGGCTTCTTCCGTCTTGCCAAAGGCTCCAATTAGCAGAATCATTAGTCATAAATAAAGACTAGCTCAAAGGAGTCATTAGGTTTGTGAGGGGTCCCAAAGGACTTCTGGCACTTCTCTATATTCAGTTATTCCCAATAGGGAGGATCCCCTCTGGCACTTAAGTGATACTGAAATACAGAACCAATACCTACTAAACATTCAGATGTAGAAGCAGTAACAACAGTATACTGAATTGGCCTAAAGAGCCCCACTGACAAACCATGTTAGCCTCCCTTCTGCTGAACTCTGCCCAAATCCCATTAGGTGAATTCAGGTGCTTCCTCCCCACAGTGGACTGACTAGAATGGCAACTTGGGGTCCTGTATTTAATAGAGACTAAGTTTCATTCCTTCCTCTTCCTGAAGCTTCCCACAATAGTTGAATGGGTAGGTTATGGCTTCCAGTGTCCCTTAAGAGACAGGAAGACTTCAGTGCTATCCCAATCATATTTCTCCTTAAAGCATCTGAGGTCAGGATAAGGAATTGGACAGAATCAGAGAGCACAAATGGAAAAAAGATTCTGAATCAGTATATAAGGCATATTTTACTTTTGGTTTCAAGTGAGGTGATGGTTGCTTGCAGGTCAACCAAATGAACTTACCTAATGTTACTGGTTAACCAAAGTCTGTAGTAGGTGGCAAGGTACCATTACTGACACCATTTGTTTCTGCTTTAGGGCCTCTTGATTAAAAAGTCACAGCCATACTGTTTCTGGTTGAAGCTGCAGGGTTTATGACTCTTGGTTGACTCAAGGTTGACTTGGACAGTGGTGACTCTTTTAAAGGTAGCATTTGCTACCCTACTGTCAAGATAACACCTCTTAAATTCTTGCTTGGCTTCAACATAAGGGTTAACAGAGTTTTCTAAATGACTCTTGAGAATTTATCTAATTCTTCATATCAAGTTGGTCATTTTCATCAGCACTGTAATTCCAGTGTGGAGATGTAAGAGCCTGGATACGAGTTAGTATCTTGTCCATGGTATCTCGCAGGAATTTTGTCTGTCTGAGGGAAAGCCCCCCCTCTCCTAGGGTGCCAAAGTTCCTCTATCACATCTTAGATCCACTGCAAAAGGACTCTGAAATGACTTTTTCTGTCATCTCCAAAGGGATCTAAGGTTGGCATGACAGACTACAAGAGGGGCTAAGTAGTAAGACGGCTCAGCTATTTCCATTCTTCCTTAATCTTTAAGCAACCAACCCAAGCAAACCAGCCAAAGTTCTAACAATTCACCTGGTTTCTGTCCATAGTGTTCATCAATTTTCCTCCTTTTATGCTCAGTGTAGCTACATGTCTCTGTAACTGTCTGAAAGTGGGTGGAAACTTTTGTCCACCCAATAGGAATCTTAACTGCTATTTGTTACAATGGCACACATCTGAGGCTGACCACTAAATTGAAGTTCCCCTGGAGGAGAGTTAGCAACAATCAGGGCACTGTCTAGATAGCTGTCTTTGAACATGCTTACTGGATTTGGCTTGCAACCACCTCCTGAATTCCCACTCATTAACAGGCAATAAAATGAAGAAACATTTATTGCTCTGTTGACCATACAATTTGGTCAACATGTTCACTACCAATTCTCATGGACTTCCCTCAAAATCTGTTAAAGAGCCCGTGAGGCGTTTCTACTTCCTCTTCCAGAAAGTCACGTCTCTGTCAGCATCCCATCATTATTACCAACACTATCAAAAACTGAAAAATCTGGGATTTTACCCTATTTGCAAGCTAAGGAGTCAATCTACCGCAGTTTCACAGCCCCTGGCAGAAGACATGAGAATCCTAGATAAGAAACAAAGGACAGTTTATTACTCACAGCAACAGCATTAGACAGAATAGCAGTATTTGTCTTCCTGAACCCTAATTTTCACAAGGTGACACATGTAAGTAAGTTGTATTGCAGGACAGAAACCCTGAGGCAGGGACATAAGGACACCTGTCCTCTGCTTTAGAGGGAGACACTATTACTATATTCAAAGGTTGCTTGCTATACAACATTCTTTTCTTTTCTTTTTTTTTTTTTTTTTTTTTTTGAGACGGAGTCTTGCTCTGTCGCCCAGGCTGGAGTGCAGTGGTGCAATCTCAGCTCACTGCAACCTCCGCCTCCTGGGTTCAAGTAATTCTCCCGCCTCAGCCTCCTGAGTAGCTGGGACTACAGGCGCCCACCACCATGCCCGGCTAATTTTGTTTTTGTATTTTTAGTAGAGACGGCATATCACCATGTTAGCCAGGATGGTCTCAATCTCCTGACTTCGTGATCCACCCGCACTGGCCTCCCAAAGTGCTAGGATTACAGGTGTGGGCCACTGCGCCCGGCCACAACAATCTTAAAAAATAGTCCAGAACAAATGCAGACAATTCCTTTGCTTAAAAGATGTGCAGACACACAAGAGCCCACAGAGAATTCCCTCTCAACCATAACTTTAATAGAAATGATGAAAACCAGAAGATAATGGAATGTCATCTGCCAAGGGCTTAAGGAAAAGAAGTGCCAACCTAGACTTGCATAATAAGATAAAATGCCTGAAAGAAAAGTTAAAATAAAGATATTTTCAGTTAAACAAAAACCAAGAAAGGTTTTTAAAAATATACCTGCACTAAAATAAATACTAAAGGGAATTCTTCAAGAAGAAAAAATATCCCAGATGCAAGCAAGGTAATGCAGGAATGAAGAGCACTGGAAAAGTAAAGTGTCTGGGTAAATCTAAATGTGTATTTACTGATTAAAGCAATATGAATGTTTTGGGGAGTTTATAAAATACATAGAATTAAAATATATGGCAAAAATAGCACAAGAGGAGGGGGTAGGAAAAACTACAGTATTATAGGGTCTTAGCATTGTCTTAGAAGTAGTAAATTAAACTGTAATAAATCCAGTGTACATGTTCTAATTTCTAAGGCAGCCTTTTTCAACCAGAGTTCCAAAAGACAATGAAACAGAAAATGAATTGAGTGACTATTTTCTTAATTCTCCAATGATGGTACACATTTAATACCACAGTAGATGTATAAGAGAGCCTGATAGCGTTGGGGCTTAATTTTTTCACAGAATCACATGTGAGAAAGCCTAGGATGAGGTAACTGTTAAAATAATAGAAGACTGTATAAATAATAAGCTAACAGAAGAAAAAGTGCAAAAACTTGATAATCTAAAAATGGACAAAAAGGAAAAAAAAGAAATAGATGGAATAAAAAACAAAGAAAACAAAATACGTTGGTACATTTAAATCTAAGCATATAAATTATATTCTATGCAAATTGACTACTCCATTAAAAAGCAAAGAAAAACCTACAGCTAACATAGTTAATGGTTAAATACTGAATGCCTTTCTCCTAGGAACAATGGGGTAAGGCAAAGATGCCTACTCTTATCAGTTCTCTTCAATATTGTACCACTTCTACTCAACATTCCTAGCCAATGAAATAAGACATGAAAAATAACTGACACATACAAATAGGAAAGAACAGTCATACTGTCTTCAGAGACTACACAACCACATACACCGAAAAATCCCTATCTCAAAAAAGCTATTGCAACTTTTAAATCAGTTTACTAAAACAGAATACAAAACCCAACTGTATTTATATATACAAGCAATTAACAATCACAGTCTAAAATGTTTTTTTAATTGAACCCCAGAATGAAATACTTAGAAATTTAACAAAATATGTGCAACATTTGCATAATGAAAACAAAACTGCTCAGAGAAACTAAAAAAGAACAGAAATATACAATTACTTACAAATAAGAAGATTTAATATTGTTAAGATGGTAATTCTCCCCAAACTGATCTACAGATTTAAAGTAACACCAATCAAAATCCCAGCAGGTCTTTTTTTGGATGAACTGACAAACTCGAGGAAAACAGCCTGTTGATGATAGTAGTAATGCCATCTTGAGATGAAACCACCATAATGACCTATGTTTGACTCCTATATACCAAGGTATTCCTGTAGCATAGATAACCCCTCATAAAGAAATGTTGCCTGCAGCAGGGATAACCCCTCATAAAGATGCTTATCTAACTTCCCAAGAGGTCAGAGTTTTTAAGGGGGTCTGAGACATGATGAGCTGCACATGTTTACCAAAAAAATAAAAATAAAAATAAAAGCTTGTTACATAAAGAGTGCTTTCTGGAGGATGAAGGTGGGGATCTACAATCTTGAGGCCACCTCAGACATGACTTCTCCTCATCTCTAGTAAGTGATTCTTTTTAGGAAACTGGATTTGTTAGCCTCTTTATGTGGCCTCTCAGCTCCTTTGGACTTTGGGGGCAGGTATGCATCCACCTGCCCACTGGGGAACACAAATTAATTTTAAATCCTATGTAGAAAGGCACAGAAGAGGCTAAACAATTTTGAGAAAGAAGAACAAAACTGGAGTAGTTACACTACCAAATTTCAAGCTTTACTCTAAAGCTATGGTAACCAAGGTAGGGTGGCACTGGCATAAGTGCAGGCATACCTATTAATGGAACAGAACAGATTTCAGAAATAGATCCAAAAACGTATGTACCACTGATCTTCAACAAAGGCGACAAGGTAATTCAGTATTGAAAAGACAAACTCTTTTCAACAAAAAGTGTTGAAACTAAGCCAGGCATGGTGGCCCATGACTATAATCCCAGCACTTTGGGAGGCTGAGGCAAGTAGATCGCAAGTAGTACAAGTAGTACAAGTATGAGGCAAGTAGTACAAGAGTTCAAGACCAGCCTGGGCAACATGGTGAAACTGTGTCTTTATAAACCCTAACTTTATAAAAAATATAAAAGTTAGCCAGGTGTGGTGGCACACACCTGTAGTCCCAGCTACTTGGGAAGCTGAAGTGGGAGAATCGCTTGAGCCTGGGAGGTTGAGGCTGCAGTAAGCTGTGACTGTACCACGGCACTCCAGCCTGGGCAACAGAGCAAGACCCTGTCTCCAAAACAAATGAACACACAAACAAAACAAAACAGTCAGAAGTAGATATCATAATGACAAAAATGAACCCCAACTTTTTCCTCACACTATACACAAAAATTAACTGGAAATGTAATATAAATCCAAGCATTAAAGCTAAAAGTATATGACTTCTGAAAGAAAGCACAGAGGACCATCTTCATGATTTGGGGGCAGGCAAGGATATTAGATATGACACCAAAAGCATTAATCATAAAATAAAAAATGTAAGTTATACTTCATCAAAACTATAAACTTCTGTTCTTCAAAAGACATTACTGAGAAAAAAAGTCAAGCTACAGATTGTGAGAAAATATTCACAAAGCATACATTTGATGACTATGTATCTACAATATACAAATAACTTTTACACCTCAAAAATAATACAATGTGAACAAAAGAATACACAGTTCACAAAATAAGTAATATGAATAGTTAGACAGCACACGACAAAATGCTCAGTATCACTTGTCATCAGGGAAACACAAATTCAGCCTCAAGGAGCTGAAGGGTACTGGTAAATACCCATTACTGACAATACAACTGACATAGTTAATGACTAAATACTGACTAGTCTGTGGACTAACTGGTACTCTCAAACACTGCTGATGGAAATACAAAATGGTATACCTACTTTAGAAAATTCTAGCAGCTTTTCATAAGGTTAAACATTTTCTTACCATACAACCCAGCAATTCTACTTCTAGATATTAATATTTCATCCAAGAGAAATGAAAACAAATGTCCACACAAGGACTTGTACAAAAATGTTTAGAGCAGCTTTATTAACGGCCAGAAATGAAAACAATTCAAATGTTCACCATCAAGTGAATCAATAAACAAATTGTAACATAGCCATACAATGGAATATTACTTAGCAATACAAAAGAATTACTGATAAAGCAACAATATGGCTGAATCTCAAAAACATTATGCTGAACTAAAGAAGGCAGGCAAGTATGATTCCATTTACATGAAATGTTAGAGAAGCCAAAACAAATATGTAGTGACAGAGAGCATATTAATGGTTTCTAGGGATGGGGATGGACTGGAAGGAAATTTGGGAGAAGGGTGTTGATACAAAGATTCTATGTTTTGCTTGTGAGGGTTGTGGATACATATGTCAAAACTCATCGAAAGCAAACTGGGTATGGTGGCTCACACCTGTAATCCCAGCACTGAGGAAGGCTGAGGTAGGAGGACTGCTTGAGACCAGGAGTTTGAGACTAGCCCTGGCAACACAGCAACATCTTGTCTCTACAAAATAAATTAGTTTGGCATGGGGATGTGCACCTGTAATCCCAGCTATTTGGGAGGCTGAGGTGGGAGATCAATTAAGCTGAGCCTGGGAGGCTCAGGCTGCAGTGAGCTGTGACTGCGCCACTGCACACCAGTTGGGGTGACAGAGGGAGACTCTATTCTCATCTAAATGCACAATTAAAAGAGGTATGTTTTATTGTCCATAAATTATGCCTGACTAAAGTAGATTTAATAAAAGTCAGTAAAAATACATTAGACAGCAACAACACAAAAAACCCTGACCTTATATTCCATCCTTCTATTGCTTGTTTCCCTTTATAGCAATTCTCCTTGAAAAACTTTCTCATTTCTCTTTATTATTTTATATACAAAAATATGGATACATCTATATGCATATACGTACAATTAAAAAATGAATAATACAACGAACAAAATCGAACCTTCCATTCAACTTAAAAAAGTTACCAGAAAGTTTCCAGTACACTAGAATTCCCCTCTGCATGCTTCCCTGTTCCTGTCTTCCTCCTCCAATCTCTTTCTGCCACCTACTCTTGTAATCACTGTGCTAAATTTTGTGTTTATCCTTCTCTGGCTTTCTTCAAAGCTTTACCAAATATTTGTATTTTTAAGAAAGTGTTGTTTGGTTGTGCATGTGTTATAGACTGACTTGTGCTTGTGTACTGCCCCCTCCCTCCCTGCCACCATCCCCAATTCATACGTTGAACCCCTAACTCCCAATGCGATTATAATTGGAGAGAGGGTCCTTAGGAAGGTAATTAAGGTTAAATGAGGTCACAGGGAGGGCTCTAATCCAATGAGACTGGTGTTCTCAGGAGAAGATGAAGAGTGAAGAGGCACCAGGAGGCATACATGCAGAAAAAAGCCAGTCTCCACGTGCAGAGAAAAGAGATGTGCAAGCCACGGAGAGAGGCCTCAGGAGAAACCAACTTTGCTGGTCCTTTGATTTTGGACTTTCAGCCTCCAGGACTGTGAGAAAATAAATTTCTATTGTTTAAGCCACCCAGTAGATGGCATTTTGTTCTGGTAGCACTAGCAGACTAATATAGGATGTTTTTGAACTTTATATATTTATAGAATTATACTTGTATTGTGTGGCTTGCTTTGTTTGCTCAACATTATGCCTGGAAGATCCATCCATGTTGATGTGTGTAGCTGTAGTCCATTCATGTTTGCTACTAAAGCGTAACATACAATTTATTTACCTATTCTCCTTCAATAAACAACAACATTTTGCTTGGTACACATATGCAAATGTTTCTCGAGGTTATATAAGCTGTAAGTTATATATCAAGTTTATATAATGTTGACTCGTTTGGGTCTCAACTAGGTATTTCCAAAGTAGTTGGATCAATTTAGACTTCCATCAGGATTATGTATGAGGAGTTCACATTGTTCTATGCTGTAACCAACATTTGGTCTATTTTCTTTTTAGTCCATTGTCATTAGGCTTTTGTCTCTGAAACTCCATCAAAACTGGATTTATCAAAGTCCCTAATAGGCTCTATCTTGACAAATCCAATGGTCACTTCTCAATCTTATTCTGGATTGATTTGAATAATGGATTATTCTCTTCTTGAAACATTTGATTTCTTCTCCATAACTTACCTTTCTCATTATCCTGTATAAAGAACCCCAATGGCTTCCTATTACATTGGGAATAAAATTCCAAGTCTTTACTATGGTTTATAAGGTTCCACATGATCTGGTCCCTTTTTTTCCCTCTGCCCTCATTTCATTCCACTACCACCCCAATACCTGTCTACCCCAGGCTCCCTCTGTTCCCAATACATTTAGGAGCCACTGGCATTTGCTACTCCCTATTCCTGGAACACTCTCAGATAGTCATATGGCTTCTTTTCTCACTTCATTTATAGCTCTACCCAAATGTTACCATTGCAGAGAGGTGCAAGACTTGGAGCGCCTCTGCATTTTTGAGGTAACAGATACCACAGCTCAATGAGCTGAAATGACCAATTTAATTAACTTGTAAGGTTGCTAATTTTGAGTGAGACTCTTATTACCAGGATAACTAATGGTATTGGAAGTGCTGGTGGCAGTCATGGATGCTGCATAAAGCCTCTCACAAGCCTCCATAGAGAATACCCTGGAGTAGGGCCACATCTTCAGTCAGCAACAATTTTCTTTTTCTTTTTTTTTTTTTTTTGTTGAGACAGAGTCTCGCTCTGTCGACAGCCCAGGCTGGAGTGCAGTGGCGGGATCTCAGCTCACTGCAAGCTCCGCCTCCCGGGTTTACACCATTCTCCGGCCTCAGCCTCCCGAGTAGCTGGGACTACAGGCACCCGCCACCTCGCCCGGCTAGTTTTTTGTATTTTTTTTTTTAGTAGAGATGGGGTTTCACTGTGTTAGCCAGGATGGTCTCCATCTCCTGACCTTGTGATCCGCCCGTCTCAGCCTCCCAAAGTGCTGGGATTACAGGCTTGAGCCACCGCGCCCGGCCTCAGCAACAATTTTCTATATGAAAAGCAGATCCTGGCTTACTATTGGGTACTGATAGAGATTTCACATTTGAACACAGAGCACCAAGTGACTACACATTACAGACTGCTCATTGTGTACTGGTTGTTATTCCACCAAATCACACACAAAGTAACGTTCCATTGCAAAAGGAAGTCTAGAAGAAAAGTAAATTCCATATGCAAGTGACTAGAATTCCACAGTACTTGGTCTTATTGCTTCACTACCTCTCCCCCTCAATTTATGTTTATGGTCTCATGGGAATTCCTTATTACCAGTTAACAGCCGAGGAAAAATTATAGAACTGGTTTACAGATGGTGGGGAGTGGCACCAGCCAAAAGTAAACAGCTTTCACTTACACCCCTACTCAGAAGTGGCCTCAAACACACTGGTGCAGGCAAATCCTCCCAGTGGGCAGAATTTCACGTATGTATCTAGTTGTCCAGTTTTCACGGAAGGTAACATAGCCTAAGATATGTTTATATTGATTAATGGGTAGTGACTAATGGGTTATTTGATTATGGAGGTACCTAGAAAGAACAAGATTGGAGGACTGGAAGCAAAGATTCTAGGGGAAAAGTATGAGTGAGGATGGAATTCCCAGAAAGGGCAATGAATGTGAATATATTTGTGTCACGTGTGAATCCTCACCAAAGGGCATCCACTGTGGAGAAGCCTTTCCGTCAGACAGATATGATGATCTACTTTATGACTGTCAACCAGTCTCTTTTCCAATGCTTATCCAACAGGCTCATGTATAAAGTAGTCATGGCAGTGGGAATGAAAACTATATATGGGCTCAACAATATGGACCTCCCCTCATTAAGGCTGATATGCCTATCACAGCTTCTATGTGCCCAAGCAGCTAACAGCCAAGACCAAAACCAAGCCCCTAAAAAGGTACCATTCCCTAGAAATGGGGCAGATTCACTACATTGAACCACTTCTATCAAAAAGAGGGCAGCAATTTGTTTACAAAGTATTAAATACATAGTCCAGATATAAATTTGCATTGACTTAAAGTTGTTTATTACCACAGTATTCGATACTGTTGCCTCCAAGTAACTCATTTTTCAGGAAAAAAAGTATAGCAGTGAGTTCACATACATGTAATTCATAGGTCTTGCCATATGCCCATTAATCAAAAAGTATGTGGAATTATCTGCTAAAGGCTGAGTTATGTCAACAACACAACACCCTGTAAGTCTGGGGTGCTGTCATATAGATGCAATATATGCCTTAAATCAAAGGACAATAAATATTGTTTTTTTCACCATGGCCAGAATACATATACAGGTACAGGAACCAAGGGTGGAGGAAGAGCAAAAATGGTTCCTCTTATTAGAGACCTAATCATTTGCTTGTATTATTTTTGCTTTCTATCCCCCTAATTGTGGGCATGGTGAGTTTGAAGTTCTCATGCTCATGCTCAAAGAAGAAATGTTTCCACCATGGAACAAAGTCATGATTTTGTTAATTTCAAAGATGAAACTGTCTCCTGGTCATTCTGGGATCCTCATGCTGCTGAACCAACATAGAAGGGATCACTTTACTGTCCAGGATGACTGATCTCAATTACCAAAGGGGAACTGGTTGCTGCAACACAGGAAGGGCATTTATAGAAAGAGTATGTCTGGAACTCAAGAGGATTCAATGGGATGCGTCTTAGTCCTCTCATGTCTAGTAGGCCTAGTCAATGGTACACTGAAGCAGCCTGAAAGAAGCAGGATTACTGAGGACTCAGATCATCCAGGAAAGCAGCTTTATATTACTTAACTAGGTAAAGAAATTTATGCCACTGAGGTGCTGGCAGAGAGTAAGGGAGATATAAAATGAGTAATGGAAGAAGATAATTAGGATTATCAATTTAGGCTTTGTGAATAGCAAAAACAGTAGCCATCATGCTTTATGTTAATTATGCCTTTTCCCCCTTTCCCTCACCATTTTATATGAAGGGCACTAGTGGGAGTTAAATTCCAGGTTTCCGGTGGGAATATGATTTAATTATGTCAACTTGAAATTAAATGGCAGCTTAAGGGACTTTGTTTTTCTGCTATGTTGGGGTAGATATTGCAGGATAAAAGTGGTGGATTATAATGAATATTCTCCTTTTACCTCTCCAGATCTACTCTCCACCCTGCTCTGTGCCCTACCCTGCTCTGTACCAGGAGATTGATGTTGACAGATTGTACCACCTGGGGTTCCATGCCCTCTGGTATGCAAGTAGGTTTGGGCACAAGTAGGAAAATAGTAGAGTGACTGACTGTACTGGTTTGCCTAAAACTGAAGGGGCTATTGAGGCTTTCAGTGCTAAATTCCAGGCAAACTGGGATGAACTGGTCACTCTACATCCTGGCTCTCTCCTTGCTGGGCCAGTAGCTGAGCCTTTTAGCAAAGGCCAGAGCTCCTATCAGATGGCTAAATCCTACAGCTATACTTTCCAGGGTCTGATAATCAATCTCTCCCCTGGTCCCTGAAGACCTACAGGTAGTAACTGCTCCCCAGTGTTGTCTGATCCATGGCTGTTCTCCATCCTTTGCTGACTTCTGTAATCATCCCCATCCTCTTCATGAAACTCTGAATTACTGCACTGGAATGAGCCATCTGTTTCCTGCTAGAATCCTGACTGATATATCCTGGTTTAATTTCTCCATAACCATTATCATTATCTAATAATATAATAAGCCTTCATTTATTTTCTCCTTTCCTCCACTAGCATGTAAGCACTTTGACAGCAAAGGCTTTGTGTGTTCAGCTCACTGCTATATCGCCAGCACTTAGAACAGTTATTGGCACAGAGGAAACCCTTAATAACTGATATTATATGGCTAGTAATTAATAAGGTATGATCTTATTAGTAAACATTTATCAATAATAAATATTTGGTGAATTAAATGAATGATTTTCAGGATATATTAATGTTAGCAGTGACTATCTCTAGAGGGTGGGGCTGAAGGTTAAATTTTGTTTTGAGTTCTCCTATTCTTTACAAATTTAGTATAACTGTATTTCTCTATAATAAAATGTTATTTTATACATATTCTAAGAGACATAAACACAGGGACTAAGTATATCAATTTATGTAAAACTGCAAGGAAGAGGTCCAATTCTCCAGTGATTCTCAGGAAAGATAAGAGCTAGATGTCTTGGAATAGATTATTAAGGAAGGATAAGTTCTAGATATAGCAGAGAAAAACTAAGTAAAATAAAATAAAGATGCTCCAAGACTGAAAAGCAGCAGATGATCTAGAGTGAAAACAGGGACAATGGAAGGTGACTCATAGGAAAAACAGCGCAGTAAGAGGGCAAACCAAAAAGAAGTAACATGTGATGCGGAAATGAGACCCTACAGGACACCTGAAGAAAGTTGAGATCAAAATTATCTTACTGAAAATAATAGTGGCTACCAATTATAAAGAATTACCGTAAGCAAAGTCTGTGCTCAGAGTTTTACATTAAGGATCTTGTTTAGTTTTTTTTTTTTTTTTTGGTGTTTTTTTGGAGACGGGATTTTACTCTGTCACCCAGGCTGGAGTGCAGTGGTGCAATCATAAGTCACTGCTGCCTCAGAACTCCTGGGCTCAAGCAATCCTCCCACCTCAGCCTCCCAAATAGCTGGGACTACAGGCACACATACACCACTATGCCTGGCTAATTTTTTAAATTTTTGTAGAAATGGGGTCTCACTTTGTTGCTCAGGCTGGTCCTGAACTCCTGGCTTCAAGCATTCCTCCTGCCTTGGCCTCCCAAAGTGTTGGGATTACAGGTATAAGCCACTGCACCTGGCCTGTTACGGTATTAATGTACCCCAGTGAATCCTATCTCCCAGTACCTACATCCCTGTGTAGTTTCCTTCTACAATGACTTCAGAACTGGTCATATGACCTGCTTTCATCAATGAGACATTAACAGATGAAACACAAACATAGGTATGAAAAGTGCTAGGTATTGGAGAGCTTGCCTTCTCTTTGACTGGAAACAAGCTGTCCTGCAAAAAAAGTCCAGGGTCACCTGCTGAAGACATGTGGACTCAAGCCATAGCCAGCACCAACAGTCTGACATTGAGACAATGTGATTGAAACCATCTTAGACTCTGGCCCCAGTAGAGTCAGCCCTGAGATACCTGCATAAATGACCCCAGAAAAGATCAAGAGAAAAAAAAAATTGCCCAGGTGAACCCAGCTCAAGTTGATGACCTACAGAACCATAAGAAATAATGTGGTTTAAAAAGTCTGATGTTTCAGGTCACTAAATTTTGGGGTTCTTTATTCTGGAGTAATACACAGATACAAATCTCAAAATAACTTCAAGGTATGAATTATTATACACTTGAAAAATGAGGAAACAGAATCATGAAATATATGAGTAACTTACTGGAGCTAGCTAAGTGACAAAACTACTGTTTGAATCCAGGTTGTCAGACTCCAGAACTTTTAACTATGCCCCTACAGTAGATAAGAGAAATGATCAAAACTGACAGATTAGCAATGAGGTCATTATACAAGGAAAAATGAATGAGTTTGGGGTCTTAAAAAAGTGGAGAGAGCTGCATGAGAATTTGATTGCCTGATTTTGAAATAAAGTCACATGACTATGCCTGGTACACTAAAGAGGTAATACTGCCTAACAGAGTTAAGGGGGATCATTTGAAGACACTAGCATAGGGTAACACCCCCTCATCCTCCCCACCCCGCCAAAGCCACTAAGAAAGACATAATACCCTGCCTCTCACCTGACAGAAGGTGGTGTTCCTGAGGTTCATAATTGAACTGGATCTCCATGGGCTGCAACTGGACACCTCAGGGTGCAAGTGGAGAATTACCATTTCCTCTGTAAGCTTTTCTTGTCCACATAAAGGTCTGGGACCTGGAGGCAACTGGGCACCACTGGGCTTGGAAGGGAATCATTGTGCTGACTACAGATGTAATCTCTGAGACTAGACCACCAGAAAAATCCTCAAGATAGAAGAAGAAAACAAAAAATCTCATTTGACTTCCAGTTGCTTTTCTCTCAGAATGTATTAGGCTTCCTCCTCATCATCGAAGAGCCAGGGATTAACCCACTTAAGACACACATTCCCCATTCCAAGTCTAGAGATGTTCAAACAAAATTAGGGGTTAATGCTACCCAAAAAAGGTGAAACTGTAAAGATAACGCAGGGGGGGAATTTTCCAATGAATTCTAGTGGTTAACACTATGTTATTCGCTGCCCTTCCTACCCAAAAATGACACTACTGATCATTTTTCTTCCCCTTTTGCTTTTTCCAACACTCACAAATTCAGGTGGCTCTTTCCCAGTACGGTAGGCTGATTTGTGTGGATGCACCACGCTTGGTGACTCCACTCGCCCCACAGAGTTTCTGGCGTTCATTCGGTTGAACCCAAGGCCAGCAAGGGCTGACTGGGGACAAACCCAACACTAGGCCGTGAACCAATGGGCTCTCCGTGCCCGGGAGCCTTCACTCTCCAAGGACTCGAGAAACCACGCACAGTTTCCTGGCGGCGCTATGAGGCCGCTCGTTAGGCAAGATCATCCGGAATTCCTCTGCTAGCCGCGAACCGACATCACCCGTACCTCGACTTGGTCACCGGACCGCTGTGAAGCCTCACACCCGCGAACCCGCCATCGCCCTGTCAGCTCTAGGAATCTGGGAGGAGTGCTCAGCTCTATGGCGCGTTACTGCGCAGGCGCGGGGCGGCGACGGGGCGTCGGGTGAGGGAGGGTTGCCGAGAATTAACCCCCGAACTCCCGCGAGCTGTCCCTAGCAGTGCCTTAGCCAGGGACCTGCTTGGCCAGCGACAGATCCCTTGCTTCTCTGTCTGCCGGTTCTTGAGGTGAATGTCGGAATCCGTTATCTTTCGGGAAAGCTCTCTGGGGCAGGGTAGGTTTTCTTACTACATACAAGTTCTTAATTAGTTATCGTTTTTTAAATAACCGCCCCTCCCCCTGAAGCTTGTCTGATTCGTAGGTATGCTTTAATTCTAACTTTCTTCCTGTCCTCTCTGGTTTTTTACACCCCCAAAAGAGTGGCGCGCATTAGAATCACCTGGAGGCCTTGTTAAAATACTGACTTCTGCCCCACAACTCCGGACTTGCTGATTTAGTAGTGGGGGAGGGGGCGGTGGCAGCTCAGGTTCTCAGGTGATCCCAAAGCTGTTGGTCCTGGGACCACATTTTGAGAACCAATGCGCAAGAAATAAGTGATGCTCAGTAATTAATCCCTGAATTAACGGAAAGTTGGATTTTTATCTACTTTGCAATCTAGAAAGGGTACGAGGTCTATTTAAGGTTTGCTTGCTAGAACGATTCTCATTGATCAGGGTGAGAAGGACCCGAAATGGAGGGTGCGGGGTAATCAGGGTAGGAAAGGATATTGCTGTGTTCATATAAATATCTTAGGAAATGAGAAGTTAGGATCTCATTTCTGGTTTGAGACCAATGAGACGTGTGACTTGGATTAACCTGTCCGGTGGGGAAAGAAGAGGTTTGAGAAAATAGTGGGTGGCTAAGTGGTAGCTGCTGCCTCAGCCCCCTCCAGACTTTAACAAATTCAGTTTCTTTAATAGATACAGTGCTATTCAGGTTATATATTTCTTCTAGGGTAAGCTTTAGTATTTTGTATCATTTGAAGAATCAGCCAATTTTGTATATAAGTTGGCATAAGTTGTTTATAATATTACTTTGTCCTTTTTGTATCTGTTGAATCTACAGTGATGTTACCTCTTTCATTCTTGCTATTAGTAATTTGTATCTTCTCCTGTTTGCCCTTGTCAGATAGGCCAGAGGTTTGTCATTTTTATCTTTACAGAGAACCAGCTTTCCATTTATTTAAAAATTGTATTTCATTTTCTGGTCTATTAATTTCCACTCTGCCCCTTTTATTTCCTTTTTTCTCCTTGCTTTAGGTTTAATTTGCCTTTTTCTTTTTTTATGGTTACTTTAAGTGGAAGTTGAGGTCTCTGATTTGTGATATTTCTTATTTTGTGTTACAGAAATTCGGTGCTATAAATTTTCCCCTAAGTACAGCCTTAGCAGCATCTCACAAATTCTGATGTGTTGTGTTTTTGTCTTCATTCAGTTCAGAATATTTTGAACTTGGATTATTTCAGTTTCTAAATATTTGGGGGGTTTCTAGAGATTCTTCTGATATTTCTTTCTAATTTAATTTTATTGTGGTCAAAGAACATACTGTGTATGACTTGAATTCTTTAAAATCTATTGAGACTCGTTAATGGCCCCAAACATGGTCTGTCTTCATAAATGTTCCATGCACATTTGAGAAGGATATATTAATATATTCTGCTGCTGTTGGGTCGACTATTTGATTATTGTTAGTTGATTAATGGTATTACTGAAGTTTACTATATGCTTTGCTGATTTTCTACTAATTTTAAAAGTAATTATTGAAAGATGAGTATTGAATTCTCTGTCAATAATTGTGGTTTTGTCTATTCTCCTTGTGATTCTATCAGTTTTAATTTTATGTATTTTGAAGCTCACAATTTGCATAAATGTTTAGAATTATTATTCCTTTTCCTTTTTCTCTTTGAGATGGAGTCTCTCTGTTGCCCAGGCTGGAGTGTTGTTGATGGCAATGGTGGGCCATCTGGACCATCTGGAGTGGCCACTGCCAGGATGCTGGCTGCAGCCGGGAGGCTCTGCCCGTGCTGTGAGCTTCACAGAGCCAGAGGGAATGGGGTCAAGCAGGAGCCCAGCTCCTTCCAAGTTGGTGGGTGGGAGCTCCCCGGGCATAGCTGCAACTGCCCAAGTGATGGCTGCTGGCTGAGCCTCCCTGTGTTCTTGGAGACCGGGAGCAGGCAGGAGCCCCACCCTCCCAGGTCCAACTGCAGCCACCCGAGTCCTTGCTACAGACCATGTTCTTGGAGGCTGGGAGCAGGCAGGAGCCCCGCCTGCATCCCCCCACCTCCTTTGTGCAGCTGTAGCCACCCAACTTGTGGCTGTGGACCAACCTGGATATCTCTGCACTCTATGGGCCTGGGAAGGCACCCCCACCTCAGCAGGCTCAGAGGTATCTGCTTCTGCTGCCTGGCCTCACCTTGCTCATGGTGACTGCTCCCATCTAGGAGCAAGGTTGGGGCTGAGCCAGGGTGCTGTTGCAGCCCAGCCAGTTGTGCGCATACTTGAGGCAGTACTGACAGGCCATTCCCCTGCTGCCTCAGCCCCCTCCAGACTTTGGGTGCTGACAAACATAGGAGGGAGGCCGAGGGAAGGCCAAGGGCAGTTTGGCATTGGCCTGCAGGTGCTTCTCCCCACAAACAGCCTGGGCACCATAGAAAGCAGTAGGAGGCGACATGCTCTGGGGCAGAAAGGGGCAAGTCCCCAGGGAAGGCCTGAAGCCTAATGACCAGGCCACCAGTCCCCCTGACCAGAGAGGGAACTGGTGGTGCTTTTTCTTGGATCTGCCCATGGACCAATCAGCATGCACTTCTTCCTCTCTGAGGCCCGTAAAAGTCCCTGGACTCAGCCAGACTTGGGGAGAATGACCTGCCAGCAGAGGGGAGCTACCTACTCCAGGGCCTCTTTTCTGCTGAGAGCTGCAGAGACAACAGGAGGACCAACCTGCAGAGAGGAGCTACCCACTTCAGGGCCTCCTCTTTGCTGAGAGCTGCAGAGATGATGGGACAAGCTGCCTGCAGAGTGGAGCTACCCACTCCAGGGCCTTCTTTCTGCTGAGAGCTGCAGAGACAACAGGATGTCTTGCCTGCAGAAAGGAGCTGCCCACTCCAGGGTCTCCTCTGAGCTATCCTGTTGCTCAGTAAAGCTCCTCCTTCTCAGTAAAGCTCCTCTTCACTTTGCTCAGCCTCCACTTGTCTGCCTACCTCATTCTTTCTGGATGCAGGACAAAAACTTGAGACCTGCTGAATAGTGGGGCTGAAAGAGCTATAACACAAACAGGGCTGAAACATGCCCCTTGCTCACCACATTGCAGGCAAAGAGGAGAGAAGAGCTGTGGCCCTTCGGGGAGCCCAGACCAGGAAGCTCCTGAGCCAGAACTCTGACTCCCTTTGGGGCCCTGCACTTCCTGGAGTCTCCAAGCTTCTGGGCACCACTGCTGTGTACTTAGTCCAGTCACAGCCTCACAGTGAGCCAGGGCCCATAGTAGCACCTGGAGCTGCCCACCCTGCTGCAGCCAGCGTGCCTGACTGTGTGCAGTGGCCAGACCCCACACTCTCTTGCTCACATACCCCTTGCTACTCCACAGCTGGTTCGCCTTTGGCAGGGGTGAGATCCAGGCTGGTAGCATTAGCCAAGCGCAGCCTGAGTGGGCAGAACAATCCCAGTGGGCCCAAGCAAAACTCAGGCAAAGGTACCACTGGCCACAGAGGTTTCTGACCAGAAAAGCAACACCCAAAGTATCCTGTGACACAGTGGTATGATCTCACTGCAACCTCCACCTCATGGGTTCAAGCTATTCTTGTGCCTCAGCTTCCGGTGTAGCTGGGGCTACAGGTGCGTGCCACCACATCTAGCTAATTTTTGTATTTGTTTTTTTAGTAGAGACGGGGTCTCACCATGTTGGCCAGGCTGGTCTCAAACTCCTGACTTCAGGTGATCTGCCTGCCTCGGCCTTCCAAAGTGCTGGGATTACAGGTGTGACCAACCATGCCCAGCCTGTTATGCCTCTTGATTGACTCCTTTTTCATGATGAAATGACCTTCTTTATCCCTGATATATCAGTCAGTGTTCAACCAGAAACACACAACAAGTAATTAAATATATGTACATGTATATATGGATTCGTTAAAGAGAATTGGCTTGCACAATTATGAGAGCTGGTTAGGCAGTCTTATAATGCTGTTGTGTTTGATGCTGGAATTTGATGTTGGCAGAGTAGTCAGAAAGGAAGATGGAAGTAAAATGGAAGAAGTCAGGGTCAGGCTGGAAGTCACAAGTACAAACTTGAACCCCATCAAAATGGACTGAAATCCATGTTAGTTCTTGTTGCCTTTGAGCTTGATGGTGAGGGTATCCTTCAGAAGCTGGGACTGTTTGTCATAAAAACACATACATAGGCCAGGAGTTGGAGAAGCTGAAGGAGGATCTAGAGGATGGTAGAGTAGTTGCAGGCCAAGCTGCAACAAAATGAGTCAGTTAAGTGAGTCACCAGTCAGCAACAACATATGTGAATTACAAATGGCTACTATTTCCTTTCCACATTACACATCTCCCAAAAATTGCCTTTTTGGCCCACCCAAACTGTAAACATAAAATAATTCTAGGAAAACTAGTGCACTCTAGGCAAGATGATACATTATAAAAGCATCATGGTCTGACCCTTGTCAACTTAGTACCATACATGTTTCTTTGAGCCATGCTTTAATTCTCCAAATTATGATGATAATGAAGTTCTGCTTCCACCTTACATAACACTACTATCACATAACTATTAACATGTTAACCATTTCCCAAAAGAGGAAAATAGTCTTTTTTTGGCCCATGAATGGCATTCATTCTGCTCCTAGCTGATCAACACTCCTTTCATGTCCTATAACTTAAATACTGACATATATAGTTAACTATTAACACATATTGTGTTAGATGATAAGAAGATGAGAGAAGGAAGAAACATAAATTTTCGAGTAGTTTCCAAAAGAAGCTTGGTGTATATCATTGCCCCCCAGAATGTTCTTCTTGAATTCAACTAGACTTTTAGACCTTCAAGACTACTGCAGATCACCCTTGGCATCAGATTCACTTAGAAGGATAGGACAGAAACCACAGCTGACCAGTAGGCAGCACCTACTCCTCTTCTGTGGAAGTGGTACTCACAGTGTTTTACATAAGCATCCAGGCTTTTTTTTTTTTTTTTTGGCCTTCCCATTCCAAGTTGACAGCTCAGATGCAAGGAGATGAGACTTACACTAGGCAGCTGTGGGATGCATCTGGATTAGAAACTTCCACAGGAGCTAATATGTCTTATAACAACTCCATGGACATAGCTTCTAGAATTTCTACAAGAGACATGCCAATTACATGAGTCAGTATACTCAGGGAGGCCCAAAGTTATAGTATCCATTATAGTCAGTATTTATAGTTCATTTATAATTCTTTTGGTAACCAGGAATCATTTTTACCATAAACAATATTGTTGGGTAACATAATTGACATATGAATAAGTTTTCAATAAAACAGAATGAGAAAAGTAACCAAAAGTTAATTCTCATATACAAAGGTAAAGTGTTTTGTTAACCTTTTACCCAAAAGTGATGATATGGACGTAGATTTTCTGGGTATTTGACCAAGGAAGCCAAACCATTCTTTCTGATTATGTTAGATTTGTAGCTTTGTGGAGTCTTGTCAGAGATGTTGCTTTCTATGTGTGAGTTTGATGAGCTAACTTGGAGTTTGTTTGCTGGACTGGCCAAAACAAATCTAGAGCCAACTATGGTCCCTAAGTAAATGGAATTTGAAGGGTTTCCAGAGAGATTAGGAGTGATAATACAGGCATGGGGAGTGATATAAAATTTTCAAGAATGAAACTGATAGGCCACCACCAATATTCTACCTGAATTCTATTTCTCATTTCACTTGGGGGAAACTAGGTCAAACTAATATATGTATTAACATATGTCTAACTTAGGCATACGTTCTAGAGCTGTGGTTCTCAATCTTTTTGAGATAGTAAATTTATTTTAAAAAGGATGAAAACTGCAAACTTCTTCCTCAGAGAAATGAACATAAAGACCTACATGTGGACTTTTGCTTATCATGTATTGTATTGGAAATTAATTTTCTTTGATAGTTAGACTATGCAACAATTTTCACAAGGAAGGGATTTCAATTTAAAAATCAATTTCCAGTTCTGGAAAAAAAAAAAGGAAATCAAAATTGTGAAGCCACATTAAAAATTCACTTGCCTTTTGCTCATATTAACAAGTAGACTGCTGCTGAAATAAATATTAACAAGTATTAACATGTTTGTTGTGAATAAGATCTTTAAATTATGGGTAATAAGACATCTTTGACATGTCAGTGTGCATGTCTGGTTCACACTGACTTCCTAAAAATCAGAACCAGTGCTGAAAACTCTGATTCAGAAAAGAAAATAATGGCCAGTATAATCACAGTTCCCAAGGTTCACTTTGACAGAAGTGACTGGCCTTGTGTCAAGAAATACTATAATTCCCCAAGATCTTTAAAGTTCAGTTCAGGTCAGATAATTCCCTTTGTTTTTAATCAGTGAGGTCATTGGCCTCACCTTGAAAAATCTTTATCTGTTAAGTAACTGAAAGGCATGTCATGGTGTTGTGTGTGTGTGTGTTTTCTTTCTTTTTTTTCAATAAGTGTTGCTTGCCTTCTATGTCTGTCTCTCCACCTGTCTCTCTCTCTCTCTTTTTATAAATGGTGGTTACCTTCTCTGTCTCTTTTTTTTTTTTTTGAGACAAGGTATCACTGTGTTACCCAGGCTGGAGTGCAGTGGTGTGATCACAGCTCACTGCAGCCTCAGCCTCCTGGACTTAAGTCATGCTCCTACTGCAACCTCCTAAGTGTCTGGGAATAGAGGTGCATGCTACCATGACTGGCTAATTTTTCTACTTTTTTGTAGAGACAGGGTCTCACTATGTTGCCCAGGGTGGTCTTGAACTCCCGGGCTCAATCAGTCTACCCACCTCAGCCTCCCAAAGTGCTGGGATTACAAGCATGAGCCACTGCTTCCGGCCCACAGTGGTTTAAATAAATCTTGGTTTATACTTATCACATTGTTGTGGATTGAGCTGTATCCCCCTAAAAGATAGTTTCAAGCCCTAACCTCCATTACCTGTGAATGTAACTTTACTTGAAAATAGGATCTGCTGTAGGCTGAACGTTATGTCCCCAAAAAATTCATATCTTAAATTGTAACTCCTTATGTGATAGTATTTGGACGTAGGCCTATGGGAGGTAATTAGGTTATAAGGGCAGAGCCTTTATGAGTGGGATTAATTGTCTTTATGAAATAGGACTTGGAACGCTCCAAGACTTTCTGCCATATGAGGACACAGTGAGAAGATGGCTGTCTATGAACCAGGAAGCAGACCCTCTCCAGACACCAAATCTGTCAGTGCCTTGATCTTGGACTTTTCAGCCTCCAGTACTATGAGAAATAAATTTATGTTGTTTTTAAGCTACTCAGGCTATGATATTTTTGTTATAGCAACCTGAATGACCTAAGACAGGGCATTTGCAGATATAATCAAGTTAAGGTCATAAAGGATTAGAGTGGGCCCTAATCCAGTGACTGGTGTTCTTATAAGATAGGCAAATTCAGACACAGAGGAGACAGAGAGGAGAATGCATGTGATGATGGAGGCAGAGATTGGAGTAATGCATCCAAAAGGCAAAGAATGCCAATGATTGCCAGCAACCTGAAGCTCAGACAATGGGATGGAACAGACACTTCCCTAGAGCCTTCAGAGAGAGTATGGCCCTGCTGGCACCTTGATCTTGTACTTCTAACCTCCAGACTATGAGAGAATACATTTCTATTGTATTATGCCATCTTGTTTGTGGTACAAGAAGTGGGGTGCTATGTACAAATATCTAAAAATATAGATATGGCTTTGGAATTGAGGAAGTGATTGAGCTGGAAGAGTTCTGAAATTCTTAATAGAAAAAGCCTTGAAGAGATTGTAGAAATAGGAGGATTAAAGGTGATTCTGGTAAGGGCTCAGAAAGAAGTAAAGAGGACAGTAGAGAAAGTTACATTTTAGAGAACACATATATTGCCATGAAGAGAATGCTGCTAGAAATAATGAACATTAAAGATACTTCTGGTGAGATCTCAGATGAAAGGAGGAACATGTATTAGAAACTAGAGAACAAGCAATCCTTGTTAGAAGTGGCAGAAACGTGGCTGAATCATGCTGTGCTATTGGGTGGAAAGTAGAACTTGTAACTAATGAACTTGAGTATTTAGCTGAGGATATTTCCAAGCAATGAGTAGAAGGTGTAGCTTGTCTTTTCCTTCCTTCTTATGGTAAAATATGAGATGAAAGAGATACACTGAGATGGAAACTGTTAAGCAAAAATCATTTGATGATTTGGAAATTTCTCAGCCTATCTCAGATAGCATGCTCTGGAGACAGCACTGGGACAAATGTTTTGGTGAAGCGATTAGGTGTGATTTGTGGATCCAACTGACTATTTCAGCAGACTCCAGGATAGAAATTGGGTTATCCAGGAAGGATCTATAGAGAATCCTTGTGCCTAATCGTATGGATTCTCTTAAAATCTATGGAAAACTAACAAGAATTGTGACAATGCTATCCCCAGAAACACTGCTAATTTTGAAGACGACAGAGACAGGATGAAAAGAAGAAAAGCTGTCCAACTTCTGGTATTCTAAAAGCAGGAAATGAGGTACCCAGAGGATGGGGACACTACCAAGGGCAGAGATGGCAGGGCCACCTCAGCTGAGGGTGGCTCAGGGACCAGTGAGGCCTCTTAAGAGTCCAGAAGCTAGGACCAGTTGGGTCTCTGTAGACCAAGAGGTTGGGGACAGTGAGGAGTCCACTGACCCAGAGGGCATATTGAGTCAGCACAATTTGAGAACTCCACAAATATTGGAAATTAAATAATATAAATAACCCATGATCCAAAGAAGAAATCATAAGATAAATTAGAAAGTTCTTTAAACTGAATAAAAGTGAAGTACAACATAAAATATTTTATGAGATGCTGCAAAAGTAATGGTTAGAGGAAATTTTATAGCTTTAATGTGTCTATATTAGAAAAGAAAAAAAATGATCTAAACCTAAGCTTCCACCTTAAGAAACTTTAAAAATGAGAGCAAATTTAAAAACAGCAACAAAACAGCAGAAGGAAGGAAGTACAGTCATCTTTTGCTTGATGCTAGGGATACATTCTGATAAATGCATCATTAGGTGCTTTCATCTTTGTGTGAACATCATAGAGTATACATACACAAACCTAGATACACAAGCCTACTGTATTAGTCTGTTCTCATGCTGCTAATAAAGACATACCCAAGACTGGGTAATTTATAAAGGATTCGAGGTTTAATTGGCTCACAGTTCAGCATGACTGGGGAGGCTTCAGGAAACTTAACAATCATGGCAGAAGGGGAAGCAAACATGTCCTTCTTCACATGGTGGTAAGAAGGAGAAGTGCCAAGCAAAAGGGGAGAAGCCCCTTATAAAACCATCAAATCTCGTGAGAACTCACTGTCATAAGAACAACATGGAGGTAGCTGCCCCCATGATTCAATTACCTCCCACTGGGTCCCTCCCATGACACATGGGGATTGTGGGACCTAAAATTCAAGATGAGATTTGGGTGGGGACGCAGCCAAATCATATCATTTTGCCCCTGGGCCTTCCCAAATCTCATGTCCTCACATTTCAAAACATGATCATGCCTTTCCAACAGTCCCCCAAAGTCTTAGCTCATTCCAGCATTAACCCAAAAGTCCAAATCCAAAGTCTGAAACAAAGCAAATCCCTTCTGCCTGTGAGCCTGTAAAATCAAAAGCAAGTTACTTACTTCCTGGATATGATGGGGATACAGGCACTGGGTAAATACACCTATTCCAAATGGGAAAAATTGGCCAAAACAAAGTGGGTACAGGCCCTGTGCAAGTCTGAAATCCATCGGGGCAGTCAAATCTTAAAGCTCTGAAATGATCTCCTTTGACTTCATGTCTCACATCCAGGGCACACTGATGCAAGAGGTGGGCTCGCATGGCCTTGGGCAGCTCTGCTTCTATGGCTTTGCAGGGTACAGCACTCCTCCTGGCTGCTTTCACAGGCTGGCATTGAGTGTCTGCAGCTTTTCCAGGTGCATGGTGCAAGCCTTCAGTGGATCTAACATTCTGGGGTCTGGAGGACAGGGGATCTCTTCTCACAGCTCCACTAGGCAGTTCCTCGTTGGAGACTCTGTGTGGGGAGTCCAACCCCACATTTCCCTTCCACACTGCTCTAGCAGAGATTCTCCATGAGGGCTCTGACCCTGCAGCAAACTTTTGCTTCAACACCCAGGCATTTCATACATCCTCTGAAATCTAGGCAGAGGTTCCCAAACCTCACTTCTTAACTTCTGTGTGTCCACAGGCTCAACACCACGTGGAAGCTGCCAAGACTTGGGGTTTGCACTCTCTGAACCCACAGCCCGAGCTGACGTTGGCCCCTTTCAGCCATGGCTGGAGCAGCTAGGACGCAGGGCAACAAGTCCCTAGGCTGCACACGGCAGGGGAGCCCTGGGCCCCACCCACAAAATCATTTTTTCCTACTAGGCCCCAAGGCCTGTGATGGGAGGGGCTGCTGTGAAGGTCTCTGACATGCCCTGGAGACAGAAAACTGACTAAAGAAGAAGTAGAAAATGTGAATAGATGTATAATAAAGAGATTGAGTTAGTAATTAAAAAAAGACACACAAGGAAAAGCCCTATGCTAATTAAGATGATAGGAGAGAATGGGTGCAAGGGCTTTACTGGTGAATTCTACCAAACATTTAAAGAATAATTAATACCAGTTCTTTACAAACTCTCCCCTGCCCCAAAACAAGAGGAAGGAACATCTTCCTCTCATTTCATGAGGCCAATATTACTTTGATATCCAAATCAGTCAAATACATCACAAGAAACATAAACTACAGACCATTATCTCTTATTCTCGACAAAATACTAGTAAACTAAATTTGGTAACATATAAAAAAGGATTTTCTACCACAATCAAGTGGAATTTATCCCAGGGATCCATCTGAGCATCAGTTTAAAAATCAACCAAATCCATATCAACAGAATAAAGGACAAAATATGCAGAAAAAGCATTTGACAAAATCCAACACCTCTTCATAAAAAACAAACTTTGAAGAGAACCAGCATGAGAAGAAAATGGGATATCTGGAAATGGAGAATGTCATAGATCAACAAGTCAGTTATGAATAAAAGAAAGTAAGAAATAGGGTAATAGTGGAGTTTAGGGATGGTTTATTTGCTTGGTTGGTGGCTTGATTATTTTTAAGATAGGAAAGATGTGTAATGTGTAAATGTGTAAAAGATAGCAGGAAGAATCCAGGAGAGAGAGTAGATAACACAGGAAGAGAATGAACTGTTAGGTTAGTGGGAAACTGAGGATGTTCCAATTCATTGGGAAGAAGGAGGTTATATCATCATTTAAGAATGAGGGGTGAGGAGAATAATGCTTGAGAAGATAGCTTGAAATAAACTTTGTGCAAAGGTGAGCTTATTAGAAAAACTTAAGATTGGTAAGCAATACTGAGTGACCTGTAGTGTTCATGCATTCTTAATCATTCTTATGATGCTAACTTTATAGATGAATGGAATAGCCTATAGCTATCTCCATCATAACACTATATGTGGGATCAAAGATGAATAATGTTGGTGAATGAGCTGGCATGAAAACCAGTGTGGATAAGAAGGACAATTCAGTAAGTGATTAATGGATAATTATTCATCTAGAAATAGTTATTATAGATCTCTGCCTCATAACTGTACACAAAGCAAATAGCAAGTATATTAAATATATGGAAGAAAAGCAAACCTTTTGTAAAATTTGTAGAAGAAAATATGTGAAAGTATATTTATGACTTCAGAGTAGGGAAATAAATCTTTAAAAAAGATAATAAAGCTCAATATATGTAAAAAGGAAAGTTCAGTCAGACTACATTAAAATAAAAAACTTATTATTCTTCAAAAGATACTATCTTTTAGGGGAAAATTAAAGTCACAGAACTCAGCTTCCAGTATTGGTAGAGTGAGTAATGTGGATCACCTTTCCCTTAAGGACAACCAGTAAATCCATAAAAAATATGAAAATCAGTTGAAAGGCATTAGAACTGTCAAGGTAGTACAGAATACTAGAACAAGATCCAAGAAATGATCTAAGTCCAGTGAGGTGAACCAAAGCATCTAGTGGGCTTTCACTTTCAGATTATTTGCTTATCTGGAAGAGGCAGCTGAGGGTACTGAATGGCATTTTTGATACCTCACAGGACTAGAGAGAAGAAAGTTGGAATCTGAGACTGAGGGTTGGGACCTTGGTACTTGGAATTATACCGAAAGGCAACTACATTCTAGGAATAAAGGTGAACTTGTAGTAAACCAGCCCTTCCACAGACTGTAGCCCAACTGCAAGTCATCTGGTTGACCCAGAAAAATCTCAGTCCCTAAAACTGGTTTGTGATGACCTACAATTACTGGAGCTCCCAGATATCTGGCAGAGGCAAACAATGATTCTCTCTAGGAGTACCTTCGGCCGGGCACAGTGGCTCACCCCTGTAATCCCAGCACTTTGGGAGGCCGAGGCGGACAGATATCGAGACCATCCTGGCTAACATGGTGAAACCCCGTCTCTACAAAAAAAAAAAAAAAAAAAAAAAAATAGCCAGGAATGGTGGCAGGTGCCTGTAGTCCCAGCTACTCAGGAGGCTGAAGCAGGAGAATGGTGGGAGGCAGACCTTGCAGTGAGCCGAGATCGCGCCACTGCACTCCAGCCTGAGCAACAGAGCGGGACTCCATCTCAAAAAATAAAATAAAGAAGAGGAGTAACTTCAAATTATTTCCACGTCAGTTTTTCATGGAAATTCCTGATAAAAGATAACCAGGCAAATGAGAGAACAACCACCAGCAGAAACAATTGATGGTAGAAGTAGAATCACTGGAGTTTCTTATGTTAGATAATTAGATTTGGCTAAAATACTGTTTGGGACATAAAAGACAAGATTGAGAAGAATTTGACAGAAAACCAGAAGCTATTTTTAGAATGACTTATTAGACTCTAATTCCTGATTTCATTAAGCTACAATTATAAAAACAGTGTGATACTGGCATAAGAATAGACATACAGACCAATGAAATAGAGCACTCAGAAGTAAACCCTCACACATATGGTCAATTGATTTTTAACAAGGGTACTAAGACCATTCAATGGTGGAAATGGTGGCCTTTTCATGAAATGATACTGGGAAAACTGGATACATACAATGGAATGAAGTTGGGTTCTTGCCTTATACCATATACAGAAATTAAAAATGGATTAAAGGTACTCTTATAGTAGCATTATTCAAAATAGCCAAAAGGTCAGAGGCACCCAAGTGTCCATTAACAGATGAATGGATAAATAAAATGTGGTATATACATGCAATGGGATATTATTCAGCCCTAAAAAGAAAGACAAATCTGACATATACTACAACATGGATAAACCTGGAGACATTATGTTAAGTAAAATAAGCCAGTCACAAAAAGGCAAATATTGTATGATCCCACTTATTTGAGGTACTTAAGAGTAATCAGATTTATAGAGACAGAAAGTAGAATGGTGGTTGCCAGGGGCTCGGGAGAGGCAGAAATGGGGAATCACTGTTTAATTGGTATGGAGTTTCAGTTTGGGACGATGAAAAAGTTCTGGAGATGGATGTTTGTGAAGCTTGTACAACATTGTGAATGCACTTAATGCCACTGAAGTTGATATGGTTTGGCTCTGTGTCTCCACCCAGATCTCATCTTGAATTGTACTCCCATAATTCCCATGTGTTGTGGGAGGGAACCGGTGAGAGATAATTAAATCATGGGGGTAGTTTCCCCCATACTGTTCTGGTGGAAGTGAATAAGTCTCATGAGATCTGATGGTTTGATAAGGGGAAACACATTTTGCTTGGCTGTCATTCTCCCTCTTGCTGTTGTCATGTGAGACATGCCTTTCACCTTCCACCATGTTTGTGAGACCTCCCCAGCTACATGGAACTGTAAGTCCAGTTAAATCTGTTTCTTTTGTAAATTGCCAAGTCTCGGGTATATCTTTATCAGCAGCGTGAAAATGGACGAATACAGAAGTGTACACTTAAAAATGGTTAAAATGGTGAATTTAATGGCATGTGTGTTTTACCATAAAAATCTTTCTAAAATGGGCAGGGCGTGGTGACTCACGCCTGTAATCCCAGCACTTTGGGAGGCTGAGGCAGGTGGATCATTTGAGGTCAAGAGTTCAAGACCAGCATGGCTACCATGGTGAAAGCCCATCTCTACTAAAAATATAAACAATCATTCAGGTGGTAGTGGCCTGCGCCTGTAATCCCAGTGAGACTGAGACTGGAGAATTGCTTGAGCCTGGGAGGCAGAGGTTGCAGTGAGCTGAGATCACGCCATTCCACTCCAGTCTAGGCAAGAGAGTGAGACCCTATCTCAAAAAATAAATAAAATAAAACAAAATAATGGATATAAACTTGAACCAAAAAGAAATTCTGAATTAAAAAATTCAATTACAGAAATTGAGAACTCAAGGGATATGTTTAAAAGTACATTATCACTGAAGAAAGAATTAGTGATCTGGAAAATAGGTGGTAAAATATGCAAATGAGAAACAAAAATGAAAAAGAGCAGATAAGAGATACAGAGGATATGGTGTGTAAGTCTAACAGGTACCGAAGCCCCACAGCAAAGAAGGGCAGACAAGGTATCTGTTCCCTTGTTCCCCTATTCCTGCCTTCTTTTTATTAAGATATTTTAAAATTCAATTTATCTATTATTGCAAAGATAGATAGTACAGAGACATCCCATATACCTTCACACTTATTTCTCTTTATTAACATCTTTCATTGATATATTTGTCAAAATTAGTTGACCAAAATTGATACTTCATTATCTAAAGTCCATGCATTATTCAGATGTTAATACGTTTTTTAAAAGAAAATAAATAAATGATAGAGAAATGTTTATTATTGATGAAGTCACTAATTTTCCTAGGTATATATCACTCTCCCCTCTCCACCCCACAGTGTTAGCAAATATTGGTATTCATCTGTTCATTAAAAATGGGGAAATTGAGTATTTACATTAAAAAGTGTGTTGCTAGATCCTTTTAGGGAATGAACAAATTGAGTATGTTCTGTATATAAACCTTATGGGCTTTTTACATAGAAGACAATTTTACAGTCTTTTTTTTGGGGGGGGCCACTCATTATTTTATCTGCTTCATTAGAAACTGCTAATGTTTACTTTGTTCATTTCACTCATTGGGTTCTTTTTAACCAGTATAGGCTAGCTTCACTGTCCAGTATGGAACCACTAATCCCATGTGGCAATTTAAATGTAAATTAATTAAAATCCAATGAAATGAAAATTTTACTTCCTCAGTTCCTATCAGCCATATATCAAGTGAGCAAGTATATGTAAACCTACTCCCAGAGGTTGAGAGAGCTGAGCTGACAAATGCAGTTTCTCAGAAGGAAACATTTGGTAGGGACAAAGGGACTTAAGATGGTGGATCCCCATACCTGCCCTGCGGGAATTATTCTTTCTATAGCAAGCTTTTTTTTTTTTGGTAAAACATGTGCAGCTGGTCATGTCTGAGACCCTCTTGCAAAACTCTGACCAGTGGGAAAATTAGATCAGGATCTTTACGAGGGGGTTTCTATGCTACAGATATTGTTTCTTTATGAGGGGTTATCTATGTTATAGGCATTGTTTCTTGACCTTGCTGGGGGAATGCCTTGGTATGCAAGAGTCAAACACTGGTTATTATGATGTTTCACTTCAAGATGGCATTACTCTTGTCATGCAACAGGCTGCTTTCCTACACATAGCCATGTATGGCTAATGGCTTCCATATTGGATGGTAGATACAGAACATAACTTGAAGTCGTCTCTTCCAGTCATTGGCCGTCATAACATTCTTCAAAATCTGGCTCAACTGTACCACCTTTGTGGTCTGAATCATCTGACACAAACATCTTCAACTTCTCCTTTCTCTCTTGCAGTATTTCTGTCCTCACTCACCCTCCACTTTCCTCCTATTCAGGAACAAATCACTTCCTTCTTTTCTGAAACAAACAACTTCACCAGCCTATCTGGTCTCATTCCCTCCCCATCAGCGGTATCTCTTTTCTTCCATCTTCAATTTCTAGTGCCTACTAAACTTTACCTTTTCTTTTCTAGAAATTAGCTCTCCACCCTTGAAAAAAAGAATACTTTAAATTCGGTTGCTTAGTTCAACCAATATCCCTTTTCCTTTCTTGCAGTATCACAATTCTCAAAAGAGATTATTGTCTATTTTCAGTCTTACCAACTCTTCTGAACCACTGGAAAGGAGAGTCCACAGGTAACATCTCTCTCTCTTGCCCTCCTCTGTCATTCCCCCTAATTCCACCATCAGCTTAGTTATCACCCTCTTTTGGCTCCCTGCAGCATCTGCTAGTCACCTGTTCCCTCTCCTGAAACACTGCTGCTTTTATGATGTTTGAACCATCTGGGCGCTCTGTAAGTAGCTCCTCTTTTCGAACTCCTTTTCCTCCCCCATTCCAAAACGTTACTATTTCACAATCCCGTTTATTTTCCAAAAGACCTCCCTTGGAGGCGATGTTATGCCTTGCCCTATTTTCAATCATATTTTCACAGATTATTACATTTTGTTCAATTCATGTGTCAACTGTATTCTGTTTTTTTTTGTTTGTTTTGAGACGGAGTCTCGCTGTGTCACCCAGGCTGGGGTGCAGTGGCCGGATCTCGGCTCACTGCAAGCTCCGCCTCCCAGGTTTATGCCATTCTCCTGCCTCAGCCTCCCGAGTAGCTGGGACTACAGGCGCCCGCCACCTCGCCCGGCTAGTTTTTTGTATTTTTTAGTAGAGACGGGGTTTCACTGTGTTAGCCAGGATGGTCTCGATCTTCTGACCTCGTGATCCGCCCGTCTCGGCCTCCCAAAGTGCTGGGAGTCACCTGTATTCTTTCATCTCTTTTGCCCTTTAATCCACTCTATACAGTACAGACACCGCCCTGAACACCGTTCTAGTCATGTTATATGTGAATAGCCTGCACTGATGATTCAATGCATTGCTAACACGTGAGCCTGGTATTTGACACTCTCCACAACCTAACTCACTCTAACCAGCCCCTTGGCCTAGTTTCTGGCCAGCCAAGATGTTGGGCCAATTCCGAGCTTGCCCTGAACCCCGCCCCGCTGTGCCTCGGCTCCTGCCGCTTCCTACGCGGGAAACCCGTGGCGCTGCTCCTCCTGTGTCAGCATCCAGCACGCGGCCATGCGCAGCTCGAGGGCAGAGTCCACAACTAAATTCCTACGAGCTTCTCCTGCCCCGCACTCCACTCGGACCCCTCCGCAGCACCTGGCGTCCTCGGCATTCCTGGGCAGGACCCGTCCCCGCCCCAGCCCTCCCGCAGCTCCTAGGACTGTCGTCTTCGCAGTCAGCACGTCTGCGGTGAGCGTGGTCAGCTCCTCTTCCTCTCAGAATGTAGAGATCATGGGTTCTCGGTGTTTATTTTTTCGATGGTATTTTCTCTATGGTATACCAGCCTGCGACAGAACGAGGAAAAATATGTTTGGATATATACGTATATTTTTATATATTTAAAAAATATATCGAATATATAATTATATTTAATAAGTATCTTATGCTCCCCACCCTTTCAGCAGCGCGTCGACCGTTTGGATTCTGCGATGCCCCCGCCAGGTCTGAGCCGGACCCGCGCCCCTACTCGCGAGACCCGATCCGCGCCCGCCACAGAGCTGCGGTCCTCCGGGCTCCTAGAGGGGCGTCCCTCTCCCCTACTTCCGGCGCGCGTGCGGCAGGACGTTGCTCTCCCTCCGGGGGGTGGGTGCCTCCCGCCTCCCGCCTCCGGTAGAGCGAAGGGTGAGTGGGGTGGTTTAGCAGGCCGGTCCTGGCTGCTTCCCAAAACCGCCCCTATCCCGCATCAGGTCTCCGCGCCGCCTATCTTCGACCCCTCGGCCACAGGCCGGGCCTCGGCTGTGTCTGGGGTCCTGCCCGCCGCTCCGTAGGTCAATCCCGCCATCCGTTTTCACTTGCCCGCTCAGCCACCCGCCTCTTCGGTCAGCTGACGCCTCAGGCGCTTACCCAGCGTGTCCTGTGTCGGGTTGCAGGCTCAGGAGTCCGACACGCGCCAGTGGGTTCCTTCCTGCCACTTCTCACGCAGCGCTTTTGAGACGGGCCTCGACCTGCCTCTTGACTCCCCGAGACTGGGCTAGATCTTTTCTCAGTCACTCTCGGAACACCTTCTGCCTTCCCCTTTGTAATTTTTGTCACAATTAAATTAGGTAATGCTTTCTGTTTAACGTCTGCCTCTCTCTACTGTTTTTACGTTCTGTAATGGCAAAGACGCTGTCTTGTTCTAACTCTTTGGTCAGCACCTGGCACAAATACCTGCACAAATAGGCACTCAAATATCAAATGTGAAAAAAACAAAGGCCCTCTTCTGAAGGGCTCTTTGATTTGGTGGGGAGTCCAGATATGAAAAGGCATTTTAGCAGAGTAGGCGTCTAAGTAAGGACTCTGGAGTCAGATGGTTTTTAAACAGTCCAGACTACATCACTTATAAGCTACATGACCTGGAACAAATTACATAACTTCTCTCGTCTTCAATTGAACGGTTGAACTTACACCATAGAGTGCTCTGAAGATGAAATAAGACACTTAAAGCTGGTAGACAGGGCCTGACTCTGTAATGAAGCCTGAGCGTTTTCTATTACAATTAAGCAAACAGATACATTATAGTATCTGTTACATTATAATGCAGATTATTATAATAACAGTGATGCTGCTACAGTCAGAATTGTCCAAAAGTACCCTGGAGTTTCCATCTGGGTTGCTTGGGCTAGCATTGGGGACTGACTTTCTCCCAAAGGGAAGGGCTGTACCTAAGCTCACGTTGGCTAGAAGGTTTTTGTTTTTACTTTTAAAAAAACTGGTCAGAAGAATGTGATCAGATTTACAATCTGTAAAGATCACTGTGGTTACAATGTAGATAACAGACTGATGGGGACTGAGTGAATGTGGGGAGCCAGTTGATGAGTTCTTGTGCAGTGTGACAGGATAGTTGCTGGGATGAAGATGGTTGCAAGATGGGGAAGAGCAGATTCTTGAAGAGAAAGTAAAATCAACAGGATTTAAAGGAAGGAAGGAGGTGGGGGAAAGGGCCATGTTAGGAATGCTGCCACATTTCTGGCTATGCAGCCAAATGGATGTTCCTGCTTCTTGAGAGGGACCCCTGGCAGAGGAGTAGGTTTAGGGTGGGAAGAATCACGAGTTGGTTATGCATTTGCTGAGTTTGAGGTCCTTTTGAGAAATGCAAGAGTAGTTATGGTGGGAGTGAAGAACCGTGGGTAATAGGTCAGGAGTTCAGATAGGACGTCTAGACTGGATGGTAACCGAAGGTTAGAATGAGGTGGCCTAGGAGGAAAGTAGAGAGTGACAATAGAGGACTTAGGGCTCATTGATGGACTGATGTAGTGGAGGCTGGACCTGTGAAGGAGATGGGGAAGGAGCAGAGGTCAAGTCTTTATGACCAAAATCTCCCTTAGCCACATACCCATGGAGGACTAGTTGGTGAGGCATAATATTTACAGTAAAATTGAATAATATATATTGAATTTAAAAGGCAAGGTACATAACATAGACTAATGGTCACTAACTGAAGAACATACATTAATGTGATGTAGCTCTTGAGAAATGCTATGTACACATCCATGCACAGATCTGACAATGCATTGGTTGTCACAAAATTTCATTAAAAACTTTTATTTTCCTATTACCCTGCTCAGTGTAAGATGAAATTTTTGAAATTCTATTGTCACATAATAAGAACTAAAAAAATGTGTGTAGTATTTTTTCTTTTTTTAAATAAGGATGGGGTCTCACTCTGTCACTTAGGCTGGAGTTCAGTAAAGCGATCATGCTCACTGTAGCCTTGACCTCCCAGTCTCAAGCAGTCTTCCCAACTCAGCCTCCTGAGTAGCTGGGACCACAGGTGAATGCCACTACACCTGGCTAATTTTTAAATGTTTTGGGGGGATGGGATCTTACCATGCTGCCCAGGCTGGTCTCAAACTTCTGGACTCAAGTGATTCTTCTGCCTTTGGCCTCCCAAAATGCTGGGATTACAGGCATGAGCCACTGCGCTTGGTCTCTAGTATTTTACACTAAAAAATTAAGAGGAGAAATATCCCCAGGTTTCTTGTGTTTAGATGTGTATGAAAAATCTATTAATATCTAGCAAAGCACAGCTTAGGAGATGCTGCTTTGTAGGCATCTCAGACCTAACTTTCTTAATGAATAGCTCAGCAAATAGCACCATCATCCTTTAGTCACAAGGGCCAGCCACAAACTTGAGTCCTTGACCCCTCTCTCTTTCAAACCCTTATACAGTGTGTCAAGTCCTGTCAAATCTCCCATCTTTTTGTCTTTTTCCTCCCATGGCTCAGTCTCTCACTGTCTGTCTCCTGAATGGTTGCAACAAACACCTTCCCATGTCTTCTCCACACCACACTCTGGGTGAGCACACAGACCTTCCAGCCATCACTGTGGCCATGCGGATCAAATGCAAACTCTGTAGTACAACCTCTCAGACCTCCTCTCTCACCATTCATTAACTATACCCCAGGGTCTGGCACAGCACCCTGACCCATGGAGATTCTGACTCAGGAAGTCTGCTTTGGGGTTCCTGATTCATGGTTGATTTTGAGCCATAGTCAGAAGTGACAACCATTAGTCTGGTCTCCCCAGACTACCTTCAGTTTCCTCAGTGGGCCACATTCTCTCATACCTGTTTTCTCTTTGCCTGAGTGACTTTCCTCTCCATCTCACTCAGCTCACTCAGACTCTGGGAGATGTCTCCTCCAGGCAGCTCTTTCTAGCTCTTCCCATCCCTCTCTCCTTGGTCTTGGTCAGTCATCTTTCCCTTTTGCTACCTTGCCTACTTCGCTCCGTCCTTGGATTTATCACTGTGTTTACCTATTGTTTTACCATAATAAACTAAGAGTCCTTTGGTACAGATCTTTTAATTCTGAGACTGCTCTTTAGTACACTATCTAGCACACAGTAAATGCTGAAGTATTTGTTGAAATAATACATTTTTCTTTGTACTGTTTCAGAACCTTGTGACTTAAAAGTCAAGAATAATTTTTCCTTATTTCTACATTCACCTTGCCCATTCTCCATGATCCCTTCCTAACATTTTTGCCATCATTTCTAATTTAGTATCAACCAAGATTGTCCTGGGCATCAACCCATTCTGTAATAAATAGAAGTAAAAAGAGCAAGTACTGTAGAGTTGAGCAACCTGGGTTCATGTCTTGACTTTGCTATTTACCAGTTTGTAGTCTTAGACAAAACTTGGCTTTTAAGAACCTTGGTTTCCTCATTTGTAAAACTGAGGTGATAATACCTCGTGGTGTTATTGTCAAGCTCCAGTAAAATAGTATTTGTAAAGTGCTTGGCCCATAGTAGGTGTTTATTAAGTGTGAGTTCCCTTCTTTTGGGATGCCCCATAGCATAATAGAAAGAGCTAAAAACTTTGGTTGCAGAGCCCGCTTCTGCTGCTCACTGGCTGGCTATCTTTGGTCAACTTATGACTCAGTATCCTCGTTAGGAAAATGGGCATAATTTTGATTGTCCTTACAGAGTTGTTAGGAAAAGCATATAACATTTATGTTAAGTATTCAGCTAGTGCTTAATAAAATGGTCGTTATTTCTGAGATGTAACCATATACTGTAGTGTTTTTCTTGCTTTCTATAATCTACAAGCACTATTTTATTATCCCTAATGTTGTTCCTAATAGTATTAGTAAAGGCCAAATTGATTTTGGCCATACTAACATTTTTCTTTCACATCCTGAAAAAATCCTGAGTCGTCTCTAAATGTATCATTTATGTGGAAGTGCCCTGTTAATCAGTTTTCTTTACAGCACTATGCTCCCTGGCAACTGGGCTTCAAAAACCTGTGTTTATATTCCAAGTACCTATTTTCCCTGTGTAATGTGACCATTGTCTACCCTCAGGAGCATCCTGAGGAGTTGGAATTCAGAAGGAATCTCTCAGACGCAAATCTCCATCTCCTCCCTGCCTCACCTGGGCAGCCTTTTCAGACTATCTCTGCCCAGAATGTCAGGAGAGGCCACAGTCTTGGCCTACCATGCTCCAGAAGAACAGGAAGGACTTCTAATTGTCAAAGTTGAAGAAGAAAATTATGTTTTGGGCCAGGACTTTGGCCTTGAGGGAAACCCCTGGAGCCAAGAGGTATTCAAGCAGAAGTTCAGGCAGTTTAGTTACTCTGACTCCACTGGCCCTCGAGAGGCTCTGAGCCAGCTGCGAGAGCTTTGCTGTCAGTGGTTGAGGCCGGAGGTGCACTCCAAGGAGCAGATCCTGGAGCTGCTGGTGTTGGAGCAGTTCCTGGCCATCCTTCCTGAGGAGCTGCAAGCTTGGGTGCGAGAGCATCGGCCAGAGAATGGAGAGGAAGCTGTAATCATGCTGGAGGAGCTGGAAAAAGAACTGGAGGAGCCAAGGCAACAGGTAAGAAGTAGACATTTTTGTTTGTTTGTTTGATCTATTGTAAGTTAATGGGGAAGCCATAATTATGACTGGGGCATTGACTCGGCTCTCAGAGAATTATACAGTTTCTTTTGGGTTATTAATTATTCACTCATTGGGTTCAAGTCACTAGGGCTCTTAAGTCCTGTTTTTTTCTCTCTAATCATTTGAATGCGTTTTTGATTCTTCCTGTCCTGCACTGTTGATCTAGGAGTTTTCTGTTTGTGTATGCTCAGAATGATAGTGCTGGTACTTGATTACTCCTAGGACACAACTCATGACCAAGGAATGTTCTGGCAGGAAATGACATCCACAGGAGCAGTGAAGTCTCTGAATAGCCCGGTGCAGCCCTTAGAGAACCAGTGCAAGAATGAGACTCAGGAGTCCCAGGCTTTCCAGGAGAGAGGTGAGAAGCCCCAGTCCATTTGGGGTTGATGATGGAGGTGAGAGCTATCATCTGTGGCACGGTTCATTTTCTTAATGACAGCCACTTATGGCTATCACTAAGTGTTGTGGAAAGCCTTCTTTGCCTAGAAATATTCTTCCTTAGGCTCTGCCTAGAATCTGAAATTCCAGTATCATTTATAACTTTGGGTTAAGAATTAAAGTCTTTAGTAAAATTCTCTAATACCCAAAATTATTTTTTTTCTTTTTCTTTTTTTTTTTTTTTTAAGATGGGGTCTCACTCTATCACCCAGGCTGGAGTGCAATGGTGCAACCACAGCTCATGCAGCAGCCTTGAACCCCTGGGTTCAAGTGATCCTCCTGCCTCAGCCTCCAGTGTAGCTAGGACTACAGTTGTACACCACCATGCCTGACTAAATATCCATAATATTCAAAGCTCAGTATTCTGTTATTTAATTTTGGTTTCATTGGCAAGACAGTCCCTAAGATGGAGATGAATACTGTATCAGTAATAGAAACCACATAATTACTTGAACAGGGAAAGTTTAATATTAAGAATTGTTAACTACTAAGTGTTATAACAAAAAGTCAAACTCAAAAGAATACAGGAATAACAGATACAGAGTGTCTGTAGGGCTGAGGCAGAACATCCAAGGTAAGAACAAATCTGCAGGTGGGTGCCACAACTTCCCCCTTCCTGCCAGGTCTGAGATCCAGGCTGGAGAGGGCACAGCCACAGCCCACTGAATGGAGATGCTACTGCAGTGCTGAGCTAGCAGAACTCACTGAGGAGCCACACTCTGCAGTGGTAGAAGCTCCCCATGGGGAGCTGACCTGGTACAGAACTTGCTGGGAAGCTACCCATAGGGGTGGGGCCTTTGGAACTCACTGGGGTGTGCACTGCTGGGTGTCCCATGTGCTACAGAAACAAACACAAAGAACATGCCAGAACCAGGAAGAAAAGCCCTTTCTTCCAGTTCCTCTGCAACCCCCTCTATTGATAAAGCTCACATCATGCCAGCTGGCAAATATTCCAGCATCACAGACAGGGCAATGAAGGGTAGATTTGAAACTGAGGCAATAAATTGATAGCTGTCACAGATGCCAGGGATTAGAACTGAAAGGACTTTGATTATGTTATTGGCAAAATCATCCTTATGGGCAACAGATATATCAGGCATACCAGCTTGTTCTCATTAATCTTTTGTTATATCTGACTACCCTTCTGATTTCGTCTTCACCAAGCAATCTTATTAATCCCATGAAGCTTAGCTGTAATAAGAAAATGCATTTGTTCAGTCTGTTCCATGTGATGGTTACATTACTCATTAATTCTCATTCTGTTTTTATTACTGAGTTTCACAGGCTTAGTTAATAAGAGTCTACCCCAAGAGATAAATCTATTTTTTGTATGATGATATAATTAGGTATATGAGGACATAAGCCCAAGGGCCAGACACTGGACCTCAGCAGTTCACCAAAGGAATCCATACCATCCATCCATTGAATTCTTCTGGGAAACTCCCTCCCAACCTTCCCCAGGCATCTATCCTGATACTACCGTTAGCCAAGCAGGCCCTCTTAAGTATCTTCTGCACCAAGCAGGTGCTACATTAAAACGGGTTTTGAAAATTCATCTCAAGGAAATCAAGCTGTCTCTGTTTGCAGATGACATGATCCTATGTCTAGAAAACCCTATCATCTCAGCCCCAAAGCTTCTTAAACCAAGAAGCAATTGCAGCAAAGTCTCAGCATACAAAATTAATGTGCAAAAATCACAAGCATTCTTATATACAGATATTCCTATATCTCTATGTCTGTACTGCACACCTGTACAACAGTAGACAACCAGAGAGCCAAATCATGATTAACTCCCATTCACAATTGCTACAAAGAGAATAAAATACCTAGGAATACAACTAACAAGGGAAGTGAAGGGCCTCTTCAAGAAGAACTACAGACTGCTGCTCAAAGAAATCAGAGAAGACACAAATGGAGAAACATTCCATGCTCATGGATAGGAAGAATCAATATCATGAAAATGGCCATACTGCCCAAAGTTATTTATAGATTCAGTGCTATTCCCATTAAACTACCATTGACATTCTTCACAGAATTAGAAAAAAAAAAAACTTTAAAATTCATATGGAACAAAAAAAAAAAAAGAGCCCTTATAGCCAAGACAATCCTAAGCAAAAAGAACAAAACTGGAGGCATCATGCCACCTGCCTTCAATCTGTACTACAAGGCTACTATAACCCAAACAGCATGGTACTGGTACAAAAACAGACACATAGACCAATGGAACAGAATAGAGGTCTGAGAAATAAGACAGCACATCTACAACCATTTGATATTTGACAAACCTGAGAAAAACAAGCAATGGGGAAAGGATTACCTATTTGGTAAATGGTGCTGGGAAAACTGGCTAGCCATATGCAGAAAATTGAAACTGGATCCCTCCTTTACACCTTATAGAAAAATTAACATGGACTAAAGACTTAAACGTAAAACCCAAAACTATAAAATCCCTAGAAAAAAATCTAGGCTATACCATTCAGGACATAGACATGGGCAAAGATTTCACGATGAAAATGTCAAAAGCAATTACAACAGAAGCAAAAATTGACAAATGGGATGTAATTATACTTAAGACCTTCTGCACAGCAAAAGAAACTATTATCAAAGTGAAGAGACAACCTATGAATGGGAGAAAATTTTTGCAATCTGTCCATCTGACAAAGGTCTAATATCCAGGATCTATAAGAAACTTAAACAAATTTACAAGAAAAAAACCCATTAAAAAGTGGGCAAAGGACATGAACAGAGACCTCAAAAGAAGACATTTATACACCAAAAAATATAAAAAATAGCTCAACATCACTGATCATTAGAGAAATGCAAATCAAGACCACAATGAGAAACAATCTCACAGCAGTCAGAATGGCGATTATTAAAAAGTCAAGAAACAACAGATGCTGGCAATGCTGTGGAGAAGTAGGAAAACTTTTACAGTGTTGGTGGGAATATAAATTAGTTCAACCATTGTGGAAGACAATGTGGCAATTCCTCAAAGACCTAGAACCAGACATACCATTTGACCCAGCAATCCCATTACTGGGTATATACTCAAAGGAATATAAATTATCCTATTATAAAGATACATGCATACATATGTTCATTGCAGCACTACTCACAATAGCAAAGACATGGAATCAACTCAAATGCCCACCAGTGATAGACTGGATAAAGAAAATGTGGTATGTATACACCATTGAATACTGTGCAGCCATAAACAGGAATGAGATCATGTCCTTTGCAGGGACATAGATGGAGCCTGAAGCCATTATCCTCAGCAAACTGACACAGGAACAGAAAACCAAACACCACATGTTGTCACTTATAAGTGGGAGCTGAACAATGAGAACACATGGAAACAGGGAGGGGAACAACACACACTGGGGCCTGGGGGGTGGGAGAGAAAGCATCAGGATAAATATCTAATGCATGTGGGGCTTAATACCTAGGTGATGGGTTGATAGGTGCAGCAAACCACCATGGCACATGTTTACCTATGTAACAAACCTGCACATCCTGCACATGTATCCCGGAACTTAAATTTTTAAAAAAGAAAATTCATCTCATCAAGTCCCCTGCCTTAAATCAGGTAAATGTCTAAATCATTTAGGTAGATTATTTTTACCTTCTTTTTTTAAGATCTTAAGGAACAGAGACTGTGGTAAGTGCTTCTTGGGCTTTTTCATATTGGTATTTGTTATGGGATGAGTTGTGTCTCTCCAAAATTCATATGTTGAAGCTTTAACCCCCAACCAGAACGTTAGAGTATGACTGCATTTTTTTAGAGATAGGGCCTTTATAAAGGTTAAAATGGAGTCATCAGGGTTGGCCTTAATCCAAAATAATTGATGTCCTTAAAAGAAGAGGAGATTAGGACACAACACAGACCAAGGGATGATCTTGTGAGGACCTAGCAAGAAAGTGGCCATCTGTGGCCAGGTGTGGTGGCTTATGCCTGTAATCCCAGCACTTCAGGAGGTTGAGGCAGGCAGATTACTTGAGGTCAGGAGTTTGAGACCACTGTGAAACCCTGTCTTTATTAAAAACACAAAAATTAGCTGGTTATGGTGGTGCATGCCTATAGTCCCAGCTACTTGGGAGGCTGAGACAGGAGGATCACCTGAGCCTGGAAGGTGGAGGTTGCAGTGAGCTGAGATTGCACCACTGCACTCCAACCTGGGTGACAGAGTGAGACTGTCTCAACAACAACAAAAAAGAAGAAGGTGGTCATCATCTGCAAGCCAAGGAGAGAGAAGAAACCAAACCTGCTGACACATTGATCTTGGACTTCTAGCCTCTAGAATTGTGAAAAAAGAGATTTCTATTGTTTACCACCCATTCTGTGATATTTTGTTATGGAAGCCCTAGCAAACATAATATATTGAAGTTCTTATGTCCATATGAAATACCCCCAGCTTTAATTTATTCATAATCCACTTTCTTTAGTTTACAGAGTCCTCATAAAACACAATCTGCACTTGAATGCAGTGAGCACACTGCACTTTGACCTTTTTTATTTTTTTGAGACGGAGTCTCGCTCTGTCGTCCAGGCTAGGGTGCAGTGGCGCAATCTTGGCTCACTGCAACCTCCACCTCCTGGGTTCAGGCGATTCTCTGGCCTCAGCCTCCCTAGTAACTGGAACTGCAGGTGCCTGCCACCATGCATGGCTAATTTTTGTATTTTTAGTAGAGACGGGGTTTTGCCATATTGGTCAGACTGTTCTCGAACTCCTGACCTTGTTATCCACCCGCCTTGGCCTCCCAAAGTGCTGGAATTACAGGCATGAGCCACTGTGCGCAGCCCCCTGACCTTGTTTTAACTAAGCCTCTCACTCCCTCTGATCCCATCTGTGTTTTGTCTGTCTGGATATCTTGCCATTTTTCTCTGTACATGCTTCAGTTTCTCCACATTCATCTGAAGTTTTGGGATCAAGACAAAATAAAATACTCTAATGAGGATCTGATTGATTTAAAATATATTCACCCTCCAACAGTTATCTGTTACCTTTTTTAACTTTTTATTTGCTTATTACTTCATAGTGGTAGTATGTTGTTGATTCAGTCACCTTATCAGTAATAGTGATTCTATCTTTCCGATGTCCTTGGACTTAGCGAAATTTACTCATTCTCCATTTATGCATGGTCCCATGGCCATGAATGCCCTTGACTGGGTTCCTGTTAAGTCTACTTATGCTAGTCTCTTTTCAGTCTTGAAAGTCTTAGCCCTGCCTCTGAAGAATTAATGTGGATCCTTTTACAGCTTTCACCTAGGTCATGAGGGTTAAATTGCTGGAGGGTCCCACTGTGATATGATTGTAAGAGTCACCATGCCATTTTTACAACCTTGAGTTATAAGTGTCTTGTAAGTGCTTCACTAGCCTCATAGTATGCCTTGCCAGAAGTAGAGCCTGAGATGGAGATTTGGGTGCAGGTGATTTATTGAGGATGTGTTCTTCAGGAAAAATCTGTAACAGAGGGAGAAAAGCAGGATTAGGAAGGGAAAAGAGCAAGCAATGATGTGGTGTCAGTTACAATCTAGCTTTGGTCTAATTCTTGGAGCATTTCATGGGCCACTGAAGCATAATTGCACTGCAGAGTTGTCTCTTCTTGAGGCAGAGATGGGGAAATGAGGGTGGAAGTTACTTCCTGGGCCAAGTGGCTCTCATCAGCCAGGGTAATTCTCCACAGAAGGAGGCACCTCTGTATAGTTAGGAACTGTCTTAATCAGTTAGGACTGCTATAACAAAATACTATCAACTGAGTGGCTTGTAAACAACATGGATTTATTTCTCACAGTTCTGGAGGCTGAGAAGTTCAAGATGCTAGCAGATTTGGTATTTGGTGAGGTCCCACTTTCTCATGGATGGCACCTTTTCACTGTGTCCTCATGTGGTGGAAGGGGCAAATGAGCACCCTAGGGCCTATTTTATAAGGTCACTAAGCTCTCATGACCTAGTCACCTTCCAAATGGCCGCACTTCCTAATACCATCACCTTGGGGGTTAGGACTTCAACATATGAATTTTGGGGAGACACATTCACATCATTGGAGGAGCCAACATTCACAGTGGCTGAGGGAAGGAGACATCATATTGGTAAAGGGGAACTGGGTGGGCAGTGGAGCATCACTGACATAGCATTCAGGCTAAAAGCATACTCGTCAATATGCAACTGAAGGCCACATCCCTAGTTAAAAGGATTTTAAACTAAACAGGATGGAATTGCTCACTGAACTGCTGAGCTGGCAGAACTCACTGAGGAGCCACCCCAGAGAACAAGTAGGAAAAACAGGAGGTGTGTTAAACAGAAAAGCTAGCTGGGTGTAGTGGCTCGTGCCTGTAGTCCCAGCAATTTGGGAGGCTGAGGCCGGAGGATTGCTTGAGCCCAGGAGTTCAAGACCAGTCTGGGCAACATGGCAAGACCCTGTGTCTACAAAAAAAATTTAAAAATTTACTGGATGCAATGATGCGCACCTGTACTCTTAGTTACTGGGGAGACTGAGGTGGGAGGACCCCTTGAGTCCAGGATTTCAAGGCTGCAGTGACTGATAATTGTACCATTGAACTCCAGCCTGAGTGACAGAGCAAGACTCGGTTTCAAAAACAAACAAACAAACAACAAAAACAGAATAGCTCTTCTAACAGAGATACCTATGCCTTATTTCTCCTCCAAACAGCCTCCTGTAAATCTGTACCCCACCCTCCAGCCTCCAGACTTGGACCTGATTACGAATTAGTTTTCATTCTTGGGTGATATTAATTGGGTTATCTCTATGCAAGTATTTCTAAATAATTAAGTGACCTTTTCTTATTGTAATCTTTTTTTTGTTTTGTTTTCTTTTTAAGGCAGTCTTGTTCTGTCGTGCAGTGGTGTGATCTTGGTTCACTGCAACCTCCACGTCCCTGGTTCAAGTGATTTTCGTGCCTCAGCCTCCCAAGTAGCTGGGTTACAGGCGTGCACCACCATGCCTGGCTAATGTTTTATATTTTTAGTAGAGACGGGGTTTTGCCATGTTGGCCAGGTTGGTTTTGAACTCCCCTGGCCTTAAGTGATCTGCCTGCCTCAGCCTCCAAAAGTACTGGGATTACAGGTGTGAGCCACCGTGCCCAGCCTCTACTTGTAGTCTCTATTTATCTTTTCTAAGAATTACTCTAGTTAGTTATTTATTCCAATTTTTAAAATATAATAATAAATGTATAGTTGAACAAATAAAAATCTTGATGTCTTCCTGATGTATACATCTGAGGGCAAAGTTTTTCTCTGGTCTCATAATTTGACTTCATGTAGTTATAGAATTTGAAGATATATTTAAATACCATAAGTTACATTGCTTTTCTAATTTTCATTGCCCTTAATTTTGTCCCTACACAATTATATTGCCACTTTATACCCTATAATTGATACTCTTAATAATTTGACCTAGTTATTACTTTCAGAAAATTTCTCATTAGGTTGTCTGGTGTCTGACTTTAACCTATTTGGTACTTTAAATTTTTATGCTTCTATTGTATGCAAGTATATTTTTGATAAATGTTTTCCTTTTAAATAAATGAAACCGTGAATAATTTAAATTTCTATCTAAAATCCAAGGACAGTATGAATTTTAGAGGTGATGTTGTCTGTGTTTAATTTCTGGTAAGGAATGGGGAAATGGGAAGCCAGACAGCCCTCTGCTTTGATAGGTATCAACTGTGGTGCTTTATTGTTGTGTTTGAAGGGTGAACACAATATCAGAAATAGGTATTCATTTTTATATAAAAGCATAATGCTTTTCCAAAGCTAAATTTAAATGATTTTTAAGTAATATTTTGTTTCAGTGCAACTATAACCCTGCATCCTTCCAATAGGGAAGGCAGATAGCATAAAGATTGCAAGCTTTGATGTTGAAAATGTTTATTTGAATCCAAACTCTTAACAATTATTAATTCTATGGCCTCACTTAACTTCTCTGAGCCTCAGTTTCCTGATCTGTAAAATGCATATACATTTAGAGGACTTTTGAGAAGATGTATTTTTCAGAATAAAATAATTCAAGTTATATCAGCCATTTCTAGTTACTAGAAATCTCTAGATATAACTAGTAGATGGCTGATATAATATGCCCCATCTCTAGTAGCCTTCTATTATGAGTTACTGTAGTTATCTAGAAAGAATTCCAGTAACTCATAACAGGAGACTACTAGAGATGGGGCATGTTTTGTGAGAGCCAGAAGGTTTGGCTCTGGGCAGTCATGTTTTTATGTATAAATGCTCAAGGAAGGAGTTGTCTCCATCCCCTTCTTTGACACTTACACATTTAAAAAAGTAAAACTATAAGATTCTTTTGTATTCCATGGATGATTTAGGTGAAAAATTTTTTTAATGGTAAAAAAAATTCCCACCTGACCTGAGAATGAGTCAGGAACCTGTATTTCTTTTCTCTGGGTCTGTGTCTTACTCCATTTGCTTATAATTATTTGATTCATTTGGAACCTATCAGAATCTGAAATCACCTTAATGCTTTCTAGTTCCTGCTCACCTACCTCTGTTCAGTGCTAACTCCCAAAGCATTTCCTAATCATATCTTCCGCTCTCCTATGTTGCTAGAAGACCACAGATTTAAGACTCTTAGATATCTTTCTTTATCCTGATCATTCCTTTTAATTTTTTTTTTTTCTGATTATCTCATTACCTAAAAACGTATCTTCTCTAACCCAAGACTGTCTCCCAGCTTCCTGGTTTATCACCCATATTCCTGTTTGTCCCCATTCCCTCTAACTAATGTATTTCCTTGTTCACCATCCCTCTTCTCCAATACTAATTCATTTATTTGTCTACCTTACTCTCTGAGGGTGTCATATTTTGCTACCCTAGGTCCCTTCTCTGAACTCTAGATTGGGAATCTAGTTTTGAGAACTATTTTCTAGCAGGTAAATACCTATTTCATTGGGTTTATTTTGTGTTCCTGCTATGACAGTTTCCTTTCTTCTGTCATGGGAAGTAAATGATACTTGCACTTTCTATTCACATTTTTAGACAGCAAGATGGTGGCTGGCAAAGTGTTGATGGCAAAGCAAGAAATTGTTGAATGTGTAGCCTCAGCTGCCATGATATCTCCAGGAAAACTTCCTGGAGAAACACCTTCCGAACAGATAGCTGAAGAAGCTTTGGGAGGTCTGGACAACTCTAAGAAGCAAAAGGGAAATGCTGCAGGGAACAAAATCAGTGAGCTTCCTTCCCAGGACAGACATATCAGTCTGGCAACCTTCAACAGAAGAATCCCCACAGAACACAGTGTCCTTGAATTTCATGAGAGAGAAGGAAGTTTCAGTGTGAATCCAAATGATATTACACAACAGAGAGTTCACACTGGGGAAAAGCTCTATGAGTGCTTTGACTGTGGGAAGGCCTTTTGCCAGAGCTCAAAGCTGATTAGACATCAGAGAATTCATACTGGAGAGAGACCTTATGCATGTAAAGAATGTGGCAAAGCCTTCAGTTTGAGCTCAGACCTTGTTAGACATCAGAGAATTCATAGTGGTGAAAAACCCTATGAATGTTGTGAATGTGGAAAAGCCTTCAGGGGCAGTTCAGAGCTCATCAGGCATCGGAGAATCCACACTGGAGAGAAGCCTTATGAATGTGGAGAATGTGGGAAAGCCTTCAGCCGGAGCTCAGCCCTTATTCAGCATAAGAAAATTCACACTGGAGATAAAGGCTATGAATGTATTGAGTGTGGTAAGGCTTTTGGTAGGAGCTCTATCCTTATTGAACATCAAAGAATTCACACTGGAGAGAAACCTTATGAGTGTAATGAATGTGGAAAATCCTTCAATCAGAGCTCAGCCCTCACCCAGCACCACAGAATTCACACTGGAGAGAAGCCTTATGAATGTAGTGAATGTAGAAAAACATTTAGGCATAGGTCAGGCCTTATGCAGCATCAGAGAACACACACCAGAGTTTAACTCTGTGGGTAAGAGTTGTACAATTATGAAATGCAAGGAGTTCACTGTAGGGGTGAGACTCCACAGAAAAGTTTCCTGAGAGCAGGACTTCTGTCCTTTCAGCCCAGTTTGGTACTATAAGAAGACATCCACACAAAGATGTTTGTTATGATTATTGAAGTGTAAATGGAAGAAAAGTTTTACCCAAGTCTTCTCCAAAAAGAATGGTAGATATTTCCTTGAAATGCCTAACCCATTTCTGGATGAGATTCATCAATATCCCCTTCACTCTCTGCCACCTCAGATATAATTCCCGTTGGGCAGCTTAACAGTAATGCCAGGATTGGGGCAGAGATCCTGAAAGAGCTTCTTATAAGATGGCAAATGTGCCTGGCAAGAGCATTTGTATTTTGGCAGGTGGTGGCATGTGCTGAGAGTTACTCAGCTATCTGAAATGTTGAATTGAGAGGTTGTGAAAATACTGAATTATGCGATTAAATAGTGTCTAAGGCAGTTAAATAGTACCCGAGGAATGGTGCCTCATTCTGTCCCCTTGCCAGTTCTCAATCTTGAACTTCCTGCTGAGGTTAATTCAGGTCTACTTGTTTACTGAGCACCTGCTATGTGCTAGGCATTGAGGTAGACATGGTCATTGCCCTCCCAGAGTTAAGGGCTAATAGGACATGCATATATACTAAACAGTAATTACAGTAAAGTGTGGTAAGTGCTTTGGTAGGAAAAATGTGGGTTTCCATCAAAGTACATGGCAGGGATGCCTACACCTGGTCATGAGAATCAGTCACTAAAGACTTCCTGGATATGATGGTATCTCAGTTAGATGTAAAGGTGGGTAGAAGGTAGCAAGGGCAGGGGAGAAGAGAAGAACAGGATCTGGAGACACTCCATCAAGACTCTTCTCTACTGCAGAAATTGTCATAGACCTAATTTTTAAAAAAAGGAATCTGAGGGAGTAATTCAACAAATATTTATTGCCCTCAAGTATAATAGCTCAGGGTCTGCAAGACTGGTAAGGAGGGGAGGGGGCAGGGAATGGGGAATAGTGGAGCCTGGGAAGGCAGATCACTGCGTTCCTTTATGCTCCCCACTTCCCGAGTCCCAGAGTCATGGGACACAAACACTCCAGTCCCCACTGTCTCTCTAGTGTCTGATATGCATTCTTTCCCTGTGTGTATATATACCTTTTCCCATAAGATGCACCAGAGTCTTTCACCACACTAATTCTGAGCATTTCAGGGTCTCATGGGTCATTCTGGGTCTAGGATAGGCTCCCTAACTCAGTGATTATTAAGTAGGAAGAGCGAAACCAACACATGGGGATTCTGAGCCAGGCTTTATGACAACTAATTCCTGCTGGAGAGAAGAGTCCTGATGAAGGGGTGTCTCCAGATCCTATCTTATCATCATGCCATTGTATGGGCTATAACCTCTGCCTGTAACTCTCTCTGTTAATTTTTATTTTGGCAGTTTTAATTAACCCACAGTTGCTGAGGGCAATTAATACCTAAGAGAAAGTTTGATTCCTCTTCTAAGATATCCTTCTAGATAATGTCATTTCTAAAGAAGAATTGGTGATCACTGCTTGTATTAGTCCATTTTCACAGTGCTATAAAGATACTACCTGAGACTGGGTAATTTATAAACAAAAGAGGTTTAATTGACTCACAGTTCTGTAGGGCTGGGGAGGCCTCAGGACAATTACATCATGGTGGAAGGCAAAGGGGAAGCAGGCACCTTCTTCACAAGGTGGCGAGAGAGAGTGCAGGGGAAATGCCAGGCACTTATCAAACAACCAGATCTCATAAGAATTCACTCACTATCATGAGAACAGCAAGGGGGAAATCTGCCCCCATGATCCAGTCACCTCCCTCCAGGACCTTCCCTCAACACCTGGGGATTACAGTTGGAGATTTGGGTGGGGACACAGAGCCAAACTATATCACTGCTGTTGTGCGTAATAGGGGAGGTGAAATTGGGGGGACAATTCAGCCTTTTTGTGTCTAGAGGTTGTGCAGTTATTGAATGAGGTGGATCAGAAGTCTAAAGGGATCCTTCAAATGGATAGTGAGTTGCCTTTTTCTATAGGTGACAATCAGAGATTTAATGTTTTAAATATCATTTAATAGGTTTTTCTCCTGATTGCAAATTAAGTGTTGGTAATACAGAAAATGAGAAAGTGTAAATCACCCCAATCCCATTGCCCATAGAAACGTTGTTAACATTTTGGAGTACTTTCTATTAGTGTTTATTTTTCCCAATCCTGGTATTTTTAGTAAAACTATTGTTTAGTAAATGATTTTTGGTAACTAATTTCAAAAATTATACTTTGAGTATATACTTCAGCCGTTTATTATTAGAATGTAATGCAAGATGTATTGTAATAAAAGTTGAGTTTTAAAAGTTTGCTTTGAAATTATTCAGGAATAGGGAACACAATAACATGAACGGAGATAATGCTAGGACAATGGGGAAGAGGTTGTCATGCGCGTCCGTGTGAAGAGACCACCAAACAGGCTTTGTGTGAGCAACATGGCTGTTTATTTCACCTGGGTGCAGGCGGGCTGAGTCCAAAAAGAGAGTCAGCAAAGGGAAATAAGGGTGGGGCCGTCTTACAGGATTTGGGTAGGTAAAGGAAAATTACAGTGAAAGGGGGGTTGTTCTCTGGCGGGCAGGAGTGGGGTCACAAGGTGCTCAGTGGGGGAGCTTTTTGAGCCAGGATGAGCCAGGAAAAGGAATTTCACAAGGTAATGTCATCGCTTAAGGCAAGGACCAGCCATTTTCACTTCTTTTGTGGTGGAATGTCATCAGCTAAGAGGAAGCAGGGCATTTGCACTTCTTTTGTGATTCTTCAGTTACTTCAGGCCATCTGGGCATATACGTGCAAGTCACAGGGGATGTGATGGCTTGGCTTGGGCTCAGACGTCTGACATTCCTGCCTTCTTATATTAACAAGAAAAATAAAACAAAATAGTGTTGAAGTGATGGGGTGGCAAAGATTTTTGGGGGGTGGTATGGAGAGAGAATGGGCGATGTTTCTCAGGGCTGCTTCAAGCGGGATTAGGGGCAGCGTGGGAACCTAGAGTGGGAGAGATTAAGCTGAAGGAAGATTTTGTGGTAAGGGGTGATATTGTGGGGTCGTTAGAAGAAACACTTGTATAGAATGATTGGTGATGGCCTGGATGCGGTTTTGTATGAATTAAAAAACTAAACGGAAGACACAAGGTAAAAGAAGGAGAGAAAACAGGTATTAAAGGACTAAGAATTAAGAGGACCTAGGACATCTAATTAGAGAGAGCCTAAGGGGGTTCAGCATAATTACTTGCTTGGTTGGTGAGTTTTTAGGCTCTAAGTTTTTGGGGTGCAGTTCAAGTTGTTCTGGTGTCTGGAATGAGACTGGGGCTTAATAAAAAGGAGTGTCCACACAGGAGCTCAAATGGGCTGTAACCTGTAGCATTCCGAGGACAGGCCTGAATTCTGAGAAAGGAAAGTGGCAAAAGTATTGTCTAGTCCTTTTTAAGTTGGTGACTGAGCTTGGTGAGGTGTGTTTTTAAAAGACCATAGTCCATTCTACCTTTCCTGAAGATTGAGGACGGTAAAAGATATAAAGGTTTCACTGAATACCAAGAGCCTGAGAAACTGCTTGGGTGATTTGACTATTAAAAGCTGGTCCGTTATCAGACTGTATAGAGGTAAGAAGGCCAAACTGAGGAGTTATGTCTGATATGACCATGGTGGCCTTCTCAGACCCTGTGGGAAAGGCCTCTACCCATCCAGTGAAAGTGTCTACCCAGCCTAAGAGATATTTTAGTTTTCTGACTCGGGACATGTGAGTAAAGTCAATTTACCAGTCCTGGGCAGGGGCAAATCCCCAAGCTTGATGTGTAGGAAAGGGAGGAGGCCTGAACAATCCCTGAGGGGTAGTAGAATAGCAGATGGAACACTGAGAAGTGATCTCCTTGAGGACAGATTTCTAGGATGGAAAGGAAATGAGAGGTTCTAAGAGGCAGGCTAGCGGCTTGTAACCGACATGGAAGAGGTTATGAAATGACGACAGAATAGAATGGGCCTGTGAGGCTGGAAGGAGAACCAAATGGTCTAAGAACCATTTGCCTTGTGTGTGAAGAGTTTGATAGGTGGAAGTTTCAGCAGGGCAGTAGGTGCGAGTGGCTGATGTGAAGGAGGAAAACTGCCATGAGGGATAGAAGTTGGAACGCTAGCTGCTTTTTTAGCTAACTTATCAGCATAAGCATTGTCCTGAGCGATGGTTGGGGGAAGAAAATAGATTTTGGAAGTTATGATCACTGTAGAGAGTTGAGCATAGTTTGTGATTTTTAGGGCCTCTAACAGTATTAAAGCAGTGGCAGCCGCTGCACACAGACATGAAGGCTAGGCTAAAACAGTAAGGTCGTTCGGACAGAAAGGCTACAGGATGCGGTTTCGGCTCTTGTGTAAGAATTCTGTCTGCACTAACCATGCCTAGGAAGGAAAGGAGTTGTTGTTTTGTAGAAGGGATTGGGGTTTGAGAGATTAGCCAGACACAATCAGCAGGGAGAGTAAGTGTGTATTTATGAGAATTATGCCGAGATAGGTAACAGATGAGTAAGAAATTTGGGCTTGACTGAAGTAATGGGGGCTGTCCGTGAGGCCTTGCAGCAGTACAGCCTAGGTAATTTGCTGAGCCTGATGGGAGTCAGGGTCAGTCCAAGTGAAAGCGAAGAGACGCTGGGATGAAGGGTGTAAAGGAATAGTAAAGAAAGTATGTTTGAGATCCACAACAGAATAATGGGTTGTGGAGGGAGGTATTGAGGATAGGAGAGTATATGGGTTTGGCACCATGGGGTGGATAGGCAAGACAATTTGGTTGATAAGGTGCAGAGATCTTGAATTAACCTGTAAGGCTTGTCTGGTTTTAGGACAGGTAAAATGGGGGAATTGTAAGAGGAGTTTACAGACTTTAAAAGGCCATGCTGTAGCAGGCGAGTGATAACAGGCTTTAATCCTTTTTTTTTTTTTTTTTTTTTTGAGATGGAGCCTTGCTCTGTCGCCGGGGCTGGAGTGCAGTGGCCAGATCTCAGCTCACTGCAAGCTCCGCCTCCTGGGTTTATGCCATTCTCCTGCCTCAGCCTACTGAGTAGCTGGGACTACAGGCGCCCGCCACCTCGCCCGGCTAGTTTTTTGTATTTTTTAGTAGAGATGGGGTTTTACCGTGTTAGCCAGGATGGTCTTGATCTCCTGACCTCGTGATCCGCCTGTCTCGGCCTCCCAAAGTGCTGGTATTACAGGCTAGAGCCACCGCACCAGGCCCAGGCTTTAATCCTTTTAAAGCGTGCTGTGGGATGGGATATTGGCATTGAGCAGGGTAAGGGTGATTGGGTTTTAATGGGATAGTAATGGGCATGTGTTCGGTTGCCAGGGAAGGAGTAGAGATGTCCTATATTTGTGGGTTAAGGTGGGGGGATACAAGAGGAAGACGCAAAGGAGGCTTTGAACTGGGGGAAAAGGCAGCAATGAGGTGTGGCTGTAGCCTAGGAATAGTCAGGGAAGCAGATAATTTAGAGGTTTAGAAGCCTGGCCGTCAATACCTACAACAGTTATGGAGGCAAGAGAAACAGGCCCTTGAAAAGAAGGTAATGTGGAGTGGGTAGCCTCCGTATTGATTAAGAAGGGGACAGACTTACCCTCCACTGTAAGAGTTGCCCAAAGCATCTGTGATGGTCCAGGAGGCTTCCGAGGCAATGGGGCAGCGTCAATCTTCAGCCGCTAAGCCGAGAAGGTCTGGAAAGGAGTCGGTCAGAAAGCCTTGGGCCAGAGCTCCAGGGGCTCTGGGAGTGGCCAGCGGGCAAGTTGAACAGTCCGATTTCCAGTGAAGTCCCGCACAGATGGGACACGGCTTAGGAGGAATCCCGGGCTGCCGGCATTCCTTGGCCTAGTAGCCAGATTTCCAGCACTTGTAGCAAGCTCCTGGGGGAGGAGGTTCGGGAGGAACCCCTGGCAGCTGCGGTTCAGGCGTTTGGAGTTGTGTGCTGGAGATGTGGCTGGGGTTTGTCTCACAGTAGAGGCAAGGAATTGCAACTCAGAAATAAGTTGCTACTTGGCTGCCTCTATTATTGTACACCTTGAAGGCGAGGTTCATTAAGTCTTGTTGTGGGGTTTGAGGGCTGGAATTTAATTTTTGGAGCTTTATTTAATGACAGGAGCAGACTGGGTAATAAAATAAAATGCATATTGAGAGTAAGTCGGCCTTCTGACCTTTCAGGGTCTAGGGCTGAGAAGCGTCTCAGGGTTGCTGCTAAACAGGCCATGAACTGGACTAAGTTTTTCATATTTGATGAAAAAGAGCCCAAATGCTAACTGATTTGGGAGAGGTTGAATAAAGAAAAAGGAACATTAACCTTTACTATGACTTTAGCTCTAGCCACTTTTTTTTAAGAGGAAATTGCTGGGCAGGTTGGGAAGGGCTAGTCACGGAACAAAATTGTAAGCCAGACCGGGTGTGAGGAGGGGAGGTGATAAAAGGATTATAGGGTGGGGGAGCGGAGTCTGAGGAAAAATTGGGACCTAGCTCGGCCTGGCGAGGAGGGAAGAGGAAGAAGTAGAAAGGAAGATTAGAAAGACTCAGCGACGCTTGGGGTTGGGACTGAGGAGACAGGTGGGAGGGAAAGAAGGAAGATTTGGGAGGAGTTGCATTGGGAACAGAGACTAGGGAGGGACTGATGTGTAAAAGAATGCCTGGACGTCAGGCACCTCAGACCGTTTGCCCATTTTACGACAAGAATTATTTAGATCTTGTAGGATGGAAAAATCGAAAGTGCCGTTTCTGGCTATTTGGAACTACTGTTGAGTTTGTATTGGGGTCAAGCGACATTGTAGAAGAAAATAAGGCATTTGGGTTTTAGATCAGGTGTGAGTTGAAGAGGCTTTAAATTCTTGAGAATACAGGCTACTGAGAAGAAGGAAGAATGGAGGGTGGAAGGTTGCCCATGGTGAAGGAGGCAAGCCCAGAGAAAAGAGGGAGACACAGAGAGAAGCAGTTTGGGGGTTCTTGCCCTCCAGAAAAGCAGGAAAGGGGTCGGGGAGTAGAAATAAGGTATTGGGGTGCAAAAATAAGAGATCAGGGCACAAAAATAAGAAGTCAGGGTGCAAAAATAAGAGGGGGGTGCAAAAATAAGAGGTTGGGGTTCTTGCCCCTCCCCCAGAAAAGCAGAGAAGGGGTAGAGACCGGGAGAGAAGGGGTCGGGGTGCTTGCCCCTCCCCCAGAAAAGCAGAGAAGGGGTAGAAACAGGGAGAGAAGGGGTCAGGGTGCTTGCACCTCCCCCAGAAAAGCGAGACTTGCCGCTTAGGGTGAAGGACCAAGGCAGGCATCCCTGCAGCATGGTCAGACACCTCTAAAACGTGCGTGAGTAATCAGAGAGGCGTCCCTGCAATAATTAAACACCAAGGGAAGGCTGCCTTCCCCAGTCCGTGACCGGTGCCGGCATTTTGGGTCCACGGATAAAATGTGTCTCCTTTGTCTCTACCAGAAAATGAAAGGAATTGAAATGAAGAGAAGGGAGAGATTGAAGGGTGGTGCCAAGATTGAAAGGAGAAAGAGGCTGAGAGATAGGGAGAGAGGTTGGAGAAGAGAGTAAAAAGGGAGCCACTTACCTGATTTAAAATTGGTGAGATGTTCCTTGGGCTGTTGGGTCTGAGGACCTGAGGTCGCAGGTAGATCTTTCTCATGAAGCAAAGAGCAGGAGGATGGGATTGATCTCCCAAGGGAGGTCCCCGATGCGAGTCACAGCACCAAAATGTTATACGTGTCCGTGCGAAGAGACCACCAAACAGACTTTATGTGAGCAACATGGCTGTTTTATTTCACCTGGGTGCAGGCGGGCTGAGTCCGAAAAGAGTCAGTGAAGGGAGATAAGGGTGGGGCCATTTTATAGGATTTGGGTAGGTAAAGGAAAATTATGGTCAAAGGGGGGTTGTTCTCTGGCAGGCAGGAGTGGGGGTCACAAGGTGCTCAGTGGGGGAGCTTTTTGAGCCAGGATGAGCCAGGAAAAGGAATTTCACAAGATAATGTCATCGCTTAAGGCAAGGACCAGCCATTTTCACTTCTTTTGTGGTGGACTGTCATCAGTTAAGGCAAGGCAGGGCATTTGCACTTCTTTTGTGATTCTTCAGTTACTTCAGGCCATCTGGGCATATACATGCAAGTCACAGGGGATGCGATAGCTTGGCTTGGGCTCAGAGGCCTGACATTGGTGTTCTCAGTTTCTATTTCCTGGGCCAAAAAATATCAGGCCATTAAAATAGCCAGTCTCTGGGGCTGCGGTTAACCAAAGTGAGGGGGCATCTGAGATTTAGTTGTTGAAAGACAATGAGAATGAGGGCAAGAAGGAGCCTCTTTAAACACAAACACATCTGGTGTCCACCAGAATTAGGACTCTCTCTTCCCTTTAGTGGAGGTGGCCACATGCACCAGACTGGAATCTTCAACACTAACTGCTGAGAAGGACCAAGCTTAGACCTGTGGACCTGCCATGACCTCCTTCTCCCTCAGCAGGTCCTCAATGAACTTGGAGAGATGAGGGTCAGATTTGCTTTAAATTTCCAATCCTTTCAGCTGGATGTATTAGTTGCAGGCTATGGAAATGAGGAAGAAGGGGAAAGGCAGGAAACCAAAGTTAAGTACACTGCCTAAATTGCACGTTATCTTTTAAAATCTGTGTAAGACTCATTTAAGGTAGACATCATTACTCTCTGGACTGCTTCTATACCAAGAGAAAAAGGACAGCCCTGAGCAGAAGGGAAAGGCATGAATTACTTTTCTTCCAAGCAAAAGTGGTGAAGAAGAAAAAATTTCCTTTGACATCCACCTTATATTGGTGCCCCTTCCATTTCATAAAAAGTAGAATGTTGAAGCTTTGCCCATAAGAGATCATCTACATCAGCTCCTTTAAAGTGAGGGTCTAGAGTTGGAAGGTGACTTGCTTATGGCTACAGAATACATGGAAAAGCTCTAATAATCAAAGATCTCCATTTCAAAGCTATTGATTTTCTCAACTGTAAATCTTTCAGGCAAGTAATTCCGTTTGCACCCGGATTTATAATTTGTAGACTTTTTAATATACTACCTGTGAAATGGATATGTTTACCATTATCATTTTACCAGTGATGAAGGGATCACAGTTAACAAATTAGCTAATTTCCTGAGACTTGGAAGAGACAGAGATGCTATGAAAAGCAAGTGCCTTTAAAATATTTTCTCAAGTATCCTGGGCTTCCATTCACTCTTCCCCCCTAATTTTAAGAGTATTAGAGGTTTACTATAGAAAAATTTGAAAAACACAGAAAAGCACAAGAAAAAAATTACATCACCTACAACCTCAGCACCCAGACATAACCAGTATAGCACTTTGAATTTATGTTTTTAGTGGTTTTAATACATAAATATATATTTTACATGGGATCATACTGTACATATTGTTTTGTAATATTTTTACTTAACAATATATCACAAATACTTCATTTAATATTAATTGACATAAGTTTTTTTTTTTTTTTTTTTTTTTTGAGACACAGTCTCGCTCTGTCACCTAGGCTGGAATACAGTGGTATAATCTCGGCTCACTGCAACCTCCACCTCCCGGGTTCAAGCAATTCTCCTGTCTCAGCCTCCCGAGTAGCTGGGACTACAGGTGCATGCCACCATACCTGGCTAATTTTTCTGTATTTTTAGTAGAGACGGGATCACCATGTTGGTCAGGCTGGTCTTGAACTCCTGATCTCAGGTGATCTACCTGCCTCAGCCTCCCAAAGTGCTGGGATTACAGGCATGAGCCACTGCGCCCGGCCTGTGACATCAGTTTTAAGTTTTAGGATTTTGTGTACATTCATGATGGTTTCTGAAACATACATTTCCAGGTACAATTTCAAAGTCAAAAGGCAATGCTTAAGGCTTCTGGTATTGGTTGCCAGAGACAGTATGTATTTATTCATGTCTTACCAGCAGCATTAGAGTCCCAATGTCCCTGAATCCCTGTCTGTTTTATAAGGAAGTGTCATCTCAACTCTTGCTTTAATATACATTTTAACTGTAGTGAGATTGAACATTTATTGTTCACTGGCACTTATTTTGTGATTTCCCTACTTAAGTAGCATTTTTTTTTTCTATTGGAACTTTCTTATGGGGAGAGAATATGCTGAAGTGGCTCCACAGTCAGGTTGTGGGTTCAAAGTCTGACCTCCCCATTTTTTGGATATATGACCTTTAGCCTTCATCTCCTCATCTGCTACATACACGCTGTGATGAGAAATAACATTATAACATTAATAATTATATACAAAGCCCTTAGCAAGTCTCTATGACATTTATTTTTTTTCCTTTTTTTTTTGGTTTGGAGACAGGGTCTTGCTCTCCCAGGCTGGAGTGCAGTGGTGTGATCTTGCCTCCCTGAAACCTCAACCTCCAGGGCTTGAGCAAACCTCTTACCTCAGCCTCCCAAATAGTTGGGTCTACAGGCATACACTACGTCTGGCAAATGCTGTTTATATTTTGTAGAGATGGTGTCTCACTATGCTGCCCAGGCTGGGCTTGAACTCCTAGACTCAAACAATCCTCCAGCCTTGACCTCCCAAAGTGCTGGGATTATAGGTGTGAGTCACTGTGCTTGGCCTATCTATTACACTGCTTACTAACATACAGTAGAGCTTTCTTACATAAAGAGTATTTCCGTTTTACAATATACAATTCCTACTTAATGTCCTACCTTTTCAGTTTGTTCAGGTCTTTATCTGTGGAAGAGGAGGAAAATAAGAGTTGAGTAGCTCTTACCATGTATTTTAATATCTTACATCTTTTCCAAATAATCCCATCCATTTTTTCACATTCTCTCCCCAAACATGGGCATTTAGGCCTCCTGCCATTCTTACTGGTTAGCACATGTTCACTGATGTATGCCCAATAAGAGCATTACTTCTCTTTGCTTCTTTTTATCCTCATGAAAATTCTTTTTTTATGCACAGGATTCTAGATTTCCACACAGATTTGTTTTTGGTGTGGTGTGTTATTCTTCCTACCTATTAGGTCTTTTGAATATGTCTTTGTGTTGCTGGTTAACCTGCACAACATTCCATCTTACACTAAGCATCAGTCTAAATATTCTCTTCCTGCTAGGCCCCTTAGAAAAGGGAAGTCTCCACTGATTGTGACCATTAGTTTCAGTTGTCATTTTCTTTTAGCAGTCTTTAATAAAATTTGCAAAAGATGGCTGGGCATGGTGGCTCATGCCTGTAATCCCAGCACTTTGGGAGGCCGGGGTGGGTGGATCACCTGAGGTTGGGAGTTGGAAACCAGCCTGACCAACATGGACAAACCCTGCCTTTCCTAAAAATACAAAATTAGCTGGCCCTGGTGATGCATGCCTGTAATCCCAGCTACTCAGGAGGCTGAGGCAGGAGAATCGCTTGACCCCAGGAGGTGGAGTTTGCGGTGAACCAAGATCACGCCATTACACTCCAGCATGGGCACCAAGAGCGAAACTCCATTTCAAAAAAAAAAATATTGCAAAAGATATTGTGAAATACTGGTGACATAAAACAAAACTGAACATGTGCGAGGTGCCCAAAGAACGTCACAGACCCAGCAACTGACATACTTTTTGAGCACCAAAGCCCAAGGGAATGTACTAGGAATCGTGGGAATACAGCCCCAGAAACAAATGATATGGCAGCTTCTGATCTAGAGTCTTGGAAATTATAGGAAACCTGACAGCAACTCTGATATTGTCTTTAGAATCAAAGGAGAATCTTAAGGATGGGAGAGACAGTCTTAACACTCAGACTCTTGAGGTATAGGTATAGGCTCTTTCTCACCCTCATTCCCACCACTACCCTCATGGAAGTTCTAGGATAGCCTACAGGTGTGGCAAGGAAACCACATATTTGCCCTTTCCCTGGGGTCACATAAACCAAGACAAAGCTCTTGACTCCCCTGTGGTCCAAGGGCTCCAGGTTTTGTCTATTAACAGGAACTTCTCCATTGGCACTGCTTAAGAGTCTGGCCAGACCCAGACATCTCTGACAAGACCTCACTACATCAGGAACTCAAGGAATGCTCCACACTTTGTTTCTGGCCTTTGGCTACTGTTCTTTACTGGGAATCTTCTTCCCTGGAGTACCACCTTGGCTAACTCCTCCTCATCCTTCAGGCCATTTCCCCCATTTCCTTATCCAAGGCTGAGTCAGAGGCTCCTTAAGGTCACATAGGAGCATTCCACTTTCACTGCCTGTTTGGCTGCCTTGCCCATTAGACTATAGAAATTACAGTCTTGTTTTCCACTGTATTCCTAGTCCCTGGGATAAAGTAGGTACTCAAAAAATAACCTTTGGGTAAATTATATTCTTTCTTCTCACGCCTATCTAATTCCTGGCCTGCCCTGGGCTCAACAAATCATTGATGAAGCCATTTCCCCACCTTTCTTGCTGCTCTGTCACTGTTCTTTGTTGGGTCAGTAAATTTTTGTTTTTAGTTCCTGAGACAAAGTGCCTCGCACAGTCCACACCAGCCCCATAACCTGGTACACTCACAATCAGATGCGGTGGCAGAGCCTAGGTTGCTATATTCTTTTCATGACGCTTCCATACAAAGTCAGATTTCAATGTTACAGTCCCGTTTTTCATATTTCCTGAGTATTCCTAATAACAGAAGAGCTGGAAGTAATGATTCTTGTATTCTGTTCTGATTAGACACAGGAAAAGCTTTCAAAGGACACTTTAGCACTGGGAAATACTGTACAAAGCAAGCTCGACTCAAGACCTAGTATTTTATAACCTTTATGGAGTTTTGCTCCAAAGTAAACTCTTTTGACTAACAAACATAAAAATTTGACTTAAGTATTTACACTATTCACAGTATTCACAAATTACTTTATAGTGTGGACTCTCTGATGGCGCATAAGGACTGATCTGTGCTTGAATGCCTTCCCACATTCATTACATATATAAGCTTCGTCCCCAGAATGAATTCTCTGATGCTGAACAAGGGCTGAGCTCCTTTTGAAGGTTTTGCCACATTCATTACACTGATAAGGTTCCTCCCCACTATGAATTCTCTGATGTCTGATAAGGTTTGAGCTCAAACTGAAAGCTTTTCCACATTCATTACATTCATAGGGTTTCTCTCCACTATGTATTCTCTGATGAGTAATCAGCTCTGAGCTTTGCCTGAAAGCTTTTCCACATTCATTGCATTCATAGGGTCTCTCTCCTGTGTGAATTCGCTGATGTCTAATGAGTTTTGAGCTCTGGCTAAAGGTTTTCCCACACTCATTACACTCATAAGGTTTCTCACCAGTGTGAATTCTTTGATGTATAATGAGATATGAACTTTGACTGAATGCTTTGCCACACTCATTACATTTACAAGCCTTCTCACCAGTATGGATTTTCCGATGTCTAATGAGGGCTGAGCTCTGATTGAAAGCTTTCCCACATTCACTACATTCATATGCTTTCTCACCACTATGAATTCTCTGATGAATAATAAGATAGGACCTCAAACTAAAGGCTTTCCCACACTGGTTACATTTATAGGGCTTCTCTCCAGTATGGGTTCTCTGATGTTGTGTTAGAGAGGAATGCTGCTTGAAGCTGTGCCCACATACATCACATCTATAAGGTCTCTCTTCTGGAGGAACATTCTGACACATTATAGAGTCTGTAGTTAGAATCAAGCATCTTTCAGTCTCATCATAAAGCTCTCTCTTTCCTAGAGATTTGTTTGTGAAGATCCCTTGATTAAAACTGCCCCCTTGGGAAGAAGATCTTAGTTTCTCCCCTGTAGCACTTCCTTGCTTCCACACTAAATTGTTTTCATGCTCACTAATTCCTCGAAATGAAGGTTCCTGAGGGAGTCCCTGTGATTTTTCTTCTGAGATGCCCTTTGTTGCTGTTTCATTGTTCTCACAATCTGAAACAATAAGTAGCAAACAAACAGATATTACATTTCTCTAGTCACTGTCAACACTTTCTACATGAGAGAAAACAGAAGCTTCTACCTACAAAGATGTCACTGTCCTCTAGTATCTTTTTATTCCAACTGGCCAAAAGAGGGTCTCTCATATCTAATAAAGTCTACATCTACACTTTGAATTTCATCGTTTCCTGCCTCTTTTGAGACATCAATTGATAAATTACCTACAATTTTTTTCTACTATTTACAATCTCTTTCTCAACTGATTCCTGTTCATCAGCTTTTAAATAAGCTTAAGTGTTTCCTACCTTTTAAAATCAACCTTCTTGCCTACATATCTCCCTCAAGCAACCTCACTCTCTCTCATAGTGGTTTCACAACCTCACTCTCCCATAGTGGTTTCCTGAAAGAGTTGTCTGCAGCCTTTCAAGTGAAAGTATCCTCATTCCACAATCTGGTTTTTGCCTTACCATCCTCCCCTGCCCCCCAATGCCCCGTCCCCTACTTCCACTGATTCTACTCTCATCAAGGTCACTTCATAGCTCTTTAATCCAATGGGTACTTTCTAGATTATTATTCTACTCTCATCAGGGTCACTTCATAGCTCTTTAATCCAATGGGTACTTTCTAGATTATTACTTAGCCTCTCTGTAGCACTGACACTGAGGATCACACCTTCCTTCTAGAGACATTCTCTTCCAGTGATATTAGCCTGATTTCTGTGGCTGTTCCTTCTTAGATTCTAGGGTAAATCACTCAAACATGAGCATTCCTCCAGATTCTGTTTTGGACTGTCATGTATCCTTACTCTACAAAGCCTCTACCCTTGGCTTCCATTACAACTTATATTGTAAGCTATTGTCTGACTAATGCCTGCCCAGATCCCCAATTATATTCGTATTTTATTAAGCTCTAAAGTCTTATGCTAATTGGGCATTTTACTTTTGAATATTTTACAAGCACCAAATGTACCAACCTAAACAAATCATCAGATGTATTTGTTTTTCCTTATGTTTTCTCATTTACATGAACAGTACTACCATTAACCAGATTGTTCAAGACTGAACCTCAGTATCATCCTCAACTCCTCTCCCTCACACTCTAGTTTTAATAATTACCAGATGTTGCAAAGCAATTTAAATGCTGATGAAAAGGAGTCAGCTTTTATGTTCTCCACCGCTCACCATAAGACATATTGATTGAATACACTGTGGCCACTTGGATTATAGCAGTCTCTAATAGGACCATACTCTTGCTTTCCTCGCGTGATTCTCCATTTGCAGCTAACTTCTAAACTACAAATCAAACTATGTCACTCCCTGTCCAAAATCCTTCAACGGCACACCACTCCACTTAAGAAACTATACAAACAAATTAGCACGACATACAGGTCTTTACGACATACAGGTCTTTACGACCTGGATCCTATTTTCCTCTCTGGTTCTTCTCTTACCACCTGTCAATTCTCCATTCAAGTCAAATTCAACTACCTGCAATTTTCAGAATGGGTTGTATTCTCACACCTTCGGGATGGTATGGCCTTTACTTGGGCTACTCCTCCTCCCACCCATTTACCTGGCTTTCTCTTACTCATAGTTCAAGTCTTAGCTTAGATTTTCTTCCTTCAGGAAGAATTCCTTGATCCTCTAAGATTGGGTTAGGTGCCTTTAGATGTGCTCCAACAGTACCCAGTGCCTACTTTTATTCTATAATTTACTACATTGCAACTGCCTTTTTACTTGTCCATCACCCACCTAGACCTGAAACCTCTTTAAACCCAGGGCCTACCACAGTACCAGACATGTATTGACGCTTTATAAATTTACAACATAATGAAATGAGTGAATGAATAACAGGGAAACTGACACAGGAGGGCTCACAGCAATTCATGAGGGGTGAATACAAAGCCGCTAAAGTGAGCACCTCTGGTTTAGAATAATAAAGGTGATGCTCACATGTGGCGAGTTTATCAAGTGCAATTAATTCTGCATTCTCAAAAACAGAAACCTAAGTGTCAAGAGTTTCCAGATGATTTCCTATTCCTCACCACTTTTAGGGGAAAGGCACGATTTCCAGGATTTCAGCTGTGTCTTTAAGGGCTGGAGGTGGATGTTTGGTGACTCTTGGGATGCTCTGAGACATGTTAAATCCTTCCATGGCACTGCTGGTTCCTGTGGACTAGCTGGGACCTGAAATCAGGAAAATATGGTTAGCTTTGTGAGAAAATCCCTAGGAAAACTTGTTTAGTAAAAATCTCAAAGAAGTCAATGATGACATCTCCAGGGAGAAAAGAGCATTCAAGGGTATAGACAAGTATGACTCTACTAGTCACTTCAGGTTAGGCTTCAGTAGAGACATAAAAATTTTGATCCTACTGTTATGATACCATTACATGCTCCAGGCTGCAAATTCCTTTTCCCACAACACATCACTTTTCTCTGTTCCCACCTGCTGCCCTGGGTCATCAAACTCCCTCTCCAAATCCTCCAACAGGGTCACAGCTTCCTCGCCGCTTTTTGGATTATGTTGCTGAACCCAGATCTGCAGCTCCTCAGGCAGAATGCTCAGGAACTGCTCCAGTACCAGCAGTTCTAAGATCTGCTCCTTTGTGTGCAACTCTGGCATTAGCCACTGATAGCAAAGTTCTTGGAGTTGGCTCAGAGCCTCCCGGGGCCCAGGTGTCTCCTGGTAGCAAAACTTTCTGAACTGCTGACGAAACAATTCTTGGCAGGATTGAGCACTCCCATTCTGCTTAAATTTCTCATCCCAGGAAAAGTTATCTTCTACTTTCACTAGTATTAGTTCTTGTTCTGGAGGATCCTGAGGTATCAGGGTTGAAATCGCTACAGATTCCACAGCCATTCTTGGCTGAAACAGCTTAGCAAAAAGCTCAGTACAACTGGGTTCGGTGCTTGAGGAGGAGTGTGAGTAATCTCTTCTTTCCTGAAGGATATAAAAGCAGTTAACTTATAGCAATCAATAAAATCTTTAAGAACTTGTAATAATAAAAATGAGTAACTTTAGTAATATATTGAAAGGGAGCAGATTTGGGGCTATCACTAAATAAAACAATGAGATGATAAACTAAAAATCATTAACCTCAATCAGTGTCTCCCATTATGAAGAATTCCTACCACTAATGTTAGAAAAAACTATTTTAGAAGCCAAAGAATGTGTATGCAACATTAACATCAATCACATAGTGAGAAAATTTCCAATTCTCTTTTAATTCTGATTGTATCAAGGAGAAAAATCTATCTCTAACATGTATATATTAATAAAACTTGTAGAACTCTTTTAAATGAAATATAGGCTTCAGAATCAGACTTCCAAGGGTAAAAATATTTAGGCAGAATTTAGTAATACTGATTTTAAACGTTTATTTTTAGTTACTTTCTATCTAAAGTAAGTAATGTTGATTTTCATTTAAGGTAGTAATATATTTTTTTTAAGTTCACATTAAACATGAGTTGATGTAAATATTGGGTATTTGTCATTTGATCACATTTGGTGTTTACCAAATTACTTCAACAAACACTGAGGCACTTACTGAGCATTAGGTTAAGGTTTTTGCTTATGAATAAATGAGTCTACCGAGGAATTGACCAAGAACAAAGACGTATCTGTAAAATGCTTACCACGTGTTCAAAAACATGATAGGTACCACATACACAAAAGCAGCAAAAAGATCAGTATCAGTTCTGAAAAAGCCTAGAATATCCCAGGAGTAAAAATGTTCAAAAGCAAAATATGGTAACAAATAGTTATTGTATTAAATGTTGTGACACAGACCAAACGACCTGATTTTAGGATGGCGAGATATCGATAGGAGTGTATGCCCTTAGTTTGTCAGGACAGATGAGTAAAATTCATTCCTCACACTACTGTTAACGTTAGAGATTAATTAGCATATTTAGCCTACAAATTTAAGGTTTATTAACCAGTTAGGCTGCACTAACTAGCACTTCTATTTTTATATCCTTGGTTAAACCCGCAGCATTTGCCAAGTCACGGGGTCAGGGGAACTGCGTTTTCCTTTGGAAAGCAGGGTTTTGAGTGCTGGCCTCCTCTAAGTTCCCCACTCGCTTGGAGACGCCGCGCGGGCCAAGGGGCCGAGACCTGGGGATGGGCAGGCCGAGCAGCGGGGCTCCTCCACTGTCCGGCCCGCGCTCCTAACCCCACCTCCCCCTTCCTAGGGGCCCAAATCCCTCACCGCGAAGCCCAGGAGCGGCCAGGGAATGAGCCGCCGACCCAGAGCGGCAAGCCACAAAGACCGGAAGTGTGCGTACGCAGTGTTCCGCTCTCGTGCGCTCCGGGTTCCCCGCCGCTCCGCCCCTTGCTCTCAGGTAGCCAATCAGAGCCGCGGGGTCAACTGGTCCCACCGCCTTCTCCCGGCGGCCGCTAGCCCGGCGGAACCTCCAAGCCCAGGCGAGAGTGCGCTAGGAGTCGGGGTAATTGTGAGCGGCGGCACCCGGGGGCCCCGCAACTCGCCTGGGCCGTCGCCACCCTGGCTTTCTCCCGGCGCCACCCACGTTTGTTGGTGTCGAGTAATTCCCGAATCCTACTCCCAACTTTCCGTTAAAATATTCAGATTTTCGGCCGGGCGCGGTGGCTCACGCCTGTGATCCCAGCACTTCGGGAGGCCAAGGCGGGCGGATCACGAGGTCAGGAGATGGAGACCATCCTGGCTAACACGGTGAAACCCCATCTCTACTAAAAAATACAAAAAATTAGCCGCGCGTGCTGCTGAGCGCCTGTAGTCCCAGCTACTCGGGAGGCTGAGGCAGGAGAATGGAGTGAACCCGGGAGCCGGAGCTTGCAGTGAGGTGAGATATGCCGCTGCACTCCAGCCTGGACGACAGAGGGAGACTCCCGTCTCAAAAAAAAAAAAATAAATTAAGATTTTCCCGTGATTCCAGTTCTTTTCCGAGATCTCTGACAAAAGTAAACGCAAATAGGCTGAACAAAAACTAACAGTCACTTATATTGCTCTTGCCTATGAGTATCACTGGAGTCTTAAAACAGCTTTGTGCTGTGGCTATATAATCCCCAATTTACAGCCATAGACATTGTCCAAAGTCAGGCAACTTGTGACCAGGGACGCCCACGTCCCCATAGTTCAAGGAGACTGGTATCATAGACTCCAGGAGCCTATTTCAGGGTCTTCCCATTCTTCGGTGGAAGTTGGTATTAAGTCTTACTGTTTAAATTTTTTCTGTGGTTATTTAGTCGGCGAAAAATGATGCCTCATGTTTGAACTTTGTGAGCTTAAGATGGTCCCCCTTCATGTTTATTGACCATTTGTGGTTCTTCAGAGATGGCTTTTCCCATTTAAAAAATTAAGGGGGTAAGATTTTTCTTTTTTCTTTGTGAGAATTTTTTGCTTATTAAGGATAGCAACTCATTTGTTGCAAATTTTTTCCCATTTATTTGTATTTATTTTTAAAATGTTACATTTTACATGTTTAAATGTTACATATTTAAAATGTTATATTTTAAAAAGTACATAGGATAATAACAAAGGGATACATACATACATAGAAACAAATTCTCCTTTGTCAGCCGAGACTGTTAAAACACACGTATTTGAGAAAAAATGTTCGTTAGCATTCAAAGCTATTAGTGACTCACTAAATCTTTTTTTTTTTTTTTTTTTTTTTTTTTTTTTGAGACGGAGTCTCGCTCATTGTGAAATGACTACAGCAATTTTACAAAGCAAAAAAACAAATAATATTAATTTGCTTATAAATTATCAATTGCTTCATAATGAACCACTTTGAGACTTAGTGACTAAAAACAGCAGATGTTTTATTGCTCACAGGTCTGTTGCCAGGAATTCAGGCAGGGCTTAGCAGAGATGTCTAGTCTCTGTGAGGTGTCAGCTATCTTCACTTAACTGGGGTGGAAGGTCCAAGATGGCTTAACTCACATTGCTGAAGTCTTGGTGCTGCCTCTTGGCTGAAGTTACTTGATTCTTCTCCACAAGGCCTCTCTCCATTCAGGAGTTTAGCCTAAGCTTTCTTACATGATGACTGGCTTCCAAAAGAGTGAAGGAGGAGGAAAGATGCTAATTCTCTTAAAGCCTGAGTCTGGAACTGGCATTATATTCTTCTGCAGTATTCCATGACGGAAGGACTAGAATGGTGGAAAAGGGAAATAGACATTATGCGGCTTGATCATGGGAGGAAATTTTGGCAGTTATCTTTGCATCTAACCTAACACACCTTGTTATATTGAGAAACCTACTACGTAACAGTGAAACTATTGAAAGAGAGAAGGCATATCAGTTGAAATGCTTTTGGCTGCAGTAACAGGAACCTTACTAGATGTCCTTATTGTTTAAGCCTTTTTAAAACAAATCCTAATAGCTAGATGCATGGAGATAAAATCATTCCCAGGGTTGGTTACTTCTGCATCTGGACAATATTGTCAAGGACACAGGTTTCTTCCTTCTTTTGGCTCTGCCATCTTTAAGTGTGTTGTTCTCCCGTCTGGCTTGCTTTATGGTCCTAAAATGATTCCCTCAGTTCCAGATTACAGACAATGTTCAGAGACCAAAAAGGGGAACACCTTTATCTTCTGCCCCTTTAAAAGATTAAGGAAACTCTTTTTCCCCGGCAGGTTTCTCTGTCCTGTGTTATTAACTGAAATTGCTTTGAGTGCTTATGTCTTTCACTGATAAGGGAGGTAAGGCCTCCATGGTGGGATTAGGACAATTGCAATTTATATCTTAGGGCTAAGGAGAAGGCCAGCCTCTCCTAAAGGACACAGACACTCAGGGGAGAATGCATGAAATTAGGGCTGTGTTAAAAAGGCAGAAAAGGGAGATAAATAGATGAATGTTGAGTTTGCAACAGTAATATCTGCTTTGATAGGTAATCTGATTCCCTTGTATAGGTAAGAAAGTGAGACACTGAGAAAAAATCCAGACTCCTGTCCTTCCTTATAAGATGTTACATATGTTTAAAATATAAAATATTAATAATTACTTACTTGCAAGAGTTGTAGACTAGAGATTGAGAGCTAATTTCTGGGACATAGTTTAAGTTCCCACTGAGATAGCAACTGATTACCCCGTAGGGCTGTAGGGCCTTAGGGCCTCCTTCGAGCCCCTTAACGGCCTTAGCCAACAATTTCCATGACTTATTTAACTTTCAGTGCTATCGATTATATCAGTGCCCTTGAAATCATTCCCTCCGTCTTCTCCCATCCCCAATCTCACACATATCCAGTTTGCTTTAATATGAAAATATTTGCTAAATTATTGAATCAAGGGTAGAGAAGTATAATTTTTGTTTTTCTCCTCCTTCAGATGTTCTTAATTTTTGTTTCTGTTTTTTTAATGATACATATGACAGGTGTGAAATAATGTCAGCTCCAGGCATTACCGTGATCAGTGAATAAGGTTGCTCATTCAGTGAAGTCCAACTGCTTGAATTATTGTATCATGCAACATCGGTCTACTTTATGGTATTTGTCAAGTGAGATAAGCCCATTGAAAGTCTCTTCACTGTAAACAACTATTCAATAATAAAGGATAGAGAAAATGGCTTCTGATGCACAAAGGAAAGGAATCATTTTCTTTTATTTTTATTTTTTATAGAAAAAAATTTTTTTTTCACAGAGATGAGGTCTCAATATATTGCCCAGGATGGTCTTAAACTCCTGGGCTCAAGTGATCCTCCCATCTCAGCTTCCCAAAGTGCTGGGATTACAGACATGAGACACTACACCTGGCCAAATCATTTTCTCATTCAGCAAATATTATGAAATATTGGTATATGTGAAACACAGAAGAAAAGTAGGGATTCAAATGAAGTAAAATATATGCCCTTTCACCTCACTCATCACTGTAATTCCTAGAGTATCAATTCCATGAGGGGAAGGGTTTTGTCTTCCATTGTTGTCTCTCCTGTACGGCCTAGCATTGTGTAGATATGTTGATGGATAAATGAATGAATATATAATACATATATACAAGACGAAGTATTGATGCAAAAACTAGTGAGAGTATTTGAAGCATTCAAAGAAATGGAGTATACATGTAGGAACATTTTTAATAATATGCTTGGACTATTTTAATATGAACCCAGGGTTTGTTTTTATCAGTTATGGTAAGATGACAGACACAGAGGCCATTGCCTTTACAAGAAGAGTTTTTTATACAATTCTAGAGGATAAGACGCATGGTTTGCCATGGGACCACTTGCAGGGAGAAGCAGGGAGAGTGAGAATGAGTGAGAAATGAACTGATGCTAAGCCTTTATTACTATAGTGGCGGTAAGTTGCAAAGTGGAGATGTGCGGGCAAGAAGCAAAACACACATATTGGGGCTAGTGGTTGGAGGGTTTGTAGTGAGATTTCTGAGGTCCTGAGAAAACACAGGGATGGTAGAGGTATAAACAACTTTGAGCCTCCAGCACTGGCCAGTGACTATAAGCTACCACATCATCAATTACAGGATATCAAGAATAGTCACTGTACTATTGTATTCTATGGCTCTTCCATGATGTCACTAATTTAGCAGTTGTATTTTTCAGAGACAGATAATAGGATGTATTAACAGAGCATGACAGTGCTTATTTGTAGTATCCAAAACAGTAAACAAAGGCCTTAGTTACTAAGTTGTTTCTGTTGGCTGCTAATGTCAAAGAAAGCCTTTGAGGTTTCTCCTGACATTTATTCTTGTGTTTATCAAGTATAGAAGAGTTAAAGCTTCAGGTAGGCTATTATTATTGTTTTACTTTTTGCAGGTTAACCACAGTGATAAATCATTTGACAGGGTCCCACCGCAGCTCTTAATTCTGTCAGTCACTTCAGAAAGATCTTCCACTGGGATTCTGTTCTGTCTTAGGGATAATTCAACAATGATACATGATACATTCTAAGAACTTAAAAAAAAAAAGGCAATGCCTAAATGCGTGGAGTATGAGTAATAAAAAGAAAAATACATGTTCTCGTAGTTTTGTGGGTAGAAAACTTGAGCATTTGGAGAGAAAGCATTAAAAAAAAAGCTGTAGGAATTAAGTGATAAAAGACACTCACCTCATTTCATTATACCTATTATATGTGATAAGGTGGATATGTTTAAAAATCTAATCTGTGGATGTTTAAAAATCCAATCTGGTTGCCTTGAGCTTGTATTATTTGCCTAAATTCTTTTGTTGTAGCTATCATTATTAAAAGGAGAGTTAGATTTTAATTGAATTCTTGATAGACAATGAATTTATTGAATACTCATTGGGTTTCTGTTTGACATTGTCTAATAAGAAATTTATTTCTTTTAATCTTGCTTGGCAACATAGTGGTAAATGAATAACTAACTTATATATTCCCCCAAATTACCTTAAAGCCTCCTAAATGCCAAATATACTTTTATTTTTAAATATCTTTCAGGTGGTACAATATAATTTGCTTATCTTTCTGGATATGTGTAGCTTTTAAAAATTATTTTTATATATTATTTTATATATTATGTTTTTATGACTGGGATTATACTGCTGCATGTCATACTTTTCTTGTAAATGGCTACTTCTTATATTTAAAATATCCAGTTGAATACCTTCTTGTGAAACTTCCTTTATTTATGGTTTACCAGTTTGAAATTTGTAATCAAGTATACAGACAATAAATTGACTTTCATTACTGGTTTTGGAAATGATTATCCAAAGGGAACTTTTGGGGCTAGCACCTTGGGGAGGAAGGGGCAAGTGAGTATGGACAGAGTAATATAGTGTTTAAAAGGTCAGGTTCTGAAGAAAGCCTGGTTCAAATCTCTGCTCTCTTAATTCTTAGCTCTGTGACCTTGTACAAGTTTCTTAAACTCTGTATACCTCAGTTTCTTCTTCTGAAAAATAAGAATGATTATTGTGTCTACCTCATAACATTGTTGTAAGCATCAAGTGAATCAATACATTCAGAACAGTGGTCAATAAATGTGTATTGTTATTTGTGGGAGGAGGTATTGAGTCAGTGGGGAGAATGTGGAGGCTAGAAGAAGGAATATTTCTGCAGGTTTGGATATGCCCAATGATAAGAACAATTTAGGGTAATTATTAAAAATAAACCTTTCTATGTCTTCAATCAGAACACCTGGGGGGAGGGTTCTATCTATTTTTTAGCAAATACCCCAGCTGATTCTTAGTATCAGTTAGTTTAGGAAACTGTGATACGGTAGACAGAGTACAGGCTTTAGGGTCAGACAGATGTGGATGCTGATCCATCCATTAAACAATTATGTGTAAATGTCTACAGGTACCATTCTTTGGCTACAGCAGATACTAAATCTGATAAAAATATTTCTACGTTTATCCTTATAGACCTTATAGTATATATTGGGATTTCCACTCTAAGGCACCAACCAGGGCCTCATTGAGTGACTTTAATGGACTTATTTTTTATTTTTTTATTTTACAGACATAGTCTTACTCTGTCAATCTGCTCAATCCATCCTCCTGCCTCAACTCCTGAGTAGCTAGGATGACAGGTGCACATCTCCAAGCCTGGCTAATTTTTTTTTTTTTTTTTTTTTTGTAGAGATGGGGTCTCAACATGTTGCCCTGGCTGGTATCAAGCTTCTGGGGTCAGCAATCTGTCTGCCTCAGCCTCCCAAAGTGTTGGGATTACAGGTATGAGCCACCATGCCCAGCCCATATTTACCAGATTTGGAATACCAAAAAGTATTTGACAGTGATTTGAATTGGAGTTCAGTTTAATATAATTGCTGTCCTTATCTACTTCTAAGATCAAAACGGGAACAGAAACCCTGTTTTGTTTGTTTTTTAGTAAATGAATTAAAGAACACTAGTATTAAGATCAATGTAAGAGTGCTATTTAATTTAATACTGTGAAAAGTAAACATTAAAGATAAAATACGATTTTCTTGTAATCTTTTGAGTATTGCAGTTTTTATCCTTTGATTTGCAGATTCTGGATATATCTCCCACTGGCTATGGTGGTTTTCTCTTCTTTCTACTGTTGGTGCTCATGCATTAAGTACAGTATTTAAAAACATTAAAAACAAAAATGCATTTTGGACATTGCTGTCAAGGAAATGAGATGTTCATTCTAGTGGCATTTTAGACAGCTGAAGCTTACCTCTTCAAGAGCCAGAATTACCACATTTTGCACCTTCTAGTTATATTGTACATTTCCATCTCTTTACAGAGTATATTGAACACTCTTAGGGCTATAATTTACTCTCACACAAAGTATGATTTTTGGAAATTATGGAAGTATTGGAAGAAGGATACAAACTCACTTCTCATTTACTATTCAACCTGAGGCAATCCACTTTCCTGTTACCATTCCACTAAAGTTGAATCCTTGAACATAATGACTTCTCAATCCTTAGCCTTCCTGCATTTTAACATTTATCACTGTTAATAGCTTGTCCATTTTTCTAGATTCTAGGGCACTATTTCTCCTCTACCTCTCCATCCACACCTTTGCCCTACTGCTGCTGCCTCCTCCTTTCTGGTTATTTCCTTCTGAGGTCATCTTCAACACTCCTCTCTTCTCCATATGTATTCCTTCTCTGGCAGTGATTTCATTCTTCCACTTATGCATAAACTATCCCCAAATTTGTTTTTTTTTTTTTTTTTTTGAGACGGAGTCTTGCTCTGTCACCCAGGCTGGAGTGCAGTGGCCGGATCTCAGCTCACTGCAAGCTCCGCCTCCTGGGTTCACGCCATTCTCCTGCCTCAGCCTCCTGAGTAGCTGGGACTACAGGCGCCCGCCACCTCGCCCGGCTAGTTTTTTTTTTTTTGTATTTTTTAGTAGAGACGGAGTTTCACCGTGTTAGCCAGGATGGTCTCGATCTCCTGACCTCGTGATCCGCCCGTCTCGGCCTCCCAAAGTACTGGGATTACAGGCTTGAGCCACCGTGCCCGGCCTCCCCAAATTTGTACTTCCAACCCTGACTTGTCTACCAAGCTCTAAATCTTAATATCCAACTTGTGTGAGCATCTGTTCTGGACAATTCACCAATGTCTCAACATTCACACAGCCAAATCCAATTCGACTACCTTCCCCCATCTTAAATTTTATTATTAGTCATAAATTGTTATTATTACGAATTATTAAAATAGAATAATTATCTTACTTTCTTAACTTTCCTTTTTGCATCACACTGTCAAGACTAAGTAGAAATTTTAGGGCAGTGTAAGGAACCAGAAAAATTGGCCATTCTTTAACTGTGGCCCTATTGAAGCATCATTTGAAATAGCTCAAATTTATCTTCTTTTTCTTACTGCTGTTTCAATTCCGGTCTTTGCTGTCTTTCTTGTAATAGCTTTTTAGTCCTTGTCTCCTATCTCTCCTCTTATTCCAATGCATCTTTCAGATTGCTGCCAGAGTCTTAATATGAATTTGATTATGTAATCATGCTATTTTATAAATATTTGCTGCTTTGCCATGTCCACCAAATACAAGGTACATACCCTTGCCATACCATCCAATATATTCCTTCTTCTGACCCAAACCCATGTTCACCGCACATACTCAGGCACCAAAGGTGATGTGCCATTTATCTTATCCTATTCTGTCCAACTTCCTAGAATTTGCTCCAAATATTATTTACTTATTTATTTATTTGTTTATTTATTTATTTTGAGGCAGAGTCTCGCTCTGTCGCCCAGGCTGGAGTGCAGTGGCACGATCTTGGCTGACTGCAAGATTCGCCTCCCGGGTTCACGCCATTCTCCTGCCTCAGCCTCCCGAGTAGCTGTGACTACAGGCGCCCACCACCATGCCTGGCTAAGTTTTTTGTATTTTTTAGTGGAGACGGGGTTTCACCCTGTTAGCCAGGATGCTCTCGATCTCCTGACCTTGTGATCTGCCCACCTCAGCCTCCCAAAGTGCTGGGATTACAGCCGTGAGCCACCGCGCCGGGCCTATTATTTTTAATAATCTTTTTGCTTTTGGTTGAAATTTTCAGCATCCTTCAGGCCAGATTACATGATTTTCCTTGTGAAACCTTCCTCAGCTCCCTAGGAAGGGCTCTGTTATGATGTGCTCCTCTTGACTTATTTATTTATTTATTTGAGACAGGGTCTCACTGTTACCCAGGCTGTGTGCAGTGGCATGATCTCTGCTTACCGCGATCTCCACCTCACCAACTCAAGCAATCATCCCACCTCAGCCTCCAGAGTAGCTGGGACTACAGATACGAGACACCACACCCAGCTAATAACTATATATATATAAAAGAAATGGGGTTTGCTGTGTTGCCCAGGCTGGTGTTGAACTCCTGGGCTCAAGGGATCCACCCATGTCCACCTCCCAGAGTGCTGGGATTACAGGTGTGAGCCACTTCTCCTCTTGACTTATTTATGTTAGTCTTCTCAGGACCTGGCAAAGCACTTTGAGCATAATGTTAATTTCTTTTTAAAAATTCAAATTACTCATATTTAGAAATTATCCTTAAAAGGAACTTTTCATTACCATTTAGTTCTTTATTTGTAAATTTCCTTTTTGGATTTCTTAGAAAACGAAAGTAGTATCATCATTGTCATAATCACTTTGACAAACATTTAACAAATGTCTACACTGTTTATATACAATTGAGGTACAGAAAAATTTAATAATTGGTTTAACACTCATCAACTGAGTGAACTGTATAATAGAACTAGAGTGATGTTTCCTGATTGTACTTCTCCAGTGCTGCGCTGCCATGAAGCCATCAGTGAGTACTAGCTGAGATTATGGGAGCCAGCCACATCTTCAGGTCTTCAAGTTTCATTTGAAGTACGAGGTCATAACCTGACTCCTACTTGACACATTTCTAAGCTTAGTGGCTAATATAATTTTAAACAAGTCTCAAGGAAATTACATGAAGTTAGACAAGTCTAGCCAATGTTTAAATAGCAACTGATTTCTCAGTATCCTAGGAAACTGCATCAAAAGTAGGGACTCAAAGACTCTTTAAATAGAGGGAATGTCAGGATCTCTTCAAGCTTCACAATCAAGGGTACTATTAATTAACAGTTTGTGTAGGTAAGCATGACAACATAGAGTAAAATTAAGAATATACACGAATGCCTTTTGCTAAAGAACAAATCTAGCCAAACTGAACAAAATAAAAAAGTAATTATCTTTCTAATCTAACTTGCCTACAATTTTACCACAATTTTTACTACTGTATATTAGTCCATAAAAGGACCCCATACTAGTAACATCCTACAGTTATAGTAAAATATATGATATTGAATGTCAATCTATTTCATAGGATAAATTTTTCTGTTTTTATAGAATTTACTTGTACAAGGAATGAATACATTAATTAGCCTAAAAATCCTCACTAGTTCTTAGTTATTTGAGTGCATTACTATTAGTAGTATTTATGTTAATAATATATATAAGGGGTTAGTATTATAAACAGTAAAACATCACATATTCATCATATTTATTAGATTGAAAGGTCATTAAGTGTGCAAATAATAATTGTTCCAGGTTACTTAAGCATTTTTCAATATTTCATGTTCCCAAGATTCTTTTAGCTCTTTCTTCTCTCCTCTCTGGCTTGACAGGAAACTTGCTATTGTTACATTCACCTATTATTATGCATTAACAAGCAGGTGATAATTAGTGGTGATACTAAAACTAATTGTAAAATGGTTGAAACCATAAGATGACCTCTACTGCTTTAGAAGTAGTTTGACTGGAGACAGTAGAGTAAATACATTTTTGTTTACCCTGCATTCCACAGTCCAAGAGTTCTGGCGGCAGTTCTGCGACTGTTTTTCGTCACAGACTGTTGCAGGATTCGACATTTCCCTAGAGCATGCTGCCCCCTGTTGGCCATTTAAAGCAGGGCACGTTCCGAAGGATCCTGGTGAAGCCTGCAGTGTAATTTCTCATTCCCAGTAACACATAATTTCTGAACATAGAAATTTGGATTTTAAATGTCTAAAGGCTTTATCAAACATTTTAATTGTAAATAAAAATTATATAACATCCCAAGGAACCAAATAATCTTGAATACTTTCTACAAAACACTTTAATACAAAGATGCTGTAAAAGAATAAATTTTATGGCCGGGTGTGGTGGCTCACTCCTGTCATCCCAGCACTTTGGTAGGCTGAGGCCAGCGGATCACCTGAGATCAGGAGTTCGAGACCAGCCTGGCTAACATAGTGATACCCCATTTTTACCAAAAATACAAAAAATTAGCTGGGCATGGTGGCGATCGCCTGTAATCCCAGCTACTCGAGAGGCTGAGACAGGAGAATCACTTGAACCTGGGAGACGGAGGTTGCACTGAGCTGAGATTGTGCCATTGCACTATAGCTTGGGCAACAAGAGCAAAACTCCGTCCAAACAAAAACAAAAAACAAACAAACAAATTTTATCATAGCTACTTTTGAGTTACATGAACAGGAGAAAGAAAATTAGCCCTGAAGAATTTGTTTACTAGAATTTTACAGTGAATCTCCTAAGGCTGAATTTCTCTTATACTTATTTAGTCTTATAAATTCAGTATCACTTATTGAGTGATGGTGTACGTGAAAACTAAATAACTTTGGCCTAAATGAAAATGTTGGGTATTTAAAATGTCATTAATGTACAAAATATTACTATGTCTTAATTTTTAAACAATTAAATATAAAAAAAAGTTTATTAAGTGTCAGAACCTAGTACAGGCAGTGTACTAGGTTCTGTGAATACCACGGTCCCAGTTGACCCTTGAACAACTTGGGGGTTAGGGGAACTCATGCACCTACATATAGGTAAAAAATCTGCATATTGGCCAGGCACGGTGGCTCACACCTGTAATCCCAGCACTCTGGGATGCCAAAGTGGGAGTACTGCTTGAGTCCAGGAGCTCAGGACCAGCCTGGGCAACATAGCAAAACCCCATCTCTACTAAAATTACAAAAAATTAGCCGGGCGTGGTGGCACACACCTGAGTCCCAGCTACTTGGGAGGCTGAGGAGAATCACCTGAGCCTGGGAGGTCGAGACTGCAGTGAGCCGAGATCATGCCACCACACTTCAGCCTGGGTGTCAGAGAGAAAATCTGTCTCAAAAAAACAAACAAACAAACAAACAAAAAAATGCAGTTTTTTCTTTCTTTCTTTTTTTTTTTTGACACAGAATCTCACTCTGTTATCCAGGCTGGAGTGCGGTGGCATGACCATAGCTCACTGCAACCTTGAACTCCTGGGCTCAAATGACCCCCCTGCCTCAGCTTCTGAGTAATTGGGATTATAGGTGTGCACTACCAGGCCAGACTAACATATATACATATATATTTTTTGTGGGGAGAGTGATGGGGGAGTCTTGCTAAGTTTCTCAGACTGGTCTTGATGCCTGGCCTCAAGTGCTCCTCATGTCTCGGCGTCAGCCTCCCAAAGTGCTGGGATTACAGGCATGAACCACTGTGCCCCAGCCCACATATAACTTTTGACTGCCCCCAAACTTAACTACTGATAGCCTACTGTTGGCTGCAAGCCTTGCCCATAACATAAACAGTTGATTAAAATATATTTTGTATGTTATATGATTATATACTGTATTCTTAAAGTAAGCTAGAGAAAAGAAAATGTTATTAAGAAAATCATAAGGAAGAGAAATATATTTACTATCCATTAAGTGGAAGTGAATCATCATAAAGGTCTTCAACCTTCTCGTCTCCATGTTGAGTAGGCTGAGGAGTAGGAGGAAGTGGAGGGGTTGGTCTTGCTGTCTCAGGGGTGGCAAAGGTTGAAGAAATCCACATATAAGCAGACCCACACAGTTCAAAATTTTTTTTTGTTTAAGGGTCAACCGTAAATAAAAGACACAGGGTCTGGGCCTCTAGAATCCATCTAGGGCAAGACAGAGACATCAAGAGTATTCTAGAACAATAAAAGAAGGTACAATATATAGAGAGTGCTTAGGGAGAATTGAGGAAGAACTCTGAACTCCAACTTGGATTATGGAAAATAAAAGACAAATCAGATGTATTAGTCCATTTTCATGCTGCTATAAAGAACTGCCCAAGACTCTTGGGATAATTGATAAAGGAAAGAGGTCTAATTGACTCCCAGTTCCGCATGGCTGGGGAGGCCTCCAGGAAACTTAAAATCATGGAGGAAACGGAAGCAAACACATCCTTTTTCACATGATGAAAGGAAGCAGAGGTGCCAAGCAAAGAGGAAAAAGCCCCCTTTAAAACCATCAGCTCTCATGAGAACTCACTATTATGAGAACTGCATGGGGTAACTGCCCCCATGTTTCAGTTACCTCCCACTGAGGCCCTCCCATGACGTGTGGGGATTATTGGAGCTACAATTCAAGATGAGATTTGGGTGGCGATATAGCCAAACCATATCACCAGATTAATGTAAATATTTTTTAATTGGTAGGCTACTTTATAGCTGAAAATTACAGACTTAAATTTACATCTTCCACAATTTTTTTTTTTTTCCTTGAGACGGAGTCTTGCTCTGTCACCCAGGCTGGAGTGCAGTGGCAGGATCTTGGCTCACTGCAACCTCTGCTTCCTGGGTTCAAGTGATTCTCCTGTCTCAGCCTCCTAAGTAGCTGGGACTACCAGCGCACACTACCACGCCTGGCTAATTTTTGTATTTTTAGTAGAGATGGGGTTTCACCATGTTGGGCAAGCTGGTCTCAATCTCCGGGCCTCGTCATCCACCCACCTTGGCCCCCCAAAGTGCTGAGATTACAGGCATGAGCCACCGTGCCTGGCCCCATAAAAAATTTAAACTCCAATTTTATATTGTTAGATTTCCATCCAAAGTGTATGTTACTCATTGTAAAATTGCCTTCTCTTCTCTTGAAGAAAAAACTTCAGAAAAATTGTGAATTCTTTCTGTGGTTTAGATGTAAATAATTTAACTTAATAACTAAAGCTTAGACAGAAATGACTAGCAGTTATAAAAGTGTGTATGTTTATAATCTCTCTGGACTTAATAGTCAGTGTTTTAGGAATGATCATGTTTGCTTTTTGTGGTCACTTACCAATATTATAATTATGCTGTCCCCCATCTTACAATTTAGGTTAATGTTTTGTAAAGACTGCTTCTCTAAATAGATTTTGTTTGTTTGTTTGTTTTGAGACAGAGTCTCACTCTGTCACCCAGGCTGGAGTACAGTGGTGTGATCTTGGCTCACTGCAACCTCCACCTTCCTCCCGGGTTCAAGTGATTCTTATGCCTCAGCTTCCTGAGCAGCTGGGATTACAGGCATGTGCCACCACATTTGGCTAATTTTTGTATTTTTTTTAGAGACATGGTTCCGCCATGTTGGCCAAGTTGGTCTTGAACTCCTGGCCTCAAGGGATTCTGCCTGCCTTGGCTTCCCAAAGTGCTGGCGAGGCAGAAGAATAGGGTCTGGAGGCAGAGAACCTAAAGCCAATTCACACTGACTTCCTAGAAGTAAAGCAAAAGGAAAACGCAAACTTTTCACGTCCAAGTAACAAAAGGACCAGAGGTTATTCCCTTTCTATTGCCCCTCCTTTTCTGCCTGGCAGATGAAAAATTGAAAATACCTCTGATTGGTCCCCTCATGCAACCAATAAGGGCAGTAGTGGGCCAAGTCTTCATTTGCATAGGAGTATAACTTTGTAACTTCATTTAAGCCTCTGATTGGTTGCTTTCCACAACCAATCAGATGTTTGCATAAGATGTAACTTTGTAACTTCACTTCAGCCTCTGATGGGCAGCTTTCTACAACCACTAGGACTGATTCATTTACATAGGTGTACACCAACTCACCAATAAGAAATTTCTAGAGGATATTTAAACCCCAGAAAATTCTTTAACTGGGGCTCTTAAGCCCCTATGCTCGGGCCCATTCCTTCCCTGTGGAGTGTACTTTCGTTTTCAATAAATCTCTGCTTTTGTTAATTCATTCTTTCCTTGCTTTGTGCATTTTGTCCAATTCTTTGTTCAGAACGCCAAGAACCTGGACACCCTCCACCAGTAACACTGGGATTACAGGCATGAGCCAGGGCTCCTGGCCTCGTCTGTAAGTTTTGGGAATACAGTTCCCTCCTGCTTTTAAATTGTGTATTTAAAATGAAAAGAAAAGTTGCCAGTTTGGAATGAATAAATGAATAAAATAAATAAATAAATGAACAAATAAGAGCACACACACACACAGAATACACACATATAATGACCTGCTGGAATATTTTTCGCAAACTTTAGTTACTCCTGTAATGAACTGCAAATCTTTGATATTTTTCTACTATTTACCTGTCTACTGCAAAGCCTTTTTCTCCCCTCCCACAATTGCTTACCTTCATTGTTATCTTTTTCTTATATTTTATGTCCCTTTAATATAGTATGGCATTGCTAGGTCTCAGAATTTTATATGGTTCAGTTGTTAATGCCTTTAAGATTTGCAAAATATTATATGATGTTCATGTTTTATTTTATTTTACTTTACCGTTAATAGTTTTTTAGACAAGGCCTGGCTCTGTCACTCAGGCCAGAGTGTAGTGGCACAATCATGGCTCACTGCAGCTTTCGCCTTCTGGGCTCAAGGATCCTCCTGCCTCAGCCTCCCAAGTATCTGAAATCGGAGGTATGTGCCACCACGCCTGGCTAATTTTTGTATTTTTTGTAGAGTCGGAGTCGTAACATGTTGCCCAGACTGGTCTTGAACTCCGGGACTCAAGCAATCTTTCCACCTCAACTTCCCAAAGTGCTGGGATTATGGCGTGAGCCACTGCGCCCAGCCCATTGTTCATATTTTAAAGTAAATTTTAACTAATTTCTTAGACAACTGAATGGGAAGTCATCTTTCAGCGTTTTAATCCAGGGGCTTTTTGTAGTATCTTGTCTCCTCGTCTCTGATTAGATGGTGTTTTCCAGAGTATTTTGAGTCTAAAAAAGAATCTATTGGGATATTTTTTAGTGGAGGTTAAAATGAATAAAATAATATTTTCCTCATCTGCTTAAATGTTGTTGTAATCCAGTTTTTGAACAGATACATTTTTTAATGGGTCAAAAAATTACAAAAGGTATAGGATAAAAAATTGTGATTACCTATTCATTTCCCACTTACCTGCCTACCCTCTGGATAGCCAGCATAATTGGTTTATTATAAATCATTCCAGAGTTTCTTTGTGTCTACAGAAGCAATGAAAAAGTACGTTTCCTTATTTTACCCCTTTTACTCAAAAGGTAGCATACTATACATCCGGTTTTCACTTTACTTTTTAGAAAGTTAATAATATACCTAAAGATCTTTCCATATTATTTACTTAAAGAGCTTTCTCAGTTTTTTTACAATTGCCTAATATTGCCTAATATTCTATAACATATAATTTATTAAACCATAATTTATTCATTCAATCAGCCTCCTAGTGATGAAAATTTAGGTTGTATCTAATGTTTTACTATTATAAGCAATGTTATAAGAAATAACCATATGCATATTAAAAGAAGATTATTGACCTTCTGTTATTGTGTTATATGAGTATTTTTTCCTCTTTTTTTTTTTTTTGGTTTTTGGATTTGTTTTTGTTGTTTTGTTTTTACCATGCAGAACTTTTTGATTTTCATATAGTGAATTTTATCATTTGTTTCTTCTTTGGGTTCTTCATTTTGTGTCATGGTTAGAAAAGTCTTTCTTACTTCAAGATTATAAAAAATATTCTATTTTCTTCTAGCACTTTTATTGCTATATTTTCACATCTAAATCTTTGATCCATTTAGAATTTGTCCTGATGTAGAAGGTGGGTGTAACATATATAATTTTCTTTTTTTTTTTTTTTTTTTGAGACGGAGTCTCGCTCTGTCACCCAGGCTGGAGTGCAGTGGCCGGATCTCAGCTCACTGCAAGCTCCGCCTCCCGGGTTCACGCCATTCTCCTGCCTCAGCCTCCCGAGTAGCTGGGACTACAGGCGCCCGCCACCTCGCCCAGCTAGTTTTTTGTATTTTTTAGTAGAGACGGGGTTTCACCATGTTAACCAGGATGGTCTCGATCTCCTGACCTCGTGATCCGCCCGTCTCGGCCTCCCAAAGTGCTGGGATTACAGGCTTGAGCCACCGCGCCCGGCCACATATATAATTTTCTAGGTGGCTAATTATTACAATGCCGTTTATTAAATAGTTCATGTTTCCCCCCATTAATTTCAGATGACACCCTTTTCATGTACTAACTCCCCATATGTGCTTGATTGATTTCTTGGCTTCATATTTTATTCTTTTTCTCTGGATTTGTCTGGCTATACATGTGCCAGTTTTCCTAATTTTCTTTTGATCTATTAAACATTAATACAGTTTTTGTTTATTTTTGTTTGATGAATAACACGGGGTTGTAAGCATCCTGTGTTTTGGAAGGCATATTTTGATTATTAAGGTAAGGTGTGAATAAAGTCAGATGACAAGCCTGCCTGTGCCTGCACCTTGGTATACTCTGTGTCTAGTCCTTTTGTGTTTATCCTGAAGGACAATGTTTTCTAAGATGTGTTGGAGAAATGCTGAAAACATTTTATTGGTCATGTAGGCTTTGGATAATAGTTATATAATTTGGACATGCACTAGGTCTTGCAAATAATCAAAGATTGAAAGAAGCTCTACAACACAGGAAAACAGAAACATGAGAGTAATCACTTAGTACTTAAGTACTCACAGAATGGTTTTTCGTCTATTTTTTCTTTTTCTTTTTTATTTTATTATTTTAACTTTTATTTTAAGTTCAGGGTACAAGTGGAGATTTGTTACATAGGTAAACTTGTGTCATGGGGGTTTGTTGTACAGATTATTTTATTACCCAGGTATTAAGCCTAGTACCCACTGGTTATTTTTAAAAACCTTCTCCCCTCTCCTACCCTTCAACTTCCAAAAGGCCCCAGTTTGTGGTGGTCTTCTCTATGTGTCCATGTGTTCTCATTATTTAGCTTCCACTTATAACTGAGAACATGTGGTATTTGGTTTTTTGTTCCTGTGTTAGTTTGCTAAGGATAATGGACTCCAGCTCCATCCATGTCCCTGCAAAGGACATGATCTTGTTCTTTTTTATGGTTGCATAGTATTCCGTGGTGTATATGTACCATATTTTCTTTATCCATTCTGTCATTGATGGGCATTTGGGTTGGTTTCATGTCTTTGCTATTGTGAATAGTGCTGCAATAAACATACGCATGCATGTGTCTTTATGGTAAAATGATTTATGTTCCTTTGGGTATAATGGGGTCCCAGTAATGGGATTGCTGGTTGAATGATATTTCTGTCTTTGGGTCTTTGAGGATTCATCACACTGTCTTCCACAATGGCTGAACTAATTTACAGTCCCGCCAACAGTGCATAAGTTATCACTTTTCTCCACAACCTCGTCAGCATCTGTTATCTTTTAATTTTTTTTAAAAATAATAACGTCAGCAAAGTCTCAGGATACAAAATTAACGTGCAAAAGTCACTAGCATTCCTATACACTAACAACAGTTAAGCCAAGGGCCAAATCAGGAATGAACTCCCATTCACAATTGCCACAAAAGAAATAAAATACATAGCAATACGGCTAACTAGGGAGGTGAAAGACCTCTACAAGGAGAACTACAAAATACTGCTCAAAAAAACACAGAAGACACAAACAAATGGAAAAACATCCCATGATCATGGATAGGAAGAATCAATTTTATTAAAATGGCCATATTGCCCAAAGTGAGGGAAGAGAGAGACCCTCTCATATTGTTTTATACTCAGAAAAGGAAAGAGAAGTGAAACTAATGCCAGGTAGCCTGGTGCCTAGGAACCAGACCCTAAACCAAGGAAACAGACCTGAAACCAGTCCCGGGCCTGCCTGACTTAAGCCTGGTAGTTAAAATTCGACCCCTGACCTAGCAACTGTTGTTATCGATAGATTCCAGACATTGTATGGAAGGACATTGTGAAACTTCCAGTTCTGTTCTGTTTCACTCTGACCACCGGTGATCGCAGCCCCTGTCACGTACCCCCTGGCTTGCTCAATCGATCACGACCCTCTCACGCGGACCCCCTTAGAGTTGTGAGCCCTTAAAAAGGACAGAAGTTGAGCACCCAAAGAGCTCGGATTTTAAGATGCTAGCCTGCTGATGCTCCCAGCTGATTAAAGCCGCTCCCTTCACTATCTTGGTGTTTGAGGGGTTTTGTCTGCGGCTTCTGCTCAAAAGCAATTTATAGATTCAATGCTATTACTATTAAACCACTATTGGCATTCTTCACAGATCTAGAGAAAATTATTTTACAATTCACATGGAACAAAAACAGAGCCTGGATAGCCAATGTAAACCTAAGCAAAAAGAAAAAGCCTGGAGGCATCACGCTATTCAACTTGAACCTATACTACAAGGCTACAGTAACCAAAACCAGCATGGTGCTGGTACAAAAACAGACACATAGACCGATGGAACAGAATAGAGATCCCAGAAATAAGACCACATACCTGCAACTATCTGATCTCTGACAAATCTGACAAAAACAAGCAATGGGGAAAGGATTCCTTATTCAATAAATGGTGCTGGGAGAACTGGCTAGCCATATGCAGAAGACTGAAACTGGACTGCTTCCTTACACCATATACAAAAATTAACTCGAAATGAATGAAAGACTTGAATGTAAAACCCAAAACTATAAAAAATACTGGAAGACAACCTAGACAACACCATTCAAGACATAGGCACAGGCAAAGATTTCATGATGAAGTCGCCAAAAGCAATTGCAACAAAAGCAAACAGTGACAACTGGGATCTAACTAAACTGTTTTTCTTTTGATACGTTATTTCAGTTATTTCTTACCATAACTTGGTAGATATGGTTATTTTATGTATGACAAAACCAAGTCACAGATTGGTTAAATGAGCCCAAGTTCACACAAACAGTGATAGAGCCTGAATTTCAAGTTCAGCAAGGTTTTTTTTTTTTTCTGTTTTTTTTTTGTTTTGTTTTGTTTTTGAGATAACGAAATATCACAGTTAACTGCAAAAATGGTAGAGAGGTCCTAGGTACACTTTACCAAGTTTTCCCCAGTGGTTTTGTCATTGGAGAAGATGCACATAAGATGTCAACATTTATATAATTTATATAACCATCTTATTTAACCATAAGTTGTAGCAATTGGGGAAACTGGGTAAAGAGTTACATCTCATTAGAGAGTACAATATTAAAACTAGGAGGATTCTGGGAAGATGGCAGAGTAAAAAGTCTCAGGAATCTGTCTCCTCACCTAGACAGCAACTGCACTGGCAGAATCTGTCTGATGTAAATATTTTTGGAACTCTGGCATCTATTGAATTGAAAGCTTGGCAATTTCTATAGAATGGCTTGTACAAGTAAACTGCGGTTAAGTTAAATCAATTTTAGCTCTTAGGACAGTAACAGTTCATATCCCCCACCTCCAGTCCTGTGATAGTTATTTATGTATTCCTGGAGCAGCTTGCACATAGCTTGTGGAAGCAGGGAGGGCAAAAAGGACCGTGTTCTACAAATACAGGGGATCTGTGCTCTGATTGCTGAGTGCTGCTTCTGATCACCTCCCTCCATTGTTGCTGCTTCTGCTACACCTCCCCCATTGTTGCAAGCCTTTCTCCTTCTGGCTGAAGTGACATCCAGGGGATTTAAAGAGCCAGTTCTATATTTCCCCTACTCTTGAGTTTTTTTTTTTTTTTTTCTTTTCTTTTCATTTTTCCCTTTTGGAAGCCAGACATTAAAGACTAGAACATTCAAAAGCAACTGGATATATGAGCGCAATTAGAAAGTGACCACACTTGCTTAGAAAAACACACTGGAACAGCCTACAACAATCAGAAAAACAAAAAGAAAAACAGAAACAATGGCAGACAAACAGCAAAGGGAGAATATGGTTTTCAGAGTTACCACATTATTTGATTTGAACATCCAGTTTTTGACAACAACAAAATCACAAGGAAAACAAAGAAGCGGGAAAGTTTGGCTCACTTAAAAAATAAGCAGAAACTGTCCCTGAAAAAAGACCTGATGGCAGATCTATTCGACAAAGATTTAAAAACCACTGTCTTAAGGATTCTCATACAACAAAAGAAAGATGTGGAGAAAGTCAAGAAAATGATGCATGAGCAAAATCGAGTATCAGTAAGGAAATAGAAAGGCTAAAATAAATAAAAAAATTCTAGAGCTGAAAAATACAATAACAAATTTAAAATTCACTGAAGAGATTCACAGGCAGGTTTGAGCAAGCAGAAGAAAGAATAAGCAAATTTGAAGGTAGGGCATAGGAATTATTGAGTTTGAGAAACAGAAAGAAAAAGGATTGAAGAAAAGTGAATAGAGCCTAAGGGACCTGTAGGACACCTTCAAGCAGATGACTATACACATTTTGGGAGTTCTAGAAGAAGAAGAGAGAAAGAGACAGAATATTTGAAAAAATAATGGCGTGGCCGGGTGCGGCGGCTCATGACTGTAATCCCAGCACTTTGGGAGGCTGAGGCAGGTGGATTGCTTGAGGTCAGGAATTCAAGACCAGCCTGGACAACATGGTGAAATCCTATCTCTACTAAAATACAAAAATTAGCTGAGCGTGGTGGTGGGCCCTGTAATCCCAGCTACTAGACAGGCTGAGGCAGGAGAATTGCTCTAACCCAGGAGGCGGAGGCTGAAGTGAGCCCAGATGGTGCCATTCCACTCCAACCTGGGTGACAGAGTGAGACTCCATCTCAAAAAAAAAAAAAAAAAAAGCTCAAAGTCCCCCAAATTTGATGAAAGGCATCAATATAAACATCCAAGAAGCTTAGAAAACTCCAAGTAAGATGAGCTCAAAGAGACTTATACTGAAACACACATTTTAATCAAACCATTAAAAGACAAAGATAAAGAGAGAACCTTGAAAGCAGTAAGAAAGAAGAGATTCATCACATTCAAGGGATCCTCAATAAGATTATCAGCTGATTTCTCATTAGAAACTTTGGGGGTTAGCAGAAGAGCTAAAAACTCTGTAGGCTGATATGTAAAACACACACAGGTAACAAAAGAAAAAATAGACAAATTAGACTACATGAAAATTTAAAAATTGGCCAGGCATGATGGCTCATGCCTATAACCCCAGCACTTCGAGAGGCCAAGGCAGGAGAACTGCTTGAGCTTAGGAGTTCAGACCAGCTTGGGCAACATAGTGAGACCTCATCTCAACTTAAGAAATAAAATTAGCTGGGTATGGGGCCATGGGACTATAGTCCCAGCTACTTAGGAGGCTAAGGTGGGAGGATTGCTTGGGCCTGGGAGATCGAGGCTGCAGTGAACTTGATCATGCCACTGCACTCCAGCCTGGGTGACAGAGCAGGACCCCATCTCAAAAAAAACTTTTTTTTTAATTAAAGATTTTTGTGCATCAAAAGATAATATCAAAAGAGTGAAAAAGCAGTCTACAGCAGGGCACAGTAGTGTACACTTGCAGTCCCAACTACTCAGGAGGCTGAGACAGGAGAATCCCTTGAGCCTAGAAATTTGAGACCAGCCTGGGCAAAAAAAGCAAGATCCCATCTCAAAACAAAAACAAAAACAAACACAAAAAACAAAAAACTAAGGTAACCTACAGAATGAGAGAAAATATTTGCAAATTACATATCTGATAAGAGATTAATATTCAGAATAAGTAGATTCTGATTCCTAAAGCTCAATAACAACAACAACAATCCAATTCAAACATGGGCAAGGGACTTGAATAGACATTTCTCCACAGAAGATGTACAAATAGCCAATATGCACATGAAAAGCTAATTATTAGGGAAATCCAAATCAAAAATATAATGAGATACCATCTCATACCCATTAAGATAGTTACTACTAATTAAAAAAAAAAAAACCCAGAAATAACAAGTGTTGCGAGGATGTGGAAAAATTAGAATCTTTGTGGACTGTTGGTGGTAATGTAAAATGGTCTAGTTGCTGTGGAAAACAATATTGTGGCTTCCTCCAAAAATTTAAAATAGAATTACTATGTGACCCAGCAATTCCACTTTTGGGTATATACTCAAAGGAAGTGAAAACACAGACTTGAAGTGATACTTCTAAACCCATGTTCATAGCAGCAATAGTCACAGTAGCTAAAACATGGAAGCAGCCCAATTGTCCATCATGGATGAATGGATAGACAAATGTGATATATCCATGCAATAGAACATTATTCAGTCTTAAAAAGAAGGGCTATTCTGACATATGCTACTACATGGATGAACCATCAGGACATCACACTAAGTGAAATAAGCCAGTCATAAAAAGACAAATACTACATGATTCCATTTATATGAGGTACTTAGAGTAGTCAAATTTATAGAGACAGAAAGTAGAATGGTGGTTGCCAAGGCATAGGGGAAGGAAAGGGTTACTAAATGGGGAGTTATTGCTTAATGGGTATAGAGATTCAGTTTTATAAGATGAAAAATTATTGGAGATGATGGTTGCATAACATTGTGAATGGTACTTAATGCCATTGAAATGTATATTTAAAAATGGTTAAGATTTTTATTCTTACATGTATTTTATTTTATATATTATGTGTATTTTACCACAATAAAAAATTGGAAAAATGTATTAAAACTAGAAAATTGATACTGGTACAATGTGTGTGTATAGACCTATACCATTTTATAATGTGTAGATTTGTGTAACCATCACTGCAATTAAGGAATTAGCCCTTCGCCTCCTGCCTCCCTCAGCTCAGATGGAGAGAGTACTTAAAAAATAATAAATAAAATAAATAAAATAAAATAAAGAACTAATTGTCACCACAAAGATCTCTTTCATTCTACCCCTTTATAGTTACTCCACCTTCCAACCCTATTATCCCTAACCCCTGGCAACCACTAATCTGTTCTCTGTATTTATAATTTTTCCATTTTTAGAATGTTATATAAATGGAATCATATATCATGTGATCTTTCAAGAAGGGATTTTCTCACTTACCATAATGCTCTTGAGTATCATCCAAGTTGTGTGCAGTTTGTTGTAGGCAGCATATAGTTGGGTCATATTTTTGCTTTTAAATTAAAAAAAAAAATCTACTCTGACAACCTCTTTAATTGGTAAATTTAGACTATTTTTATTTAATGCAATTATTGCTATGTTATCAGTTAATTATTTCATTTTATTTTTTGTTTGTTTCCTCTGTTTTTATCTTTTGCCTTCTTGTGAGTTATTAAAACACTTTTACAAATAATCCAATTTTAATTTACCTGTGGTGTTTTAATTGTATGTCTTTGTTTTCTTTTGTTATGGTTGCTCTGGGTGTTATATCACACATACACACACACACACATATATATTTTATATATATATATATTTATATATACATATATATACACACACACACACACACACACACACACCCTATTGTAGTCTACTGGTATTGACATTTAACTGTTCAAATAAAGTACACAAACCTTACTTTTTAAAGGCCCTTTTACCCCCATTTATCATGTAATAATCTTAAATATCTCCCCTACCGGTATTAAGAAACAAATCAAATGATGTTAACATTTCTTTTGCTTCAACCATCAAACACAATTTGGAAAACTCAAGAGGTAAAGGAACATCTATTGTATTTACTCCAATTTTTACTTTTTTTGTTCTTACTTTTTGATGTTCAAGATAACTCTTATCATTTCTGTTCTGTTTCAAAAACTTCTTTTAGCTATTCTTTTAGAGAAGGTTTGCAAACAATAAATTCTCTTACTTTTCTTTCATCTGAGACTACCTTGATTTGTTGTTCATTCTTGAAGGATATTTTTACTAGATAAGGGTTTTTTTCTTTCAGCATTTGACAAATATTGTGCCATTTCCTTCTGGCCTCCATGGTTTCTCATGATAAATCTGCTGTCAATGAAATTGTTTCTTCCACCACTTTCCACTCACCACCCAAAATAGGTAAGATGTTTTTCTCTTCTCATTGCTTTCAAGACTTTCTTCTTTATCTTTAGTTTTCAGTGTGACCATTCTGTGTCACGGTATAGATTTCTTTGTGTTTATTCTGTTTATAGTTTATTTATATTCTTGAATCTGTAAGTTTATGTCTTTTGCAACTGTGGGAAATTTTTAGGCATACATTTAAAAACTGCCTTTTCAGTTCTGCCCTGTTTTCCTTCTCCTCAGACCACAGTTGCATGAATGTTAGATCTTTTTGTTATAGTCCCACAAATTCTTAAATTCTCTTCATCTTTTTCTCAGTCTATTTTCTCTCTGTTGTTTGGATTGGTAAATTGGTCATTTCTATTGCTCTATCTTCAAATTCACTCATTCTTTTATCTGTCTTCTCCATTCTGCTGTTCAGTCCATCTGGTGAGTTTAAACATTTTTTCAGATCTAAAATTCCCATTTTGTTCTCCTTTATATCTTCTATTTCTTTGATGAGACTTGCTTTATTTCATTTGTATTTTTCATTTGTTTCAAGTGGGTTCTTAGCCATTTTTGTAATGGCTGTTTTAAAATTCTTGTCAGATAATTCCAACATTTGTAACATCTCAGTGTCAGTGACTATTGATTATCTTTTCCCATTCAAGTTGAGATTTTCCTGGTTCTTGGTATGATGAGTGAGTTTTCAATTATATCCAGCACATATTAGGTATTTTGTTATGAGACTACTCTGGATCCTATTTAAATCTTGTATTTTCAGTAGGCTTCCTATGAAACCACACTGGTGGGGCAAGAGTAGTGTCACCTTGTTACTGCCATATTGGAGTTGGAGTCCAGGTTCCTCATTTGGCATTTGTTGACATCCAGGATGGAGAGGCTACCTTGTTACTGTTGGATAGAGATGGAAGTTCAGTCTTCTTGCTAGACCTCTGCTGACACCACACTGGCTGGGACAGAGAAGGGCATCTTGTTACTGTTCTCCAGGTGGCCTCCACAGATGCTGTATTGTTGAGGATGTCATCAACTCTGGGTGCTGGTGAAAGTCCAGGCTTTTCATTCAACCTTCCCTGAAACTACCCACGTAGAGAGAAGAGTGCTTTGTTACTGTCAAGCGGGGTTGAAAGTCCCAGCTCCCTACTTATTCTTGTCTGACACAGGCTTGGCAGAGGGAGTGATACTTTATTACAGCTGGATGCCGATGGAAGTGTAAGCTTCCCATTTGCCCTTTGGCCTTTGCTAGTGGGGCTTGGCGGGGTTCACATTTTTTTTTTTCACGATGTTTGGTTGGAGTAGAGTAGTTATTGTCTAAAACAGTTTTCTCTTTTCTCTCCTTTCAGGCTGCTGCTTCTAGGTCTTTTGGCTAGAGAGTGCTTGCTTTTCTTGAGAGATTTTGTTTGTTTCTGGGCTGTTCAGTGTTTCTAAGCTGCTGGCTTTTCCAGCTCCAAGTCTGGAATATGTGAAGAAAAAGAAAACCCAAGAAACTTATCACTGCATCTTTCTTGAATCATGAGGTGCATAGACAGGCTGCTTTTCTTGTTCTACCTTTCAGAGTCTTTTTATGTGTATTTAATATATAATATCCAGAGATTCTAGCCGTACTTAGCAGAAGGAGTGGGGAGAAATCCGTCTTGTCCTGGACCCAGAAACTCATAGAACAGTATTCCATATTGAATATTATTTGTATTAGAATTTGGAAAACAAAGAGTTGAGGAGTTCTTTAATATATAGTTGATTTTTTTCAAGTATTCTAAAATTCTCACCAGTGGTGTTAAAATCATGTGTCCTGAAGTCACCAGAAAAATGTCAAGAACAAAGTTTAAGATATTGGATACAAAATGTAGATGCTTTTCTAGGGAATGTAAGATGATTTATTTACCAAAAGAAAAAGACAATAGAATACAAACAAAAATACCAGCTGGGTGTGCCCAGTGCTTATTGGAATGATTACTTTCTGGGAGCTGAATAAGATAGCCCTTTGTGAAAGGAAGGGGCCTTAAAGTCATTTAGAACTCCTTTCCAAAATTACACGTGCAGGGTTTTAGATAGACACACACTCATTAGTGTTGATTGGAGTTATGTAACTCATATTACCCAGGGTATTCCAGCTCGCTTTGTTAGTGTCTAATCTAGTGCCAGACTCCCCAAAGGCCCCAAATCTGACAAAGACACAGTCAAATGAAATGCAATGCTGTTTCTTAAAAAAAAAAAAAAAAAAATGCAGTCCAAGCTGTTCTCTGTAAGTTTTAAGCTTAGATTTAATCAAGTCCAGCCAAAATTATTCCACCCAGGAGCTATTATCACATTCCTTTTTTTGAAAGCAGCTAAAACCACGGAATTGTTGGCAGTCGTATCCAATCCTTTAGGAAAGAAATATTCTTATAGCCTCGCAATTCCTAACTCTAACTTCCTTTTCCTGTTTAACATGTTTGTGAAGTTATTTGGTAAAAAAATGTTTGAGTTTTAATTTGTAAGTCTTCAATTTAGAACTTGCTGTGAATGAAAAGGATATTGACTCTGGCAGAAATAGTTTGGAAAATTTTGGTTTTTAAGGGGAATTAATGCAGATAACCACATATATATGTATGAATAAATATATATATTATTATGTGTGTATATTATTTCATTATATTATTTCATATATATTTATATATACACTTACATATATATTATATTCTTTTCCTAGCTTTATATATGTTCCTATATAAATATGTGACACATATATGTACACATACAAAGCTAGAAAAAGAATATAACATATACTTTATTATATATTAAAATATATATTATATTCTTTACATTCCCTAGCTTTGTATATATGTAAATCTAGAAAAATAAAACAAAAACAAAAACAAAACCCAAGATACCATGACAGTAACTTCAGATTGACTTTAAAAGCCACCAGTTTTTATTTATTTAAATCCTTTTTGAGCTGCAACCCCTTGAAAAACTCATAGCTGGACTGAGCCATAATCCCTTTTCTACACATTTGTTTCTTCACCTAGTTTTTATAAATGTTTATGTGAAAGAGAAAATACTTAAAGGTGTATATATTCTGCTTCTATCTTGTCAGAAATATCTATGATTTTGTTTGGTATTTCTTTCTAATATATATGATAGCCACTTGCAATTTAATAAACAGGCACTTTTTTATTTGTATGGACAGTTCGCTCCAGGGAAGACCTTTTGGAACTGATCATAAATGGTACAGGATGTGCTCATTTTAAACAAAATTGAGAAATATGAAGACATGTTTTTGGCCCCTTCTTAAATCTGTACCTTGTTTCTCTCTCCTTTCATTCATTCATTTCTATCCTTGGGCCTTGTCCTGTGGGCTGATTCCACCTTCATATGGCTCTCAACAAAGTTTTGCTAACATTGACTTAAGGTGGGTCTTGAAATGATTTAAGTAAGATATAGTTTTGTTTAATCTTTTTTTTTTTTTTTTAAACAGGATCACTGGAAGATGAAAAAGCATTTTATTTTTCCTTCCACTCTGCTTTTTCCAGAAGCCGGAAGTAAAGAGTAAGTTAGCATGCCATTTAAAGGAGTGTGGTGCCCTGATCTGTGCTTGTTTGATATAGACATTAAGCTTTTTATGAATTGTGGAAGCCGTTTCTGGGAGGAAAAGGGCTCAAACCTGAACAAATCACTGGAGTCCAGCCATACAGGGCTCTCAAGGGAAAAGCTTAAGCTAAAGACCTTCCCTAGTTGGGCCATCAAACCAAATCAAAAAGTGTCTGCTCATTAAATTGCAAGTGGCCATCTGCCTGCTTAATCATGTGCTTCTCTTTCTGTTGGGCTGGTTATCACCGTCTGGTCTGGCCCCTTTTACTAATTAGTCTAAGTTTGATCTTTAGGTGAACCACAGTTTAATTTTATCTGGCATGGAATATGGGTTTATTTATTGTTCCATTTGGTCAAATCATTTGAGGGAAAAGAAAAAAAAAGTTACTATTCTATAGTTTACAAGGACTGGTTATTTAGAACCTGGATTAATATTTGGCATTTGCATTTGAATATTCCCCAATGAATTCTTTTATGCTATTCTTTTTCTCATTTTGGCAGTGAACATGGTAATGTTTACATTTATGGTTTTTTAAAACTATACAGTATTCTTTTTTTTTTTCTTTTTCTTTATTTTCTTCTCATTTCTTGCTTGCTTTTTTTTTTTTTTTTTTTTTTTTTTTTTTTTTTTTTTTTTTTAGACAGGGTCTCTCTTTGTTGCCCAGGCTAGAGTGAACCTCCCACCTCAGCCTCCTTAGTAGCTGGGACTACAGGTGTACGCCCCCACACCCGGCTATTTTGTGTATTTTTTGTAGAGATGGGGTTTCGCTATGTTGTCCAGGCTGGTCTAGAACTCCTGAGCTCAAGCGATCTTCTGGCTTCTGCCTCCCAAAGTGCTGGGATTACAGGCGTGAGCCACTGCACCTTGCCTGTTTTCTTTCTTTATTAAGCAATATATATATAATAATGGATCCAGTTATACAGTATAAAGGCAAAGTCTAGATAACCAAAGCTAACAGTTTGCTGTATATCTTTTTGCAATGCTTGTTCAAATACAGATAAGTGGGATGCAATAAAGATATAAATGTAACAAATAAAGCTATATGAGAATATTTCTATAATGTAGTGGGCTGCAATGTAGGAGTAAGGGAGGGGAGCTTCTTAAGATGGAAAACCCAAAAGCTTAGAGTTAGACTTGAGCTACATTAAAAATTTAAAGTTTCTAAAGATGATCGCCAGTTTGGGAATTATTTATAGTATACTTATAAATGCTGCCACTGAATCAACCAATTGTTTTAGCACCATGTACTCTTAATTTTGGTTAATAAGTCTAATTCATATAGTTCTATTTTAATAGGCTGAATTTAAGTATATATGCTGAAAGAACCATAAGACTATTTTGTATTGACTGTAAAAATCCATGAAGTAGAATTTTTCAAAACATTCTCGAGTTCGACTTGTTTTTAAAATTCTTTTTCATTCTAGATTCCATAGATAGAAGCATGTGAGGAGATCTCAGTCTAGTTCTGTGTTGGGAGAACAAATGTCTGTGCCTACGATGGTCCCTTCCTGAGCACTGTCTTATTTAACTTCCCACCAGAGAAAGACAACACTGGAGGCTCCTTTTTTACTTAGAGTTATGATCTGTACCAAGCAGTAAGATTCAGAGAAAATCATGTTTCTGCTAACAATTTACAGAAATCATAATCTAAGAATTTCTCTTAATTTTTCAAGAGTAAAAAGGGATGATGTAAAGATTATGTAACATCATGTTGTTTTTTGGAGGTCACTTACAATTAGGATGGTAAATATTGATATTGTTTCATTGATTATGTTCCAAAATCTCCAAATTGGCCAATAGTTATACTATGTAGTTACCATCTATTGTTCAAGCCTTAATTGAACAGTGGCTTTAATTGTAGTCATTAGTAAAAGTCTGAATCCTGGGATGGAAATAGATATTCCTTTCCTTGGGATGAAAACCCCACCGATCAGCTTCAACTGCGATAGTAATCAGCATATTACCAGGGAAAGTCCATCAGCAGAGCATTTTTCTTATCCGGGTTTATTCTTTTGTTACTCAGGCTGTCATTGATATTCCAAGTAAAGTAGTATAGTCCATGCTTCTGAATTTGTTTGTGTTTGTTGAAAACCCAGTATTTGGATATTTAATTTAATTAGCACTAGATGTACATTACCCCCTGTTTGGCTAGGTGTAGAAAAGCTAAGTGTCAGGTTGTGAGCCTCATTTTTAATGTGAGCCTCATTGTAAGTATTTTGAGAGAGAAACCATTCATTATTTCTTTGTTCTCTTCCCCATAATGTTCTTCACTTAAGAGGAACTCAAGTTCAAATGAACTATGAAAAGCGAAGAACAAACACCCAAACATTTGTATACAAAATAGGGGATCAGTAAAAGTCTCCAGGAGCTTGAACAAAAAGTAATGCATTTTAAAATTTAAGTTTGAATTGGTTATGTAGAATCATAGAAATTAAAAATAAAAAGGGACATTGGAGTTCATCTAATAAAACCTCCAAAAAAAAAAAAAAAAAAAAAGAAACACAAACAAAATGCAGGCATGAAAAGTGATCTCTGATTCATAGAGCAAGGTGGTTTGTTTGTTTGTTTTTGAGACAGGGTCTTGCTCTGTAGCCCAGGCTGGAGTGCAGTATTGTGATCTCGGCACTGCAACCTCTGCCTCCCGGATTGAAGCCATTCTTGTGCCTCAAACTCCCTAGTAGTTGGGACAACAGGTGTGCACCACCACGCTCAGCGAAGTTTTATGTTTTTAGTAGAGATGGGGTTTCACCATGTTGTCCAGGCTGGTCTCGAACTCCTGACCTCAGGTGATCCGCCCACCTTGGCATCCCAAAGTGCTGAGATTACAGGTGTGAGCCACTCTGCCTGTCCCTATAGCAGGATTTTGATAGTACAGATCCAAAGTGAAGTCGACTGCTCCTCTTGCCACTGTCCCTTATGCAATTTCAAATCATCTCTCATGGCACAGGACTTTAAATTTGGCAAATGATAATTTTTGGCAATATATGACAGGTGTGCAAAAGAGGTAAGTTTACAAATAACTTTGGAAAATGAAGTTTTGGGTTTTGTTGTTGTTGTTGTTGTTGGTTAGTTGGTCCGTTTTACTTTTAATTCAGTGGTCTGCTTTAGAGAACTCTATTGAATCTGGGAAAAGAAGGTAAGGGTGTTACAGCAGAACCTTTCCAACATTTAGGGGGCCTGGGTAAACTAGTATAAATGGAGGTCCAGGGACTGCTCCCTGCTTCTCCTGACACTCCTGGTTTATGTCCTACTGGACATAGGCCTTGTGTTCATGCAAGTGGAGACCCAGCTGGCAGCCCTAGCTCCACATCCTCTGCTTCTCCCCAGACAGCCACCCCTGGCACACAGGGAAGAGGGATACATGGGCCTAGAAACTGGACTTGGGATCAATTTGGGAATTCCAGAGTCATGGGGACCTGGAGCATGTTCTAGAATGGGGGTGCCTCACCCATGTTCTAGAATGGGGGTTCCTCTCCCTGTGAAGAAAAATATAGTGAGAAGAGAGTGCAAGTGGGCCAAGGGTAAGACACAGGGGATATGGAGAGTCGTTGCGTTCTTTATGAGGCACATAATTAGAAACAGTTGAACTGTCTAACAATAGAGGGAAGGTTGAGTGTATCCGCTTAATAAGAAATAACAAACCATTAAAACTTTAATCTTGGAGGCTATACAACAACATGGGAAATGTTCACTGTGTGTAATATCCATTATGAGATATCCAGGATGCAAAACTGAATAGACACTGTGTGTCTATTCAGTGACTTTAATTACATAAAACTTCAAGCAAAAGATCCACTCCTAGGATTTTATCCCACCAATATCTTGCATATCTGCATAAAGATTTAGGTACTAGAATGTTTGTTACAGTGTTATTTGTCATAGCAAAATGTACCCAATTCCTTTTATTCTGTAGGAATTGGGTAAATAAATTATGCTACATCCATACATCAAACAAATATGTAGCTGTTAGAAAGAATGAGACAGCTCTACATGCCAGTATTAAATTCTCTCTAAGAAACATTTTAGGTGAAAAAAAGCAAGGTGCATGTAATACATTCCTATTGATATAAAAAGTGGGGTTTTATATATATGAAAAAATAAGACTACATGAGAATATTACAAGTGGTAATTGCTTTAAGGTGGCAGGGATATGGGTGATGATCTTTAATTATTTCCCAGACTTTCTTTAGTGCTTCTGTGGCTTAAAAAGGAAAATTAAGGAAAAATGAAGAACTGGAAAAATGAATGCCTAAGCAACCATGAGAGGAGGTTTCCTAAGCTCTGATCACCTCTTCCTCCGCTATTGAATTCTGTTGCTACTTAAAGTTAAGAACAGTTGTCCAGGCTGCAAGTTTTCATTGCCTCTGTTATATTCAGAGACACAGTGCTATGCTTTGGTTTCTATTAATGCAGTCATTATAGCATTGAACATGTCTGTGTATTATCATAAAGTTATGAAAAATATGGTTTCTGGACTTTATTATTAGGTTGCATGACACAGCTACGCTCAAGAGAGAAGACTGAATTCTAGAGAAATATTTGGCTTTGGCTGAGATTTCCTGACTGGTTCATTTCTGTCAGTGATTGCTGGCACAGTCTCCTGAATAAAACAAAACATCTAAGTATTTTCTTGGCTTTTCCAACTGAGCCTTAACTTGCATTATTTTACCTTTAGACATTTTACCTCATTTTGTACCTACACTTCTGGCTCTTGATAACAATTTGATCCTAATGGAAAAATTAAGTCAGATAACATCAACAACAAAGGGGCCTGGTACCATTTTGAGAAGCCAGGGGTATCAAGGGGATAAAATCAATTAAATCTACAGAATTTCTTTATTCTCTGTATTCTGTGAGACTTAGCAAAACTCATAACAGATCTTTATCTTTCATTAGCCTTCTTGGCTATATGTCTATACAGGAGATACTTCAAGGGCTAAGCAGCACCTGTAGAAGTGCCTGAATTATTAGTTCATGTTAGATTGCCAGTTGATGCTGGGTTCTACTCTAGTCCTTGAATTCTAATGCTTTTTATTTTTTCAAATTCTTGGTGATAATTACATAAATAAGTTGCTACTCTTTTCTTTGCAGAGATGAAAAGGAAATGTTTCTAAATTGATTAAATTTTATTCCAGGTATAGGCAAATTATTTATGATTATAGCTTCCTTAATTGGCACGTAAACTAACTTTTAACTGTGGCTTATCTCCTAAAAATATGATTCATTAAAATTGGAGAAATTCTCATGATTTGTGCATACAGTTATCATGGGCCCTTTGCGATGCTTTATTCAAATTAGTAAGTAATCAAATTGCCAAGTTTGGTTTACAACTGATGTTTTAATTAGTTTGTTATGGCAGCTCATTCATATGAAGCCACTTGAACCAGAAAAAGAGTGTTGTATTTTTGAATTGAATTGTTGTCTCAGATCAGAGTTCTATTGAACTTTTTCTTTTTCTTTTTTTGAAACAAGTTCTTACTCTGTCACCCAGGCTGGAGTGCAGTGGCACAATCACATCTCACTGTAATCTAGAACTCCTGGCTCAAACAATCCTCCCATCTCAGTTTCCTGAGTAGCTGGAAGTACAGCTGCGCATTATCATGCTGAGCTAATTTTGTACTTTTTGTAGGGAAGGAGGTCTCACTTTGTTGCCCAGGCTGCTCTCGAACTCCTGGCCTCAAGCAATCCTCCACTGTCTGCCTCCTAGAGGTCTAGGATTACAGGTGTGAGCCACCACTTCAACCTCTATTGAACTTCCTGCCTTCTATTTTCCGAATTTGAAACCTCCCTCTTTATTCTAGAGAGAGCAGATTCTGTATACATATTCTTTAAACTTTGCCATTTCCCTCCTCAGGAGGTTATCAGATTGATGATGGAACCAGTAAGACATTTTGTTAGCAGAGTTCCTGATGGGTTTGACAATTATATACTTTTCCTTGTACAATTTGGCAGGCAGCAGAGAATGGTAGCAACAACATGGTTTTGGAAGTTAGGCCAAGATTGGAATCTTGATGTACTAATTACACTCGGCCCTCCTATATCTGTGGATTTCTCATAATGGATTCAATTAACTGCTGATGGAAAATATTTGGGAAAAAAATACAACAATAAAAAAGAATACAAATAAAAAAACTATACATTATGACAACTATTTACATAGCACTTACATTGTATTAGCTATTGTAAGTAATATAGTGAGTATATAAAGTTGTGAAAATTGATTATACAAATTGGAGTTATGCTTTTCATAACCAACTAAACCGAAGTCGAAGGAACAGGGAAAAAAAAGCACCCAGGGCACAAAGTACCTGCTGCAGGAACTGTCTTGCAAGCCCAGACGCTGAAATGACCAGCTGTAATCTTAAGACCAGCTTTAGTAGCTGCGGAATGGACCTGCCGTGACTCTAAGAGCTTTACCTAGGGCCATCACTCACCAATCACAGCTTGTCCACTCAGAAAGACCTCATTAGTGCCAGTGAACTTTCTTTCGAAATGTTTTACATTTCTCTTTCCCAGTGAAACCTCAATCTTTTCTTTTGTTCTTTGGACATACTGAAGACCACCCTGGTCTGTGAGTATGCCCCGAATTGCAATTCTGTTTATATATATATTCCCAAATAAAACCTTTCACTTAGAGATTCTTCTTTATATTTTATTATATTTTAACAAAGTGTATGGTAGGATATGTGTACGTTATATACAAATACTAGGCCAGGCATGGTGGATCATGCCTGTAATCCCAGCACTTTGGGAGGCTGAGGCAGGCGGGTCACCTGAGGTCAGGAGTTTGAGACCAGCCTGGCCAACATGGTGAAACCCTGTCTCTATTAAAAATACAAAAATTAGCCGGGCGTGGTGGTGGCCACCTGTAATTCCAGCTGCTTGGGAAGCTGAGGCTGGAGAATTGCTTCAACCGAGGAGGTGAGGTTGCAGTGAGCCGAGATGGCATTATTGCACTCCAGCCTGGGTGACAAGTGAAACTACATCTCAAAAAAAAAAAAAAAAAAAAAAAAAAAGTGCATCATTTTTTATAAGGGACTTGAGCATCCTTGGATTTTAGTATTTACAGAGGATATTCCCCATGAATATCCAGGAAGAACTGTGCTAGTTACTTTGACATAGAGGGCCAAGTGTACTAGTTACTTTATACTACACAATTGTGTAGTGTACTACACGATTGCTTTAAACATAAAGGAGTCATAATAATCTTTATCCTACTATGGAGCTGTGAGTCATGATAACAGGGAATACATAAAGTTGCTCAGGCAGTGCCTGGTATCTGCAATTTTCAATTTGACTTTTAATTCAATATAAGTAAATCTTCCAGATGACTTCTTAATGAAAGGATACATCATAGAATATTTTACTACAGTAAAATAATAATTGATATTTTGTCATCAGGTAGCCTCTCTCACTCTGTACTTCTTCCTATCTGTTATATCATAATGATGATTAATATTTCTTACTATACCCCTAGGCCCAGAGGATCTTTCCAAATGATTAAAATATAGGGTAATCATATAATTTCATCTTTAAGCACTTTTGTTATGTTCTAATTCCATAAAAAGAAGTAATTCAATTAATTGAATTTCCTTTTGGTTACAGGCAAAAAGTCCACAGTTTAAATCCACATATTATGTTTAACAATGATAAATATATATATGGAAAATGTCTATTGACTAGAATACCTTTTTTTGGTAATCATGCCAGATAGCCAGCACATTGAAAATTGTTGTTATGAATAACATAAAAATAGCACCCATCATTCAGTGTTTACTCTATGCCATGCTCCGTGTATTTCTCATCAAATCTCATTTAACATTAACTCACACCATGCAGAATGTAGTATTGTCCCTGTTTCACAGATTAAGAAACTCGGAGAGGTTAAGTAAATTGCTCAAGGTCACATAGGAAGTAGGTAGCAGAACCTAGACTTGAATTCGTAGCCACCTTAAGCCAAAACTTGGTCTCTTAACTACCATGCAATTCTAGACTGCCTTTCATATCTAGGTATTTTATTTTATTTTATTTTATTTTATTTTTTTAATGCCCTGTGGTCAAACCCTTTGTCTCTGAAAGTTTCTATGTTAGGAAAACGAATTGTGCCTTATCATTATATGTGTTGTAATATACAAGTCAAGACTATTTCAACAGGAGGGAAAAATGTACTGGCATAGCAAAACAACACCACATTCTTGAGGTTGATGGAGCAGAAAGTCACACTGTTTTTAATGTCATTGTTAAAGACATGGGGACTTAGCAGTGTGAAAGTCTATTGTGAGCCATCTCCCTGTGTCATGGCCAGGGTGTAGTAATGGAAAGGGTACATTTCACTTCAGTAGAAATAAAAGCGAACAATGGGAGTGCCTGCTGGTCACCTCTGCAGAGAGATGGCCTGGCAACGTTAGCCTGCGACTGAGAAGGATTCTAATCTGCCAGAAAGAAACCCTTAAAGTTGGCAGCCGTCTAGACCTGTTGCATGTGTGGCATGTGTGCTTTTGTCTGGGTGGAGGGTCCGTAGTGTTTGTCAAATTATGGCATCCACAAACAAAATAATGTTGAGAACTAGCTTATCTACATATAGACTTACAACAGTAATTTAAAAAGATATAGTTTAAATACATAACTGAAGATAATTTATGAGGATGCATTTATGTGTGGTTTTGTGTTCGGCACTTTGAATAAAGAGAAGTTGATGGGCAATATTGCCTAAAGGTTAAGAGCAGTGGGGTTCAGGAGTCAAAACTTAGGTTTCAATCATTATCACTGTCCCACCCATTTCTTTCTTTCTTTTTTTTTTTTGTTTGTTTGTTTTTTGAGACGGAATGTCACTCTGTCGCCCAGGCTGGAGTGCAGTGGCCGGATATCAGTTCACTACCAGCTCCGCCTCCCGGGTTCACGTCATTCTCCTGCCTCAGCCTCCCAAGTAGCTGGGACTACAGGCGCCCGCCACCTCGCCCGGCTAATTTTTTGTATTTTTTAGTAGAGATGGGGTTTCACCATGTTAGCCAGGATGGTCTCGATCTCCTGACCTCGTGATCCGCCCGTCTCGGCCTCCCAAAGTGCTGGGATTACAGGCTTGAGCCACCGCGCCCGGCCTGTCCCACCCATTTCTAACTTAACTTGTAAGGGTCAGATTCCTCTTCTGTACAATAGGGATAATAATATGTACCTCTCTGGGTTGCTATGGGGATTATATGAGGGAGCTGAATTATCTGTATAAAGAAAACATAAATTGCCCAAACAAAGCAAAGAGTATGACATTCATTCCTAGGTACTCAGTAAATGATTATAATCAGAGCCCCATATTCTTTATTTTAAAAATTAAAACAGCTTAAATAATCCCTCCAATATCCAGGGCACAGAGAAAACAGCAAAAAGATTAAATTGGTTTAAGTTAAGGAAAGTGAGTTTTCAGCAAAATCAAAGTGGGAAATGGGAAGAAAAGGCGGCTCGTAGGTGATATTTGAAGAAGCTCTCCAAGTCACAATGAGAAGGCTTGATAGAGAAGCAAAGCTGATCAAGCAGCTGCAGGATGTGTTTGATACGACACTGCTTCTGAGGCACCTCAGATGCAAGAGTAGGTCACAGTCTGAACCATGTTCAGATGCTCCAAGGTTTAATTATGTAAATGACTTCTCCAGGGGATATTCCAGTTGCTTGCAAAGCCACTTCAGCCATGCTTCATTTATCACAGTCATGAACACACAAGAGCCTTCATATTGAAAAACATATTAGTCTATAATGGGAGTTGGGAGATGGAAAGGAAGGGCTTGATAACTAAAAGTGCTGCAGAGCTTCCATTGCTCTCACAGCAGTTACAAAATGGGCAGGTACAATCCTTGACCTCGAGCAGGACAAAGACTTCGAAGTGAAGTCTTCCTTGGCCTGCTTTAAATGAAGGTGTTCGTGTAAAAGAAAGAAATGCTTTCCCTATAAAATTAATATTTTCCAGAGAGCAATTGAAATGACAAAGTATTTTAAATGATCATCGGCAATCTTCAACAATTGAAGACACAGCCAGGCGTGGTGGTGTGTGCCTATAGTCCCAGCTACTCTGGAGGCTAAAGCTGGAGGATCCCTTGAACCAGGAGTTTGAGACCAAGAGTTCTCTTTATGGTGCCTCAGCACCTCAAATGAATCGAAAATGAAAACGAAACAAAAAAAAGTGAAGACAGAAGATATTTTCAACTATCTATTTTTTTTCTTCTTTTAAAGAAATTTAATTTAATTTCATTATGTTGTCCAGACTGGTTTCCAACTCCTGGCCTCAAGCGATCTGCCTATCTCTGCCTCCAGAGTGTTGGGATTACAAGCATGAGCCACTGAGCCAGGCCACGGCTAGCTATTTTCTTAGTATAACAACGCATATTACATTTCCTAGCACAGCCTCTGGCACATAGTAGGCCTCACATGTTTTCTCCTCCTCCACTCTTTCATATCTTTCCTATTCGATGAAAACTTCAGAGCTTATTACGAACCCAGGTCACAATACCACAGTGGTGTTTTCTAATGAATGACAAGACACATTTGCATGATAAAATATCCTCGTTTTGTTTTTTAACTTACAAAAAAGGTCCTGCATAAGATTTGTGGGCCCCTTAGGGTCAAGCATTCTCTGTTCTCACAAGACATAAAAGCTGAAGCTTTTTAACAAATAGAAACAGTGGATTTTCTTTGCTCTGCAGTAAAGGCCAGAGAAAAGTTTATGGACTTGTCCTTAGGTTTTATGAATGGGATGTGAAAACACCCACTTCCCCTTCCCAGAGGCTGTTTCAGAGAATAACCTCTTTTCTCATTCTACTCATGTTCTAAAGCCTTGCACAAAGCTTGTAATTTATAATTGCTGATTTGACTGAATGTATAATCTTAATCTTAAAGCATTTCAAGTTCTTTCTGGCAACCGCAGGGAGTTTCCAAGTTCCAAAAGGGAATGTTCAGTTTACTTTCATCTTTAATTATCTGGGATGGTGGTTTTAATCCTACTGAAAGAGGTAAGTGTCAATCAAAAGAAAAATCCTGATGGTAAGATAGGGTGGTGAGGGAAGACCAAGTCATGCAGAATGCTAGGTAAGCAGCACTTTACAATTCAACTCCTGTCCTCAGTGCTATCAGAATATCAATAGTTAGGATTTGTTTACTTTTTTCAGATTTACAAGAGATAAATTCCAAACCTCACCATGGTATCCCCTTACTTAAGATGACAAAGTTCATCTGTTTTCATTCAGATGAACCATACTTTTGGGTTATAGGAGAACTTTGGGTAAATCTCTTTCTCCCTCCTAGTTTATAAACAACAGATATTTTTTCTCACAGTCCTGGATGCTGGGAAGTCTGAGGTCAAGATGCCCGCAGATTTGGGTCTGGTGAAGGCTACTTCCTAGTTCATAGATGGCACCTTCTAGCTATGTCCTCACATGATGAACGGGCCTGCATTTTTATGTCTATAGTCATTAATTTTACCTGAAATATGGCAAGTTTCTAGTGTCTTCTCTTGTTTTTTAAATAGCATGTTTTGGTAGCATAATGTTGTCCTAAATTATTTCTTAGGCAACACAGTATCATCTTGACTTATAGCAAATTGAGAAAAGGTGCTAAAGTTCCAGAGCCCATTACAAGGCATCTGAAAACCTCCAAATACCAGGGTAGACTTGGAAACCTCAGAATCTCCTTGTATTTCTTTTCTAGAAGTCTAACAAAGGATTAGAGTCAACCTGGGACCTCAAGAACAATCTGCTCTGGGTACCAACCAGAGTTGAAGAACCTGGAAGGGCAGATGAATTTTTGCAAACTCTAGCACAGTTTAAAACCTCACAGGAGAGAGTGGCAAGTTGTGGTCTCTGAGATCTGATTGCCAGGGTTTGCATTCTAGCTCTGCCACTTACTAGTTGCACAACCTTGGGAAAGTTACTCAACCCCTCTGTGCCTAAGTTTTCTCATCTATGAAATTGGGGAGATAATAATAGCAGAGTTGTTTTGAGGATGGAATTATTTTTAAAAAGCTCAGTTGAGCTTGACGCATAGTAACTATGTATGTTTACAAGGGAAAATCCCAGAGAAGAGAGGGATCAATATAGTCTCAAGCAGGAGTTGTTAAACTGTGGCACACAGGCCAAAGCTGGCCTGCCACACATTTTATGTAAATAAAGTTTTATTGGAACACTCCTATGCCTGTTCATTTATGTATTATCTATGGTTGTTTTTGTGATACAAAAGCAGAGTTTAGTAGCTGTGACAGAGACTGGCCTGCAAAACTTAAAATAGCTACTATTTGGCCCTTTACAGAAAAAGTTTGCAGGCTCTGAACTATAGTCTTCCTTCTGTTGCATTGGTATGTAGTATATTTTCTTTATTCAATAGTAAATGTGTTTGCCACAGATCTGGCAAAAGTGTTTCCAGCTACTCTTTCCCTCTGCAAATGCCTGAGAGTCTGTAGGTCATGAAACTCCCATGAAGCAGCACATTGTACCACCAATGAAGCTGACAGGCTGCCCAGTGTCACAGAATGAATTGTGACTGAATCTTTTGTGGTGGTACTGTGGACCATTGAGACTAATATGAAAATTACCTTCTGAGCATTTATGCAAGATAATTTAATTTTAGAGCTCATAAACAAGATCAGAGTTATGTGGTTTAACAAAAGGTCTCCTTATGTGTATGTGTGCTTGCCAAAAACATGATGAAATCCTGGAACATGGGAAACTGAACATGCGCTTTTAGATTTACATGTGGCAGACAGAATTGACTAGTGTATCTGTTCGTAAATATTACTGCTGCTATTAGGAGGCACTTGGGAAACATGGACAGTTCTATTAAATATAAAAACGATCTCCTCCTTCACTATGGGGCCCTCATCCCAATAAATACACCCACGCCGAAGTCTTTAAAAAGTCTTTTTCTTTTTAAAATTTTATGTTCCATAAGAAACATACTTATCTTTCTCCTGACAACTTGCCTATTCATTTGAACTTGTCCTGGTTCATATTGAAAGCCCATTTCCAATAGGGACTCCTATCTTGAGGCTGCTCTCGCATCATGTCTTACAGAGGCTCTAAAAGCATAGTGGTGCACAAAAACAGTTTAGTATGAGCTAGTCCTGGGCTAAACATTAAATTTGATGTATTTGCCCAACTTTTCCAGGTAAGTTTAGAGTTAAAAACAATCTTTTTTTTTCTTTCAACCAATTTGAAAACACTAGGTTAGGTCCTACCTACATGCCAACTGGAAAATAATCACTAGAGGAAAAAACACTTGACTTAACGTAAAGATATTGAGACACGCATAACCACTCAACAATGAACTGATAATTAGGGACTTGTTTTGTTAGCGTTGAGGACTGATAGTAAATGGGATCAGTTACCAGTTTCATTCAGCAAGGACTTATGTAGAACAGACTCTATGCAAAGCATGTTTGGCCTTGCTTTTTTATATTGGATTAGATATATTGGAACCAAAGTGCCAATAGCGGCCTGTAAGACTCAAGTAAATATATTTTATCAGTTTTAGTTCCCTAAAATAATATACAGAATGTAAGCACTTAATCACTATAAATATGATAACATGTATAAAAAAAGGATAGTATCATCTTATGAAAAATTATATTGTAGAAAACCTCACTTCTAATTAAACGCAGCAGATCAAAATAAGGTATTTTTTTCACTTACACATTGGAAAAGATAAAAAAGAGCTCAATAATATGCCATGTGTTGGGTGTGAGGGGAAATGACTGCTCACAGACACCGTTGATGGAGGTTCAAATTTGGGGCAATTTGGCAGTAGATACGTACATGTATTTCTTTGACTCAGCAGTTCTATTTCTAGGAGTTTGTTATATGGATATACTCACACATGTACAAAGATATATTTACAAGACTGTTCATTGCAGCGTTGTTATAACAATAAAAACCTGTTATAACAACAAAGTCTATAATGTGTCTGTTGTGGATTAAATTATGTGTACTTTAGAATGTGACTGTATTTGGTGGTAAGGCCTTTAAAGAGGCAGTTAAGCTTAAATGAGGTCATAAGGATGAGGCTCTAATCCAATATGGCCACTATCCTTAAAAGAAAGAGGAAGAGACAGCAGAAGCTACTTTGCCATTCAATATTCTAAAGAATTTGAACATGAGTATTCACAGCAGTCTTTATTTTACTGCTTAGATTCTCACAGAAGAAAGAAAACCAAGTCCTAGACAATTGAGACCTAGAAAGGAAAAACATGCCATTTTTTTCTGAAAGATCAAATTTCAGTGGAAATTATTGATTTTATAAGTATTTATTAATACTTAAACTGATAATTCCATCCATAATATAAAATATAATATAACTTAGAAAGGAATAAAGTAATACAAAGAAGGTGTAAGGAAATGATTTAACAGAGACCCTAATTCCAGGGACCTCACCTTATACTGGTAATACTGGAGTCCAGTTAATTTTATCCTAGAGCATGACCACCTAAGACTCTGAAATAACTTAGTGGGGAGTTTCACCTTGTGGTTGAGAGCATGATTTTTAGAATCAGACTATATTAGTTAGGGTCCTAGCTGGAATCAACAGATGCATTCAAATTATTTTAATTTATGAGAGATTTAATTCACAGACTATATATAAGGATGGAGTGAAATCACATTGGATGGTGCAGAACCTCAGAGCTAGCAACAGTATAGCTGTTACTGCCTCTGACTTGAAGTGGTGAAGGAGTGGAGAGACTGGTTCCTGGAATTTGAGGGAGAGAGTCTTGTAGAGAGTGCCATCTTGGGAAGCATATTGGTCTTCAGTTGAGGATATAGACAGCTTGAGGTGACTCCACAGCAGGGAAGCCCAGGGAATAAGAACCTCAGCCTCTGATCTCCTGATTGGCTCCCATTGGATGAATCAACTGGAATCCAGAAGGAAGGACACTGACACCCACGGATGCAGTTTATAGAGGTCGACCACCTGGCACTGCAGTTAGGTGGAGAGTGAACCTGGCAAATGAAGAGGTCGGCACACTGACCCATCTGAATTTGAATCACAGCTTTACTAATTCTTAGCCATGTACCTTTGGGCAAGGTAGTCAGTCATTACACACTTATTTCCTCATATGTAAAATGGTATTGATAATCCTATCCCAAGGGGTTGTTGTAAGGATTAAAAGAACTAATTTATATAAAGCCTTTGGTATGATGCTTCACTCATAGCAATGATCAATATATGCTAGCCACTTCAGTGTCATCTTTGTTGTAAACAGCTCATCACATCCTCCAACGGTCATATTTTTAACACATGCCTGCTTTGGTCTTAGTCTCAGAAGGATCTATCGACTAAGACAAAGATTCCCGTGAGGGGCTGTTTTGATCTCTTGCAGAGGGGAAGTAGCAGCTAGTGCTGTTGCTTTGCCTAGCATTGTGCCTAGTCAGCTAAATCTTGGAAGCCCTAATTTGATTCCTATTAGAGGTCTGACAATTGACAAAATGATATTACTCACCTTTTTTGTTTTTGATTTTTCATTTCCATGAATACATTATATTGTCAGAGAGTGACAATGTTAATATCTACTTGATGGTAATAATTTCTGGAAAGCACATGAGACACAGAATACCACCATGGTAGGCAAAAGCACAGTGACTTTTACACATTAGCTGCCAGGATTCTTGGCACCATTTCTGAAAAACTGTGTGGTGGACTATTTCTGGAACCTAACCATGGATAGTTCATTTTATTTTTGTTTAGAAATATGATGTTTTAAACATGACTTTGGAAAAAACATCTGTGCATCTCATCATAAGCCACAAAATGAGTAGAACATAAAATTTTGTTGAATGGGAAAGCATTAGCTTCTCAACAGTGTATACAGCTTAATCCACAATAGAAAGAAAATACGTGAGAAAAATGTCTTACAGTAACATGTCTTCATAAAATTGTGATTTCTTAGGTTGTGGTTATTTTTATCCTAAAAACCATCCACCAAAACATTAATTTTGGAACATGTAAGATGAGCCCATGAACACTGCATTTTAGCTACTTATTACATACACTCAATTTTTCCATTATAAACAACAGGCCCTTTCTGTGTTTCTTTCGGTTTGATTCTCTCTTCTTATAATATGAAAGTGTCCCCACTGAAATTTGGTCAATGTGGCCAGCCAAATTAGGGACTCACTTTTCTATGTTTTGGGATTCCATTTATCAGTACCTTCTTACCTGTTCATCACTGTAGGAGGAGCATTCAGCCCAGAGATTCTCAGCTCTCTCTCATTTGGCAACACTTTGTCCTGTGATCAGTTCCTATAAGAAATGCCAAGAACAAAGTAGCTTTACCCTGAAGAACAAACTCAATGCATTTCAGGAATAGAGCCTTTAACACGTGATTGTAAGGCATTCTGATTACCACAAGTCCTTTCTGGAATGAAATCCAGCATAGAGAAATAAACTAATACACTAGAAAAAGAATGTTAGAATTTCTTTGTGTCTGTGGAGCATTGATTTAATTATTTCCAATAGTGTTCTGTGGAGAATGTTTTTCTGTTTCCAGAATAATTAAAAATTACCACTGAAATTTTGCCATCTTCACATCGATTTAGGTAATGAAACAGCTATGAGATCTTCATTGGAAGCAGTGTTTACAACCTTTCCTTAATTTTTTAAAATTTAAAAATTTTTGTAGATTCAAGGGTTACATGTGCGATTTGTTACATGGATATATGATATGATGGTGAGGTGTGGGCTCCTAGTGTACCTGTCACCCAAATAGTGAACATTGTACCCAATTGGTAACTTTTTAACCCTTTCCCCCTTCCTACCCCACGCCCCACTTTGGAGTCCCCAGTGTCTATTATTTCCCCCTGTACGTCCATCAACTTTCCTTTTTTGATGATATATTTGGTGCCTCTGCCACTCAGCAGCTGTGATCAACTGGGTCATGATGGAATGGCTTTCTGCCATGAATATTCAGGGAGACTCGCCTGTGCCATGGAGGTTGATGATGGATGGGGGAGCAGGAAGAGCCTGGGATCTTTAGGACCTCGAAGGGAATGGATCGATAGTCGGGTAAGTGAATTATTTTCCAGTGTCATAATAGTGAGGTTTCTTTATATTGCTTTGTGACATTTTCATTGCTCCTTGGATTCTTGATTCTGGAGGAGGAACAAAAGGGTTTTGTTTGTGCCAGATCTCCTTGAGTTAGACATGGCCCATTGGCAGAATGGAGGCTGCACTTGAACTGGGTTCTGAAATTGGATGGGAGCCACTCTACGTGGGTTTTAAAATCAGGTTTCTGGGTCTGTTGGTTCTTCCTCCATCTGGGTTATCCCCCATTCAGAGCTTGGCAAGGGTAAGATTTTGTTCTATATCCCTAAGCTTCTGTGACAACAATATCCCAGGATATCTCCACCCTCCTTCGTACCTTCAAACAGTTACTACAACTGTTTGAATCTCTCTTATAGTAAGAAAATAATCTCACTGAAATTTTGATCAATCTGGCCAGCCAAATCAGAGACTTACTTTTCTATGTTTTGGGATTCCATCCATTAGCACATTGTTATCTGTTCATCACTGTAATAAGGGCAGTCAGCCCAGAGATTCTCTGCTGCTCTCAGCACCCTTGGATTAATGTAAGTCCACATCTTCCCTGCTAGGAGGAGGGCAATTGAAGAAGGAAGTATTTTAATTTTATATTAATTTTTAATTTCAGAGAGTAGTAATAATCCCATTGCCTTTATTAGAATTTTTAAGGGATACATTACCCACTTTCTTTTTTCACTTTAAACAGTAATGTCAGAAAAATATAAGGAAAAACATAAAGATTAGCAATAAAAGTGTGTTTGGCTATTGCAGAATTCTTTTTCTAAAAATTCAGGGCACTTTTTATAACATAATTTCGTATAATGTCACATTTTAAATAAAATCCTATGTCAGTCCCCTCCCCTGCCCCTGCAGTGCGTGCGCGCACACACACACTCACACACACACAATCATCTGCCAAAGGGGAAATCCACTTTGTCCTTAGAAATGGTGGTGGTTTGGTTAACTAAAAATTGAGTCTCATCCAGTGTCAGAGCACCAATGTTGTGGAAAATCAACTCCAGAACAGCATGGAGATATTTCCCAAGTTCACTAAAGTCTTTTGTTTGTTTGTAATGGAAATCTATCGTAGTGACAAAAGCAATCTCCAAACTGTGAATTGATTTTGTTCCAGAAATTCACGTGAAAGCTAGTTGTCAGCGCTCAGAACTCATTTTTCCATATAAGCAATGTTACAGGGTTAGTTCCGTTCCCAGGCTGGCTCCTAAAAGCTTACTTAACACATGCGCAGTTGAACAATGCTGCTCTAAACTCACAGATTATTGGTACTTGAGGGGTTGTCAGAGATCTTCAAATTTAGTAACACTATTAAACTGTACAAAGGATCAGAGAGGTTAAGGCTGTTGCTTAGGGTTATCCAGCAAAGGCAAGACCAGATCCACATCTCCCGACTTTCAAGTCAGTGACCTTTCCACTATACTGTAATTTGTAGAACTGGGCCACTGTTTACCACCTTATATTGGTAAAAAGGTTGCTTGTGAGTAGGTATATATCACTTTAGCACTTAGAAAATACTTTCCCATATATTAGGCTCACAGAGTCTTCACTATAATCCTATGAAGACAGTAGAGGAGATCCTGTTCCCATTTTTAAAGGTAAAGACACTGAAGCTTCAGGAGGTTAAATCAATTGCCCACAGCCACACAATTAGTAAGTAGGGCTCCAACCCAGCTCTTCTGAGCCTGAGGACAGTGTCCACTCCGCTCCTGACCTGCGGCAGCAGTGCAGCCCTCAGGGCTTCACACAGGGTGTCCATGCAGGGAACAGCGCTGGCTGGGCAGGTGGGAGGCTGGGTCAGTCATGGAGATGGGTGGGATCTGCCAAGGTGGGCTGCAGTGTTGATGGGGCTGAAGGTACAAGGAAAGGGCCTGGGAGTGAAGATCCAGGGCTCTGGTGGTTGTACCGCTTAGGGTAGTTTTCAACATCACAATGGGAGGTTGGGAGTTAGTGGTTCTCCCACTTGTTAACTAACTTAAGTTAAGTGAGTAGTAGGAGCTTGAAATAATGGCAAAGTGGGTGAGATGTGCATATTGCTTATATGGTCACATATGTGTATATATGTTGTACATATGTTTATGTCACTTTTGCTTAGAAACTTCCTATACAGGGCCGGGCGCGGTGGCTCACGCCTGTAATCCCAGCACTTTGGGAGGCAGAGGCGGGCGGATCACGAGGTCAGGAGATCGAGACCATCCTGGCCAACACGGTGAAACCCTGTCTCTACTAAAAATACAAAAAAATTAGCTGGGCGTGGTGGCGGTGCCTGTAGTCCCAGCTACTCCGGAGGCTGAGGCAGGAGAATGGCATGAACCTGGGAGGTGGAGCTTGTAGTGAGCCGAGATGGCGCCACTGCACTCCAGCCTGTGGGACCGAGCGAGACTCTGTCTCAAGAAAAAATAAAAAATAAAAATAAAAAAAAAGAAACTGCTTATACATAAAGATCATCTTTAACAGATCATCTGGCATATGGTTGATATTTTTTTGAAAAATTTTCTAAACTGATAAATTTATAATTGTATGTATGACAGAGCAAATCTCTGGGGGGGAAAAAAGTCCCCTGAAAAAGAGAAAGAAAAACTCATTCATAACAGTGCACCTTTACACTGATGTGTGTTCCTGCTGATGTAACACGGTGCTCCACGCATCATCATGCTGGTTAAGAATGCTGGTAGGAGCCTGTGTGGGTTTAGGGGTATGCTATGAGGATTCCTCCTGCTTGTTTGGTAGTAAAGATGGAGTCAGATTCCAATCCACAGCTTGGTAGACTGGACTAGGGATGGAAGAAATCAAGTCCGTAGCAGCAGCCTGTGGTCTGGAGGCTCGCTGCAGAATTGAAAACGGTTTCAGAACAACATCGTATTTTGGTGCCACACACCACATTTCTAAGCATTATGTCGTGTAGGAATTGAATTAGCATTCCTCAGTGCTTAATTTTCATTGTGACAGGTCTGTTTGCTCACTGATGCTTTTAATTTATTACCTTGCTATTGCAAAATGTATCACTCAAAGTTGTTATCTTGTTACTATCAGTAAAGCGAGGGAAAAACCCACATGGCAGGACATGGGACTCATTTCTGAAATGATTGGCAGACTGTGACTGCCTTTTCCTTTATGCCATTCATTTTCCCTCACGATTTCTTTACCCCTCTCTTTCCTTTAATTTTTAATTTTTCTTCTTCTATACTTCTTTTCTTTTCTCTAACTCTTGTCTTTCTCCACCTTCAGACTTCACCTCACTTTCTGCTTATTTTAATGCTTTTTTTTTTCTTTATATAATCATTTCCCTCCCACTCTTTCCTATTCTTATTCTTTGAGTCTCAACATTCTCTCTCATTCCTCTTCCAGAACTCACTCTCAGCTTCCTCCTACCTACTTACTTTCTTTAGTTTATTCACATTTTCTTCTTTGACTATAACATTTCCTAAATTTAATGCTCCTTATTTTTAATTCTGTCTTGAATTGTAAGAAAGAGAGTCTGGTTTTAAGCTTATAGGCAATAACCTAAGATGCTATTAGGAACAGGGGATACTTTTCCAAATCTCCTTGTCTAGGGTTACAGAATCACTTCAATGATTTGGATAAAAGGTAGTATATGAATCCAAAATACTTGTCACATTTGTATTATTAGTACTGCTAATAAGAATTTTATTTAATGATGAGTTACACCGAACTTGCAGGTCTTCCAACTTGGTTATGTATTATTTCAAGCATATATAATAGTTTCTACTCGGGGGAGGCAGCACAATATTGTGGAAAAAACATAGACTTCTGAATTAAACAGGTGTGAATTTGTATCTAGGCTCTGCTCCTAATTGGCACTGTAATGACGGTGAAGTATTGCCATCATTTATTGATTTATTTTTTTGTTAGGAAGCATCTCAAAGCTCACAGAAAAATATATATGAGAACAACTACGTACCCACCCTTTCTCTGCGTCAAATCTTATTTTACCATATTAATTTCAGATCTCTTTCTTTTGTTGAGGATTAACATATCACATTAATTACTAAACTGCTCTGATTTAGAGTTTCTTCAATTCTGAAATGGGTGTAGTCATACTTATATTCCAGAGTCATGAGAATTAAACAGTATGCCAAATCTAAAGTGCTGAAAAACAGTTTCTTCCTTTCTTATGTAAGGAATCATGAAAACATCATTTTAGTGGCATTTTAGACCTCTTATTAATTTTTTAAAAAGATAGAGAACATACTTTTCCTGACTATAGGCAGTCCCTAACCTTGACTTTGTAATTATAAAAATAGAGGTGATTTTCCTAGCACTGACTTTGGAACATACATCAAAATTTAATATTCGCTGAAACCAAGTTTTAAAAAAAATCTTAAAATTTGACAAACATTTGAATTTTCAGGAACAAACAAGTTCCTCATAAATGCATTTTGAAAATAATATTTTCTAGTCACTTGAGTATTTGACTGTAAAAAATGAAAAAGGTACTTTTCCTGGCATATGAGCGCATAAGAGTTGAAACCCAGAGTGAGTTTTCCAGATGCTAAGATGAGAAGTGTTTTCTTTGGTAGCTGATTCTGCAGCAGTAGCAGCTGCCCTAAAATAAGCTGTTGTTCAGGCCAATGAGGAAAGTATGTCCCAGATGGGGAAAGGGTAGCACACTGGGAGGCATGACTGCTAGAAAACCTAGGGTAACAGCTGCCGAGACAATGCCATGGCCATCTGAACCTCGCTGAGCAGCACAGGCTCAGCATTCATTCATATTTATTAAGTGCCTACTAAGTGCCAGGCACGATTCATGCCCTTGGGATACAGAAGTAAAACAACAACAAAAAAACCCTTTTGTCATGGAGCTTACATTCAAGGAGTGGTGTTGAGGACAAAGAGACCACAAATAAAAGAAAGAAGTTAATTATGATACATTAGAAGGCAGTAAGTGCTATGGAGAAAAACGAAGAAGGGGCAGGGGTTAGGAAGTGCTAGGTGGTGGCATGGTTTATAAGAACTGTGGATTAATTTGTTTGTTCATTCATTGGCCAAGAAACATTTGTGGAGCAAACATTTCATTTGGTCGGTGTAGTAACACACGGTCCAGGATCTGAAGATACTTCCGGTCTGGTGGGGAAGTCGGAAGTATGGCAGGGCATGATCAAGGTATGCCATGGGAAGACAGGAGACAGGGCACAGCAACTCTTTCAGGGTCAGGGAAGGATGTCTTGGAAGAGGAGACCATGTTGAGTGATGATAAGGAACAGGATTGCAAGTTGGGAATGAGTGAGGCAAGGAGTCATGCTCAAGGCCTGGCTTCTGCTTGGCCAGCTGGTTGGGGGCGATTCTGTTGCTCGGAGTCAGAGTCAGGGAATGCAGAGGAGCACAGTGGTTTGGGGGATGGCGATCAGTTCTGTTGGATGCCTGTGGGTGTCTAGAAGCAGTCAGATAGATGGGCTCACGGCAGAGAGGTCTGGCCTGGAGAAGCCTCATGGCACAGTGGGAGATGCCCAGTCATGTTATCCAGAGTGTACTGGGTCTTAGGCAGCCCCATTTCCAAGCAGAATGATCTTAGAAGCAAATAGCAGAAAGAGTCTCACAGGCTGCCTGCTGCTCTCTTTCACATGGGATAGCTACAGATCTTCCTATCCCTGCTACTTGTTCCCTTCCTGAGGGCTTACACTCCAGGCTTTAGGATTCATTTTGGGGGAAATTAAGGAGCCCTTATTTAAGAGTTCAGGCAGATTGGCCTTGTTGCCACTCATACTCAGTACCTCAGCACTGAATCAGGTAACCAATGGTCTGTCTTGGTTATAGAATTTAGACCAACACAACATCTAATAACTGGGCCTTTATTATCTTGAGTTCTAAATCCTAGCTTGACAACCTGCCCCAAACTCTTACTCCTTTGAGACTGGTTTTCCATTCTGACCTTGATAGTTCAGTTCCATTTGTTTATGAGCACCTGCTGAGTCCCAGGCAACGAAGGTAACATGCCAGGTGCTGAGATTCAAAAATGAATAAAATATATTCCCTGCCTATATGGCACATATGTGTTTAGTAGGAGAGTTGGTCATATAAGCCTGCAATGATAGTTCTGTATGATTTGATTCAATAATAGCAGAAAGTTCAATGTCCAGAGGAAGCATAGTTCTGCCCAGGGACAGGGGTACCAAAACCCAATTGTGGCCTCAAAGTCATCTGCTACCTGCTGCAAGATGTCACTGCTGGTGGCTGCTGACGTGCCTACCACTCTTCTCCACTCTGCTTTCATGGGATTGGCCCATCAGTGGTTTTAAGTGTCTTATTGGAGTTTAGATACTGTGTTTTGCCAGTTGCCTTCACTGCTTTTCTCTGCTAAATACTTGAACTGTGTAATCTGCCTCCTTGCATTTCTCTGTTCTTCTTTCCCACTTCAACTTCATCTGTAACATACCAGTTTTCTAGTCTAGTAGACTCTGTAGTGATAGCCCTGCTTTCATTCCTGATTATTGATAATTTGATTCTTCTCTTTTTTCCCCGATTAGCCTGGCTAGAGATTTATCAATTTTATTCATCTTCTCAAGGAACCATGTTTGGATTTCTATTTTTCTTTATTGTTGTTCCATTCTCTACTTTATCATTTCAACTCTATTCTTTATCATCTTCTTTATTCATCTTACTTAGGGTTGAATTTGCTCTTCCTTTTCCAGTTTAGGGTGGAAGCTGAGGTCATTCTGAACATGGAAAATTAACATCCATAAATGTTGAAAGTCTTGAATCTGTATCAGAATTTGAATCTAGTTTCCCGGAGTCTCGGTGCAGTGCTCCTTTTATTAAAGCTCCTGATACGGCCATGTATTTGAAAGGAATGGCGAGGAATCTGCATTTCTGATAAGCACAGTATAGTGGTTTAAAAACCTGTCTGCAAATTATTTGACTTAAAAGACTAGGTTAAAAGAGGTGGCACAGCTTCTGACCGACTCTCTTGGGATGAGCCACCATGTTGTAAGGAAGCCCAGGCAACATGGAGAGGCTTGGTGTTGTGGATCTAGCCCCAGCTGAGGTCTCAGCTGACAGCCAATTTCATCCATCGAAGCTGAATCAGTGAACCTTCGGATAGTCCCAGCTTCCAGTCTAAATTGCTCTGAGTGAAGCAGAGATGAGCTGTTCCTGCCAAGTTCTGCCCAAACTGCATTTAAGACACCAACTTTTAGAGTGGGCTTTGATGTAGCAGTAGATAATCAGAATACATAATAAACAAATTTATTGAATATGCTAAAAGTTGTTTATAAAATATTTGAAATCTTGATTTTTTTTTTATAAGGAAGGCAAAGAAAGATAGCAAATCTCTTCCTGCTTGAACTAGAATTAGTCGATTGTCTCTGAATCTGACCCATTAATAACAATCTTTTGAAGAACTTTAAATCCTTCCCAGCTTTTGTACAGGGCCCACTTGTTTATTTGCAGTCAGTCATGCCTATCTGTAAAAGGAATATAATATCACTAAATTTGACAGAAAAATTCAGTCTAGCTTTTTGTGTTTTAAGTTTTTAAGAAATGATCTATTGGCCAGGTGCGGTGGCTCACGCCTGTAATCCCAGCACTTTGGGGGGCAGAGTCGGGTGGATCACGAGGTCAGGAGTTCGAGACCAGCCTGGCCAATGTGGTGAAACCCCGTCTCTACTAAAAATACAAAAATTAGCCGGGTGTGTAGTCCCAGCTACTTGGGAGGCTGAGGCAGGAGAATGGCGTGAACCCAGGAGGCGGTGCTTGCAGTGAGCGGAGATCACGCCCACGCACTCCAGCCTGGGTGATAGAGCGAGACTCCGTCTCAAACAAAACAAAACAAAACAAAAAAAAGATCTATTGAGTTACAATTGACATATAATAAACTTCACACGTTTACAGTATGTACAGATAGTGCTGGTAAGTTTTGGTGTTATGTACACACTGATAAAACCATCAACACAATCAAGATAATGAGCATATCTATCATTCCTCAAAGTTTCCTTGGTGCCCTTTTATAATTGCTCCTTCCTGATTCCCACCCTCATCTTCCCCTTCCTCAGCACAGGCAGCAACACTGATCTGCTTTCTGTCATTGCAGATTAGTTTGCGTTTTCTTGAGTTTCATATATATGAAAGCTTTTTTGTCTTCTTTTTATTTAGCATAATTGTTTTAAGATTTACCCTCATTGTTATGTGTATCATAAGTAAATTCCTTCTCATTGTTCAGGAGTACTTCATTGTAAGCATATATCACAATTGGTTTAATCATTCACCTATTAATTGGCATCTAAATTATTTCCAGTTTTTGGTTATTACAAACAAAGCTGCTGTGAACATTTGTGTACACATCTTTGTATGTATGTACACTGCCTTTTCTCTACGGTAAATATTAATACTTGTGAGTGGAATGACTAGATCACGTGGTAGGTATATATTTTACAAACTGTTTTCCAAATTGAATATACTATTTTACTTTCACACCAGCAGTATATGAGAGGTACTCATTACCACCCCTAATGCTCACTATTGTGGGTCTTTGTAATTCTAGCCATTCTATTTGGTCTGTAGTGCTATCTCTTGTTGTTCTAATTGTATTTACCTAATTACTAATGAGGGTGAGCATCCTTTCATGTACTTATTTGCTACTTGTATATCTTTGATAAAGTGTCTGTTCATGTCTTTTGCCCATATCTATATTTGGTTGTGTGTGTTCTCATTTTAGAATTTTGAGAATTCTTTGTATATTCTGCATACAAGTCTTTTATAAGATATATGTTTTGCAGATATTTTCTCCAAGTCTGTGGCTTTTTAAAAAATCTCAACAGGTTTTAGTTTTTGTGAAGTCTTAATTTATCAACTTGTTGTTTTCTGGATAATACTTTTAGTATTGTATCTAGGAAAACTTTGTCTTACTCAAGGTCATAAAGATTTTCATCTATGTTTTATTCTAGAAGTTTTATAGTTTTTAGTTTTATATTTTGGTCTATCATACTTCTTTCTTTTTGAGATACTGTCTCGCTCTGTTGACCAGGCTGGAGTGCAGTGGCATAATCACTGCTCACTGCAGCTCCGAGTTCCTGGGCTCAAGTGATCTTTCTTAGCCTCCCTAGTAGCTGAGAAAATGTTGAATCCACCTGTGCACCAGTGAAGCCAGCTGGGCTTGAAAAGTTTTGTTTCTTTGTTTTGTTTTTGGTCAGAACATTTAATCTATAAATTAAATTTCTTTAGTATTTATAGGGGTATTCAGGTTATCTGTTTCTTCTTGAGTGAGGTTTGGTAGTTTGTGTCTTTCAAGGAGTATGTTAATTTCATCTAAGTTGTTGAATTTATTGGCATAAAGTTGTTCATAATATTCCCTTATAATCTTTTAAATATGTGTAGACTTTGTAGTGATAGCTCTGCTTTCATTCCTGATTATTGATAATTTGATTCTTCTCTCTTTTTTCCCCGATTAGCCTGGCTAGAGATTTATAAATTTTATTCATCTTCTCAAAGAACCACATTTTGATTTCTATCTATTTTTCTTTATTGTTATTCCATTCTCTACTTTATCATTTCAACTCTATTCTTTATCATCTTCTTTATTCATCTTACTTAGGATTGAATTTGCTCTTCCTTTTCCCGTTTAGGGTGGAAGCTGAGGTAATTGATTCAAAGGTTTTCAAAAAAAAACTTTCTTCGTTTCTCTTTCTCTTATAGGTAGTTAGAGCTACACATTTGACTTCAAGTACTGCTTTAGTGGCATCTCATAATGGGTTCTACTGTGGTTTCTCATCCCTACACCATGGCCTGCAATTTCTCTTGTCAGTAGGCGGGATAAATCACAGGGCTCACTTTATTTGTTTCTCATCTCTCAGGAAGCACCGTCCTTCAGCACCTGATATCCAGTGTCTTGAGAATCATCGTTTCATATATATAGTCTGGTTTTTAAAATTTTTATTCTTTCAGGTAGGAGGGGATAATCTGGTCCCTGTGACTCCATCATAGTTCTTCTGTAGTTTTACATAACGTTCTTATGTATTTTTTGAACAAATACATTAATTTTTAGGCATTGTTTTGATTACTTTATTATTTAGTATATTTGTGCTGACATTTCTCTTTTACCCTTCAGACACCAGACCTGGTATTCCATTCACTGTGAGACAGGTTTCTTTTTTTTTTTTTTTTGAGACAGGGTCTCACTTTGTTGCCCAGGCTGGAGTGCAGTGGTGCAATCTTGGCTCACTGCAACCTCTGCCTTCCAGGTTCAAGCAATTCTCCTGCCTCAGCCTCCTGAGTACCTGGGATTACAGATGCCCACCACTACACCCAGCTAATTTGTGTATTTTTAGTAGGTACGGAGTTTCACCATGTTGGCCAGATTGTTCTGGAACTCCTAACCTCAAGTGATTCACCAGTCTTGGCCTCCCAAAGTGCTGGGATTACAGGTGTGAGCCACCATGCCCGGCTAGCCACAGTGCCCAGTCTAGTTGTTAAACGCTTAAAGACAATTCCTCTCTATTGGAGTTATAACCTTTTAGTTTACTATATAATTTGCTTATTTATTTTATTTATTTGCCTTCTGCCCTACCTCTCCCTACAAGCACTATGAGGAAAAGGATTTTTTCCTGTTTGGTTTCTGCTGAGATTCAGATGCTTGCTCTGCCAGTTTTACTAGCGAGACAATATATGTAACCTCTCTGTGCCTCAAGTTCATCATTTGTAAAGTGGATATAATAATGTCCATCTCGAGGGGTTGTTGTGAAGGTTGAATGTGTTAATATACATGAAACACTTAGAACAGTGCCTGGCACATAGTAAATCATTGCTGTTTGCTGAATTTTTCTCACAAAAGACTGGATAGGGTGACAACAGATGATAAATGCAAGCCCAGCTCTCTCAGATCAGCCATGAGCCAGTGGCCTTTAAAATAGTTTGAAGGGGGTGTACATTGAAGTGATCCACTTAACTACAACTATTAGCTTACATGCAGACATAATAGCTCCCCTTTTCCCAATTAAAAAAATAAATTTTGTATTAGTTTGCTTGAGCTGCCATTAAAAGGAAAAGAAAGCTGCCACAGACTGAGTGGTTTAAACAATAGACATTTATTTTCTCACAGTTCTGGAAGCTAGGAGACAAAGACCAAGGTCCCAAAATCAGGATTTGTTTCTGGTGAAGCCTCTCTTTCTGGTTTGTAGATGGCTGCCTTCTCACTGCATCCTCACATGACATTTCCTCTGTGTTTGTGCAAGGAGGCGGTGGGGCGGGGGGTGGAGTTGGTGGGGGAGGGGTGGGGGGAGAGGGAGAGGGAGGAAGAGAGGGAGAGAAGAAGGGAGGGAGGGGGAGAGGTAGAAAGGGTCGGGGGGAGAGAGAGAGAGAGAGCGCTACGGTGTCTCTTCCTCTTCTTATAAGGACACCTGCCCTATCGGATTAAGGCCCAACTCTTATGACATCATTTAACCTTAATTACCTCTTCAAAGGCCCCATATCTAAATACAGTCATGCTGGGGATTAGGGTCTCAACATACAACTTTTGGGACGACACAGTTCAGCCTATAACAAGTATCGACTATTACATTAGTTAAAGGGCTCTGATGACTTAGAGGAAATGTGTACTAAAAATGCATTCTTTCTGAATCTCAGTTTATTTATCTGAAAAGTGGGGATCTTTGAAATTCTTGTGGTCAGTTGTATTTTGGTATTTAGATAATTTTGATTTTAGAAAGAAAAAAAGTGTATATACTCTAAAGAACGTAAGATGTGACATGCCAGGAGGGCCTAGGGCAGCACTCCCTAATTCAAACATGTGACCTCTGTGACAGCAAAATGTATGACTGTTCACTCTAAGTGGATAAATGAAGATTATTTTTTAAAAATTCATGTTGGTTCAGGTCAAGTTTTATTACAAGAAGAGTTTGCCATATACTAAGGGAAAACATTTGGGTTTCCAGAGCTTTTTGTATTTCAGAATTGTGGATAAGGATTGTGGAGCTTTTATTATAAGGTTTTGGAGAGGATTAAATATGTAAAGTACCTGACATATAATCAGAACTTAATAAGTTATTATTATCATTATTATTAATAGCATCAGCACTATTATTAGTATAATGTTGCAACAGTAGTTACTGTGAGGCTGTAAAACTTAAAGAAATGTGCCTCAGTTTCTCCAATCAGTCTGGCCTAGTTGAACTATGCATTCTGAGTTAGTGAAGGTTTAGACAGAAGTAAGAGGACTGGGAACCCCATGCTCAGTGAGCGGTGGCGTGAAGAGGCTGGTGAATGTGGTGGTGGAGGACAGAGACCTAGGTAACATTAGTTCCCAAAGTAATAATGATGACAGATACATCACAGGTAATTTAAAGCCTGATGCTGGGCCAGGTGTTGTGGTTCATGCTTGTAATCCCAGCACTTTGGGAGGCTAAGGTGGGAGGATCACTTGAGGCCAGGAGTTTGAGACCACCCTGGGCAACAACATAGTGAGACCCCATCTCTACAAAAAATAAAAATAAAAAAAATTAGCCAGGCATGGTAGTGTGCGTCTGTAGTCCCAGCTACTTAGTAGGCTGAGGTAGGAGGACTGCTTGAGCCCAGGAGCTCAAGGCTGCAGTGAGTGGTGATTGTTCCACTGTACTCCCACCTGGGCAGCAGAATGAGACTCTGCCTCAAAACGAAACGAAACAAAACCTAGTGCCCTTGTGGGATGGGAAGGACCTGAGATTTAGTAACAGAATATCTGGGTCCCAGTCTGGGTTTTACTGGCAGTATGATCTTGAACAAGTCACTTAATTGGATTTCAGTTTTATTCTCAGTAAAATGAGGACTGTGATGTAGGCTTTGTCTGCCTCCTAAGGCTAAAGGAAGAGAATGTATCCAGTGAGAGAATGTATGTGGAAGTATTTTGTAACACTGTAATATGTCACAGAAAGAATAGTATTGTCTTGTAAACTTACTCTTTCCTTTGCCTTTTTGGCAAAGGGACCTCAGATTCTCACCCAAGGAAGACGAGTTTATCATAGAGCAATAGTCTGAATTCAAAAGGAACCTTCTCATTTCCTGCCAAATCAACGTTTGGGTTAGATAGAGGCAGGAGAATTCTGTTACTGAAAGCAAGGGCTGGAATACGGGCAGGGATGAGCCTCTGAAACTGAAGTAAAATCAATAAAACAAATAGAAATTCTCGATATTGGCCTCTCTCACTTGATACCTAGCTCATTTCTTGCAAGGTATACCTTCCTCCTCTACTTCTGTATGTTTGTTTATTTATTTATTTATTTATTTATTTCAATGTATGCAAATCAAATTAAGAGCATGATTACTTGGAAAATAGAGAATGTTTGCTGCTCTGTGCATTGGCAGTGTGAATGGCAGTGCCTTCTGCTGCCTTGGATCTTACTTTTTTTTCCTGTTACTGTATCATCAAATTGTTTCACTTGAATTCTTCATGCTACCTCAAGTGCTCTCCTTTGCCTTAATAGGCCCTTGACAGTTAGCCTGGTGTTCTACGAGATACTGGCTTAATTATTAAATGTCCTGTGCAAGGCACCCTGGGGCAGTGGTGGGAGCGTGGGCTTGGAATCCTCAGACCTGGCTGCTCAACCCAGCTCTGCCACTTGATGGCTTTGTGACACGAAAGGTCAAGTCCTCTCTCTGGACCTCACTTTCCTCATATGGCAAATGGGGAGAAGACGGACTACCTTGTAGGGTGGGTTATAATGGTTCTAACTAGCTTAGGCCAATGCTCAATACAGGGAAGTATTTATATTAATGAAAGAAACGCTTTGGAATTCAACTTGAGTTCCATAGCCCACTAGCTGTGAGACCTTCAGCAAGTCCCTTAACCTTCCTGAGCTCCTGTCCTGTCATAAGTGACATAGGATCATAGCAATACCCATCTGTGAGGGTTATTCTGAAAACTAAAGGCCCAGGTAATACAGGTAAAGCTCTGGAAAGTAGTGGAAACTGGCTCTTTGTAATGGCGGTTGTTCAGTGGCTTAGACTGCAGCCAGACTGCTCTAGGTTTAAACCCTAATTCTGCCAGTCAACCTTTTGAACTTCATTTTCTCCCTAGTAAAATGGAGAATAACATCTTTCTTGCACAGTTTTTGTGATGATTAGAGATAATGTCTAAAAAACATCTGGAGCTTTAGTAAAACTGCTCAATAGATGATAGACTTATTATTGTAATTTGCAGTATTAGTAAGACGTTTATCTGATTTGCTAATTGTGATTCTTCATTTGCTGGAAAATATCCAGTAACTGACAGGCGTGTTTAAACTTTAACTATTCTCTTTTTAGACCTGTGCACAGTGCAGTCATGGAAAAACTTAGTTATTGACATTTAGCTCTAGGAAGAAATGAGGCTGGGCAGATGTCATCTGATCTGAAGGCACAGCAGGAAGAAAACAATTCAAAGTCCTTCATGCCCAAATGTGACTCCGTTCTTATCCTCCTATCTATGAAAGGTCTAATAAGCTGAGTTGCTCAGCTTGCAAAGGAACTGAGTTTTTTCCTGAAGTATAAACTTTAAAACAGTAGCTCTTGTTTGTTACCTTTTAGAATATGGTTTGTGCCATCCTGTCAAAGCCAAAAGCTTAGTTGCATGTTATTCTAGAAAGTAAGGAACTGTTGACTGTTGGTCCAGGTAACTCAAGCCAGACATTTTTCTAAAATTTGATCCAATTAGGTTGAATTTAGTCATATTTGGAAAATTTGAAGGATTTTCCAAAGTTTCTCTCCCTTTGTGAATCCAATTCAAACATGTACTTGCCAATTAATAGTGAGGAATGTTTTCTAACCTTCAGCTTTGTAGGCCAGCTTGCCTGTAGAAATTATAAGGCCATTTAGTCATCCTCTCTTGGACTCACAAGAGAAGATCTTTTTGTTTTTGGTTTTTATTTTTTAACCTTTTTTGTTTGTTTGTTTGGTTTGAGGGTACATATGAAGGTTTGTTGTATAGGTAAACATGTGTCATGGGCATTTGTTGTACAGATTATTTCATCACCCAGGTATTAAGCCCAGCACCCAATAGTTATCTTTCCTATTCCTCTCCCTCCTCTCACACTCCCCACTCAAGTAGACCCCAGTGTCTGTAGTTTCCTTCTTTGTGTTCATAGGTTCTTATAATTTAGCTCCCAGTTATAAGTCAGAACATGCAGTATTTGGTTTTCTGTTCCTGCATTAGTTTGCTAAAGATAACAGCCTTCAGCTCTACCTGTGTTCCTGCAAAAGGCATGATCTCGTTCTTTTTTATGGCTGCATAGTATTCCATGGTGTATATGTGCCACATTTTCTTTATCCAATCTGTCACTGATGGACATGTAAGTTTCCATGTCTTTGCTATTGTGAATAGTGCTGCAGTGAACATTGTTGTACATGTGTCTTTATAGTAAAATGATTTATATTCCTTTGGGTATATACCCAGTAATGGGATTGCTGTGGTAATTCTGCTTTTAGCTCTTTGAGGAATCACCACACTGCTTTCTATAATGGTTGAACTAATTTACACTCCCATCAACAGTGTATTAGTGTTCCCATTTCTTTGCAATGAGAGGATCTTTATGATAACTACAGTAGAAAGACAATTCCTTTATTCCCAATGATATATTTTATCAATGAAATGATTCTAAAGTAATAATTACAAATCACTTCAGAAATAAGACAATCAGTTGAAGAACTTCAGTTTCAGGGAATGTGTTACAATCTGCATAATTTCAAAATGTGCAGATCTAACCAGGTCTCAGCTCAATCTATGGCACCCAAATAATGGCTGTATTAGTTTCCTAGGACTGCTGTAACAACAGAACAAACTGGATGGCTTAAAGCAACAACCAGCACCTTGACTTCAGATTTCTGGCCTCCAGAACAGGTTTTCTGCTGGATCAAATGTGGAGTAGGAGAGTCAAGTGCAACACTAAGGTTTTTATCTTGAGGACTATAAGGGTGGGGCTGTCATCCACTGAGAACGGGAGGCCTGTAGGGGCAGTATGTTTACAGGATGGGTTAGGGAGAAATCAGGAGTTCAATTTGGGACATATTAAGCTTGAGATGTCTATTACACATCCAATTGGAGTTTTAAATAGGCAGTTGATGGAAGTCTGGAGTTCAGGAGAGAGGTCTGAGCTGAAAATATAAATTTGAGAGTCTGGGCATTATAGATTGGATGAGCTCTCAAGGGTGTGAGTAATGACAGAGCAGAAAACCAAGAGCTGAGCCCTGGGACCTTCCAACATTAAGGGGAGAAACCAGCAAAACAGACTGAGAAGGAGTAACCAGTGAGGTAGAAGGAATAGTGATAGGATGTGTTTGGCTCCAGTGGAGAGCTAATAATCTGTCGAGATAGGACAATAAATAAATTAGTAAAAGGTCTTGAAGATCAAGCATAGAATCTAGATTTCTTAGATGCTGAAACTGAAATGTAAATTGATTTAGGACTGGCTGTGGTGGCTCACGTCTATAATCCTAGCACTTTGGGAGGCCAAGGCAGGTGGATCACCTGAGGTCAGGAGTTTGAAACCAGCTTGACTAATATGGTGAAACCCTGTCTCTACTAAAAATACAAAAATTACCCAGGTATGGTGGCATGTGCCTGTAGTCACAGCTACTTGGGAGGCTGAGAAAGGAGAATTGCTTGAACCTGGGAGGCAGAGGTTGCAGTGAGCCAAAGTCACACCACTGTACTCCATCCTGGGCAACAGAGTGAGACTCCATCTAAAAAAAAAAATTGATGTAAGACTTGTCTAAAATGACTTCATGGTAAATCTCTCCTTCTTGATTACATCAGAATCTTCATGGTTGAGAAAATTTTTCTAATGTGCAAGGTTTAGAAATATGCACCTCACTCTACCATGGAATTTGGTATGACAGGCTGTTTCATTCTGAGTTCAGAATAACAAACTCTTCCTCTCTCTCTCTCTCTCTCTCTGTATACTTTTGATCAATTGCAACATTTTAGAGAAGCTTCCACATAGCCAAATAGGAGGTCAACACTACTTCCTTAAAACTCAGTTTCCCTCCCCAGTTTGACAAGGAAGAGGTTGTAGACTTGCAAGCCAGGCTTAAGGACAGAATATCCAGAATCTTGGTCATGGTTTCATGCTCTTTAGTTTTTGCCATGATAATCTGTCTTGCTTATTGCCCTCTGACCCGTTGAGAGCTCAGATTTTCTTCTTGCAGTATGAGTTATAAAATTAAAGATCAGTCAATTCCAAAAGGAGGCTGAAATAATATCTTTTGAAATTCAAGGGTGATGTAAAAATATACTACAGAAGAAGATGTGGAAATTCAACAACATCTCGTAAGAGAGATGAGAATCAGAGGAGGTGCTTTGACACCTCCTATGATACACAGACTCCAGGTGCATATTCTCTGACTTGGAAAAGGATTTGAGCATGGCACAGAATTTTTATTGATTTTTGTTTGTGGCTATTGGGTAATTGCTGATTAAGTTGGTGCTTCTAAGAAATAACTAAGTGTAGGCATTTAATAGCTTTTAAAATATGCTTGAAGACATTTTTGGTCCCATTTTCTTTGTTGCTTTTTTGATCTAGACTCTCAAACTCTTTCAGGACTGCAGCAGGAAATTTAGATTTAACCTCAAGAGTCAATGTTTTGTCTTGTGTCTCCTCTAATATAATACAGATGTTAGGATGGCTGTATTTTACTTGAACATTTATTGAATTTCTGCCTTACTCCCATTCTCTTTTTAATGAGAAACAGTCAAACTCTAGTGCTTATTAAACTCAGAGAATACAAGTTGTAATCTTGAGCATGTACATGTGGAGAAGATATATTTAGGTTATTTACTTAGATTACAAACCCTTAAACTGTTCCACTATTTCAGGGAGAAACCTTCCCTCTGAGAAAAAGACACTGAAAAACAAACAAAAATATTAAAGATGAAAAAAGTGCTTAAGAACTGAAAAAGTGGTTCACTAATTTTTTTTTTTTTTTAAACTGGTATGAGTGTCAGTTCATTACCTGGGCAGCCTATAATATGGGTAAGATATTACTCTTTAACACTCTATATTCCAAGTTCACAATGCCTATATTTTCTATCTAGAAAGCTAGTTCTTCTACTATTTCAGCGAATTGCACAAACCATTTGAGTAGTTCAGCAACTTTCACGTTGCCAGTGTCAGCTCCATGCCGCATCCACCCTCCCTAGGTCAGCTGGTTGGAGAAAGATCCACTATACCCAATGACTCTAATACAAACGATGAAACCCAGCTCCTTTGGCTGAAATGCTGCATTTACTGATCAGTACTGAATCAGCAGTCTGCATGGTTTTTTTTTTTGTTGTTTTTTTTGTTTTTAATATCGGTGGCAAATTTATTTAAGAGGACAAAAACTCTGTATAATGTAGATGCCTCATGTGAGCTTGTTCATATGGTTTAGGTATCCTTTCTTCGCTGGCCCAGTTACCTGATCTGTTTCAACTAGGCTAAACATATGTGTCACAATTACCTTTAGATTTACTTGATTGGAGACATTCTTGTTTATTTGTGTTAGTGAGGAAAATAAACTCAATGCTATGCCCTCAGACCAATCACAGATTTGTTTACTCTGATGGTTACAATGAATCATGAAATAGAACTGTTCAAAGGGGGATGTATTGAGCTCCCCGTCAGTGTCATTGGGTGACTGGCCTCACTCTGGCATGCATCCAGGTGACTGAATGTTGGGGATCTTATTAGGAGACTCATGTGCCAAATAGGCAATTGGTCTGGATGACGTCCACATCCCCCTTCCCACTGTACGTGCTCTATTGGTTCATTTGATTCAGTCTTTCAGGACCAACAGCGTCTGGAGAGCTTGATTTTTTAAAAAAAATTTTATTTATTTTATTTATTTTTATTTTTAAAAATTATTTATTTATTTATTATACTTTAAGTTCTGGGGTACATGTGCAGAATTCTTAATTGAACGATTTAGAGTCCTGTTCGCATCTGGTCCATTGTGCGCCAGTGAACCTGCTAATGATTACATGTGTACACTTGGCCATGGTATGTAGAATCAGCATTCTGTGGGAGGAACATTTAAAATCATTTGTTGTTTTGGCATTGACATTTTCTTTGAAATTTACGATTTCTATCATGTTCTCATTAGGAATGCTGGGCATCTGGTTTTAAAAAACCTTAACAACCTGTATTAGCTGGTACTTCTAAAATAACATATATATAACAACACCAATTATTATGTTAGTGATGCCATTATTGCTACAGGGAGCAATTTAGTGTGTCTAGTCAAGAACTACGTTATTTTATAATAAGACAGTAAAACATTTCTGTTGTTTTTACTATGGTACAACTTATTGTGGAATTAAAACAAGTCTTCATTTATAAATGTCTGGTTTTTTTCTGTTGGCTTTCTTGCCTTTATGCAGACTTTGCACAGCACTTACGGGTAAATTTAAACCTAAAAAGTAAAATAGAAAGTACTAGAGGAAAAAGTAAGGGGCTGTTGGTTCTGATCGGGCTGAATTTGAAGCTCAGCTGTGAAACTCACTAGCTGTGTGGCAGTTTCTGTCTTAGATCCTCTGGAAAAAGACATAGTCTTCAAGCCAGCAATGGTGTGTTTAAAAAAAAAAAAAAAAAGACACTGAGTCTCATGGTATTCTGCTTGACATAGGTTCTGTGTTCAGTAAGAGGGATCTTTCATAAGATAAACTGTAGTTCCCAGCCGGGTCTGCTGCCTTAGTGGGAGGGAACAAAGAGCAGTGAAGCAGATTAAGGGCAATGTCTGAATTTATCCCATTCTCCCTTTTCTTTTCCATTGTTGGCCTGCACCTTGTTCACTGGTTGCTAGGAGATCAGAGGTGGAAGGGAAAAGAGCCCTGAGGCAGGAAAACCAGAGTATGTTCAACAATGGGGATCCTGATTTCTTTTCTTTTCCCCGAGCTGGAGTCTCGCTCTGTCACCCAGGTTGGAGTGCAATGGTGTGATCTTGGCTCACTGCAACCTCCGCCTCCCAGGTTCAACCAATTCTTCTGCCTCAGCCTCCCAAGTAGCTGGGACTACAAGTGCCCGCAACCACACCTGGGTAATTTTTTTTTTTTTTTCTGTATTTTTAGTAGAGATGCGGTTTTTGCCATGTTGGCCAGGCTGGTCTCGAACTCCTGACCTCAGGTGATCCACCCACCTCTGCCTCCCAAAGTGTTGGGATTACAGGCATGAGCTACTGCGCCTGGCCTGATCCTGATGTTTTTAAAAGATAGTAGTTAGCTCAAATACTTCTGTGTGGCAAAGGTGAAAGCATGTTAGACTTCTGAGAGTTAGCATGATCACTAGAAAGTCTTCAAATGCTAGTGTATGTGTTTTTCTTTGCAGGGCATATCTGTAGAAAAACCTGAAGAGAGATAGGTTTCAGGAAGCTTTGCTCCCTTTGGTGTCTCCTGCCTTCTTGTTCTTTGTCCTTACTTTATGTCTGGCTTTATCCCATGTTTATATTCATATCTGGTGTTGCCTCGTTACTGTCATTTCCCTGACAAAGGCTCTTCCATAGTTTGATGCGAATCCTTGAACCAAGCTTGCTTTGATAAATCCAGGCAGAATATACCTTGCATATTTATTAGCTATCTATCTTTTTTCTTTTTTGAGACAGGGTCTCACTCTGCTTCCCAGGCTGGAGTGCAGTGGCACTACCATGGTACACGGCAGCCTTGAACTCCAGGCTCAAGCAATCCTTCCACTTCTGCCTCCTGAGTAGCTGTGGCCACAGGCGCATGCCACCACGACTAGCTATTTAGGTGGTTTTTTTTTTTTTTTCCTCAATTTTTAGTAAAGATGGTGGTCTTACTATGTTGCCCAGGCCTTCAGGTGCTAGGGATGGCTGAAGTTATCTCAGGATGCCCTGAACTTTGATGATCCTATATTAAGACTTGGAGTTTATATGGGTGGGTGTATAGAAGATTCTCAAAACTAAAGATCTTGGATTCATAGAACTTGAACTTAATTCAGGTGACTTGTGTGTTCTGACATTTGTACCTGCTAATGATTACAAGTTATGGAAGCTTACTTATGGAAGATCTATCAAAATATACTCTGAATACAGTGACATTAATGTTTTAATTTATAATTTATTTATTATGGCATAGCTGACAGATTTTAATTAGTTTGGCTGATACAGGGGATGATTCTCCTTACGGTTCGGTAGCAGTATCAGAAGTTCTCTTATGTACTGATTGTTTTTGTCAGGCACACTGAATCAGTGAATCATTCTCCTTCTGTTTGGGAAGGTGTTGAACTTGGGCGCGATGGGAGGAAGCTCAGTACTGTTGGAGAATGCCCGTAGTTAGAATTGGTCCATGTCCAAACCACTCCACCCAACAAGGAAGCGGCTTGAAGTTCCAAACAGATTCCTGGAGCTGGAGATGCGTTTAGGATAAGAACAGCGCTGGCTTGGCCTGTGAGCTGCACAGCACAGAGTCATGGACGACTAAATGACAGAATCGAAGCCAAAGCTTGAGTAAGGTGCCAGACCAGATGAGAAGCACGCCAGTGGAGGGAGAGAAAAACTAGGCATGAAGTGAGGGCACTGTATCTGAGGACACTGGACTGAGTGAGTGCATATACAAGGGAAGGTCGGAGGCAGAACTTAAAGGGCCCTGGGCAGCATTGGACAACCTGGCTAATTACAGAGCTATATACAGCCCACTTACTCATTTTGCAATGAAAATGTCTTAAGTCAAAAGCACTGTGCAAAAGATTGAATCCCTGGAGACCCCAACTGGGCTTGCAGGTCTCATTGTTCTGGCTTCGGGAGGGTGGGCTCCAGGGAATGCCTCGGTTATCCTGAGAGTAATGGGAATATTGGACTCTGCCCTACTCTGCCTTCTCTCGTCATCCAAATAATAGCAGACCTCGTAGCAGGAGTCCAGGATAGTCATGGTTAAAGGAAAATGCTGGAGAAAAGGTAGGAAACTTTGGTCCTTTACAAATGACTTGAAGCTTTACAACCTGGCGGTTGAAGACGCAGTGATTTCACATCCCCTGTTATCTGCTTTTACTATTTGGCCTGTAATATAAATACAACACATTTGATGCAAGTTATTCTTCAATTTTACGTGTGGTCCTTTAAATATTAGAAGTTAGCAGTGAAGGGAACAGGAGTATCTTGGCGGAGTAAGTCACTAGATGGTGTTGGTTTCTAGTTTCATTCCAATACATGGTGGTCTGATCATTTTAATTTGTAATACAAAGAAGCTATTGAAGTGGAAGGATATTTTCTTGTTCTCATATTAGAGCCAAATGAGCAAAACATTAAAGAATCGTAGTTGAAATTGTTTCCAAATCGAAAAAATTCTCTATAATTTTCTCATTCTGGTTCCTATTTATATTTTCTGTGGAGACTGAGTTGTGGTTGTCATAGCAATTTCTTTTCCTACATGAAATTCTGATACTTGGATTTTTATTAGTTGTACTTCATGTCAAGAAAAGACCTGATCAAATCTGAATGTTGCCTTTTAAATGATATCTGACTAGAGTAGATCTTTTAACCATTACATCATCATCCTAATATTTGCTGACCTGTGAATAATAGGATTCCTTAGGATTCTGTTTTGATGGACCAGGAAGTAGTTTTATGAGCAGGATGGTTTTAAGAGAAGAGTCTGTGTCCTGGTACCCACAAGATACCCTGGTACTCTCCCTTTGCCTTCAGCACCTTCGGTGGTTCTGAGGCCCTTGGGGATTGCCTTCATATCCGTATATGGTCTTGGTTTAAACCAAAAATCTTTCTTTGCTTGGTTTTGTATCCTTTTTATTTTTTTCCTTTTGCTTTTAGATATTTTTATTTCAAAAAAGTTTTAAAATTTACAGACAGGATCTCACTCTGTTGCCCAGGCTGGAGTGCAGTGGTGCCATCAGAGCTCACTGTGGCCTGGATCTCCTGGGGTCAAGCAATCCTCCTGCCTCGGCCTCCCAAAGTGCTAGGATTACAGAGTTGAGCCACCGTGCTGGGCTCTGCTTTTAAACTTTTCCCCATGCAGTTTTCATGTGCTGTTTTGACCTCATTACTATACTAAAAATTCTCTTTTGAAGCTGACAATGACCCAGTTCTTGTTAAATCCATTAGCTTATCTGAGTTTATCATTCGCGTCTTTCATGTGACTTTGATATTGTTGACTAATCTTCCTTGAAGCTGTCCCCTCTGGTTTTCTTCTTTCTCTCTTTCGTCCTTCCTTCCATCTATCAGCTATGTCATGCCAAGGTACTTTTTTTCAGGGCCCTGCATAGCTGGTCACTGAGTGAGTCTTTCCCGACATCTCCTAGGTTCTTATTTATCTCCTGCTCCAAAATGTGCCCGTCCCCACAGGTTCTGCCTTGGACAGCTCCATGTTCTGCATTCATTACTCCCTAGGCTTATTCACTGCTGGGGTGCTACTTGTCATTACAGAGGACTAACCTTCAAATCCACATCACTGGTTCTGACCACTCACCTCCACTGCAGTCCTGTACCTTGATATCGGCAGGACATCTCCACCTTTAGTAGCTGCCATCCAGCACTGGGTTCATTGACTTTTCCAATCTCGATGTGGCTGCTCTCAACTGCTAGAAACATTACTTCTCTGCCAGTTGGACCGTTAGACAGTTGGACTGTGATATCTGCTTCTGCATGCTATTTGCTGCGATATCACACCTCACATAACCTTGGAAAAGATCTGCTGTACACTGGTGAAAGAATAAGAATGAAAAAGGCAAATAACATCTCAGGCTCATTGGGAAAATGATTTTGACTTGGAAGATTTCCTAAGAAGCTCTTGGGGACTCCCCAAGAGTCTCAGAATCACATTTGAAATCATTGGTGTACCACCAAAAAAGACTGCTAAATCTTTTTCTAACTTGACATTTTATTTTTCTTGTACATGGCCTTTCAATTTTGGTTTTGAGGTTTATATAAGGAAGGTTCAAAAATTAAACACAATCACGCAGTCAGAATCTAATATTCATTGATGGAATTCAGTCTCTGAGGCTTGAAAACACATCATACGATAAATGACAGATTTTTAAAAGTCATGATGTTAAACTTCCATGCTCGTGAGAGTCAAGTTACACTTCATGGCTCTCTGCAATTCTGCATTTTCATCTCTCTTGTTCTGACCACCTGGATTGTAAATTTTCTCTAATGTAAAATTAAATTTTTGTTCTCTGTGTTAATGGAGAGAAAAATGAATATACAGGAAATAATTGATGTTAAACTTCACAACTGCATCTTTTCCCTTCTCTCATTTATTTTTGTTTGGTAAACTGAGTTCTGTTATGTGCTCAAAACTGCTAGGTGCCAGGGACATTAAATTTGTAGACAAAATGGTTCCACCCCTAAAATCACACCCTAGGGTGAACACAGTCTTCAGCACTAGAATCACAACCTAATGTGTTAAGAGAGAAGATCTAACCCCTTCAGGAGAAACCTGTGGTGACCTGAGGCAAAGTACTTCTCACTTCTAAGACAATGGTAGGTGACTGATGACCTCCAATCCCCTTCTGTCAAAAGAGACCATTTAGAATGTGTGGATCCCAAAAGCACTGTAGATCCAGTGCCTAGTGTTGAGCAGAAAGCTTACCACCCAGCAGTTAATCATGAAAGTCTTTATTCTTCTGGGGACTCAACATACATTAGAAAGTTGAACGTATGGCAGGCAGATGAACTGTGGGAAGGGGAGGCAGGAATTTAGCACTAGAAATGCTAATGGTTGTGCTGGGGGCCTGTCAAGGAGCAGCAGCGTAGGGGCCATCACTGGGTGGCTGTCTCTGGAGAACAGAGAGAGTCTCTCTCTTGCACATCACACTTGAGTTTGGGTATGGACTGAGATAAATTATACCAATACCACCATCATCACCACTAATCGCAGCAGGTAACAATGTACAACTATGTGCCAGGCACAATAATAAGCTCTTTGCATGTATTATTTGATTACATCCTCTTAGCAACCTTACATCTAGGCACTTTTCATTCCATTCATTCATAAGTATATTGTGCACCTTCTCTGTATCAGTTAAGCATGCTAGGTGCGAAGGGTAGGATGGTGAGCCAGGCAGACAGAGTCTACGTGGTGATGGTGCATGGAGTTTAGTAGTATAAGGTTAGAAATTAGCCAAACGGGCCAGGCGCCATGGCTCACACCTGTAATCTCTGCACTTTGGAAGGCTGAGGTGAAAGGATTGTTTGAGGCCAGGAGTTTAAGACCGGCCTGAGCAATAGTGAGACCCCTGTCTCTATATAAAATAAAAAAGAAAAGAAATCAGCTAAATAATCTCACTAGTAATTATATATAGGTAGTTAATTATACACTGTGCACATACATGTAACTTTTTTTTTTTTTTAAGAGATCACTCAGGCTGGAGTGCAATGGCTTGATCAAGGCTCACTACAGCCTTGAACCTCTGGCTCAGCCTTCAGAGTAGCTAGGACTACAGGTGCTTGCCACCATGACTGACTAGTTGATTATTATTATTATTATTGTTGTATTTTTAGAGATGGGGTCTCACTACATTGCCCAGGCTAGTTGGCCAGCTCCTGGCCTCAAGCAATACTTGTGCCTCAGCCTCCCAAAGTGCTGTGATTACAGGCATGAGACACTATGCCCTGCACACGTATGTAACTATTATTCATTGAGCACCTATTATATACCAGGCTGTGAGCATGCAACAAGACTATTGCTATTGTCTCTAGGTCCAGAGAAGGAAGCTGAGTAAGTTTCAGTAAATAATCCAATAACTTGCCACACTTAAAAGATGAGTCCTTATTCACTGTGCTGGTAGAAGAATGACTCAGTGCATGTGGGAAGGATCAGAGAATAGACCATCTGTGGGTCACTGCCTTTGTTATCATTAGAGGTGGCTAAAGCAGAGTGCTCTGTGGGTTCTCATTGGGCAATTGGGAGCCATTATCCTGATGAATGAGGCAATGACTGGATTTCCTCCTTGGATATTCAGAAGTTGGGAATATGGAGAAAGGTATAACAACGTGATTTCTGTGTTGAAAGTGAACAGCATGTACAGTAAAATATGTGTTTTAAATTACCCCTGAGATGTTTTTTAAATCATAACCAATGAAGAAATCTGTCCAAAGGAAGCGTTTCCCATGACCTTCCCTTTGGAAATAACCCAGGTTTTCTAGTTCTTAGTTCAAGGAAGGTATTTTCAGGAAAAGGAAGTTTGGGGGAGAGAGCAGGGCAGGAAGAAGGGGAAATGTTTATAGATAAAGGTGATTTTTAATGAGCTTCTTTTAGCCTAGCTACCTCCCTGGTCACCATAATGTGTGCTTGTTTGCTGTTCAACAGTGCAGAGTGATGTTGGTCTGAGGAGTGACATCAGGGTCTCTCACTGGCCCTGTTTCTCCTGCCCCTGTGATCCTCTGTGCAGTTACAGGGCCTCTGGAAAGGCTGGAGGAGATGACACTTGTCCCGTTCACTGCATCAAAAACTGAGTAATGGCCACGACACAGTGTGCGTGGTAAATATATGATGCTTTGTTTCTTTTCAGGAAGTGGAAAAAAAGTGCCACAAATGAGGTGGAGGCAGATGTGGCCACTTCTTTATTGCGGAGAGGGAGTTGTATGAAGAATGAGTGTTGTATATAATGTGTGACTTCTCTGCGACTTCCACCTGCTCAGCCCCCTGAGTGGGATAACTCAAGAGGCAGCAGGTTGCTTAGACATGCCCATTGCCTGGAACATTTTGGGAACTTCGGTACAAGTCTATAGAGGAGAGTGAAGGAACAAAATGGAGATCATTTAAAAACTAATTCGTGTCGAAAATTCACTTTGGACCTGTCTGTGTTTCTGATTCCTCTTTCTTATTTCATTTGCGTGGGAAGTGACCTCAGATCAAATAACTGAGTGAGAAAAACAAATTAAATCAAAGCACCCAGGAAAGGGACATTTCATTCAAACAAATTTTTGGGGCATCTACAGTGTGCTGGGAAGCAGCCTATAAAAAATACTTGTATTTGATTCCTATTCTCCTTCTCCCCACCCCTCCTATCCTCCGCTTCCAGGGTGGGAAAGCTCTGCCTGGCTCAGGGAACTATCCCCTGGGGGCCATGTTGTTTTTCATTGTGTAGTTTATTGGGAATCAGAATTTTTAAGTGCCAGAAGGGATGTCAAAGATCACCTCATCTCATTCTCTCATTTTACACTTAATTTTATGAAACTTACCAAAGTGATATGCTCAAATTATTTCACAGCTGTTACAGCATAAATGTGACACAATTCACATTCTTTTTGCATAATGCCTGTACAAATAACATAATGAAATCTATCCTTCACTGTCAACTACATTGTTCTAGTTATCTATTGCTGTGTCATAAGAAGCCACCCTAAACTTAGTGACTTGAACCAATTTATTATCATCTCTTATGGTGCCATGGGGTAGTGGGCCAGTTCTTGCTTGAGGTCTCTCCTGTGGTTGCTGTCAGATGGACAGATGCTCGGAGTCATCTGAAGGCCCAAGGGGGCTGGATGTCCAGGTTGGCTTCTTCCCGCACTGGGCTGGCAGGTGATGCTGGCTGTCATCTGGGCGCTTAGCTGGGCTTGGCATTGGATTATCTTGAAGGTCCCTTCTGTTCTATAAACTTGGGAAAGTTATTCCCTTTCAAGAGCCTCACTTCATGAGAATGTTTTAGGTTGCAAGGAAGCGACTCATTTAAGTTACCTCTGACTTATGTTAATTACACATAAATGTGAGCTCTATAAATCTGGTCAACCAGATTCCAGAAAATCTTATTTAAAACCTTCCTTGGTTCTTTCCTGAGTGTCTGCGTTTTCCTTCCTTCCTTCCTTCCTTCCTTCCTTCCTTCCTTCCTTCCTTCCTTCCTTCCTTCCTCCCTTCCTCCCTCCCTCCCTCCCTCCCTTCCTCCCTTCCTCCCTTCCTCCCTTCCTTCCTTCCTTCCTTCGTCTTGCTCTGCTTCCCAGGCTGAAGTGCAGTGGCACAATCCTAGCTGACTGCAGCCTCAGCCTCCTGCACTCAAGCTGTCCTCCTGCCTCAGCCTCCCAAATAGCTAGGACTACAGGTGTGTGTCACCACACCCAGCTAATTTTTACATTATTTGTAGAGACAGGGTCTTGCTATGTTGACATGGCTGGTTTCAGATTCCTAGCCTCAAGCAATCCTCCTGCCTCAGCCTCCCAAAGTGCTGGGATTACAGGTGGGAGTCCCTGCGCCCAGGCCTCTCTTTTCTTTTGGCCACTTTAATCTTTTTTCTATTTCAGAGCAACTGCTCATATATAACATCAGCATGCTGTGATCCTTCCTCGTGGCTTCATTCCCTGTGCATCCTTTCAAGCTCTGGTACTCACTGCTAAGGTCCTCAATCCTTAGTGCAAATGAGAGGGGAGGGGAGAGCAGAGGGAGGATCTAATTGCCATCAGAGAGGCAGACTATGTGGTCACTTGAAAACCCTAAATACTAACTGGCCCTGGGTTAGACGCCCACTCTGAACCACGTAACATATGGCTGCCTAGGACTGCTCTTGCTGCAGGGCAGTGAAAGCAGTGGGAGGTGTGGAAATGTTTAGCATCAGGCTAATAAGATTATTATTATAATATCCATAATATCTGTACTACCTCCCTCACAGGATTGCTATTGAAGCCAAAATTAGTAAAATAGCTAACTTTTCTTCCTTGCTTGCTTTTCTCTTTCTTTCCTTCCTTCCTTCCTTCCTTCCTTCCTTCCTTCCTTCCTTCCTTCCTTCCTTCCTTCCTTCTTTCCTTCCTTCCTTCCTTCCTTCCCTCCCTCCCTCCCTCCCTCCCTCTCTCTCTCTCTCTCTCTCTCTCTCTTTCTTTCTTTCTTTCTTTCTTTCTTTCTTTCTTTCTTTCTTTCTTTCTTTCTTTCTTTCTCTTTCTTTCTTTCTCTTTCTTTCTTTCTTTCTTTCTCTTTCTTTCTCTCTCTCTCTCTCTCTCTTTCTTTCTCTTTCTGACAGAGTCTCACACTGTCACATGGGCTGGAGTGCAGTGCTGTAATCTCGGCACACTGCAACCTCTGCCTCCCAAGTTTAAGCAATCCTCCTGCCTCAGACTACTGAGTAGCTGAGATTACAGGCGCCCGCCATCATGCCCAGTTAATTTTTTGTATTTTTAGTAGAGACAGGGTTTCACCATATTGACCAGGCTGGTCTCGATCTCCTGACCTTGTGATTTGCCCACCTCAGCCTCCCAAAGTGCTGAGATTACAGGCGTGAGCCACCGCGCCCGGCCTTTTTTTGTGGAGACAGAGTCTCACACTCTCACCCAGGCTGAAGTGCAGTGGCGCAATATCGACTCATGGCAACCTCCGCCTCCTGGGTTCAATTCTCATGCCTTAGCTTCCTGAGTAGCTGGGATTACAGGTGCATGCCACCACACCCGGCCAATTTTTGTATCATTATTTTTTTTAGTAGAAATGGGGTTTCTCCATGTCATCCAGGGTGGTCTCAAAACTCCTGACCTCAAATGATCCGCCCACCTTGGCCTCCCAAAGTGCTGGGATTAAGGTGTGAGCCACCACGCCTGGCCACCGTTTATTATCAACTACGTTCAAGGTACTTTATACACACCATCTTCACTTATTTTTCAGAACTGTGCAAGGTAGGTATCATCTATATATTCAGATGAAGAAATTGAGGCTCAGAAATTATGTGCAATTTATTTAAAAGTACACAGGTAGAATTGATGTAGCTGGAATTGGAATCCAGTTAGGTAATTTTCAAAGCCTATTCTCTTTCTCCTCTAATAATTGTCATCTTTGAAGCCATTTTGTAACCTGTAAAAGGTTCATAGATATAAAAAGATTTTTATTAAAATATTATTCTCTTTTCCCCTAGAGACTTGTGTTTTGATTCAGGAAGCATACCATCTGTCAGTGGGCTTTCTCCAGGACAATTTTAAGGCTTACAGGAGTGTGGAACAGCTAATAGCTTCATATCTGCAATCTACACTGAAAATTTCCCTATCAGTAAATTGCCAAGGATAATTGAAAAACCAAAACCAAACGCAAAACAGACTCACAAAAGTCAAACCCTTATGATGCTTCTGGGGAAAAGTGTGACCCGGCCCATGGCCCTCCTCCTCCCACCCACCAGGGGTGGGGTGGCCTGTGGCTTGTGGCCTGGCCAGGCTCCTCAGCCTGTAGCCTGAGAACAGCCCCTCCCCTCCATGTGCTGACTGCTGGGAAAGGAACCGGGTGTTGACCAGCAGCATTCCGCGTCTGTCCTCTAGTAGTTGCCAAGGTCACACTGCCATTCAGTATTTACTAAACTTAGGCTGCAGGGAGTAGCTTGGAGTGCCCTTCCCCTCGCCCCTATCTTGTCCTGTGATTCTATAGTTTATGCTGGGATGAAGCCCGACCTCCCAGGAGCAGTTTACATGCACAGACAGCTCCAGTCCCTGGTAGATTGCTTTCGACTGAACCGCATCTTGGCATTATGTCATCAGGGATAGTTGGAAGCAGTCCTATTACAGTGTTACTGTATTTGCTGTGAGATGTTGTTAAAGTCAGGCTCCCTACATCATTCAATTTCTTTCTAGGAGGTAACACCGAGAAATTTCTCTTAGGCTAAGTATCTGTACTCCCAAGTAACTGATTTGTTTAAACAAGACCCCCCATCTGCCCCCCCAGCCCCCCACACACTGCTCCTGTAGATACCAAAATCCACAGATGCTCAAGTCCCTGACAGAAACTGGTATGGTATTTGCATACAACCCTCACACATTCTCCCGTATACTTTAAATCATATCTAGATTACTTATAATACCCAATGCAATGTAAAAGTAAAGTACAGATGCTCTCACCTACAATGGGGTTACTTCTCAATAAACACACTTTTAAGTCAAAAATTTCATAAGTTGAAAATGCATTCAATATCCTGATAAATTCATCATAAAGTCCAAAAATGGAAAGTTTAACCACTGTATATCAGGGACTCTATGTAGTTCTAATATTGTATTTTTTAAAAATTTGTATTATTTTCTATTTATTTTAAAATATTTTTGATACATGTTTGTTCTGTGGATGTGGACCCTGCAGATACAGACGGCTGGTTGTACTTTCCTCTCTGTTGGCTACTAGGAAGGACAGAGGTCATGTTTTCTCCTTTAGTCCCAGTGAAGTCTAGAAGACCTCAGGGCATGTGTAAGGCTCCTAACTTTACCTCTGGCTTCATCCTTTTCCCCCTGCCTTACTTTCCCTTCATGCCGATTCTCTCATTTATATGTAATATACTGCCTTAAAAACATGCAGACAGCTTTAGTTTATTTTTTTGGATTAAGGCAAGACCTAACTTAATGGATTCAGAATACCCCACTCTATAGAGCTCCTTTAGAATAACTTAAAAGATCGTGACATGAGGCCAGGCATGATGACTCACGCCTTAATCCCAGCACTTCGGCCAGCCTGGCCAATACAGTGAAACCCTGCCTCTACTAAAAAATACAAAAAATTAGCTGGGTATGTTGGCACACGCCTGTAGTCCCAGCTACTCAGGAGGCTGAGGCAGGAGAATCACTTGAACCTAGGAGGTGGAGGTTGCAGTGGGCCCAAATTATGCCACTGCACTCCAGCCTGGGTGACAGAGCAAGAAAAATAAATTTAAAAAAAAAAAAGGATAATGATATATTTTAGGAGTAAAGTTACTTTTGACTCCTGTGCTTCGCCCATAGTTGGTGCTCAGCCTTTAAAAACAACGAAATTGCAACACAAAACAAAAACAGGCCCTATCCCCAACCCTGTGCTTTTTTTAGCTTAAACATTTATTTGGGGTCTTTCTTAGGTAGTGTTAGCTGCTTTCTTGGCTATACATTTTAAATTTAAAGGGAGCCTCTGTTTGGTAATGATCACTTCCTGTTTCTTCTTGAGGAGGCAGTCAACGCTTCAATATACCCATCTTTTTTCAGTAAAGAAATGTGACCATGAATGAAACCCTACCTGAGAAGCAGCAGTCGATTCCCTCTGGTTTCCGGGGTTTGGGTTCTCCAGAGGAGAAAGGTGAATGGGCGAAATGACCACAGACCTCTGTACGATGGATGCAGCCTGGAGTCGGGTGCTGCTTTTGTCCCGCGTGTGGCCTCTGTGGAGTCCCCTTTGCAGGCCCTCTTTCTCATCCACCCTTGGTCAGCCTTCAGCTTCCCATCCAGAGTCTGGAGTCTCCTCTTGCCCACCCTACAAAGCAAGTACAGTTCCTACCTCAAACCAATCTCATTACACAAGGGCTGGTCTTGTCAGGCTATGTCTGGGCCAATGATATGACCAAATCCCTCAGCATGCTATTTCAAAAACAGGAACAAGTGACTTGAAGGTCACATGGTTGTTTTTTTTTTTCTTGAGACGAAGTCTCACTCTTGTCCCCTAGGCTAGAATGCGATGGTGCAATCTCGGCTCACTGCAACCTCTGCCTCCCAGGTTCAAGGGATTCGCCTGCCTCAGCCTCCCAAATAGCTGGGATTACAGGCATGCTCCACTATGCCCAGCTCGTTTTTTTTTTTTTTTTTTTGAGACAGAGTCTCACTCTGTCGCCCGGGCTGGAATGCAATGGTGCGATCTCGGCTCACTGCAACCTCTGCCTCCTGGGTTCAAACGATTCTCTTGCCTCAGCCTCCCGAGTAGCTGGGATTACAGGAACCCGCCACCACACCCAGCTAATTTTTTTGTGTGTTTTTAGTAGAGACGGGGTTTCACCATGTTGGCCAGGCTGATCTCGAACTCCTGACCTCAGGTGATCCACCCGCCTCGGCCTCCCAAAGTGCTGGGATGACAGACGTGAGCCACCGTGCCCGGCCACCCAGCTAATTTTTGTATTCTTAGTAGAGATGGGGCTTCACCATGTTGGCCAGGCTGGTCTCAAACTCCTGACCTCAGGTGATCTGCCCGCCTCAGCCTTCTTAAGTGCTGGGATTACAGGTGTGAGCCACAGCGCCCATGCCCGGACACATGAATATTCTTAAAATATCTTGAAGTCAAGAGGGACCATATCTCATATCATTGTCACCTTTTTCATTCTCTCTCTTTCCTTAAGAAGGAAAACTACATAAAAGGACTCCCATGGAAAACGGAGTCAACCAGGGAGCAGAAGCCTATACCGGCAAACTGTTCAGGAGCCCTCATTGTAGGTTTTCCAAAGCTTATAATAAGCTTAGGCCTACAAGCACATACATACTGGGTTTGGGGCACTTCTATACATAAATCCACTGTTTTCTTTTTTGGCTTTGTGGAATGCAGGACAGTCACACAAGAAAATGAGAGAAACATTCACAGCAGCCTGGAAACCAGTTTGGGTCACAGAACATCACAAGGAAGCATGCTGGATTTTGATCATCATTCTCTTTTTAGCACTTAAATGAAGTTATTTCACAATGTTATATGTTGAGTGCATAGCTGTGTGGTCCAAGGTATTGCTTTTAGGTTGTATGTAAACTGGCTATTATGTAACAAAATCGTGTGTTCCAACTAGGAGTCACCTACACTGTAGAGTCTTTGCTTGGTAAAAAATGGTGGAGATACAATATGCCTGTCAATTTCTACCACTGTCTTCTCAGCAGAGATAATTCTTACATTTGAGCCTTTTTAGATCTACTGTGGATATGACAAACACAACCATTCACTCTGTGCCTATTAAATCTTTGGCTTAAAAGGAATAGTTCTCATCCAGAAGTAAATGACATCCAAACTTTTGAGAAAGTAAAACTGAACAAAACCTTGGGTGCTGTGGTGATGATGTCTTAGGTATGACTGGGAAACATCTTGTGATATTTCAAAACCATTCTCCCAAGAACAACTGAAAATGGACAGATCCGGTCTGCAGCTCCCAGCGAGACCGATGCAGAAGGCAGGGGTGATTCTGCATTTCCAACCTAGGTACCCAGTTCCTCTCACTGGGACTGGTTACGTAGTGGGTGTGACCCACTGAGAGCTGCAGAAGCAGGATGGGGCGTCGCTTCACCCGGGAAGTGCACAGAGTCCGCGACCTCCTTCCCCCAGCCAAGGGAAGCAGTGAGGGACTGTGCTACCTGCCCAGGGTACTACGCTTTCTTCACGGAATTTTGCGATCTACGGATCACGAGATTCCCTCCTGAGTCTACACCACCAGGGCTCTGGTTTTCAAGCATATAACTGGGCAGCTGTTTGGGCAGGCACTGAGCTGCAGGATTGTTTCATTCTCTAGCAGCACCTAGAACTCTAGTGAGACAGGACAACCGTCCACTCCCCTAGAAAGGTGGCTGAAGCCATGGAGCCAAGTGGTCTTGCTCGGTGGGTCCCTCCTCATGGAGCCCAGCAAGCTAAGAACCACTGGCTTGAAATTCTCACTGCGGGCACAGCAGTCTGGAGTCGTATTGGGACGATTGAGTTTGGTGGGAATGGGGTGACGGCCATTACTGTGGCTTTAGTAGGTGGTTTTCCCCTGACAGTGCTAAGGAGACTAGGAAGTTTGGACTGGATGGAATTCCCCACAGTGGAGCAAAGTGGCTGTGGCCAGACTGCTTCTCTAGATTCCTCCCCACTGGGCAGGGCATCTCTGCAGGAAATACAGCAGCTCCAGTCAGGGGCTTACAGACAAAACTCTCATCTCTCTAGGGCAAAGCACCTGGTGGGGAGAGGGGGCTGTGGTCGCAGGTTCAGTGGACTTAGCCTTTCCTGCCTGCTGGCTCTGAAGAGAGAAGCTGATCCTGACAACGGAGATTCTCTCAGCATAGTGCACCAGCTCTGCTAAGAGACAGACTGCCTCCTCAAGTGGGTTCCTGACCCCTGTGACTCCTGACTGGGAGAGACCTCCCAACAGGGGTTGGCAGACACCTCATACAGGAGAGCTCTGGCTGGCATCAGGCCCATGCCCTTCTGGGATGAAGCTTCCAAAGGAAGGAGCAGGCAGCAATCTTTGCTGTTCTGCAGTCTCCACTGGTGATACCCAGGAGAACAGGGTCTGGAGTGGACCTTCAGCAAACTGCAGCAGACCTGCAGAAGAGGGGTCTGACTGTTAGAAGGAAAACAAACAAACAGAAAGCAATAACATCAACATCAACAAAAAGGATGTTAAGCAAAAACTCCATCCAAAGGTCATAGGCCTCAAAGATCAAAGGTAGATAAATCCATGAAGATAAGGAAAAACCAGCGCAAAAATGCTGAAAATTCCAAAAGCCAGAATGCCTCTTCTCCTCCAAATGATTGCAACACCTCTCCAGCAAGGGTGCAGAACTGGAGAGAGGATGAGATGGACCCACTGACAGAAGTAGGCTTCAGAAGGTGGATAATAACAAACTGCTGAGTTAAAGCAGCAGGTTCTAACCCAATGTAAAGAAGGTGAGAACCTTGATAAAAGATTATAGGAGCTGCTAACTAGAATAACTAGTTTAGAGAGAAACATAAACGACCTGATGGAGCTGCAAAACACAGCACAAGAACTTCATGAAGCATACACAAGTATCAAATAGCTGAATCGATCAAGCAGAAGAAAGGATACCAGAGTTTGAAGACCACCTTGCTGAAATAAGGCATGCAGACAAGATTAGAAAAAAAAGAATGAAAAGGAACAAACAAAGCCTCCAAGAAATACGGGAATACGTTAAAAGACCAAATCTACAATTGATTGGAGTACCTGAAAGAGACAAGGAGAATGGAACCAAGTTGGAAAACACACTTCAGGATATTATCCAGGAGAACTTCCTTAACCTAGCAAGACAGGCCAACATTCAAATTCAGGAAAGACAAAGAACATCACTAAGATACTCCACAAGAAGATCAACCCCAAGACACATAATCATCAGATTCTCCAAGGTCAAAATGAAGGAAAAAATATTAAAGGCAGCCAGAGAGAAAGGTCAGGTCACCTACAAAGGGAAGCCCATCAGACTAACAGTGGATCTCTCGGCAGAAACCCTACAAGCCAGAATAGAGTGGGGGCCAATATTCAGCATTGTTAAAGAAAAGAATTTTCAACCCAGAATTTCATATCCAGCCAAACTAAGCTTCATAAGCAAAGGAGAAATAAAATCCTTTCTAGACAAGCAAATGCTAAGGGATTTCATCACCACCAGGCCTGCTTTGCAAGAACTCCTGAAGGAAGTACTAAATATGGAAAGGAAAAACTGGTACCAGCCACTGCAAAAACACACCGAAATATAAAGACCAATGACACTATGAAGAAACTGCATCAACTAGTGTGCAAAATAACCAGCTAGCATTATGATGGCAGGATCAAATTCACACATAACAATATTAACCTTAAATGTAAAAGGGCTAAATGCCCCAGTTAAAAGACACAGGCTGGCAAATTGGATAGAGTCAAGCACCTTTGGTATGCTGTATTCAGGAAACACATCTCACATAAAAAGACACACATAGGCTCAAAATAAAGGGATGGAGGAAAAAAAAAAAACCAAAGCAGGAGTTTCAATCCTAGTCTCTGATAAAACACACCTTAAACAAAAATCAAAAAAGACAAAGAAGGGCATTTAAAGGGATCGATGCAATAAGAAGAGCTATTTTAAATATATACACACCCATTGCAGGAGCACCCAGATTCATAAAACAAGTTCTTAGAGATCTACAAAGAGACTTAGACTCCCTCACAATAATAGTGGGAGACTTTAACACCCCACTTTTAATATTAGACAGATCAACAAAACAGAAAATTAACAAGGATATTCAGGACTTGAACCCAGTTCTGAATCAAGTGGACCTAATAGACATCTATAGAACTCTCTACCCCAAATCAACAGAATATACGTTCTTCCCAGTGCCACATGGCCCTTATTCTAAAATCAACCACATAATTGGAAGTAAAACACTTCTCAGCAAATGCAAAATAACTAAAATCATAACAGTCCCTCAGACCACAGTGCAATAAAATTAGAACTCAGGACTTAGAAATTCACTCAAAACCACACAACTACAAGGAAATTGAACAACCTGCTCCTGAATGATTCCTGGGTAAATAACAAAATTCAGGCAGAAATCAAGTAGCTCTTGAAACTTATGAGAACAAAGAGACCATGTACCAGAATATCTGGGACACAGCCAAAGCAGTGTTAAGAGGGAAATTTATAGCATTAAATGCCCACATCAGAAAGCTGGAAAGATCTCAAATCGACACCCTAACATCACAATTAAAAGAACTAGGGAAGCAAGAGCAAACAAATCCAAAACAGAAGACAAAAAAATAACTAGGATCAGAGCAGAACTGAAGCAGATAGAGATCAAAAAAAAAAAAAAAAAAAAAAAACCCCTCCAAAAAATCAGTGAAGCCAGGAGCTGGTTTTTTGAAAAAATTAACAAAATAGACCACTAGCCAGACTAATAAGAAAGAGAGAAGAATCAAATAGATACAATAAAAAAAAGATAAAGGGGATATCACCACTGATCCCACAGAAACATAAACTACCATCAAAGGATACTATAAACACCTCTATGGGAATAAACTAGAAAATCTAGAAGAAATGGATAAATTCCTGGACACACGCACCCTCCCAAGACTAAACCAGGAAGAAGTCGAATTGCTGAATAGACCAATAACGAGTTCTGAAACTGAGGCAGTAATAGCCTACCAACCAACCAAAAAATGCCCAGGACTAGACGGATTCACAACCAAATTCTACCAGAGGGACAAAGAGGAGCTGGTACCATTCTTTCTGAAATTATTCCAAACAATTGAAAAGACAGGACTCCTCCCTAACTCATTTTATGAGGCCAGCACTATCCTGATACCAAAACCTGGCAGAGACACAACAAAAAAAGTAAACTTCAGGCCAATATCCCTGATGAACATGGATGCAAAAATCCTCAATAAAATACTGGCAAATGGAATCCAGCAGCACATCAAAAAGCTTATCCCTCACGATCAAGTTGGCTTCAATCCTGGGATGCAAGGCTGGTTCAACGTAACGCAAATCAATAAGTGTAACCCATCACATAAACAGAACCAATGACAAAAACCACATGATTATCTCAATGGGTGCAGAAAAGGCCTTCAATAAAATTCAACATCCTTTCATGTTAAAAACTCTCAATAATCTATGTATTGATGGAACATATCTAAAAATAATAAAAGCTATTTATGACAAACCCATAACCAATATCATACTGAATGGGCAAAAGCTGGAAGCATTCCCTTTGAAAACTGGCACAAGATAAGGATGCCCTCTCTCACCACTCCTATTCAACACAATATTCTGGCCAAGGCAATCAGGCAAGAGAAAGAAATAAAGGGTATTCAAATAGGAAGAGAGAAAGTCAAATTGTAAATTGTCTGTGTTTGCAGAAGACATGATTCCATATTTAGAAAATCCCATCGTCTCAGCCCCAAAACTTAAGCTAATAAGCAACTTCAGCAGTCTCAGGATACAAAATCAATGTGCAAAAATCACAAGCATTCCTTTACACCAACAATGGACGAACAGAGAGTCAAATCATGAATGAACTCCCATTCACAATTGCTACAAAGATAATAACATACCTAGGAATACAGCTTACAAGGGACGTGAAGGACATCTTCAAGGAGAACTACAAACTACTGCTCAAGGAAATAAGAGAGGACACAAACAAATGGAAAAACATTCCATCCTCATGGATAGGAAGAATCAATATCGTGAAAATGGCCATACTGCTAAAGTAATTTATAGATTCAATGCTATTCCCATCAAACTACCATTGACATTCTTCACAAAATTAGAAAACACTACTTTAAATTTCATATGGAACCAAAAAAGACCTGTATAGCCAACACAATCCTAACCAAAAAGAACAAAGCTGGAGGCATCACACTACCTGACTTCAAACTATACTACAAGGTTACAGTAATCAAAACAGCATGGTATGGGTAAAAAACAGACATACAGACCAATGGAACAGAACAGAGACCTCAGAAACACCACACATCTACAACCATCTGATCTCTGACAAACCAGACAAAAACAAGCAATGGGGAAAGGATTCCCTATTTGATAAATGGCGCCGGGAAAACTGGCTAGCCATATGCAGAAAACTGAAACTGGACCTCTTCCTTACACCTTATACAAAAATTAACTCAAGATGGATTAAAGACTTAAATGTAAAACCCCAAATCATAAAAACCCTAGAAGAAAACCTAAGCAATACCATTCAGGACATAGGCATGGGCGAAGACTTCATGACAAAAACACCAAAAGCAATTGCAACAAAAGCCAAAATTGACAAATGGGATCTAATTAAAGTAAAGACTTTCTGTACAGCAAAAGAAACTAGCATCAGAGTGAACAGGAAACCTACAGAATGGGAGAAAATTTTTGCAATCTACCCATCTGACAAAGGTCTAATATCTGAATCTACAAGGAACTTAAATTTACAAAAACAAAACAAAACAAAAAACCATCAAAAAGTAATCCCAGCACTTTGGGAGGCTGAGGCAGGAGGATCACCTAAGGTCAGGAGTTTGAGAACAGCCTGGCCAACAAGACAAAATCCTGTCTCTACTAAAAATACAAAAAGTATCCGGGTGTGGTGGCACGTGCCCATAATCCCAGCTACTTAGAAGGCTGAGGCAGGAGAATCGCCTGAACCCGGGAGGTGGAGGTTGCAGTGAGCTGAGATTGTGCCACGGCACTCCAGCCTGGGCAACAAGAGCAAAACTCCATCTCAGGAAAAAAAAAAAAAAAAAAAAAAAAGTGGGCAAAGGATATGAACAGACACTTCTCAAAAGACATTTATGGGGCCAACAAACATGAAAAAAAGCTCATCATCATTGATCCTTAGAGAAATGCAAATCAAAACCACAAGGAGATACCATCTCATGCCAATCAGAATGGTGATTATTAAAAAGTCAAGGAACAACAGATGCTGGCGAGGCTGTGAAGTGGGAATGCTTTTTCACTGTTGGTGGGAGTGTAAATTAGTTCAACCATTGTGCAGGATAGTGTGGCGATTCCTTAGAGATCTGGAACCAAAAAGAGCATTTGACCAAACAATCCCACTACTTGGTATATACCCATTGGAATATAATCATTCTATTATAAAGACAAGTGCACACGTATGTTTATTGCAGCACTATTTACAATAGCAAAGACATGGAATCAAACTGTGCCCATCAATGAAAATGAATAAAGAAAATGTGGTACATACACACCATGGAATATTAAGCAGCCATAAAAGAGAATGACATTATGTCCTTTGCGGGGACATGGATGAAGCTGGAAGCCATCAACCTCAGCAAACTAACGCAGGAACAAAAAACCAAACACATGTTCTCACTCAAAAGTGGGAGCTGAACAATGAGAACACATGGACACAGGCAGGGGAACACACACCGGGGCCTGCTGGGGGGTGGGGGTCAAGGGGAGGGAGAGCATTAGGACAAATACCTAATGCATGTGGGGCTTAAAATCTAGATGAAGAGTTGACGGGTGCAGTAAACCACCATGGCACGTGTATACCTATGTAACAAACCTGCACGTTCTGCACATGTATCCCAGAACTTAAAGTAAAATATTAAAAAAAAAAGTTCTGGAGTAAAATTCAGATTTTCCTTCTCTTTATTTTCTTTTAAGCTCAGGTGACTGGACAATGTCTTTGTTTGCAGGACAGGATGGCCTCTGAGCCTATCTTGACATAACTTAGTGTATGAGAGACTAACATTTGGCCTGGTTTTCTGTGGTCTTTTTCTAAAAGTTCAAGCTGGAAGAAAAACTGTTCCATTAGAAGCTCATGTTTCATCTGCATAATAAATATATCAGATTAGAAGACAGCATCATAGTAGTAAGTTCCGAACACATTTATGAAACCTTTTCATTACTTTTTAATTTCCAGAGTTTCATTTAAGCTCTCAGATTTGACAAAAACATTTTACTAAACATATCTTAAAATTTTTTTATTTTATGTGGATAACCTTCAAGACCTAAAGAAATACCGTAGTGTGAAAATATGAGGATGTTAGCTACACAGAAGGAAACATGTACTTAACTTTTTTATTCTCTAGAAAAGAAAACATTTAGGTCTTGGGCTAGTTTCCTACTGAGAATCATAAATTCAAAGGTACATTAATACATCATTACCCTTTAAAAACAATTTATTCCCAGGTTTGATGATAAAATAGTTGCAAAACACCACAAGAAACCTGTTTTAGAAATTAAAACTTGGAAGCTAAAAAGTTTAACTTTTTTTCCCAGTGAATTGAGAGAAAAAGGCATCCAACAAATTAACTTCAGCTGGGCTTTCCATTTTGATTATATTTGTAAACCCAAAACAGAAGCACAGCCTCAGTAAATGCACCTTCTGTGTACTCCTAATCTATACAAAACATGGGGTCTGGCTCAGAGTTGGGGGGTCTGCCCATGGGGCAGTCTTGTGATCCAAAGTCCTGGTGCCACGTGAGGGTCCTCCAGGAATCAATGGATTTTCTCCTTAGCTTTGCTTTTCTTTAGGCAAGTAAAGCCAGGACTCCTCTAATGAGTGGAAAACATCTTTTATGAGTTCCTAGTTCAGCAAGACAGGAGCTATTAGACATCCAGGGATATGTTTTTATCCATCATTTGTGCTGTTTGGCAACATTGCCTCAGTGCTGAGAAACTGGGTCAGTAAAAGTTATTACGAGTGATAGTAGCCTTAATTAATGATCATAGTTGTGTTCTAGCAGTTAAAAGGAATAAAGTCAGAAACTAAGTTGTCTGTGTTTTAGAGAACTGGCATTTTATAACTCAAATTCAGTGGAATTCCATTAACTTTTTTTGGGAAGGGGTGTCTCTGAACTTGAGCCTACTCATAGTACCAGAAGCAACAAATTTTGAGAGATGATGTCAGATTTAATAACGTAGAACAAACATATTATTTCACCACCTTTGAACCATCAGTGACAGATTTACTAGAGTCCACCAGTGTATATTTTTTAAGCTGAATCACATGTATTTTTGTCTGTGCACAAATGTCTAAGTATAAGATCAAGTGTTTAAAACCCCAGAGTTGGTGGATTAAACGGGCAACACACGTGTACTTTGAGCATGAGATTTCAAACCCAGGTCATGGCTCACAAACTTCTGTCACGAGTGTACCTTGGGAGGAAATGAATGTAGATGGAGAAGAGGGGTAACATCTTTGCCTTCTGTTATTTTCCCACTTATTTTAATAGAAATGTGCCTAAAGGCAAGCGACTGGAAAATAGTGGCCAAAGGACATTAGAGAAACCAAACTGGCCTCTAGGTGGTGCTTGGAAGCAGCGTAGGGAAGGCTGGCACCCTTCAGGGTGAAAAGGGTATTAGCTGAAGTCCAGTAACCTGCAGGCTCCAGGGTAACGTCTGCATCCCACTGTGACCTGCTCTGCAGTCTCCACAGGTGATTACTGGGCCAGTTGAAATACATTTCTCTTTTCACCTCTTCCTGTATCTGTGAAATTGTTATTATGGTTATAGCTCATGTCGATAAATCATTGCCGTTTAACGTCAACAAACACTTACTCAAAGGGCTTTTGTCAAGCAGGTCATTCTGCCACAAAGCTGTACTTAGACACACCTGCCTGCTTCTCTCTCAGTTTCCTATTTGCCCAGCACTGTCTCGTCCAGATGGAGTAGGCCGGACTTGCAGGAGCTATGATTCTGTTTGCTTGCATGGGGGATGTTTCCCAAGGGAATGTTTTCTCTTTCTCTTTTTTTTTTTTGGTAAAGTTTTTAAAAGGTATTATAGCTGCTACATTTGAGATCAAATATGAGTCTGTAACTCCTGTTAACAACATTTGCCATCAATAAGAACAAAGACACCTCCCCGTGTAAACCATAATAAAATGTGGGTAGATGTGTAAATCCACACAAATCTATTCCTATTCGCATGCTGACTGAAAAGGGAATCTTCAGCATAAAAACGTAAGAATCTGTAACTCCAGGCAGATTTTAACATATACTTTTTTTTTTATTAAATATGTAAAAAGATCAATGCAAGTCAAGTTATTCACATATTCAGAGACAAAAAACTATTCTACCATGCGACAATAGGTGGGTAATGTAAAATGAATGTGATACATCTGAATAAGACTTTTTCATCTATTATGTCATTACTTATCTATATTTATAATTAACAATACATATGTTTACATTCCTTTCAGTTTACATTTAATATATAACAAAAGCTTTATGGTGTACTATTTAGTAAAAGTAATCTGAATGCATATTAAACCTTAACGGAATAATGGAAATACTCACCAGGGAAGGGAAGAGTTCTTGGTTCCCTTCTGGAATTTACTTCTCTCAGGTCAACAGGTGTTTTTCTTTTTTTTTTTTTTTTTCCTGCTTTTCTGCTTAGAACAAACATGGACTTTCTCTTTGCCCCCTGCTTCGATCACTTCCTATCTGACAGCAGCAGTGGAAGTGCTATAACCAGCCGACAGTGGGCATGAGAGGGGACTAAGGATGAAACTGGGCTTCCTGAGAGGGAGAAGTGGAGCACGCACCCAGGGACACTTCCCGCCCAGCCTGATGACATGTGACCAGGGGCCGCCAAGGAAAGCGTGCCCTGAACACCGAGATGAGAGAATGATGGGGTCCCACCATCCATGGGAAATGAGTGGGGGTCTGCGCAGAGGCTGGAGGTGCAGCCTAAGAAGACCAACTCAAACTCAGCTGTTAAAGATTCCCCAAAGCATCTGAGACATCATCCGGGGTGCAGCCCAACAGAAGACGTTTAAGATGGGGCCAGAAAGAAGACTGTATAGCTCTTCTGTAAATAAACGAATGGTCTGCCCCAAGCCTTCGGGAAGGAGAATGGACTATAGTGACTGGGGAAAGTTCTCTTTGCAGGCTAAGAGATCTGGCCAGCATGTTGATAACTGAGAAGGCTGGGGAGCTGGAGGACAATGGAGTGGTTCCTGCACGAGTCACCAGGGAGGCTTATGCAAGCTACACAGCAGTAAGGGGTTGCTGGAGAAAGCAGGATCCTGACTCCCTGCTACCCATTCACGCGCATCCACATGACAGGGGTTTGGTCATGATCCACCGAGCACTGGGTATGACTGAGATGTCCAGAGCAGATGAAGAATGGCCTAGGAACCACTGCAGTATCAGCTGCATAGAGTTATTGTGACCTTTTACAAGAGCTATTTTTTTTTTTTAAAGAGATCAGTGAGTACAACAGGCTCAGAAGGGCAACACGCTGTTAAGCATGATGCTGTGTATAGCACATGCCACTACTACTTGTGACCAGGTGTGGGAGGACGTCACTGCCGAGAGCCAGGCTGTCCAGCCTTAGAGAAATACGCTGCCGCTATAATGCAGAGTGAGCAGGAGAGAGAAGAAAGGGAAACCGAACACCACGGAACATCTGTCCAAGTCTGCACAGTGTGTTGTAATAATCTCAAAAATACAAGCCATCTTTTCCATATAACTCAATAAATATCACTTTGCTGTAAAAGATTTATTTTGGAGAGACTTCTTTTGGTGAAAAGCTTCAATGCTAGAATTTAGAGTTCATATTTCATCAATTAATAAAGAAATTTCAAAGCTTCAGGATACATAATTCAGAAATTTATTTTAAGCTTTTCAGTTAAGCGGAACGTGGGGTGGGCACATTTGTTTCTTGTTTTTGTTGCACCTGCTAAGTCAAATAACAAGTGAAAGTAAATCTAAAGTTAGAAACCAAGGTGAAATGAATGATCCAGGAAGGGATACCATCTGTCAAAGGAAAAAATAAAAATAAAGAAATAAAAGAGGCAAAGACTTGGAAAGAGACTAAGAAAATGTGCAAATATTAGTTAAAAAAATAAGGAATGCTTTTAATTCATTAATGTTTCCTCTATTTATGAATTGCCATGGTTTAGCTAAGGTCAATGACAAGAAGGGCCCTTGTGTTAAAGAGGGAAAATTCTTTATTCTAGAAGATACTGGAGTCATAGATTTTTCTGTGCTGTTATTCCAGTGTCTACTCCAGACTGCAGAACCATGATTCTCCCTTGCAATTATGCTCCTATTAATAATGTCTTCACTTCTAGCCTTACAGCAAGTGTGTTGCATGGTGCAGGGCCCTGGAGCTCAGGGCTGCACACCTGAAGTTACCCTTTGGTAGGGATCCCCTAGAGTGAATGACAGTTTTGTGGCTGAAACCTACACAAAGAGGAAGAGGAATGAGGCAGGAAGACCTGTACCTAACCAGACCCTCTTTGGACTGCAGAAAACTGATGGCAACATCTCAGGGAGAGTGGCTGCCCACCAAAGAGGACCCTGAGAAACAGAACAGCATCACCTGGGAAATGGGCTACAGGCGGGCAAAGGACATGGTGACAGGGCAAAGTTGAGATGGTGTTTTCCTTGAGTGAATGTCTTTCAAAACTAACAACATACTGTGTAGTTGTCTAACATGCTGATGGAGGAACACTGCTGGGCCCTGAAATCCTAGCTTTGAATCCATTTTTTCCCTTTAGTATTGTGAGTAGAGGGAGAAACTGACCTTATGTTTTCCCCCATGACACAAGTCACCGTCATTATGGCTTTCATATCAAGTATCTGTTTCCCTTTGTTCCAATTATTTGACCAAATTTATGTTCAGAGGTTAGACTTGCAAACATCAAAGCACCACAAATGTGTGTGACATCTAGTGACACTGGGTTGAAAAATGCCAATATAAATACCATATATCAAATTACCATTGTTTCACACCAGGATAAAAAGAGGGGTGGTGGCAGTGGTGTTGGGGTGGGAAAGAGTTGTTCTGGAAAGAAATGAAGAAAAGAGCAGAACCAATCTCAAGCAGCCAAGTGGTGAAGTTGGATGTATGTGACCCTATGATCTCTCGGGTAGGCGGCCAGAGGGCCGTCTGCTAATACACCTTGGCAAAGAAAACGGGAACCAAGCGCAGTGGCTGGCATATGCAACAGTGCGTTGATGGTAACGGCAGATTGGGAACAACTGGTTTCTGTTGAGCTTGGGGCCACACATGTTCCAATTCTCCAGAAGAAACGTTCCCACGCACAATGGAAGTGTCAAGAGCAGCTGGGGCGGGTCAGTACTCTTCCTGCTGCGGCGGCTGCTGTTCGTGGGCTTGCTCCTCTGCTTCCGGCTCTTCCGTGTGGCCCTCCTGTGGGCAAGGGAGAAGTGTCAGCTGAGACAATTGACTGGGAATGGGGCCCTGCAGCATCCCAGCCCACTGCCACTGCCAGCATGGCGTCTCAAGGCTGTGGAGGGCACCAGGCTTAGTCAGACACAACTCGCCATGCAAATGTCTCCCAGCTTCTGGTGGCCGATACACGTGCAGGGACGCTTTAGCTTCTCCATGCGATCAAAAAACAGATTATTCTAGAAAGCAGAGTCATCAGGCTTTAGGCGCCCAACTATTTTGTTTCCGAAGGAAATCTTCATAGAATACATGGCATACTTTCCTAACCTTTGTAAAAGAGTAAACCAAACAGTGACCCTAGAGCATCATGACAACCATGAGTTAAGCTGCTGTAATATAAAAGCAGCACCCCTGGCCTCTGTGGTATGTTGGGGGTGGGGGTGTCACTCCTCACTAATGGATAGGGATGTGGGCTTTTGCTCCATTTCCTAGTCCCTCCCTCGCTGTCATTCTTCTTGCTCCTTAGTGTCTGCCTGAAGGAGACCCTTTGTTATGTTACTAACGTGATGTAGGCTTAGACACTAGAGCAGCAGTGTTAGAGGCTCCCAGGCTAAGGAAAGGACAGCAGGCACATTTCATGGGTTGCCCCAGGCAAGGAGGCCCCTCCCAACGAGGGAGCTCAGGAGCTTTAGCTCAAGGACTTTGGGATGTCTACTAAGACTGCTTGGGGCCCTTTTGACTTAACTGAGAATCAGATAGGTGAGTTGCTCTTCCCACTGTTTAGAAATAAACAGCCCTATTTATTCCTTTGCCTAACCCAGTGAAGCACGTCATGAACACCAACTCCAGGGAGCACTAGCCTCAGTCAGCCATATCTGTACATTCATTCATTTTCTGAACTTACGCAAAATATTTGCTGTTTTTCACCCAAGCTGATGGAGCATGGCTAATCAGAGGAGTTCCCTGTTCCCTCAGTAAGGGCACACAGCTTCTGTGATGCAGTCTGGAGCATGTGCTGGGACACACAGAAGTGCCCATGCCTCCCACACCTGGCATGCTGACTCCTGAGCACTGAACTGCCCAAGCCTTCCCTGTGTGTCAGGCCCCTCTTCCCTGGAGCTTAGGACAAACCCATCTTTAGCCAACTCAAATATGGCATGATCATCTCTCCAGATCACTGCTTCTCTCTTCTCCTGCAGCATTTCTTTTCTTCCTCTGCTATGACACTGATTTGGAATCTTGTCTTGACCCTTTTGGCCCCATCCACTGGATGCTGAGGTTACTGAAGTCAGGGATAGGATTCTTGGTGCCACATCTTTCTTATGTAAGACTCAATCCATGTTGTGTTGAGAGGAACAAATCGCAGTGGATTCAAGAATGAATGACTGAGACTATCAGACTATCAGCCAAGGTCACAAGCCACTTATTTTCTGAGAGCCAGTAAGTAGAATGTTAAGGTTAAACATGGACTCAAGTTCACATCCCAGCTCTGTTATTTACAGGCTATGTGGGTTTGGGCCTAGAACTTAACTGCTCTGGGCCCAGTTTCCTCATCTGTAAAGTTGGGGATAAGAGTATCCATGTAGGAGCATTTTCAATGCATTTCATTAATCAATGAATCAAAGGACTCCTCGAATCCAATAGAGGAGTTAATGAGTTAAAATAGGTAAAGTGCCTAGAAGAGTGTTTGGCACATGGTAAACAGAAATGTGAGCTGTGGTTATTATTTCTTAGTGGGAAAACTCTGGAATATATTCTAGAAGTGCAAGTAATTTTTAAAAAAAGTAACCGTTTCTGTGACAACCAACAGTAGACAGTGACATTGTGTTGAAAACTTGGGATAAAATCTGGCATTGTTTCTTACTGTGCCGACAGGCCCCTTACTCAGCAAATGTGAGCTCTCCCTACCCCGTGACCACCCTGTGTTCACCACCTAGAACTGGCTCCACCTCTGCAATGTTAGGCCCAACCTCTTGCTCTCTCTGATCACATCATGTGTCTTCCTGACCCTTGCACTCCTGAATTCTTTAATTGCAGGTGCTCTTTGACCTCGGGGAGATCTGAGAGCCCTGATCCCCTCTTTACTCCCCTTCTGCCGGATCGACCCCAGACCGCTAGGCATTACAGCAGCTGTGCTCTTGGCACTTCCTCTGTACAATGCTTTGCCCTCTGCCTGGTACATGTGAGGCGGGTCCTCTCAGCTCAGAGTCAGTGCCTCACTGACAGTGTGGCCATACACACTCAGGGGAGCAGGAGAGAACTTCTTCCTGGACCAGCGCAGGACAAGAAACAGTGACTGGCCTTCCTAAGCCAGTGCTCTCCTCTCATCCAGGGGAGAAGAATGAAACTGACATTCATGGGAGTTTGACAGGAATGGTGGGCTGGGAACTCCCAGCTGTCTGTCCTGCCACATACTCCTCTAAATTACGAGAAAGTCACTCCTCCCTGAAGCCTCTCTCACTGCCTGCACCCCCGAGTGAATGGCTTCCCTCTCCAGGCTTCCTATCCTTGGTTTCTGCTTCGGTGGGAGGGCGCACCACAGTCCTGCGTGTGTTCCTGCTGGGTGGCTGGCTACACATCTGTCTCTCCAGCCAGGCTCTGGGCCCCCCGCGGTGAGGTATGCTGTTTTATTCGGCATCCTAACTCTTGAACGTGAGTGTGGTGTCTTCCATATTGTATTGCTCAAACTTCAGTTGGTCTAAAGTATGCTTTTCTTTATATAATTGTTTCTGTGCATGTTAGACTGCTGAAAAGATTTCAGAAATGAGGATCTGTTTTACATTTTGCAGAAATTCTTGTTTGCTCACGTCACAACCAGGAGTTTACTGTGGGCTAATGGAGTTAAGGTTGAAAGACCTAGATTCAAGTAATCATTGAGCCTGTAACAAACTAGAGGGCCAGGAAGCCACTAGGCTAGGCCTCCTTTCCAAACACATCTAACAAGATGGCAGTTTTGCTGGCTTTGTCTATGGCTCTGAGGCTTCCAGATGCCCAGGGCAGCTGCTCCTCATGCAAACCCAGCTTAAGTCTCAGTCACAGGACCCCTCTGTGATGTCATGGGTCTGCAGGAACTGTGGACCCCAGACAGCTCTCACTGGGAAATACCGGCAAAGCTCCCAATTTATCAATGGATTGCTCATGCTTGGCGTGCAAGTTAAGGCAGTCTGAGAGTCTGGCAGAACACATCTGTAATTCTGAGGTGTTACAAATCACAGCTGAGAGCTCACAGCCCACACAATGCTACTGCAGGCTCACGGAAAAAAACAATCTTTTTCTATGCCTTATACAAGAATGAAGAACTTAAACCCATGTCTAAGTAGGAGGCCAGGCAAAACCTATACCAAATATGAGACTAATGCACCAGAGCATCACTTAATAATTCTACTATGTGCGCATCGATCTATTCACATCTTTCTGTTTAGCTGTGAGTGATTGTAAGAAGACTATCATTCTTTAGTTTCCTTATAATCATTAGATAGAGAGGCAAACTGGAAGACGGTATTGAAGAAGGCTCTTGGCCACTGTGGGAGGAAAATGGGGGCAAAGGAGAGAGGAAGGCCCATCAGGAAGCTCCAACAGCTCCTGGCTTCCTAGCTGTGGGAGGCACCACCCTGCAGCCGTCTCCTGCCACCATGCCAGCTGTGGCTGCTGGGCTGTCTTCTCTGCTTTGCTCATGCAGTTTCTCCCTACCTTAGCTCTATAGCTGTTGATGTTCCCAGTCGCCCTGTAACATCCAACACAAATGCCAACTTTGCTGTGAAGTCTCTGTGTGGTCCTCCAGGCAGCTTTTATCTGCTCCCCACGCAAGTTTATTTATGTCTCCATGATCACATTTGTCATCATCTGACACATATTCCAGTTAGTCATGTCCCTGTCTGTCACCCTTACTGGGACTGGGAGCTCCTCTGAGGTGGGGTTGGGTCTTTTCTATAGCCACCACTTAGCCCAGTGACAAGAGGACCTCCAGTGACAGAAGCACAGCCTGTCCCTGCAGGAAACAAGTCACTGTTCATAAGCTGGTGCCCTTCAGCTGACAGAATCCACAGGGAGCAGGTAGCCAATGCCTCAGCCCAGACTCCTGTGGCTCCAAAGCTAAGTATCAGGGGAAAACATAATAAGTATCTGCTCTGGAAACTTTCATTAGGTTTCTACAACTGGGAATTGAACCACCTCTGTTATTTTCTACTCAAAACTCCCACCTGGATTTTCACATCTTCCACACATCATATTCTGGGATGGCTTAAATATAAGAATCAGAGGCCAATCATCACTAAATAAAAGTGTTAAGTAATCACTCAGGGGAAGAGATCTCCCCAGCAAATCCTCCTACCTCAAATGTCAAAGCAAAGCGTGTCCATCTATGTTCAGCTGAACAGCACGTGCTACAACCTGGCCTTCTATCTGCAGGAGGGCTCTGGGAAAGGCAGACAACCAGGCATCGGTGCCATCTCAGTTCTGTACACACAGCTGTACCAACAGCATCATGAACAAAGTGCTGGCACTTCCTCCCAGATGCCATGCACATCATCCCTGCACATCATCCCTGCACATGGGTGCAAATCTACCCATCACCCAAGTGTGGGGCTGGCCAGAAAACAGGACACAATGTCAGGGGAAAGCACAGTGAGGCAAAAGCAGGATTCCCAGAGATGGGGGCAGTGCTGTATGGTGGCATCATAACCACTAAGCACATTCTTTTCAAACCTGATGCTTTTACAGACCATAGACATAGGAGAAGGTAGGCGAGGGTACAGCTTTAGGAAGGCTCACTCCCTCAGAGTAGGACTGGCTATGTGCTCTGGGTGGTTCCAGAGAAACCAGATTCCATATTCTCAGGGAGAAATGAAAATACTTGGAGGCTTTAAGAGATCTAGGATGATTTCTTGGACCTATGGGAGGTGGAGTGCTGGGGGGCAGAAAGGAGAGTATCTAGCTGCTCCTGAACCTCTTGGCAGAGTCAGGCATGCACAGGATATGGAAAGCACCTAGCATGGCGTCCAGGCCCACTGCAGTCTTCCTTTTCTTTCTGCATAAAAACCAAGGTTTAAAAAAATGGGTCTTGTCACATTCCAGACAAGGACACCTGGCACATTCCAGATCAAACGGCTTACTCTCTGTAGAAAAGTCAGTATAGCCTGATGTGTCTCTTTTGGAGTTTTACAGACACAAAGTTGCAATAAAAATATCCTGGAACTAGAAAAATTAAGCCAGCAACTGCATCTGAACATCTTGCTCTGGTAACCCCCACATGCAATTTATGTTAAGGCTGTTTTCTCTGCCAGATTCAACTGCCTGGTTACTCTGAGTAATTCTCTTCTTGAATTTTGGGTACTACCCAGCATATACTTACAGGGCAATGCCTCTCTTTCCCTCTCTCTTCCTTTCCTTAAATCTATTTGATGATGTCAGCACAGTGCCAGAGATACAACAAAGTGGGTTTAAAAAAGTTACAAACTGGCTAGAAGAAAACTGAAGTTCTTCATGGATGCTGATTTAAAATCAGATGAATGCCCAGAAAAAGAGGCCACAACTAGGCTTTTGAAAGTGCAAATCAATAAAACGAGATAAGGGGAGTTATTTAGAGAAAACCCAGGTAAAAATTTGGAAACTTTCAGTGTGTCCAACTGAAGACTGTCAAGTAGACAGTCAATGTTGAGGCTTTCCCCAGTTGGTACTATGTTCACTTCCTCCCTGCTCCATGGTAACCAATACTCGGCGAGGGAGGTAACATAGTCCTTATGATTTTAGCCTCTGAGTTAGATAAATCGGTGTTCAAATCCTAGTGCTGGAGCTTATTAACCATGGGCCATTGGGTAAGTAATTTCCACTATAAAATGTAGATAAGTAACTGCTCACCTCACAGGGATGTGGTTAAGATCAGAAATCTACGTAGGACATGAATACAATCCCTAGCACATACTAAATGCTCAAGCGGTATTAGCCATTACTACTGTCATAATACCATTTAAAAGGTGGCTCAGACTTGGAGAAGGGAGAACATAAACTCAGGATTCAGATTTCAGGGTTCAAATGGAAATTATTCTGCTCCTAGACTTGGGAAAATTATTCAACCTCTCTGCTGCCTTAGTTTCCCTCATCTCTACAATGGGATGACAACAATAGCTAACAATCCTAACAGGATGCTCTAGAGAATTACAGGAGCTAATAAGCTAATACACATCAAGCCCTAGGCCCTTCTACCTCAAACCCCAACCCAGGTGCCTCAGAAGAAGAGGTGTCTGCTAAACTTATTATTCAGTCTTAATGAATGATGAGGCCTTAAAGTGTTATTTCTTCTTTTTTTGGGGGGGGGGGATGGAGTCTCGCTCTGTCACCCAGGCCGGAGTGCAGTAGCGCGATCTCAGCTCACTGCAAGCTCCGCCTCCCGGGTTCATGCCATTCTCCTGCCTCAGCCTCCCGAGTAGCTGGGACTACAGGAGCCCGCTACTGCGCCCGGCTAATTTTTTGTATTTTTAGTAGAGATAGGGTTTCACCGTGGTCTCGATCTCCTGACCTCATGATCCGCCTGCCACAGCCTCCCAAAGTGCTGGGATTACAGGTGTGAGCCACCGCGCCTGGCCTAAAGTGTTATTTCTTCTTGGGATGCCTGCATTTTAGTGGCACGTACACTGCAGGAATTGCTCTCGGAATCCAGATGGTGGCAAGGTGGTGCTGGGATGTGTGTGTGGGGGGGTCGGGTGGTGACGGGTATGGCGGAACAGAAACTGAGTGCGGTCATCTAGGTAGACCCCCTGGAAATCACACCCAGGAGGCAAGAGCTCTTGCCTGAGGCTGTCCACCTATCCTTAGCCGGGAATTCGGCGGACCTCTCCAATGCTTCATTTGGAGTTCACTGTCAGACAGTGCTTCTGCACGTGGACTCCCTCTTGGGACAAAATCTGGCATGAGGTTAGACTCAGGGTTTCCCTCATTTGAAGTGCAGGGCTGGGAAGAAGATTCGATCCTGCATGCGGGCCTTATTCCCACTAGCAGGCATTACTGCAGACAGCAGCGCCATTCGCTCGGCCTCACGGTGCTGTGGAGACCTCAGCTGATTCAGCCTCAAACAAGCTTGTGAAGAGAATAACCATAGTCCATCTAGTGCTTACAGAGGGCAAGCACTCTGTACACACAGGACATCATATATGTGACGCTGTGGCAGCTGCAGACACACTACAAATCAGTCTCTGGTTTCTTCCATCAGATCTGAAAATACTGAGAACCGAATTTTATGAAGCCATCATGGAAACCAGGTAGATTCTCGGGGCTTCAAATTCTGAGCTATTGATAACCAAGAAATAATTTAAACCAAAACATTTGGAAGAAACGAAAAAAAAAAGTGGTAGAGAGCTTCCAAACCACAGATACAGTGCGCCTTATAGTTTAGGAGAATTTCAGTGCTAGTATTTTGAGGCATAAATGGAGAAAACATTTGCCTGGGATTCAGCTGGAATAAGAAAGCAAACGTGCTGATGGCTTGCTACGTCCTATAGAGATATCAACACATACAATTCCACGGGAGGCCCTCAGAACATCACAGGCCTCCAGCCCAGAGACTGGGACGCTTCCACTAGCATCAGCCTGACATAAAAGAAGCTGGACACCCCAACCCCTCAGCTTGGCTCAGTGGAAGGTGAAGCCACATCGGGCTCCCACCCCCGCCTCTGGCTGCTGGGCCTCTCTCTCCTGCCCCTGGCAGACCCGGGGTGCCTTGCCTCAGACTCTGCCACACATCCTGTCCCCTTCCTCTCCTTGCTCCCTAGATTCTTATTCCTCCCCCGTTTCTCACATCTGCTTTTCATCACCCTGACACAGCCACATCCTGGGTCTCCATCAGCACTTGTGAACAGCAACTCTGCTGGCAGGTCCTCCCCAGGAAGGAGGTGTGCATGTGGCTGTCCCACAGCTCTGGTCTGTCCTGGCAATGAGTAACCAAGACAACTACCCACGAAGTAAAAACAGTCAGTTATGGGCCTTCTGGGAATGGGAAAAGCATCTAGATTATTTTCTCCTTTACACTCCGAATTTGCATGAAGGAGGAGGAATCCATATACAAATTCTTAATGCTCATTTGCTCAGAGAACTGCAGACCACTTGGAGTTTGGCTGCATAAGCCTATTTTTCTGTCAAAGCCTTCCCCACCCCACCCATCTCTTCCCAGATTAATGTCTGACTGCCTGTCCCCTAGGCATGGGTCAATGGATCATGATGATAATGAGGTTTATTCCTTTGGGACCATCAAACGCACTCAGCTGAGTGGCAATTCTCACTGAGGTCCTGAGGACGTGTTCTAACGCGTGCTGATCTACTGTGCTTTGACCAAGAGAGTCATTTTAGAACACAGGAGTCACGTGCTCCTCACACTTACGTGTTCTTCTGAAGCATACAGGACGTCCATTAGTCGCTGCACGAGGTCATCATTTTCCTGCCCGTGTTCTTGGCAGAGTAGCTCGATCTCTCTCAGCTTCCCAAAGTAGAAATCCCTTTCCTTTTCCACGCCTTCAAGGGCAAGTTTTAATGAATGTACCTGCAATGGAGTGAGAGTGAAGAAAAAAAACCACCCAAAATATGTATAAGAAGTGACCAGCAATTCCTGTAAATAAAACCCAAAACAGAGAGAGATGGGGAGAGAGGAGGGGAGAGAGAGAGAGAGAGAGACAGAGAAAGACAGAGAGAGAGGCAGAAATAACCGATGTGTAAGTCTGAGGGAGAAACAACAGGACTGTTGTCTGGAGCTTGACCCTGGGCCAAAACGTCCAATTCTCCACAGCACTCTGATCATTCCCTTCAGGCAAATGGCGTTTATTAACCAGGGACAGCATGGGCCTTCTGCCTGTGCGGTTCCACGCAGGCTGGGAGTGAGCTTTCGTCTGCCGCTAACATAGGCGGGAACACATCTTTCCTCTAACTTGTTACTGTGGTCGGAAAGTTTGTATCTCCTCAAAATGTGTATGTTGAAATCCTAACACCCAAGGTGATGATGTCAGGAGGTGGGGCCTTTGGGAGGTGGCTGTCATGGGGGTAGAGCCCTTATGAATAGGATGAGTGTCCTGATAAGAGGCCCAAGTGAGCTCATTCATCCTTTCAGCATGTGAAGACGAGAAGGTGCCATCTATGAAGAATGGGGCCTCAAGCAGACGCTGCATCTGCTGGCGCCTTGATCTTGGACATCCCAGTCTCCAGAACTGTGGTAAGTAAATTTCTGTTGTTTGTAAGCCACCTTGTCTACAGTACTCTGCTCTAGCAGCCTGAACAGACTGAAATACTTGCTCATCTTCTGCAGGAAATGGAGAATGGGAGGAGGAAAGAGCAGCAGAAGAGAGAGGCTGTAAGCACGGCTATTTACATTTATGTTGAGGACTCTCCCTCCCTTAGATCACTTGCATGGAAGCCGCCCTTCGCTGTAGACCCTTTCACAAATGATACTGAGCCACATTAGACAAACGCTCTCCAGGGAGAAAGTGGGGCTTCGCGACACGAGCAAAACTGGGTGAGACCGAAAGCCTGGCTGAGTGGATCTGTCTCAATTTCTCCAGTTCGGGCTTTGGGTACGTCACTGGGAAGGCAGAAGGGCAAGGAAGGCCTACTCCCTCAGCACAGTAACCCTCATTCCTTCTTTCTTCCTCTCGATCCTGGTTCACAGAGTTTCCAGGGATGTGCAGCTTCTTAGAGTGGCTACAGAACAGTCTAAGTGAAGGGAGGAGGCAGTGGTCAAAAGAGGGTCCAAGAACTCGGACATCCAGAGCTAAAGAAACCCTGATGGGGTTGTGACTAGATCTGGCTTCAAATCTCGGTCTACCAGGCACAGCAGCTACACTCAGGCCCAAACTATTACCCTGTTCCTGGTCTCCGAGGATCTCCATTTGCTTAAACCCTTTGTTTATTTTTATGTAGGGTATATGCTTCAGGTGGTAAATTAAATCTTTCATGGCCCTCCTTAGGTAAAATCTCTCTGTCATTATCTTAAAAATCACCCCTAATAGAATTTCAAAAACTTACATTTGGAATGCAAAATTTCCTACTCTCTCCTAATAATTCTGGGCCTCTGTGTATGCTTTATCCATCTGGAATTACTGATTCATTCAAACACACACTGACCCCATGCAGCGTCCACCCTCTTCCTGCGCACCTGGCAGACCATATCCATCCTGTAGATTCAGGGTTACCCTCACTGATGCCCCCAGGTGGCTGCTTGCAAAGCAGTGGAGAACCAGTTTGCTTTTAACTCATTTCTATTAATATTATAGCTTGCACAATTGTAAGATGTTAAAAAAAAAAAAAAAAAGTGAAGGTGACCAGCTTAAATTCCAGAAAAAAGAAAACTCTTATTCTAGAAATCCTTTCCTGCTTTAAAACAAACCAACCTCACCCCAGGTTTGGACACAAAATCCATCTCAATCCTGTGCTAGTGCCAGCAGATGATCTGTGGCAGCTTAGGTGTGTCACCACCCCTCAGCCCCCTGTACCAGGCAAGGTCACATCCCACCCACGAAAACTGGGTCTGTCTGGCCCCCTAGGGCTTTGTTCTGCACACTGAACAAATAGCTGAGGCTTTTCCAGACAAACCTTTAGTGCAAATCAGGCTTCAGTGATATTCCACATGCATTAGGTAACAGCTGCCACTACCAACACTCCCTAGTAAAAACCAACACTAGCTAACTTATATGATGAAAGATCAATTGGCAAGCAAAATTCCACTGTCATAGTCCCATTCACAAAGACCAATGCCAGCCTCATCCCTCTTGTGTTGTGGCAGATGCTTAAGTGATGAAGGAGATGCTGGAGATGGATGTTAGAAAAGGAGAAGCAGCTCTCTTCTTATGATTCTTCCAACTCCTCCCAGTGTGGCCATAGACTGCAGGTTCCTGCAGGCCTTGCTGTTTCAGTGATGGCTATAGTCTCTGCCTGGGCTAACCGACACCCATCCCTGGCCTCACCTGCGCTCCCTGAGCAATGACCAACCTACTTCCAGTTGGCTAATCCACTGACTCCAACCCACTTCTGGTTGGCTAACCCACTATCCAGAACAAGTCCCTAATTATATTGTTTATGACTTTTCCTACTGTATGTCTTTTGATTCATTTCTCTCATGGGACTGGTCTAGCATAGTATTACTGCTTTAGTGCATCATGGTAAATTGCCTGAGAAAATGCAAGAGGCCAAGCAAATGAGAATCCTCCCAGTTTATGGCACTTGTCCCTTTCTCAATGAAGACTGTGCTTCACCCTTCAGCATCAGGGTCTCCCCTCAGCCTCTCCTCACCTGAGTGTTCTTTGTTCCAACACCATGATGCCTGTGGGGGCCCCCTCCCAGACTCGGGGGGCATCCTGTTGGCTCCAAGACAGAAAAAGGAGGGAACGGCAACAGTTAACCATGGATATAAATTTGGAGTAAGTGCTCAGTAATATTGATTGAAGGACTCACAATGCAGGGTGTGTCTTCCTTCTGAGGGACAGACAGGGGGAGGCACATTCCTCGGTGTGAAGGTGTCAGGGGGCAGAAATGGGGAGTGAGGCTTTTTGGAAGTAATGAAGGGATGATAACAGGAAGGTGGCACTGGACCATTCCTCTGTCTTCTCACTCAGTTCTCTGGGTGGCATTGTGGATGGCAGGATGGTTTAGTGGAGGCATTTTAGAGGTCTGGGTTCCCTGGGGATGGGCTGTGTGTGATCTGGAGAGCTAACGGGAGCCCAGAGCCAGCCCCAAGGAGAGGAAGAGAACCTCAAGGTTTCCACGTGGTCATACTTTGGGCTGGAGAGGTGGGACACTGGGTGTGGTAGACGGGGAAGAGAGGGAGGAGTCATGAAGAAACACAAGATAAGAAAGATACCAAAAGAATTTGGGTTCCTTAAGGAAAAAGAGTTCTACAGTTGTGCCTTGGTATCTGAGAGGAATTGATTCCAGATTGTCCCTCAGATACAAAAACCCATGGATACTGAAGTCCCTGATATACGACAATATAAGATGATATCATATTTGCATATAACCTACGCACATACTCCTGTATACTTTAAATTATCTCTACATTACTTATAATACCTAATACTATGTAAATAGTTATGTTGTATTATTTTTAATTTGTATTAGTTTTTATGTTTGTATTGCTATTTTTTATTTTGAATATTTGCAATACTTGGCTGCTTGAACCTGTAGATGTGGTAACCCATGGATATGGGAGGACCAACTTTAGGTCCAAGGCATTACAGAGATTTAGGTCCAAGGCATTACAGCCTTTAGGTCTACTCTGATTTTCTTGGAGCCTGAGACATGTGGCCCAAGGCTCTTTATGACTGTCCTTACTGCCTTTTAATTGAGAAGAAGTCATTATTGGAAACAGGACTCAAACTGAGAATCAGTAGGTAATTAGAACATTCCAGTTTCCAAATCCAAGTCCTACCTGCTGGATGGCTTAAGTTTTTACACCTTTTTCCATAAAGTGATCAGAATTGTAAAGAAACACCCTAGCTAAGAAACTGCCTTCATTAAACTAGATTCTTGATTACAAATATACAATTATCACAAAAGCTGTTTCTAAACTCTTGCTGGCTCATCAAGAATAAGATTAATCACCACGACTGGCCCAGTGAGTGGCTGGGAACAGCCTGGGGCCCTGGAGTAAAGGCTCCTCTCATAGCGGCAGGGTAGCCAGGATAAAAGGCTCTCCTGTATGGGCCCTCCACTACCCGTTGCTTTTATTACTTTTAAGCTACATATAATCTTAGGAAAGATGAGAAGTACCTAAGATTTTATAATGAAAATTTCAAAGACAGTGGAGCTAGCTAGATTTTACCATAACTGTGAGGAATGCTAAATTAAAAGGAAAGCTCTTCTACTTAAAACACAATTGTGGCCTTTCAGATCCCCCAAATATTGGGTTCAGTGCTCCTGCAGCACCCAACTTCTGCCATTGTGGGAAGTAATCAGGTTTTTTGTTTAGCTCGTGTAATAACCTACTGTGTGCAACTGCTATCTACAAGTTCTATGACGGAAGGAAAGGTATCTATTTTACTACCATTATTCTACCAGCATTAAGCGTAATATCTTTCATATAGAATGAGCTCAACTACTAATAGCTGAAGAAAGGAAGGAAGGAGGGAAAAAAGAGAAGGGGAGGGAGACAGACTAATCCTGACTCAGCCTTTAGAAAGAGAGGGAGGGAGACAGACTCACCGTAATGCAATGCAGCACTATCTAGAATGGCCAGAGGTGGGAAGGATGGACTACGGTCTAGCCGGAGCTCATGACAGCCCTGAGGGACAGGGGAGGGGAAGGTGACCTGAAGTCTGCAGCAAGGCTAAGCCATCTCCCCATCTTAATGTACAACTTTGAGATTTGTGACTAACACTTTTTATTCATCATGGGCTACTGATTTTGTCTTCCCGAACAATTCTTTATATTCTTACTTACTTGAAACCAAGGATTCCTCCTTACCTTCCCTCCCTTACCCCAGTCCTAGGGGATCCTAGGCCCCCTACCTCTTATATACGTCACTGCTCCTAGAGGTGTGGCCAGAGCTGATGCATTACCTGTTCATTAAGCTGTATGACCTGCGTTTCTAAATCTTTATCAGATCTGGATGCTGAGCCGCTGGAAGAAGCCCTTTTGGCTGATGAGGGTCGAGAAGGTGTGGATCCTGGTTTAGCTGCTGGACTTGATTTAGCTGCACCTGAAAGCAATCAGAATAAATGATAAATACTGGTAATATTAAAAATGTGTTTTAGATATATAGAAAATGAATGCTATAAAAGAAGCTTACTATAACATATAAGAGATACCTCCAGTGATCCCTTCTCATACAGAAGGAGTACAAATATTTCAGCAGGAGTGTACACAGTTAAAAGTATGGTTGTTTTGGGCAACTTATCTCACCTTTGTGAGTGCTGTTTTTTTTCCTCAAGTAACATGAGGTTAATGCCATTGTCCCTTCTCCCTCTGGAGATGTAAGAGTAAGAGAACAAACTTTAAGATTGTTAAGAGGAAAGGTTTTTAGATAAGCTTAAAAGTATCACCCTAATTGAATTTCTAACAAACAAGAGAAAAGATCTTATAACTGATTAATACTTCAGATGAAATATCAATACAAATGTATTTTTTTCTCTTTTAAAACATTTCCTAGCTTTAGCCACTAAAATGCCTAAGAGCAATGACATTTCCATAGCAGCGGGCACTCCTGATGCCCAAACCTTGGTTTCTAAAGGTTATTCTGTAATAAAAGGGCTTCTTGAGAAATGGCTGATTCTAGGGATGGGGCAGGGAATGTTCAGGGTAAGCTGAGTATATCTTGTGTCAAAAAACAAGGAGGTGCTCCAGGATTAATATCAAGAGCTCGAAGGGGCTCCCCACTAGTCACACTTGGGACAGTTTGAATATTAGGAAGAACAATAGCTTCATTTATTGTAATGCATTAGATAAATAAAATCTATTAATCTACAATGACTGAAAGAGAGATGGGCTGGAAGACAGGGAGAGGGAGAGGGAAGAGAAAAGAATATAAAGATCTTTTCAATCCTTTTTAAGGAACACTGGCAGTCAGTCAGTAAATGTACAAGAAATGCTGGAACTAGAAAATAAATCACAATTTTGTGACATCCGTAACTAATAAGCGATTCAGAAAGGGCTCATCATTGGACATGTAAATTTTAGGTGAGAGGGTTTTGGGGAACAAGATATTTACATGTGTTACTCTAAAGGGGAAAATACACCCTTACAATGGGAAGATTGAGGGTCAGCACCTTAAGCAAGTGATTCACTTAGCATCACTAATAATGTTATGAAGTGGAAAAATGAAAAACCATTGGTTTCAGGTAAGACCTCACCTATCTGGAGCTCAGCTCACAGCAGACTCTCACTACCTAGAACAATGCACAGACACAAGAATGGCCTCTGCGGCCAAAATAGAAGTCCCAATGTATACGCAATGTACTTCATGGATTATGAAATTCCAAGCCACTACTGGGGACCAGCCCATTCCCTTTTCCTCTGAACACAGTCCCCGTGAAGTGGCATCTCTGGTATTCACCATCCCTTCAGTCTGGTGTAGGTGCTCTTTCTCTGTGCTCCCACTGGCCTAATACCCCAACTCCTGCTCTTGTTTAGAGCAAGAAACACATCTTATTCATCTTTGTAACCCCAGTGCATAGCACAATGCTCAATTGAACATGTATTTGGTTAAAGAGCAAAAGTTTAACTATATAAACAAGTAAATAAAACTTTTAGTGATATGGTTTCCAATTTTACAGTTTATTTCCAACTTCACAGTTTATTAGTATCAACAGATTAGCAAGAGCCGAAGGGTTATAAAGACAGGTATGTGACAGCAGTTACAAGTTTCAACCAACATCCTAATTACAAAGTAGAAAACAGGAAGACCATAAAACTTATATTTGTGTCTTCAGGTGCCTGGGGTCATTAGCTCCGGATGCAAGTCACACCCTCTAGAAACACTGACAGCATGACAGCCTTTAAAATACAGGCCTTTCTGTTAAAAAAATTTTTTTTTAAATAAACTTCTTTAAAAACACAGGGAGGTGCCTAATATACTTTAAAATGAGAATGGTTAAATTGGGAAAGACTTAAAATAGTTTGAATTTCTCAGGGTAAATCTGCAGATCCCTGGAAACCTCACCTATGCAGAAGAGCTTCCCAAGGATTCTAGAGGGCTGACGTTTTGCTTTATTTGTGACTGGTATATGGCCGTGAGGAACCTTCTTCATCTCTGTTGAAGCCCATATAAAACACTCCTGGAACACTACTTCCATGTCCTGCTGACCAAGTTCTTGAACCCAAAGGCAAACCAACTGGGTAAAGAAAACAATGTAGACGAGCAGGTAGGGGAGGCAGGGTGAGGACACCTGATCTGGCAAAGAGCCTTCTCTGAGGCAGCCACCAGCCAAACAGGTGGGGAGACAGCTCGGAAATATCAAGTTCGTTCAGATCTTTTTATAAGCAATGCCACATATTTTAATATAAAGGAAGTCTAACAGAAAGCAGTGCGAAGACTGCCTATGATCAACACCCCTTACACACACTTATTACACTTAGTAAGTGCCTGCCATGGGCCATGCACTGGAGGCCCCTAACAATGCCTAAGATGCAGTCTTTGTTCTCCAGCTGAGTTTTCACATGAGCAACAGCTATCTAAGAATTCCCGGTGTGGCACCTTCAATGTTCTCAGGAATAAGCCAGTGTTCTATGACTCCATGACCATCCCATGTGATATGGTTTGGCTGTGTCTCCACCCAAATCTCATCTTGAATTGTAGTGTTCCCATAATCCCCACATGTTGTGGGAGGGAGCCTGTGGCAGGTAATTGAAGCGTGAGGGGCAGTTAACTCCATGTTGTTCTCGTGATAGTGAGTGAGTTCTCACGAGATCTGATGGTTTTATAAGGTGCTTGTTCCCTCTTTGCTTGGCACTTCCTCCTTCCTGCTGCCGTGTGAAGAGGGACATGTTTGCTTCTCCTTCAGCCATGATTTTAAGTTTTCTGAGGCCTCCCCAGCCTAGAGAAACTGTGAGTCAATTAAACCTCTTTTCTTTATAAATTATCCCGTCTTGGTCAGTTCTTTATGGCACTGTAAGAACTAATACACCATGTAATTCAGGCTGTATTCCCTCTGCCTCCTTCCTGTCCCCTACCTCCTCTGAGCAAGTAGGTCTACCATCCTTCCAGTCTCAGCTCAGATGTCACTTTGTCTGGAAGGCCAAAGTGCCCTGAACACTTTCCACTGTTGTGGTACAGCTATTTCTTTAATGCCTACTTCTCCCACGAGCGGAAACGCCAGGACATAGGAGTTTTGTCTGTTTTAGTCACCTTATGCTCTCACCACCAATAACAGTGCCTAACCCAGAGACATTCAATAATAGTTTTTATAATTCATTATATAAGACCTAGCAGAGGCATCTCTTCAGGGTAAGGACACTGGGGGAAGCTTGAGGAGCTGATGCCAATGTCAAACTCACAGACACAAAGAACCAGCAAGACAAGAAGGAAACCAAATAAAAACCATCAGCCTCCCAGAAAGAGAGCTCCTCCTTGGTTTCCTCTCAAGATTACCTTCTGTAAATTACTTAGGCTCCTTACCTATACAGAATCAGGAGAGGTGGAGTAAACTCAGTCAGTCAGTATATGCTTAATTCTGAGTGGTCTGTGCTGGGCTGTCCAAGCCTGTGTCATGCTCACTGGCCCTTCCTGAGGGACACGACCTTGCAGAGGGGGCTTCCCTAGATAGCATGTGATGACCCACCTACCCTGGCAGTCTTTCATAGGCAGGTCAGCAACAACAAAGTGGTTGCAATAACTGAGCTAGGATCATCAGACACACTCATGTTCTGGTATCTGGCCTTATCCAGTCTGATGTCAATTTAAAAAGAAAAAAGTGATGGAAGAAACCGAAGCTGACTGCTTATAATACAGGGCTACCACTAATTATATTCTCAGGATATCATCAAATAGAGCTTGAAAAAAAAAAAAAACTGAAATGTTTGATAAGATGTAGAAGGGGTTGTGGCAAGCCAAACCCCAGGGCAAAGCCACATGATCAGGGAAGAGCAACTATGAAGAAGCAGAGGACACTGGCCAGGAGCGCAGTGAGAAGACATGCAGGGAGAATCCCCGACCGCGGGAGGCGCTCAGCACGGCTCATGGCAGGGAGGGAGGGTGCAGCTGCTGCAGTTACTGATGCTCTCCCCCTTCTAGCCACACACAGTCACTTGGGGAAACAGGTTTTGCTTTGTTTTGTTTTCTTCCCTTGAGGAAATATCCCTTGCTGTTAACAGAGCCCAACTTCAACCTGCCTGTGTGGCTTGGACTCGCCAAGCTGTGGTTCAGCAGAGTCTCGGCCCTAAAATGGCATCTGTGTTCACAAATCAGGCAAAGGTCAGGTGGTGGCCTAGGGCCCCAGGGCTCTCCCACTGGCACACAGCATGTGCACCTCCTGGATCCCTTTGAGATGAGAGAGGTGCAGGCGATGAAAATCAGGCTTGGCAACCTCTGCTGCTCCACCACCTACACACACGTGGGAAGGAAGAACCGCTTCTGCCCCACCCTTAAGCCTTGCTAACGGGGACACAGTGCAGGCTGAGTGAAGGAAGAAATGGAAAAAATTCTAAACATTTAATAATCAATCACTTAGGTAATTAGTATTTGATATTCAAAATGAGAGGGATCTTGAAATTCTACTGTTTGGAGAAAAACTGATAACAGAGGAAAATAAATGATGCATGAGGATATGTGAGATCAGGCCTACTTAACTACATGTTTACCTTCAAATGAATAAATGTGAAGAAATTAAAGAACAGGAAAGGCATGGGAAAGAGTTTAGTTATCTTCCGAGGTTTGGGTAAACAACAACAACAACAACAACAAAAACCCCATAATTAGTTAAACTAAAAGCTCATTTTCAAATAAATGTAAAGTGGGCTCATTAAATCATCACAGGCTGCAGTCTGAAATGGAAGTAATTTACCCCTCGCAGCTGTCACATGATTAAGAAATACTAAATGTATAAAAATAAAAATGAAACCTTTTGTCCTCATTATATTCAATGATTTCATGTTTTCCTTTTCAGAATAAATAATAGACAATATCCTAACATATAGCATAACTCTTCAGAGTTAAGAACTTGTTTTTGTTTATTCGCTGTCTAGGTCTCGCTGTCTTCTAACAACCACACTAAAGTTTCTGGGGCTGCCAGATACTCCTTCCCCCTTACCTGGGCAATATAACAAGAATGTTCTCACAAAACTGCACAGTTATCAATGTCATAAACTTAACACTGATACAAGACTTTTATGTGAGCTACCATCTGCATTCCAGTCTCGTAAACCGCCCGCAACATGTCTCGGACAGCATCCAATCCTGGTTTTAGATACTGAAGTCCTCAAAAGCTATCTTCTTGCTTCCCAGAATGCCCCACTCCATCAGTGATTTGACTTCTGTACCTTTCCCAGGCCTCTTGGCTCAAGGATGCTTATGTGGAAAACATTTACATAATAGCTTTTACAGAGAGTGCACCTACTTTGGCCGTAATACAGATATAGATTTTTTTTTTTCTTGCAGCTGATTCAAATATTTCAATTTTTTTTCAAGCTGCATTTGATGATGTCCTGAGAACATAATGAGCGGTGGCCCTGTTTGCAAGTAACCATTTTGCCCTCAAGCTTTTCTACCTCCCTAATTTTACCTTTCAAAATAAAAAGGAATCTTAGAAGCAGAGGAAAATAAGCATCAATTCTGTCCAAGTCCCTGTAATTCTCTGAATTTGCTCACTGGACATGATTTACAATGCTAGTCTTTGAGCAGTTGTGTCTTAATTAATGCCTTTAGGATTTGGGGGTATAAATATGATTCTAAGACATTTTAACCATAGTTGTAAAACAATTCAGAGTGGTCGGATTTACTGCCTTAGTGAAGCCTGGGCGTTGCCGTGTCTAATGTCAATAACTAGTAGCTTGCTTAATGTTTATGGAAAATGCTGCAACATGTTGGGCATATGAGGCCCAGTGGATTCAGAAGGATGAAGCAAATCAAAGCACTGTACTTGGCTTTATCCTTCATGGCCAAGACTCTGCTGGAATTTGAAATTCTTTTCACATAATCTGCCATATTATTCCTTTTGCCAAAATCATAAACAGAGGAGCTAAAAATATGACATTAATACTGTTGACAAGAACCACAGAGACATTAAAAACATGAGCGTGTGCACACACACATGCAGGCGGCCACTACTCTTCTGGTTATGGTCATTCCCAATTTTTCTCTACTTTGAGAGTCCTTTTGCCTCCCAAACCACCCCCCAGCCCTTCTCACTCAAATGAAGAAAACCCAGAGCTGAATAACTATGGCAGAAGATACACTGCATCTGTACTGATTCATTGTGGATGGATCTGATATTACTTTATTATCCCCTGCACTTTGACAAAGAGATTATATTTTTTAACAGATAATGAGCTTGGTTAAACAAAAAAGTGATGTCATTGCTGGAGAAAGGGTATGGGCTAGACTGATGAGGAGAGTGAATTCCACAGGAAGAGGACTTCCTCGGAAACTGAACTGACACCAGAACCCTCATACTGCAAAAGGATTGCCAGTCCCTACAGTATTCTGATTACTGCAAATTCAAATTACATTGACCTGGTCTTTCCTTCAAAACTGCCTCCATACTTTCACTTTCTAGATTCTGTAATTTGCTGAGTTTAGGGCAAAAAAACACCTCAGTGGACAGAGTTCAGACCAAATGAAACTTTAACAGGGTTCTGGGATGCCCTGATTCATGAGATCATTAGGAGGCTGGTTTTTTAATTCTGAAATTGGCAGTTTACAGCCCTTATGACTTCTGTTCTGACCAATGCAGCCAGTGGTGAGGTTTGCAGCTCTTCCTTTTCAGTGGAGGCTCTTAAGAGTGGGCAGTCCTCCTTGAGCAGCTAGGGGCAGCTCCACACAGCAGGCACGAGCCACACCAATCTCGTGGGAATGAAGACCTGGTAAGGAATTGGACATCCTTCACCTGCCTCTAGGGAGGGAGTGAGTGCAGTGGTCAAGAGTGGGGGCTCAGCAGCCAGAGAGCCTTCCTAGGTGTCCCAGCTCCACTACTTCCTGACTGGTGTAGCTTTGTGGCCACCTTGCTTGCTTTACATTTAAGAAACGAAGAGCAGTGCCAACTTCCCAGAGTTGGGAGGGGTACATGACTTAATACATGGAAAATGATTACACAGGGGTCTGGCACATAGTATGTGCTCAATAAATGGTAGCTTACATTACTATTATTACTCAGCAAATGAGACCTGATTCAACTAATGATGCAAAAGTACACTTGTTTCCCATTTCTAGATACTACTAAAATAAAACAGCTGAAATACTAAGAAAATAAGGCTGTTTATTTAAAGAACATTTTTACAAAAATTGATTAACCCAGTTTTTACACAGTGAACAACTATTGCATAAAGATGCACAACTGCATCATGTAAATATGCTCAGCTTCAACAAATCTGCTTTTAGAACCAAAAAATGTGATTAACCCATAACCCACCGATGGGCTCCAAGGCATAGGTTCCTTCCATTCCATGCACTCCCTATCTATCTTCATCTGTGCTTCTTCTAAATTATCCTAATTTGTTCATTCGTGCAAACTGTTATTGAGCCATAACCCTATTACGCACCTGAGAAAGCTAACAGGCAGTTGAGATCAAACAATGAAAGAAACACAAAAGATGCCTGTCCTTGTGAAATTAACATTCTAACAGGGGAACTAGACAATAAATAATAAGAGAAATTAGTAATTGATAGAATAAACTAGAAAATAAGTGCTATGAACAAGAGAAAATCAGAGCAGGGTTGGGTAGAGAGAGCTGGGTTGGGGGTGGGCGAGTAGCAATTTTAAATAGGAATTTCATGGAAGGCCTAAGCATCCACTACAGTTCTTCCTCCAGTTTCAGTTTTTCAACTCAGACCCATGGTACTTTCACAGGCCACACTCACACCAAGGCCACCCAGAAGAACAGAGGTCAGAACAGCAAGCACTAGCAGGGCAGTGCCAGGTGCCCCTCTTGCTGGGAGTCCTGCAGCAGTCTGGCACAGACACAGGAGGCGAGAACCTCCTGTGTGGGGTCACTGTGGCTCAAAAGTCTCATTCTTCACAGAAGCCAACAGCTCTTGTAGCAAACTCCATAGTCACAACTTCCAGGATCCCTGCAGGGAACATGCTAGCTGCAGGAGTAACCCTTCCTTCTTCAAGGTCTCTCACAGTGAGTGTGAGACCTGAGCCAAGACCTGAGGCAGGAGAGGAAGGTGGCCGTCTGGACAGCCAGGAGCAGAGCAGGCCAGGCAGAGGAAATGCTGAATGGGGGTGCAAAGGCCCTGCCTTCCCCACTCAGGAGCCAGGTCAGGTGGGTGGGGCAGGGTGAGAATGGGATACTGCAGGTAGATAGAAGGTCAGAGATGTACTAGAAGGGCAGGTCAAAAAGGTCCTCGCAGGGGAAAAGGGAAGCCAGTGCAGGATCCTGAACAGAGTGACATGATCTAGCTTTGCTTTCAAATGGCTCACTCTGCCTGCCGTGTTGAGAACAGACCAGGGAGGCTGAGGGGAGATGCAGAAAGGCCAGCTAGGGGGCTACTGCAGTAATTTCCCTGGGTATGAGCAGCGAGTGCCTCAGACAAGATTTGTTGTGCTTTTGGTAAAGTACCTGCAATGGTATAGTTTAGGAAACCCTATTCTATATCCTACAGAACAGTCACCAAATGTCCAGCAATTTCACAAAATACACGTTTTGCAATGTTAACAGCAACAAAAAGACATTCTGTGATCAAAGGCATGTGCTATTGATTCCAAGGGGAGGGCTTAAGAGAAAATGGGCAGTCACAAGAGCTATGAGTCAGCCTGTTTCCCTCCCAATCCACTGTTTAGGGGTCATTACGGTGTAAAATAAATGGCTCTGCCCCTGGGAGAGCGTACGAGTGAGGCGCACTGCAGGTCGGGGGCCTGCCAAGGGCACGGGTACTGTGGCACAGAATGACCAGCTCCTGAGGACCTCTCTTCGCTGACCGGTGGTCTCAAAGCCTGCCCCTGCCAAGGACTTTCCTGAGCATGTCCAGTGAGTGTGAGCCTTCACATACCGAGTTACTTCTGCCCTGCTTACTGTCCCTGCTAGAGATGATGTGCTTATTTTTAGCCATCATGTGATTCTCCAGTATTTTCCAGGCTCTGCTTGAGTCACTCTGGTTTCAGAGAATTTTTCATAGGGGGAAAAATGCAGGAAAGTGTTCTGCATCTTACAATGGCTCAAGTATTAAAAATTCTATCTTTTAAATACTTATTTCAACATGCTATCTATTTCCTTTGATAAACTACTGACTTTTCACACCTCACATCTTGGTAAAAAAATTAAGTGTCCTTTGAAACACATTAGGTATCAAATCCAATCACTATCTTCATTTAAAATATTATTCTTCGATCATTCTCAGAGCAATAGAAATGGTAAGGCTCACTCACCCCATCCCAACAATAATTTAGATATATTATATAATAATATATCTAATATATATATTAGATATATATAAAATAATGCAGCCTGTTCACTGCAGTAACAGGGGAAGATGGTGATGGAGCCCAGCACACTGAGCCAGCCCACTGGGCAGATGACACATAGGCATTACCACAACAATGACATCGAGGGTGCTACTGCACTCCTGGTATGCAGTACTCATTTACCAAAAAGCTTATACGCTAGGATGGTCATTTTGGGGGAACGTAAGTACTAAGTTTATAATATGTCCTTTAGACTCCAGCCAGAGCCCCTACTGACTGACAACTAGCAAGACCAGTGCTTGTGGTTGTTTATCTGATGGTGGCCAGCCTGCTGTGCTCCATTAACACCATCTTATCCAGACTCTCCTGCTAAGAGAGACATGATCTGAGGCCACAGGGCAGGCTGGAGCTCAGGGAAGGGAGAATTCCGAGGTGAGCCCCATGCTCACCAGGCTCCTGGTCCAGGTATCTCTGCTTCTACCAACCGACTACTAAGTCAGAAATGTGTGTAACATTTATCCCTGATTTCCTCCTCTTCTTTACTTCCCATATCCCATTAATCATCCAATTTTGCTGACTGTATCATCTTAGGGTCTCCATCACCCACATGGCTACTGCCTTCATTAAGGCCACTGTCTTCTCCCATGTGGTTTGCAGCAAAGCCTCTTAGCTGGTTTACGAGATTCTAACTGTGCCCTCTCTAATGTGTTTTCTATAATACATAGCACGCTTCTGCTTAAACTTTTCCATGACACCCTACTATAAAGTGTAATCTCGGTGTGACAAACAAATCCTACAGTAATCTCCTTACCCTAATAATCTCCACCTCCTGGTGTTCATGTTTTTGTATAACAGCCTCCCCTTGAGTGTATGTAAGACCCGTGACCTGACTCTAACCCACAGAACATGGCAAAGGTAATGGGAGTTACTCTCACCATTATGTTACTACATGACCATCTTGCTGGCAAACACGCCACAGAGACCTCCCCTATTACCCTGAAGAAGCAGTTGCCATGAAGTAAGCATCTTTGTTGGAAAAGTCCATAAGGTAAAGAGGTGCAAGTGGCCTCTAGGAACTGAGGGTGCTTTCAGCAAGAAACTGAAGCCTTGGTCCTGCAGCCTCAAGAAAACAGTCAACAACTTGTGGGGGCCTGGAAACAAATCTTTCCCCAGTTAAGCCTTTGATGAGACCACCACCCCAGTGGATACCTGGATTATAGTCTGGTGAGATCCTAAAACAGAGAACCCAGCTAAGATATGCCTGGACTTTAGAATCTATAAAATAATGCATAAGTGTTATTTTAAGCTGCTAAGTTTGTGATTTTATTTTTTTAGCAATAAGAAGAGCCCTGCTTCCCTCTGCAGTCTCATATCTCAATATCCACACCGAACAACACGCACTTTACTGAATGGAGCACATTCTTTCGACTTCAGCATCCTTGTCTTTCTGCCTGGAATGCTCTTCAACACACCTCCATTTGGCTAACATCTACTTATTCATTAAGTTTTGCTTGAACTTCACTTATTTCAGAAACCTTTATAGAAGATGTTTAAGACTAGCCCAGGTGTTCTTCCTACACATGCTGAGGGAACTCACCTCCCTTTATTATTATTGCTATTTATTGTCAACTTTTCCCACTAGGATATAATCTCCTTGAAAACAGGGGTCTTGTTAGAATCACTGTGTATCTCCAGAATCTCTTACAGTGCATCATCAAACATCTGTTGACAAACTAGATCAATTAGTAAAAAAGAATGAGAATTCAGGTAAAGCTTTCACAAAAAGGGCAAGGAATCCAAGAAGTAGGAACTGTTAAGAAACATTTTCTAGAAGTAATTATATGAAAAAGACACATGCACACACATGTTTACAGCAGCACAATTCACAATAGCAAAGATACGGAACCAACCTAAGTGCCCATCAACCAACGAGTGGATAAAGAGAATGTGGTAACATACATCATAGAATGCTACTCAGCCATAAAAAGGAATGAAATAATATCTTTTGCAGCAAGTTGGATGGAGCTGGAGGCCATTATTCTAAGTGAAATAACTCAGGAATGAAAAATCAAATAGTGCATGTTCTCACTTCTAAGTGGGAGCTAAGCTATGAGGATGCAAAGGCATAAGAGTGATACGATAGACTTTAGGGACTCGGGGATAGGGAAGGTTGGCGGGGAGTGTGGGAGAAAAGACTACATATTGGGTACAGTGTATACTGCTCAGGTGATGGGTGCACTCAAATCTTCATACAAGGACTTATCCATATAACCAAAAACCACCTGTACCCCAAAAACTATTGAAATAAAATTTCAAAAGGAAACATTTTCTGAGCTACTGCATAGTGTACTAGTACACTTTCTAAGTTACAGTGTAAGAGGCTTCTCAGGTAATGGCTATGACTCGAGAGCACTTCAAAAACAGCCATGTGTTGACTGAGGACCTCTTCCTTGATCCAGATGAACGCTGCAAAGATTCGGCTTAAACTCATCAACTCAATAATTACATGAGGACCTTCTACGGGCCAGGCAATGGGGGAACAATGATTGAACAAGACAGAGTTGAGTTATAGTGTAGTTCACCCAATGCAAAGGGATTCTAGAAAATTCTACAAGTCAAAGCTGTTTTTGATTCCTGCCCAATATACTAAATAACAAAAAAAGGTATCAATAAAAAAGAAAAATAGGGGGCTGGGCCCGGTGGCTCAAGCCTGTAATCCCAGCACTTTGGGAGGCCGAGATGAGCGGATCACGAGGTCAGGAGATCGAGACCATCCTGGCTAACACGGTGAAACCCCGACTCCACTAAAAAATACAAAAACTAGCCGGGCGAGGTGGCGGGTGCCTGTAGTCCCAGTTGGGAGGCTGAGGCAGAAGAATGGCGTAAACCCGGGAGGCGGAGCTTGCAGTGAGCTGAGATCCGGCCACTGCACTCCAGCCTGGGCGACAGAGTGAGACTCCGTCTCAAAAAAAAAAAAAAAAAAAAAAGGTTCACAGACAATCTATGACATTCTGCTTGTAGAAACTAGGAATGAATGCTAAATCACCGTCTTGTGTGGTCTGGCGAGGTTTCCAGTTAGGCTGGAAGTAAAATCTGATATTATACCTATGGAGAGTAAAGGAATGATCCATCAGATGAGGACATGGGGTTTAGTTATAGAATTAATATTTCAACACATATCAGGAACAGCTATATAAGATTAATGACCCAGTGCTGTTTTGAAAAGGGCTAGGATGGTCTGCCAGTGCAGGGAGGACAACAATGGAGACCCTCGCCCTCCTCTGCAGAGCCCTGTGCGAAGGAACAGACTCTACGTGCCCAAATACATGCCAATGGTGTCTATCCTTCACTTTCAAATCACCCAGACCATTCACATGGAGAGCTAATTGACTTGAAGGATTAAGAAATCAGAGATTAGTAATTCTACTAATCTAGGGCTCAATATTCTTGGCTTTATATACACTTCTGCTTTTGAGCTAATAAGAGGCCTGGAACAAATGGTTTTAACATTTCCTGCATCTATAAATATAGACAGTAACTCTACAGTACAGTAACTCTCTCTCACCCTAGAACTTGCTGGAAGGATGAAAGGAAATGTTTTTGAACTTTTGAAAAATCACGATAAAAAAATAAATGTCATCTCAATAGAACAGCATGTGTTCTGTCGTCTCAAGCCTAAGTAACATTGCAGAGCTTTTTATATCCTCCATATACCATGTAATTTGAATTTGGTTGTGAAATTTACTGTGGTTCAGTATAGTATGGGGAGGAGGTAAGAGGAGAAAACAAGACCACATCCATGCCATATGAGAGGCACAACATAATATAATGATGAAAGCGCATGGGTTCTGGAATCACAGTGTCAGTCCTTAAATCTTAAGTCCTCTCCTTCTAGTGTGTGACCCTGGCAAGTTACTAAACCTCTCCGTGCCTCATTTTCCTCAACTTTAAAGTGGAGGGTAATAATATGATCTGTCTTTTAGAATTGCTGAATACATATTAAGTTCTTAGGATAATAGCTGACACTTAATATGTGCTCAATAAATATTTGCTAATATTACTGATGACTCCTTCTATATTTTATTTTTTTGAGACAGGGTTCCACTTTGTTGCCCAGGTTGGAGTGTAGTGGCATGAACATGGCTCACTGCAGCCTTGAGCCCCAGGCTCAAGTGATCCTCCCACCTTAGCCTCCTGAGTAGCTGGGACTATAGGTGTGTGCCACCATGCCTGGCTAATTTTTGTAATTTTTGTAGAGACGGGGTTTTGCCATGTTGCCCAGGCTGGTCTCAAACTCCTGAGCTCAAGTAATCCTCCCCCCTTGGCCTCCCAAAAAGCTGTGACTGCAGGCATGAGCCACTGTGCCTGGCCTTCTCCTACATTTTAAATGTTTTCATTTTCCTTAACTTTCATGAAAAATTCTATTCATATTAAGATTCAGATTTGAGTTGCATAGTAATAGTACCACAACATTCTGTAGGTTTTGATCTCTAAGCTTTAAAACACTCTAGTTTTTTTTAAATGTACATACTTTGACCCAGAAAGCCAAAATAATTAAAAATTGCAAATTGAATTAGTAAATCATCTGTCAAAAATTCTATCGCAGTAAGCAAAGAAATTAGGATGGCAATGAAAAATGTACGGCTTTTCCTAGGAAGAAGCCCTTGGGCATTGCTACAGACACTGCCAGCAGATTCCCATTTGAAACTCCAAAATTCTTCATTATTTTCTGCTCTTCTCTCTGCTCAATATTTTAAACTCGGAAATATTCAGTGTACTGGCAAGGCAGGGCACTGCTCATATTTTATGCTGTGGTTTTTATCATCATAAGAGGTAGGTGCTATGGTCTGAATGTCTGTGTCCCCCTCAGATCTATACATTGAAACCTAATCCCCAACACAGTAGTACTAAGAAGGTGGGGTCTTTGGGAGGTCTAATGGGTCATGATCTCTATGAGAGCGATGCCCTTATAAAACAGGCCTAAGGGGCTTTGCCTCTTTCACCATCTGAGGAAACAGAAGGCACCATGTAGGTCGACAGGGCTCTCACCAGAGCCTGAATCTGCTGGTGCCCTGGTCTTGGACTTCCCAGTCCCCAGAACTGTGAGAAATACATTTCTGTTGTTTATACAAGGCTATCTAGTTTATGACATTTTGTTACAGCAGCCTGAACAGACTAAAATGTAGGGAAATGCAGTTTCAGTTCTTCTTTGAGGAGAAAAGTATCTCAATGTCTAGCAGTGTCTTTTATACATCTTACATATGCAACCAGAAGAACAAAACCACTGTTACTTCTCTTCTTCCAGGGAGTAGGGGATCTTCTATAAGAATTTAATTAGTTGAGCCATTAGAATATTTCTATTTTTTCCATCTTAATGTAGCTAAGGGAGTAGCCATTAAATGGTATGCAGCTTAGCAATGGAATAGTTTCTTAATATGAACAGGTCAAAAGGATGCAATGCTAATATGGGGTAGGGGTTGGGTAAAAGAAACAGTGTTCCACCGGGCGTGGTGGCTCACACCTGTAATCCCAGCACTTTGGGAGGCCGAGGCGGGTGGATCACCTGAGGTTGAGAGTTTGAAACCAGCCTGACCAACATGGAGAAATCCTGTCTTTACTAAAAATACAAAATTAGCCGAGCGTGGTGGTGCATGCCTATAATCCCAGCTACTCAGGAGGCTGAGATAGGAGAATCGCTTGATTGAATGCGGGAGGCGGAGGTTGCATTATTGCATTCCAGTCTGGGCAACAAAAGTGAGACTCAATTTAAAAAAAAAAAAAAAAAAAAAAAAGGAAAAAAGAAAAAGAAAAGAAGAAAAGAAAAGAAAAGAAAGAAACAGTGTTCTACATAATAATGAGAAGTACTAACGTCTATTTGAAGAGAAGTCTTGCTAATTATGGGGCTAGTAAGAAAAATGCATCTCTTCCTTGTATTATTACATGATTTCTAAAATTAATATTTGATCCTTAAAGACATATGTAAGGGACTTGGGTAGGAGAGTATGTGGGTAAGTGACTGGGGACTGTAAAATAGCAGTATCAAGCAGGCATCTACTGGCAAACTGTAAGAATAAACAGGCATGACTCATCTTGACGGCGAGACCATCAAGGGACAAGAAGGGTAACTGTACCCACCCTACAGGGCTCTGGGAAGTCAAATGGCATCATAGACTGTCCTAGAGTTAATTTCTTAGAGTAAATAATGGTTTTAGGGAAAGAGCAACATCTGTGGTTAAATTAAGGAGTTTCTGAAAAAGGTAAATGAAGATTTAGTGCATCTTTGCAGTAACAAGGAAAAGGAAGTCTTACATAAAGGCACAGGCTTGAGGCTAAGGTTAGATCCCCTTGAATGGGAGTTAACTTTCTGAGTATTTTTCCCTTGGACTCTAATTGAGTTAAGTGCCTGTTAACTCACAAACATCAACCTTCTTTGCAGCAATATAACAAAATCCAGTCTTCAGAGCATTAAAATTCACAATAACTAAGACATAACCCAAAATTATTTGACATATAAAGGGCCAGGAAAATGTGATATATTCTCAAAGAAAAATAAAATCAACAGATGTCAATTGTGAGATGGCCAGAATAATGGAATTAGCAGACAAAAACTTGCAAAGCAGCTACCATAAGCCTGCTTAGTCAAGTAAAGGAAATAGGCTCCTAATGAATGAAAAGATAGGCAAACTCAGCAGAGAAAGAAAAAAGAGTAAACAGAAAAATACAATAGCTGAAATTTAAAAATGAAGACTTCTACAACAGTAGAATGAAGATGACAGAGGAAAGAGAGGGGAAACTTGAATTTACATCAACATAAACCATCTAATCTAAAGAAGAGAGAAAATAAGTACTGGGAAGAAAATCAACTGTGCCTCAGGGACTTGTGGTATAATTTCAAAAGCTCTAACATATGGATAAATGAAGTCCCAGAAGGATAGGAGAAAGAATGGAGCTGAAAAAAAATTTGAAAAAATAATGCTTGGAATCTTCCCAAAGACATAAACTCACAGATTCAGGAAGCATAATGAACTCCAAAACAAGATAAATTCAAAGAGAACCATAATTAGGCACATCATAGTCACACTACTGAAAACCAAAGATAAGGAGAAAATTTTGACTGCACTTAGAGAAAAACTATGTATTGCATACAGGGTAGAATGAGTATGCACTTCTTATCTTTGGAGGCCACATGCAGTGGAATAACATCTTTAAAGTGCTTACAGGCAAAAAATAAAAGGAAAAACAAAGCCCAGCTTGAATCCTTTATCAAGTGAAAATATTCTTTAAGAATGAAGGTTAAAAAAAAGACATTTACAGAAAAAGAAAAATCTAAAATAATTTTTGCCACTGGACCTGCAATATAAGAAATCCCAACAAAAGGCCTTCAGGCTAAAGAGAAACGAAGCGGGTAGGGAACTTAGGCGTTCAGAAATGAAGAACATTGAAAATAGTAAAAATATGAAACAAACAACTTTTCCTGTAATTTTTTTTTTTTTTTGAGATGGAGTCTCGCTTTGTTGCCCAGGCTGGAGTGCAGTGGCTCAATCTCAGCTCACTGCAAGCTCCGCCCCCCGGGTTCCCGCCTGCCTCAGCCTCCCGAGTAGCTGGGACTACAGGCGCCGCCACCTCGCCCGGCTAGTTGTTTTTTTTTTTGTATTTTTTAGTAGAGACGGGGTTTCACCGTGTTAGCCAGGATGGTCTCGATCTCCTGACCTCGTGATCCGCCCGTCTCGGCCTCCCAAAGTGCTGGGATTACAGGCGTGAGCCACCGCGCCCGGCCTAATTTCTTTACAATAGATATGACTGCTTAAAGCATAACTGTCTAATAGAAATATGTGAACCACATAAATTTTCTAGTAGCCACATCCAAAAGGTAAAAAAACTCCACTGATTTTAACATATGCAAAATATATACAACATCTATGAAATATAATTTCTACATGTAATCAATACAAAAATTATTAGATGTTTTACTTTCTGTTTCTCACACTGAGTCTTCTAAATTCAGCATGCATTTTATACACACAGCACATTTTAATGATGAACAAGCACATTTCAAGTGTTCAAAAGCCAACGTGTATTAGACAGTGTAGGTTTAAAGCAAAAGTTGTAACATTATCTTGTGAGGTTCATAATGTATATAAATGTAATACATATGACAACTATAACAAAGAACAATGGGGAGGGGTGGTTGCAAGGTTTCCACATTTTACATAAAGGTATACAGGATTAATTTTAAGGATAGTGTGAAAAAACAAGAATATATATGTAATCCTTAGAGCAACACCTAAAAAATAAGTGCAAAGAGGTGTAGTCTGAAAGGTGGTAAGTAAATTAAAATAGAATCCTAAAAAATATTTTAAAAATCCAGAAGATGACAGGAAGGGAGAAACACAAAACAAGAAACAGAGGGGACAAACAGAAAACAAATAATGTGGTAGATCTAAATCCAACCAAATCAATAATTACAGGATTATATGAAATGTAAATGGACTGGACACTCCAATTAAACAGTAGAGATTATCAGAATGAATAAAAAAGCAGACCTGATTACACGCTGTCGCACTTTAAATATAAAGACAAAGACAGGTAGAAATTTAAATTATCATGGAGAAAGATGATGCCATGCAATAGTAAGCATAAAAAAGCTAGAGTAGCTAGATTAATGTCAGGTAAAATAGATTTCAAGACACAGAATATTATCAAAGATAAACAGGAACACTTCACACAATAAAAAGGCCATACTGCTCAAAGTAATTTATAGATTCAAAGCTATTTCCATCAAACTACCACTGCCATTCTTCACAGAATTAGGAAAAAAATATTTTAAATTTCATATGGAATCAAAGAGACCTTGTATAGCCAAGACAGTTCTAAGCAAAAAGAGGCATCACACTACCTGACTTCAAACTATACTACAAGGCTACAGTAACCAAAACAACATGGTACTGGTAACAAAACAGACATATAGACCAATGGAGCAGACCTCAGAAATAACACCACACATCTACAACCATCTGATCTTTGACAAACCTGACAAAAACAGGCAATGGGGAAAGGATCTCCTATTCAGTAAATGGTACTGCGAAAACTGGCTAGCCGTATGTAGAAAACTGAAACTGAACCCCTTCCTTACACCTTATACAAAAATTAACTCAGGATGGATTAAAGACTTAAATGTAAAACCCAAAACCATAAAAACCCTAAAAGCAAACCTAGGCAATACCATTCAGGACACAGGCACGGGCAAAGACTACATGACAAAAATGCCAAAAGCAATTGCAACAAAAGCCAAAATTGACAAATGGGATCTAATTAAACTAAAGAGCTTCTTCAGAGCAAAAGAAACTATCATCCGAGTGAACAGGCAACCTACAGAATGGGAGAACATTTTTGCAATCTATCCATCTGACAAAGGTCTAATATTCAGAATTTACAAGGAACTTAAACATATTTACAAGAAAAAAAAAACCATCAAAAAGTGGGCAAAGAATATGAACAGACACTTCTCAAAATAACACATTTACGCAGCCAACAAACATATGAAAAAAAAAAGCTCAACATCACTGATCATTAGAGAAATGCAAATCAAAACCACAATGAGATGCCATCTCACCCCAGTCAGAATGGTGATTATCAAAAAAATCAGGAAACAATAGATGCTGGCGAGGCTGTGGAGAAATAGGAATGTTTTTACACTGTTTGTGGGAATGAAAATTAGTTCAACCATTGTGGAGGACAGTATGGTGATTCCTGAAGGATCTAGAACCAGAAACACCACTGGACTCAGCAATCCCAATACTGAGTATATACCCAAAGGAATATAAATCATTCTACTATAAAAACACATGCATACGTGTGTTTATTGCAGCACTATTTACAATAGCAAAGACATGGAACCAACCCAAATGTCCATCAATGACAGACTAGATAAAGAAAAGGTGGTACATATATACCATGGTACACTACGCAGCCATAAAAAGGAATGAGATCATGTCCTTTGCAGGGATGTGGATGAAGCTGGAAGCCATCTTCCTCAGCAAACTAACACAGGAACAGAAAACCAACCACTGCATGTTCTCACTCATAAGTGGGAGCTGAACAATGAGAACACATGGACAGAGGGAGGGGAATATCACACACTGGAGCCTGTTTGGGCGTTGTGGGTGAGGGAAGGTGACTTAGAGGACTGGTCAATAGGTGCAGCAAACCATCATGGCACACATATACCTATATAACAAACCTGTACATTCTGCACATGTATCCCATTTTTTTAGAAGAATAAAAGACAAAAAAGGTCAATTCAACAGGATGACTTAACACTCACAAATATGCATACATCTAGTAATAGAGTACTAAAATACAAGAAACAAAAATGGAGAGAATTAAAGGGAAAAATGGACAATTCCATGATCAATGCATGAAAATTCAACAGACTGCAGCAAATGTTAGAACAGGACAACAAAAAAATCCATAAAACACAGATCTGTTTACTCTGACAGTGGTATTAGGTAAGGAAAAAACACACATAGGAGATCTGAATAATACTATCAAACACCTTGATCTAATTAATATTTCTAAAACACAATCAAACCAACTACTGCAGAATACACATTCTTTTCAAGTGCATGTGGTCCACTGACCAAAAAAGACTATATTCTGAGCCATAAAGCCAAGATCAGGACAAGGATAAAAACCACCTCTTACTGCTATTTTTACTGCCTCTCTTAAAAAGCAAAACAAACAAACAAAAACCCCAACAAAGTAAAGCAATTCTTATTTCCCAAAAGAAGGTGAGAGGTGATGAGTACTTAGATGACAGGTGCTCAACAAATGCTCATACATTGCTAAATAAATAAATGAATAAACATGATTACATTTTACAGTCATACAAACAGCCTTAGAAAACCCAACATTAAGGGTAATTGTGAGAATATTCAAATAGTCAACAATGTTCTTGAAAAACACTTTAGGATTTATTCAAATCTACATTTAGGGATTTAATTATGATTGTTCAGATACTTTATTCTATTCTACTTAGGTTGCTTCCTTTTGAAACTTTTCTAGCATTCCTATTAATCTGATTTTAAGGCTGAAACACTGAAGTCCCTAAGGAAAGCAGAAAGCTCAAACTCAATTTCCATAGCAACTCTAAATCTATCACACTATATTTATATATGGGCGTTTGATTTCAATACATGAATGTATGTGAATCTGCAATGTGTCTAAGCTGTCGTTGCTATAGTAACTACATAACTTTGAATTTCCTTTTATGTTTAGTAAGTGTTCACACATAAAAACCAATCCGCACCAACAGTTATCTTGAGTTGCAGATATGGCTCATAGCAATACATTTACAAACATCATGAGTCACAAGGATGCATGTACTTACATATCTATCATTATGAAAATGTGTATTTTAATACATGTCCCTGGTTGGTATATTAAAACCAATTCAAGATGCAACTCCTCAGAATGTAGACAATAAAACTTACCAAGCAGCCATTTACCCTTAGGTGACAGCCTCTGCTTATGCAGTAAGCTTGTTACAGTAAAGTCCCCAACGACGCACAGAGAAGCCACAGCCAAACTATTCTAAGGCTTCTCTGAATCATAAAGAAAAGCTTTTCTCTGTATCAAAATGGTTGAAAAATCTAGCATGTTCCTACAAAAACAGGATGCACTAAGTATTTAGGATATATCTATTTTATACATAGCAATCTCTGCTGCATGCTTATATAAGTAGTCTGTACGATGTAAAAGCACATTTTTTTTTTCTTGCTAATGTAGACTAAGTCCTTTCTTAATTATCATAATGGTGACAATCTACTCCAGGATCACTTTTTCCACTCTAATCTGGTCCCTCTGTCATACAAAATGTTTGGGAGCTGCCACTTACTGCTCTTACTGTATAATAGTTAGGACACGCAAGCTAATTTTAATATTGGCCTAAGGAAATTTGGGGGGAGAGATACATCCACTAAAAAAATAAATCAAGTATTCCAAACTCAAAATAAAAAAAAAATTAAGGACCATCACCTGTTTTCAATTATACCAGCCACTGCTTATGTACACTAATGCAGGTAATGAAGAAATGACCAAGGCTTAGAGGTGGGAACAAAATTACTGCTATATATTAGTGACCTGGTAACACTGTGAGGTAAATGTGATACAGATACGTGAATTTTCCAGACTGCTGACCATCACCGTTCATTTGCTCTAAATTTCAGATGAACAAAAGCAGACTGTGTATAAAGAGAATGGCTTTGAGTGACTCCCAGAAGCGGGGGCGCCAGTTTGGATAATGTAAAAATAGAGTTCATGAGGGAAATAAAACAGGGTCAATATTACAGAGAATTATGACAATTCTAAGAAGTGTAAGGGACCTATGAGAGTATTGATCACTGCCTGCTGGTGTCATACATATACTAAAGACTACTGAGAGGCAATGGAACCATTTGATCTTGTCATACAGATCCCAGGATACTACTAGGCTCTTTAGTAAGGTTTTGCTACGTTTTTTTTTTTTTTAACTGAGGTTTGTACTTTCTATTGATACCTGTATATTCCTTGCCCTAATGAGCTATGTGCTAAGAAACCACATCCCCGTCTTTATTACAATTATGTCTAAATTAAGAAAGAGCAAACACACCCTGAGTAAGTACCTCAGAAACTCTCATGAATGAAGATTGAAGTGCATACATTTTACAGCACAGATTTTACAACACTTATTCTGACTCTTAGAAGACATTTTGGCTTACATTATCTCGGCTGTATTCCCAATAACTGGATATATGACTTCTAGAAAAAATGAGGTCTTAATGCATTTACAGGAGCCTTTCTCCTATCATGGCTTTTAATAACAACACTCTATATGTGATATATCCCCAGTATAGTCTTACTACCCTACGATGCCCAAAAACCAGAGCATATTTTATTAAAAAGGGAATGGCTGTTTGACTGCTGAAAATATCATTTCTCCCTGATTAATGCCAATAATGTAAACATGGTCAAGGTATCAGGAACATGGTCTCAGGAAATTACTGCCTTTGAGAACATTAAAAATAAAATTTATTATCTGTTGACTTTAATGGGTTTCCTGAGCATTATCACTCAAGAGGTTAAGCTCTAGAAAATATATATTTCTCTTTCAGGTTCATGGACATTCTATCAAAATGGCACACGTTTCTCTGTGGCTTTTGTGAAAGACAGATGAGGGAATTCCTAGAAAACGAGGCCAAGGCAGCACAGTAACAGGCTGTCTGGGTGTGGAGGAGTATTGGTGCCAATGGGTAAAAAATTAAGGACAGGTTATGATTGTGGAAGAAAATATTCTGAGGTCTGTCCAATCTTACCACAGAAAACTTCAAAAAATGGCAGTTGAGTTTTGAGTCCAAGCTATTCATCACTCACAACTGTAGAGAATGACATTAAGATGAGAAATATCAGACACCCTTGATTTTCTTCCCTTTATTTCCTCCCACCCCACATACCTCCTGAATCCCAGACTCTGGAGAGGGCACAGCATCCCCCTTTCCTCCACTCCAGCTCCTAGACGGATGAAAACTGCCGACAAAACTTGAAGGCCAATCTGAACTGCCATCAAGGTTTGCTTCCCAAAATCTTTGTGGCTTAATTTTTACAGCCTCACCTATCACTTTGGTTCCAAGAAAATAAATATCCTCTCTTTTCTTTTCTAACCCTCTATCTATGCCCTTGACATCTCATCTTTTCCCTTCGGCTTTAGTGTCATACTCCAGTTTCCCCTCTTTTTCCTATTTTCAATGATTCCTTCTCCACAGACATGTCTCCCATCTTACAAACCTGCTTATATTGCCTTATCCTAAAAGCAAACAAGAACAGTTGAAAAAGAATACCATTTTCCTTCCAATCTTATTTCCTGAAGCTGCTATCACTCTTTTCCTTACACAAACCAAATGTGTTTATTTTCCCCCATTTTTTTTCCTGACACATTTGTTAAAGGTTGAATATACTCTTACTGTCTCCAATTCCACAAGCCCTTGTTAAATTGCTGCAATCTAGGCCTATGCCCTCAGTATTTTAATGGACCAATTCTCTGAGGGACTATTAATCACCTCCTAGGAGTCAGACTTTGGCCTATTTTTCAGGCTTCATCCTATTTGATATCGCCACAATTAATATTTGGCACTGTTGTTGACCCCTCTGTCTACAAATTTCCTACTGTTTTTGTTCTCTGATGCTGAGCTCTCCTGGTTTTCTTCCTGATGTTCATCTTTTTTGCAGCTTCCTCTTCTTCCTGCTCCCCCTTAAATGTATATATTTCCAAAGATCTGTGCTTAGTTTTCTTTATTCTATATAGGCTCACCCATTATGGCTCCAAAGTCGGATTGTTCCACTGTCTCAATTTCCTTCCTCCAACTTTGTCTTCAAGCCATTCCTGGCTCTACCATTCTACTGAATGGAGAAATCATTCAAATTGAGAAATCTAATGAACTCTTTCAGGCCTCATTTAACTTGACTTCTCAACAGATGTTGACATTGTTGACCATTATGTTCCCTACCTTCTGCTTCCCTGACACATCACTTCCTAGTTTCCTTCATTCTTTCTGGCACCTTCCCTGCTTCCTATGCAAGCCCTTCCTCTTCTACTCAATCAGTAAATGCCCAAGTTTCTCAAGGCACTCTACCCTTTATCACTCAGTATTCGCTTCCAGCATCCATTACATCAATATATGGAAGAATCACAAATGTTTCTCTTTAGCTTATAACTCCTTTGAGCTCCAGACACACATGTGCACCACCCCCAACACAAAATTGCCTATGTTGATCTTCTCTTAGATGTCACAAATGAATCTCAAACTTAGTATGTTCAAAACAAACTCAAGATTTCTTCCCAAATCTGGTTCTCTTTCAGCACTGCTTGAACAAAATCCCAAATCCTTCCAGTTGTGTAAGACGCCATGTTTAACATCTCCTTCTCTTTTATCCCAGTATTCAGCCATTACCAACATCCAGTCTATTTTGCCTCCTAACAACTCTTCCAGAGTTGTTCATTCCTCTTCATCTACATGAGTACTATTTTAATGCAGATGAAGAATTCATCTAATTCATACTAGTGAGTATAAGTATTCATCTGTTATCCTTAAAAATATTTTAAAAATATTTATTTTTAAATATTAAAAACATTTCAAAAAGTAATGTCAGTTTTCCAGTGGTTTCAGTCCAGCTGGAATACAGCCATAAATCCAGAAATAAGATGATAAAAATGCTGCTTAACAGTGAGCAAAACTGTGATTTCAAAGCTATTATCACCTATGTGGTCCTGTTAACCATTTGTACTCCATTCTGATTGCAGTTTGGGCATAAATAAGAAATCTGTTTTATTTACAAAATTAAGGTTACTGATTTAACAAGTTGGAACACTGGGTTCCACAACTGAGATGGAAACATGATTTTGGATGATTTAATGTTTAATTGTGCAGTACCCAACTCGTGTTTATAATAATGACCCAATTTTATAAGAACACATTCTGCTTGGTAAAGCCTGCTGTTTATGGCAAGGATGTTTATAATATATTTTAGAAAGTTTTTTTTTTTTGTCCACAGAAGTTTTTAAAGTTTTAGTGTTCCAGATATTTTTCCTCAACGACTTCACTTTTGGACAAAGCTGGATAAATAGGGTATTGCTGAATGTTACTGCATAAAAATTGCCACTGCCTACAGATAGGATGTGCAGTTCATGAAGGGTTAGAGATGATGATCCGTATTTAACAACATAGTTCAGTTCATATTCTGGTCTGTACTGTCAGCAATTAAGCAGTAAAAATACTTCAGTCAAAATCTAAACAGGCTACTTGAAATTTCTCGAAAAACTAAAAGGAAAAAGAAATCTATCCTGGGAGTATAATTTTCACTACCACTTTCAGTGATATAATGCAAATAGCTCTGCCTTTTTAATAGTTTAAATGAAGATGGTTAGACTAATGACAAATGGGTCACAGGAAGATAAACGTGGTGAAACAGAAAACAGTAGAAACCATCCAAAGGCATTAAAATATTGACGGCTGGGAAGAATCAATCAGAAACATATGGTAAAGCACAGAAGGGTCTGAGCCATTCTCTAAGATAAAAGCAACTCCTGCATTCTCACGGTGACAATACCTGCTGTGGGGGAGTTTGCATGGTGAGATTTTTTTGGCAGGTTGAAGATCTGTTCGCCAGGGTCAGGCGGAGGAATTGCATCTTGCCCTTGTCGTGCCTCTACAGGATCATACTCCTTCCCATCGTAGTTAGCATCATAGAATTTCTTAAACCATTGAATAAAATCCAAGTTGTCCTGGAAACGTCCTTTCACTAGCTTCTCCACTGGAATTACCTGCAATAAAAAATCACTATGTGAGTTACAAATCTCATGTTCGGGTATATACCCAAAAGAAAGGAAAACGGTATCTCAAAAAGATACGTGTGCTTGTAAGTTTATGGCAGCACTGTTTATAATAGCTAAGATTTGGAAGCAACCTAAGTGTCCATCAACAGATGAATGGATAAAGAAACTGTGGTACATATACACAATGGCGTACTATTCAGCCATAAAAAGAATGAGACTCAGTAATTTGCAACAACATGGATGGAACTGGAGATCATTATGCTAAATGAAATAAGCCAGGCACTGAAATACAAACATCACATGTTTTCGCTAATTTGTGGGATCTAAAAATCAAAACAAGTGAATTCATAGGCATGAAGAGTAGGATGGTTACCAGTGGCTGGAAAGGGGGAGTTGGGGATGGTGATTGGGTACAAAAAAGTTAGAAAGAATGAATAAAACCTATTTGATAGCACAGCAGGGTGACTATAGGCAATAACAACTTAATTGTACATTTTAAAATAACTTAAAGAGTGTACGTGGATTGTTTGTAACTCAAAGGATAAATGCTTGAGGGAATGGATAACTGATTCTCCATGACGTGCTTCTTTCACATTGCATGCAAAATGCCTCAGGTACCCCATAAATCTATATACCTACTATGTACACACAAAAATTAAAAACTAAAAAAAAAGAACTAAACCAAAACATCACTGTCGGTTTTCTTGGAATATTTAGTTCTTCTGAACAAGCCAGACAAAAGGAATATTCTCAGTTGTCAAGAGGGGCTGGTCCCACTCATAATACATTTATCATCAAAGCATCTCTCCGGAAAAACAGAAGCGTGGGATGTTGTGCTATTTCAAGACTGATAAGCTTTTTATCTTTTTATTTTATTTTATTTATTTTTGAGATGGAGTTTCACTCTTGTCGCCTAGGATGGACTGCAATGGTGCGATCTCGGCTCACTGCAATCTCCACCTCCTGGGTTCAAGCAATTCTCCTGCTTCAGCCTCCCGAGTAGCTGGGATTAATTTTTGTTTATTAGTAGAGACAGGGTGTCACATGTTGGCCAGGCTAGACTTGAACTCCTGACCTCAGGTGATCCACCCGCCTCGGCCTCCCAAAGTGCTGGGATTACAGGCGTGAGCCACTGTGCCTGGCCAATAAAACTTTTTAAATTTCTTTGTAATATGTAGCCCAGTTGTGTTGAGATAAACTCATATAAAGATTATAGTTACTAGAGAGTGCAGATGAATAAGATTTAAATCAATAAAAACAGATACTTTTTATGTCTTCATAGTATTCCATGGTGTATATGTGTCACATTTTATTTATCCAATCTGTCAGTGATGGGCATTTAGGTTGATTCCGCATCTTTGTTATTGTGAATAGTGCTGCAGTGAACACTCACATGCATACGTCTTTATGGTAGAACAATTTCTATTCCTTTGGGTATATACCCAATAATGGGATTGCTGGGTCAAATGGTAGTTGTTTTTAGCTCTTTGAGGAATCGCCACATTGCTTTCCACAATGAACTAATTTACACTCCTACCAATGGTGTATAAGCATTTCCTTTTCTCTACAACCTCACCAGCATCTGTTTTTTGACTTTTTAGTAATAGCTATTCTGACTGGTGTAATTCGCTATTTTTTTTTAAAGAAAATGGAAAGGTATCTAGCTAAGTGAATTATATTATCACTGAATTCTTACCTTTTACATCTTCGGGTGGGAATACTAGCTGAATGTGAATCACGAGACAGTTACAAAGCTAGAGTGTGAGATTGTGTGTGTGAGTGTGTGAGCATGTGATTCAGACAAGCACACAGCTCACAGCTTTGCTGTGTGATAATATGAATGGAAGCTATAGAAATTAAACTTTGAATCAGACTTTGCCACTATGGGAGCTATATATCATTGATATCTTAAAATGTATCAATAGGACCGCATTAGAAAACGTAGAAAGACCTTACATATCAACGAAAACTTGGAAGAGAAAAGCAACTGAAGCATGCATTAAACTAAATAATTAGCAATAAATTTTGCAAAAATGTTTTTTATGCAGCTAAAATAGAAACTAAACCAAGTACAGAGCAAAAGAAAGAGAAGCAATCTTTTGGAAGAGACCATATTTTTCATGAAGATTCTTCCGGTAATTAGACTTTGGTGGTGATATGTTGCTCTTCTCTCACTTCCCCCAAACTTCAGTGAAGTCTGCTTACAAGGAGGAATTCCTGCCACGTATGCACTCAATTGCTTTAAAATTTTTATTTTTTTATTTCAGAGACAGAGTCTCACTCTGCTGCCCAGGCTAGAGTGCAGTGGTGCAATCATACCTCACTGCAGCCTCTAACTCGTAGGTTCAAGAGATCCTCCTGCCTCAGCCTCCTGAGTAGCTGAGTCTACAGGTATGTGCCACTGCACCTGGCAATTAAAAAAAAATTCGTAGAGATGGGGGTCTCGCAATGTTGACCAGGCTGGTCTGGAACTCCTGGCCTCAAGTGATCCTGCCACCTTGGCCTCCCAGAGTGTTGGGATTACAGGTGTGAGCCACTGCTCTCAGCCTTAACTGACTTTTAATTGTATTATTTAATCACTTTTATGTCTTCTGAGTTTAAAATTTTTGTTTATGCTGATATTGATTGTTAGAAATCAACTTTTTAGAGCATAAAACGCTTTTAACTAACAAATACTATATTTTGTCTATTGCCAGACAAGAAAATTTAAAAATAGTTGTAGACACTGGTGGTATATTAGCTGTGAAAAGAAGGTATTTACTTCTGTTGACCTAATTTTGCATTCCCTATCAACATGTAAGCTTCAGAGGCAAAAGTTTAAAATCCGAGGTGGCAAGCAAAAGCACAGAACTTTCCATCATGCCATCAGGCTTGACACACATGAATGAGGGTACTTAATGCTGTCTCTCACAGGACTTTTGGATCAAATCACTGCATACTAAAGCTAGAGAGGCTAACAAAGGCCATCATGGCCAGTCTCCTTCCACTGCAATAATTTTTTTCTTCAACATTCTTAACAACTGCTTATCCATTCTGTGTGTACATACTTCTAGAGCGATATGGAACCCACTAATTTGATGTATAACAAGTTCCATCAATAAACATATGAAAAGGTGTTTCTTTTCTTTCTAATCTAGAAGCATGTATAGAGAAATGAATAAAAAAGACACAAGAGGTATTATAAAAGTAAGGAGAACCTATACATCCCTAGTTTTAAATACGTATGGAAAGAGCTAATTGGAAATTAACCATGACAAAGGACATAAAGTTAGAAATAATCCAAAGGGCTACAATGTTAAAGAGAATGTATGTTTTGAAATAAAAATTCCAAGAAAATGTGAAGTCAGGATTTTCTTACTGTATTGATAAGAATGTCATTAAGAAGATATTAATTGCCTTAGCTTACAAAATACATACTTCATCAAACTTCCCTTTAATCCCTATCTTTTATAACCTGGTATTTTAGTTTTCATTTCCATAGCCTATTCATTACCCCTGTTTATGCAAAGAACAGTTTTCCATTTCTCCCCTGCTGGTTTATCTCTTTCCCCTTATTCAAAATTCATTTCTTTCCAAGCTCATTCATGCTCAGAGATACATCCTAAATAAGGAACATAGTTTGAGTATGTATTTAAATAGCAGTAAACATGCAGAAAGAGACTGAGTTTCAGCAATAATCCCTTATTGAGAGAAAAAGTACTCCAGGCCATTTGTACCACTCCAGGACAAAAGCATAATCATTCATGGGAAAAAAAAGGGAAAATTATGGACATTGAGAATCTGAGCGCACACACTATACTGGACACTGTCTCTCATGTCAACTTCATAACCACGAATAAGGGGTTTTTAGTCCCATTGTACAGATGGGTAAACTGAGACTCAGAATTTAAATAACTTGCTCAAGTCATGAAGCCGGGATTCAAACCCATGCTGTTTCTGCCATGACACGATGTTTCTCTGAAGGAACAAAATACAAAGAACCACAGTGGCATCTGGCGAACATAAAAGTTTCTCATCTGCAATGCTAAATATAACTAATAACACTTTAACATTTGTGAGCCCTGTTAGTTTTTAGTTTCCTGGCTACGAGTTTAGAAAATCTGAAATGAAAACCTCATAAAAATACAAGAACTTAGGGTGATGCTTTATGCTAGGTACAGACCCCCGCCTACGGTTGAGATATCAAGCTATATCCCATCGGTATGCTCCCGGACTTTTGCATCTACGCACAAAAACAATTTTAAGAAACAACAACACATTTTATGGAGGTACAAGTCTCCTACCTTATCAACGTTCATTCGCTTAAATGATGCTTGCAGAAGTTTAAAATTGTGAATATACTCATGTTCCAGCTTTGCTTGAAATTTTACTTTCTTCAAACTAATGCAGCCAGGGAAGAGCATGTCCATGAACTGGCAATAGGCCGCTCCTGGAAAGAAACAAGAACAGTACTGGAGTGAGTCTCACTGTACCCAGATGTGGTAGAGGACTGCTAGGCTGGAAGGGGATTGTGCTTACAGGTGCCATCATCACTCAGAGCAGAGTCCTCCTGGCTGTGTGTGTCCTTCCTACCAATGCGCTTATATTTCCTTGTCCACAGGGGCTGAGTGCCAGAGGGAAGGGACTTCCTCAACAACACAGCACCTGCCAATTCCCAACCCTAAACTCCGTGTATTGTACTGCATGCATCAGAGTATCACCAGCTTCCACAACCAACAAACAGAACCTCACACTATAAAGCCAAGGAAACCAGTGTAAGAGGAGTTCTTCCTAGCTTCTACCAGAGAAAAGAAATATACATTTTCTTCCACCTGGCTATCACCTGCTCCAAGTGGTCAAAATAAACTTAAGAGGAAAAAGAGAGGAAAATTTAAACATGAGAGAACTACGAAAGTTCTCATGAAACGTGTAGCTCAAAAAATACACATATGCTCAAACTGTTTCCACAGGTGAAAACTACAAGCCAATTAATACCAATGTAAGTATTAAGTATTACTTATACTTATTAAGTATTAAACATTACTTATTACTACTTATACTTATTATTATACTTATTAACTATTATTACTTATACTTATTAAGTATTAAATTGGTAAATTGAATCGGTAAATTTTGTTATAAGCCAAATTAATACCAATTTAATTCCAGTTTAGAGCAGTGGGGTTTCCACATTAACATGAAGCATGAAGACATGGATACTGAAAGTTATGGAAGTTCAGAGTCATGCTCTTTATGACTAAGAAACACGACGGAAAGGTCCAGTGAGCCCCCTGAGGAAATGATCATAGAAAAAGGGGACTTTTTAAAAAATATATGAAGAGCTCTTCAACATGACCACTACAACTGGGAAATTCTGGCAAGCTGTGTTTACTGATGCATATCTTCTTACTAGTACAGGCTAATGGCATTTAGGAAAACAAATTGGAAGACAGAATGATTCTTTTTCTTTTACAAGAAAGAAAACCAAGAGGCAAGAATAGGAACAAGCCACCATTTTTAGGTTCATTCTTTCTTTGCTATCTCCAGACCTCTTGGTCTATTTCTATGATGTGCCCATGATCAGTCTTTCTGCAACATGAAGTGTCTCTCCTCATCCTTTACACCACCAAGGCTTCCATGAAGAGCCAGTCCTTTACTTGGGTGACTCACTTTAGGAAGGAAGACCTGCTCTGTCTCTTATGAGAAATAAAGGTTAGGCATCCTTTACTGAGACAGGAATCTGAGATAAGAGAGAACAAGACATCAGGAATCGAAGGGTTGTTAAAACAGGAAATGTTGGGACAACTCCTATTTTGTAGGTAAGAGCGTAAAGTGGTGAAACATAGGCCATAACAAATATCTCCGGAGTCTCTGCATCTGGCTTCCCTTTAGATAACATACCCTGAATACTAACTAGTAAGTTCCTAGTCAAGCAGATGGGTTCTCTTAAAAAGAAGACAAAATAAAACAAACCAAAGAAAAAAAAAAAGACACTGGGGGAGGTAAGAGAAACATCATGATCTGGAGGGTATTCTTTGAGTCATCACCCACTATCTAGTTCTTTCTTTTGAAGGGCCACCAGATGGAGCAAATTCCAATTGCCACTTTAACATTATTTTTAAACGGATGGGATTGTTGAAACACAACTGCCTCATTACCTGGTCTTTGAAGTTATTTTCACTTTTGTAGAATTTAGCATAAAATTTATCTATGGAGACCCAGATACTATATACTCTTACAAACCAACCAATCAAATCCCTCACATTTCAGATTTAAAAAGAAATAACAGCTTTTGGGAAAAACAAAAAACAAAAAACAAAAAAACTCTTCCATATAGTGAGGGAAGGAAGGAAAAATCATCTCTAGCGTCTTCATCCAGAAATAACCACTCAAAATATTCTGGTATATGCCATTCTAATCCTCTCTGGGAGTGTGTGTGTGTGTGTGTGTGTGTGTGTGTGCGCGTGCATGCGTGTGTGTGTGTTTTCTTAAAAATGTGATCCTATTTTAAAAATGTAATCACATTATACCCATTTTTTAATGCAAACTTTCTGAAACTCAACAGACCATAATTCTCTTTCTGCGTCATTTAATATGCTCTATCAATATTTTTAATGGCTTTCTTATTTTTCTATCTTGCTTATCAACTTTCTTGAACCAAGAATACATAAATATTCATGCATATTTCCGTCAAGTACTTTTATGGTCTCAAGTTTTACATTTAAATTCTGAATCCATGTGGAATTTATTTTTGTCTATGATATAAAGTATGGTTCTAATTTTAGTCATTCCAAATGGTGGAAATCTGTCATTTTTGGCTCCCCAGGATTTGGACACCTACTACCTGGGGAGATGCTATCGTGCCCTGCCCCCCACCACAGAAGCTGAAAGTGGGCAGGCTACCCTTTCCCTTATAGCGATAAGGATGCAGGCCCATGACCTAGGCTCTATGTTTGAATCCTGCCTCAGTCTCTGAGTTGAGGGAATGATATAAACACACAGGGACCATTAGAATTTAGTTGTGGTGGCAGAGTGGTGGGGTCCAGAGTCCTGAGCAGCAAAAGCAGCACAGTGCCATCCAATTCTTGTGACACAAGAAAGGCTGTGTTCCCAGCTCCTTAGCATCCTTCGGTTCCTGTCCATCTTCTGAGCTCGGCTTTCCATTGATTCTGAGCTACCCAACATTTTCTTCTACCTAAGCCTGCCAGGATTAACTTCTGCTATTTTCAACCTAAACCACTAACTGATAAAGTTAGTAGGTGTTGAACATCACAACTTAATAGGTAATCTATTCTTTCCCCACCAATGAGAAGCACTATTTGTACTATATATTGCCTTCCTAATACATGTACCTAGATCTCTTTCTAGACTTTTTTTTTTTTTGAGACGGAGTCTCGCTCTGTCACCCAGGCTGGAGTGCAGTGGCGTGATCTCAGCTCACTGCAAGCTCTGCCTCCCGGGTTCAGGCCATTCTCCCTTAGCCTCCCAAGTAGCTGGGACTACAGGTGCCCAGCACTGTGCCTGGCGAATTTTTTGAATTTTTAGTAGAGACGGGGTTTCACCATGGTCTCAATCTCCTGACCTCGTGATCAGCCCTCTTCAGCCTCCCAAAGTGCTGGGATTACAAGCGTGAGCCACTGCGCCCGGCCCTTTCTAGACTTTAAATTGCCTTTTCTGTTTCCATGGCAGTTCCACATTCTTATTTAAAATTCTATAACATGTATTACTATCTACAGAATAATTTCCCCTCCTCTTACTCTCAAAATTTTCTTAAATTTTATCATGCCATTTATTCTTTTCATTATATTTTTGAATTTGTTATTCACGGCATATAAAAATAATAGCTTTCAACAAAATAGGTAGCTTATTAATCTGTATTTTGTTTTTGATAAATAATTATACACATTATGGGGTACAAGTGTGATGTTTTAATGCATATATACATTGTGCAATGATCAAATCAGGGTATTTGGCATATCCATCACCTCATACATTTATCATTTCTTTGTGGTGAGAACATTCAAAATGGCTATTTTTTTTTCCCAAGTGGCTGCAAAATATTTTATTTGGTATTTCACCATTGCTTATTTAACCTTGTGCTTGTTTTCCAATTTTTCTCAATTATAAATAATGCTATGATTTGAAAAACTCTTGTCTTGAGAAAGGTCTACACAGGTCAGGGAGATGCTGGCCCTAAATAGGGTACATTCCTGGGATTTGAGGGCAAGGGGGATACGAAATACACAACACAGTATTGTTACCCATAGTCACCATACTGTCTAATAGAATGCCAGAGCTTATTCCTCCTACCTAACTGTAACTTTGTACCCACTGACCAATCTCTCTCCATTCCTCCCTCCCCTTTCCCCTTTCCAGTCTCTGGAAATCATTATTCTACTCTCCATTTCTGTGAGATCAACTCTTTTAGATTCCACATGGGGAAGATCATGCAGTATTTGTCTTTCTGTGCCTGGCTTATTTCACAGAACACAACATCCTCCACGTTCATCCACGTGGCCACAAATGACAAGATTTCATTTTTTTATGTGACTAAACAATATTTTGTTGTGTATTTATATCACTTTTTAAAAATCCATTCATCACACTGATGGACATTAAGGTTGATTCCATTTCTTGGTTATTGTTAACAGTGCTACAATAAACATGAGTGCAGATATCTCTTGGGCATACTGATTTAATTTCCTTTCGCTATATATCCAGTTGTGGGATTGCTGGATCATATGGTAGTTCTGTTTTTAATGTTTTGGGGACCTTCCATATTGTTTTTTATAATGGCTGTACTAATTCACATTTCTACCAACAGTGTATCAGAGTCCTCCTTTCTCCATATCCATGCCAACATTTTTTTTTTTTTTTTTGGTCTTTTTGATAATAGCCATTCCTTTTTTTTTTTTTTTTTTTTTTTTTTTTGAGACAGGGTCTTCCTCTGTCTCCCAGGCTGGAGTGCAGTGATATGATCTCAGCTCACTGCAACGTCCACCTCCCAGGTTCAGGTGATTCTCATGCTTTAACCTCCCAAATAGCTGGGACTAGCACCTGACACCATGCCCAGGTAATTATTGTATTTGTAGAAGAGATGGGGTTTCACCATGTTAGCCAGGCTAGTCTTGAACTACTGACCTCAAGTGATCTGCCCACCTCAGCCTCCCAAAGTGCTGGGATTACAGGCGTGAGCCATTGCGCCTGGCCTCTTTTTGATAATAGCCATTCTAATCATCGGGATGAGGTGATGTCTCACTGCAGTTCCCATTGTATTTCCTTGATGATTAGTGATGTTGAACATCTTCTCCTATCCCTGTGGCCATTTGTATGTTTTCTTTTGAGAAATGTCTAACCAAGTCTTTCACCCATTTTTTATTTTGTTCTTTTTTCTACTGAGTTGTTTGAGTTCCTGGTATTAGCCCCTTGTCAGATGAATAGTTTGCACGTATTTTCTCCCATTCTGTAGTTTGTCTTTTCACTCTGCTGATTGTTTCCTTTGCTGTGAAGGAGTTTTTTTGTTCGATATACTCCTATTTGTCTATTTTTGCTTTTGTGAGCTGTGCTTTTAAGGTCTTACCCAAAAAATCTTTGCCCAGAAATGTCATGAAGTATTTCCCCTATGTTTTCTTCCAGTAGTTTTATCATTTTAGGTCTTTCACTTAAGTCTTTAGCCCATTTTGAGTTGATTTTTGTATGTGGTAAGAGATAGGGATCTAGTTTAATTCTTCCGCACATGGATAGCCAGGTTTCTTGGCATCATTTATGAAGAGACTATCCTTTCCCTATGTTCCTGGCACCGTTCTGTGTGCTCTATTCTGTTGGATTGTTCTACATATCTATTTTCAGGTGATATGGTTTGGATCCGTGTCCCCACCCACATCTCATGTTCAATTGCAATCCCCAATTTTGGAGGTGGGGCCTGGTGGGAGGTGACTGGGTCACGGGGACAGTTTCTCACGAATGGTTTAGCACCATTCCCTGAGTGCTGTTCTTATGATAGTAAGTAGTGAGTTCTCCTGTAATCTGGTTGTTTAAAATGTGTGTAGCAAGTGTGAAGCAACTCCCCGCTCCCTCTCTTGCTCCTGCTCCAGCCACGTAAGATGTGCCTGCTTTCCCTTTGCCTTCTGCCATGACTGGAAGCTTGCTGAGGCCTCCCCAGAAGCAGAAGCCAATATGCTTCCTGTATAGCCTGCAGAATTGTGAGCCAATTAAGCCTCTTTTCTTAACATTAATACATTACCCAGTTTCAGACATTTCTTTACAGCAATGCAAGAATAGGCTAATACATCAGGCCAGTATGATGCTATTTTGGCTACTATAGCTTTGTAGTGTATTTTGAAGTCAGGCGACGTGATACCTGCAGTATTTTTTTTTTTTTTTTTTAATACAGATGCCATGGGAGAGCAGGATAGCCCACTCATTGACAAGGAGGCAAAGTGGAGTCAAAGGAGCCCACTCATCTGCTGCAGTCCCCTCCAGCATTGTTCTTTTTGTTCAGTATTGTTTTGGCTATTAAGGGTCTTTTGTGGTTCCATGTGAACTTTAAAATTACCTTTTTCTATTTCTGTGAAGAATGCCATTGGTATTTTTGTAGGAATTTGCATTGAATCTATAGATGGCTTTGGGTAGTATAGGTTAAGTACACCTTATCCAAAATGCTTTGGACTAGAAGTGTTTTCAGATTTCAGATATTTTTTTTTTCTGATTATTTTATACATCAAAGTTTATATCCTATTCTTTTCTCTTTTTTTTATTATTATACTTTAAGTTCTAGGGTACATGTGCATAGCATGCAGGTTTGTTACATATGTATACTTGTGCCATGTTGGTGTGCTGCACCCATCCACTCGTCAGCACCCATCAATTCGTCATTTACATCAGGTATAACTCCCAATGCAATCCCTCCCCCCTCCCCCCTCCCCATGATAGGCCCCTGTGTGTGATGTTCCCCTTCCCGAGTCCAAGTGATCTCATTGTTCAGTTCCCACCTATGAGCGAGAACATGCGGTGCTTGGTTTTCTGTTCTTGTGATAGTTTGCTAAGAATGATGGTTTCCAGCTGCATCCATGTCCCTACAAAGGACACAAACTCATCCTTTTTTATGGCTGCATAGTATTCCATGGTGTATATGTGCCACATTTTCTTAATCCAGTCTGTCACTGATGGACATTTGGGTTGATTCCAAGTCTTTGCTATTGTGAATAGTGCCACAATAAACATACGAGTGCATGTGTCTTTATAGCAGCATGATTTATAATCCTTTGGGTATATACCCAGTAATGGGATGGCTAGGTCATATGGTACTTCTAGTTCTAGATCCTTGAGGAATCGCCATACTGTTTTCCATAATGGTTGAACTAGTTTACAATCCCACCAACAGTGTAAAAGAGTTCCTATTTCTCCACATACTCTCCAGCACCTGTTGTTTCTTGACTTTTTAATGATCGCCATTCTAACTGGTGTGAGATGGTATCTCATTGTGGTTTTGATTTGCATTTCTCTGATGGCCAGTGATGATGAGCATTTTTTCATGTGTCTATTGGCTGTATGAATGTCTTCTTTTGAGAAATGTCTGTTAATGTGCAAAAACCACAAGCATTCTTATACACCAGTAACAGACAAACAGAGAGCCAAATCATGAATGAACTTCCATTCACAATTGCTTCAAAGAGAATAAAATACCTAGGAATCCAACTTACAAGGGATGTAAAGGACCTCTTCAAGGAGAACTACAAACCACTGCTCCGTGAAATAAAAGAGGACACAAACAAATGGAAGAACATACCATGCTCATGGATAGGGAGAATCAATATCGTGAAAATGGCCATACTGCCCAAGACTATTTATAGATTCAATGCCATCCCCATCAAGCTACCAATGAGTTTCTTCACAGAATTGGAAAAAACTGCTTTAAAGTTCATATGGAACCAAAAAAGAGCCCGCATCTCCAAGACAATCCTAAGTCAAAAGAACAAAGCTGGAGGCATCACGCTACCTGACTTCAAACTATACTACAAGGCTACAGTAACCAAAACAGCATGGTACTGGTACCAAAACAGAGATATAGACCAATGGAACAGAATAGAGTCCTCAGAAATAATACCACACATCTACAGCCATCTGATCTTTGACAAACCTGAGAGAAACAAGAAATGGGGAAAGGATTCCCTATTTAATAAATGGTGCTGGGAAAATTGGCTAGCCATAAGTAGAAAGCTGAAACTGGATCCTTTCCTTACTCCTTACACGAAAATTAATTCAAGATGGATTAGAGACTTAAATGTTAGACCTAATACCATAAAAACCCTAGAGGAAAACCTAGGTAGTACCATTCAGGACATAGGCATGGGCAAAGACTTCATGTCTAAAACACCAAAAGCAACGGCAGCAAAAGCCAAAATTCACAAATGGCATCTCATTAAACTAAAGAGCTTCTGCACGGCAAAAGAAACTACCATCAGAGTGAACAGGCAACCTACAGAATGGGAGAAAATTTCTGCAATCTACTCATCTGACAAAGGGCTAATATCCAGAACCTACAAAGAACTCAAACAAATTTACAAGAAAAAAACAAACAGCCCCATCAAAAAGTGGGCAAAGATTTCAGATATTTTAAGATTTGGGAATATCTGCAAACACATAATGAGATATCTAGGAGACAGGACCCAAGTCTAAACATGAAATTCGTTTATGCTTCATATACACCTTATACACATACCCTGAAGGTAATTTTATACAGTATTTTTAGTAATTTTGTACATAAAATAAGTTTGAATGCATTTTGCCTGTGACCTGTCACATGAGATTAGGTGTGAATTTTTCACTTGTGGTATGTCAGAACTAAAACAATTTCAGATTTTGAAGCATTGTGATTTTTGGATTAGAGATGCTTAACCCGTATGGACTTTTTAACAATATTGATTTTTCCAATCCATAAACATGGCATGGCTTTCCATTTATTTATGTCCTCTTCAATTTCTTTCATCAATATTTTATATGTTCCCATTGTAGAAATCTTTCACCTCCTTGGCTAAGTTTATTCCCAGATGTCTCACTTTTTTGGTAGTGATTGTAAGTGGGACTGTTTTCTTAATTTCTTTTTCAGATAGTTTGCTATCAGCATATAGAAACGCTAAAATTTGTTGATTAGTTCTAACAGTTTTTTTAAATTGAGTTTTTAGGGATATAAATATGTAATCATGCTGTCTGCAAACAATTTGACTTCCTTTTTTTTTTTTTTTTTTTGAGGCTGTCTCCCCCAGGCTGGAGTGCAGTGGTAGGATCTTGGCTCACTGCAACCTCTGCCTCCCAGGCTAAAGCGATTCTCCTGCCTCAGCCTCCCGAGCAGCTGGGACTACAGGCAACCACCACCATGCCTGGCTAATTTTTGTATTTTTAGTAGAGACAGGGTTTCACCATGTTGGCCAGGCTGGTCTCAAACTCCTGACCTCAGGTGATCTGCCTGCCCTGGACTCCCAAACTGCTGGGATTACAGGTGTGAGACACCGTGCCCGGCTCTGAGTTCCTCTTTTCTAATTTGGATGCCTTTCATTTCTTTCTCCTGTCTAATCACTCTGGCTAGGACTTTCAGAACAATGTTGAATAGAAGTGGTTAAAATGGACATCCTTGTCTTGTTCCAGATCTTATCCTAGTAAAGCTAGAATACAATTCATATACCCTAAAGTTCAACCTTTTGAAATGTGAAATTCAGTGGTTTTTAACATACTCGCAGAATTGTACATCCATCACCACTATTTAATTCCAGAAGATATTTATTACTGGCCAAAAAAAACCCTTCTTATTCATTAGCAGTCGCTCTCTATGATCTCTCCTCCCTCCAGGCCCTGGCAACCACTAATCTATTTTCTGTCTCTATGGATCTGACTATTCTGGACAATTCATATAAATGGAATCATGTAACATGCAGCCTTTGTGTCTGGTTTCTTTCATTCAGCAAAATCTTCTCAAGGTTTATCCATGTTGTTCCATGTATCAGAACTTTATTTCTTTCTTTACAGCAAATAATATTCCATTTTATGAATTACCACATTTTACTGATCCATTCATTATGAACATCTAGATTGTTTTTACTTTTGGACTATTTTGAATAATGATGCTATGAACAGTTGTGTACAAATTTTTGCATGGACATGTTTTCAATTCTCTTGGCAATATACCTAGGAGTGGAATTGCTAGGTCATGTGGTACTTCTGTTTAACAATTTGGAAAACTATCAAACTGTTTTCCAAAGCAGGTGTACTATTTTATATTTCTACCAGCAACAGACGTGAGCTCCACATCTTCGTCATCACTTGTCAGTCGTTTTGATTCTAACCACCCTAATGGATGTCAAGTGGTATGTCACTGTGGTTTTGCTTTGATTTCCCTAATGACTAATGACATAGAGCATCTTTCCTTTGTGCTTTTTAGTCATTTGTATATCTTCTTTGGAGGAATGTCTAAGCACATGCTTTGCTTATTTCTTAATTGGGTTGCTTTTTTGTTGAGTTGTAAGAATCTATATTCTAGATATAATTTCCTTATCAGATATATGATTTGTAAATATTTTCTCCCATTCTGTGGACTGTTTTTTCACTTTCTTGATGGTATCATTTGAAGCACAAATGTTTTATATTTTAATAAAATCCAATTTAGCTATTCTTTTGTTACTTGTGCTTTTGTTGTTAAAACCAAAAACCACTACATAATCCAAGGTAATGACGATTTACACCTACACTTTCTTTTAGAAGCTGCATAGTTACTATCAAAGGTCAACTCTCCTCTTACTCATTGAGTCATTCCTGCTGCTATCCTCATTCTCTCCTGCAATGCAAAATTCTTCCTGCATATGTGTTATTCCTAAATCCCTCCAGTATCATTCAACTTTGACAAAATAAAACCAAAGCTTCTTGATCCCACATCATCCTTGAGCTATTGTACCATTTATCTCCCCCGCTTCACAGTAAAACTTCAAATTGTCCCTGTTTTCATTGTTTCACCTGACATCCAATTCAATTTAGTACAAATTCAATTGTCTTCCAATCTCACCATGTTCTGGTCAAGGTCATCAAAAGCTTCTCTGCTATCAAATCAAACAACTGTTTTTCTTTCTGCATCCTACTTAACCTCTTAATAGTATCTGGTCTTGCTGACTACCTCTCTTGCTCTTGAAATTCTGTATTTTCTTCTTTTCTTCTTTAATCAGATAAAATTAATGTTTCCAGTCAACAAACTGGAAAATTCAGGAATCATTGCCAGTGTCCTGGAAGTCTTACTCAGCCACAAATCAGAATGTTCCTCATCAACAGATATACAGGCTTTTGTGCCATTTAACTACCCTTGCAATAATGTGATGTACATTTTGAATAAACCCACTTTTATCTCATTATGTCAAGGTTACCATTATTCAGATCACATCCCTCTCCTGCTAAGAATATCACAGTGGTTTTCTATGAAACCATCATAAAATCCAAATTCTTTCCCTGGCTTAAAATACCCTGTTATCAGGCCTCTCTCTATTTCTCCCTTGTCTAACTTCCTTTTAAGAAGCTCCCTTCATGCTGGCTTCCTTGCTGTTCCTAGAACACTTTAGATTTGCTCCTGAATTAGGACCTTTACACACAGTTTCATCTAGAACTTCACATGGTGACCTTCGTGACATTCAGATGAAGGCTTATATGTCATCTCCTCAGAGAGGTCCTCCCTTACCATGCCATATGAAGTAGCCTTCTAGTCACTCTTTTTCACCTCATCCTGTTTTATTTTATTAACTCTTATGTTGGCATTGTATTAACTCATTAACATCCCCTCCAAAATGCATGTTGAAGTTTATTTGCCATTGTGATGGTATTAAGAGGTGGGACCACTAAGAGGTAAGCAGTCCATGAGGGCTCGGCCCTCCTGAATGGATGAATGCCATTCTTGGGAAAGCTGATTCATTATAAAAGGGCAAATTTGGCTCCTGTTCTCTCCCCTATTCTCTCTTGCATTTCTGCCATGGAATGATGTAGCATGAGGACCCTTGCCAGATGCTGGTCCCCTGAGCTTGGACTTCTTAGCCTCCAGAAGCAGAAGACAATAAATATCTGTTCATTATAAATTACCCAGTTTGAAGTATTCTGTTATAGCAGCCTAAAACAGACTAAGAGAGTTTGTGGCTTATTTTTTCCCTCACTGCAATATAAGTTTCAAGAATACTTGTGCCTTATTTGTCTTGATCCCTTATGTATCTAAACACTTAATACAGTACCTGGCATAAGTGGGTTTCAGTAAGTATCTGGCTAATGAATGAAGATCTGCATAGTAGTTGAACCACAACAAGGGCTGGTAAACAGTAAAATTCTTATGTTGCCAAACTCCCCAAAGAGATATTATGAGAAGAGTTGCTAAAAATTCTTTTAAGAATTGATGAGGTATAAATAAAAAAATTTAAAGCCACTCAAATAAAATAAGAATCACCTGAGAGACCAAGTCTGCAGAAAAGTAAAAGATAAGCTTTAAAAGGCTAAGCATAGGGTAACACATTCAAGTAACACAACCCAAATTGTAGGATGTTGTGCTTACTAAGAGGTTAATTATGATGGGATATTGAGCCCATAAGCTCAAGGTGCTGCTGCAATTATGAAGGTCTACAAGATTCTGAAATGATCTGGAAATAAGTAGGGGGAAAAAACGATTCTTTCTACACTGTCTGTATCTCTACAGCCCTAAGATTGGTTTCAGTTGTTATACATCAAAAGTGACATAATGAAGCTGACAAGTGTGGGGACAAGAATAAAAAATGAACAGCTGGGAGGCTGTACGAAGATGGCAGAGCTCAAAAACGAACATTCATACTCAAAGGATTCAGGAGTGTATGATTTAAGTCTATAAAATCATGAAAAGCGTAAGACAATCTCACTTTCACCAGATCCTAGGACTTCAACCATAGGGTAATATCAGAAAAAAGGAACATTTTTAAAGTGGAAATTTTAAGATAAGAGGAAATATTACCCTAATAATGAATTTATGGAATATATTATGCAAGAAATGTAAGACATAAAAACACCCACATTTGTGTAAAATCTGTTAGTGCTTTCATATGTATGTTAAACATTCTGAATCCCATAGTATACTTAAGAGGTAAGTATTTTTATTATCATTCCCATGTTTTACAGGTATGGGAACAAGGCTCGGAAAGTCACCCAGCTAAGAAACTGCAGAGTGGAATTTAAATTCTGATCTGAACTTCAATTTTTTTTTTTTTTTTAAAGAAAAACATTCCTTTTTTCTATGCTGCTTTTAGGAAATTATATGTAAAAATTAAAAGGTTCAAAGAGTGTTTGGAAATTTTTATAGATTAAGTTTTAGAAATTTTTATAGATAGATTCTAAAAGGAAAATGCAAGAGAACATAAATTTTTTGGACTGGTGTTAGGAGTATCAGCTACATCTTTCCTACTTACAGTAGAATCTTGGGCTCAATAGATCATTAATCTGCTCCAATGTCACGACTTTCCATTTCAGCATATATACTCATAAGAATTTCATTTTACATATATACAATGTATATATAAAAATAAACATCATCTCTATATATAATCTTATTGATCGCCCATATATTTGAGACACATATCTATATATGAATCTCATATGTACATGTATGTATATATCTTACTGCTGTCAAAAAAAGTCTCACAGCATTTTTCCAGAAATGCAACACAATCTGTGGAAAACACATCAAGCCAGACGGGGTTCCGCCACAAACAGCCACTCAAATTGCCCATCTGACTTCCTCACAGGCCAAGGAACTATCTACAGAGATGCCTATATCACTGAGGGATTTAGTTACAACTTTTCACTTTCCATAATCTTATTTGGTACTAATGAAGGGATAGAAGAAAAGCACAACAACCTCAATTAACTGGACACATCCATGTGATCACACTCTTCATGATCTGAATCATTACAGGTAAATGATTTGTAAAAAAGCGTACTATCTCAAGCTAATATCAACAAAGAATGGGAGGCGGGAACAGAAAACTATGTTGGCCTTTGGATGTGAACCTTCCCATCTTGAATGAACTGTGACATTTCATCACACCCTGCTAAGCCTACAGTATTCTTATCTGCAAAACGTCAGTGTTGGACTGATCTCTGAGCTCTAAAATTAGATGATTTTCTAATTCTCAGTCTGTCACCAAGTTCTCTTTTAAGGGATACTTGATATTTCTGCTAATTAGGAGACAATGATGCTCATCTTCATATGACTAAAATGTTTGCCAGCGCTCTTGCTTCTAGCCATCACTGGCTTTTGTCATAGTTAACGTAAGAGGAGACTTACTAATAACACTGCCGCCTCTGGTGGAATATTCCTGGGGGCACACACACTCTTTCCAGATTCAGTTCCGGTGACTCTATCTTCCATGTACTTTTCTTTGGGATCTTGACATTTACAAACTCAGTAACATAGTCATATTTTCTGTCCAACAGTTGAATATTAGCAATGAAAAATCTCCTTCATATTAGAATATTGTTCATACACAATAATCATAAAATCATCCCAGCTTTATTTTGGCATTCAGCTCATCATTCCTTGAACTGATGTTCCTGCAGAACTGCAACTATTACCTAAGCCCAAACCTCGTGCTGAAGGAAGCATTCCCTTTTGGGAAATCAGGGCTTTACTAAAGAAGAAAGTGAGGCTGCAAAATACAAGGTTACATATTTCCAGCACGTCAGTAGAAATCTCTCTACCTACAGAAATACATGGTGTAAGGAGTTTAACGGCAATTGTGAAACAATGCTTTGAAAGATTAACATTTTAAAGGAATTTAAAATCCCAAAGTTCAACTGTATGGTTCTAATCTAACAAAAATCTGATTAAATTAGTAGTGGCTTTTTGTTGTTTTCATAGCCATCCTTCACATTCCTGGCATGAGGAGTAGCTTGATAGCTTCAGCTACCACACTATTATTTCACTCTGTTAAGGGGAACTTTGGACACTGTTTACCTCATCTGCCCTGAGCCACAAATGCAAAAATAAAGATCGGCCAGGCGCGGTGGCTCAAGCCTGTAATCCCAGCACTTTGGGAGGCCGAGACGGGTGGATCACGAGGTCACAAGATCAAGACCATCCTGGCTAACACGGTGAAACCCCGTCTCTACTAAAAAATACAAATAACTAGCCAGGCGAGGTGGCGGGCGCCTGTAGTCCCAGCTACTGAGGAGGCTGAGGCAGGAGAATGGCGTGAACCCGGGAGGTGGAGCTTGCAGTGAGCTGAGATCCGGCCACTGTACTCCAGCCTGGGCGACAGAGCGAGACTCCGTCTCAAAAAAATAAAAAAAATAAAAAAAAATAAAGATCAAGAGTTCAGAAATCTGGTTTCAACCGAGATTGCTCCTTTGAATTCCCATGGTCCTCAGATGAGCTTCCTGCTTCTCTCCACTACCTGGCATTGTCAGAAACTTTTTATTCCTATTGCAAATAAGTCCAAAGACAAGCAGCTTTCAAACCGATCCCATGTAGAGGAAAAGGAGTAATAGCCAGCAGGAAGATTTCGACTCCTGCAGACACAGCGGTGGCTTAGGTGAACTGAAGAGAGTGCTGAAAAGTACCCCATCTTTTCCCTTGAACACACAGAATAAACTGTCAAAGGACATTTTCATCTCTTTTCTTGTACAGGAAAAGAAATAGGCTAGCAATGATTATTCAGGCAGAGAGGTAGATTTTTAAGAGTATCAGCAGATAAATTAAAAGGCCTTGTCAAACCATGTGGTCTTTTATCTGATAAATGCCCTCAGTTTTTCATTAATTGACATCATCTTAAAACCTTTTTAAGAATCTTATAAGGCTGCACCAAACTGCAGTTAAAGGTGCCAGTATCCTCTGTTTATAACCTGCTTTCAACAAGAACCAATAATACTTTTTGTATTTTTAGTAGAGATAGGGTTTCACCAAAAAGTAATGTTATGTTTAAATCTGAATTTTATTAAGAAGCCTGCAGAACTACATTAAATGTTAGGCCTGCTGTAGAGTAAACTGATCAGATATTAATATTACTGTAACAAATTGATTTTAAAAGAGCTTCTTCATAGAAACGTCATGGAAGAATAAAGAATATTTTCTTCTATCTTTCAAAAGGAAATGTCAATGGAGTAAAAACCTATATACCAAATAGCCCTTAAGATTTAGGTATCAATATTTTTATTAAGAAGTAAATTTTAGAAAAGTAGAGATTATAACAGACTGAAATATACAATACACACAAGGGAGCTGATAATGGTATTTGCAAAAACAACTTACAAAGAAATTAACTCTTATAAATCTGTATTGAAAACTAGAACATTGAAAAGAAAACTAAAGTGGAACTGGACTATTTACAGCTATTTTATTCAACGAAATCATAATGACCCTATAACTTGTAAAGGTAAACTGGTAATTTAAAGCTTTAAGAAAAAAATATAAAACTTCAAACATGTCTTAATGATACAGAAAAAGATTCAGGCAACTGAAAGAATGTTTAAACTGGCAAGTAAAATATCTCATTGATTTCAAAGATTGCTTTTCATCTGCTGATTAATGGTCCAGGGGCCACTGCTCAGTTTCATAGCTAGATTCTAACACCAGTGATTTCTTGTAGGATAATGTGCTCATCAAATTTTACCAAAAAAACGTGTCTGACTTGGTAAAATATGATTTGGCTTCTCCAGACAAGTCAAGAAGGAAGAAGTAGGAGAGGCACTGGGAGCACAGGGCAGGAATGGTGTGCAGAACAAAATGTCACTGGCTTCCACAGAGGCTGATACTGAAACTGGCAGTGAGATGTTTCAAAGGCTAGCGTCTGAGAGTGGAGCTAAAGTTAGAATTTGGCATTCCAGATAGAGGAGCAAAGGGGACATAAAAAGCCTTTATTACAAATGAAAAACAAGTTCAAAAGTTACATATGAAACCCATTCTGAAAAAGTCAGTTTTCTCATTAGGGTCATGAAAACAGAAAGTTTCATAAAGCTGTAATATCATGGGATACAGCTTCTTCACATGTGCACTCACGTATTCTCACACACTTGTATTACCTTTCTACTTTAATGGATAAAAAGGTGTGTTTTTTTTAAAAGTATTGATTAAGTATGTAAGGTCAAATTTAAGGTAAGAGTTAAATTTAAGTAAGACTTAAGAAGAGCTTGAGTAGAAGGTAAGACTCTGAAAAGATATGAGATCTTACCTAATTTTTGTAGTTACAGGTCACCTCTAAAGAAATACCCATCTGTAGGTGGCATGGAGAGATGTCACTTTGTTTATTTAGCAATGTAAAACAAACCAGCAAATACTTATTGAGGAATATGACCTTAGTCTTAATAAGAACCAAGTAACTTAGTCTTGAGAGTCTGGAGAAACACACATGGAAAAACAGCAAAAATACAAAACAACTGTAAGTGCTAAACTGTATGGCCGAGATAAATATTAGTATCTAGGCCATACAGTTAGTTCAAAGTCTGCCCAATAAAAAACCAACAAAGAGTAATCAGCATTATCAAACAGAAAATGTCAAGCCAAACTTGCATGATCACTTCAGTCCTCAGGGAGCTTAACTCCTAATGCTGAAGACTAAAAACAAGTATTCAATGAGCCTAAGGCTTTGTAAAGGTTTGAACATTGAAAAGAGAGAGAGCTCACATTTTGTTGAAGGTGACCAGCAAGAATAGGGGAAAGTGGCATTTGATATGAATTTCAAAGGAGATACTCTAAGCAAAGACAGGGAATCAGGGCATGTAAGTGAAAGGTGTGTTTGAGGAAATGTAGGTTATGGGTAGGGAGGCTGTGGGGATAAATGTTGGAAAGATGGAATGCAGCTAGATTGCTCAAGGCTTTAAACGCCAGGAAAAGAAGAAGCTTAACTAATTTGGTAGGCAAACCAATGCTGATTTCTGGGCACAAACGTCTTCAGAGAATGCCATTTTTAAGTTCTAATTTTCAGACCAATTGTACTTTTAGGTCAAATTAAATTACAAGTAAGAAACCTAAAGCTGATCACTTTCCCCACTTTCTCAGAGAATTTCTACAGAACCATTACCCACATCATACTATCAACAGTTATACAGGCCAGGCCACTACATGAACTCTAGGTATGGTAGCCCCCAGAGAGGCTTTTAGTATAAGGTAAAATACACTGGTATGAGTGGACCAGCGCAAACCCACAGTCCACGTCTACACAACGTGCCACTTTCTCAAGTTGCTCATTTTGTGGCTGAGGTCACTATCCCCGGATTCTTCCCCAGATCTCAGCCATTTCACCCTCTCCCCAAGACTTGCAGGTGAGAACTCCATACGTATGGCCACTCTCCCCAATCCAGTCCACTAGCTTTCACCTACACCAATAATATTCCCTATTACCACTTTCCAGAGGAGGGTGCTCCTTCCCCCGCAGCTCCCTGAGAAAAGTCCTGTCCAGAGAAAGCCCAGAAGGCCAGGTGCGGCACCAAAGGAAGCCTCCAGCAATTACAGAGGAACTCACATTCAGGCACCACATAACATTCATGCAGACTGTGATACATAACAGAACATTGTTCTTTGTGAGTTGCTTTCTTTATATTTCCCAGGTTAATCCCAAAATATACTTTGCTTTCTAGGTACACTCTAGTATTAGAAGGATCCCAAATCAGTATGAAGAATATACAGTATTTACTTCAGGGATTCAATCATATGACCACAGTAGAAATAAAAGAATGGAATAAGTTTTGGAAAGAAAAGAAGCAGGAAAGGATTTCTGTGCGTTTTTTAAATAGTGGATTTTAACACCATTCTGTGCAATTTTAAAGTTGATGTACATGTTTTCATTAAAATTTAGCTCCTTCCACAGTTTTCTAAAGTTCTTCCATGAGCTGTCACAGAAATGTAATCTAGAAGAAATGAAAATGGAGAACGATCCTCCTCACACAGAATGCGAAGAGAAACTGCAGGAAACAGGACTGGCATTAGTTTCACATTTATATGCTTCTCATGTCAAATAATTTGGTCATAAAAAGCTTGTGAGTATTAAATATTTGAGTAAGAACACACCCTTGGGAGGGAGGGGACAAAGAGGTAATTTGCTATTTGTCAGAATTACGTAATGGTTTCAGGGTGGAAAAAGAACCCAATCTGAAAAACGATGGTGACACTTTACGAGTTGCCAAGCAATTTCATTATTCTGTTTCCAGGTATGCAATTCTGACATGCCCAAACATTTGACAGTGATTTCTGACACTCCTTTTTAATACTGTCTACATGTCGGAGAAACTAGAAATTTAAAAACACAATTCAGAAAAAAACTGGTTAGAAAAAAAGTTTTCTTTTGAAGAGCAGGAGAATTTGGAGATGTTTGGCTTGATTATCTTAACTGTGTAGAAACCAGATGCCTGCTCATATTTCAGATGTTGCCATGTACAGACTGCCCATTAGTGTCCTACACTGAATGACGGCGGGACAGGCTAGACGTCTACCTTTCTCTAGGGGACTTTCTCTGCCTTTGCTTCATACTCAGGTAAGTTGAGAAAAAGGAACTTGCTCTCTCTGAATAGACCTGTCAAGGAGAACTTTGGTAATGAAGGGATAGGTCCTAACTGGATATGATCTGTGTTGTTTTTTGTATAGTGGTGTATCCTCCAATCCTAATTCACCACCTGACACACTGTAGGTACTCAATAAATGTCTGCTGAATGCAGGAATAAATAAAGCAATGTGCAGAACATCAAAATGATATCTAAATGGTAACTTTCCTCAAAATCACCATCTTCTTCTCTGTCTGAATCCTATCCATATTAAAATCCTAGTTTGAATAGCATTTCAATTCAATTCAACTTCATAAATATTTATTGACCATCCATTAAATTTGAATGACTGTTTGGCCAAAGACCCAAACAAGGGTAAGACAAAAAGCTTTTCTAGATGGAAATAATCTTTCCTTTCTTTGAATACAGCACTTATTACTTGAAGCATTACTGTCCCTCTTTTGCTGCCTTGAATTTTAATATATGTTACAGACGTCTTACACATGCAAGGTACATGCACAAAACACTGCAACTTCTTTCTGCCTTGATCAAACTTTTTGTCTAAAATGTCCTTTTGTCTTCTTTTATACTCGAATAACTTCTCATTCTTAAAAGCTTAGTCAAAACATCACTTCCTCTATGAAGCTTTCCTGTTTCCAACACAGAATTGTTTCACTATACTGGATACAGAAATCTAATAGGGATTTTACTTGCATTTTAATGAGTTATCTCTCCTGGCTGACTGGTGAGTAAATCTTTAAGATTGGGGATGATGTTCAATTCATCTTTCTACTTTACTAGCACAGTGTCTGCCACCATACCCACTGGCAGATCTAGAATGTCTACATGGAAAAAGTTCAGGAGCTGCAATCCGGCTGGCATTGGGAAACAAGACATGGGAAGGAGGGGATACAGCTGGCTGGGAAATTGGTGTCTACTCTTAAATGTTGCATTAGTAAGTCCTTTTACATAAGACTAAGAAACCATCAACTTTTCATATTAAAGAAGGGGTTGAAGAAGTACTGAGGGAGCCTCTTAGCATGGCTACTGCAATACAGGTTTATTGAACTGGATCAAACACATGGAAAACAGTGATAACTTGATAAGTAAATCCTTTGTGGGGACGAAGCTTGTAAGAAAATTATCCTAGGAGATGTTGTAATTTCCTCAATAGCATAGAAAGGAGGAAATAAGGATGTGCAGTCCTCTCAGGTACAAGCTTGCTCAAAAGCTAGCCTCGGTTAAAAATAAGGAACGGACCATATTTTTGGGATTCAAATGTAGACAGTGCAGAGATGTGCACGTGCAAATGTCTAAGGAGGCATCATCCTGGTTGCTGTTTCACTGGCCAAGAATTATTCTGAGAGAGATGTAAAGTTCCTCCATGGCAGGTGGCAAAATTTCAGAGCCACCTTATCTTGCTTGGAGGGAAGTAAGTTTGAGGAAGAAAAGGAACAAGGAGAACATTCAGAGAGGACAGGCGGCTCTTTCCCCACTCTACTTGCAGTAGGTGGAGGAGGAAGAATTTCATAAGACTAGGAGCAAATGTCTCTATCTCGTTACTTTTGGTAAGAAAGTTCTTGATGATACCATTGGGACACAGCCTTATCATTAGTAGAATTACCAGATATGTCTCATTTCTTCAAGTAGAATGTAAAGGATGGAGATAAAGATGTTTCTTCTTTTCCTAGAGGAGATGCTTAAAGGACTTCTGCTAAATGGATATGGAAACAATCAGAAACACATCCACATGGGCAAACACACAGTGAACCCTTCGTTGCATCCACAGCTGCCACACATATAGCATGAGAGTGCTGGGCTATGATCCAAGGACACCTCAATTCTCATTATCAGCTGTGAACATGGCTTCTTGGCGCTTTTAGCCTCATAAAATAGGAATAAAATATTCCTATTCTTCCTCATGGGGTTGTTATATGAATTCAAAGAAATAATACATATAAAAACACACTGAAAATGGCAGAGAGAGAGAAACAAAAGCCGAGGCATTATGACATCATTATACCTCTAATGTATAAAACTATATAGTATGTAACTGGTTAAAATAATCAGAGTTATAAAAATGAATGGGTTTGAATTGGACTGTTTCAGATACAAAACATGAATCTCCAAAATGCGTATTTTAGATTCAAAGGACAAGGAACCAAAGAATAAAATGAGGTCCTTGGCTTCCTACCAGACAAGAAAGGGTATGAACACATTCCTAAGATCCTCCAGTTTATCTGTGGAAAAACATTTGAGGGTTTCTCTAATTCTTAAGTCTTTCCTCAGATAAACATATGAGGTGCTTAAGTAATCATAAATTCATTTATAAAAGGAAATGACTATTTTTCCCCAAATTTACACTCTTCCTGTTAAAGTCTTTAGATAATTTAAACTGAAAGGGAGAAAAGAAAAAGAAAAAGTAGCACAGTAAATACAAAATAATATTTTATAAGGAACATATCCATCATATAAAGTGATTGACAGGTTTTTAAAAAATTAAAATAACTTTCAATATGTTGAAAGATAAATCTTTTTCTTGTTAAGATACTGGTTTTTATTGATCTTGGTGAATGATTTCAAAATAAGCACATCATTATGTACTTTAAAAGAAAGCAACTTATCATATAACAGAGACAAAATCAGAAGAGAAAGGGCTCTAAAGGTTTCTGTAATTAGAATTATGAATTATAAATGAGTCTTAAAACCTGTCATGTCCTTGGACTCCAGCAAGGTTTCTCACAACCTTTGCCAAGATCCCTGGGGCTACGGAGTTAGGGCTCCCGTTACCGAAGTTAATGAAATCAATGATGAAGCTTTAGAGACTCCTTAGTACTATGGTCAGTATCACTCTCATCAACTGTATCCAACTTAGATTTCTTTTGATGACCCATCCCTTGGTGCCACAGTTTTCATCTCTAGGCTCATAACCACCTACCTATTCATGGCTTTGGGGCAGTAAGACCTCAGCAGGGTCTTACTATAGTAGGGTAGATACAATAGTGTTTGTGAATTACTGATACACTCAATAAGAACCTCGAAGACTGCACTCAACTATGACATCTGGGAATTTTCCCACATATGGGGAAAAAAATATGAGATTTCCACAAAGGCTATTGCTTTGTACAAATTCTCTCTCTCTCTCTCTCTCTCTCTGTGTGTGTGTGTGTGTGTGTGTGTGAGAGTGTGTGTGTGTGTGAGAGAGAGAGAGAGAGAGAGAGAGAGAACTTATTGAGACTTCTCAAAGGCAATTATTAATCCTGTTTCTAATATGTCACTGATTTGCTTATTCCTGTTCAGGCACTATATAAAGTTAATTGTGATCACATGTTCCTTGATTTTTTTGTTCAGTATATATATTGTTAGTCTTCAATAAAATAATAGCATTCCAGGGGATCTATTGTTCCCTAGGCCTGTTTTTCTAATTTCCCCTCATTTATGGTGTTCGTCACTAACCAGGAGAGGCTCCAGCAGAAATGGGTAATAGGATGTAGGGATGTACCTGTAGGTCTGTTCCTGTGATAAATACTAATGCAGTCACATGACATCTATCCATTACAGACCCAAGCAGTTATCACTGAGGTTTGGCTTTAGTATTTAAAAAGGATCTGGTGCATTCCTCCCAAATAAGTGGCTGATTCTATGGTTTCCTGAGAATATCCCACATGCATGCCTAGTTCCTTCAAACAAGTAGAATAAAAACAATTCTCACATACTCATGTGATGAGATCATCAAGAAAATCCTTTATATTTCTTTAGAGATGACAATATGCTTCATGTACTTAAGGGCTGTACCTACTAAAGCACATGCATTTTACTGACTAGAGTCCCTGTGTCATAAGACAAAGGCCACCCTAGCCTGGGGAGTCTGTCAGGGTAGATGAAACTAAGTACCCCACACATTATCCCACATACACACTTGTCACCCCATCTGACTCAAAAGGGAGGAGGGCATTTCTGAGGTGTTCCCCAAACAATGACCATTCTAAGTCATCCAGAAGCACCCAGCCACTCCCAAAGGATCTGAGTAAATCTCTCTACTGACTCCCTATGTCCCTACCTCCCTTCATTTACTTCCTTCTTTGTATGCTCAAAGCAATTGCAAACCAGCACTTACCACAGTGTGGTCTCTGGTCTTTGGTAAGACAGTACTCTGCTGTACTGAGCTCTTTGAGGGCAATGACTATGTCTTATTTATCACTGGGTCTCCAGGGCCTACCCCAAAGAAAGGCTCAAAATATGCCTGTTAAATAAAACTAAATTGATTATCAGAATTGAATGAAGTAAGGACATAAACGAAGATGTGACTGGTTGCTTTCAAAGATATATCATCCATAGGTGTAAAAAAAAAATTATAGAGCAATCTGGTAAATGAAGGTGAATGCATACACACTTTTCACCATCATGGTATTTAGCATTACAAAAGACAGTAAAAAGCCCCAAGAAAAATAGAAACATCAATTTCTGTTTATCTTCAGTAGCAAAGTGTCAAGACACAAATCAACAAATTCGGAGGGGAAAAAAACCTACTGTATTATCTATCCTGCTCCAAAAATAAACTCCCTTTCAACCAGTGCACTAGTGGAGACAATAGAGTATATTACCATATATTACTGCCTGGAGCAACTGAACATGAGGCTCGACCCCTCCCCACCATTATCCAACTCTTTTTTTTGTCCCCTTCTTCTCCAATTAGTTGATATGCTGAGACCATATAAACTTTTAAAATTAGCACAAGTCAAATAATTCGAGAAAAAAACTTCATCAAAAAACCCAAAAAGACTCTATGTAATGTATCACAAATATGAATAATATTTCATTATATTACAATTATCTCCCTAACAATAGTAATATAATCTAACTTTCTTATAGCAAATAACAATGATTTTATAAAGCTAAGTAAACTCTTACGCTTACAGACACTGACAGAATATCCTTACTTGGTTTCAATACCAGACAGCCAGTAAGAGAAGCCCTACTAAATTTAGACTCTGAGCTGATTTCATCAGTAACCTGTCCTGACAGAGGTCTCTGTGGATGGGAGAGAGGAGGCACAGGGACAACACATGAGGCTGGGATCAACCTATTTAACAGGCACAAATCTGCAGCCAAAAATGGTCACAAAGAACACTCTGCTGGGCTCAGGAATGATGGCCATCAGGGTAGGCCCTGGGACCTACACCAGGGCCATCTGATGGCTACACCTGTGTGAATCTCAGAGTGTACTCTAAATACCAGTTCCTTCCACACAGCCATCCCGTAACCAGAACTGCAAATGTGACTGCAATATCATTAGCCAAATTCAGAAGCTCTCCTGGAAGAACAAAATACCAGTGACTTGATCCAAGACAAAGCTTGCACCAATTTAGTGAAGCACAAATTGAAACTGAATCAAATCCTGATCATTTTCTCTTTCATGTTTTTAAAGCAAGTCAAGAAAATATCTCAATTTTCCATCTAAAAATGGTTTAATTCAAATGACATTTTATTAAAATACTAAAATGTTCAGGAAAATAACAGCTCTCAGTGACAGACAGTGACAGTCCAGGATATAGTGACAGTCCAGGCAGCGCCAGCCCTACATGCAGACTGTATCTAGCATTTGCCGCAAGGCAAGTGTCTGCTCAGCTAGTGGAGGGGTGGGGATGAGGGAGGGAAGGTGCACAGGGAGAAAAGGGCAGGCTGCACCAGCCTTGTGAGGATGGGAGTCAAGGGAGGTGCTCAGTCTGCCAAGCAGCAAGGATGACCCAGCAATAGACCCAGTGACTTTGCTGCTTAGCTCTAGCCTAAGGCAGAAGATCAGGGCACAGAAAATTAATGTCACAAAGAAGTCTCAAAGGAGGTTTGAGGTGAGGAGTGAGGGAGAGGAAAAGAAGTAAAAGACGCACTTTCCCCCACTCCATGCTACTTCTCCCTCCCCATTTCCTTTTCTTCCCCTCTAAGTCGCCTCTTCTCTATCACCTCCACTAAGGTATCTCAAGTTGCTAAAGCTTTTAGAGATTTTTAGCACCATGCTGTCCATTCACCCTCATCACTACCTTATAAAATATTTAGTAAATTAGTTTGAGCTAGTACTAACACACACAAAAAAAATTCCCTATTACCCCCCACAAAGCCCTATAACTTTTATAAAGCAATTGAATTAACATATAAAATATTAAGCTGAACCAATCTGATATTACACGTGGTTCAACCTTCTCACTCCACCATGGAAAATCTGCAATTATTCATTTCAAAACAGATTTAGGTGAGCAACAGATTGCTGAATTATTATGGGTAGTATTCACATTCATTAATAGCCCACTCTCCATTTACACAGCTCACATTTTTACTTGAAACTTAAAAGTTGTTTGTCACAAGAAATAAATGAAAACCAGATATGCATATAATTATATGACCCAGATTTAAGGTTCAAAGAAAATTTTCATGAGGTTATATTCTTGGGACAAAAAAACAGGAGATAACAGTGAGTCATTTTCATTGTTTTGTAACTTACTACAAACATATTTCCAAGGGTTCTACTTTCTCACACCATCTTTCCTTTAAAAAGCTTTTAAAAATGCCTACATGGAAACAAATTAGATGTTATATAAAGGCAGAAAATACTCAGTAAAACACAACACCAATGTGAGGCAATCTTTTAGCTCTTCATGAATTAAAGAAAAGCTGGTGTGAGTTTTAATATCGAGCTGGAGGGAGATCTCTTAGCTGGAAAATTTTAAAAACAGAAATAGGAAATAATGCAATAGGAAAAAAATTCAAACTGGGAACCACCAGGATTGGAGCATAAGTCTTCAGGAAAGAGAGTAAGAAATGATGTTGAAATTTTAAATCATTTTAAATATGAGAAAGTATTTCGTGTATGTTTTTCCTGGGCATACTGCTAAAATAAAATCCCACACAGTAAACTAAAAAAATTAAAATAAACATTGAAGAAAAATATTACCTAAGAATCTGACTACTCATAAGTATGAGGAATATAAGTCACTTAAGTCAACAATACTTGGCTTTGTTCCTATCCTAATAGCACTGTCCTAGCTGCCTTAAATATTTTCTAGAACAACGAACAGTATAAATAAATAATTTCATAAATAAATAAACAGAAAGATAGCTTCCTCCTGCTAAATGCTAAAGACAAAAGTCACAGATTAAATTATGAACAAGGAAACTTCCAAGGACATTCTGGATAATTTAACCTCATTTTTATTGGTTTAGGGTAAAATGTACTGCAAGCTCTAGGCTGCGGCACAGAAGTACTTAAACTTGTACTTGTTAAACTCAGATTTCTAGGCTACACTCAGAGGTACTGATTTAGAAGGTCATCTGCTTCCTTTCAGCGGTTCCCCAGGAAATTATAAAAGCACAGAGTCTATAGTTTATACCTTGAGAAAACTGCTACCTAAAATAAAAGACCTGTCTCTCTATTATGGAGATTAACTTCCTTTTTTTTTTTTTTTTTTTTTTCTTCTAGCAAGAAACATATTTCAGAGCAGAAAGGAAACTTTAAATCTACTTCATTCTTCTGAACCATCAATCTTGTAATTTTAGGCAACTAGTAAGTTATTCTAATGGTAATTATATGTATCTGTTAAATAGTGATCAAAATTGCTTCTACAGGTTTTTTGTGTTTGTAAATCAAGCCACACTTGATGGCAGTGCAGCTACAAAAGCTGTAAATGCTTTAAGATAACCATATATGAATCCTTTACAAACGTCCCTTAAAATTTTGTTGAATTTGCTTTATGAAAAAATTTTAAAGATCTGCAAAGATTATGTATATTGCTTATAAATACATTTACTACAGAATCTAAAAATTACAATTTGCTCTTATTTCATTTGCTACCAAAAACTCTCCAAGTGTATTTCAGCATAGGAAGTTCCTCATGGTTTCCTTTCATATTTAAGACTCATGCCTGGGGATTTTCTCTGGGAGCCTTTTCCTTATCCCCTTCCTTCCCATGTCTCTTTTTCTTGATAACCAACCTTGTTTCCCTTATCCAAATGCACACATACCCACTTTGTGGGTAAGATACACATTTTTGTCTTTGCCCCTTAGCAGTTGCAAATCGCAGTTCATTCATCTCCAAAATGAGTATTTCTGAGGGAAAACCACGTGTTAGGCATCATGAAGAAATAGACAATTTCACAATTACAATACAAAGGGGTATGCGTTATCAACAAAGTGATTGCTAATAACAGAAACTGTTTTTGGTTTCTTTTTCTGCAGCAAGTTAAAAATAAAATATTAGAGAGCTCAAGAATGCACAGCAAGTACAGCACAGTAATATTTGGGTATGTAGAGATCTGAAGTTGCATAAGCTGCAATACAAGTTGTTTCCGAAAGTAACTTTTAGAGACACTTCAGTAGATCAACAATATATATGCCTGGTACATAACCATCATAGTCTAAGTCAGCTTTTCTCCATCTTGTATTGAAGGGCAAAGGAGTGGTTAGCTAGCACCCACTACTGACCTCATAAATCACAAGACTTCATGTCTGAGACCTACACATAGATTTGTGGGTGAGGCAACGCCTAAGTTCTGGCCAACCTTACCGTCTTCCTCGTGGGAAAAATGATCACAGGGAAAGAGATGTCAATCATACTCAAAGTTAGTTCTCTAGGAGTATTCTGATTAAATCCAGACCTGGTGAAGGGAGAATATTTACACTGGTGGGTGCTGGACTCAGACAACATCTGAAAGTGACTACTGGGGGCTTTTGAAATTCTAACTGCACTGTGTAAAATCTTTTTACTTAACCCTCTGGGAAAAAGAGCAATGTTGACTTCTTCATATCTACTCTGACTCATGAAATTTCACACAAATACATTTCAGTGGTATTTTCTATTTTCTAATACCATTTTCATGTTGAAGCCAAAGGGAAAGAAGAAATCTCTTATCTATTTGTTTACTGGAAGGAAACATTCCCTGTTTCCAAAGAAGGACTGCTTATTTCTTTCATAAATACTCAGACCTAAGAGTGGATTAATTTACTAGCAGCATATTTTTTGTTTTGTTTTGGAGACCGGGTCTCACTGTGTCACCTAGGCTGTTGTGCAGTGGCACAGTCACAGCTCACCACAGCCTCGAACTTCTGGGCTCAAGTGATCCATTTTGGCCCCCCAAAGTGCTAGGATTACAGGTGTAAGTCACCAACACCCGGCCTAGCAGCACGCTTTTTAAAACATCCTCCTATTTTCTCATTGAAGTCAAATATTATTATTTTTTAAACAAGTTTAACTCAATATATATTCCTTGCAGACCTACCTTATACCAAGTAGAAGCAACTACAAGCATTCAACAAGGAACAAAATGCAGTCCTCAAGGGTTCTCAGCACCTTCAGGGCTAGGAGGAGTTAGACATCCTAACACGGCGTGGCAAGTGTCATTCTGTAGGATGACCACAGTGTTTCAGGAACACCACGGAGCCTGGGAGGCTGGGAAATGCTTCCCAGAGCAGGTGGCAGGTGAGCCAGATTTTAAAGTGTTAGTAAGATTTTCCCACCAATGAAAAGAAGGGGAAAGACCTCAGCAAGGGAACCATGAAAAAAGCTATGGGATACACAAGGGAAAGAGTCTTTAGGGAACAAAGATTATTCTGTGGGTCTGAGGTATAAGGGAGAGAGATGTGGAGGGTGGAATGGAGACTAATAAGGACGTCATTAGTCTACGGAGAGAGTTTGAAGTTTATCCTGTATGAGGACAATGTGGAGCCCTGGAGGTTTTAAAGGAGTGTTGTAAGAACCAATTGGTGTTTTCAGGAGGCAAGTGTGATGGCAGACGGGATGACAGAGAAGAGGCTAGGAGCCAGTGAGAGGCATTACAAAGCTCAAGCAAGAGACCTTTCCAATACGTGTCCGCGTGGCTCTGCTTGTGCTCCTGGATGCTCATAAACACTTTTCCCAATACGTCCTTTAGTTATATCTGAGTTTTTCCCCCTTTGATTACATGCCAATAGAATATATACTTTTTCCTACCCAAAATATAGCAGCTGTGGTTCATAACATCACATTTCACATGACAGACTGTAAACATTTAGGTAAACACTTAAAAGAATATGTCTTACCTGAACAAAGCTGTTCCACTTTTGTGTAGTTTAAAGATACTATGTCATTAACCCATGCAATGATGTCATGTCTGCTCATAGTCTCTTGGGTTATCGAGGTAGAATACACATTGACTGCCATTCCCCAACTAGAAAAAAACCAAAGAAGTTTATTTACCAACAAGGAAATTAACTCAGAAACACAAAAGATACCTATTCAAGGTCAAGATCCTGGCAGGACTCCAGGGACGTAAAAGTCCTGCTCTGGCTAAGCCCTTTAGCTTCTTTTTCTATTTTACATATTTGCATTAAATTATTAAATTTCACATATTTTTCATGCAGTACCATTTTATATCTCTCCAATTAAATAAAATGTTTTTCAGGTTCTGAGATTCCTAATTTATAACACAATTTAGAGTCTCCCTTTTGACTGTAGGTCTAGGCGTGATACTATAAAGTTACCTCGTTTGTGGCAGTATACACCAGAGTAATCTGTTAGTTTCAGACATTATTTCATAGCACTCACTACAAAGACTTGGAAACGTCAGTGTTTTGCGGTTTGGCCATTCTAGTAGGCGTGTAGTGACAAAGGATTATTTTTAAAATATTTAAACCGGGTTGAAAATTTTCCTCAAGGATCTAGAACTAGAAATACCATATGACCCAGCCATCCCATTACTGGGTATATACCCAAAGGATTATAAATCATGCTGCTATAAAGACACATGCACACGCATGTTTATTGTGGCACTAGTCACAATAGCAAACACTTGGAATCAACCCAAATGTCCATCAGTGACAGACTGGATTAAGAAAATGTGGCACATATACACCATGGAATACTATGCAGCCATAAAAAACGATGAGTTCGTGTCCTTTGTAGGGACATGGATGCAGCTGGAAACCATCATTCTCAGCAAACTATCGCAAGAACAGAAAACCAAACACCGCATGTTCTCACTCATAGGTGGGAATTGAACAATGAGATCACTTGGACTTGGGAAGGGGAACATCACACACCGGGGCCTATTGTGGGGAGTGGGGAGGGGGGAGGGATGGCATTGGGAGTTATACCTGATATAAATGACGAGCTGATGGGTGCTGATGAGTTGATGGGTGCAGCACACCAACATGGCACATGTATACATATGTAACAAACCTGCAGGTTGTGCACATGTAACCTAGAACTTAAAGTATAATTAAAAAAAAAATATTTAAACCTGGATGAAAATTTGCAATTTTACCTAGTTTGTGGAATATATACATATTGATATATTGTATATATGTATATGCATATATTATAGCTATGTATTAATTTCTATTTTGGAAACTTTCAAATACATGCAAAAGGGGAGAAAAGATAATAAAAAACCAGTTAGGTTTACCCCTTGGATTCAAGAATTATCAATACTTGACTATCTTGTTTGATTTATACTCCTATCACCTCCCCTTGTGTCAATCCCATCCTAGCCTACAAGCCAGATTATTTTGGAGTAAGTGCCAATCATCACACAATTTCACCTATAAGTGTTTCAGTGTGTCTCTGAAAAATAATTTTTTTAAAAAGCACAATATTATCACACCTAAAAATGAAAATAATTACTTATATCAAATATGCATTTCAATACATTATAATTCAAATTTAACTTCAGATTGCTTGAATCTGGATTCACATAAGGTTCATACATTATGATTCTTTGATATGTTCTTTATAAGTTTCTTCTCTATTTCTAATCTTTCCTCGCAATTAAAAAAAAAAAGTTGTTGAAGGAACTGGGTTGTCTGATAGAGTTTCCACATTCTGGATTTTTCTCATTGTATCACACTGCTGTGGTTTAAAATGTTCCTCTGTCCTCTGCATCCCTATAGACTGATAATTCCATCTAGAGCCTTGATCTCATTCAAGTTCTAATGGGACGGGGATTTGATGCCATCTAGCACAACTCGGGGCTTTGACACCTAATCTGCCATCAATACACTGCCTGGTAATGCAAACGCTTTCCATTACTGCCTGAAGAAGAAACCAATAGAAACGCCCATCAGCTGCCAGAGGTTAGGCCAGTATATGACAATTACATCAAACAGACTAGTTCATGGCATTTTTGAACTTCCATCAGAAGGCATATAACTATTATTTCTGACTGCCCGCTTCCATGATATTGTTAGCTCTGATATTTGCCTAGATCCAATAATTCACTAAAACTTCAAAGTGATATTCTATTATTCATTCTTGATTTATTAGCTGGAATAATTCTACACAGAGAAATTCCCTCTGAGGTGCCCTGAGATACAGGTCATCGAGGAAAGGCAGGAGAGGTGCCTAACTCTTTTTCTCTATTTGCCAGTTTTCAAAGTGATGAGTAGTTCCCTAATATTCCCCAAACATGACCAACCAAGTTTTTGTTCTTATATTTTGAAGTATAATTATGAATCCACGGACTTAAACATATTTGACATGTTTCAATCCATTGAAATTAAACCTTTATTGATAAAAGCTTGCAAGAGCTTATTCAAGCTGGCTTCTGAGTTCTTTTGACACAGTCTTAGTGGTCTCTGATAACCTTCTTCTTTTCCAATATAACAATATGTTCCAAGCCCAACTTATATATTTCTTGCCTCAGATCTAAAACCAGTAATTTCTCCAAGCATTCCTGATTCCTTTTAGTGAAAAATGGTATTTAGAGATACAAGAAGTAATATTTTTAAACATGACTAGATATAATAGCAAAATCTATAGTATATAGGTTTTAGACAAGAATCTATATTTTATGAAATAGTTGTGCTTGGAGTTCCTATTTATGCTCACGAAAGCAATAAAAATCTGCTTTCTACCTTGAAGTGCTAAACGAAGGTTTTATCTAGAAATAAATGTAAAAATAAATATCTATCTCTCCATTCCCAGGAGCACCCTTATCTCTAAATTGTTTTCTCGTAAAGATCTGAAAAATCTCACAGCATTGGAATCTCAGATAGTGTGACCATAATTACTGCTTTCTACACCATTATTAAAGGTTTTTTACTTTTTGGTTAATAACTTTCCACTGTTTTCTTTAGTCTATCATTTATTAAACAAAACCATTTGCTTTTTAAATCTAGTCAATTTTTAAAATCACCTATGCAAATTACGTATAATCTTAGTAAGGGTAAATAATTCAGAATTTAAAATATTTTGGACTGATGAAATTATAATATACTGGCATAACTTTTGGCAGCTGATGGGCTTTTCTAGCAGTTTCTTCTTCAGGCAGTAATGGAAAGCTTCTGCATTACCAGGCAATGTACTGAGGGAGGATGTGGTGTCGAGGCCCCAGGGATATGCTAGATGGCACCAAACCAAATTGAGATGAAATTTTTAATCCAGATGATTAAAAAAAAAATCTACATGCAAAGCAGAGAAGACACAAACAGATCTGTGTTTTAGAAAAATAACCCATACGCAAGTGAGTAAAAACGTTCCGTGGCTACATAAGAGAAACTAATATACAACAGAAGTACAGGTAGAAGAGTCATGACATCTTTTTAAAAATCCATATGAACAAGGAAGCAAGTCATTTGCTGCAGTTTGTCAATAAATCACACTTTCCTCCAAGTCTTTGTTGATAATGTTCACTTAAGGACAACAATTGTCCTTTCATAATGTAAACAGACATTCAGCTCACAAAGGCAAGTCAAGGCACTATCTGTCTTCAGGTATTTCATTAAGATGATCAGGTAAACAATGAAAACAGCACCAGATCTGGGCTTTAGAACAATTCTGGGTACTTAGTTACCAGGCACATCACTCAAATCTCCACCATACCCCCTCGCTAGCCAACACAGCTGTAGTCCCCACAAGCCCTGCGGCAGGGGCCACCATGTGTTAAGGGACTTGTGGGATAACTGGTTTAGAAAACAGATTAAATGAACCAGTGAAGGTGAGAAATAAAATAACAACACATTAAATGAGTAGACTTAAATACCTATTTCAAATAAATAGCAATGAAATCAATATAGTTAATTTCTGTTTAACATCCCTGCTGATGGGAATATTCTTATAATCGATCTTCCCCTTTCCAAATTACAGCAATGTACTTCTAAACCCACTTCACTCTGTGGCTGTCTTTGCTCCCACGGTTTGCCCCCAATCCAAACAAGCTAGCTCTTCTGATTTTAGGCCTGAGAGTTCTTAGTCTGGACTCACTTTCCCTGGAAGGGGAACTGTCCTGAACCTCCCGCAAGTCAAGTGTCAGCCAAAGTGGAAAAAGGATTGTATTCCTGCACTACCATTCACCCTTTTGTCTTCCCAATTCTTTCAGCTCCTGCTTTTTCTACAGGTGTGCTTTCCATATAGTCAAACCTAAATGATACAAGTGGCTAAAACATTCACAGAAGAACATTTATATATTTTTTCTAAATGTTAAACTCAGGTGAGAGAGTACTAAATTGTTCTAGTCCCTAGGTGGATACATTCTAAAATCCTAAGATTTCATTATGATTTCTGGGGTCTCAATCTATATGACAATATAAAGGTAAAAGTACTTGTCCCTACCTAGTCTGCAGAAACGCTGCGCGGATAACACAAGGAAATTTTATATCTTTTTACAGATAAAGCGGTTCTATTGACCCTTGGAAGAATCCTGGGAGGAAAGCAGGGCAGGAATCATACTCTTCCCTTAGCCACAAACGTGGACACAAACTTCAATCCAGGACTGCTAGTCCTTAAGGATATTACCAATTACATCAACATCCTAAGGAAGGTAGGAATTATACAATTCAAAAGGCTAATTTTTAATTCATGGAGTACTTCCCAAAGACTCAGTCAAGAAAGACAAATGGTTATGAAAGGTAAGGTTATACTAATTATTACAGAACAAGGAGCAACTCACTGTGCAGGGTTTATTCTCATGTTTGGATCTTCAGCATGTCTGTTACATGGAAACAACATTTTATTCTTAGGTGACTTGCCATATGGCCTCTGGGACACGAGCATCTCTCTGTCCTGTCCTTACAAAGGAGAAACTGTCTCCCACCTTGTGGCTTTCAATTGGAATCTCAGCCAGATCACTGTTGTTTAAGATCTGGTCAGTGCAAGCCGGGCGCGGTGGCTCATGCCTGTTATCCAGCACTTTTGGAGGCCAAGGTGGGTGGATCACCTGAGGTCAGGAGTTCGAGACCAGCCTGGCTAACATGGCGAAACCCCGTCTCTACTAAAAATATAAAAATTAGCTGGGTGTGGTGGCATGCGCCTGTAGTCTCAGCTAGTAGGGAGGCTGAGGCAGGAGAATCGCTTGAATCCAGGAGGCAGAGGTTGCAGTGAGTTGAGACTGGGCTACTACACTCCAGTCTGGGTGATAGAGTGAGACTCCATCTCAAAACAAAACAAAAACAAAAACAAAAACAAAAAATCTGGTCAGTGCAATACCACAGCAAGTAGGAGATAAGGGAGGAACACTTTCCTAGCACTGCAGTCCTTGGGTCACCATACTTTAATATTGTATTTAAATTTTATTTTAAAACAAATTTGCATTTATTGCCCCTACTTGAAAATAAACTAATAATACAATATATTTATACACTTGTTACATGAATGTTAGAATGTCTTTCTGGGAAGGTGGGAATAAGTTTTTTTTTTTTTTTTTTTTGAGACAGTCTCGCTCTGTCGCCCAGGCTGGAGTACAGTGGCACGATCTCAGCTCACTGCAACCTCCACTTCCCTGGTTCAAGCAATTCCCCTGCCTCAGCCTCCCAAATAGCTGGGATTGCAGGCACGTGCCACCATGCCCAGCTAATTTTTTTGGTATGTTTTAGTAGAGACAGGGTTTCACCATGTTCTCCAGACTGGTCTGGAACTCCTGACCTCAGGCAATCTGCCCGCCTCGGCCTCCCAAAGTGCTGGGATTACAGGCGTGAGCTACCGCACCCAGCTGGTTTTTTGTTTTGTTTTGCAAAAAGAGAGACACACACACACACACACACACACACACACACACACACACACAAATCCCTTCAGACCTCTATCAGGCAAAATCACGACTCTAGCTTGTCTGTGGATAGTGACCACTGATACACACGACTTAAGAAAAGGACAGCCTCCAGCTAAGGGCCAATGTGTAGATTTTGCTCAGTTTCGTCCTTTATTCAGTATTTGGCGGTGGTGTTGGATGGAGAGGTACAGCAATGTTATGCTCTGCAGTAGTGACTGAATCAGACACATTAGACACTGCATTTCTGCTTACTAAAACAAATGGAGTTTTACGTGAGTCAATGAGACCTGAGTTAGCCTACTGAGGAAACTATGAATTCTACTACCTTTACCAGTTCAGCACATAAAATTTAACTACAAAATATTCAACAATTTTGTCCAAGAACAAATTTGGCAAGGTTTGTGAATTACTCCAGAGAAGTGGCTCTTTCAAATTAAGCAAATATATAAAACGTCCTAGCTAGCATTATGAGTGTTAACCGAAATAATTTCTTCTTATGTAATTCATTTTGTCTCTCTGCCCCGCCCCACCCCTTGCAAACACACTATCAGCCATACCTCAGGGGAGGGGGCTGCCTGTCCTCATTTTCTCTTTTCGCACTTTCATTGATCCCTCATTTTGGAGGACAAAACAGTATATATACATATATGTATATTTGTTCCAGCGGGGTTAATGATAGGCCAATTGTTGTCCCAGGATCTGGCTCTGGTCCCATTTGGCATGTGTGGCTATAAGGAAAAGGGTTTAATGTGGAACCTATTTTGATTTTTTTTTTTTGAGACGAGGTTTTGCTCTGTTGTTCAGGCTGGAGTGCAGTCCAGGCTGGAATGCGGTGGTGAGATCTTGGCTCACAACAACCTCTGCCTCCTGGGCTCATGCAATCCTACTGTATCAGCACCCCTGAGTAGCCAGGACCACAGGTGTGAAGCACCACACTGGACAGATTTATTTATTTATTTATTTATTTATTATTTTTTAAAGAGACAGGGTCTCACTCTGCTGTCTAGGCTGGAGTGCAGTAGTGCCATCATAGCTCACTGCAGGCTCAATCTCCTGGGCTAAAGCGATCCTCTTAGCCTCTCAAGTAGCTGGGACTACAGGCATGTGCCACCACTCCCGGCTTACTTTTCATTTTTTTGTAGAGACAGGGGTCTTACAATGTTGCATAGGCTAATCTTGAACTCCTGGGCTCAAAAGCAATCCTTCTGACTTGGGCTCTTAAAGTGCTGGGATTACAGGTGTTAGCCACAGTACCCAGCCTGATTTTTTCATTTTTATATCATCTAAAGTCTGTGTTCATCAAAATTCCCAAATTTAGGCATGCTCATCAGCAGAAGAACAGCCTCCATAAGTGGTTGACTGCTATCTGCTGCTCTGTAAGGAGACCCTGTTTGGCCTGGATTTACTTACACCAAACCCACTTGGAGGCTGAGCCTTTAAAGGGCCTTTTGGATTTAAGCTATCTTCTTCTTCTTTTTAAAGTTACCTTCTTTATGTCACTCCTTAAAGGAGTCCACATTCAACTGAAAACTTCATGTTCAATATAAAATGTTCTGAAAGTTCAACCCACCACATACCAACGTACTCTGTTCACACATGTGGCAGTGACAACCATACTCATATGTGTGATATGTGTAACTGTCTTTTCTTTCTCTCATAACAATCTCTATTTTCAACATGTTCTCCCATCACTGGGGAAAGTAATCCACTGCCAACACTTTAGGGTAAATACATGCAGTGCACTCTTCACCCAGTTTCATGCAAATGAAACAATGAGCAGACTACAAGAGAGATACAAAGAAAAAGGATATTTTTCTTTCACCTAAGAAACTTATTTCTTTGGGCTTGAGCATATAATGATTTCTGAATTTCTTGTAACCAAAGTGGTTTATTAAGGTAATGGTTAGAAATATCGATGCTTCTTTGGAAATTAAGTCCAACTAACCAGGTGTCTGAGATCCTTTCAAAATGTTTCTACACATGCCAACAGGGGAGAAGGACCTGTGATCCAAAAGAATGCCTTTCTTTGCCAGTCATTGGACTTTTGCTTGGTCCAGGTCAAGGCCACACTGTCAATTCTCATTTCACAGAGCTGTTCCCTGGTTAAAGGTTTTAAGATTGTCAAAGTTGGCCTGTTCCAACATACCAGGTAAAGTGAGGTGCATTATTTCAAATGCACTTGTAAAGAAGGCTTTTTACTTAGAAGAATTTTGTGTTATTCTAACAGAAATAGCCGTTTTGTAAACATTTCTAAGTATGTGCAAATATTATAAGAATTTTAAAAGAGATTTATCAATCACCAATATTTTCTTCTCTTAGAAGTGGCATCTTTCTAAAATAACCTGCAAACTGTACATTCATGCCAACAGATTAAATACTTAGCCAAAGGAAGAAACCTCAAAAGTTCTTCTCAAAGACTACTTCTGCATTAGAATATATGTTATCCTCCGGAAGGGAATGAAGAAATTCAGTCTCATCACAGACATCCCCTCAAACGTCTTTTCCTCTGAAAAGCCTTGTCATGACACAGATCCTGCCTGTGTGCCTCCTTCCCAGCGTCCTCACCACAAAAGGCTGACGTTAAATCTCCCACAGCCTCCCCTAATAATGAACTGGCTTCCATAGGGAGGGACAGTGTAAATGTGTCTCCTGAACCAGAAACATCCTGCTTTTCAGCTACGCATAATTCATTCTCTAGGCTCAATACCTCGAGAGGCAGGATTTAAACATTTCACCCAGGGAAAGAATATCACCAGATCATTCTAGATTCATCACTTTCTCTTTATTTGTGACCGCAATGTGGGGCACAGAGAAAGTATTTGTTTGAGGAGAGAGATCAGGATGGAGCAAAGAGGGAGTCAAAGAGGGTGTCTTTGAAAGAAAAACCTTGACAGGATAAAATCTCCTGGAGAGAGATTACAGGAACTATGGAGTTTTGCCTAAAACCGGGTAGTAAAGCTTCTGTTTAACTTGTGGACTAACTGCCATATGCATGGATTCTAGGGCTGCAATGGGAATTTAAGAAGTCATTTATTGTCTCCAGGTAATAGCACACACAGCTGCTGTGGGCAGATCTGCACATATTTTACTTTTTCTCTATGACTGTGATGGGATTAGACAGACAATGCAAGACCAACTCCTCCAGGCACAGACCCTCCCTGCGGCCAGGCCTCTCCATGTGGCAGGGGTGTGAGCACCGAACTGACTTCACACAAGGATGATGGAGAAACATCAGGACACTGTCCATAATGACAACATACACATACTTCATTAAAATATAGACACTGAAATATACTATTTTTTTTCTCAAAATTAGACATTGATGGTCTTAAACTAGTGAAGAAAACCAGTGTAAGAATGTTGAAAACTATGCAGTTTAGAGGAAGATGAGATAAATGTGAGTTTTATCAGGGTTGAGGTGCCTGCTCTCTACTGCAGGCTTTTCCAGGAGGCCTATCATTCCAATATGAATGTGCTCTTCATTATCAGTCACTGCTTAATGATAATGCTTTAAATGTGCGTACAAAGTTCCATTTAGTCTGACAATCAGAAGTCCTATGCCAGCTAATAACTGCCACCTCTGAGAGAGAATGAACAGAAAAATAATACTCTATATCAGGGTGCCCATCCCTTTTACCATTAACGATTACTTTTCAAAACTGGGAGATTAAGCTCTTTCTTGCCATATCACCAAGTATTCTACATACAATTAAAAAAAAAAACAATATCATTAAAAGGCAGATATCTCCAGCTGCCTACAATAGGACATTCCATGAGTCACCTTGAAAATCAACTCCATTTTTAACAGCCTCATTGTTATTTATCTGCATTAACCTCATCCACTACTATTCATTAGGCAGCTCCTTGCATACAAAGCTCAGTTTGGCTAGCCACCCTAAGGTAACTAAACAAAAAAAGACAAACTTTTAAAACAGCATATAAGGGTGGATTTTTGTTTTGTTTTCTAAACTCAGACTTAACAAGTCAATAGCTACAGCCCTGAAATGACTTGGAAATTTGGCTCTTACCCAGGGTATGATGAAATTTTGGAATTCTAAAAAAGTTCTTTGTGGCATTCATAATGTCCATGGATATGAATGAAACTTGATATGTACAATGAGAGAGTAAAAGGCTAAGCCCTCCCTGCCCCACATAGACATACGCTTCTTCATATGGTTAGAAATGCAGCTGATTACATTTGCCTAAATGTCCATCTGTTTCTAGCAGTGGGTGGCTTTGTCCAAGCTCTGAAAATAATTTCAATGACCCAGAGCTCATTCCCATGCCACAGGGCTTGGCTGGTCTCCTCAGGGCACCAAATTTTCTCAGCACCCCCTCCCCCGCCAACTCAGCTCCCAGCACATCCACTCCTTCTTGACCATATGCCTTCTGTTTACTTTCCCAGCCCTACTTGGCCTCGTTCCCTCTTACCCTGACCTTAGCTCTCTCCCATGATCCCAAGTCATTTCCAGTCATGCCCACACTGCCCCCAACCAGCAGGGCCCTGGGTCAACCTTTCAGGACATGGGTGCTGCTGGTACCATAGTGGGCGGTCATGCTCCATTGTTAGTCCACTGCATAAAATGAGGTGCATGTGATATAGCAGAAGTGTATGCGGCCATCATGCTGCCACTAGGCAAAGTCCTGTGGTGCACACATTTTGTAGGAGTGGTCCCCACCTCCTGGTTCTGAGCGCTCTTGTACTCTTGGTGGTGCTAGTTCCTTCTCAGGTACTTCGGTGTCTGCTTTTTCTAAACCTTCTCATAATAAGAAACAAATGACAGACCACAGCCTCAAGTTTCATCCTTAGGGATAACTGGGGCTCAAGACCTTATGCGACGGAAGAGCAGCTCATTCCGGCACTTGGCAGGGTAGGCTGCATCTCATCCTTCAGGTTCGGCTCAAATGTCAACTCCCCAGTGAGCCCTCCATGCCCACCTCTGAAGTGGCCGCTTCCAGTTACTCCCACATCTTTCTACTCTGCCCTGGGTGATACTAACACCACTGGTAATTATCTTGTTTGTTTACCATCTGTCCACTCCTCTTGCCCCCAGGATAGAAGCTGTATGAAGGCAGAAACTTCACAGAGTATGTTTTGTTTACAGCTGTATCTCCTGTGTCTGGAACTGTGTGTGGCACACAGTAAGTACACAATAAATAAATGCTGAATGAATGCAAACAAAGGTGCCCCAAATCATACAAAAGGCAATTATCAATACGTGCCCCTAGTGCTATGTGAGATGGCTAGGAACAGACTGGGGCTGAGTGAACTAAAGGACCCTGTCTTCTATGTATTTTTTTTTTTTTTTTAAGGTGAGTAGAGAAATGTCTGGAACACACATACCAAAAGCTCCCTAGCTGCACTGCAGCTTAATGAGAGCTCTGTTCTAGGCATCAAGGTCACCAGCTTCTAGTTCCAAAACTATTAACCAGTTGGATAAATGGGCCCATGTGTCTCAACTCTTTGGGCTCTCCTTTTCTTCACTAGAAAAGCAGGGGAACTAGATTACAAGTTACAATAACTAATATTTATTGAAAACTTTCCACACGCCTAATGAAAGAGTAACACAGGAATTTTCTCATTTAATCTTTGCAACAATGCCATGGGATCGCTGCTGCTTTTATGTTATGTAGGAAAAGATACAGACTCAGAGGTTTAGTGACTTGTCACAGTTATTAAGTGGCAGAGCAGGGATTTGGACCTAGGACGAATTCTAGGATTCTTGCTTTTAATTAAGACTCTCCTTGCTCTCATGTTTATATCATGAGATTAAGCGGGAAGAAAAAAGAATTCCAAGTGAGGACACAATTGTGGTCTTTAAGAAAGCCATTTTGTCTTTTTAAATTCTACCAAGACCTCATTTTACATTTTCACTTTAACCAAGATGATTTTAAGTTCTGTGAAGAAAAGCTCAAAATGTAGAGATTTGGGTGGCTAGTTCCTCAGTTTATCGCTGGGAATGATTTTTTGGCTGGCAAAGCTGCCAGCTGTAACATATACGCTATGTTAATATCGTAGGAATCATCACATCGCACATTTCTAGTCACTACAGATTTGGAGTTCAAGTCTCTCGATTTGCTTTTTGTGGTAAATTAGTCAAAATGGACAGAGACCATGTACATTATACTGCTTATAATTTTTTCAAAGCTAATGAAAGACTTCAGATTGGTATCTTGACTATGTGTTTAGAAAAATCTATTTCTAAAAAAAAAAATAGGCAAACCTCTCACTATTGTACTCTTAGAGATTGGTGCCTGTCCAAAGGTCTGTATTTACATTATGGTAAAACTGAGTTTTAAACTCGTAAGAACATTTTGAAACGAAAATGGAAAATGAAGTAACAATAAAATTAAGCCTATTAACAGGCTGAGGGAAGTACAGGCCAGTGGCAAAAAATATTCCAGTGAATCTGACTCCAAAAGACATCCTTATGCCCTCAGCCGTATTTGTGCTTATCTACTCTTCTTAATTATTTCCATAGTAGACTCTGGCACAGAATCAAAATTGAAAACTTCAAATTGGGAAATAGCACAACACTAAACTTACCTCTTTGGGTTCAGTTGGCAAGGTACTGATCTGCTTCTACATCAAACCCATGCTCCAACCCCAGAGAAGAAACTGCGAATTACATACAAGGCAGGCTCCCTCCTGCACTTTATGAGGAAGTAGCAAGTGGAAATTTTGGTCATTGCTACAGCTGAGCTAAGATAAAGGATAAGTTGGTGGAGCAGTGGGGAAATACTACCAAAACTAGCAGCATTATTTCACTACCAGCTTCCTAGTGCATTGTCCCCAAAACTTCTTTTCCCGTGTGAAATGATTCTCTCATTTCAGCCAGAGAATGGATTTCCTCATATCTTCTTAAAATTCCACCCCAGGATCAGAGTTCATCCTTCTTTTCCCTTCCCTGTTCTTCTGGTACTCTCATTTGGGCAACCAGATACCATTATTGTATATATTGTATATGGAACAGAAGAATTTTTTTAATCATTAAACATCTCTATTTATTTACTGGAATGAAGAATGAACTGACAGACTTTTGCATTAGAAGCACCTAGCAGCCCCTGACAAAAATCAGTTTAGACACACACACACACACACAAACACTCCTTGCAGTATCTCTGCTTTCCTTCTCTACTACCTTGTCACAGGTTAAAAGTAAAGTTACATTTCTAGCATCAGTGTAATATCACTACAATTTTCAAAGGGAAGTATAGAAACTGAGCATTCCAGTAAAAAGTAGATAAAAATTGTGCCATGTTCAAACCAAATCAGGTATAGAAATAACAGAGGGCGTGGTGGCGCATGCCTGTAATCCTAGCGCTTTAGGAGGCTGAGGCAGATGGATCACCTGAGGTCAGGAGTTTGAGACCAGCCTGGCCATCGCGGAGAAACCCCATCTCTACTAAAAATACAAAAATTAGCCAGACGTGTTGGCATGCGCCTGTAATCCCAGTTACTCGGGAGACTGAGGCAGGAGAATCACTTGAACCAGGGTGGGGGAGGGGGTTGGAGGCTGCAGCGAGCCGATATCATGTCATTGCACACCAGCCTGGGCAACAAGAGTGAAACTCTGTCTCCAAAAAAAAAAAAAAAAAAAAAAAATCGGAGGGGCAGATACATGGTAAGACCATGGGTTTGGGAAGGACAGTGGAAGCAGGGAAGCTTTTTGAACTGCAGTCTCCTCTTTAGATTCTGCAGTGCTATGCTATGAGGACTTACGGGAGCAAAGGACAAAATTTTTAATACAGTATACTGCAGTAGTTTAACAAATGTTAGGGATGAGGTCACTACTGAATTGAGAATGTTTTGTTAAACTTGGGATAAAGACAGAACAGTAACAATTAGTTAACAAGCATTCAAAGATAATTAAGAAAAAGGAAATGACCACAAGACCTAGTAAACTTTTTGACTAAATAACTAGAGATGTTACTATAGGCAAAAATGTCTAACTAAGAAGGGTCAGTGGATGAAGTCAGTTCTAGAGTAGATACATGTGTTAAAAGTTACCCAGTGTTTCAGCCAATTTGAACAGATGATTTTAAAATTTGGTAACATGCCTTCCCCATCCTGATTCCATACCGAGTTTCTAGGTTCCTAGGCTTAATTTAGACTTTAAAAACATTTTTAAGGAAAAAAAGGTTTGAGTTCAGCAACTGAGAATTATAAATTTTATTTTCTTTTTTTTGGCTTTCCAAACCTAAACCAAAAACCTGACAATCACACTGGTTGATTCAATGTCTCAAAGATGTATTCTACTTTGCATTATTTCAGCTTTAGTTATTGTTATAATAATAAGCATAATAAACATTTAATATCACAAATATATTAATGGATTCATTATATATATTTATATATGTATATATGCTACAAAGGATAAATTATTTAAAGTTAAAGTTAAAATATTTCATTAAAGTTTGATGAGGCAAAGGAACAACAAACTTAAAGTAGGATACTAGTAAAAATAAAAATCTACAGTCTTTTAAGATGTCAAAGTGCTACTGTTTATTCAAAAGGCCAGATTTTTCTATTAAAAAAACTGTCCATTTTCACTAATGCAGAAAATACAGATAAAAAATAAAATTAAAATTTCTACTGTTCCATCACCCAGTTATAACACTTATATTCATATCTTCCTAAACACCATTTTTTTTACAGAGTCTTGCTCTGTCACCCAGGGTGGAGTGCAGTTGCATGATCTCAGCTCACTGCCACTTCTGCCTCCTGGGTTTAAGCAATTCTCCTGCCCCAGCCTCCCCAGTAGCTAGGATTACATGCTCATGCCACCACACCCGGCTAATTTTTGTATTCTTAGTAGAAACGAGGTTTCACCATGTTGGCCAGGCTGGCTGGTCTCGAACTCCTGACCTTGTGATCCGCCCACCTCAGCCTCCCAAAGTGCTGGGATTACAGGCGTGAGACACCACGTCTGGCCCTAAACATCTTTTATGTGTGTCTGGTGGAGGGTACGTGTGTATGTGTTTCACACATATAGTCATTTATAAAAATGGGTTCATATGTACACACACACACACACACACACACAAACTGAATAGTGTCCCCCGTAAGATTCATATCCACCTGGAACCTCAGATTATGATTTTATTTGGAGAAAGGTCTTTGCAGATATAATTAGTTAAGGTGAGGATATACTGGATTAGGATGGGCCCTCAATCCAATGACTGGTTCCTTAAAAGACGACCATGTAAAAAGCACAGATGAGGAAGGCCACATGATAATGAAAGGTAGAGATGGGCATGACGAAGCTGCGAGCCAAGGAGCACACAGGGGCCAACAGAAGCCGGAAGAGACAAGAAAGGGTCTCCCAAAGCTCTTGGAGGGAGCACGACCTTACTAACACCTTGGTTTTACACTTCTAGCCTCCCACATCACAACTGTGAGAGGACCAATTTTAAACCACCTGGTTTGTGGTAATTTGTTATGGGAGCCCTGGAAAACTAATATAATCCATATACACGTTTGTAATAATCATCTTGCTTCTGTTAACATTTTTACATTTGTGAACTTTTTTCATATTTTCTTCACATGTAATATTTGCATAATACTTAAGTGTATAGGTGTACCACAGTATACTAGATTTCAGAATTTTATTTTAACATGCTTAATTTCAACTTCTACTTTGGTCATTTCCCCTCTCTGGTTCATTATTATTTCAAGCCAACAGAACTGACAGTCACTTCATTGCAAACTATGACCAAATCATCTCTGTCTTACATAAAAAGATTTTCCAATGTCTTCATGTGATTTTGCAGGGGCTTAGTTGTTTGCTAGTTAGAGTCCTAAAAGCCAAATGGACATCATCATCTGAGCTCCCTTGTTAACAGGAAAAAAGCAAGTAATCATCTTATTAAAAAAAAGAAAAAAAAAATTCCCAAATATCCTCAGCCATCGTAAACTAAGGGAATCACAGGATGTCCTGTCTATTAGTATTTGGCTTCCATTCACGGCACATCCTCAAAGCAAAAAGAACACTCGCAGCTCTCAAGGGATCCTTGAGTGGCTGTGGTCTGCTCAGTCCCAACCAGAACACAGAGAAATCATCTGACTACCGCCACCATGGAGGCAGCGACTCACCTGAAATTCGGTCTGAAGCTTTTGGCAATAAAATGAATACATGTCAAATGAAATAAGCGGCACCCACGAAATCTAGTAGTAGGCCTAGGACATTTGTGAAATCATTAGTAAACTTATATTTTGTATTTTTGGATTTTGAAACATATGTAGTTAAGAAACTGGCTTTTAGCTGGAAAGATTTCTGAACACATTCTGGGAGCCAAGGATCCTCATCTTCTTCAAAACAAGGTCCCTCAGTCGATCCTTTTAGTCAAACCTATGATCTTACTAAGCTTTTGTTTCCCAGTCTCTAAATTTTACTTGAGACAATTTCTTCTTAGGGAGTTAGAGAAGTCAGGAGCCAACCAACAACAAAACTGCCAAATTAGATGGAATGGGAATGGAAGGAGGTCAAGGTTGGGGATCTTCACCACAAAATGTTTTAAAAGGGGGGCATCCAGTGCTTTGGCTATTCTTGGCAAAATTTTGGAAGCATGAAAATGGCTCCTTGTTACATTTATCTTTCCTCCCTCTTTTTATTTAGTTTTTTAAATGTTTATTTTAGGTTTGGGGGGGTACATGTGAAGGTTTGTTACATAGGTAAACTCACGTCATGGGGGTGTGCTGTGCAGATTATTTCATCACCGGGGTATTAAGCCCAGTACTCATGAGTTATTTTTTTCTGCTCCTCTCTCTCCTCCCACCTTCCCCTCTCAAGTAGACCCCAATGCCTGTTGTTCTCTTGTGTTCATTAGTTCTCATCATTTAGCTGCCACTTGTAAGTGAGAACACACAGTAGGTATCCTTGTTACAATTAAAGAAAAAAGTTTTTCTATGCACATTTTCCTCTTAAATTTAATCGCGGAATCTAGCAAGAAGGGGACACACAATACAAACAAAAGAATATCTTAATGATAGGGCTCTTCTCCACAGAACTAGAAGAGCATCTTCTATCTACCAAGACTACCTACCAAACCTAACACGCTCATATAAAACTTCTAAGGTAGATTCAGTGTTTTTGTTTTTTTTTTTCCTCAGCTAAAATAATTATTCTGTTACTATTTTACCCTCTCTTTACACATTAAATACTCTTATTTATTTATTTATTCATTTTTTATGAGATGGAGTCTCGCTCTGTTGCCTAGCCTGGAGTGCAGTGGCATGACCTCAGCTCACTGCAACCTCCACCTCCTGGGTTCAAGTGATTCTCCTGCCTCAACCTCAAAAGTAGCTGGGATTATAGGCAAGCACCACCATGCCCAGTTATTTTTTGTATTTTTAGTAGAGATGGGGTTTCACCATATTTGCCAGGCTGGTCTCAAACTCCTGACCTCAAGTGATCCGCCCATCTCGGCCTCCCAAAGTGCTGGGATTACAGGCGTGAGCCACAGTGCCTGGCCTAAATAGACTCATTTAATATGTACTTACTGAGAGACGGACCATGTACCTAATTGCTGTAAAAGTCATTGTGAACAAAGACTAGGTCTTTTGTGTGTGGGTGGGGGGGAGGGCTTTACATTCAATTTAAGAATATAAGACCTGTACATATTAAAATACGGTTTAAGACTGTATTATTATCCAGAATATGTTTATAATTCTATTTAAAAAGATAAACTATTTTTTAAATGGAAAAAGATTTGAACACTTTACTACAGAAGACACACAAATGGCCAATAAGCACATGAAGAGATACCCATTATTAGTCATCATGAAAACAGAAATTACAATCCCAACGAGATACCACTATACATCCATAAGGATGGCCAAAATTTAAGAGACTGATAGTAAGTGTTGCCAAAGATGTGAAACAATCGGAACTCTCATACGGGGATGCTGGGAATGTAAAATGGTACAACCGTTTTGGACAACTGTTTACCAAACAGTTTCTTAAAAACTTAAACACCAGCCATATGACCCAATCACTCCACTGCTAGGTATTTTCCCCAGAGAAATGAAAACGCCTCCACAAAGACTTGTATAACAACATTCGTAGAAGCTTTCTTCATAATTTCTAAACAGTGGAAACAACATAAATGTTCATCAATTGGTGAGTAAACAAAACATGGTATAGCCATACCATGAAATACTACTCAGCAATAAAGAGTGATGAACTTCTGAGACACCCCATATGGATGAATCTTAAAATCACTGTGCTGAGTCAAAGTAGTCAGACACTAATGAGTGCATTCTCTGTGATCCCATTTATATAAAAGGTAATCTCATCTGTGGTGACAGAAAGCAGATCACTGGCTCCCGGGGCTGTGGGCAGAGAAGATTTGGACTGCAAAGGGTACAAGGAGTCTTTTGGGGGTGATAGAAATGTTCTGCATCTTGACTGTGGTGATGGCTTCAGGGTGGACACACTGCCAAAACTCTGACTCAGACACTTTAAATGGCTGCAGTTTATTGTACATAAATTCTTAATAAAGTTGATGAGGGGGAATAAAAGACTATAGTATAATTTGTTTGACTTCTTTCCAGGTTCAATTTGAACTTTTAATGAACATCTGCTATGTGCAAGGTATTGTACAGGGTACTTAGAACAAAAAGATTATAGATTTTTATCAATACAGGGTAAAAGAGTAGATTTAAGCTGCAAGCAATACTACTAGCTAACATTCTTTGAGGCATTTACTTTGCACCAGGCACCGTTTGGCACACCTTACATTCTGTAACTCATTTAATCTGCATAAGAACCCTGGGAAGTTGGTGCTACTATTATTTCCATATGCACAGTAAGAAAATGAGGCTTAGAGAGGCTAAAAAAATTTTGCCCTAGAAAGGGATGGAGTTGGGACAGAAAATAAAAGTCTCACACCAGAGCCAAGCTTTGCCCACTATATTTAACCGCTTCTTCAAGCAACTTCCTGGCTGTGTACTTTGAGGACCCCAACTGTCCTCTTGGGGGTTAGGAAAGGAGGTAGGGGACGATCCAGGCTCCCTTTTCGGTACAGACCAAATTTTGAACTGGAGTTGAGGTAGCAGTGACACACTTACCATACAGGCTGGAAATAGGTACATGCTGACATCTTAGTCATTGCTATGACAATGCTATCTGCCTGTCAAAAATTTCAGGGGGAAAGAAATTGGCTTCCCAAACCCAAACTTATCAATTTGGCTTCCCAAATTGGCTTCCCAAACCCAAACTTAACAATTTACTGTGTATTCCAGGCCCATTAAGGGACTTGGGAGAGACTTATTGGTCCCCTTTCCCTTCTGCTGCCAGGCCCCTGCCTAGGCTAACACAGAGCTCTTCATTTTCTTCTGTCCTTGGACAAGTGTTGAAGGGAAGGTTTATTCTGCCCTTGAAAAGAGGCAGAGAGATGGGCTGGGGGTAGGGAGGCAGAGAACTAAACTCTCTCTAGGGGCTGGCATGTTCACCCCAAGAAACCCTCACCCTCCTCCGTGCTGCACTCACTTCCCATCACACTCTATCTCCCAATGACCCTGCCTTCTGCTTCCTCCTTTTCTAGCAGAGACATTCAGCTCGTAAGTTCCACAAGTTTTTTTTATTTCAGAGTTGCTGACAGTGAGCAGGTCCCTATACGGAGGATAATATATTCAAAGCTTTGTTCTTCTTTGTTTTTTCTTAATTGGTCAGTCTCCCTGGGGGTTCTCTCAGTCTTCACCCAGACTCCTGGATGAGGGGGCTGAAACAGAAATGCATGGTGAATGCAGATGGCTTGTTTCCTGGCCGTCATCACACGCAGGGGTCACAAGAAGGCCAGATATTGCCCAATTAAGTTCCCTAAGGTGGGAGGTTAGGCTGAGTTGGAGGAGGACAGAGGACTGCACTCAGAGTGGCCAAAAAATTGGCAATTACCTGCAATCTCAGTTTCAGGGCCCCTTGCCGTACTTGATAAATGACAGGAGCCTGATAAATGAGAAGAAAACAAAAATGCAAAGAGGGTAATTTAAAATAATCCTCAGAGAGTATTATTTTGCAGTTAGTGTAAGATTCACTGAGCATACTAAACAGGCTGGACGCATCACAAAACACACAGGCAACTTCAATGTACTCTGGAGAAAATGAAACAAAATCTGCACTATGGATTGCTATGTGTGAAACCTGAAAGGGCTAAATGAGGCAGATGCTATAGGAGCACATTTCATTTGTGACTACTGATGTTTAATGTAAGAATGTACTTGCATGAGGCAAATCTTTACTGTCATCCATGTGACTTCGGTAAGTCCATGAATATCTGTGAGATGTTTCCTAACATATTTCAACATGTAAACCTCATTAAGTTCAAACTGAAACTTATTTAATTTTAAAAATCTATGCTATTAAAGGGTTAATTGAAACATCACTGATTGATGAGGTAATGCATTTAGTTTCAGTTTAGAAAAAAAAGCATAAAAGAGTACACAGTGATTAATCTTCCCAGTTCTTAACATTATTAGTTTATATCCTTTCAGTTTCTCTACGAATGAAGTATGAATATATGATCTCATTTTCACTTTTTATGTAATAGTATACTGAAGCATTTTTAATCTAATGATAACCAATACAAACATAAAAATTGGAGGAGCAAAACAGATAAATAAGCCTCTTACTTTTCAAGTGACTTTTTGAAAAAGGGAAATGAACTTCCTGCCACAAAAAACACTCAACAGCGCCCAAGCTTGTGCCTCAAGGCTATGTTCGTAAGACAAATATAGAGGTCATAGTAGGGTACACACTCATTTTTACTTACATGCTCCATTTCTGAAAGCTTTTGAAAATTATAGGAGTGATAATTTTGCCCTTCGCAAGTATCAACACAATAATCACAAAATTACTTTTATTCAGACAAGTGATCAGGAAGACTTCTGAACCAATGACAGCCACACCTCAGCAAAAAACAAAACATACACCCTGTGTATACTCTGGGGTCAGGTGTGGAAACCTCTCCATCTCACATCCCTCCCACCAGGCACTTTCGCCCGCTGTCCAGGCCCCTGGAGGCTCTTATCAAGGGAGGGCTGTGCAGTATTTATCTCTGTATTCCAAGGTCCCAGCATGGAGGAAGGTTGGCACATTAAAGGAATTTGGTAAGTCTGCTAAAAGAAGGATTTTGGCTTAAACTTTAATGTAACAATAATTGTGTAAAACCCAAGAGTGAGGATTTTAAAAATGACATTATTAGAATCTGAAAACACTATCTGGCATTCCAAAATGATAAAAAGGAAATAGATGGTATGAGGGAGTGGGGGAAGGAGCCCACTTAGCTTCACCTTCTCCTGATTTGCACAGCACCAAAGAAGACCTCACAGGGAATCACATAGGGCCTTTCAATGAGGGATACCACTGTTTATAATCACAGTATAGCTGTGAACATAGGAAAGCCTCCCAGAGATGTCAGTACCTCTGGCGTTTTTGACAAATTACCTCCTAGGGCTTTGCCAGGGTAGGCTGACACTAAATAAAGAACAAAAAATTAATGTCTTTAAAGCAAAACAAAACAAGTGTTATTTCTACAAAAAATGAAATAGGATCGCAGAAATCTAAAGGGTGTCTCATATCAACAGCACTGTCTTTTTAGTTGTATGCAACAACAAACACTGCCTAAATTTCATGATCGATTCTGCGCACAATTAAAATTTGAATTTCTATAAAAATGTGTATTTTCTGCTGTATAAATTTTTATGGATAGCCAAAATGCCTTTAGGAAGTATAATTTTAGAAAGTATAATTATATATACATATCTATGTGTTGTATACATGTTATATATATATAAAAACCTACTATATATGCCCAGTTCTCACCATTGCTGTGTTAGACACAGCATTAACACATATACTATACACTATATATAATAGTATATACATATAGTATAGTGTATAGTGTATGTATAGTATTAATACATATACTATAAACACACATACACACAACTATAGTATATATGTTAATACCATATATATTATATGTATGTAGTATACATACACACATATAATACATATTTGCTACTATATATGTGTGAATATAGTATATGTATATGTAGTATATGTGTTAATACTATATATAACACATATATAATTATACTTTCTAAAAGTATGTGTATATATTTTCTATAGTGTATATATGTATAAATACACACAGACACACACACATATATATGTGTTAATATTATATAAATATATGATATAGTTTGGATGTTGTCCCCTCTATATCTTGTGTTGAAGTGTAATCCCCAGTGTTGGAGGTGGGGCCTGGTAGGAGGTGTCTGGGTCATGGGGTCAGGTACCTCATAGCTTGATGCTGCCCTCATGACACTGAGTGACTTCTCACATGAGCTGGTTGTTTAAAAGTGTGTGGCACCTCCCCCTCCACTCCCTCTCTCTTGCTTCTGCTCTGGCCATGCCACATGCCTGCTCCAGCTCCGCCTTCTGCCACGAGAGAAGGCTCCCTGAGGCCGCCCCAGAAGCTGAGCAGATGCTGGTGCCATGCTTCCTATACAGCCTGCAGAACTGTGAGCCAGTTAAACCTCTTGCCATGTCCTCTTTCTGTTCCAAAGTTATTGCTAAAATCAGATTCTTCTGGCATGGTCATTTTACCTGCTGGAACCAAGAGAGGCCTAGAAATCACAGAAAGTTTGAGTTTTTGCCATATTTTCTTAACTAGATTAGCATTAGACTACACCATCACTCACAGCTGCTGTCAACTTGATCATTTCATGTATTTATCACAAACTTCTGCTCCTTTAGAAAAGACAATAATTCTTTAAGAAACTCTGTCCTGGTTCAAGTGAGTAAAATCTTAATTCACTTGGGGAGACCTGACACTGAAAACACAGTGGTTTGTTTTTTTTTTTTGGTAACCTACTAAGAAATTATTTATTGGTGGCCTATAAAACTCTGTTCAGTCTTTACCTTGCTAATGATTTATTTTCATTAAAGTAAATGATCATCTCTGGGGAGGCATTTTATAAAAATATATTTAGGAGAAATGTCTTTGATATGCTATAAGGCAAATGTTGCATAATTTTTTGCCTATATGAATTGTAGGTTTCCACTTTGAGAGAATTCTCTCAATCTAATAATAAAGACCAAGGGCCAGAAACACTAAGATAAACAATCAAAATTTTAAAATGAGCTAAGAAACAAGGTTTGTATGATACCAATGGGACATGTGTGGAGTATTAGAAAGAAAAAGGGCTGTTGGAATAGTGCTTCAGATATTGGCTAAGTTTGACATACTCAGTGTACCATTACAGAGGCAGATGCCTGAAAGATGGCCTGAAGTCAGGAAGAACAAAACTATTCTTAGATATATATTCTAACTTAATTCACCGTAGAAAAAAGATACTTCTCACAGGAGAGAAGAAAATCAATTTGTCCTTTAAAGTGAAATAGACTAAAAGAAGAAGTAAACACACACACACTATTTAGGGTAAATTCCATCCACTCCAGAGTCTGCCACCAAGGTGATAACCTTCTGTCAGAGGAATTGGCCCTAAAGTCATAGGGAGTGTTCTGAGCGGTTTCTTCAGCCACATCTGTACTTTTTACGGCATTAAATGCCAAGGGAAGATGCTTCATAATGAACCAGAAACCTGGTTCATTGTTTAGGAAGATCAGAATAGTGGAAACTCTCCACACTTGCCACTCCTAAAAGTTAGACTGATAGCTATGAAGTGGGCATCTGCAAATATAAAAGCCACTGTCTGAGCTAAGTACCAGTCTCATTACGGAACAAAGCTGCATTCATTGCTTCTACTCAAGGAAAGACATCCCAAGCCAGAGAACATCTACCTTGTCCTGATCTTTGCACATTAGGGGGCTCAAGCTCTCACATGGCATTAAGTATTTTCTAGCGATTCTAGACCCACACAGTGGGGCAACTGGTGGACCCCGTTGTCTCTTCAGCTCTCATTTCAAAACTGAAGATCCACTGCAGTAGGCATCTGTTTTCATCACACTATCTTCAGTCAATAAACTTTCAGTAGCTTCTTATTTCCAAGTTTCAACTACCCCGCCTGCTTTTCAATGCTTTTATTTTCTACCACTGCCCAACACACCTGGCCAGGCCAATGAAAATTCTGCCTGATCCTAAAGCCTACATTCTTTTCAGCAAATTTTTTGGTTTCTCACAGTGTCTTTTAGCTTCCTACAGCATACTGGCCTTCAGAGAAACTTTCTTCCTGCTTTGGGTCACTGGGGGTTCAGGAAATGCAAACCACTTTCGCTATCAGACTAAGCAAAATGCCAACAACACTGTAAGTCTGTTACAAAATGAGCAGTTTTCTATCTGACTTTACTAGGACTCAAGATCCTTCAAGGGGCATCTAGCACAGACCTTGGCCAGAGCAGACTTTCAAATATTTGTCCAATTAATTAATTCTCTAAACCAAACAGAATATTTAAATTAGTCCCAAATTTCCCCTTCCAATTAATAGAATTATTCACTGCAGCTTCAAGATGTCCCTATAAATAAAGAAAAGATGCTGCATAAGGAAATCAACCTTCCGAATTTCAGAGGACAATCTCACAGCTCTGCTCTAAGGGCCTCTCCCCAAAGCAAGAGCACCCAGAAGACCATCCCATTAACAGAAGCTCTGAAAATCTGTAAAAGAAGTTCCAGAGTTGGGCACGTACTAAAGCATCAAGTAATCTTCTGATTTTTACAAACACTAAGAAAAATAATAAGGACAAAAATCTTTATTTTTGAAAACCTCCTTTGACAGTATTAAACCTAGATGATACTAACAAATACATAATAAAGACATGAACCAAGACTTTTGCCATCTGTAACTACTGTTTTGGGGAATGTGATGTGAAGCCTATGTTCTGATAAAAGTGAGTCACATTACAATAGCCTCTACTGAATGGAACACACTTTCACAACTCTTTTATACACACATGTGCACAAAAAACCACACACACCGGCACAATATTACGATATTTCTCTTTGTTTTCCTTAACAACAGTATGTTTTTTAAAACTGGCAAAGCTGGATGTTACGGCCAATGCTTTAGGCTTACATTTTAGTTTTGCTTTACTTTACAATCCATTTCCTGGGGCCAAGTAATTTTTTTTTTTAAGTATTCAGAAACATGTGCTACTGTAGTCGCATGCTCAAAACCCCCATGTGGAAACAGTCCTCTAGACTTATACATTCATTTTTAAAAGCCTGGAGTATACAAACAAAGATGCAGTGGGCAGAGAGCCAGTTAATAAATCTCATTTCCGACTAGCATCTGCATGAAACAGAGCTATAGGGAGTATCCTCTCCAGGGAGATCCAGAGCACGACTCATTCACTCTGTGAATTAAACAGTGTCACCTCGGATGGCCCACACCACATTTATTTTTTAAGCAGCTCTTAAAATATATAGATTTCTAGCATTCATAAACACAGTGAGGAAGCTGAGGTTGAGAAGATCACACAGGAGTGAAAACATGTCTCTACGACTCTGCAAAGCCATTTTTGTACTTTTTTCAATTGGAATACCCCCTAATCCAGGGGTAATTTTCTAAAGGAAACTTGCTTTTCTAATCAAGGTGCACACTAGTTTCAATAATGAGTTGCTGCCCACTCTGTTCCATGCTGTGAAAATGGTTTTGTTTATACTGTCGGATACCTGGATTAAGAGATGTGGGTCAAGAACCAAATTTGACTTACTTATGAACAATATGGTGCAAATGCTGTAACAGTAATGTCTCCTCCTCCAAAGAATGACTGCTTGCCCATTAACAATTCTCAGGAAAGCCACCCTATCCTCTAGGTGTTTGCTCCTCTTCTCACCTGTGCTGCCAGCAAGGTGAGACGTTCTTGTCCAAGAGCCCTTTTTCAGTAACAACAGTATTCTTATGTTTACATAGCTTTGTAAGGAAATTATTTGTTTTAAATATTGAGTTTAGCCTCATAATATCCTCTAAGAACGGGGGCTAGATATTTTTATATATAACAGGCAAAGGTAGAAAATAAAGCCTAAGGCTGGGCACGGTGGCTCACACCTGTAATCCCAGCACTTTCGGAGGCCAAGGCGGGTGGATCGCTTGAGGCCAGGAGTTGGAGACCAGCCTGATCAACATGGTGAAATCCCATCTCTACCAAAAATACAAAATTAGCTGGGCGTGCTGGCGCATGCCTGTAATCCCAGCTACTCATGAGGCTGAGGCAGGAGAATCTCTTGAACCTGGGAAGCGGAGGTTGCAAGTGGGCAGAGATTGAGCCATTGCACGCCAACCTGGGCAACAAGAGCAAAATTCTCTCAAAAAAAAAAAAAAAAAAAAGAAAAGCCTAAGATAAAGGACCTGTGGGGGACCTACCTAGGAGTCAGTAAAGGATCCAGGGAGAGAATTCCCTCTGATCTTGCCAGGGAACTGGGCTCACTCAACCCCACCCCACCATAAGGGACTCCACCCAGAACTTCCAGGCATATCTTCATTGTTGAGGGCTATACCAAACCTACAGCCAAGGCAAAACTTTTATTTGGTAAAATCTCTACTCACACTTTCAAATTGCCTTCCAAGTTTCCTCAGCAATTAAATGGCTATATTATTCCAGTCTTGGGATGCCAAAATAATGATGGAATGCTTCCTGGATAGAAAAATGTGTCACATTTTTCCTTTTCCTATGCCCCTCCAAAAAAATAAGTGGTAATTATTACACTGGACATCCACTTTGAAAGAAAAACAGACGAAGGAAAACATCGTATGTGTCTGTCTCCATGTGCACCCTTTGTATAACACAAGACAAATGCAATTTGAGAGGCTTCCTTCATTTAGTCTATGACACCTCTCACTATATCATCCAGTAATCCTATTATATCAAATACAAATGCAGTGATGCTCTTAGTGACTTCAGAATTTGTTCAGTAAGATCTTTATTAAAATTCAGTTTTGTTTTTACATAATTTTGAACACCATTATAGGGACTCAGAAAGCAAACTGGAAATAATTTAGGAAATGCAAATAATAGCTTGGGTTGAATTAAAGAGGTAAATAAAATTTCATTTTAAAGCAATAATCTGTCAACAAAACGTAACATTTAACCTTTCTGTCAAATGATTTTCCATTGCCATTTCAAGTTAGTTTACATGAGTAATAAAACCCAACCAGGCAACTTCCTTTGGCCCATGGGGTAAAATTCGAACTCTGTCTTAAATGCAACTGCTACCTACACAGCAGGGATTAAATCATCTAGAAAATAAAGGCTCCAAATTTATTTTCTATAAAAAAAACAGTTCAAACAAGTGAGATTTAAAATCGCTTCAAGTTTTTTGTTTTTAAATTCTATTTTTAGGCTTTGGGATGGTCACAGAGGAAAAAGGTGGAGGAGTAAGAAGAGAAGAGGCCCAAATTTCCAATCACAGGGTCTTCGAAAGGAAAGCCCCAGAAGTTGTGGACCAATTTTGATTTACATTAAGAGAATAACAAGTACTTGAAATCTGTAAGAATGCCATGTCAACACATTAGCTGGAACCATAAGGCATGAGATTTTGGTGACCTCATGGGCACAGCCAAAATTAACTTCAAGTATTTATATAACTGCCAGAGATGACAGGGCAAAGGTTGCTTATATATTTTTTTTTTTTTGAGTCAACAAATAGTGTATTTCTTTGACCAAAGAGAAAGGAAGTAGGGTACTTTCTGGTCCTATTTTGTGATATGCAACATTTATACACACAATATTCTACCCATAATGCCATCTAAATGTTTAGATGACGGCTCTAAAAAGGAAAAAAAGAGTTATTTCCTGTTGCTCATTAGCTGAGAGGATGCGCTTTAGAGGTATGTGTGCTCTGCCTCAAAGCAAAAGCATTGTTAGCGTTTATCAAGGTAACATTTAAAAATAACTACCCCAGTACAAAAGAACTTCAGAGGAAATATGACTGAAGCTATCAGTCTCCCTTCAAGTCTGGCCTTGAGCTGCATAAGACTCTAGCTGCATTCTCCATTACATTGTTATCCTTATCAAACAATGCAAACAATTTTAATGAGCTTATCTACTAGAACATATTGCCAGATATGTTAATGTAAAAATGATGCCAACTGTACAGGCCAACTCATTAATCAAAAGGCTCACAATACAATGACCAAGATCAGTCCCATCCTCAAAACAGACCTCAGCAAAATACGAGGAATTACCTTCCTACTGTAAATAAGAAGGAAAGGCTCCCCCACCCAAGTGGTGGCCATAAACTCCTTAGAAAATGCAAAACAGCGCCCGGTTTTTTTCAAGTCCTTTACAGTCTAGTCTCTTTCTAACAAACCTAGGGTTCTATGGAGAAAATTTTGGTGAATGTCTGACACTGTGACCTCTGCTGTCAATCCCTGCACCAATCAGCGAGCAGAATTCTTACAAAGCTCCATCAATCTGGCGGTTTAACATCACAGACTGCAGCTTAATCTAGAGGATTCCATCTTTCCTGCACACTCTCCAGGTTAAGCGCAAACGTTTTTCCCCCCATCCTCCCGTTTTCTGCCTTTTGGCACAGCTACCTAATGGCTCCTTTAAAATCTAAAAGGGAGGGAGGAAAGGAAGTGCTACTGCCTGTCTCCCTTTGGACAGCGGGGGAAAACAGCATGCATTTTTATCAATGTGAAAGGAAAGAGATGGAGGGAGACCCCTTGCAGGCAGCAAACCTATTCACAAAATGCTTTCCATCTGCAGTCGCGGAGCCTCAATGCAAACCCAACATGACACATGGAAACAGATACCAAATAATCACAACCGCCTTCACAAATGTATGCCTGCAGCAGGGGTCGCAGGCAGTGTCTGCTCCATTATATAACGGGCTGGATTTCCGCGCGCCCTCACCGCGGTCCCCGGCGCTGCTCTCGTGCCAGCCCCATTACCTGTAGGAACGCTCCCCGCGCACTGTGTGCTTCCGGAAAGGAATGATGGTCCCGTTATTATCCTGGATGATGTCGTTGTTGTTCTCGCCATTTGGGGACAGGGTTTGGGTCGGCCCAGGCATTGGCGCACTCCCGAGAAAGGGAACAAACCGCTGTGGGCTGGCTGGTGAGGAAGGTAGCTGCGTCTTCCCGCTCGCTTGCCTGCTCCGCACGGACCGTGCCTGCCGCCTGCTCGCTCACTGCCTTCTCCCAGCTCCCGCTCGCGCCCCGCCCTCCTACGGCCCCGCCCTCTGGCAGCTGACGTCAGAACGCCGGCAGCAGCACCCTGGTCACGTGGCCGGCCTGTCGCCATGGCAACCCGCTAACTCATCACCTCGCCTCAATTCGCACAGGGCCGCGGCGTGACCACGCCAGCAGCTCCAGGCAGGCACCGGGGTAGGCCTACATCTGGCATGTAAAACCCCAGGCCACCCTGCAGCCCCCCTCGCAGACTCGCCTTGTCTGAAAACCGGCTCTTCCTCTAACCATTTCCTTTCCGACCCGTGCTCCAACTGCAGCTGTGTACACAAAAGAACGATTCATGCAAAGGGGTGTAGGAGACCCTTTAACTCCTTCAATACCAAGTTTTTATGCCATGACAATTAAACTTGGTCAGGTTTCAGAAAAACCTAAAAAGGACGTGGTGGCCAGCTTGTAGAAAAGGTATCAGACTAAGAGGTTAACATTTCTGCCTTTCTCCCTTTCTCCAAATAGCAGCAACCATCAACCCAAAAACAAGCCAAAAAGCAAAAACCTACAAGGAAGCTGTATTTCCTTCTAATCAATGTAGCCTTTAATAATGTGAGGATTACGGATGGCAAATTAAGAGATCATCTGTACAAAGGAATCCCAAAGAGGGTTTTTCTTTTAAAAAAAGATAACCACCATTTTAGAACATCAGTTACCCAAAACCCTCCAATTCAAATTCTTTATGCTGCCTCCTGATACAGATCATTAATTCGTTGCCATTTATTCTATTTCCATTTGAATTACACAAGTGATCACCTCATTTAGTATTTGAAAGTGCTTAACATTCAAGCTGTTCTATATCCTTGCAATGCAGTTTTCAAAAATATTGGCTATGTGACAAATACTATTATTATTCCCATTTTAAAGATGAGTAAACTAGTAAGATTAAGTAAATTGCTTAAGGTCACACAGCTAGGAGGTGAACTGAAGCTTCCAAGTGACATGCTTTTATCAATGTGACTGGACAGTAATGATCTGTAATATGAGCTCAATAAATATTATAAATCAAGGTAAGAATCAAGTACTTCCAAGATGACTGTTGTGAAAAGATAACTGTGAACAGAATTGCTAGCACTGTGCAGTCTACGGGTTAGGTTATAAACTCAAAAGACCCTGCATATGTTCAGTGCTGTCCTCCACAGAGGAGAGGAGATTTTTTATTATTATTATTTTTTAGAGGCGGAGTCTCGCTCTGTCGCCCAGGCTGGAGTGCAGTGGCGCAATCTCAGCTCACTGCAACCTCTGCCTCCTGGGTTCTAGCAGTTCTTCCTCCTCAGCCTCCCAACTAGCTGGGATTACAGGTGCACACCACCACACACAGCTAATTTTTGTATTTTAGTGGAGACAGGGTTTCACCGTGCTGCCCAAGTTGGTCTCGAACTCCTGAGCTTAGGCAGTCCACCCACCTTGGCCTCCCAAAGTGCTAGGATTACAGGTATGAGCCACCACGCCCAGCCAAGAGAGATTTTGAAGGATTCTCTGCTTATCAGCAGTGGTCTCTGACCTTTTATAGGGTGAAAAGGGAAGAACAATTGGGGTGTAAAAGATACAGCATAAATATATGTGTCAGAAAGTATTAAGCTATGACTCACTCCATATCATTGTATGGTTTATCAGCTTTATCATTTTGTGATACAGATATTAAAAACAAGTAAATACTTTGTCATTCCTGACAATTCTTCAGCATATATCCCTGGTAATAAGTTATTTCTGGTATCAAGTTTCTGGAATTAGAATCAAATGTTTTACAACCCAGATGGTAATGATAATCTCAAACAAGGGGCCCTACTTTTTTCCTTTCTATTTTATACTTTCCTCTTAGGCTATTATTTTAATAATTTTATCTTTTGCTTCTCCAGTTAGTCCACAGTGCACAAGTTGATTCCTTCATCCACATCTCACTTTACATAAGTTTTTTTTGTTATACAATCAGATCCAATTCTGACCTAAGACTTACAAGGTACACAGATGAGTATCTAAGTACCAAAGATACACACCAAGCTTCACATTGCACTATGAGCTAAAGGGGCATGACAGTGTAGTCATTCTTGCAAAGACCCATGCTTCCTCTGTTTCTGTTACTTGACCTGCTGCTGTCAATTTCCTTACTAATTTGCTCCCTTTCACAAAACTTCCCCTTTTGGGGGGGACAGTCTGAAATTGAAAGGCACAGTCTACAAATCAAATATTTAATGTCCTCAGAGTATGCTCTCAATCTGGGTTCTTCAGTACAGATCACTTTTCCATGATCCCATATTTAAGTAATATGTAAAACATAATTTGTGTCATTGTGGGGACTAAATTTGTCAGAATTTAAATGCATAGTTCATTGATCATACTAACTAATTTTGTGGAGAGAACACACCCACTTTGTTTCTAGTCTGCTCATGAAGGAAGGGATGGGATGATGGCCAAGAATTTGGGCTGATGGTCTAAAAAGGGAGGGGCTGTGAGTCAGGTGAAGGGCCCCAAGGGCCCTGTAAATCTTCCTCTAAGACTGCTCTGAGCCACACTACTATAAAGGGACCCACAGAACTCCAGAGACCAGTGATTACCCTCTGAGATGCAGGGGTAACAGGGGTAATAATTTGAAAATATTAAACAGATGTGTTTTCGTTCCTCTCCTCATAAATCAGGTTATCTGGCAGCCATTTTCCAGCTGAGCCCTAGGGAAAAGGGAGGGCAAATTCCACTTTGGGAAGCAGAATGGTATGATATAGGGAAAGTACAGAAAATGCAGGAAGGATGAGGGAAGAACTCACCCTTTCCAGCCCCAACTAAGGGTAGAAAGAATGGGTGAAGGGAGGACAAGGCAGGGCCTCCCAGCTCCAGGTCTCTAGGCTCAAATCCCAGAAGGGAGACATTGGATAGGCTGAAGGCAAAGCCTAAACCTAAGGAACTTCCTTTTGCATCATTTCCCTTTTGATACTCTAGGAAACCACTACCACAAAGAGGGTCTCCCCAACACCAAGCAAGGTGTAGCCTCATCACAGTAAAGACTAAAATTGGTGGCTTAGTATGACTAAGGAGAGAGTAGGCTTAAATTTCACTCTCAGACTCTTCTTTTGCTAGCATGCAATGTAGAAGGTATCTAGAAGTTTCTGTCTGTCCTATAAGGGGATAATCAGGAAGTGGAGCAGATGTTGCTATCAGAGGGCTGAGTTTGTGATGGTGGTGGGGGTAGAGGGTGTCAGGAGGGAGTGCCTTTACAGCAGAGGTGAAGTGATATTTAAGTGGGTCCACAGAATGGAACATTGAAGGCAGAGCCCAAATAGGAGAAATAGCCAGCTCTGAGGAATCTACACAGGGCCAGGCCCACACCTGTAGAGAGAGAGATACTACAGCTGTAGGGGTCAGCATAGACCACCAGCAGAATGCCCATGGATGAGATCAGACCAGTGACTCCTCAGCAGACTCAGATATTATAAGCCCAAGAACCAGCGTGAGACCAGGAGGCCCCTACTCTCCCACCCTCTTGTGTTCCTATAAGCCCCACTCACCTATTCCTACAGACACCATCTTGCAGAGGGGCCAGGGAAAGGAAAGATATATAGAGACCGAATAGTCACCCAAGAGATGATTCAGACCATCCATCCAAAGATGATCTACAATGGAAGAGGCTGTAATACTGTGAACTAGCAAGTTTAACACTATTTCTGGTTCCCCACTACCCAGCAGGGTAGGGAGAATTACCCAGGTCATCCTAAGAGGGGGAAAAAAAAGACTAAGCTAAAATGTGTTTGTACATATGACTGTGGATTCAGGTTTTGTCTTATGTGCACGGGTATATCTAAAATAAAGCATGTGCTGACCATTGCCCTTCACCACCAACTGCCTATTGGAAAATAACTCCTGTCACCAAGCATCAGCAGTAAAGAGGGGGCCTGGGTCCTGGGCTTGACTTCACCAGATGCAGGTTCTATGACCTTGGCAAGTTACTTTGTATCTCTAACACTTAGTTTCCTCATTGATAAAGTAGGGTAATAATGCTGGTTTCTCCAGAGTGCTGCTGTATGGAGATTAAATTATATAACATATTTAAAGCACTTACCCCAGTGGCTATGTAACAAATGCTCTTTAGTGGCAAATGTAATTTTTAAGTAATATGTTAGGCATATCCTAAAACATTCATTCATCCATTTGAAACTTAAAACGGACTTCCTTGTATACTAGGAGCTGGTAAAAAAAAGAAAAGTCTCAGGCTTTCACTTCAAGGAACTCCCAGTGTTGTAGGTGAGCAAGGGTAAAAATAATTGTCAATTATGATTACAACACAAGTGCTACAGCAATGGTACCGCATAGGGTGGGATGGGACCATTGAAGGTGAGCACCTAAGTCAGAATGGAAACTTGGAAGTAAGTCTGAAAAGTACACCTAAAATATTGGATGAGTAATAATAGGAACCTTTTTCTTTACAGTTCGTTTTCTATGCACCAGACAGAATGTGAGATCCCTTAGAGCGTTCACTGCTCTATCTGCAGTTCCTAGAACAGGACCTGGCAGATAGTAGGCACTCGATGAATATATAATGAATTCGTTTATTCAACAAATATAATCTGATTTGATTCTCACAACAACCCTAATGAGAAAACATTAAGTTCAATGAGAAGCAACTCATTCAGGATTGGATATTAGGTTTTCTTAGCCCAAAAGTTCACATGCTTATCCATTAGGCTATATTGTCATTTAAAAGAGGAATGGCAGTGTAGAGGGAAGATAAAGGGCTTTTCAAGTAACTATTCCTACATACAGAGGTAGGAAAGATTATAACATCTCTGGGAAACAGCAGGCTGTTTAGCATGGACAGAGAACACAGTGGCAGGAGATGGGGCAAAGATGAAGGTGCAGAAAGGTCTTATGGCCAAGCTAAGGAGCTTGATCTTAATTCTGAAGGTGACCTGGAACCACAAAGTGCTGTAAGAAGGGAAATTTATGGTGACACTTGCATCATAACAAAAAAGTCTGATGTTGACAGTAGTATCGTGGATATACTGAAGAAGCAGTTTAGGTCTTCATCACTGTTTGACTCATTTTGAAGACCTAAACTAAGACAGAGGCAAGGGGTTGTAAAATTCATAGGATATAACTCAGGATTTGGTGACTAACTGGATGTGGATGCAATCGTTGGTAGGAGTTAAGAGTGGATAATGAAGGAGGAAGAGACAGCTCAAATGAATCCCAAGTGTATGACTTGGGTGGACAAGTAGATAATGGTACCATTTATCAAGCTAAGGAATACAGGTTAAATTGTTCTTTTGGAAGAAAGGTTCTCATAATGTGTTTTGGACACAGAGAAGTACCTCTAGAACATGCTAGTGGTCAATGCTAGCATGTAGTGTGGGTGTTTACTATTTGTTGAATAAGGGAATATATAGGTCTTAATGTGATGAGATGTGTTTGATTTGGAGATGCATATTATTTGGAGGAAGTTATGTAACAGGAGGTCATTACAGCTGTGAGTTCTCTCATTCAGGGAGAAAGAGAAGACCCGAGATGAAACTCTTTAAAGGCTGATGATAAAAGAGAAACCTGCAGAAAGAGACTGTGAAGGGTTTTACCTAGTAGGGCAAATCACAGGAAAGAGTGATTTCAGTGGGCCCAAAGGAGAAGCAGGTCTCACAAAGGAGGGAGAGGTCGCTAAGATCAAACGTCACAGAGAGTCTGAATCAGATAAGGAAAAAGATACGTTTACTAGATTTGATAAGATGTTCTTAAAGATATTTTTAAGAGGCTGGGTTTCAGGTCAGACACATCAATAACTACTGAATAAAATAATGAAATCTTTTAACAGGTAGGAGGCACTGCAATTTTTCATTAAAACATGAATTTTATGACTGAAGCAAGATATTCCAGGAAGAGATATACTAAATCAGGGGTGTATCTAACGTATCTGCAACTAATGGGAATCAGCAAGTATTTGTACTAAAAAGCTCCCAGCAATACAGGAAGGATGTGTTAATTAATGACCAACTGTTAAGCATCAAATGAACTGATCCTACTTTTGGGCCCCTCTTGAGGTCTAGATCCACCAAAACAAACAAACAAACAAACAAACAAATGTTTAAAGTGCCTGTTTGTAGAACTGGATTTCTAAAATGGACCCAGAGGATACAGAGCCAGAAGCATGAGAACAGAGAGCCAAAAAAAAAAAAAAAAAAAAAAAAAAAAGAAAGAAAGAAAGAAAAAAGAAAAATCAGCAAGAGGTACCAGCACACAGGTGCAATCGAGGAAGACTGAACCCCGGCATTAACTCGAATTTTTATTTTGAGTCCCTAGCTTATAGCACAATCATGTTTCTCTTAGAACTTAGGCCAGAGAGCACAAATAATTCTGTATTGACAGAAATCATCATCCCTCCACTTCTCCAACACATATGGTTCATCTAGAACAGGGATTTTTGCATTGCCTTGGATTTGAGAAATTCTAAACCATGATAGCAGAGAAGATATGAATTCACTAGACAGGAATGAATGTTAATCTTGATTCAATCCCAGAAACACCTACTCATCACGAATGCCTTTTTTCAGGTTAAAAATGTGTTCGCTGAAGCTGATAATCACTGCTGTCAAAGGCATTCACAGCTGTCACATCACCTTAGATCAGGGCTTCCTTAGATCATTATCACCTCAAATACAGACAGAAGATTCCACTTAGCAGTCACCTCTGCTGGTTCGAGACAAGCCATTTCCCCCATGTGTATATTTTAAGATATTTTCCAGTAGAGAATGGCAGGTACAGTAGTTATCAATGGCTGAAATATATGCTCCACACCCAAAATGATAGCAGTGAAAAAGTATATGATTGGCCGGCCAATGGTACTGGCACTGAAATTGCACTGGTGGCACAGAAATGTATTTGAGACTGGTTCTTCCTCACTACCTTTAACTCAGAGGCATAGGAAGATTTTATTAGTTCTTCTGGATCTGGTGAGATTTCCACGACATGCAAATACCTCCTGGCCTTAAGTAATAGCATTTTATTTAAGAAAAATTGGTGAATAATATTTTCCTCCAGATGAAGAAAGCCATCTTCAAAACCAACAGGCACAGGTATGCTCCTCTAGAATTGACTTTTGAGATTACTTATCTTTGCAGATTATTCATGCTCAAAAGGCAGAATTTTTAAGTCTCCTACTTGCTAGGAAAATAGCAAGGTGTCCATGATGTTAAAACACAGAACATGCCATTGCATGAGATAAGATTTCTCTCTGTGTTGGAATTTATTTCTAATTTGCTTTTTCTTAGATTTTCTCAAGCTTGGATTTAATTTTGTAGAATAACTCATAGAATATGATGTGAATGCAATTTAAAAACACTCAGAGCATTATGATTTCTGTAATCATTCAATCAAATCTGTACAATGTGAGGTTTCAGTCTATTAAATAAAAATGTGCTTTTGAATTATACCATCTGGCTAGATTTAAGAGCTTTAAATATGTTTTCCACAAAAATACAATCTGATAAAAGTTAAAATAGAAAAGTGTATTAAGTATTAGGAATATAGAAAAGAAAGTAACCAGGCCTGGGGATACTAGAAAAGCTTCACTAAGATAGTAATATTTAAATTAGGCCTCAATCATCCATTCTACAAATATTTATTGAGCACTTACTATGTGCTAGGAATAATTTTAGGCATCAGAGATGCAGAAATTTGTAGACAAAATTCCCTGAACTTATACTTGAGTGTATGAGCAAGTGTATGTGGTAGGGTCAGGAGACAGACAATACAAAAGTAAAATATATAGTGTGTCAGATGGTGGCAAATGCTATAGAGACAATTAAAGCAAGGAAGGAGGACATGGACTACAGAGGAAGGGTGTCATAATTTTAAATGGGGTGACCAGGGTAGACATTCCTGAGAAGGTAATCTTTAATCGATGACCTGAGAGAGGTAAGGGACACAGACCTGTGATATCAGAAGAATATTTCAGGTAAAGCCAACAGAAAGTGCAAAGGGCCTGAGGTAGGAGCATGATTTGTTCAAGAAACATGAAGAAAGTCAGGTCACATGTATGCAGCACAGTGAGTGTGAATGTGTGCGTATTGTGGGGATGGGAGAGAGAGCTGTAGAAGATAAAGTCAGAAAGATCACAGAGAAACCAGAATGTGCAGGGCTTTGAAAGTCTGTTGTAAAGAACTTGGCTTAAAACCAAAGTTAGAAACCAGGCATTTGCAGGAGTGTTAGCAGTAACAACAGAGATGTGGGGATATTCTCTAGTCACATTAAAAGCAACACCTAATATTTGAATACTTTTTATGGGCCAAGTGCTATGCTTAACAATGAAGAGGCATTTTATTCTCACAAGAAAGGGGCTATTCTAAGTCCCATTTGTCACAGGAGGTAACTAGTTCAATAACTTAGCCAGATAACCAGACAGGAAATGGCAGAGCTGAGCACAAACACACTTGCCAGATGTCAAACATGTCATTCTTCTTCCCTAGCTCAGTCTACCTTCCACTAAGGTCTGATTAACCTGGAAGGAAGAATGCAGAATCCAGGGTGGGGAGTGGCAGGGATGAGAGAGTAGATGGTTGCAGAGGCAAGAGACTGCTGCCATAAAACGGCACTTCCATGTAGGGAGCAAGGAAATAAAACCATACCAGGGCTGAGAGACAGAGAGAATAAAAAGGACCCAGGGATGGGAGGCTGTACAGGATAGCAGTATCCATGAGAGTGAGAGATTGGAAGAAATGGAGGGAGAGGAGCTGTAAATTATGGTTAAGAAAAAAGAGGAAGGGAGGGAGGAAGAAATGCTAGGATTTGGGGTTAGCAGTATATGCGACTGATAGAGAAAAAAATAATTTTCTTATCCTTATTTATAGTGATTAGCTATTTTATTTCTCAGTAAGCCTCAGCTAGCAATGTCCATTTCTTTGATACCTTCTGGAGGGAAAGGAAACCGCAGGCATTTTTTTGGTATTTGTATTCAAAGCTACAATCTGCTTTCATTTTCACTATGCCAAGACTGTTATAATTCAACCATCCAGCTACAGACATGTCTATTTGAGTGCTCTCGTTAAAATGTGTCTATGTCCAATTTTATGAAATTCCTCTATTTCCTTTCTCTATTTTATTTCCATCTTAAAATAAAATGTATCCTTTTGAAGTGACTGGGTAGGCCAGCTAAAAGGGATTAAAACGCACCTTGGGCTCAGTTGGGTATCAGAGAAATGAAGAGACTCCAAGTACTGCTAACAAATAAATAATCTTCCAGACGATTCAGAAGCTTCCCAGAGAAGATTTCCTTAGGTTCTTAAAAATCAACTAACTCACTGGGCTTTATTTCTGACTTTGATATTAAAGAGTGCAAGCTGAGTGGCAATTCCTTAATATAAATACAAAGGAAGTCAGGAGAAAGTGGGAAATGGTCATTCCATCAGGTGCCAGGGACCTCCAGAGCTACTTAGAACCCAGGCCATCAAGTGGCAACCAGGGACATTGGAAGGAAGTGTCTTCCTGAGCCTGGAACTTTTCTGTCAAGTCTGATGTGTACCACGGCAGTGCTATGGCTTGTGGATGGCTCCTCCACAGCGTGTCAAGGGAACATGAGGCCGGCAGCTGGAAAGCAGTGTGAGTAATGGAAGAGAAATTCTTCATTTTCTGACCTCATCCAAATAAAATTTTTTAAAACAAAATTAAAGCAGCGTATTTCATTAGGAAAAAACATGCAACTGGAAATCATGAAGTAAGACTAAGTTTCCATCAGAAATGTTTTAATTAGAGCTTATGTTTTGTTTCCTCAAGTGCTTAGACACCAAGCATCTTCCTGTTCTCAATTCACATTGACTCAACATGTACAGAAAGTGGAAACGAAGGGTCCAACTGCATAGTGTGGCACATGAAAACATAATGGGCCTCCTTTAAGAAGCCTCCATTTAACTTCTACATAAAGGAATCAGACCCCTAGGAAAACCAGAGGTCTTAGTCTTAATATGTGAGACATATGAGTTAATAGTTAGCTGATAGATCTAGAATCAATGCTTGGAATGAACTTCTCTACACAGCCTGTCTTCACACCATTCCCACCAGCCCACAATTCCAGTCTCGTTGGGGCAGATCCTATCTGCCTTCAATGATGCAATGAAATCATGAATGAGAAATAATGGCATGTAGTATAAAGAGTATGCACAATGAATATTATTTTGTTTGCTCCTCCCTCTTTTGGGAAATTATTTCTTCAAACCTTGTGGTTGTAGCACAGCTTGCCAAATAGAATTATTCCATCCTCTAGAACCTGAGGATTGATTCAGAGAAAGGCCTATGACCCAAATCAGGCCATTTAGAATAGTTCTCTAGATTTTTCTAAAATTAGAACTGTAATGTGTATGTTTTGGGGGGTTTGGGGATGGTATCTTCCTTATAAAAGATAGTACTTAGGAATTAAGAAAATACAGTATACATTATATATTTACTATATTTTGCACAGAAGAATAGCAAAATTCAGAGTTCATGGTTTCAATGAATACGCTTTGGATTTGAATCCAGGTGCTTACAAGTTGTGTACCTTGGCCAAATTACTTAACTCCTCTAGCTTCAGCTTCTTCACCCATAAAACAGGTATAATAAGATTTGCTAGGTAACATTTTGAAACATAAACCTAGCTTCCTGCCTTGTCCCCTGTGGCCATAATTTTTTCTTACTCTTCCATTCTAGAGGTTGGATTTATTTCTCCTCCCTTTGAATCACCATGGCAGCTCTGATCAATAGATTTTGGTAGAAATGATGCCAACCAGTTCTTGACCTAGACCTTACAATGACAGGCAGCTTTTGCCTTAGTCTCTTAAAGGTCAGCTGCCCTGCGAGAAGTTCAGCTACCCTGGAACTACCATGCTGCCCTGTGAGAAGGCACATCAGCTGCCCTATGAGAAGTCCAGCTACACTGGGGGAAGTACCAACCAGGTAGAGAGGCCCAGAGGATGGGACACATGGAGAGGGAGGGGAAGAGAGGAGAGACCACCAAGAGTACCAAGGCTCCTGCATCTTCACCAACCACAGCTGACTCTATATGGATATATGGATTAGAAAGGAACCACCTAGCCAAGACCTTCCTGAATTCCTGGTCCACAAAACCATAATGTATGACAAATGGTTATTTTAAGTTAATAAGTTTTGGGGGCAGGCTGTTATGCATTAACAGATAACAGGAAAACCCTGTTGGTTCTCTATTGTGACTCCAAACTTGGTGGATTAAAATACCAACAATCATTTTATGATCATCTCTTGTAATTCTGGAGGTTGACTGGGCTTGGCTAGGTGGTTGTCACCCATGGTCTCTCATGTAGCTGTGGTTGGAAGATAACTGACTACTGAAGTCATCGTAAAGGTTTCCTCAGTCTCATGACTGGTGGCTGATGTTGCCTTTTAGTTGGGGCCTCAGCTGGGACTCTGGCTGGAACACCTATGCAAGGCTTCCCCATGTGGCCTGGGCTCCTCACAGCATGGTGGCTGGGTTTCTAGCACAATCATCCCTAATGAGCAGGCAGAAGGGCATGGCAGTTTTAAAACCTAGTCTTGGAAGTCACAGAGCATCACTTCCATTGTATTTTGCCAGTCCGGGCTGCCACAAAGTTCCACCCAGATTCAAGAGGAAGGGCTATCAACACCACTGGTAACCCAACTAGGAGGAACGTCAATCTCACACTGCAAGAAAAACTGGTGGGATGGGAGAGACTGTAGTAACCCACTTTAGAAAACCTGCCCCACACACCTGCTGAATCTTCTTTACTCCGTGAGTTCTCAGCATGGGGCAGGAATGCAAGAGAGAAAGAAAAGAATCAGTGTTCAAGTTCCAAGTTTCAAAATCAACTTGTAAGCCCATGGCAGAGAAAAAAACCCAAAGAAAATTTATGAGACTCAGAGTCTGATTTTCAACGATCAAAAGCTTAAGATCTTTCAAAGACTCAGAACCTAAAGTTCATACTATAAGCCACAAGACTACATGACTGGTTAGAGATGTTGGGTTAGGAGCTGGTGAGTGTCCTTGAAGAGGGACTCTGCCTGCTCTCCTATCCCCAGCCATGCCCCAAGTTGGCATGGGAATTTGAGAGTAGAGGGAACCTGTCCTCTGCTTTATATGTGGAACCCTGAGGGATGCCAAAGCCACACAGAAGGTCCCTAGTCACACTGGCACAGGAACAGCTGGGTGCAGATGCAGGTAAAGTGTTTAGGGCAACAGCAATTTTTCCGCAGAGCTAGTAAATATTTTTGGGGAGGGAGAAAGAACAAACCTGACCCCATGTGGTAGTGACAAACACCAACAGAAAAGAACAGGCCTCTGCAGACTGTGCCTATTTTCCATGGGGAGGGTTGCCATGGAAGCAACTAAAAAAAAAAAAAAGTCAAATCTCCATTCAGGTTTCCAGAAGCACCTTGTAAAAATGTGAGACTGTGGTGTGGTGCCTATATTCATCACTGCATTCTCTCACTTCCTGAATAAGCAGGTCAGAGGCATGCACAGAAATTAGGTTGTGGCCATTTGTTTAGACAACACACAGTACATTTAATGAGGAAGCTTCTCTCCTACTTGGCTCCCTCTCCAGATCTCCTGCTTGAGCTGAACTCATAGCCAGCACTTGGTTTTGCATCCTCAGAATGTTTTTCCCTCTCTATCCACCTGCCTGATTGAGACATCATACCTGTTCATTTCACAGGGGAACATGTATGTCCCGCCCATTCCTCTCCTGCTGCTCACACCCTGCTTCAGACACACTCCTTCCTCACACCTACCTCATGAGTCTCTCTGGAGAGGTTTCCTTGCTTACAATCAGTTCACATCTCACCACCAGCTCTATCTTCCCTCTTTTCATTTTTGGAAGTCTTCAGTGGTTCCCTATCATTTCAAGACAAAAATTTTAAGTTTTTCTTTTGGCACTATAAAACCTAACTACCTTTAGAAGCGTATCCCCCCACCGGGTATAGAAAGAGTAAGATTGCATTTGGTTTCGGCCTAACCTGGAATGTTGGTTTTGCCACCTGGTATCAGCATAAGCAAAGCTTCCTCTGTACTTGGTAAACAAAGAGAAGAACCTGTAAACATTCCTATTTGGAATCCTTCATAAATGCTCTTGGAAGAATCTATTACTACATCTGATTACTCCATTGAACTGTGTTCAGTGGAACTGCTAGACTTCTAAGCTGTTTGAAAATAACTTCAGCTTGCTTTATTAAAAAGCTACAGAGAAGACAGCAATTTAGTGAAATGAATTCTGATGATGTAAATGTAAATGTTGACAGTATCTGAGCTGCTACCTCTGAGTCCCTGTCCTCCCAGGGTGAAGAGGACATAAAGCTGGGAACATTCAGCCACAACTGTCTCATCTTTATAAACGCTTTAATTATAATCCGAGTACATCATTAAAGTCAGAATCACAATGTTTTAAGCTCATTAAAATATCAGCTAAAAAATTCATAGGAGATTATTGGCTGGAAGAAATGAAGACTTATAGCATTGCTATTTCCTATTGATGGTTAGAACATGCAAAGTTCCACAGAGGGTAAGTTTTGAGGCTGGATGACAAGCTCCAAAAAAAGTTTCTTTGGCCAGTCACTTACATTTGGACACAACCAGCTGAACAGCAGCTTCACATTCTGCACGCAAAACACTCAACTCTGGGTAAAGTAAATCATTCCACAAGTGGCCTCCTTCCACATTCACAGTACTTGAGAAGAGTTCCTGAAACTTGGACACAGTGCTGTGGAGCACAGCCAAGAAACTTCACAGTGGTTATGAAACAGCTGCAAATCCATGCTTATGTCATGCTTCGTACAAATACTCTATAAAGGACACATTGGATCAAGAGTAGAAATATGGCTTTGCTAGTACTAATTGAGGTGAGAAGCAGGATTTCACTAAAAAGACTTTGGAATAACCCTCTAGCATTTCCCAATTATGTAATTCTAAAATGTATAGTTAATCTGTATTTTTTATATTTTCCCCACTCACCCTCCAAGCAAATTCATCATAGTATTAATAGCTATTCACAACATGGAGAAAAAAATACAAGCAGCAATGAATTAAAGAATCAGTCCCCTCAGAGGTTAACACTAGTTTATCTGACAAAAGAGAATGTCCCATAACAATGAGAGATGTTGCCATCCTTAACATTGTCTGTGATATAAAGGATGATACTAAATTTACTGAAAAGGTCTATTTCTAAATTCCTCTTGAATATCAGCCAGGCAAATGTAAGACCAAATTTTTTGCATGATTATAATTCTCTCTAAAATGGGAAATGAAGGTTAAATGAACTTTCAGATCCTGATCTGCAGATACTCTTAGTAAATTTTATTCATCTTCAGATTCTCTTCTCCATTCACTGAAGAAAAGCAAGTATATTGTTATCAACAGAACCGAAATAGGTTCATTTGTACAAAATGCTTTGTTCTACTTCAGTCTGAAGAAAACAGCGTTTATAGTCAAAAGGCTTTCAGCAAATATTGCAAAAGATATTTCATGAGTAAAGGATGCTGTCAGGGTGAGAATAAAAGGGAGAGGGACACAGAGTTCATCATTTACAGAGGGACTGGAGAAAATGTCTATTCCTCCTAGTTTCAAGTTAGGAGTTTAAAAACCTTTAGGAATGAGGATGAAGACCTGAATGTTGCTAAAAATCCCAGTTTATGGTACCAGAACAAGATAGCCCCAGACCTCTGAGTGCTTCTAATGTAACAACACTTGGGTACTTTCCCCCTGCTACAAACCAAATCATTGAAAGGTATCTGATAGAGCCAGCAGACACTGTTAGCCTGAAGCATCAACACTGTTTATAGGAACATTATGACCAAAAAATTATTTTTTACTGTGTCCTACAGTGGTTCTTTATTGTAGTATATTTGACATTTGTGATTAAATAAAAAACAAATTTAGGTTATCATATTCTTATTATGGTACATATTTGACAATATAGTAAAATGGTTATATTTTGATTTCTCAGCTATCCTGGAGACATAGTACTCAGTGAAAAACAGCAAGACATCAGTAAATAAAAAAAATTAAAATATCATCCTGGGCATCATTTAGTCAGTGGCTTCAGTTTCAATTACCTCTTTAATGAATCTAAAAATATTACTCATCTTTGCTTCATCTTCTTTTTTTAACCTGTCCTCTTCAGAGTATCTACTCAACCACCAAATCTTACCAATTCTTCTCCAACTGCCTCTCTCAATCTTTAATTTCCAACATGTTCATATTACTTGAAATGTAGATAAGTGCAATAACTTCCAAGAATCTCTCTACTTCTATTCCCCTTCCTTCCAATCCATTAATATATGTAAACAATTTATATATATATACACACACACATATATATACACACACACACACACACATATATATATATATATATATTTTTTTTTTTTTTTTTTTTTTTTTTTTTTTTGAGACGGAATCTCACTTTGTCGCCCAGGCTGGATGGAGTACAGTGGCGCAATCTCCGCTCACTGCAAGCTCCGCCCCCCAGGTTCACGCCATTCTCCTGCCTCAGCCTCCCAAGTAGTTGGGACTATAGGTATCTGCCACCACACTTGGCTAATTTTTTTGTATTTTTAGTAGAGACGGGGTTTCACAGTGTTCGCCAGGATGGTCTCCATCTCCTGACCTCGTGATCCGCCCACCTCGGCCTCCCAAAGTGCTGCGATTACAGGCGTGAGCCACCGTGCCCAGCCAACAATTTATATTTTTAATAAGACAGACACATGCTAAAAATTGAGGAACAGAATGTATAATATGAAAAGTAAACATCTTTCTTAACTATTATCCTTTGCCTTTACCCAATCCCATTTTAAAGAGTAAATGTTTTTAAAATTATTTCTGTTTTTAGTTTTTCTGAGCTTGTGATTGTCACTCTAAAAATTCAGGTATATTCTATTCTTATCAACATAGTATCTATTTTGCATTATAAAAGAAATTTAGCGTGTTTCTATTACACAACATTTTAATTACTTCTCACCTCCCCTCTGAATTTTATTGGTAATAGTTTTAATTATTCTAGTGGTTACTTTTACAACTTTTAAGTAAAATTCTTAAAATTATATTTCTTGGCTGATTTCAAGGCACAGTACCTACTGACTCTCTATTATGTTTTCTTGCAGCCTTTCCTACTTTTAATTAGTATGGCTTTCTGATTGTGTTTTCTTTATAAAAATGACTAGCATCTACATTATTATGTTCTGTGACTATGGTTATCTTCCCTGTTTTGACTACAGATTGCTTCTAAGCTTGAAATCTAGTAAAGAGGATTTAAGATTATATAATTTCTTATCCTCTCCAGAATCAAGTGGTATTACCTCCATAGAGAAAGCAATATAATCCTCTCATTAAATCTTGCAACCCAAAGAATATTCCAATAAAAACATCAAAGTCAAATGGATTCTTTTTCACATGCCATTTATTGTTCAAAAGCATGATTCAGTTTAAGATCAAACTTGAATCTTAACATACATTTTTTTCCTAGAGCTTTTAACTACTTTTTTATTGACAGAAGAAGCATATGCCATTATCTTATGATAAAAAATACTCAGATTCTACGTCTAAGTATAAACCATAGAATCTGGGTTTTTCTTCAAAACATTCTCCACGAAACTTACTAATTTGAACAAATTGCTTTGATATCCCTGCTAGCATCCTGGTATTTCTTATACTTCTTGTAATTGGATTCTTTCATTAGCTCCATAGTTTTTTAGATGTTATGTTATTCTTTATTTTTTCTCTTTCACTTTGCTGGAGTCCATCTAGAAATTATTTTTTGAGAGATACAGAGAGGTAAAGTTTTCAACTCTTTTCATGTTAGAAGTTATCTATTTGTTTTTATGTTTTATTGATAGTTAGAATGTCCAAAATCACTTCCCTGACAACTTTGAAAGCTCCACTGTTTCTGAGCCTCCAGAATTGCATATTGACGTCTGTAACATGCAGGTGATCACTCTTCTGTATGTAATCACCCTTCTCTCTGACCCTCAAGCTCTAAGATCTCTTTTATTCTTAAATTTCACGAGGGTGGACCTAGGTTTGGGTTTTTTAATTCATTGTGGTCAACATTCAGTAGCCTCTTTTAACATGAATCCTTACACCTTTCTTTGTCTTCAATGTCTTCTTAAAACTCTTCATAAAGAATGCTGGACCATTTAGATACTCTTCTATTTCTCTAATATTTTTCTAGTATTTTCTGTCTTTTCATCTTTTGCTTTATACTCTGTGATACTCTTAGCCACACTAAGTCCAATTGAGTTTTGATTTAATTATATTTTTAATTTGTCAAAGTTCTTGTACTTTCTGACCACCTTTTACTCATAGCAACTGTTTTTTACTGGGAGGAGTGGGGCAGTGATGTTTAACGGATGCAATACTTTTTGTCTGTTTTAGGATATTTGTTAATTTTTTTCTTCTATTCTCTGAATTACTTCATCTATATTAGCTACTTTTTTTTTTTTCAATTTTTGCTCTTATTTAGCTGGCAATATAATTCTATGCCCTTTCCATCTTCCAGAACTTTGTCCATTTCTGGTCCCCATTCATGTTTCCATAAGTGTCATGGATTTGCTCTCCTTTTTAAATTTTGTTATTTCAGTTGAAGAGCTAGAAAGATGGGAGCAAAACTGTATTTAGACTGCCATGTTAAAACTCACTAAGTTTTCTAGAATATACTTGCATCATGTTCAATATTTCCCTCATTGTCTAAAATATAAAGCTTAAATAATGGTCTGGTGTTTGGGACTCTGCACAGTTTGACCCTAGCTTATCTTTCTTCCTTAATCCTCTGTTATTCACACTAAAGTATCAGGTTCTCTCTGCCCCCTTGAGATGGCCTACATTTCATTTCTTGCCTGGAATGTCCCTTTTCCTTTCATCTACCATTTTACACAGGTAGGCTCGGCTCAAAGACCACATCTTCTGAAGTCTTTTTGAACATTCCAGGATACCCCTAATTCTGTATCAGTTAAAAATACGTATTGAGTTCCATCCAGATAATAATTCTGTTTCTTGTGCCAGCAATGACAATTTTTCCAACCAGAATTTTCTTCTCTGCCATTTTTACTATATAATCTAAAATAATTTTACCTAAATGAAATTTTAAAAGCAAATGCTTCATGCTTTTATGTCTCACTATACAATGAAAATATCAAATTTATGGACACAGCCTTTTAAATAAAGTAGTGTTCTTGAGCTAGGAAATTTTTATTTTATAATTGAGGGGATATGTTTTCTTGAGTAGGAGGAAAGAGTGGTTAGACAGTCTCATTCGAAGACACCTTTACAGAAATAGATTGCTTCTAGTCAGAAGCAATAATGTCAGTACACAAATGTTCTAAGCACTCACTCCGTTTTTGTTTTTGTTTTTGTTTTTTTGACAAGCCAAGGAAAGCTTTTCTGTAAGCTAAGTACTCACTAAAAGAGGGTGCAAATGGTTCAGGCCAGCTTATAAACCGAAGTAATGTTGCATGAGTGGCATTACCTCACACAGGTTTGAACATGGCACTCACCAAGGGCAAAAACAAAATTAGAGAATTCCATGGGAGAAACTACCAAGCAAATATGAAGCATAGTGATTGGCTTGAAAAATCAGAACAGAATAACAAATCAGCATCCAAAGTAGGATTTAGAGTCCAGTTGGAGAATAAAATATCCTCATGGCCTGGAATTGAGTTCTTTAGGGAGGCACTCTGGGGCTTATCTTAACCTGTGTTATTCTTTTTTCCTTCTGTAGTTTGATATTATCCTGATAATCTATGATTCATCTGAATTGCTTTCTTGAAGACTGAAGCACGGCTAATTTTAGAACAGAGACAAACACGTCATGCACACATTTTAAGCAGAATGATATTTGAGGTAAGGGGTGCTGAAAATCTGTGTCATCCACAGTACAAGTAGCCAGGCAACCTGAGGCTGAGCTGATTTGATAGACTACACAGAACTCAGAAGCATGTATTAAGTATCTAATGTCTGGGGAGATAAGTAAACTAGAATTCCTCATCCACTGTTCTTAAGAATATTATTATTTGGAAAGCAAAAATTATACATGTGAAAAAGGTTTTAAAAATCTGAGGTAATATCCAATCAGGAATTCTATACTATAATAGAAAACATGTTATATTCACAGGGATATGTGGACACATAGGTATGAAATTGACACTCAGAGTATTATTTAACCAGTTATGATCTGTAAGTTTCAGGCACACCGAAGTTAACTTTGAAACACACGGCAAACAATGGCAAGTTGGATAAATAATGGTCAGCTCTACAGACTATTTGACAGACATTAAAACGTATCTACAGTCATGAATATGTATGGTAGCATGGAAAACTGCTTATGACATAAAGTAAAAAAGAAGAAAATAAAATATGACAAGGCCTGATCACAACTGTATGAAACTAGCCACATGATAATAGTGGGGGACTTTAACATCTCACCAACAGCATTAGATAGATCATTGAGGCAGAAAACTGACAAATTCCAGACTCAAATTCAACACTTGGACCTAATAGACATCTATAGAATACTCCATCAACCACGGAATACACAATTGACAAAGAAATTCTGGACTCAAATTCAACAATTGGACCTAATAGACATCTACAGAATACGCCACTCATCAACCACAGAATATACATTCTTCTCTGTGCATGGAACATACTCCAATATCAACCACATGCTCAGCCATAAAGTGTCTCAATAAATTAAAAGAAAATCAAAATCATACCAAACATACTGTTGGACCACAGTGGAATAAAAATAGAAATCAATACCAAGAAGACTCCTCAAAGGTACATAACATGGAAGTTAAACAACTTGCTCCCTAATAACTTTTGGGTAAACAACAAAATTAAGGCAGAAATAAAAAAAATTCTAAAAATTTCTTTGAAATAAATGAAAACAGACATGCAACATACCAAAATCTCTGGGATCCAGCAAATGCAGTGTTAGGAGGAAAGTTTATAGTGCTAAATGCCTACCTCAAAAAGAAAGACCTTAAATTAATGATCTAACATCATACAAAAGGGAAGCAGAGAAACAAAAACAAACTAACCCCAAAGCTAGCAGAAGAAAATAAATAATTAAAATCTAGCAGAACTGAATAAAATTGAGACCGAAAAAATCTATATAAAGAATCAGTGAAACCCAGAGGTGGTTCTTTGAAAAGATAAACAAGATCAATAGCTGTTAGCTATATTAACACAGAAAAAAAGAGAGAAGATCAAAATAAGTACAATTGGAAGTGACAAAGGTGACATTACAACTGATCCCAGAGAAATACAAAAGATCCTCAGAGGCTATTATGAACATCTCTACGCACACAAACTAGAAAATCTAGAGGAAATGGATAAATTCCTGGAAATACACAGTCTCCCAAGATTGAATCTGGAAGAAATTGAAACTATCAACAAGTAAACAGATAAGCTACAGCATGGGACAAAATATTGACAAACTATGCATCCAACAAGGTCTAATATCCAGAGTCTATGAGGAACTTAAACAATGGAACAAGCAAAAAACAAATAACCTCATCAAAAAATGGGCAAAAACATGAATAGACACTGCTTAAAAGAAGACATACAAGTGGCAAACAAACTTATGAAAAATGCTCCACATCACTAATTAGAGAAATGCAAATCAAAACCACAGATGCCCTCTCACACCAATCAAAATAGATATTATTAAAATGTTAACGAACAGCAGATGCTGACAAGGACATCGAGAAAAGGGAATGCTTATACATAGTTGGTGGGAATGTAAGTTAGTTCAGCCACTGTGAAAGCAGTTTGTAGATTTCTCAAAGAATTTAAACAGAACTACGTTTCAACCCAGCTATCCCATCACTGGAGATATGTATACATATCAAAGGAAAATAAATCATTCTACCAAAAAGACACATACACTCGTACCTTCATTGCAGCACTATTCACAACAGCAAAGACATGGAATCTACCTACGAGTCTATCCACAGTGGATTGGGTAAAGAAAATGTGGTACATATATACCATAAAATACTGTGCAGCCATAAAAATGAATGAAATCATGTCCCTTACAGCAACATGGATGCAGCTGGAGGCGATTATCCTGGGCAAATTAACACAGATATAGAAAACCAATACCACATATTCTCATAAGTGGGAAGTGAACATTGGGTACTTATGGACATAAAGATGGTAACAATAGAAACCGGGGACTACTAGAGTGCAGAAGGAAGGGGGCAAGGGTTGAAAAGATATTGGGTACTTTGCTTAGTACCCAAGTGGCACGATCAGTTATACCCCAAATGTCAGCATCATGCAATATACCCAGGTAATAAACCTGCATGTGTACCCCATGAATCTAAAATAAAAGTAGAAATGTAAAAAATGGCATTTGATTTTAGTGTTTCTGCAATTTATTGGGGTTTGTTCTGAATTTTTGTTCATGGTCTGACAACTGTAGAAAGGAAAAAATTCTTCCCAACCAGGGCTTAAAGTCAAAAATACACACACACACACACACGCACACACGCACACACGCACAACCCCCACTGCCACCCCTACACACACCCACCAACTGTGTAAAATTACGTGAATGAGGACTAGAAGGAAAATAAAACATGATTTATTAGGGTAAATAACAAATTTGCATTCACACCCACTTGGGTCCTAATCTTGGCTCTACCACTTACTAGCTATATGCGTTAAACAAGTCAGTAACCTCTCTGAAACAATGTCCTCATTTGTAAAAAGCATCAACAAAGTTTCATGTAGAACATACGAGGATAAGTTGCTAGCAGAGTATCTGGTACACAGTAGGCATCAAATAAAGTTTATGCTCCCACATATTTTCCTTCTGTATACAGGGGTCTAGTGTTCAGGTATTACACAGTTTAGGTAGAAATGAAGGTGAATCCACCTTGGCTTGGTGGATTGTTTACAGGCCTTGCTCCTTCCCCTGTACTCACCCTCACCAGAACCAGAATCCCTAGGCTATCACCAACTTGTTAATGGCAGGACTTGTTCTTTTTCAGTGACTCTCTGGCCAGGAAAGTAAAGTCAGAAAGTGAAGTGGGGTAGAGGAAACACATTTCTTGATCAGGGGTCTCAATATATACAAACATTCCAGGCACTGACCTGTGAGACAGCAGTAGCATTCTTTCCACATACCACAGCCTACTTGTACAGAAAATTTTGATAAGACATGTCAACCTCAGAGTAATTTTAGTGACATCTTTGCTAGCAAAAATGACTATTACTTAACTAGATCCTGGTACTCTATGCAAAAGGCAAAAATCTATGGCAATGTACAACATGATAAAGATGCACTAAGCAGAGGGCAGTTGTATTTCTGTATGCAACACAGTGCTTGTCCCTGGGACCACAGTACCCTTAAAGGGAATACAAGTTTGTGAGGGGGGACTGTAACACCATCAAACTACTCAGTAAGTTGTTCAAAGTTTCACTCAGATCAATGATCAATTGATAATTAAGGTTGGTTCCCAATAATCTCTGTAGTCAACAGAGGTCTCTGGAGAGTTAATTACAATCTCTGTACCCATAACAAACTCATTATAAACCAAACAATTTGGAACTGTTAACCCAGTCATTTGGCTCTTACAAATTTTAAAGAGAAAGAAGTAAAGCATTAGTCCATTTAAAAATAGATTTATTACCCTCATGATCAATTTTCATGTTTCCCCAAAGAAAAGCTTTTATACAATTTTTATCTGCCAGGTATATATGCCTCATACGGACTGCCGAGACCTGCTGGGACTAAAAAGAAACAAAATATCACCCTGCCTAGAAGACCAGCACAACAATCAACTGATGGCCTCCAAACCCAGTGGGTCTCAAGGCTTCTAAATCACCCTTCTGTTTCCCTAGTTTGGATTCCGTCATTATTCATAAACCAGATGTTTCAATACTTTTTCAGTGTCCTTATATCTCTGACCCTACCATCTTCACTTCCCTCAGCAGATGGCCTTGATTTGACTTTACAGAAGGTATTGAAACCATTAGACCAGAATTTAACTTTTCTGTTCCCAAACCTACGTATTTACCCAAAGGACAGCCATCTTATTCGGATTCTTGCTTGTTGCAATAAAGGGCTATGTCCTCCCCTCTTGCCTCCCGCCTTCTCAAAGCCCTGGTATATTTAAATCAGAAAGTAAATCATTACATCAAAGAGATCTCTGCACCCCCATGTTTATTGAGGCATTGTTTACAATAGTCAAGATATTAAATCAACCTAGATGTCCAATAACAGATGAATGAATGAAGAAAATGTAGTATATGCATACAATGCCATGAAAAAGAAAAAAAAATCCTGTCTTTCACAGCAACATGGATGGTCATTATATTAAGTGACATAAACCAGGAGCAGAAAGTTGAACACTGCATATTCTCACTAATACATGGGATTTCATAGAAGTAAAAAGTAGAAGAGAGGATACTAGAGGCTGGCAAGGGTAGGGGGAAGGAAAAGATAGAGAGAGATTTGTTAAAGGATACAAAATTACAGCTAGATAGGAGGGATAGATTCTAGTGTCCTATACCACTGTAGGTTGACTATTGTTGACAATAACATACAGTTTCAAATAGCTAGAATGAAAACATTAAACGTTCCTAACAGAAAGAAATGATAAACGTTCGACATGATGGATATGTTGAGTACCCTGATATAATTATTTACATTACACAGATCAAAACATCACTATGTACCCCATGAATATGTACAAGTACTATTTGTCAATTAATAAAATTAAAAAGCTCTGGTTTATAATTTTCTACCAGCTTCTCCTAGGCCCTGCCCACTGGCTCCCTCCAGGCAGTGTTTAAATCACTCAGGTCTCTTCTACCTTAAATCAATTGTTCTTCCCCACAGATTCTGATTTCTATCTCCATCTTTATAGTCAGTATCTTAAGGGTTATCTAAACCTGCCCTTTCCACTTTCTCAATTTCTCCCTCACTCCTCAACTTCTTGCATCTAGCTCCCATTCTGATCATGCCATTGAAATTATTCTCGCCAAGATCACTAACAACCTCTTTGTTGCTAAAGCAATAGGTATTTTTAGTTTTTATTATTTTATATAAGTTTTATGGGCATTTAGGTGTCCCGACCCTGCTCATTCTTGAAATGGTATTTTCCCTTGGCTTCCATGATGGCATACTCAACTGGACTTTCTCCTGTGTTTCTGGCTAATCTTCATCTCTCTCACTTTCAAATTGTGGTAAAATGCATATAACAAAATTTTACCAGTTTAACCATTTTTAAATGTGCAGTTTGGTGGCATTACATATATTAACATTCTTGTTCAACCATCACCACTATCCTTCTCCAGAATGTTTTCATTCCCCTAAACTGAAACTCTATTGCTATTAAACACTAATTCTCCATTTCCCCCTCCTCTCAGCCCCTGGCAACCACCATTCCACTTTCTGTCTCCATGAATTTGACTACTCTAGATAGCTCACATAAGTGGAATCATACAATATTTGTCTTTTTGTGACTGGTGTATTTCACTTAACGCATTGCCCTCAAGATTCACCCATGTTGTAGCATGAGTCAGACTTTCCTATCTATGGCTGAGCAATATTCCATTGTATGTATATACCCCATTTTGTTTATCCATTCATCTCTCAATGGACACTTGGGTTGTTTCCACCTTTGGCGACTGTGAATGCTGCTGCTGTGAACATAGGTGTTCTCTCACTTTCTCTTAATCTACATTTTAATTATTGGTGATTTTCAAGGTTCTACTCTGGCCTCTCTTTCTCATTCTATACTCTCTCGGGCAATTTTATCTATACTTGTGGCTTACTGCTTACATGCTAGTGACTCTCAAAGCTGTAATTCATTTCTTTTTCTTCTAAGGTTCAGGTCTCAAATCCATATATATAAAAAGATATCTATATCCATATCTTTTTTAATGTCACAGACGCTCTAAGCTCAACATGGGCAATACTGAGCTTCTGATTCTTGACCTCACATTTACAGTGTGTCCTGTCTCAGTAAATAACACTCACCAAAGCCCCCACTTACTCATGCCAGACACTGGGCACTATCTTCTGCCAACCACAGCACTGCCACTTATGGAGCTCCCAGGGATCTCACCGAACCCCAAGATCTTTAGGTGACTACTTCTCACTTTGCCATCCCTTAAGAGGGTCCTTAAAGTTCAATGTGTTCTCCTCTAGAAAATCCCTCTCCATTACTTCCCCCTACATAAAATAGTACCTCCTCAGGCGCTATTCCTGTCGCCCTTTCTTTACTTTTCTTCACAGTACTGAAACAGCATTTAACACATAGCAAGCACTCAATATGCATTTGCTGGATGAATGAATAACTCCTTGACGTCTTCCTTCCCCAATCCTTTCTATAGGTTGGTGCAAAAGTAACAGTGGTTTTTTTCCACTTTTTTTTTTTTTTTGCCACCTAAATTGTACTTAAATCCACCCATTAACCTCTACCCCAGCTGTCACCGCTATAGCCAGATGCTAATCATCTTCCACCTGGTCTCTCTGCTGTCTAATCAGGTCCCTTCCTGATCTTTCCTTTACACAGCCATCAGAGTGACCATTCTAAGATATAAAACAGGTAGTTTTACTTCTACGCTTAAAGGACTTCAACATCTCTTATAATACAACCCAGCATTCTTCTTTAGCCTGGCAAGGCCCTTCCTGATCTGTCTATCTGTCCAGTCTTACCTGCCACTCTTCCCTCAATGCTCCAGCTCATTACTGAACTTCTTTCAGTTTCATTAATATGCCAACTGCTTCTCTTATTTTCCCCCCAGATCTTTGAAGCTGCTACTCTTTCTTCCCAAACATTTTCCCTTTCTCTGAAGTCCCCCTCTCCCCAACACCTGGCTAGTTCTTCCTTTTCCTTTGGGTCTCAGATTAGATGCCACTGAACTTGGAAGCCTTGTCTGACCTCTGCAGACCAGTTCTGGCTTAACTGTTGCTGCTGAGGACTCCCAGGGCAACCTGTACTTCACCCATCACAGCACTCAGCACTCTGGAACGGAACTGCCTATTTCATTAACATTCCCTACGGTGAGCCATATCTCCATCAGGGCTGAGATCCCTGACTGTCTCATGTAAAATCTACCCTCTGCCTCCGAACAGTGATGGAGCCGTCGTAGAAGCTTAGAAGCTTAATTAATACTTGATACATAATGCTTTTAAAAAAACTTGCTTGAGACATTTCAAACATCCAGAAAAGTAAAAAACATCTTATAATAGTATAACAGACCTTCATATCCACCAGCTATATTCAGCAATTGTTAATATTTAGCCATATTTTCTTTATCTAATCATCTACCTCTATATATTTATTTGACACAATATTTAAGATAAAACACAGAGAAAATGAGAGAATTTTTAAGTCTTACCAACACATCCATAGAATATGTAAGATAAGCTACTGAAGAAATGGAAGAAAAGGAACCATAAAGAAAATCCTCTAACCCTCTAATTAAGCCTAGTTAAGTAAAATTCAGAAATGAGACTGTTAATCTCTGCATCACAGTTTATAAATGTACCCTCATTCCATCATTTAATTCTCAGAAGTCTTATAAGGCAACTTGATTAATAAACAAGAGGAATCCTATGAAGAACTTATAGCTCTAGGAGGGAAGGGGAAAGAAAATCAATATTTCAATATTTTCTCAGTGTCCATTATGCACCCAACAATTATGTTACCTCTAATTATTCTCACAACAAACAACATGTATTATGTCTCTACTTTGAAGATGAATATAGAGCTTAGTGAGGTCAAGCTATTTGTCCAGCTCACAAGTGGTAAGATCACGGCTCACTGTAGCCTTGAACTCTTGGATTCAAGGGATCTGCCTGCTTCAGCCTCCTGAATAGCTGCAACTACAGACATGTGCCACCATGCTGGCTAATTGTTTTTACTTTTTACTTTTTTTTTTAAATAGAGACATGAGGTCTCGCTATATTGCCCAGGCTGGTCTTGAACCCCTGGCCTCAAGTGATCCTCCAGCGTCAGACTCCAAAAGTGTTGGGATTACAGTCATGATCCACCATGTCTGGCCTAAATAAAATTTTAGTTAAACGTTATAAATTAAAAAATGTTTACTGTGGTATGAGATAGGTAAAAATTATCTTATTGCTTTTATGTATACAAGGGATTCTTAGGTTAATCTAGTCCTAATTCTTACTACCTCTATGGTATAGATGAGGCAGGGCTAATTAAAGAAGTGACCATAGAACAAGAAGAATCAGAAATGAAGTTTCTGGTGCTGTGGTAATGCCACTGTCTAACCCTAGAAAAGTCACTCAACCTCTCCTCACTTAAGAACGTTCATCTGTAAAACGAGATTTTGGATTAGATTATCAATGAGGTTCCTTCCAGCTGTTTTAAAGACAAAACACAAATGAAACCTACAATTCTTAGTGATTTACATCCATCATCATCTGGTGAGGGCCAAGTGGTAGGTCTTACTGATCCCAGGCCTATCCTCTGTGCATTCCCAGTCAATGTACTCACTGGGGGGACTGTCAGTGCAGGCCAACTTTAATTAGAATGTTGGTCAGTACAAGTGCAATTACAAGAAACTTCAAAACCTTCAAACCTCCAGAAGCAGGTGTCCCACAGATTCTGACACAATAACTGATGATGAAGGCTATGCCTTTCAAAAGAGAAGCCATGGAAAAGTTTCATTCCAGAGGAAACCAGCATTCATCCCTAACCCTGTGAATCCTCTGCCAGGCAAGCTAGCCTGCTTACCACCCTTATACTGATTTTTTTAAAAAGATTCTTTACTCCATTAGATAGTATGCTTTAAGAGCTCTGCCTTGGTCACCTCTATATACCTAGCTTTTACCATAATACTTGGCATAGAGTTGGTGATCAATACATGTTTATGGAATGAATAGCTAACCTCACCATCCCTGAGTATTCCAAACCAACTGACCCTCATGGCTCAGCTCAGATGTCATCTCTACCTTCCCCTCCCCAAACTCCCATTATATTATAACTGTATTTCTCCTATGGTACATCTCATTTTCTTATTATAAGACTCAGGTGATACCCGAGTCTTATACATCATGAGGTATAAAGTACAAGCATGTTGTGTGTGGTGCAGGAACAGATTTGGATGAGAAACAAGAAGTGACACCCAGTAAAGGAATCTCAGGAACCACTTAATAGCAGATAGGATCACTCACTCGAGGAAATGATCAATACAGCTTTCCCTAGGGGATTGGTTTCAGAACCTTCCTTCCCCTACAAGAATCCGTTCATGCTCAAGTCCCCCAATTGGCCCACTGAATCAAGCGATATGAAAAGCTAGCTGTCCATGGGTTTCACATACCATGAATACTGTATTTTCAGTTCACTTTTGGTTGCATATTTGGAATCCACGGATATGGAGGTTCGATTGCATTTGCTGAAAAAAAATCGCTTATAAGTAAACCCGTGCAGTTCAAACCCATGCTGTTCAAGGGTCAACTGTACTAGTTCCTGAAAGGGTTAAATAAAGGAGGGTGCAACCCAGAAGGGATACAGAGAGAAGGGAGAGGGATTAATGATGGTTGTCTCTCTGGTTCTCTGCCATTTCCGACCACCTTAACCCATTTCTGTTATCTATCAGGGATGTGCAAATGATGGTCTACAAGCCAAGTGTAGTCCTTTTTTTTTTTTTTTTTTTTTTTTTTTGTAAATAGCTTTACTGAACACAGCCAAGCCTTTTTTTTTTTTTTTTTTTTTTTTTTTGAGACTGAGTCTTGCTCTGTCACCCAGGCTGGAGTGCAGTGGTGCAATCTTGGCTCACTGCAAGCTCCGCCTCCCAGGTTCATGCCATTCTCCTGCCTCAGCCTCCCGAGTAGCTGGACTACAGGCTCCCGCCACCACGCCCAGCTAATTTTTTTTGTATTTTTAGTAGAGATGGGGTTTCACCATGTTAGCCAGGATGGTCTCAATCTCCTGACCTTGTGATCCACCCGCCTCGGCCTCCCAAAGTGCTGGGATTACAGGCGTGAGCCACAGCGCCTGGACAAGGCCATTTCTTTATGTATTATCTTTGGCTATTTTCACACTACAATGAGTTGAACAGTTGTGACTAACACTTGTATGACCAGAAAGGCAAAAATGTTTACAATTTGGCTCTTTAAATACACATTTGTCCCATGCCCCCACATATAAGGAGATTTATAAAGCGACACCCTATTTAGGTAATGGGCCACCTTTTCTTATTACTTTCTCTTCACCACCCTGCAAGATAGGATGATCATATAATTTATCATCCAAAATGAAACGTTTGGAGGGTGAAAGGGGGTGCTACCTAGACTATTTTCCAGGAACACAGAATTGAATCAGGACTGTCCCAGACAGACCCCACATATGGACCATCTACTATAAGGGCTAGCAGTACAAGATCAGTTTCCAAAGGGCACTCATGATCTGTGGCTGCAGACACAGAAAGCTTCGATGGTGTCTCTTCCTGGTTCTTCCTATTTCTAATGCCCTCAGGTATCTTTCCACTGACCCCTGTCCCAACTCCGCTCTAGAGCCTGCTCTGGCCCCCGAATATTCCAGCTGTTGGGACACCATGCAGGGTACCATATCTCCACTTTGTTTGTTTGAGACGGAGTCACGCTATGTCACCCAAGCTGGAGTGCAGTGGTGCGATCTTGGCTCGCTGTAACCTCTGCCTCCTGGGTTCAAGTGATGCTCGTGCCTCAGCCACCCGAGTAGCCGGGACTACAGGCATGTGCCACAACGCCCAGCTAATTTTTATATTTTCAGTAGAGACAGGGTTTTGCCATATTGACGAGAGTGGTCTTGAACTCCTGACCTCAGATGATCCGCCCACCTCAGCCTACAAAAGTGCTCCATATTTCCACCTTCACTAGAGTAAAAGGGGAAAACATCTATTCATCCACGCTAAAAAAACCTAATTATTCCAAGTCAATACAGTGAAATTTATACCTGCAAATTTTAATATCAAGACAACTTCTTAAAATGCTATTGTTCTTTAAGTAGAAGAATTTCAGTTTCTCTTTGCAAATATTTAAAAAATGACCACCAGTCATAGCATTTATTACAATGAGGCCCCAAAACAAATATGGTATATTATTCATTGATTTGAGCTTTTAATATTCACCATTACTGTTTGGAGAATTACTGTTTAAGAATGAGGTTTCTAATTTTATCATTCCAGAATTCTTGTAAAAAGAAGAAAACTAATACGCCCCCCCCCCCACACTGTTTTAAGTAAAAATGTTTGATGCTGTGGAGAAATAGGAGTAAAATAAAAGATGTTTAGAGCACCTTTGATGAAATATAGGATGTCACACCACACTTTGTGAGACTATTCTGTGTGAACAATAATAGCTTGTAGCTTTGAGACCTCTCTGAATGGCTTTCCAAATATTGCCATCTGGTGGAATTTCAGTTAATTGTTCCTTTGTTCCAAGGGCTCCTGGAGATGACTCTTGAAGGCTTGGAGTACTAGTTGGAAATAACTGAAGGTCAAAATGATTGCATCTCAAAGACAAATCCCAAACTGAAAAAAATGAGGCTTTCTAGGTTCCTCATCTCTGTCACAAGCATGCTTGCACACTGTCATTCTCTCTCTTTCTGCCTCTCAAAGCCAACAGAGTGGCTTCCTTGATTCTTAACATACCAAATAAAAATCATTTATTCATAAATAGCGATGTCACGAGTTCATTTTGACCATATCTTGATATTCTACCCTCCCCACCTATCATAAGATTTTTCAAAATCAAACTTTAATTAATTGGCTAGACCATTTTTAGAGGAATTGCTAATAGCAATTAATTAGCCCTCCGTACACTTGGGAAATGGAATTTGGCTTGAAAAAATAGTGTTTTAAAAGAGTGTATTTACTCAAATATTGGCTTTAATTGTATACTGGAATTTTGAAAATAAATTTGTTACAAGGACAATATTACTACTCACTTTAAATTGATTTTTGAGTAAGGAGTCATGCAACATAATTTATATAAACCTTACCTTGAGCATCCAGGCTTTCTCCCTGTCTGTGGAAATGAACTGTTCCTCTGGGAAACAGGACACTGGGATAGTAAAAATGGAAGGAAAAAGAGAGTGCAAGCATTTAATATCATGAAAATATGGAAGCAAAGGGTTATAATTTAGTTCAGTGGGTGTGGCCAGCAATGGAAAAAAATTAAAGAAAAAATACACGCCAAATATCCAAAAGTCAATCGATCTTACCATATGAAAGAGATTAAGTCAGCCAGATAATATAATTATACTCTCAATGTACATTATTAGATCAATTCTCACATTGATTAATAGTTGATGAAAACTTAGTATAATGTCACTCCTATGAAAATAATTTTTCTTTTTTTTTTCCCCTTGCCTGATAGTCTGATGTGATGGGAATCATGTTGGCAGATAACCCCAAGGAGCAGGGCCTCTAGTGGGGTATCAAATACCAACATCAATTAAAGTACTGAATTCCCCAAACTTAGGTTTATCCAGGTTTTATATCTAGTATCAACACAGGCTTTTTCTAGTCAAAAAGATTTTTAATTTCGACAGGATAAGCATTATAAACGACTTTAAAAGTGTACGTATCAATAAGCAGTAATTTAGTAATTTACTTTCCTTTTTGAGACTCAGTCTCGCTCCATCGCCCAGGCTGGAGTGCAGTGGCGCGATCTCGGCTCGCTTGCAAGCTGCGCCTCCCAGGTTTACGCCATTCTCCTGCCTCCGCCTCCCGAGTAGCTGGGACTACAGGCGCCTGACACCACGCCCGGCTAATTTTTTTGTATTTTTAATAGAGACGGATTTTCACCGTGTGTTAGCCAGGATGGTCTGGATCTCCTGACCTCGTTATCTGCCCGCCTTGGCCTTCCAAAGTGCTGGGATTACAGGCGTAAACCACCGTGCCCGGCCAATGTACTTTCTTTATATGAATTAGCTATTTATTTTCAAAACATGCTTTGACTAAATGAGGCAGTAAGACAGGAAACTGATGAGGGACAAATCCAATTCTGGAGGCTGAGAAATGCATGAGCTTTGAGTTTGCTTTGAGAGTCCAGTGTTTGGGGAATGAATGGTTACGGAGAAGGTTGCTATGGTTCAATGGAATGCTGCTATAAATCACCTGACATGCATATACGTGTGAGCCTTAACTCTCTTCCCCACTTTCCACCTAAGCCCTACATTGCTCTTCTGTGTTTTCTATGACCATTTCAGAAATGACTTAGGTGTTTATTTAGCTTAAAATCAATTGCGTAAAAATAAAATATTTGTGATAGATCCAACACGATGTGATTATCCCCAGACACAGTTCTGGAGATGCTGCTGTTAGAATTTTTTTTTTTTTTTAATTAAAAGGGAGGAGGTAGATATTTTATAGTTTTTCTCTAAGGGAAAAAGGAGATGGTTAAAAAAAGGCAAAGAACAAAATGGCAAGTGTCAAGAGAATAAAAGTAAAGGTGACAGCTGAATTGTTATACTACTCAGTGAAGGATTTCAAAAATAATTAATAAACTTGGGCTTGTTTAAAAATCAGAAAACTTAACATGAATAGTGTACCTAAATAGTGTCAATAACTAAATTTAGGTATATTGACTACAATCTAAGTTTTTTCCTTCAGACACAGTAAGTTGAATTTCCTTACATATTTTGCAGCAGAATTTAATTTTATGAATACTTTATATCTTTCTACAATTTAATGATAGTTGATAAACCTAAAATTCAGATTTTAACAATATTGGTTCCCATCCATGTCAGTTTCTATTCTTAAGTCCTTCCATTTTCCAGAAATTTCAACTGAATCAGAATAAAATTTTCATTTATCTACTTTATTTAATTGTACCTAGTAGCTGTGCAAGCCACTGGCCACCAAGCTACGAAGCAGGAACGTAAGGTTTCTAGTTTATCTATAAAGCAGATAATTAGCCCTTAGAAAATTCAGAATGGTCTGTATACAACTAGCCTTTTTCTGTTTTCTGACAATGGTCTGTTGCTAACTTTTTAGCACCCACAATGGATCAGTTTGGAGAAGAATGACATTATTTGTTGAACACCTTATGCACCAGTCATTTCACATATTTTATCTAATTTAATCCTCAAAACCGTCTTATTGTAAATGAAGAAACTGAGGCTCAGAGTAGTGGGGCAATTTTCCCAGTATCATGCAGCTAGAAAGGGATAGATTTTTAACTGAGTCTGGCAGACCAGTAACTATCTCCTTTCTCTTTCATCTGTGTGTCCACACTAAAATACCTTAATAGCAGTCATTTGACATAGATTAGAAATACCTGGAGAGCTTTCACTCCACCATCATAAGTCCAGGACCTAGCATATGGTAGGTGCTCAAGAAGGCCCAGTCTTGCAAGGATAGAGGTCTAGCCTTCCCATGCAGCCTTTGCTAGTGGGGATAGGAGTGAGGCAAAGCTTGCTCCTGTTGTGTTTGGCAGGAGTAGAGCTCTTAGTGTCTGCAAGTCTCACACTTTACATAAAAACAAACTCAAAATGGATCATGGCATAAATGTAAAATGTAAGACTACAAAACTTGTAGAAAAAACAAAAAACAGGAGAAAATCTTTAGGATCGGGGCTGGCAAAGTGTTCTCAACCTTGACACCAAAAACACAAGCTGTAAGAGGAAATATTGGTAAATTGGACTTCATCAAAGTTAAAAACTTTTGCCCATGTGAAGAGGATATAAATACAAGATATAAACTAGGAGAAAATATTTGCAAGCCCAATATCTGACAAAGAACTAGTGTCTAAAATAAAGAACTCTCAAAATGCAACCAAATAAACCAACTTAGTTGGAAAATGGGAAAATGAACAGACATTTAACTAAAGAGGATATAGATATATAGAGAGCAAATAATATTAAATGATATGCAACATTATGAGCCTATAGATAAAAGAAAATTAAAACTACATGAGACATCACAACATACCTATCAGAATGGCTAAAATAAAAAATAGCGACAACACCAAATGTTGGCGAGGGTTTGAAGAAACTAGATCACTCATATATTGCTTGTGAGAATGTAAAATGGTAGAGCTACTGTGGAAACAGTTTTGTAGTTTTAAAAGTTAAACATGCGACTACCATACCACCCAGCAATTGCTCACTTTGGCATATACCCCAGAGAAATGAAAACTTGTGTATAGCAGCTTTATACTTAGTAGCCCCAAACTGGAAACCACCCAGATATCTTTCAACAGGTTAATGGTTAAACAAACTGTGCTACATCCAAACTTCAGAACACTACCCAGCAATAAGAAGGAACCAACTATTGATAGAAAGTAACAACTGGAATGAATCTCCAGAGAATTAGGTTGCGTGAAAAAAGAAAGTCGCCGGGCGCGGTGGCTCAAGCCTGTAATCCCAGCACTTTGGGAGGCCGAGACGGGCGGATCACGAGGTCAGGAGATCGAGACCATCCTGGCGAACACGGTGAAACCCTGTCTCTACTAAAAAAATACAAAAAACTAGCCGGGCGAGGTGGCGGGCGCCTGTAGTCCCAGCTACTCGGGAGGCTGAGGCGGGAGAATGGCGTAAACTCGGGAGGCGGAGCTTGCAGTGAGCTGAGATCCGGCCACTGCACTCCAGCCTGGGAGACAGAGCCAGACTCCATCTCAAAAAAAAAAAAAAAAAAAAAAAAAAAAAAAAAAAAAAAAAAGAAAAAAGAAAGTCCCCAAAAGCTATATACTGCATAAGTCCATTTATCTAACATTTTTAAAATGGGAAAGCTATAGAAATGGAGCACCGATTAGTGGTTGCCAGGGGTTAAGAGGAGGGGTGAGGGCTGGAGGGAAATGAGTATGATTATAAAAGGCAACACAAATGTTTTTGTGGTGATGGAAATGTTCTGAACCTTGATTGCATGGACATCATATTCTGGTTGTGACATTGTGCTATAAGTTTGCAAGATGCTACCACGGCAGATTGGATAAAGAATATATGGGATCTCTCTATATTATTTCTTACAACTACATCTTAAGGTACAAATATCTCAAAATATATATATTTTTTAAATCAGGTAATTGGACAGGAACTAGAATCGAGCAAGATACCTCAGTTTTATTTTCTTACCTTTTCATGGAAAAGCAAAAGCCCCAAAGCAGTGGGCAAGATGGATCAGGAGTTTGCTCCATTTTGCACAGATCCAAGAAAAAAAATAACTCACCCACTAACTTAGCATTCAGAAACCACTGCCAGTGTTTTGCTATCCAATCTTGCCTATGTTGGAATTTTCTTTGCTGTTATTCCCCTTTCTCCCTCATGTACTTTCTTAATCCACTAAAATTCACAATACACATATTCAAAACCAGAAGTGAGTTTGAAATAGCAGCTTGATACATCATGTATCTTTTTTTTTTTTTTTTTTTTTTTTTTTGAGACAGAGTCTTGCTCTGTCACCCAGGCTGTAGTACAATGGCTCCATCTCTGCTGACTGCAACTTCCATCTCCTGGGTTCAAGCGATTCTCGTGCCTCAACCTCCCGAGAAGCTGGGATTACAGGCATACACCAGACTAATTTTTGTATTTTTTAGTAGTGATGTGGTTTTGCCACGTTGGCCAGGTGGATCTTGAACTCTTGGCCTCAAGTGAGGCTGCCTGCCTCGGTATCCCAAAGTGCTGAGATTACAAGTGTGAGCCATGGCACCCAGCCAATACATCCTGTATTTTTAATGGATCTTTCATACCCTTAAGTTCACACTATCTAGGAATTTTCAAAATCTTACAAAATGTCCACATCTTATTTGCGTAGAAATGGAATATTTAACATTTGTTTTTACAAATGGGGTCTTGCAGTGATGCCCAAGCTAGAGTACAAGAGGCTGTTCACAGGCACAATCCTCATGTACTGCACCCTCGACCTCCTGGGCTCAAGGGATCCACCTGCCTCCGGATCGATCTCAAGTCACTGAGACTACAGGTACCTGTATGGAGTAGAATGTTATCCTTTGTGGTACTATTTTATGGATGACAAGGCAGGTGTTCTGTATTCTAAACTGGACCATACGCTAAATAACGACAGAACTTGAATCGCCAACACACAGAGGAACTTGCCAAGTCCCCCTTCATGTTTGGAAAGATCACATTGACTTTTATCCTTTAGCCATTCTGAGCACTAGGGCAGCTCCTCAGAAATGAGCAGCCATAAGCCAGCTGCTTTCTCTGGCTTATGGCTCTGCTTGTTTGTTGGTTTTGTTTTCATTGAAAAGACCAAATATCTTTGTTAGGATAAGAGTCATGACTCTTTAACAAAGCACATTCTCTGTTTCTACAAAGGTCCATTTTCCCCATCCTCTAGAAATGTCAAATCCTCTTTCTTTGACAAACAAATCCAGAATTCCAGCATCCCATGTCCAAGGCACAGCAGCGGAACCTCTATCCTAGCTGGGGAGTCAGTCCCCCCATCCTCTGGCAAAGACTGCTACTTTCATGTCTGGCCACAAAAACTACAGGAACATGAAAGATACATCAGAATGAAAAACATGTTGGTAAAAATATTTCAAATAATGCCATGCCATTGCAAGAAGATTTCATTCTTTCTTCATTGCTATGTGCTTAACCAATGAGGCTTCTGGTCAACACAAGGCTAAAGCATCCTCCTCACAAACAGACAGCATTACCACCTCCCCAACTGTTCACAGCTTTTCCAAGAAGAGAACACTACTGGGGCCTGAGCCCAAATTTTCCTCTAGGGAGTTTAGTAAGCTGTCTTTGGATCTCCAGAATAAGCTGTATCCTGAATTCCAAACTCCCCATGGCCACTTTGACATATTGAATCCCTTCAGTTGTAGATCACATTCTTTAGTGTGGGAGGTCCATAGCTTTCTAGGAATAAAGCAGCTTGCAGCATTAGCAGAAGGTCACAGGCCATTAATCCTGAGGTGGAGCTTACTAGATATTAATCTTTCAGAAAGCCCTGTCTCCATGCACTGCCTCAATTAGTGGTCTTGGGTTGGGCTCAGGGCCTTCTCTAGCGGCAGCAGAGGGGAGGCCTAGACTCCCTCCCCTCTCCTGTGCAAATCCCCCAGGGCAAGACTGCCAGGAAGCACAGAGCTGAGCACACATCAGGGAAACCAAAAACCAAATAAGCGTATCTGGCAAGTAAAGGAGGTCAGATTACACTGAATCTTGGGTTAAGTCTGGTACAACTCACTCTTCTCCTTAAGAAAGACAAACTACCAAATGACCCATATTGTATATTTAAGGACTTCAAAAAAATCATAGCTCACTGCTAAATGGATTTTGGTGGTATACATTAAGAATAGTAATGATGTCATAAACTGATGGTCATTATGATTTAGGTTTCTATAAAAATAAAAGATAATCCCCAGAAAATACCTAAAATGATAGCTACAATAAAATAAAAATTCACTTCTTTTCATACAAATGTAGCCTAGCCCTTTCTTCTTGGAATCATCATTTATCCATCTGCTACTTTCTATGTGAATCAGAATTAAAATATTTTTTAAGATTGCCCTTTCTATTTTAGAATAGAATATTTATAGTGCTCCATGTACAAAAGTAAAATTCTTTCAAAAAAATTACATGAGACAAAACTACATATATGAGAAACAACACATATTATAGTTCTGTAAAGTGTTTTTATAATTACATTATTTTCACTTATCCTTTTATCCATTTTTAATCAGATAGTTTTGAAAATAAAGTCATAAGCATAGAATAGCTCCTCTCCTCATGTGTGCAATTGATGATGAAATGTGGCAGAATGCATGTCACATGGCAAATTAGCACAGAGAGAGGTTCGATTTCAGGTTCAATTTCAGAGCCCAGGGTTCAAGTTGAGTGTCTGGGTCACAGTGGAAACTAAAGCCCTACTTTCCATGCTTGCTGTCTTTATAGTCTGTAACTCCTTTGACCATGCAAAGAAGGAACACCGTAACATACTAAGGGTTACATGTGAAATCTAAGTAAGACTTTGACAATAGCAAAAGGGCTGAAAAGACATTGGGTATCAAGGGCTGCTGTGACCTTTTGTGCTGTATTGTGCTCTGTGGAAATCTTTTCAAATTATATTTTAACATTTTTGGCCAAGTCCAGAGTGAGACTCTGTCTTAAAAAAAAAAAAAAAAAAGAATTGCAACTTCGGCCAGTCTCAGTGGCTCACGCCTGTAATCCCAGCACTTTGGGAGGCCAAGTTGGGCGGATCCCCTGAGGTCAAGAGTTCGAGACTAGCCTGGCCAACATGATGAAACCCTGTCTCTAATAAAAATACAAAAATTAGGCCAGGCGCAGTGGCTCAGGCCTGTAATCCCAGCACTTTGGGAGGCCGAGGTGGGCGGATCACGAAGTCAGGAGATCGAGACCATCCTGGCTAACACAGTGAAACCCCGTCTCTACTAAAAATACAAAAAAATTAGCCAGGTGTGGTGGCGGACACCTGTAGTCCCAGCTACTCGGGAGGCTGAGGCAGGAGAATGGCATGAACCTGGGTGGTGGAGCTTGCAGTGAGCCAAGATTGTGCCATTGCACTCCAGCCTGGGCAACAGAGTGAGACTCTGCCTCAAAAAAAAAAAAAAAAAAAAAAAAAAAAAAAAAAAAAAAAAAAATGCTGGTAAAAGTGAGTGAATGGGATTTGTAGAGACCTGTAGGAATGTTTGCATAGCCTCTGTCTATAAGTTTCCTGTTTGAACCAATGTGAAGACCCCAGGATGCTGATATAACAACAAACAGCCCTGCTCTTGGGATCCCTGCTATGGGGTCTGCCTTACAAAGGAATCTACTTTCAAAAGGTTTGGGGGCCACACCAATAACTGAACTCCTTGATAGAAAAAAAATCACACTAAATTCCACTCAACTGGGAAATATCCCAGTGAAGTTGTGGAGCAGACACCCCAATTACACCGTCAGGGATAAAATAACTACTGGGGAAATCAATATATTAATGGAAATACATCCAGGTAACATATACAACTTGAAAATATTTCTTAAAGCCTTTTCCTTTAGTAATTATACTTGTTTATAGCTCTTAGTTTTGCAAAATTATTTTATATATATCACATCACCCAGATCTTGAAAGTGTAATTCGTTTTGGTTGTTTATTTGTTTGAGACGGAGTCTCACTCTTGCAGCCCAGCCTGGAGTGCAGTGGTGTGATCTCAGCTCACTGCAACCTCAGCCTTCTGGGTTCAAGAGATTATTCTGCCTCAGCCTCCCAAATAGCTGGGATTACAGGTGCCCGCCACCATGCCCATATTTCACCATGTTGGCCAGGCTAGTCTCGAACCCTTGACCTCAGGGTATCCACCCGACTCAGCCTCCCAAAGTGCCGGGATTACAGGTGTGAGCCACCACGCCCAGCTGAAGTGGTAATTGTTTTATTACTTCTTCTAGAGGTTCACTCTGCTTGCCTTTTAGTTAGCTGCTTTTCCCTCCTTATGCTTTTTCCTGAAGAGCTCTTATGTGGTACCAAGTTGAAGAGTCAGAGCTCTAATTGTGCTTCTCAAAGTTTTTAAAAATCATCTTCCTCACTCCTCCTCCCCACTCACAAGGAGCCTTTCTATCCCCTAAGGATGGTAAGAAATCCTTTAGGATCCCCTAATGCTATGGAATGAGATTTTGTCCATAAAGGTTAACCTTTGGAGGCCACAAGCCATTGCAATATCCAGTTTTTATCCCCCTTGAGAGTTTATGCTGTAATCCATTCAAGCAAACAGGCATTATTGAGCATTGCTATTTGTCTGGAGAGGTCGGAATACAAAAATGAATAAGGAGGATACAAAAATGAATAAGGGATACAAAAATGAATAATGAATGAATGTTGCAAGTTGTAAACCTCCCACCCCCTTTTTTAAAGCATAACGCCATGAAACGAAGAGGATTATTAACCCCACCCTTTAGGTCAAGAAACCGAGACTCAGGAAGCTTGTTTCTTGCATGAGATCACACAGCTAGCAAAGCAGAGAGTTGAAACCCAAACACGGGTCTTGTGATTCTAAATCACAGGCTTTTCTCATGGATCTATTCTACCTCTTTCCTATGTTTATCAGGCTTCCTTTGCATACTATTTTTAAATTCAACTTCATATATTTGAAGCAACAGGGCACCACATTTTAGACCGCTGAAGACTTTGTATACAAGGTTTCTATTCTTTCATTTGTTCAACATATTAGCCACTTATGAGTAGCTACAACACACCAGGTGCTCTGCTATGCCACATGCATCAGTTCATTTACTCCTCCCAATAAGCCTATAAGAGGTGTTATTCTTTATCCCATCTCATAGATGCATGAACTGAGGCTTCCAACCCATGTTTGTCGTACTTTGAAGCTGGGACTCTTGAGTACCACCATACACACCTATTAGATTCCAAGTACCATGTTGGGTGCTGGGATTCTAAGGGTGAACAAGAGACAGAACAGCCACCCAGGACTTAAGTGTAGCTGGGTAACCACCTAAGCTCTGCCTCCTGTCAGATCAGCTGCAGCATTAGATTTTCATAGGAGCGCAAACCCTACTGTGAACTGTGCACGTAAGGGATCTAGGTTGCGTGCTCCTTATGAGAATCTAATGCTTGATGATCTGAGGTGGAACAGTTTCATCCCGAAGCCATCCTCCATCCTCCACCCCACCCCCAGTCTATGGAAAAACTGTCTTCCACAAAACTGGTCTCTGGTGCCAAAAAGGTAATAGACATAAAATAATCATATCACAGGGCTGTGAATGCAATGATATTGACAGCAGGAGTGGAAAAATTCCTGACTGCTGTTTTCTTCGAGAGCATATAGAGTTTGAAGATCATTTGTTTTTCTCATTCTGAAAATTAGAGGAAAACAAGCATTTTAACTATCAGGTTCATCTGTGACAGTGCTTTCCTGACTTATGAATCACCTGGAAATTTTGTTACAATGCAGGTTATGATTCAGTACGTCTAGGGGTTGAGGGGTGTGAGAATCCGCCTTTTTAAAATCTTCCAGGTGGTGCTGCTGGTCTAGAGACCACACCTTGAGTTGCAAGGCACACACACACTCTCTGTGCTTCAGGCTCCTTCCAAAATCTGCTATGGTGGCAGATTAACATGCACTTGGTAAAGGAGCCACTCACTCATATGATCCCAACTGAGACAAACTAATGTATAGCTTAGACCTTACTACCAAACAATGGACACAAACATATAGCTTAGACCTTAACCACCAAACAAACAAAACTAAGGATGTGAAGTCCATCCTTGGTGCACACCACTTTTTTCTTTCTCCTCCTTCCAGTATTTATTCCTAGCCCCCAGTGGTGACATATTCACCCAGAATTCCAGGTTCTTAGGGAAGTTCTCCCCTTTTGAAGATGATATGTATTTAATTGATTAACTAGTTTGTGCAAATGCATTAGAGAATGTTTTAACAAAAATTTGTTATTTTTTTCTCTGCGGACCGAGGTGGCTGTCTCTGGATCTTGTTAAATGGGCACCCTCAATGAAGGCACTGTTATTTTTTTGTGTAGACAATTGGATCAGCTGAAGCTGCCACACATATATCCAGCGTGCTTGAGAGATAGGAAGATGCTTGGATGTCCTTCCAAATTCCGTGAATAGCAAACAATGAGCTAAAAAACTTAAAAACTTTGCATTACTTGTTTCCACAACTGTATACTGTACTGGGACCATTATTTTGCCTAAAAGTATCAGGCTCAAAATGACTTTTGAGATTGCCTACACTTTATAGTAACATTCCTCTCTTGGTGCACTTGCATTTTCAAACTGAGGGAAAAGAAGCGACCACCGATGCTAGAATATCCTCATCTACAGGGAGATGTGTCCAGAAAATGTATTTAACTACGTTTTTAAAACCCTATGCATGTTTCCACGGAAATATGAGTTGGTTAGAGGTTAAGATACTGGTATAATTTAATACCTTTATGGGTTAAAGGAATCTTTGAGGGCTACCCTGAGAATCCAACTATCATTTGTAAAGCTGCCTGGTATAAAGAGCATTGGGACTTGGGATATCATTCCCTGGGTTTGAGGTTTTCCCAATTATGTGACTTTGGGCATGCCACTTAAACTCTGGGACCCAGTTTTTACAGTTTTCTGTAAAGTACAGCTCCTTAAAGAGCTGCTGCTACATATAAAAATTCTTTAGCAACTATAAATTTCTATGTACATGGAAAATACTTATTAAATTTATCATTATTATTATTGAATTTGAACATTTCTCCTTGGGCCTGATTATAGGGATATAAAATATTAAAATAGAATGAAATCTAGGGAAAACTAACAGCTTAAACAGAATAGGAGGGAATACCTATCTTGAGGGATGGTGTGGACGTGGTCTCGATGAAAAGGGCCCCAAGGAATCCTTGGAACAGGACCTTCTCTGGCCTTTCTGGCCCTGCCAAGGCCTTTTTTGCTGCCTCTTCTGTAATACATGACCTTGGCAAGCCCCAGTTTGACCACCATCTCTCTAAGGTTGGCAGCCTAGGAAAAGAAAAAAAAAAAAAAAGCAAAAAACAGAGACCAAAAAACAAAACTATCTTTTGACCACAGCTGAGACTTCTTCTGTTAGCTTAAGGTTGAATAGTGCTCATAAGATTGTTGTACGGATTACATGTTTTGTAGCTATCACTTCATCTAACACAGTGCTTAATATCTTTATCTCCCTCAAATTTTTTGGAGCCTAGAGAAGCTGGTTTTTCTTCTTTCTTGCTCCTCCCCATCCCACATGGTTTCCTTTTTCATTCCCCATGGGGACAGCAAATGTCTCCCCATCCTTCCAGTTAGTACAATGTGCTGGAGAGCCAGGAAGCAGCTCAGATGATCTGCAAAACACTGTCAAAACCAAATGATGTGCTGTAAACTTTTAAAACTTTGCAATTACTAGTGGTTTTAGTAAAAAAAAAAAAAAAAAAAAAATCCATGCCTCAGTTTTTCATCTATAAAATGGATTAAATGAGATGATCTCCAAGGTTGCTCTCAGCTCTAAAACACTATGATTTATTTAATTTGCTATTTGGCATAAATAATGAAGAGCATACATTTCAAGAGTTATGTACTGATTTTGTGAGACCCTCTCTGTCAACCCTCTGATTATGCCAGACATTCAAGATGGGTAGAACACAACTAGCTTCATTTGTTCCCATCAGGAGTGAGAAAGTGTCATGGAGCTGTACCTCTGGTCCAGAGTACAGTAACACCACGGCCCAATCAGGAGAAGGCTTTGCTCATCACAGACCCCTCTTTGGGCATCATTTGGCATTAATTTTTAGGTGCCAGGGCCATAAGAGAAGAAATGATTCCCACTTCTGTTCACAACTGTTGATGTATGGTCTTTCTATACTCACTAGCATGACTCAACTACACTCTTAAAAAGGGGAAGTCCCTTTGATTAGGCTCAAATAAAAGGTTGTTATAGTTGGTTCACTCCTGGTGTTTTAAGTCTATTTTCTTCTTGTTCTTGCATGCTTTGGTGCCTCAGCCAGGTGCTGTATCAGTGCCCAGGCCAGGCACACTGGCTCTCGCCTGTAATCCCAACAGTTTGGAAGTTAGAGGCAGGAAAATCCCTTGAGCCAAGGAGATTTAGACCATCCTGGGCAACAAAACATGACCTTGTCTCTGTTAAAAGTAAAAAAATAATAATAATAATAGCTGGGAATGGTGGTGTACACCTATATTGCCAGTTATTTGGGAGGGTCACTTGAGCCCAGGAGTTTGAAGCTGCAGTGAGCTATGTCTGCATCACTGCACTCCAATCTGAGCAACAGAGTGAGATCCTGTCTCACTCATTCATTCATTTATAAATAAATCAGTGTCTAGTAATTGTGCAGTAGCACAAACTCACAAGATTCAGGCCTTAGTGTCTTGACCTGTATTTTGAGGCAGCACAATTCCACTCACTCCTGTACTCCATCAGTGGTTCTGCTTTTTCCATGTCTTCCCTTATCTCTAATGAGATGTGATATATGGATTCTTTATTTGTCAGCCTAGGCCAACTGAGGGAGAGGCAACCCAACACTAAAAACCACATGCACAGGGAAACGTGAGCTCAAGAAGTTTTCTGAGTGGGTGCTTTTTAAAATGTGTCTGATCTGCCGGAAATCACACAGCTTTCGTATTTTGAACAGCTATAATGGCATTCTCCATATGTTAAATGGATGTTTAAACTTATCACTGCATCTGCCTATTCCAATTTAAAGAATTCAGTGTGCTAATGGACTATCAAAACTGCATATTTTCCTCATGTTTAAAATGTAATTTATGGATTCCCCAAAGGAAAAAATATATAGTTCCCACTCTATTTTCTATTATATTTTATTATAAGAAAATGAATTAACAAGCACCTTTCAAAGCACTGGGATATTTTGTGGAGAGAGGATGGGTAAAGTTATGGAGGATGTTTTCATTTTATTGTGATACCGGAGGTCACAAAAGTGAATTCAGTTGGCTTAGATTGTACTTTAAACACAGCTGGGGCAAAACTAGGTCCCTTGACAATCAGTTCAAATTGACTTATTGTTCATATAATAAAGTACAATAAGAATGATATCGTGCCCAACTTGCAAAAGTTTTGAGTGAAGGTCATTGCACAGACTTTGAACTAAGAGGGGTAGTTAGAAACAACCATTCTTTGTCTTACTTCACGTTTTCTTTTGAATATTTTGGTAGCTATTGCTGCCTCCACTTTATCATTTCTCGAATTTTACTTGTCTGTAATACTTTTGCTGTTTTAATTTTTTAATCTCTAGAGCTTCTACTCATGATGAGTAACAATATTTACATAATTTTTCAGCTAGAGAAATCGGCGTTCAAAAGTTGCTCAACCAGAGTCACACAAAATTATTAACAGGGCGGTAACAAAGCTTAGGGCTAAAAATCATTCTTTAACGTTAAAAGAAAACCCGAAATATAAAAAGCAAAAAAAAAATTCACACAGCTTTCAGATTCCAATAGCAACACTTAAAACACCACTAGGCCTCACAATAATATAGTGTTAAAAATCTCTTCCCACTGGGATGGGCCACAAACCCCAAGGGAAAATATGACTCAAAATATGACTTGATGTTATAGAGCACAGTACACAACGATTGTTTTACCTATCCCACGTGGCTTACCTGCGTCAGATTGCTCAACAAGTTATACTCTAAAGGTGCCAGATGACTCTTAACAAACCCCACCCAAGGTCCCAGGTCTGGGCAAATTACCATGAATAGTATCATCACAGACACTCAGATAAGAGATTCCAGAAAGCCTGATATACTCTTCCACAAAAGAGATGAACCTAACCCCAATTCACAACTCGCCTGGAGCTGTGTCCATGGTGATGGGTAAGTATAATATAGCAGTAGACTCCCAAGAGGAGAAAAAAGGCCACACATTCTGGAATTATACTCCTGTTAGTCTTGCAGTCTGTGTGGCTAATTGTGAGAGCTGTTGGTAAGCAGTACCAGGAGCCTCTTGTTCCTTTCAAATAAAGCAAATAATAGTTCTGTAGGACAGACGTTTCTTGTTTCTGAGCACAACTTGGTTCCAAAGCTCTAATCAATCTCTCCTCTTACTCAAAACAGGCTCAGTGAACGAACGCAGAAACAGAAAACCAAATAATGCATACTCTCACTTAGAAGTGGGAGCTAAACATTAGGTATACATAGATGTAAAGATGGGAACAATGGACACTGGGGATTATAAAAGGTAACTAGGAGAGAGAGAGAGAAGAGGAAGAAGAGGGGAGGAAAGAGGGAGGAGGAAGTGGACAAGGGTTGAAAAACTACCTGTTGGATACTATGCTCATTACCAGGGTGATGTGTTCAATTGTACCCCAAACCTCAGCATCCTGCAACATATCGTTGTAACAAATCTGCATGTGCCCTCCTGAATCTAAAATAGTAGTTGAAAAACAAAAAGCAGAGGCTCAGGAGCTGATTCTCCCTCCATCACATTATCTGTCCCCAAGTTCACAAAACATTCCTTCCACAATGAAAAGACCAAGGGATCCATGGATACAGTGAAAGCTCCCTAGAGTTCAGTTATTGCTTAATGTTTTTTTGTGTTCTTTTTATAGAGATGAAGTCTCAGTATATTGTCCAGGCTGGCCTTGAATTTCTGGCCTCAAGCAATCTTCCTGCCTTGTCCTGCCAAAGTGTTGGGATTACAGACATGAGCAACCATGCCCAGCCTGATAAACCTTAATATAACTTAGAAACATCAGTGTAGAAGTACCGTGCTTTTGACTGTCTAAAATTTTAAAACAAACATCTAAAAAAATTCCCTAGGGCATCAGTGGTTTACATTGAATGTAGTGCTAGATGAAATTTATCATAGATGAGAGTCAGGATTGGAGAAAAAAGTCACATCTGAGATTTTTAGATAAGAAATGTTGGTTTTTCTAAATGAAAAAAAAATGACCTACATTAAGATTCCAGATAAAAATATCCCAACACCTGTCAGAGTTAGAAATCAATTCTCCAACAGTCCACCATATATCTTTCCTAGTGCTCCTTATCCTCTCCTGTCAGATAAGCGTTCTCTTCCTCCTAAACCCTTACCAAAACCTGCCAACTGGTCAACTCTCACACCAAGCCTCAAATGTCATTCCTCCCAGAGGTATTAGTATTTAACAAAGCAGAAGAAATAAAGTTTTGGCAGTGGACTTCCAGAACTTATTCACAGAGAAGCATTCCCCACCAAGCCTGTTTTTTTAAAAGAAAGACTGCAACGAAAGGGCACCCTCTAACAAACTGCAGTCCCATGGTGGAGAGCACCCTTTCTGAGTGCACAAGAAGATTCTCATTGCAATTCTTCATCTACAAATCATTGTATTGGAAAATGAAACAATTCCCAAAGTTAAAATCTTGTGTCAAGCACTGTGCTAGAATCTGGGGATGTGGAGATGAATACAAGTTTATTGCAATCTTCAAAGGGTTGACATGCAGGGAGAATGAAAAGCAAACCAAATATGGGTCACCTAACTCACTCCATTGAGATGGGTGGAGGCCATGGTTAGGAGGTTAGGAAAGGCTTTCCATATCAATATTTCTCAAATATTAATGCCAAACAACAGATTACCTGGGGATCCTCCTAAAGTGCAGATTCTGAATGAGGATATCTGGGGAAGACCCTGAGGTTCTACATTTATGAGATGCTCCTAGGTGATGCTGATGCCACTGGTCAGTGGACCACAATTAAAAAAAAAGAGAGAGAGATAATGTCTCACTCTGTTTCCCGAGCTGTAGTGCAGTGGTGTGATCATAGCTCCCTGCAGCCTAGAACTCAAGGGCTCAAGTGATCCTCCTGCCTCAGCCTTCCAAGCATCTGGGACTATAAGCATGGCACCATGCCTGGCAATTTTTTGAAAATTTTTTGGTAATCACAGAGTCTTGCTACGCTGCCCAGGCAGGTCTTGAACTTCTAACCTCAATAAATCCTCCTGCCTCAGCCTTCCAAAGTGCTGGATTATAGGCATGAGCCACCACACACAGGTGAACCACACATTTTGCATACCAAGAACCTGAGATAAGACAAAGTCCAAGCTTGAATCAACTAAGACATCCAAGACAGAAGAGTGAGAGAAGGCACAGGCAATGACCCCAAAGCTAGAGACATTAAGCTGGACAAAGGGAACATTAAAAATGCTAAGGAAATGTTTTATGTAAGATATTGTTGAATGTAAATACAGACAAGAAGAACTTTACACAATAATAAAAATAGTTTTTGTAATAGTTGCGTAAGGGTGGTTAACATTAGGAGTACTTCCTCCCACACCCGTACTTTTTGGTTTGAACTCTCACTAATGAATGTATATTTATTTATTAAAACAACAAAAGGATAAATAGATTTCTCCTTTGTGTGCTAGTGGGGGAAATTCCGCCCTGGGATGTTTTAAGAAAATGACCATGCAGGCTCTTCCAATTTGGGGTGGTATGATTGGATAAGATAAAAAACTACTTAATAACTAATCACAATTATGTAATAATGTAGTAATAATCATTTCCTGAGAAAGAGTGCAGGCAAGATTACACAGAATTCTAGAAGAAAAAAACAAAACAAAACAAAACAAAACCTGTCTTTTGATTTCACAGAGCAATGTCTACTGAGGAATCCATTGCTTGGTACCCTGGAGCACATCACTGTTCCCCAGCCATGAGAACTTTAAGGTTCAGAGAGCAGAAGGGAGTGTGTGGCTGATGTGGACATATATAGCCAGCAGCTACATGTAAGATACATGCTCTGTGGCTTCATTCCCAGTGTGTAGATGGAACAGTTAAATGAACATCACCCTTCTTCCAAATCAGGCATGTTGCAGGAAACCACATCCTATAATAGTCAACTGGCAGCCCTACATGAAGCAGATCATTAAACAAGTCTTAGGACATCACTGTACATCCTACAGTCATAAAGATGTACACAAACATTATCTGATCTTGTAACTCTTGTCAGACTTCGCTTTCTCTGACAGATGAAAAAACTCAATTTGAAGGATGTTGATGAAGGATATTAATAACATCTCTAAAGTCACCCAGTTAGCAGCAGAACTAGTTTTAAAACTCAAGCTACTTGGCATTCTTGTTCCAATTTCAGAATTCATTCCATGATATAATACTATAACTTCTAAAAGACAAGAAAGCAGGCATTTAAAGAAGTTAGGTTTTAGAACTCAAAAAGAATTATCTATGGACTCTTTTTGTTACTTTAAAAAACTTTAAATTTCACAAGAATAGTTTGGAATTGGCCGGGCGCGGTGGCTCAGGCCTGTAATCCCAGCACTTTGGGAGGCGGAGACGGGTGGATCACGAGGTCAGGAGATCGAGACCATCCTGGCTAACACGGTGAAACCCCGTCTCTACTAAATATTACAAAAAACTAGCCGGGCGAGGTGGCGGGTGCCTGTAGTCCCAGCTACTCGGGAGGCTGAGGCAGGAGAATGGCGTGAACCCGGGAGGCGGAGCTTGCAGTGAGCCGAGATCTGGCCACTGCACTCCAGCCTGGGCGACAGAGCAAGACTCCATCTCAAAAAAAAAAAAAAAAAAAAAAAAGAATAGTTTGGAATCTCCCATAGACCCAACTGAATCTCCTTTTGTCCAGTTTTAGAGGAATCTGGGGATACAAGTATATGAATATGTGGTATTGGTATATAAATACTGTTCTGTAAGTTACAATAATAAAATGAAAAACAAAAGAGATTTGCTGGTGATCTGAGTGCCAGGAATTGTGATCCACCTAATTTACAGGTTAATAATCAAGGACAATCCAGAATTACATATTAGGCTGTTCATTTATTCCATGAGAATCTTTGAAAAAGTTGACTTATAGGCCAGGTGCGGTGGCTCATGCCTGTAACCCCAACACTTTGGGAGGCCGAAGTGGGTGGATTGTTTGTCCTCAGGAGTTCAAGACCAGCCTGGGCAACATGGTGAAACCCCGTCTGTATAAAAAACACAAAAATTAGCTGGGCATGGCAGCATGTGGCTATAGTCCCAGCTACTCAAGAGGCTGAGGTGGGACGATCACTTGAGCCCAGGAGGTGGAGGCTGCAATGAATGATGATTGTACCACTGCACTCCAGCCTGGGCAACAGAGAGAGACTCTGTCTCAAAAAAAAAATTATTTTTCAAGTTGATTCATAATACTATAAATGGCCATTAAGGAATTTTATATGAACAAAATAGAAATACAATGGTTTCATACCTGGAAGATACTTTATCTATCTTCTAGGGGGTGAAAAAAGACAGCTTATTAAGGATTATTCAACAAGGTATCAAACAAAAATACCAATTTAATGTGTGGGAAAAGTGAATCCTCTAGTTCAGGGCTTCTCAAACTTCAGCACGCATATGATTCACCTGTGTTTGTTTGTTAACGTTAAGATTCTGATTGAGGAAGTCTGGAATGGAGCCTCAAATGCTGCATTTAAGACACTCCCAGGTGATGCTGATGCCTCATCTGGGTAGCAAGGCATCATTGCAATCACTTGGAATCTCACTTTGATTAGGAACATACTGTTGACATCGTTGATGGACTGCTCACGTTAGCCCTACTTGAACTAACAATATACCTATTGAAGTTTTTATTCTATTAAAAAATTGGTGAAAGAATAGAAAGTACTTTAAAATATCTTACAAAATAAAAAAGATTGCTAATTTTCTAATTCTTGTTTTACTTTTTATTTCCTCTCAATTTAGTGCATTGCGCAAAAAAACTTCAGTTAATGGCTTTTTTTCCTTCAGCAGGTGAAGGCAGCTAAGACATTTTTAATTCATTATCTCATAAATACAACCTCAGATCTTTTACAGACCAGGAAAGCTAGTCATTTTGAAATCCATTGTATCATAAAAGTAGGATTGCTGAATTTAGCAAAAATAAAAATTAAAAACCAAATAACAAAAAAATGAAATGCTCAGTTAATTCAAATTCAGATACATTAAAACAAATCTTATCTAAAATCAAATTTAACTGGTTATCCTGTATTTTACCTTGCAACCCTAGAGAAAAGCATACCCCCGAATTCTAATTTATCTTGAAGTGCTGAAGGCCAGGTGCTGGGATGGAGAATTAACAGACCCACTGACCATGTTCCCTAAACATTTCAACTGTAGAGGGAATTGCTTCTGGATTTGCCAATACTACATCACACACGTGGTTATTACGGCTGCTAATTTGTGGACGCTCCTTTTAGGGGATCTGTGCCCAGGAGACTACACTTTTAAAAAAATCACGACAGAGGGCAAGCTGGAAGTGAAACTACCGAAGAGTCTTACTTATATCAATAGCTTCTTTCCCGGGAAGAACCAGGTGGAGCAAAACCAGCAAGGTCTTCCTTCTCAGGTCTCTCTTTTTTTCCACTTATGGAGAGCTGAAGCAGCTCATGGAAAGCTAAGATAGTAGTTTCTTGGTAAGAATCATGAAAGGTTTTCCTTCTTAATATCAAATGCTGTTAAGTTGATCAGATTTAAGATGATCTTTGAAAGAAGGAAGGAATGTACAAGGTGGTTTCAGGCCCTGTCATCTCTTAACAGTTTTTGAAAGCCTTTACCAGGTTTTAGAGGGGCAAGCTAATCCTCTGATTTCATTTTTATGTATGATGTGCAGTAAATAGTTTCGGGTACTTCAGCAAAACAAAGGCATCTACTCATTTCTAGGTGCCTTTTCTTGTGTATTTACCCACCTCCTACCTACTTCAAATACCGATAGTCATTCTTGCCATGATGTTTATAGTAAGTTGGGACCAAGGTTTGCCTGTTAGCAGAACAGTGTTGGATGTTTTGCCTCTGTTTAAGCAATTGATAATTATGAAGTCCCTGCTCTAGTAAAAATATAGTAAGTCTAATTATTCTCTAATTTTAGAAATTAATTTGGAGAGAACTATTAATGCTATGTGTATAGAACAGGCTATATATTTCATACCTGGAAGATATTTTACCTCTCTTCTAGGGGGTTAAAAGAGACAGCTTATTAAGGATTTCAACAAGGTAGTAAACAAATATATAATAATTTATATGTAATATATAAAAATATATATTATGTTATATATTTAATATATATCTCATATATTAAATATATTATATATTAAAATATATATTATTAAAATGTGAATCTAGACTATGATAAGGAAGGGCAGTTAATTTCACTTGGATTGGTTCCTTACCCAGTCAGCATGGGAGTTACACATCAATCTCCAGCCATCCCTTTCCTCCTTACCCCCATCAGAAGCACTAGGGGTTAAAGTGGAAGTCAGTGACCTAACATGCCATTACTATCAATAGTCTTAGGATGGGATTAAATACACACAATTTTTTGTTTTTAGAAATAATTTAGCTGATGTTAGGTACCTCAAAACTTACATTAAGTATAATGTGTTGTTTGATTTGGTGAAAAAGGAATCCCTTTGTCTTTTCAGTCTATAAATTGCAGCTGATTCTGGAAGGGGTGAACAGAACACCCGTTATATACAACCCTTCAAGTTGCTCTATTATCTAAGTGAAACTCATCGCAAACTCCCATTCTGTGACATTAACAATTCATCAAAAGGAGGAAGTTCTTTTAGCTGAAGGAAGTTTTATGACAAGCAACACTTAAAATAAAAAATTGAGACTCCTTCCCATCAACGTAGTTAATATCCTTTCTAGAATCTTAATAGTAATCTTTCCAGCTTTGAGCAGACTGGAAATAATTTAAGATGAATTTGGAATTTCTGGATTATAATCTGGTCTACTTTTGAATTTGGAAATTTTAAACAAAATTGTCCACAGCATAATGTCAACTTTAGCAGTGTTAGTAACCATGTGTATATCTTTTTAGGATTTAGTGATCCTTGCCATTACAAGTAGCAAGCAATTTACATTAAATGTATGTTTTAGAAAAGTAGTGCTATTTCTAGGCCAGGCACTGTGGCTCATGCCTGTAATCCCAGCACTTAAGGGGGCTGAAGCAGGTGGATCACATGAGGTCAGGAGTTCGAGACCAACCTGGCCAACATGGTGAACCCTCATCTCTACTAAAAGTATAAAAATTAGCTGGATATGGTGGCGTGCGCCTCTAATCCCAACTACTTGGGAGGCTGAGGTATGAGAATCACTTGAACCTGGGAGGTGGAGTTTGCAGTGAGCTGAGATCACACCATTGCACTCTAGCCTGGGCGACAGAATGAGGCTCTGTCTCAAAATAAAATAAATGAAATTAAATGAAAAGAAATAAAATAGTAGTGCTATTTCCAAAAATGGCAAGTTTCCACATCATGTTAAGTGTTTGAAGTGGCAGTCAATAAAAAGTTTCTAAATCTGAATAAATTTCCAAATTATGTCCTAATATACTAAAACAAGCATATGAAGGCCCTCATAGGTTGGAAAAACATTGGCTAAAGAGTTAAGGGAAGTGTTCACACTGGGATGGCTCTTAAGGACATGCTTTCACATCTTCTAGAGCTCTGGAAATGATTACTAGTTAGTATTGCACTATTTGGGCTTTTGGATTCAGAAGTTATATGGTTGACTATATCACTAAAATTCATATATTTAGAAATATACTGCTTTTTGCAAAGTACATACACAAGAATATGAAAATAAACTGTCTTTTATTTTTAGTGATTAGTTGACCTATGGTTAGTAACTCCTTTGTTTCTTAACCTTCTCTAAGGGAAACAAAAACAAAAACAAAAAAGACTAAGGCTTTAAGTGAAGAAATTTTTATTTAAAATTTGAAGTATGTTAAACTGGGGTAAATCAGAGGTCTGCAGTTTTGCTGTAAATATTCTAGGTTTTGTGGGCATACAGTCTGGTTCAACAATTCCATGCTGCCACAGCCATAGACAAGATGTAAACAAATAAGTGTGGCTGCAGTCCAGTGAAACTTTATTTTGGACACAGAGATTTGAATTTTATATAATTTTCAAGTGTCCTCAAGTATTTTCTTCTTTGAATATTTTTCCATGACTGAAAAAATATAAAAATCTATGTTGTCTTCAAGGTCATACAAAACAAACAATGGGTCACAGTTTGCTGATCCTAGAAACAGATGGAGTCGTGAGTTTCATCTCAACACAGCTTAATGTAATTGTATGGTTTGTCAGTGATTTTAGAAGTGATAGATTACTAGATTAGGTTTATTGGAAGCGAATTTACCAATTAATTATATTCGATAAAGCTCTGGTGTAAGAAACATAATTTTGGATACTTCTCAAATCTTGCAAATTTGGAACAAAAATTTTGTGAAATTAAGAGGTTTGAAATACCAAAGCCAGACTTTTTATTATCTCAGATTAAAGAGTATAAATTCTCTTTCAATGTTTAAGATGGTTGAGGTTGAATTATATAGAGTTGGATGTATTCTTTGTGACCTCCAATAGGTGAATGCTGCAAGGAGAGACAGGAATGTGCTTTGAGGGAGACAGTCAAGCATAAATTGGAGGACTCCTTAGTGAAGAGGCATCAGGCATTTAAGATTTCTATGCGTGGTGGAACTAATCTGTAAGGGTCTCTAGTAAAGTTTACCCTTCTATGACTTGGAAAAAGATTTGAAGAACTTATTATTATGGTTACCTAGATAAAAAGCTAAAGACAGCTCAAAATGTTTGGGGTTGGTTAATTCCAAAGGTTAATTACTTAAGAATAAAGTTGGCTGGGCATGGTGGCTCATGCCTGTAATCCCAGCACTTTGGGAGGCCGAGACAGGTGGATCATGAGGTCAGGAGATCAAGACCATCCTGGCTAACACAGTAAAACCCCGTTTCACTAAAAATACAAAAAATTAGCCAGGTGTGGTGGCAGGCGCTTGTAGTCCCAGCTACTCGGGAAGCTGAGGCAGGAGAATGGAGTGAACCCGGGAGGTGGAGCTTGCAGTGAGCTGGGCGACAGAGCAAGACTCCATCTCAAAAAAAAAAAAAGAAAGAAAGAATAAAGTCGCTGAGAGAATGATGTATGTGAATAGTTTCTACTTTTTGAGGAAGGAGTTAATTCAAACCAGTCTTGTGTAGCCAAAGCCTCCAGGCAAGATGGCATCAAAACCTATATGATGCAATAAACACTGGAAAAGGAGTCAATAATCCAGGAGTCAATGCCTTGGCATTGCCGGGATCACCTAACTTGTTGGATTCACTTGCGTAATTTGGCACCTGGGAATACCATTTACCCAATTATGTTTAAGCTCTGATATGTTAATAAGACCAGAGGGCTGTATAAATTTAAGGTAATAAGACTGGGTGGTTCTCGTCTGTTCTCAAACACTTTAGAGCTTATAAAATTGAGATGACACACTTTCTCCTACTCTACCCCTTTTAGCCCACTTGTAAATATTACAGAGCTAGGTATATATCATACTCTGAGAAACAGTTTCTCACTAATATGAAGTAATCTGATTAGTCTTTTTTTTTCTTTTTTTTTTTTTTTTGGATGGCCTCTCCCTCTGTCCCCCAGGCTGGAGTGCAGCGGTGCAATCTTGGATCACTGCAACTTCTGCTGCCTTCCCAGGTTCAAGTGATCCTCTCATCTCAGCCTCCCGAGTAGCTGGGACTACAGGAGTGTGCCACCATGCCTAGCTAATTTTCATATTTTTTAGTAGAGACGGGATTTCACCATGTTTGGCCAGGCTGGTCTTGAACTCCTGACCTCACGTGATCCGCCCACCTTGGCCTCCCAAAGTTAGTTCTAGTTTTCTAAATTACTTTATCTCTTATGCCTCCCAAAAAGGTGTTGACATTTCAGAAGTGCCTCTCCAGTTCTTTTTCTAAGCTACACAGAAGTGAGAATGAATGCATTTATATCATTTTGGCCTTTGGAAATTCTTATTAACATATAGTTTTGGTTGTACTTATCACAAAATACATCCAACTTCTTACTTTTAATATGCTGGCGATTTAAATGTACTTATGCTAGTTTAATGGGCAATACACAGGTGAAAATAAAAGTTATTTAACTGTCAATCTATTCTGTAATGTCTTTCCTAGCTCATTAAATTCACATGTGGTTTTTCACAATAATAAGTAGAGAGTGAAATTTTGTGAAGTGATTCTTTGGCCCATCAGAGTGTGGTTAAATGTGATAATAATTATTAGTTATGCTCAAAATGCTAAATTGTTGGGTATAAAATGTAAGTGAACAAATGAGCTATCATAACAAGAAAGAATTGTAACAGGACTTCGGCTTTTATATATCTGGAATGTCTGTCTTGGAAAACAACAAACTGAATGTACTCAGGACGCTTTGGTTTTCAGTGTTCTCCCCATCTTTTGATACTCTTCAGTACGAACAAGCAGTATCAGTAACTCACAAAGTCTGTGCGCCTGCTTTGGTGGCTACAGACATTAAGGCCCCCACGAGAAAACAGAATACCAAGCAAGTTACAATAGATGCTATAAGAGAGGTTCAGATGAAGTTCAACGGCCAACAATATTGAGTGCTTGCTCAAGACACCGTTGTTCCTCCTTAAAGAAATTGAAGGCTGGTGTGGTGGCTCACGCCTATAATCCCAGAACTTTGGAAGGCCGAGGCAGGTGGATCACCTCAGGTCAGGAGTTCAAGACCAGCCTGGCCAACATGGCAAAACCCCATCTCTGTAAAAATATAAAAATTAGCTGGGCATGATGGTGTGTGCCTGTAATCCCAGCTACTCAGGAGGCTGAGGCAGGAGAATCACTTGAACCCAGAGGCAGAGGTTGCAGTGAGCCAAAATTGTGCTGGCCTGGGCAACAGAGTGAGACTCCGTCTCAAAAAAAAAAAAAAAAAAGAAAGAAAGAAAGAAAAGAAATTCAGGATTGGGAAGAAAGCATTTAGACAACAGTACAGAGAGTGACAGTGACATTAAAAATAGTGTCTTCACTATTTTTATTTATCGGTATTAAAACTGAAAGAAGAAAATGAAGGTTTGTTTTTTGACGACTCTAAGATAACCTGTTTAAAGATGCAAAGAACCAGAAATAACAGGTTATCCTGGAGTCATTCTTTTGGGATGACTCTTTTTTAAAGGCAAGAAACCTCTGGTTAATAGCCAATACGAGGTTTTATGTAAAATGTTAAGTGTAACCATTTCTATTTAAATAGATCCTTTAATCCACTCCTGGATGTATAATCAAGTAATATTTGACTTTTTTGTATGCAAAATTTTATGTGTTACATATTCATCCTACTTCACATAACTGAAATAACCCAAACCAGTTTACAGTTTCCCAACAGTTTTTTTTTATATGCTTCCCACCAAGGAAGTTACAGGATGTCTAGTTAGCTTTGTGTTTCCCCTTCTAACAGAAGAGGGCATTATATGAAACAGGCAGAATGGGGGTACTTAAAGGGAGTGGCTCCTGCAAGCTAGTAGATCCTGATCAGATATTAAAATGTGCTTTCAAAGGAGTGGAGTTTGTGCCTGTCAACAAACTACTCGCTGTAATTACTTCCTATTCACTGGGATCGCTGTGCAGCCTGCTGACTCACCAGGCTGCTGGAGTATGTTTCTGCTGGGTTTCCCTACCGCCTGCTACACATGAGTCATCACAGGAATGGAAGTTTCTGTCCGTTTCCCTTAACAACAGTGCAGAAACCAGGCATTGAAGTAAGCTTCGATCTTTCCAATCAGACCCTAGCCAGGGAAGGGAAAAATGATGTGGTAGGTGTCACCACCAGCTAGGCTGCTAGATGACAGCTCCCCACCCCAGGGTGTTAGTCATCGGCACTCCAGTTTCAGCGTCTTTTCTCTCACCCACCCAAGTAAAGTGGCATCTTGTCTTGCAACGCCTGCTGCTTGCTGCTGGCCACTGAACTCTTCCTTTGCTGTAGTTTCCCCAACTTGGCTGCACAATGAAGTCACCTTGAGTTGTTTGTTTTTGCTTTTAAATACTATGCCTATTTCTCACTCCCAAACAACCTGATTTAAATAGTTTGGGATGTGATCAGGACATCAGGAGTTCTCAAAGCTCCCCAGGTGATTCCATATGCAGCAAAATTTTAGAACCAGTGCTTTGATAGAGACCCACACAAGAAAAATTTACCAGTTAAGCTTATCTACCAATCACTTGGTGAGCTCCCAGACCTCTTATCTTACCCCTAACTGATGTCTTTAATCAGTTTGGCAGAAAAGAACGAAAGCAAAGTAAGGAAGCATTTCATTTCCAGAGGGGACACAGGCTAACCAAGAACCATACCCCTTTTGCTTGATAAAAATTTGGCCAAATTTAGCGTTCAAGAGAAGCAGGGGAAATGCTGCCGTTCTTCAGATTACCTTTTGATCTCTGTTCTGTTTCATTCCACAGTGTCCTGTTCAGCAAAGGTGTAAATTGCAGGTCCTCAGATTAGAAGTAGGTGCTGCGTCTGACCACAATTGCGACCGGTCTGCACACTTCACCCCAGCTGGGACCGAACCTCCGCCTCGCAGCGCGGCCCCAAGGTCGATACTATGCTAATCAAGGAAGTTCTTCCGTTTCGGTGAGCGCTGGCGCGGGTTTGAGCGCTTAACCCTTGATTCTACATTGACAGCACGATAGTGTTTTTAGTGACCTCTTCCTGCCTAGCGGGTCTACATTATTTTCCTTTTGTTCTTCTTTTTTTGGAAAAGGAGATGTGAGCAAGTGATAGAGAAGACACTCAGGGAGGGGACAGCAGTGTTGGCTGGTGCGGAGGTGAAGGAACGGCAAACGTTCGGAATATTAATTACTCCCCGCGCTACTGACCCTGCGAGGACTAGCAGGAGGGGCCTGGGGGTTAAGACAAAGGCTTCTCCTGATCAAATGGCTGCAGCGCCCCTTCTCCGAGGTTACGGCTCTGCCCTCGGCACTGGATTGACTAAGTCACTGGAGGAGTGACCAAACCCACTAGCCCTTTTGGGGTCTGAAAGTCAGTTTTATCGAGCACCCCAGGTTCAGAGGGGACGGCTTTCCGCGTCCACCCCTCTCCCGGCTCTTTGTGGGATTTCTGGCTTCGGCATAGCCCTTCTAAGTGTAGACCGAAGAATTTCCCACTGAGCGGAGTGCGAAGTCGCTGAGTAGCCCTCGCCCTGCGCTCCCGTGCTCCCTGCAGAAGAGCCGCTTGAGCGCAGAATAACAACCCGCTTCCTTTTGCGCCCACCCGGCTCCTGAGTCCCGGGAGCGCGGATGGTGGCCGGTGTCGGAGTGGGAGAGTGGTGGCTGCCGAAGGGGAAGTGCCCGGGGTCCGGGGGATGCTCCCAGGCGGGCGAGCGCCAGCGCGCTACACTTCCTGATCTGTCCCCAAGCGCGCAGCCCCTGCCAGCGCCCCCAGCTCTCTCAGTCCCGGCTCCCAGCTAGAGCCTGGAGGATCTTGCGCCGCGGTCGCGCAATCACGAGCCCCCCTCCTTCACCAACGCCGTCTTCCTACCCTGGACAGCCCCAGCCTCACCCCTCAGAACCAGTCCACTTCGCTTCTGCCAGCGTGGCAGCCCCAACTCCCTCCCTCCCCTTTTCTGGGGTGCACAGAGCTGGGGCCCCAAACCAGAGATGCGACACGCGGGAGCGCGGCGGGGTGCACACCGAGACCGCCTAGCCGACCCCTGCACAACTTCTTGCTGGACTCTGGACCCCCTGTTCCGCTTGCTCGGAGCCCCGTGGGCTGCAGAACTCAGCGGCAGGAGGAGGGGCGGCCAGCCCCTGGCCTGGGAGGGACTGCTCCAGGGCAGGGGGTGTCGGGGTGAGCCAGGGCGGTACCGCTTTAAATGCACTTGACTCACCTGCTCCGGCGCTGTCGCCTCCTTCCTCTGCTGACAGCTGGGGGCTTTGTTTTCTCCACCCACCCGGCCGGCCGCGCTCCGCCCCCTCTGTCGCACGTGACTCGCAGTCTGCCGCCGCCGCCGCCGCTCCGCGAGTCCACCCGAGAGAGCCCGGCCAGCGCCGCCCCTTCCCGGGGGTGCGGGTGCGGGTGCGGGTGCAGGTGGAGGTGGGCGCCCCGCTGCACAGGTCCGAGCCGACCCGCCTGAAGACGCTGTCTCAGGCCAAAGGAAGACAGGATGAATTCGTGACAGGGAAGAAAGTGCCAGCGGGTGAAATAAACTAAGTAGTTTGACCCCACTCGAGAGGGAGGAGGCCTGGAGAGGGAGGAGGCGCGGCTTGCAGAGGGGGCTTGAAAAGGCGCTGCCACACCCTGAATTAAGTACCTGCAAACAGGGGCTTGCACACCAACCGGGGAGCATCTGCTTTTTACACCAAGTGTTTGTACTTCTACCTGGAGCAAGATTGATAATAAGGGGCAAACTAGTTTTGTCATGAATATTACTAATTAAACTAGGCAATTCTAATACAACTAACAATTTAATAATAGCATGTTTTATTGGGGTTTAAAATCTGCTTGTTGATGCTGTTGATATTTGGGTTCTATTTGGAAAGTGGAGTGCAGGCTGGAGAAGCGAACTCCAGAAGTTTACTGCTTGTCCATTTGGAACAGCAGCTATTTTTAATGAAATGAGAACATGTTCTGGCTTCAAGATCCAGCTCAAGATCTGCTGCTTTTGGAAGTGGTCCCGACCCGCGCTGGTCGCAGTGATCTCTAGTGTTTGAAACAGCAAGGATTTGTCTGAATCCTGTTAGCTCTTGGAAAACACATTATATACCTTCCCTCCCGCGCCCTACAAATTGCTACTCAGAGGGAAAGATTGTCTGTATCTCCCCCAGCGTTCATTAAAGCCAAGTCTTCATAGTGGAGTGATTTAGCACGGTGCTTCTCAAATTTTAAGAGGGATCACCTGGGGATATTGTTGAAGCCAAATTTGAGCGTGTCTGGAGTTGGGCCTGAGATTCTGCATTTCTAGCAAACTCCCAGGTAATGGCATTGCTGCTAGTTTGAGGACCACGTTTTCAGTAGAGAGGTGTTGATCGCCGCTTTGGCATTAGCCAGTCTATTTTGAGTCTTGACTACACCACCTGCAAGCTGTATGACCTTAGGCAAGTTTCTCAACATTTAAACCTCACATGCTGTAAAATAGGGATGATACTAATTTCCACCTCATAGGGTTGTCTTGAAGATTAAGTGAGAAAGTCCGTATAAGGCACTTAGTGTAGTACCTGGCACACATAGCTAGGGTTCAGAAAATGCTAGCTGATTCACTGTGGAGGTCATCCTTGCAGGGGGAAAGCTGGCACCAGGTGCAGCATGGCTGCAGGGGAAGCAATGTGTGAAATGGGCACGAGAGTGAGGTAGGCAGCCCAAGAACGAGGACTGTGCCCTGCAGTGCCTAGTATGTGCCGGATGTATAGGATATGTTTGGCGAATAAATAAATGACTATAATGTGGAACAGAATATGTGTTCAAAAAGTTCTGCTTCTTTAAATCATGATAAATTAGTTCTGAGACATTGAATTAAAAATCATTTTGCTTTCTATTACAGATAATGTCCAGTTGCCTGTCACGTGGGTAATCTATTTTAATATCTGAGACAGTACATGGATTGTTAAGGTTTAGTACATTTTTTATCTTCATTAAAAACCTTGAAATTTAAATTTAAATGAATTTATTAATGAAGATTTGGTATTCTTAGCTCTGAAAATGAATGGCTGTTGTCATCATAGTTCTCATATCTTCCTTCCTTGCTGCTTCTCCTCTCTCTGTCCTCCAATAGTGTTTCCTCAGACTCATTTCTTGTCTTTTTTCCCACTCTGCCATTTTCCTTAGAAATTTTATGTGTGTCTTCAGTTCATCTTTCAAGTGTGTGTGGATTACTTCTGAATCTGTACCCACATTCTTAACCCATTTGCAAGCCTTATTTCTGCCTTTCCCTTACTTGTTAGGAATTTCCATTTCCATGGGCTTTTAAAAATTTATTTATTTTTCCACTTGAACTCTATTTTTATTTATGTAAATATATGGGGTACCTGAAAGATTTTCACATGTATATAATGCATAGTGATCAAGTCAGGGTATTTACGGTGTCTATCACCTGAGTATAATATGTGTATATACATATATTTTTAAGTATAGTCATCTTATTCTCTAGCACACATTAAATTACCTCTTTTTATCTTACTATATTTTTGTACACTTTAACTCACTTCTCTTCATCCTCCTCCCCCTCAATCCACTCACCTTACTCAGTTTCTTTGTATTTCCACTCTCTAATTCCATGTGTTCAGATTTCTTACTTTCCACAATATGTGAGAACATACTACATCATTTTGTGCTTGGCTTATTTCACTTATGATAATCTCCAGTTTCATCCATGTTGCTGCAAATAACACAGTTTCATTATTTTTAATGGATGAATCATATTTCATTCTGTATATACACTACATTTTCTTTATCTTTTCATCTGTTGATAGATACTTATGTTGATTCCATATCTTTGAAGTTGTGAATAGTGCTGCAATAAACATGGCAGTTCAGGTATCTCTTTGATATATTGATTTATTTTCCTTTGGGTAGATGCCCAATAGTAGGACTGCTGGATCAAATGGTAATTCTATTTATAGTTTTCTTGAGAAATTGCCATGCTGTTTTATATAGTGGCTATACAACTTTATATTCCCACTAACAGTGTATTAAAGAGTTCTCTTCTGCACATCCCAGCCAGCATTTGCTATTTTTTTGTCTCTTTAATAATAGCCATTCTGACTGGGGTATGATAGATGATATCTCATTGTGGTTTTGATTTGAGTTTCTTTGATTATTAATAATGTTGTACATTTTTTTCCTTAAACCTGTTGGCTATTTGTAGTCTTATTTTGAAAAAGGTCTACTCATGTCCTTTGCCCACTTTTTGATGGGTTTAGTTTTTTTTTTCCGGTTGAGTTGTTTGAGTTCCTTATGTATTCTAGATATTAGTCCCCTGTAAAATGAATATTTTGCAAATATTTTCTCTCATTCAACAGGTTGTCTTTTCATTCTGTTATTTCTTTTGCTGTGCAGAATTTTTTTTAGCTTAATTAAATTACATTTGTCTATTTTTGTTTTTGTTGTCTGTGTTATTGAGATCTTAGTTATAAATTCTTTACCTAGACCAATGTCCAGGAGAGTTTTTCCTAATTTTCTTCTAGTATTTTTGTAGTTTGGGGTCTTACCTTTAAGTTTCTAATCCATTTTTAGTTGATTTTTGTATATGTTGAGAGATAGGGGGTCCAGTTTCACTCTTCTGAATATGGCTATTCCATTTTCTCAGCACCATTAATTTAAGAGGATGTCCTTTCCCAGTGCAGGTTCTTGTCAGCTTTGTCAAAGATCAGTTGGCTATAAATCTGTTGCTTTATTTCTATGTTCTCTATTCTATTCCATTGATCAATGTGGCTGCCCACTAGATTTTAGTGTGTTCTAAATTAAACCCCTTTCTCCTCCCATAAAACTGATACCTCCTTGATGATAAATCAAGATGATTGTTTACATTGGAAAGCCCTCAGTGCTAATCCAGGGACACGGCAAGGGTGTGGAACCCAGTGTGATTTATCCCAACTACCTTCCTGCTGTTCCCAGGTGTTTCTTTGAGATACTGCTCTCAACAGTGACTGGTGTCAACTCATGTATATGTATATACCACCTACTGGTGTAACAGTCACATATGCAGTTGTGGGATGCTACATAAATGGTGACCGAGCTAGTGAGAGATTGTGTCAGTTAGGGTAGGCTAAATTATATTGCTGTAACAAATGCCATCAAAATCTCAGTGGCTTAATACAACAAAAGTAAATTTCCTCCTCATGCAAAATTTCCAGTGCTGCTATCACAGTGACTCATTGTTCTAGCCTGCTTCATTCCTGTGAATTTCCCTGAGCACCATGGCAGAGGAAGGATGCAGGGGACTATGCACCAAACCTCAAGTGCTTTCACCCAGAAGTGATATAGGTCACCTCTCACATTTCTCTGGTCAAGGAAAGTTACATGGTCATTACCTAACTTTAAGGGCTATGTTTATGTTTCTAGGAATCACCAAGATTCCTAGAAAGTAGGAATCTTGGTGACTGTGAGTAATGGCTGCCACAGGGATCCATTTCACCTAGGAGGGTTGGGGATAAAGTTAGACTGAAATAGTCTAGCTATAACAGTGGATAAGCCATAGGTTACCAGTTCAAGGAAGGTACTCAGTTACTTGTAAAGTCTTTGGGAAACATTAATGTTGTTGTTATCATTATAAAATATCATGTAGAAAAACACTTAAAGGTGACAAATTCTCTCTCTCTGCCTGTCAGGGTTATCTTATGATTTAGCCAAGGTTAGTCTACTCCAGGTAAGAGTGGAGTTTTATCATCCAAACTCTTCTGTGACACAGCGTTCGGCAAAGATCATCTATCTTGATGATACCCTAGGGCACACACCAACCATTAGGTAAGTAAGGTTACATTAACACAAATAAATTTGCTAATTTTGATGGCATTGTTGGTCATTCGCTCCTGAGGAGTGAATGTTTGTGTAACCTGAGGAGTTTCCAAACCTGAGGAGTGAAGGTTTGTGTATAAAAAATGAAATATTTTAGTGGTGTCAAATTGTCCTATGTTTTTCCCATGATTATCTGATTATGCATTGCCAAATAATTTTCTTGTCACGTTCATGGGAATGTTGAAATAAAGCTTTGTGAATAAAATTCAGTTCATAAATAAAGGGAAAAAACATGGATATCAATGTGAGAAAAATAAAGTCTTGGTTTTCAATAAGTTTTGGGTTTCTTTCTCCAAAGGGCAGAGATTACGTCAACTAAACTTCCTTCCTGCATCTCCCTGCGCTTCATGTGCTTAAAAGAGATAAAGGACTGATGGATGCTGTAAACTCTAAAGTGCTATGCAGACATAAGGTATTGTAATGTGTTTCTGGTCACTGAATAATGTTCTTGATCTCAACAATTTTATTTGTCTTTGCCCACATCCATCAGTGACATCTACTCTCCTTTTAAAACATTTACTTCTTTATAAGACTGCTACCAATTAAATATTTTTCTATAATATGAGCATCTTTCCAAAGCTGATATTCTGAGAGTTTCAATCACACATTTCCAAAGATGTCTAGCACAAGGGACTAAGGAGAGGCAGAGTTTATCAATTAATGTTTTAAGGTGTTTACTAAAATTATTTTAATTTTATATAATTAATTTTTGCCTCTGAGTCCTTGCTAAGTTGTAAGTTGCTTTAAATATAAATCAAGAAATATGCTACAGTGAACTACTTATAAATATATCGGCAATACCCTGTGAAACTGAGATGGAAGTGTTCATTACCAAGATATGATAGTGTTTATTAAGATGAGTAGCAAAGGTGGCATGAAATGACAGCTTGCAGGGATCACTGCTTTATGATGACTCTAGCGTTTATTCATGGAGTAAGTATTGCAATAAAAAATAATACCACCTTCAAAGAACTCTATGGGCTCTTAGGAGTATTTGTGAGTTAGCTAAAAAGTGTCATCATTTTATAAGTGAAGTTCGGGAGAAAGCTTAAATGACTCATCCATGTCCTAATTTCTAACTATGACCACTGGCAAAAACTGCTGCCTGCATAAGATAGCATAGAATGGAAAAACAAAATTATTATATTATATATATTTGGGTGTATATTATAAGCTATGTTTAATGTACATCAAAAGGAGAAAAATTGTTACCTTTGCTTATGCAAAGCCGCTGTGTGATAGAAATGTTTATGATTTTATGTCACACTGAAAATAAACTCACATGCAAAGAAATAAGTTGAATTTTTAAAAATATGCTGCTTGGAGCAGGTGTAGCTGAAGGTAATCAGTTCTATACATTTTGAAGACAATGTGTTTAATTAATTTATTAATTAATAATTATCTCTTAGACGGTAAAGCTGTCTTCTCAGTCCCCCTCAGTCTCTGAGGCTGAGAGATGGAATTTCTAGTTTTCTGTTGCAGCTCTATGGAGTACAATGCCCGAATGCTTTCTAGGGATCACTGGGGTCACCATCATCTCATCATGGGATCTTCTGGTAGACGATGTAGCCAGTTTTTCTTGAATCAAAAGCTATTCTTGATTAATTAAACCTAACCTTGCCAGTTGCATCTTCTTTGCAGCTGCCTTATATCCCATCTATGAATTGGTCAGCCAGGGTAAGAATAACAGGGAATTGATTCCTTGACTCTCCTCAGAAGCTTTTTTCTCTTGGTCTTCAATTCTTCAACAAATATTTGCCGTTCTTTGGCTTTTTATATTTAAAATTGCTTCAATCTTTCTAAGTTGTAATATCCAGAAGACATTTTTTGTGGTGCTTTCTATTAGGAAGTCTCTGTGTTAGGCTCTGTGACTACCCAAATGGTCTTTGGCTCCAAGGGGTTTCCCACATAGGGAAAGACAGATGTGTCTATAGTGTGGTTCAAGGGGCATTAAAAGGTGTGAACTGAGTGCCCAGAACACTGGGCAGGCAGAAAGAACATCAAAGTGCACTAATTTGTGCATGTCTCGAAGGATGACGAAGAGTGTACTAGGTGAAGATGGTTTTGGATAAGGCTTGTGTGGGTAAGAGTATTCCAGACAGCAAATGTGAAAGACAAAGCTATTACCAGATTCGAGGATGATGAAATGTTCAATGTGGCTGATGAGTAGGCTTTGAGGAATTGGAGAGATTGCTTGGGGTGACTGGGAAAGTCCTTGTATGTCCGCTGAGATATTTGAATGTAATACGTTGGCCAGTGGTCTCCAAAGTGGGGTGAGAACCACTCAAGGGCTTAGTGAGTGATATACCGGGGTGTGGGAAGAAAGTATTAAAACTTGGCTATCTATCCAAAAATGTGAGAAAGGATTTATGCTTTACTAATAAGTAACATGGATTGACATTGGTACTCTCATTTGGTCCGTATATCAGACCGACAGAGGGACTGCTACGTGCAAAGAATTCTGAGGGAAGGTTGGGATCCACAGCACTGAGAGGTGTCCTTAAGAACCTTGTTCATTCTTAAAGCAAATTACCATTTATCAGCAATTTATGTGTACTTGGTGAAGTGGATTTATGTATTATATTATCTGGGTTGACTAACCTAAGCCTCACAGAATGGACAAATGACTTAAAAAGTTTGAAATAACATGAATATTTCAAACGTTAATAAATTTTAACATAAGTCCTTGCAAAACTGGTGGATGGTCTTTGAAAAATGAAGATCATACTTTCATAAGCTCATCCAATGAATGCTTCCTCTGTTTATATATGTGGTTCTATGTGAGGTGTGTTCTGCAGCTCTGATAGCCAGAAAAACTAAATATAAGTATATTTGTAAGTTGCCTTATAACAATAAAAATTTCCAACAAATGTGAAGAATATTCAACCATATTACTCTCACTAAACAACATTTTAGTAATGGCAAAATATTTTTATATACCAGTGATAAATGGAATAAATTAATTAGCTAGGTATGGTGGCATCCACCTGTCAGCCCAGCTATTAGGGAGGCGGAGACAGGAGGATTGCTTGAGTCCAGAAGTTAGAAGCTGCAGTGAGCTATGATCACACCACTGCACTCCAGTCTGGACAACAGAGCACAACATTATTTAAAAAAAAAAACAAAAATAATAAATAAATGGCATATAAAATAGAGGTTATTTCATCTGCATCTCATCCTTTAATTTTTCAATTTTTATGTTTTCTTATGTGTATGATACATTAATGCAGTACTTGTATAATATATGCTATTTACAAATGGATGTGTATATTTGAGATAAATATTTTACTTATAGGGGTGCATGGGCAGAAGGAAAACCTAAAAAGGTATTAGAGAAATGGTGTCTGTGATCTGGTTTGTTTTTAGGAAGATGACTTCAGTCACAGGATGAAACAAATGATGAGAGACTGGAGTCCAGAAGATCAGCCAGAGGGCAAGTATCATGATCCAGATGAAAACTGATAAGGACCTGGCCTAAAACAGTGATAATGATGATAGAGAGGAGAGATCACCAAACATGTGATCTTCAGTAGGAGTGTGTGTGTATTTGTGTGTGTGTGTGTGTGTGTGTGAGAGAGAGAGAGAGAGGTTATTCCCAGGTTTGTAGCTAGCCAGTCTAAGTAGATAGAACTGTTACTAGAGACAGTGAAATGGGATATCAAGCATGATACTGAGTTCACTTTAGGACATGTCAAGTCAGAGGTCCTTAAGGGATTCTGGAAAGATGTCTAATGGGTGGTTTAAATAAAAATCTTAAGCTCAGGAGAGCTTAAAGATACGGATTTTGCAGTAGCCTTAATTTCTCAATCTGTAGCCCTTTCTACAACAGCTGACCTTAAAACATAGCCCTTCCTTTAAAGACAAATTAATGTAACAGCTTAACATTTATAATTATTTATAATGAAAATGATTAAGAATCAACTACTGCATTGTATAATGGTAATGGCAATACCTCATTACCAAGCAGACAATGTTAGAATTTTAAGTGGACATTTAGGCTAGTTTTACACTCTAATGACCTCTTTAAAAGTATATCATTCTTTTCTGGTTTTCCATGTTTACTATTTTGTTATTCCTCAAGGGTTCTCTAGACTGCAGTATATTGTAAGATAGTCTGTCTTGCATCACCTAAAACCTTGTGCAAATGGGTCATTTCTTTTCTTTCATTGTGCTACAGAAATAATGATTTTTCTGATCCTGCCTTTCCTTCTTTTTTCTTGAGACAGAGTCTCACTCTGTCACCCAGGCTGGAGTACAGTGGCACAATGTTGACTTACTGCAACCTCCACCTCCCAGGTTCAAATGATTCTTCTGCCTCAACCTCCCAAGTAGATGGGATTACAGGCACACGCCACCACACCCAGCTAATTTTTCTATTTTTAGTAGAGATGCGGTTTCCCTATGTTGGCCAGGCTGGTTTCGAACTCCTGACCTCAAGTGATCCACCTGCCTTGGCCTCCAAAAGTGCTGGGATTACAGGCGTGAGCCACTGCGCCTAACTCTGCCTTTCCTTCTTACGGAACCATGAGCATTGTAAAACCAAAGCACGATTCCTCTTTAACTCCATCCTCTCCGTATTGTTATTGAACAACCTGTCAAAGCATGTTCTTGCTGAGTTATGACAATGCCTTTCAAGCCATGCCATTTCTACACATTTCTTACTGTCATATTGTGATATAATAAGAAATATATATGTGGTCTGTGCCTTGGTTCCCGGCACAGAATTCCTCAAACCCTTTTAATTTCCTGAGCGATAGTGGTGCTAGGTGCATCTTTTGTGCTGATATTTGGTCTTTGGCCCTGGCTCCTGACACAGAGGTCCTAATCCCTTGGAGTTTCCTGGGAGGTAGGAATATTTTTTGTTCTAATGAGGCAACTTGCTCTAATGTGGGCTCCTAGATGGAGGCTAGTCACCAGAAAGACCAAGCTATGATTAGAAGCTTGGAACTTTCAGCTCTTCCCTCATGCTCCAGGAAAGAGAGAGGGGCTGGAGATTGAGGTAATAATTGGTCATGCCTATGTGATGAAGCGTCCATAAAAATCCCTGAACTGCATAGTTCAGAGAACTCCGGGCTGCTGAACACGTGGAGGTACTGGGAGGATAGTTCATTCAGAGAGTACATGGGAGCTCTGCGCCCCTCCCACGTATCTTGCCCTATGCATCACTTCCATCTTGCTGTCCATCTGTATCCTTTCTAATATACTTTGTAATAAACTGGTAAATGGAAGTAATCTGTTTCCTTGAGTTCTATGAACCATTCTACCAAATTAATCAAACTCAAGGAGGGGGTTGTGGGAGCTCCCAGTTTATAGATGGTTGTTCAGAAATTGTGGCGGCCTAGATTTGTGATTGGCATTTCCAGTTGGGGGTAGTTTTGTCGAAGTGAGCCCTTAACCTGTGCGATCTGATGCTATTTCTAGGTAGGTAGTGTGAGAATTGAGTTAAATTGTAGGATATCCAGTTGGTGTCTGTTGGAGAATTGCTTGGTGTGTGGAGAAGCCCACTCCCCAACATTTTGGTAACCAAAAGTGTGAGAGTGTCAACTTTGTAAGAGAAGAAAAAGTATTTGTTTTTCCCTTATCTCATACTTATTAAGCACTTGCAGATAATTTACCAGTAAAATTTCAGGCTTCATACAATTTTATTTGTAATATTTATCTCATAAATATGGTTTTATGCCAAAAATATATTTATGTAAATTTTGAATTTTCTTATGTTTTGTGGCATTTTATTATTTAATATTTCCAGCACTTATGCTGTGATTTCCTTATAAAATTGGAATTTATTTTAGTGTAGGAATATCTGTTTCTCCACCAGAATATGGGGCCCAAGAAGATAAGAATTCTTGTCTTTTAGTTTACTGGTCTGTCTGCAGGGCATAGAACTGTGTCTGAGATATGACAGATGATAAATAAATACTTTTGAATGAACAAATGAATACATAAATAAAAGAACAGAATAGATTCATAAATATATCCTGATTTGAATTATTTTCCTGTCGTTTTAATCCAAATCTTCTTTACCACATTGTATTTTTTCTCTGTAATTTAGTGACTTCAATTTTTTTTTTTCTTTTTTTTTTTTTTGAGATGGAGTCTCACTCTGTCACCCAGGCCGGAGTGCAGTGGCACAATCTCGGCTCACTGCAGCCCCACCTCCTGGGTTCAAGCGATTCTCCTGCCTCAGCCTCCTGAGTAGCTGGGAGTACAGGCACATGCCACCACGCCTAGCTAATTTTTGTATTTTTAGTAGACACAGGGTTTCACCATATTGGCTAGGCTGGAGTGACTCCATTTTTTAAAAACACAATGTAATATAAATTTATTGTAAGATAGTAACTTTCACATATACAAGTTTCAGTCGTTCAGCATGTAGGAGAAAATGTCCTTTTATCTTCTTTTAGCTAACAGACATCCTGAAGACAGCAAACATCTTATATGAGTCTCCAAACAACAGGTAGGAAAGTTAAGATTAGTCTGAAAAATAAAATGCAGCATTCGTAAGAAATAGTTATCTTTAGAATATGGCAAATGAAATTTAAAAGGAAGGCATAAATTATAGTATATAACGATAATAGAACAAGAGACCTTAAAATGAATTTCTTAAAGACAATGACTATCTGTACCAGTGAAGTGCTAATCATATGCTACATTTCAAGGCATTGCTAAGATAGCATTTAACCACATCCACAAATTAATTCTTGCCATTAGAGTATTAACATTTCACAAAATGTTTTTCTCCCATCTAAATTCTGGGAAGAGCAATTGAGAAAAAAGCCACTTAATTGTCTCAGGGAAATCTAGCTGCTGTGAGCTGTATGTTGGCTCTGGGGATATGGATCAGGACTTCTGTAAATGAGGATAATGGATAGAGAAACACATCTGCAGTGATGGGAGAGATGGGCCCTGAAACTCCCAAGTCGACTGTGCTTTGGAGAAACACTCACATGCTACCATGTGTTTCTTTGTTCTCCAAGAACATCCATTCTCTTCATCACTCACAAGCACACATTTAGTTTTGTCTCATAACTGGGACTGTGAATAAATATAGAATACAAAATATATTCTTACTGAGATACCAAACAGGTATATTCATACTCCTCTTCTCCTTTATTTGTTGATTTTCTTTCTCACAAGAATCTTATAAGATTAAACACATTTTAGACAAGTCACAAACATTACTATGTTAGTTTAATACAAATGCATGTTTATAATAGCAATGATGACATAGGAGCAGGGATCAGGAGTCCACACCACTGCCACAGAAACCTTTATGATGGTTGCAGATCTTTGTGATTATCTCCAGAACAGCAAAATGTTTTCATGCCAGGTCAGACTCTGGCTAAAGGCCAGGTTAGCAACATGCTCTTTTATTCATAATGAGCTCTAGCTTGCATGAAGTGGAACCAAGCGCAGCACTTTTGATCCTGACCTCTAGAGACCTCAGATTCCAGAAACAGTGTCTAACTGGCTTTTTCAAATCAGGAGAGAGCACTGTGTATTTAAGGAAGAAAAAGAAATCATCAAAAAGCCCGGAAATAGTCAACTAGTTAAACAGATTATAGTTCAGTTATGTGATAGATTATTTGGTAACTGCTGAAAAAAATCAGCAGTTAAATATATTTAGGTATTTAGGTTAAAGATACTTAGGGGCATGGAAAAATGATCACTTTAATATATTACGGGACAAAAACAAGATTCCAAGGTTTTGAATCTGATATATGCAGTATGATGTCATTTGAGTAAAGTAAGTTCACATATGTTTTCATGCATAGAAAAGTAAGTAAATAGATAAAGTTGAAGAAAACATTTTAAAATGATGATATTCCTGATTATAGGGGACTTCTATTTTTTCTTTTATACTTTTCCATTTTTAATAGACCAATTTTTTTTTTTTTTTTTTTTTTTTTTTTAACAGAATCTCACTCTGTCTCCCAGGCTGGAGTGTAGTGTCGCGATCTCACGATCTCGGCTCACTGCAACCCCCACCTTCTGGGTTCAAGCGATTCTCCTGCCTCAGCCTCCTGAGTACCTGGGACTACAGACACGCACCCTCATGCCCAGCTAATTTCTGTGTTTTTGTAGAGACGGGGTTTTGCCATGTTGGCCAGGCTGGTCTCGAACTTCTGACCTCAGGTGATCCACCCGCCTCAGCCTCCCAAAGTTTTGATGGACATTTTTGTTGGCCTTTGTGTGTCAAAAATCAATCTCTCTCTCTCTTTGTATATACGCTTGTGTGTGTGTGTGTGTGTTTGGCCTGTGGCGCTGAAGCGAAACAACTGGGCACCACTGCCTAGCCAAGTGAACTAGTAAAATTAACCATCACACTTCTCAAGCATTCATTTTTACATTCCTTTTTTTTTTTTTTTTAGTAATAAGAACATTTTTCAGTTTTCCCTGTTCAGTTCATATACATTTCATGTACCTTTTCACTTTCCTAGCAACAGTTACAAATCAGGTGAACTGAGATGACTTAGATGACCTTAGCAGATGAATATTAGAATTTTTACTTAGAGGCCTGGCGCAGTGGGTCACGCCTGTAATCCCAACACTTTGGGAGGCCAAGGCGGGTGAATCACCTGAGGTCAGGGGTTCGAGACTCTGTCTCTACTAAAAATACAAAAATTAGCCGGTGTGGTGGCAGGTGCCTGTAATCCCAGCTACTCAGAAGGCTGAGGCAGGAGAATCACTTGAACTGGGGAGGCGGAGGTTGCAGTGAGCCAAGATTGCACCATTGCACTCCAGCCAAGGGACCAGAGCGTGACTTCATTTCAAAAAAAAAAAAAAAAGATTTTTTGCTTAGAATGCTAGGATAGAACTTCTTTCTCCATTGTAGTCTAGGGGGTGCAGATGGGAAACCTGGAACAGATACCATGAAAGAAGCTTGTCTCAAGAAGGCTGACACTATGGGAGACATAGCAGGGAGACGGAAAGAAACTGCTGTTGTGATAGCCATTAGTTCCTGAATTAAATCAACTCTAACCTCTGTCCTTCCTCTGGATTTTCAGGTATATGCATTTTTATTACATAATCAAGCTTTTCTGTTACCTGCAACCATGTTTCAGCTAATACTCAACATTTTTTAGGTTTTTAACAAATATACATTACTTTTATGCTAACAAAGTAATTATTATATTCATTGATTCTAAGACAAACTTTTTTTTTACCTTTTAAAATCCCTGAAATAGGCATGTATTAAATAATCCATGGTATGTCATAATTTAGTAGAACTTTCATTCATGGGATACATTAAAAAGTCATGTTGTGAGGCACAGAAAGATAAATATTACATGTTCTCACTCATATATAGAAGAAAAAAAGTGGATCTCATGAAGATAGAGAGTGGATTGGTGGTTACCAGAGGCCAGGAAGAGTAGGGGAGAGGAGGAAATGAAAAGAAGTTGATTCATGGGTACAAATATATAGTTTGATAGATTAAGACCTAGTGTTTGATAGATCAGTAGGGTGACTATACCTTACAATAATCTATTGTATATTTCAAGATAGTTGAAAGAGAATAATTTGAATTTTTCTAGCATAGAGAAAAGACAAATATTTAAGATGATGGACATTCCAATTACACTGATTTGATCTTTACAAATTATATGAATGTATTATCACATTCTCTAAAACTATATATATCTATTATGTGTAATAATAATACATTGATTGTCATATTCAATGATGCTTTAGACTTGATGAAAAACAATGTTTTAGACTTGATCAAAGTATTTTTTAAGAAAGATGGAATGCCAATGCCCAGGACACCTGGAAGGATATGGCATATACTACTGGCACCATATAGCGACCCGAATGACCCTACATTTCTAGATTGGTCCAAGAAGAAATCAGAAGTTTAGAACTTGGCTTTGCTGTACTGCTTAGACTAATATAAGCTAGGCTGATATAGAACACTTTATTATTGCTATTAAAATGAGGGCAAATGTTTTCCTTTCAAAAACTGTAGATCACTGTTTGAAATGGCTTAGCAGTACATGATTTTTAATATCTGTTTCCTTTTTCGAGTACTCTATTGTTTTATATGACTTTTTGTTTCAAATGGCTTCAAAATCAACTTCCTCAGTCATGGCATTTGAAGATCTTGCATACATGAGCATTAAATAGTAAAATCATATCATGCACATGTACGTATGGTATTAAAACACCTTTCAATCTATTATATAATTTGATTCTGTAACATTTCTGTGAGTTAGGCATGATACTATGATCTGTTTAGTATTCAAGAGACTTTCTGTCACAGAGTAGTCCATGTAGAGACAGGACTTCCAATGAACTGGAAAGAAAGGACTGATAAATGAAGTTTTATTACGTGAAGTTATGACCTGTGTCATTAGCAAAGATAGAATACAATTTTAAAGTTTTTGAACCCTGGTTCAAGGTTATGGTCATCAATTCATGACTATCTTTCTGTTCACATATATATTCTGCCATTAAAATGTCATTGGAGAATGGAGGCCATTGTGATTCACTAATTTTTAAAAGACCCTATTTATTTTGTGATAACTCAATGTTATGCTGTAATTACTCAACAATAAACTATTTCAGGAACTAAAATCTTAAATGCTACTATAATGTATTGGATTGATTTCAATTTTAAAATGGTTTGGAATATGTATCTTTGACCAGAATTGGTTAACTATGTCTATGATAGTCTTTTATATCATGATAAAAATGATATGAACAGTAACAGTGCACTAAAAATTACTTCTGAAATTCTATGAGCTATGAGTAATATTAGTGCTGTGATAGAATCTATCAGTGTCTGTGGTAAAATTTATCAGTGGCAAATAAAATAAATCATATCCTCTGTTCCTTGATTAATACAGAATTTTGTGTTAACACAGAATTCACTTTGAAATACGTTATATAATTTTAATATGTTAATTTAAGCAAAATGTTAATCATTTTCTCATTTTTATTTAGTTTGATAATGGTCCTATGTTTCTGAGAGAGAAACTAAATGTTTGTTTATTCATTTAAGAAGCACTTGTTAAATGGCTCTCCCTCATTTTTCTCACATTACCTGTTGAATTTTCTTCAGAGTACTTGTAGCTATTAAAAATTATTATTTATTTGACTATTATTTTTTTTCCCATGCTAAAAGTTAAATTCATGAAAGCAAAGAGATTTTCTTTCTTGATTACCACTGTATTGCTAATGCCTAGAGCAGTGCCTGATATAGAGAAGGGGCTCAATATATTTTTTGTGATGGCTAAACCATATGAGTGAGAGAGAGACCTCTTGATATACTGGTGTCCCAGCTGAGCCTAGCCTGGCAGTCATTCTCACCAAAGCACCAGACATGTAAACAGCCACCTTGGATGTTCTAATCCAATTGAGTCCAGAAAGGGTATACCCCTAGCCAATATCATGTGGAGCAGAAGAACCACCCAGTTGAGCCCAGTCAACCCACAGAATAGTGAGAGGTTATAAAATGGCTGCTATTTTAGGACGTTGAATTTTGGGGTGGTTTTTAAGCACATCAATAGGTAGCCACAATACTACCAGGTTTTTTTGGCTTTTTTTTTCTTTTGGAAGGTTTTGTTTGTTTGTTTGTTTAAAAAAAAGGAAAGGATCTTGGGATGCCAGGAAGTACAGGATGCTAGGAACTAAATCAGTTAATACATTAAAACATGTTTTTGTTTCAGATCCATCTTTCTTTTAAATGTTTCTGTATATTTTTCTGTTCATCCTATTTAACCACACTCAAATGAGAAAGAGAAAATTTAAGACGTTTTCCCTTTCAAAAGATATACAGTAACATTTTAAATATTAACTCAGAATTGGAATGTCATATTATAAATAATAGTGATTTATTTTTTCTTCTTTGTTCTTAATCACATCTTTCTCTTATTTTTTTTTAAACTAGATTAGGCAGGAATTACAGATAATGGACAAAAAAAATCATAAATTAGGAGATAGCTAGTAGTTAGAATGAATTCAGGGAAAAATCTCTGGTAACTACATCTTTTACATATACTTGCTATTATAAGAACTCTACACATTTTGTGAATTACTGTCCCAAGTCATTCAGCTTCATTACACTTATTATATTTTGTTTTAATTATTTTCTACATCCTCCTCTTTATCAGGTAATGCATTTCTTGAATGCAGAGACTGCATCTTATTTTTCTCTTAGGCGTAGATTTTTTCTAGCATACTGCCTGGCTACTACATAGTAGGTACTAAAGGTGTGTTAGTTAAATGCCTTTCTGGGAAGAGATAAAGGAGGCTTTTATTTCCTTGGTGAAATAAGTGGGCTTATCTTCTGAAAGTTAAGAAGTAGGATCGGGTTGGGAGCTTGAAAGCATGACATGGGAATTTTTAACTTTAAGCCACAGGACTTCCAGATAGTACTGGGATTCCAGGTGAGTTTGGCAGCCATAGGGTTTGGTTTTTGGTTTGGGGTAGGACAGAAGAGGATTTCTCAACTGGCTGCTGCTTCCATTTTATGTAAAAGAGTGGCAGTGAACTAGAGAGATGGAATGTTTTGGTCTTTCAACTGTTGACTGATTAATGGCTTTGAAAAGTAATCAGCATTTAAAAAAGTAAACATTTTACTTATTTTCTTTGAGAAGCCCATTTATGTAAATCAAATTCGACTATTACTATTCAGTACTATCTAGAAAAATTTCAGTACAACCTATTTTTCTAGGTAGTACTGAATAGTAATAGTCGAATTTGATTTACATAAATGGGTTTTTCGTTTTATTTACTTGGGCAATGCCCTGTAACCTTATAGGAAGTTCATACAAAAAGAGTCCACCTAATAAGGTAAGAAAATGTTTTAGGAAAGTAATTAATGAAAAACAAAAGAAAAAAAATTCCCACATACACCTAACATTCTGAACATAAAGCTGTTTTGTTTATTTAGAGAAATTGGTACTTTTACCTCATGTAAGTGTGAAAATTCAGCTAGTCAGGGCAATAGAGAGAGAGAGCGCAAAAAAAAATATTATTTTTAAGTGGGAGAGGAAGAAGCAATGGAGGTACGAAGTGCCTTGCCTACTTTAAGGTGGAATGGTTGAGGTGTATAGAATGTCAGCATGGCTAAGTCTGTACCTGTACATCACATAGTTGCAGAATCCAATTGGAGGTCATCTTCATATTTCTGAAAGTTATGTCCCTGATAGAAAAGATATGGAAATAATTCCAAAAAGAATCAGACAATGAATAGGTTAGTTGTAATCCAGACAAGGTGGTGAAGGGGTTGAAAAGGAAAACTGTTGAGAAGAACTGGTAATTCAGGTACTTGTGGGCTGCTAGATTGGCCTATTTAAAGATACAAAGTCCATAGTGGTTATAAACACGGGCTCATTGTATCCCAACCTTAGGGTGAGTCTTTTGGTTGTTCTTGGAGCAACTTTTGTTCATAGACTATTTGTACTGGTTTGATCTTTTAAAATTAATATTTGATTTACTAAAGTTGCAAAATTCAAACTTTAGTTCTTCCTTAAGCTTTAAATTTAAACTTATAAATCTAATGATTCTGTTTAATAAATTGGTATCATTTAAAAATTAATTTTAAGGAAGATGTATACATTTAATACATTTTTGGAGTGATTAAATTATCAGATCAAATAACACTTTCTCAAGTATTTAAATTATTAAAATCTATTAAATTATATTTATAAACATGAAGAAGCTATAATATTTTTTATTCTAAATGTTGTCATATTGCTTATAAACCCATAATTCTTTTTTTTTTTTTTTTTTTTGAGACGGAGTCTTGCTCTGTAGCCCGGGCTGGAGTGCAGTGGCCGGATCTCAGCTCACTGCAAGCTCCGCCTCCCGGGTTCACGCCATTCTCCTGCCTCAGCTTCCGGAGTAGCTGGGACTACAGGCGCCCGCCACCTCGCCCGGCTAGTTTTTTGTATTTTTAGTAGAGACGGGGTTTCACCGTGTTAGCCAGGATGGTCTCGATCTCCTGACCTCGTGATCCGCCCGTCTCGGCCTCCCAAAGTGCTGGGATTACAGGCTTGAGCCACCGCGCCCGGCCAACCCATAATTCTTTTATGAATTTGCATTTAAAATCATAGGTCTAAATGAATCACCTAATTGCTCATTTAAAATTGGAATCACAAGATTCATTTAACGTATTCTTTGTTCTCTTATATACTCTTAATGCTAATTATGCATATGTATTTCTAACACTTAACACAATGATACTATATATTTGACTTACTTTTTCATCTGTCTCCTTTAATATACATTTTCCTGGGGAAATAATAAAGGAAAAAAATTCTACCTAGTAAATTGGGGCGACTCTACCAAGACCTTCTCAAATGGACAAGTTGCATATCTGCTGGTAATTTTGTTTGGGTTGTAGGGTATTTATTGTCCTGAGACACTGTCAAGGACCTGAGGGCAATGTGAACCCTCTGTATGGTGACTTTAACAGGGCTATCACTGAGAAAAGGTATCATTTCACAACCCATGCTAGCCCCTAAGATTCAGTCTCTACAAAATCCAATTCTTCTCATAATTGCTTTACCAGTTGATAGAATTCGACTAATTTCTGTATCTCTTGATTCTACTCTGAATTCATTTCATATTTTTCTTCCTTGATAGGGCCAAACTCTTATAAATATTTAGATGACATCTGATTGGGTTCTGCGTAATCATCATGGCTTTGCCTTGTTCTTCAACTACAAAACTGAAGTCCAAGTAATGATGGATAAAACCATTTGATTTAGTTTGGGTGCCCCTGAAAGTAGGCCCTGAAAAGAGGACTGCAGCTTAAGTAGGATACAAAGTAAACACTGGGAAGTGGGACAGGGACAGAAGCCAGCCATTAAGAATTGTGTTGTCAAGCCAGTTATCACTGTGGGCTACTGGAATTTAATGCCAATGAGGGAACTCTGGGAACCAGTATAGAACACATGTTTCAGAGTCATCTCATCCAAGAGGTGAGTGAGGTGAGGTATTTATGTACCAATTCCTGTCAGTCATGGGTTACATGCTATTCCTGGAGGTCATTAATTTCCAGTACTTTCAACCTATGGCACAGAGGACAAAGTGCTTTCAGTGGGCAGAAAATGCTCTCAGGCAAAGACATATAGGAGCTGAATTGGTAGAAGCATGAACCTGCCTGTCATTTTCTTCCTTCAGAACTTCATTGTACTTTATGACAAACTAGTTTCGTAGTTCTTAATGACCATTTTCCGCAAGTCTCTCAAATACTAGAGATCTGCATTATCCAATACACCATCTTCTACCTGTATCAGATTCCAGTTAATAACAAGTGAGAATCTTAATAGTTGAGTTGCCACAGAATGCCTAATATTGGTACTATTCCACTTATCACCAGTAATGGAGCCCTTGTTGCCATCTGGTTGGTGAATTGTTCAATTCTAGAATCCCATCCTGAAAATTTGCTTCTTAGGATATCTTCCCTTGCCAACTGACTTACTTTGGGCTATCACAGAAACATACGCTGCAAGAAAGATGGTAGAACAAAAAGTTTATTTGAGAGATGAAGCAAACATTAGTAAGAGAATTGGGAACTAAAACGAGGAGGGAAGGCAGCCAATAAAAAGTGCATTGTCTGGTTAGTTACCACTGTGGGCAACTGGAATTTAATCTCATTGGGGGATCTCTGGGACCTATGTAGAACGGATGTCTCAGTGCTAGCCCCTGCCCCCCAGGAGTAAGGGATCTGGGGTATTTATTTAGTAACTTCCTTCCACATTGGTGGATGGCTCCTGCTAAGGGCCTGTGACACTTTTGACCTATTGAAAAATGGCTATAAAAAGCTGTCAGGGAAGGAAACCCAAGTATTGGGAGCTGGAAGCTCAGCCCACATACACAGAAGTGGTAAGGGTGAGAGGATATAAATGGGACACTCGCAGCCTTCCTTATACATTGTTGTTGAGGTTTTTGCTCCAGTTTGACAATAGATGTTTAGATAAAATGAGAATTAAAATTTCCAAAATTTTCAGTCTTTTAAATAACTACAAAGCATTTTCAGGATGTTATTAATTATGAATTTGTTGGGAAAGGCAGATTCACTAAGCTGAGCTATTTAAGCTAAGTTATTTATTAAGCTGAGTTATTTATTTTTACCTCTGCTAATAAGACTCCCAGATGTAGATGTAAAGGAATAGAATAAAAATGTTTCTTGGATCACTAGAGGAAGGAAAGAGTATGAGTCATGTGTATAGAGACACACAGGAATTTGTTTAGAGAGAAATGAGCACTGCTGGGAATTAATGTGCCTATTTTAGGACAAGTAAATGAATTAATATTAGGTGCTGGTACCTTTCTGGTAGCATAAGATAGTAACAATGAAAACAGAAATGTTTTATTTTTCTATTTTCCATGATGAAATTAAATGTTGTAGTTTTTTTGTTTGTTGAAGGAACACATGTAATAGAGATTTGAGAAAATTTTTACCAATAGTATATGATCTAGGGCTGGTCTTGGGTTAATGTGATGACCATATTGAAACTTCTGGTTATCTAAAATTTTGTAAATCAGAGTCAACAGTAAGGAGTATGATATTGGTTGTCAATAAACTTCCTAAAACAAAATTTTATGCCAGAGCTATTTTCTAATTAGGCATATTTTCCAAAGAGATATTAAAGAGGCATGTTTAATTGGGATAAGGTGTTCTGACTAAATAATAGAAGTTATCAACATCTTTGTGTTTACAGGAAAAGCAGAATCGGTTCTTCTGACTTGCCACCATTACTTGCCAGTTTTTATATCACACATCAAGCATTTTATTTTCCATTTACTGAAATCCATACTGTCATCCATATCCATTGTGTGAAAAACATTCTATTAGGCACTGTGAATAATACAAAGTCAAGTTCCACAGTTGCTGTCTGTAGGTTGCTTATGACTCAGTACAAAAAAAAGGCCCCCGTCTCAGCTATTTCTCTTACAATGGTGACTTTTTTCCCCTTCCAAACTATATTTCATTTATTTTTTTAACTTTTATTTTACTTTCAGGGATACATATGAAGCTTGGTTCCTTAGATAAATTGCCTGTCGTGGGGTTTGGTATACATGTTATTTTGTCACCCAGGTAATAAGCATAGTACTCAATAGGTAGTTTTTTTATCCTTCTCCTCCTCCCACTCTCCATCCTCAAGCAGACCCCCGTGTCTATTGTTTTCTTCTTGTGTCCATGGGTACGCAATGTTTAGCTCCCATTTATAGCTGAGAACATGCCGTGTTTGGTTTTCTGTTCCTGTATCAGTTAACTTAGGATAATGGCATCCAGCTTCATCAATGTTGCTGCCGAGGACATTATCTCATTCTTTTTACGACTGCATAGTGTTCCATGGTGTGTATGTACCGCAGTTTCTTTATCCAGTCCACTATTGATGGACATTTAAGTTGATTTCATGTCTTTGTCATTGTGAATAGTGCTGCGATGAACTCATTCTATGAGGCTAGCATCATCCTAATACCACAACCTGGCAAAGACACAACAACAACAAAAAAACTTCAGGCCAATATCCTTAATGAACATAGATGCAAAAATCCTCAACAAAATACTAGCAAACTGAATCCAGCAGCACATCAAAAAGCTAATCAACCATGATCCAGTAAGCTTTATCCCTGAGAAGGAAGGCTAATTCAACATATGCAAATCAATAAATGTGATTCACCACATAAACAGAATTAAAAACAAAAACCACATGATCATCTTAGTAGATATAGAAAAAACTTTTGATAAAATCCAACATCCCTTCATGATAAAAACCCTAAAGAAACTGGTCACTGAAGGAACATACCTCAAAGTAATAGCTATCTATGACAAACCCGCAGTCAACATCATACTGAATGGGCAAAAGCTGGAAGCATTCCCCTTGAGAACTGGTGCAAGACAAAATTGCCCACTTTCACCATTCCTATTGAACATAGTATTGGAAGTCTTGGCCAGAGAAATCAGGCAAGAGAAAGAAATAAAAGGCATCCAAATAGGAGGAGAGGAAGTCACATTTATCTCTGTATGCAGATGATATGATTCTATACCTAGAAACTTCATAGTCTTTGCCCATAAGCTCCTAGGTCTGATAAACCACTTCTCCAATGTTTCTAGATACAAAACCAATGTACAAAAACCAGTGACATTTCTATACACCACTGACACACAAGCTGAGCACCAAATCAAGAACTCAATCCCATTCACAATAGCCACAAAAAAGATAAAATACTTAGGAATACAGCTAACAAAGAGAATATAGCTAACAAAGTTTTCTACGATGAGAATTACAAAACTGCTGAAAGAAGTCAGACATGACACAAACAAATGGAAAAACATTCCATATTCATGGATTGGAAGAATCAATATTGTTAAAATGGCCACACTGCCCAAAGCAATGTACAGATTCAATGCTATTCCTATCAAACTACCAATGACCTGCTTTCCAAAATTAGAAAAAGATTTTCTAAAATTCATATGGAACCAAAAAAGAGCCCAAATAGCCAAAGCAATCCTAAGCAAAAAGAACAATGGTGACTTTTTGGACCTTTGTAGAGAAGTGTTATCTATGACACTTTTTAAGGTGATTCCACCATAAAATTAGACGCTGAACAAAACTTCAGTGGCTGCTGAAATAAATGATTGTTTATGCATGGTTGGAAAAGTGAATGGGAACCCCAGAGAAAAATTTCTGGGTGACTTTTTATAACACAAATGTTGCTAGATAGATATTTCCCTAATGGAAATTCTTTTAGGCAATCAATGTTTTCCATTTGGAAAAGAACCAGTTTACCCTTCACAGCATCTCTAAGTGGCTGCAGATGGGGGTGAAGTGGATGGAGATGCCTACAAATACTCAGTAGCACTGAGTATATTTTGGCAAAAATGAACTCTATGAAATCAATTGAGTCTGTACTAGTTCCTTGTTCCACATTAACCCAATTTGTTTAAACCACTGGCTGTGATTATAGTGATTGTCTTGGCCCATTTGCATGGTGGTAGATGAACAGATCTGCTTATTTACTTTTTCAGATCAGTAAAATCACTGAGGAATCAGTAGTCCTGTCCACATCTTTGTGTAATGATATTAAGCAGGTATGCTGTGTGCTTGTATCTGCTCTGTCATTGCATCCTTCCCAGACACTCTTCTGAGCAGAATCCAGGTCTGAGGCTTACCCTCTCTGTTATCTCCCATAGAGCTGCTTAGAAAGGAGAGCAAATGCCATGCTGAACATGCTTTCCAAAGAACAAGAAACAAAGCTAAATCTGGTTCTAAGGAAAAGGTAACATTTCTTCAGTTATGTCTCTGAGTATGAATTTTTTAAAAGGCAAAACGAAAATGCAAAGCATAATCTGTATTTGTGTCTTGACTATTTATCAGATGAAAATGGGTCAGTCAGTTAATACGTGCAGGATAGGAGAGACCCAAGTTATTAAATCGATGAGTGTTATTCAGACTAGAATAAATTGGAGTGATAGATAGTACCAATCAATTTTAATTTTCATTTGGAATCAAACCCTGGGCCCTATGTATATTTTCATGTCCACTGACGTGGGTTCACTGACTTGAGATGAATGGCCTCCAAATATGCTTACACTGTGTTCATACTGTGCTGACATTGCTGACATGCATTTGCCTCAAGCTGGTGCACACTGGCCTAAGCAGGTGCCTTGTGCTTCACCAATACTGGCAAATGCAAGGATTTGGCCTTGGCAGGAGGTTGGAATATCTGGTCCTCTTTGATAGCTGGTGAGAATGAAGGATCCCCAACTACATCCTACAGGAAATAAGCCTAGTGGTGATGCTGGAAACTGAGAACAGAATTATCCTACAACCAAAGTAAAGTCCATGACCAATTTGGACTCCAGTGCCTATTGTTTAGAAGGAAGGAATATTAGACTAGGTAGGACATATGATTGAAACTCAGCTTTGGAAGTAAAGAGATGAAATGGTGAGAGAGCTCATATCTGAGTCGTGGCCACTCCAAGGAACTTGCTTGAATCAAAGTAGGGGTGAATGAGAGCAGGGATCTGCCCTTGGAAAATGGGATAAGCTGGAGCCAGGTGGGAAGTAGTTCCCCAGTCAGTCAGAGGAGGGACAGAGAGTGGCTGGAGGCAGTGAACACAGTAGAAAGGGCAGGCTTGGTGGACTAAATACTGGAATCAGATTCAAGAGTGCTTTCCTTCAGGTTTGTGGCATGAAAAGTGTAGAAGATTTGGGGAGAAAGACGACTTGGTAGGTGACCTGATCACCTTACAAACATATTTGTGGTGAGAATACACAGGAAGGCTTTGCCTTTCATGTGAAGAATAGTAACTTATTTCCAAGCCAGCTGTTATACAATTATTAATTCTCTCATGCAGCACACATTTATTGAGTGACTATTATACACACACACCATTACTGGTCCTGGGGCTACAAGCACATTCTTCGAAGAAGTACTTATAGTTAATTATAGCAATCTGGCAACAAAGAAGAGAATGACACCTGTCCAACATGGACCACAGGCTGGTGAGAAAAATCTTCTTAGAGAAGGAAATGGAATATAGGCAGAGGGGACAAACACAGACACAGTGGAGAGAGATGGTTTGGTTTAGTTGGGGAAATAGTAGCAGTTCAGCATTGTTGGCCGAATGATGAGATCCAAAGCCATGCAGGAAATGATTAGAGAGAGAAGTCAACTGCTCTTGCTGCTTCAGGAAAGAGAGTGGGGCCATATTTGCCATTAACTTACTGGTCATAAAGAACTCTGAGACAAGGCCAGGCACGGTGGCTCATGCCTGTAATCTCAGTACTTTGGGAGGCCGAGGTGTCTGATTTCTTGAGCTCAAGAGTTCAAGACCAGCCTGAGCAACATGGCAAAACCTCATCTCTACAAAAAACACACAAATTAACCAGCTGTGGCAGCTCACACCTGTAGTCCCAGCTACTCAGGAGGCTATGGTGGGAGGATTGCTTGAGTCCAGAAGGTGGAGGTTGCAGTGAGCTGTGATTGTGCCACTGCACTCCAGCCTGGGTGACAGAGTGAGACCCTGTCTCAAACAAACAAACAAACAAAAACAAAACAAAACAAAAAACCACACAACAAACAAAACAAACAAACCAATCTCAGACATTAATAATATCTAACCTTTATTGAGTGTTTATTATAACCAAGGCACTGTGTCAAGCATTTTATGAATCTTAACTCATTTTATTTTTACAACAACCCTATCAGGAGTTGTATAATGCAATGTTGTCTTTATACTGTGGATGAGAAAGTTGAGGCTTATAACTAAAGTTTGCACGTAGAAGAGGGTAGAGCTAGGACTCAAACACAGACCTGTCTGCCTAGAAAGCTCATGCCCTTTACAAGCACTATGGCTGTGCACCTGGGAACAAGCAGGCTGGGAGAGTCATCACATTCAAGCCTGGAGACTTCAGGTCTGGGAATGGGGATACAGGCAATAGTTGATGTTCAGCCAGGACACCAAATCATTAATCCCGCCTCATTTTCTATCTTCCAATCTTGGCCCATTTATATTAAGACCTTTCCCAGGGGATAGATTATGCAAATATAATTGATCTGTTTAAAATACTCCATTTATTCCTACAGTTGTATATGGTGGTGGTTCCCTGAGACTCTTTCAGGAAGTCTATGAGGTCAAAATGATTTTCATAATAATACTAAGACATTATTTACTCCTATCACTGTGCAGACATTTGCACTGAGAGTGTAAAAAATGCTCACAGTTTTAAAAAGTCAGTTTCATTTAGGAATGTTCTTAATGAAGTAGAATTATTAATTATATCAAATATTGATCCTTGAGAACACATTTGTGTGACAGAATAGTAAGTACCTACAGACGTTTTCATTTTATACTGAAGTATGTTGGTTGTATTGAGGAAAAGCACTTCTGTGTTTGTGAGCTAAACTAAACTTTTTTCATGGTACACCATTTTACTTCAAAGAATGACTGTAAGACAAATGTAATTATTTAGACTTAAGTATTTGGCATATATATTTGTAGAAAATGAATGAATTGAATTTGCTGTCACTCTAAGGAAAACAACAGTCAGAATTTGTTGGCAACGATAAAACCCAATATCTCAAGTGCAAATTAGAATTTTGGGAAACTTGAATCGGCTGCTATGAGTATGACAGTTTTCCAATACTTTTCTGATGAGATTTGTAGTGATATTAACAAATGTGCTTTAAAAATATTATTTAATGCACTATGTCTGTATTTGGAAGATCTGAATTATTCGGTGAACCAGTAGTTTTCAAATGACCAGTGTATGATGTTACAAAATTATATTGTACATTCAAAGGGCAAGATGGACCAATGGATTTTAATGTAACAGTGCAGCAGCAAAGTTCATTGATAGGATTTCAAATTCCAAGTGGTGACTAATCTTTAAGAAACATCACCTGCTGAGTTTTGGTATAGTATCAAAGAAGAATATTCACAATTATCTGAAAGGACTTTTAAAATAGCCCTTTGCTTTCCAAGTGTATATCTGTGAGAGTCTAAATTTTCTTAAAATACATCAACTAGGCCGGGTGCGGTGGCTCACGCCTGTAATCCCAGCACTTTGGGAGGCCAAGGCAGGCAGATCATGAGGTCAGGAGATCGAGACCATCCTGGCTAACAGGGTGAAACCCCGTCTCTACTAAAAATACAAAAAATTAGCTGGGCACGATGGCAGGCACCTGTAGTCCCAGCTACTCAGGAGGCTGAGGCAGGAGAATGTCGTGAACCTGGGAGGCGGAGCTTGTAGTGAGCCCAGATCACACCACTGCACTCCAGTCTGGGTGACAGAGCAAGACTCTGTCTCAAAAAGAAAAAAAAAAAGAAAAAAACAGCTAAAACAACATATTGCAAAAGATTGAATGCAGAAGCAGCTATGAGAATCCAAGTGTCGTCCATTAATCTAGACCTTAAGGAGATTTGTAAAATTATAAGACGATGCTACTCTTTAAATATTTTTGTTTTGCTAAACGTTATTTTTCACAGGAATATGTTATTTAATTTAATATGTGATGGGTTTACTATTGTTATTTTTTATTTATTTATTTTTTATTTATCTTTTTTGAGACAGTTTTTGCTCTTGTTGCCCAGGCTGGAGTGAAGTGGCACGATGTCAGCTCACTGTAACCTCTGTCTCCCAGGTTCCAGTGATTCTCCTGCCTCAGCCTCCCAAATAGCTGGGAGGCGCCTGCCACCACGCCCAGCTAATTTTTGTATTTTTAGTAGAGATGGGGTTTCATCATGTCGTCCAGGCTTGTCTTGAACCCCTGACCTCAAGTGATCCACCCACCTCAGCTTCCCAAAGTGCTGGGATTACAGACGTGAGCCACCACACCCAGCCTATTATTATTTTTAAATAAATAAATACTTAAAACATTTATCAGTTTTAATTTCTAATGTGATAAATATCGATAGATATAACCCACATAAATAGAAAGTGTAAAGAGCCCCTGAGACAAAAATAATTACTAGATGATGCATTTTTATTCAGATTCCCCTTGATAAGGTGTTTTAGACTTATGTGTTGCATTAGATGTAAGCTATGTTTAATACCTAGATGGTGCACTTTGAGAATTCAAAGAGTTCATAAAAGTATATTTCTAAAGCATAGAGATTTAACTTCTATAACTAGTTCTAATGATATTCATGAAACTTCAGAGAAACTCACTGTTGCTCAACAATAGAGTTAACAGAACCAACACACCCTCCTTTCTATGAACAAGAGGAAAATCTGTCAAGGGTCAATGCCACTTCCACACCTTTATTTCAAATAAGCAAATGTATGTACTTATGGTGTTTATTCCTGAAATTGCTTCCTGCCTTTGAAAAAGATCTAATCAACCACTACATTTCCTTGGCTCAATAAAGAGTAAAGGGATTTCACTGATACTTGATTAATTCAGTGCTTAAATTTCATTTCTGCTATAATTTTGTCTTTAAAAAATAGGTATATTTGTCATGCAAAAGCTTTTTCTAGTCAATGCATATCAAACAAACACATTTACAGGCTAAAAAGTGAAAATTACCATCATTAATTTTTATTTCCATAGAATTGTTTGCCTTGTTTTCACATCGTGTGTCAAATAGTAGTTCAGAAGTAGTTGGGTCTGAGGAAATTGGGTCTAAGGAATTGGGTCTAAGGAAATTGCTAGAAGACAATGCTAGTGCATTGACTGTTTGGGAAAAAGACCTTTCAAAGACTCTCTTTTACAGAGAGATTGCTCTTTCATTTTCCCTGTTGATGATCAACTTCCAGTGGTATAAGGGGACAAAACCTTGCAATCCACAGAGAGGTCCTTAGACCAGCAGCATCAGTACCACCTGGGAGCTTGTTAGAAATGCAGGATATCAGGTTCCACCCTAGGCCTACAGAATCAGAATCTGAATTTTAAAAAGATCCCCATTTGATGCCTAACTACATTAAAGTTTGAGAAACACTGCTATTAGGGATACAAATAATATTTTCTCCACACGTTTTTGGTTGTTTTTTTCTGACTAGTATTCAACTTCTCTTTTAGAACAATCTTAAACAATGTAATCAGGGTACTCAGACTTATTCCTGGATTGTTAAAATATTTACTCCTACCAACCATTTTGAAATAAATAAAGATACTTAAGCCCTGTCTTCTAAAATGCCATATCAATGAAAAGGTCAAAGAACTCAAGAAATACAGATTGAAACCTAAATGTAGGGCAACAGTAACTAATGAAAAGAATCAATAAATATTTACATTGTAAAGTATTTTGTCTTAAATGAGCCTGTTTTTAGGAAAAACTTTTATTTAAGCGTGAGGCTCTTCCATCTAGCCCTTTATTTGCTCAATACCACCTTTTTAGATTGGCAAAAGATCGATTTGCAAGATAATCTGATAGACATTCTTTAACATACTATACTTGCCTGCCAGATACCAGTAGCAGCCCCTTGACAGTTTCATCCAAACTCCAAACTTTGAAGTGTAGTGAAATCATTTTTTAAAGGAAAATAAAAGCTTTTATCCAAACATCTTCTTTATACTCCCCAAAGTTGGCCTGTTTGAATGGTCAGCTCCCACACTTGGTAGCTCTACGGTAGTCTGCTTTAGGTCAGTGGAGATCATGGGCAATCTTCCCGGAAATGACAAAAGATCACTTTATAAAACCCGGCCATGTTTTGCAACAGTTGGTTATTTTTGCTTCAGAGAAGCAGGCAATGAAGAAATATGGCAAAGTATGAGGAAAAGCACATTATGGCAATATGATGCCATTTTTTCATATTCTGTGTATATTTCAATGCTTCTGTCATTTGGAATGTAGCCTTCCCCTGGTTAAAGATCATGAGATTTAAATATGTGTGACCCAGCACTTTATAAACTCAGGGCTTTTAATGTTGATCACGTAAACACTTAGCTGCAGTGTGTGTAACAAAAGGCATATATGAAAGACCTACCTGTGTGTAAAGCATTATGTTAATTAAAGGTTAAAACCACATCATTATGTACTTCAGGAATTTAGATAATGATTATCTATTGTTTCTTTTTATGTACTACTAATTTTAATGTAGTTCAGTGATACACACTTAAGAATATGTGCTTTCAGTACTCTGATAAAAAATGACTGTCAGAATGTGAATATATTTCACACTTCCTACATATTCCATTAGTCATTACTAGAGGAAAAAATGTGAATAATTTATTGGTGAAAAGTTTGAATTAATCTGCTGACAACTTAAATCATACATAAAGGTTCCTAAGAGTGTGGGGCTGTGGGGGAAAAAGGCATGCTCTTTGTTCATAAGAAGGGTGACTCCTTGAAGGACAGAGAAAATAATTTTACTTTCTACAGAAAAGTCAGCACACAACTAACTAATCTATTTCCTTATAGTGTAATCATCTTGGGTAAATTATTTCTTCACATTTTATATTTATATTTATAACTGTTTTTAATTATAATGATTCTGTATGGATTTGCCCACAGTTTTATATCTATATATATACACATATTCAAATGCATTTATTTTTACTTATTTTAATATTTATTTATTTATGCTTTAGAGAAAAGGTCTTACTCTGTTGCCCAGTCTGGAGTGCAGTGACATTACAGCTCCCTGCAGCCTCGACCTTCTAAGCTCAAGCAGTTCTCCTGCCTCAGCTTCCCAAGTAGCTGGGACTACAACCATGCACCACTACTTCTGGGTAATTTTTAAATGTTTTGTAGAGATGGTATTTCCCTATGTTTCCCAGGCTGGTCTGCAATTCCTGGGTTCAAGCGATCCTCCTGCCTCAGCCTCCCAAAGTGCTGGGATTACTGGCATAAGCCACTGCACCTGGCCTGCATTTATTTTTAAAAGATCCATTTTAGATCATTTCATTGAAAAACTAAAAAATTTACATGTAGAATAAAACTAAAAATCACTAAAAAGTATAAATTACATGGAATAATATTCTACATAGAGAAGATACAGATAGGAACAGGAACTGAGGTGTAATGAGAGAGAGTTTTTGAAAGTGGGGAGTAAGAATATAAAATAAATGAATTGAGATACTTTGAGAACTGCTAATTCTAGGTAAAATCTAGGTGAATAATAATAATGTTAAAATGTATTGAGTATGATGTTATATATGTAATTTTTTCCATTTAATTCTCAAAATGACCCTTTAAGATTTGATGCTACTGTTTTGCCTGTTTTCAAATGAGGAAACTGAGGCACAAGTTATGTCTTAAGGTTGCACAACTTTAAGTAGCATCAAACCTAAGAAGTTAGCCCAGCAGCTCATGCTCTTTAATCCTGTGCTATGCTGAGCCTGGCTACTGTGTCCCACCTCGGGTTTGCCTGCCAAGAGAGTCCACAGTTCAGAGCCATGTGCTATAAGATTGCTGATCAGATGATTTTCCAGCATGATCTTCATTCATTGACTCCACTTCCTCATCTCCCTTTCCCTGATCAGTCCTGCAATCAGGCTTCCATTCTCACCACATTTTATAAAATAATGTTTTATTTTGAAATCAAGTGGTTTTTTTTGTTGTTGTTGTTGTTTTCTGAGATGGAACCTGGAGTGCCGTGACGTGATTTTGGCTCACTGCAACTTCTGTCTCCCGGATTCAAGCGATTCTCCTGCCTCAGCCTCCCCCAGTAGATGGGATTACAGGCATGTGCCACCACATCCAGCTATTTTTTTTTTTTTTTTGGTCTTTTTGTATTTTTAGTAGAGACAGGGTTTCACCATGTTGGCCAGACTGGTGTTTAACTCCTGACCTCAAATGATCCACCTGTCTTGGCCTCCCAAAGTGCTGGGATTACAAGCATGAGCCACCAAGCCCAGCCATATTTTGAAATCATTTAAGACTCATATAAAAGGCAGAAAAAATAGTACAGAGTTGTTCTGTATCCTCCCCAAACTTGGTATAATCAGCATCTTTGTGTTAGCCATTCTCAAAGGTATGCACTGGTATCTCCTTGTAGCTTTACTTTACATTTCCTGATGGCTAAAGATACTGAAGATGCTCATTTGCCATTCGTACGCCGTTCAAGTCTTTTGTCCACTTTCAAATTAGATTTCTGTGCTTTTTTTTTTAAGATTCTGAGTTTAGAATTATTGATATGTTTTGGATAAAGTTCTATATCAGTTATATGATTTGCAAATATTATCTCCCTTTCGTAGCTTGTCTTTTTATTCTCTTAACAGGATTGCTCTCAGAGTTAAAGTTTTTAATTTTGTTGAAGTTCAAATCATTGGTTGTTTTCTCTTAGGGATCATGTCTTTGGTGTCATGTCTAATATCTTTTCGCCTAACTCCAAGTCATGAAGTTTTTTCTTTTTCTCTACATGAAGTTTAGGTCAAGGTTTTTTCCTATAATTGTCCAATGTTCTAACACCATTTGTTGAACAGACTATCCTTCCTCTCAACTAATTTTTGAAACTATTTTCACCAGGGTTGCTAATGGCCTCCTACTTTCCTGATTGAACAGACTATCCTTCCTCTCAACTAATTTTTGAAACTATTTTCACCAGGGTTGCTAATGGCCTCCTACTTTCCTGATCTAAAGGAACAATGACCTGTAATACATTTTAGCAATGGAGTGTTGGTGTAGACTGTGTGCTTTGTAACAACGGTGACGTCAGGAGTTCCTTCACCTGGACATTGAGTGAATGGAGGGAGAGTGCTGGCCTCATCCATCACCCACCGGAGGGGTGCAACACATTCAGAGTGGTGGGAGCAGCCCTGACTATACACTGCCTGCTCATGTAGCACGAACCAGGTCTGTCTACACGTATTTTCCTAAATTGTGATAGACAATGATCTTTCAGGAATATTTTCTATCTGCACTCCTTGAAATAAGAAGATAATATTCTAGTTTTAATTTTTATTTTAAATATTTTTTCTTATTATAAGAGTAATATAGTATATGCTCATTGTAAAAATTTGGAAAATACTTAACACCTCCTCTTGCTCTTCCCTCTCCTCCCTTCTTCCTTCTTTTGTTCCTTCTCTTCCTTTTCATTCTCCTCTTCCTCCTGCTGCTGCCCCTCTTGCCCCTTCTCCTTGTTCATAGGACTCATATACATAAGGGTGTTCTACTTCTGTGGAAGAAGGAAAAAAGTGAGAGAGAGAGGCTTAGATGGATGGAGGATGGAGGTTAGAGCAAATATCATAAAAATAACATGTTCAATCTTGGTAGCAGGGACATGGAAGTCTATTTTTATTTCTTCTATTCTCGTCTGTAGGCTTGAAATGTTTCAGAAATAAAATAAAAATGAATAAAAGCCCTCAAGGCATTTACTTTCAGATGAAGAGACACTAAACATTTATGATCTTTATTATTAAATTATACGGTACTGAACTAAGAGGTTAGAGGCAGAGCATCCCCACCATTCCAGAGATGAAGGAATGCTGCTCTTGATTATTTAAAATGCACTAGTCCTTTTCTTAAATGATATGAAAAATAAGAGAGAATATAATCTGTCCTGGATGTTTGGGTAGGTGACAGATGGAAGATGAATGAGGTATTTTCTGTATAGGCATACTGTTCTTTGCTATGTATGACAGAATGAATAAATGACCTGCATGGCAATTTTGGAAAATTTCCTGATGTGTTAAGATAATAAGAGCAGGCAAGTTAGCTGACTGGGAGCTATTAGTTCAGCAAGTTAGAATTGCCATTCATAGTCAAGTCACAGATTTTACAGAAGTTTTTCTAGGTTTAGTTTGTTGATGGGTCTATAACTTTTCAATATGTTCCCTTTTTTAGACATCTTGGCCTCCATCTGCTACCTGATTAGGCTCTAGAGACTTAATATTCAAATATAAATATTAATAACCTCTAAAGATGGAGGTACCGGTCTAAAAGGTACAGCATTTTTAAGTTTGCACCTTGCAATGGTGTCCATGTTCTAAAGTGAAGTAAAGAGCTAGCGCAATGATTTAGATGATTCAAGCAAAAACATTTTACAAAGCTCTAATTACCTGGACACTTAGGCCAAATCTATTTTTGACACAAAGTATTCAGACAGCTACTTCATTTTGCATAGACAGATACAGATTATATCAATCTCGACTTGTTGCCTATACTTTAACACACACTTTTTTTTTTTTTTTTTTTTTTTTGAGACGGAGTCTCGCTCTGTCGCCCAGGCTGGAGTGCAGTGGCCGGATCTCAGCTCACTGCAAGCTCCGCCTCCCAGGTTTACGCCATTCTCCTGCCTCAGCCTCCCGAGTAGCTGAGACTATAGGCGCCAGCCACCTCGCCCGGCTAGTTTTTTGTATTTTTTAGTAGAGACGGGGTTTCACCGGGTTAGCCAGGATGGTCTCGATCTCCTGGCCTCTTGATCCGCCCGTCTCGGCCTCCCAAAGTGCTGGGATTACAGGCTTGAGCCACCGCACCCGGCCGTAACACACACTTTTTTACAAATGCTTTTTTTCCCCCTTTGGAAAAACTAGAGCAATAATTTTGCTTGAGAAATTTTCCTATTCTTGGAATCTTGTCTCTCTTTGGACAAGCCTCTTGCCTCTACGGGGTCTCTTGATCCTTGGCTATAGAATGTAGGGTTCGGACTTGATGAACTTTAAGCTCCCTTTCATATTCATGCTTTTAGGTAAAAATCTTTGCGAGTCCTCTTTCTGTTGGACTTTAGTTTTTCATCTGGGATATGATGTTAGGTAATCATTCTCCTGCAGAACTGGGCGCTGAGGGAGGGAGGAGGATCTGAGCCACCCTGATCCACACGTTCTCCATGCAGGCAGAGAAGACAACATATCTTCACAGCTCTCCACTGTGTGGCTGCTTGGGGGAAAGATGCTGCCAAATGAATGAAGGAAAGAAGGCTGGAATGGTGAGTGACCAGATCACACCTGTGGGAGTTTGGACTTCCATCTCTAAGAGCTGGGGCGCCACCTGAGATTTTCAGGCAGCACAGTTATATATTTCAATAAAAGAACCTCTGGCTAAAGTGTGAAAGATGATGGGAGGGCTAAACTGGAAAATGAGGCACAAGGTAGGAGGTTACTGCAGTAGTTTAGGTAAAAAATGACAAAGACGTAGACTAAAGCAAGTGGAGAAAAAGGAAACATTTGAGAAATTTTAAGGAGCTGACTTTGTCACAGCTTCATGGGTGATAGGATGTAATGAGTGAGAGCGAGCACTTAGGGTATCTTCCCTGTTTCTCCATGCAAATTTTGCGTTCTTTTCTATGCTACATCCTTATGTATTCTAATCTAAAAGCAATGTTTTGATTACTACTGATTATAGTTAAAAATTTCAGATAAAATTATCTATGTTTCTTCTGTGTATTCAGTTTGAGAAGTGCAGGTATAGAAAGGGAAGAAAAAGAGGCAATGGTTAGAACCCTAAGGAAAACTAACATTTAAGGGGCAGGCAGAGGTAGAGGAGCTGGTAAGGAGATTAAGGAGGAATGGTCAGAGAAGCTGGGGGTGAAGCTGAGAAAACGTTACCATGGAAATGGAGAGAGGAGAGAACTACGGGGGCGAATCACTAATAGGGTCACATGCTGCGGAGAAGTCAAGGAAGTTAATGGAAATATTAACTTTGAGTTCAGAAATTAACAAAGTCTTGTCGATTTTAGTGAAGGTGCATTCTGGTTACAGACACTAGATTGTCATGAGTGGAGAAGTAAATGAAGAGTAGAAAAGTAGGGCAATGATCCTGAGCTACCCTTTTCAGGAATCTTGACTAAAAAGAAAGAGCACTGAGAGGGCAGTTTATTTAGTGGGAAGCATAGCGTTTTTGTTTTTTTGTTTTTTCAAGTGTCAGAGAGATGAATATTTTTGTAGATTGGGCAGAAAGACCCCGTAGATGTGGAGAGATAGAAACTACAGAGAAGTAATCTCAATCTTTCAAATTCTAGAAGGTAAATGGGAAGTTTTAAAGGTTTTAAAAAAATATATACTATATCCTTTAACTTTCATTTCTAGAATGTTATCCTAGTTTTAAATGCTTTGAACACTTTTCTATAACTTAAACTCCACAATTAGAATTGTATCTTGAATATTTAATTAAAAATAAAATAAACAGAAATTTGTACAATTTTAGCATCAAAAAATTGGTAACTGCTTACATACTCAACATTGAGAAAATTTCCATTGGCTGCTGTAAGAATATTTAGGGGAAAATTATTGCGTTTTTATGTTGGAAAGGTTAGACAGGCTCAAAATACTTGTCATACCCAGGAGTCCTTTCAAGATGTTCCTCCCCACTTTTTTTCTTAAATCATATTTATTCAGGCATAATTTACATGTAAGAAAATGCACCCATTTTAAGTGTCCATTTCAAAAAGTTCTGACAAGTTTCACACCAGTGTAACCATCACCATGATCAAGATAAAAAGCACTTATATTACCTCAAAGAGTTCCCTTCCCCGCTTCCTAGTTCATCCTCACCCTGCTACTGGCCATAGGAAACCCCTGACCTGTTTTCTGTCACCATAGATGTGTCTTTTCTAGAGTTTTAAATAGCATAGTGTGTACTCTTTTCGTCTGCCATTTTTAGCTCACTGTTATGTTTCCAAGATTCTTCCATGTTGTTGCAAGCAAATATTGGTAGTTATGCCTTCTTATCATTGAGTAGTGAAGTCATGAATATACCAAATTTGCACATTTATTCACCAGTTGATGGACATTTAAGTTGTTTTCAGTTTTCAGCTGTTAAGAATAAGCTGCTATGAACATTCATTTACAAGCCTTTGTGTGAACGTATGTTTTCATTTTGCTTGGGCAAATACCTAGGAATGGAATTGCTATATCATAGGGTCAAATGGTAAGTGGTGTTTAGCTTTATGAGAAACTGCCAAACTGTTTTCCAAAATGACTATACACTTTTTACATTCCCATCAACAATGTACGAGAGTTCCAGTTGTTGTATACTCTTCCCAACTCTTGATAAATCAGCCTTCTTTACATTTTAGCCATTCTAATGGGTATGTGGTGGTCTCTCTTGTGTGTCAGTGATGACTCATGATATTGAGCCTTTCTCATATGCTCTTGGGAATTTGTGTATCTATTTTTAAGTGTTGTGTATTTAAATCTTTTGCTTATTTTAAGATTAAATTGTTTGCCTTCATCTTCCTGAGTTGCAAGTCTTCACATATTCCAGATTCAAGCCCTTTGTCACATAGAGGTATTATGCACATTTTCTTCCAGTCCTTGGCTTTTTAAATGATATTATTAATGATGTCTTTCCAAGGGCAGACATTTTAAATTTTAAGTCTGACTACTTTAAAAAAAAATCATGTTTTTTTATAACTTAGGAATCTTTTTCTATTCCAAGGTTGTGAAAAAAATCTCTCAGGTTATATAGTTGGGAGGCTGAGGTGGGCAGATCACCCGAGGTCAGGAGTTCGAGACCAGCCCAAACAACATGGAGAAACCCCGTCTCTACTAAAAATACAAAATTAGCCAGGTGTGGTGGCGCACACCTGTAGTCCCAGCTACCTGGGAGGCTGAGGCAGGAGAATCGCTTGAACCTGGGAGGCAGAGGTTGCGGTGAGTTGAGATTGCATCACTGCACTCCAGACTGGGCAACAAGAGTGAGACTGCATCTCAAAAAAATAAAAAGGAAAAAGAAAAAGAAAAAAGAAGTTATATAGGTTTAGCTTTACATTTAGAACAATGATCCATTTTGAGGTAATTTTCATGTAGGATATAAAGTAAAGATGTTGGGTTTTTTTTAAAATATATATAGGATATCTAATTATTTCAGCACCATTTATCAAAAAGATTAGCATTTTCCCATTGGATTATGTTGGCACCTTTGTTAAAAGTCAATTGATCACATACCTACAGGTCTATTTTTGGGTTTTCTGCTTTGTTCAATTTATCTTTCACTACTATGTTACTGTCCTAGTAACTAACTTTATAATAAGTCTTGACATTAGGTAGGGTAAGTGCTCCAACTGTGTTCTTATTCAAAATTGTTTTGGCTATTCTATATCCTTTGAATTTTCATATAAGATTGAAAATCACTATGTTAATTTAATTTTTAAAAGCTTACTGAAATTTTGATTGGGGATGTGTTGATTCTATAGATCAATTTGGAGAAAAATTGCCATCTTAATTTAATTTGATTTGGAGAAATTCTGAAACAGTTTCTGCAGAATTGGTATTATTTTTTGCTTAAGTATTTTATAGAGTTCAGTGATGAAACCATCTGAGCCTAAAGCTTTCTATTAATATGTGGTAAGACTTTAATTACAAATAAACTTAATTCATTTAACAGAATATAGGGCTATTAAGATCTATTTCTTTGAACTCACTTTTGTTAATTTTCATCTTTTAAGAATTTTGCCTATTTCTTTATCACATTTATTGGAATAAAGTTGTTCATAACATTTCCCTATTTTTCCAGTGTCTGTAGGATATGTACTGATATCCATTTGCTATTTCTGATATTGGTAATCTGTATCTTCTGTTTTTAATTTGTTTTTGATCATTCTAGGTGGAAGTTTATCAATATGATTTATTTTTTCAAAGGTTAGGTTTTGGTTTAATTATTTGACTCTACTCTCTCTTTTTTACTTTATTGATTTTTGCTTTCATCTTTTTTATTTTATTTCTCCTACTTACTTTGTTTTAATTTGACTTTTTCTTTAGCTTCTTAGGGTCCATAACTCCTTTTATGGTGTGGCTTCTGCATACTGTGCCTGGGGTCACCAGACTGGTACCATATGGCCCCAGCACACTGAGAGATGATGGACCTCAGTGAGCAGCTGATGCTGTGTATTGATTTGCCAGTGGCCTGTAAGACGTTATGGAGTAAAAATTCTTTTCAAAATCATTGAAGTGATTAATGGATAATTGTATTGTTTCTGTCAAGAGGTTGAGAGCAAACAACAGAGTGAAAGTTTAGTTGTGAGAGTAGAATAGTGAGTATTTGAGTCAAATAATGGTGCCCATTAATTAAGTAATGCATTTCTGCCACTGAAGGGACAGCAAAGTAGTTGTTAGCACTGCCTTGGTTGCTAGAAGACATCGTAGTTTGTAATTAGGTTCTCATCTTGGTAGAGCCTGGTTGTATGGCTGATCTTGCGTTTCCACAGGGCCTGGACATGTTACTGTGTTTGCCTTTTCTTTGCATGAGTAACTTTACCATTCACTCTTCTTCATACTTGATGTTACAAAGCAAGCCTCTGATCAACTACTCCTGAGAACCAAATGGGAAAAATTTTAGTGATAGAACAAAAACAGAAGACCCAATTTTATGTGTATATTGTGTGATTCCATGGCAAAAACATGTAGAAAATAATTGAAAAGAAGTATATGGGATTATACATAACTTTCATTTCCTTGTTTGTATTTTTCTTGCTGAAACCGGATTTCTTTAGACCTCCCTTGCCTGTATATAAAGATATTAAGTGTAGTAACCCAAATATCTCTGGCATAATTCCCTGCCTGTTTACTCAGAACTTGGCTCCTTATAAACCCACCTCCTTTTCCAACATAAGGAATTCCCAAACATTAATGATCTGAATTAGAAACTAGGAGTATCCTAGATTCAAGTAGGAACCTTAGCGATATATATTTTTTATCATTAGCATGTATTACAATGTCTTCATTATTCTCAGATTCTATATTTTCACATTTATTTATAACCCCAAATTAATGCTTGCAATTTTTCTGGTCACTCATGGACATGTGCAGAGTGAAAAAAAAAAAAAAAAGGAGCCACCACAATGTTACCAGCTGAGTGAGCAAGGTGATGTCTGCCTTCTTGCTTCAGCTCTCATGCTGTAAACAAGTGTCCTTCTAGTGGTCTATTTAGTGCCATGTTTTTTACACTTTTGTGCTTTTGTTAATAATTGTGCTATTTGAAGTGGCCCCAAAGCATAGTGCTAAAGTGCTGTTTGGAGTTCTTAAGTGCAAGAAAGCTTTAATATGCTTTACAGAGAAAACATATGTGTCAGTTTTGCTTCAGGCATTAGTTACAGAACTATTGGCTGTGAGCTCAGTGCTCATGAATCAGCAATATATATTAAATAAGGTGTTTTTAAACAGAAACACAGAAAAACAAGGTTATGTATTGATCAGTTGATGAAAACGTTGTGATTAGAAGCTTGCTGGGACCTAACTCTGTATTTCCCCTAGGAGCAATGGTTCAGGATCTACTAATCCAGTGTTCATGGTGGCTTTATAGAACACAACTGTCATGAATAATGAGAATTGACTGTATTTTAAGAGGGAAAACGAAGATCTAACAAAAAATACGACTAGAATGCATATGAACCAGTAAGATTAACATTAATTATTCTAACTGATGGAGGAAGGCCAGAAATTGTAAAAGGATGTGGGGTCCAAGATCCAGAAGCCAGGTACCTTTCCATTTTAGGCTTGAGGGAAAGAGATAAGGGAGTAATCAGAGGAAGAAAATTTGAGGGGATGGAAGGGCATGGCAGAGTTGAAGACCAAATTTAAGGAATTAAGGTCACCTACCAAAGATGATGTGGGGGGTTAATCAAGGACTCAGAAAGGATGTCAGCATTTTGGAAGAGTCACTGAGAGGTACTAAGGCTAAAAAATGAAATTGTACTTAAAATGAAAGAACAAGCAACACAATTATAATTTATGACTTTTTTTTATTAAGATACATAGAAAAATGAGGTTTATAAGCAGATAGTATGGAATCTATTGTACAGATTGTTTAAACTGGCAGAATACTCACAAAATAATATTGTTTTCCCTAAGCCCTTGGCCAGGCTTCTATATTGGATGTGTGGAGGCAGAATTATCATTTTCAGGCAAAATGTATATGTTCTTGATACTAAAATAAATTGTTTACGTGATTTTCAGGTGCTAGTCTTTATGTTGTATGTTTGCAGACATCCACTTAGTAGTAATGGGCAATTATTTATTGAATATCTACTAGATGACAGAAGCCAGAAATACATAAGAAATTAAACCTAGCCTCAGTCATCAAGAATCTTAGCTAACGGTATATACTCCCAAATGAAGAGGCAGTTGTGTTTCGGTGTGGTGAGTGCTGCAATGGGATAGACATGGGATACGTGGGAACAGTTGGGAAGCCTCAGACCCAGTCCTGGAGGTTTCATGAACGAGAGAACTGGACTGAGATAACTGGGCTACAAACAGCTGGCTGGGAGGAATTCTAGGTGGTACAAAGACCCACAGATACAAACCACATAAAATTGCATACCAGAATTAATATCAAAGTATCTCTTCTATTCGATGTTTGTATTACATTGTCAAAACCAGTGGTTGGCATGAGTGCTCTCATAATTTTTCTGTGTAAAGTTTTATGGGACAATTATCATAATCATCATCAAAATTTTAATGTCAATATTTCTATAACTTGCATTTATTATTTATTCTTTTAAACTATTACTTGTTCTGCCACTTTGATTATAATCAGAATATATTTAAACTTTGAATGGCCATAAAATAAATTGTTATCAATTTATAAACACATTAGGCAGAAATAAAAAGAGACATTTATATGTCTATCATTAAACTATTTTAGAAACTCCACAAAGATGGTTTAAGAACACATTTTGTCACATGGAAAGGATTTGGGGTGAATTTTTTATTTAATATCTTTATTAACTAGGTTTTCTAAAGTAGTTTTTAATAACCCTCAAGCATTTTTTATAAGCCAATATTTTTCTCCCAAGCAAAGTTGTGAGAAAATGTTCAAGTAACAAGCCTTAAAGTTAAGGATTCTGGCAAAGTTTGACATTATAAACACATATATTTTTTGAAGAATAGATACTTTTTATAAATGTTCATCTGGATGAATACTCTACTTGGAAGTGGTTTGTATTTCAAATATAATAAATTTTACATTGATTTGTCTGTCTTTTGTATATGGAATAGGAGATATAAGTGATTTCAGATCTGTTGGGAGTTATTTTTATTCTTCAATTGGCTTTTATTAAAACACTATCTGTATAATACTTCCTTGCAACTAGAGTGCTTTTTGCTTTAGGACAATTTAAAATCACATAAATATTTCTTTTTTTCACACACAGACTCATTGAAAACAGTTTGGCACTAATTAGAGAAATTCATGTGAGCTATGTGGCCATATATTGCATATTAGCCATTTTCTCCGACCTGTCAATTGGAAGAATGTTGCTGTGAAAATATGGAGAACAGTATTTAAAATACATGGTTAAACTGCATTTGGCAGTTATCAGAGCTTGCTAAGGGATCTTGCATAATATTAGATGTATTTGAAAGTGTATTATTGGTTTAAGGAATACCACTGTGGGCTTTTTTTTTTCTTCCCTAAATAAGTCATTTGAATTCCTATAACTTTTTCTGCGTAAGAGTGAGTGTTGTACTTCGTAAGAAATGTGTTATTTATGTCAGTCTATTTCCATGATGCTGCTGTGGTTTCAATTTTATATTGACATAACATAGAGTCATGAATGGGCATTTGGGATATTTTAAAAGTCATTGAATTGATATATTTGAACTGAAATGCTGTCCATTTTTCTGTTTGCTGTTGGAAGTAGATGCAGAATGTTTGCATTATTGATGGAGGGCTTTGGGTTAGTAGTTTCATGCAAGTAAATGGGATGTACTATTAATGACAGAAATGAAATTATTTTAAAAATAGTTTCAGTAGAGGAGAGAGAAAAACTAAGTTATTAACTCGACATTTTAGATATGAATTATTAAGTTACTGAATATGAAAACTTTATATCACAGAGGTATAACCAAGGGGAAAATCATATTTGCTTTAGACTAAATGTAGCAGTAAATGAGAACCAGGAATAGTCCCTCTTGCGATATCTATGATATACGCATGATAGATTTCCATGTGAATATCCAGATGCTGAAGAAATTCTCAGTCTTTTTTCATACATTATAGTGGACAGTTGTTACAACTATTAACTTCATACTGTATCATAGCAAATTGTGGACTGCTATTCAGGTTAAGCTGTGCTTATACACAGTTCTCACATAACTAAAGCAAGTGAGTGAGAAAGATACAAGGACATGCATGAAGTCATTCTATATATATATCTGAAAGGAAGCAAATCATTTTAAAATGTTGATACTTCACTAAGGCAAGCCATGCCTTTGATCATTGTACACCAGTCTGTTCCAATAGCACATTGAAAAACTGCTGGCCTAGAGGACTCTGGCTATGGAGAACACCCATGCATTATAAGTGATCAAGATTTCTTTATTATCAGTGGAAAGTGGCATTACAAGACCTGAATTAATTGCAACATACAGATTTTATTGGATTGAGCTGTTCACCAAGTAGCACTATTGATTAAATGCTAAGATAAATGCTTTGATGAAATCTTGAAATCAATAAATCTATTTGCATTATGACTTTAAATCATTTGTTATTTTAAATGGATGTGATGGTGAGCCATCTGGGAATACAATTTGATGAATTATAGATAAAAATAATGATTGGACTTTATATCAGTTTTTGATTTTTTGGGGGGATCTCCAGTCGGGTGCCATTTCTAGAGATTTTTGAGAATTAGGACTTGGACACATTTGAATAAATATTATGTTCCAGGCATTGTGCTTGGGAAGGATGTATGTCCTTGTTAAAAATAAAAGCATTGTTTTCCTTTGGCAATTAAGGTGTTGTTTAAAAGATCTAAAGATGTAGTTACCCACAATGATGTCATTCTAAGACCTGGAAAATGGAAAAGGTTAAGATGTGGAGAACAGTGGCTCTCAAGTTTTTCTTCAGTGGAGAGATAAGAAATTAAACAACAAAAAGAACATGACACAGGAAACATTTAAGGTGAAAGAATGTTATTTTTTTATAAGAATAACTGAATTAAATATTTTCCTTTAATATCAATTACAATTTTTTGAAGGAAATAACATAAGAACTTTTTCTTTTTTTCCTTATAAATTATTTATAGGGCAAACCGAAGACTTTCGAGCAGGACACTAAAAAAGACAAGGAAAACCCTGGTGCCGATGAAATGCTAAGTGAACTGTTAGGTAGTTTAATGTACAGTGTAGAGACATGTAGTATTGGCTCATTTCTGTAAACAGTGAAAAGATTGTGTCATTTTGATTGCTGTTCCCTCAGGTAATTTCTCAAATGACGAAATGAATGTATCTACATTTCTAATAATGAAATCAGCTTCCTCGCTGGAATGGGATCCTGGTAGCAGACTTCTCAGTCATCTTGCAGCAATGTGGGTAAGCTGTACCGGCTCTCTTATTTATTTAACACCTTTATGTCAGCAGTGGTCTAAGTGGTGGGAGTATAATTTTTTTTTTAAATCCATGATTTTTCAGTTTACTGAGAAGAGTGAATGCAACAAGTATAAGACATTCACAAGGGAAAAAACAGCAGCTGCGTTCTCCCCCATCTCCCCTTCTGCCTATACATATAAGACCTAGCTTAGTCATTATGACTGATTGTGCAGAAACACTACTCAGAAAATACCCACACACATTTCCTAATACCCATATCATGAAATAGGATCATGTGACTAGTTATGGTCAGTGAGTTGGAAGTAGAAGTAGAATTGCTATAGTTCACTTCCAGGAGAAAGCATTATTAACAGGTATGTGATGCTCCAGTTCTCTCTCCTTCACTGTGGTGACCCGGAAGCCATGTGTTCTAGATGGTATAGCTATAACAAGGAATTAGACTGGGTCCTTGAGTCATCATTTTGAAGGGAGCTATGCTTAAGAGCCTCTAGACTCAAGGTAGACTTGCTATGTGTTAATCCATTGATAGATCATGATTGTTGATCTTGCAGCATAACCTCTTGTGCTGACTAATGGTTTGCCAATATCTGATATTCCCCTGCTGCTGCCATCAGTAATCCAGAAATGAAACTTCCAAGCACATTAACAGTGTTCTCGGAAAATTTAAGGGACTAATTCTTTAATTCTTTAACTTATAGTTTAAACATATGATAGCTTAACCTTAATCTCACCTACCCTTTTCCCTTACTACAAACTTTTCACTTTTGGCCCAGTCTTTTAGTTGGACAAAGAAAATGTGCTATACTCGAGTAGGCTAGGTGATTCCTATTCATGCCTAACCTTGATGTTGCTGGATTTTTGTTAAACAGGATCTTTGGAACTTGAACCTGCTGAAGGTAACAATAACAAGTCGGCACAGACAGTCACTACTTAAGAGAGATTGATGCTGATAAGCACTCTAATGACTCCCGTTGTCTGCATAATGATGATGGTGATAGTAATGCTAATGTCAGCTAACACTTCTATGGCACTTTGGTATGTACCAATCATGAGTTTAAATTCTTTTCTATATATTAACTCATTTAATTTATAATTAATGGTGTTCCCCAATTCTAATTCTACTCGCTGTGAATACTAACTTCATTTCACTGCTCAGTGAAATTTCTTCCAACTCCTCCAGAAACAATGATCACTTCTGAGCTTCCTTACCACTTGGTACATATTTTTGTTAAGCATGTGTAAGATTATATTGTAATTATTTGTTGATGTGTCTCGACCATCATATAATCCACAAGGGCTGCTTCTTGTTCAATTTTATATTCCCCAAACTTACACATTGTCTAGAACACCAATCAACATAAGATGAATGATTGAGAAAATAAATTTAATAAATGAGTGAACAAAGAATTGAAATTATATGAGTTTTTCTATTTGTTATGGCCAAGAGAGTACTGACAAATAAAAAACTGGGAAAATAGTCTTTTTACAATGAAAACAAAAGATTTTTACAGCTTTAGAGTAACCGTGAAAATTTATAAAAATAATTTTAGACTTCACCTTCAAAGCAGCTTTTAATCAGGTATATTCTTTGGCCTGAATAATCAGATGTGACCTCAGGGGGGAAAATAACACAAGAGCATTAGAAAGACGGATTTGTAAGGAGTCTCTTTTCGTGCCTAGAAGTTGGTATTTTATACCCTTTGGGACATGGGTAGAAAATGGCCTAGTGCTCCTAGCTAGGGTCTAGGACTTAATGGAGTGGTTCTCTATAATCAGATATGAGACCTTTTAAGTAACTTAAAGGCAAAACTGCAAAAGCTTAAAATCTAGTAGCAAAGCAACAGTGTTCATTGGCCTTCACTAGGATTCATGGTTCAAATTGTTATTATTTGCTATTTAATACAAGAGAAATAATGCAACTGAAGGTTTTCTTTCAGAATTAAAGCATTCTGATAAATGATTCTATTGGAACTTTGACATAATTTCTATTCCAATTGGTTAAAGTCAAGGTCATTGATGGGTATGTGGACTTCCAGGCAAAAAAGGATGTCTCAGGAAGAACTGTTGAACATTCCTTACTGTATTGTCAATTTGGGAAATATTAAGGCTCTGCAATCTTCAAATCTGAAAGGAAAATAAAAAAATTCTATTGCTATGATTAGTAACATTAGTAGTAACAGACGTTTATTGAACTCTTACCATGTTTCAGGCATGCTGCTAATTCTGTATGCATTTTACCTTATTAAATCTTCCAAGAATCTTTTTGAGAGTTGTGTCATTATTTCCATTTTACTGATAAGGAAACTAAGGCACAGAGAGGTTAAGTAAATTGCCCTTGTCACAATCTCACATAGTTAATAAGCAGCCCTAAAGCTCAATTCTTAATCTAACACTGTACAGGCTCCCTATGGATGGGAATGGGGTTCTTCTTTTTCTTCTTTTCCCCATCTTAATTGGGGTATAATTGACAAATAAATTCATCTATATTTAAGGTATACAACTTGATGCTTTGATATACCCATACATTGTGAAGTGATCACCAAACCACAATCAAACTAATTAACATATCCATCATCTCCCAAAGCTGCTTTTCTTTTGATATGGTCAGAACACTTAAGATCAACCCTCTTAGCAGATTTCAAATATACAATACAGGATTATTTACCATAGTCTCTATACTGTACAGTAGATCGCCAGCACTTATTCATCTTGTATAACGGAAGCTTTGTATCCTTTGATCACCACTCCCCATTTCTCCCAGCCCCCAACTCCTGGCAACTGCTGTTCTACTCTGTGTTTCTATGAGTTTAGCTATTTTAGATTCCTCATATAGGTGAGATCATACATTTGTCTTTCTGTGTCTGTCTTATTTCACTTAGCATATTATCCTCCAAGTTCATCCATATTGTTGTAAATGGTAGGATTTCCTTCTTTTTCAAGGCTAAATAATATTTGTGTGAGTGTATGTGCTTATTGTGTATCACTCCTGTGGCTCTTTTCCATGTTCCTGAGGTTAGGGAACAAGCTGGACTAGTACGAGGCTCATTCCTTTTAGCACCTTCCCACCAAAAAGTACTTTCCTCCTGGGTCTACTATGGTTGGTCAGGAGGCTGGGGAACATACTCTTTTCTGAGAATCCTTTGCAACCGACAACTCTAATCTGGGTTGTGCCTAAGATTGGACAATGGGGACTTAAAAGAAACTGCCGACTCTCTCTGCCATTCAAAGGGACAATCTATGCTGTGTTGTCCAGATATCTCATACGTGATTTTTTTCATGATTCTCTGCATGATAAAAATTTGAAGAGACCACATGTTTTAAGAAAATATTATAAAAAAGAAAGCCAAACAATCTGAATTTTAATTTAGGATTAATGAATATCTGGAACTCTTTTCTGCAGACATTTTTATCACAGGTGGTTGGAGCACATTTATTTTTTGAACAGCTCATAGGTGCCTATACAAATTATATAATTAGAAAGATTTCATCTTTGTGGTAAATGGAAGTAACTAGGGAATTTTAAAACTATCTGAGCATAGTTTTGTATCAGTAATAATAAAAATAGCAGATTATGTTTCACAACTGAATTTTGATATTTGTACAACTCAGAGTACTTTTACTAGTGTATTATATGATTAGATTTATAGAAATAGTTTTTGAGGTATATAGCTTGGGTGTTCTTATGAATTCTTAATTTATAGATGAGGAAACAGATGTTTGTTAGGTTACATGACTTGACCACAACTAATGAGGACTCACATCATATGCTCTGCCTTACATCTCATAGTTTCAGCTTTGCAGCACCTGACCTTTCTACCCAACCCAAGACTCAGCTCTGTGGCCAGCCTCATGAGGGGATTAAGGAAAAGGGGAGGAAGAGGCCTAAGTAATTTTTTCATAGATATTGAAAATTGATTCACAGGACCTGGAAATTCAAATGTTGAAAGCACAGCTATCATCACAGCTAATTATGGGGTTGCAGATGAGTTCAACTTATCTGGGCTCAATGACTAAGGCTTTTAGATTCTCTCCTTCCCTCCCTCCCTTCTTCTCTTTCCAGAATTTGTTTAGCTAAAGTGACTTATGACTCATTCAACAAATATTTACAAAGCCCTAATCCTTGCCTGGCAAATGTTCTTCTCTGAATGTCAACCTGGCCCCACTGGATTCGAACAGTAAGTTCTGAAAAGAGGATCTAAGTTTTGGCATACTGTTATCGGTTCAGTATTGCCTGGCTCCTTAGGGACTTAAATGGCATAGTAATTGGGAGCAAAAATTCCCATTATGGTACACATGCTATGTATAAGACATCATGCAAGATATTTGGGATGTGCAGAAAACAAAATGCAATAAAACATATTCCTTAGAGATCCTATAATTTAGCAAAATAGTATCTAGGCCTACATATTATGTGCCAATTCATATTTTTTCCTCTCTTAAACAACGTAGATTCTTCAGTATTAAAAGACCTAGTGTAACGAGGAAAAAAGATATACTCATTTATTTAATACAGAGTGAGTATCTGCTATGTGATCAGGTAACATCCCAGGCCCTGGGGAACCAAAGCAGCCTGAAACCACCTTATAAACCCCTGCCTTAACTCAAATCGGGGGAATAGTTTGAAAAGAAATAGACATAAAAACTAAATGAAATGGTCCAAATTGTGTTATGTGTAATGAGGCCAAAAATAATAATAAAATAAAAAATCAAAGGGCTAAGAAAAACACATTTGAAGAGGGGACCTCCTTTAGGTAGGACGCTCATGAAAGCATTTGGTGGGCTTCATTGAACCTGGGACCTAGGGATGAAAAGAGTTAGTCCTATGAAGAGAGAGGGGAAAGGCCTTCCAGGCAGAGGGAACGGCAGCAAAAAGTTAAAGGGTAGATTTCATTCCCACCAGGGCTGGAGTCAAAGATTCAAATGATGTGGTCAGGATTTGGTCCTGCTCTTCACCTCACAGCTCTGCTTTCCTGTGTAGTAGTTTCATTCTGAGTCATGCCCTCACCATGCTCATGGCCAAGGCCCCATGTCCTGCTTGGGGCCGAGAGTAGAGGAACACACGGTGGGAGGATTTTACCAGAGGGAAAATGGATTCTGGGTAGGTAAAAACAACCTCCCCCTCCCCCATCCCCAATTTGAAAACCCTTGAAGCCTGAAAGAGTTCCAAACAGATGGAGGACGAGTGTGGCAGGTTGTGGGAGGAGAGCCGCCAAGATTGGGTGGGGCTGTTAGTGAGGGATGCATCCTCTAGGTGTTAGGAAGAGCAGCTTGGATTGGATCCTAAGAGCACTGGAAAGCTGTTAAAGGGTTTTAAATGGGAGTGATATAATTTGATTCATCTAATTTATATGTTTTTTTCAAACGTTTAAAATTATTCTCTATTTGAAACTAATTTCAAATTTATGGACAAGTTGCAATAATAAGAATACTATGTGGGATACTCATGTACCCTTTGTTCAGATTCACCTAGTGTTAACATTTAGTCTCATTAATTTTATTATTTGCCTCCTCTATCTGTTTCTCTCTCCCTCTATCTCCTCTCTCTCTCTCTACACACAAGAAAAATCACACACATAAAACATGCACATATAATATTTTTGAGCCATTTTAGAGTAAGTTGCATTTTGTCATCATAGCGTTCTACCCCTAAAACCTTCAGGATGTTTTTATTACTAAGAATATTCTACGATAAAACCTCAGTACAGTTAGCCACCTCAGTACATTTAATTGTAATACAAGATGTTAATGAAATCTAACATCCGTATTCAGGTGTTGTCAGTTGACCCAGTAATACCATTTACAGATTCTTCCCCTCTCCTGTACAGAGTATAGTATAAGATCACGTGTTGTATTTGGTTTTCATGTCTCTTTAGTCTCTTTTAATCTGGAACATTTCTGTAGCCTCTCTTTGTCTTTTATAGCATTGACTTCTTTGAAGAATACAGAATGTTCCCCATTTGGGGTTCCTCTGATGATTCCACATGGTCAGATTTGAGATATATGTGCCAGACTGAAATACTACATAAGTGATGTTGAATCTTTCTCACGGTTTCACATCTAGAGGCACATCAAGTCCATCTGCCCACCACTGGCAACACTAATTTTGCTCCCCTGGTGTAGGTGTTGTCCAATTTCTCCTGCTTCTCCTCCTCATTATTATATTATTTTGAAGCACATAAACAATCTGTCAGGAGTTACCTAAGACCATGCAAATATCCTGTTTCTCATGAAAAATTTCCCCAGGATTTGGCATCCACTGATAATTTACTGGAATCAATCTTTGCTATGATGATTAAAAAATGTGATTTTTCCAAAACTGCACTCCTTCCACATTTTATCAGTCAGTTCTGTAAGCAAGAATACTCCCCTGTCTTATTTCTTTATTTGTTATTGGTGTGGACTCACTGACATAGTTTTTCTAATCGTCTATACTTTTTTACTATTCCTGTTTTAGTCATGAAATTGTTCCAGATTTGGCCAGTGATAGACTTTTCCAACTGAAATCTGAATCTTGTGACATGTCCCCATGAAATTTTTAAAAGCACATTTTTGCTATCCGGAAAAACAAGATGTTTCATGATTACCTGTACTTTCCTTGACCCAACCTCAGAATCAGCTGTTTTTCTGAGAATCCCTGGTATTTGTTAGGGGGAATGGGCATGGAGACTAATATTTGGGTGCTAGGCATACAAAATGCTATTGGCATGGCTCCAGAGGCAGAGGCAGAAAATATATACACACATGTAGATATGGATACCTACATGTACATGTATACACACATATATACATTAATGTACACATATACATGCATATACACAAACACCTACATATTCTATTTCTAGTTTAGAAATTGTGTATTGACGCTTATACCTCCAATTGTAATCCACTCCACAGGGTTGTTCATCCTTATTGCTTTTACAGTTAGAATTTGACTGTCAACAACATCAGCATACTTACTCATTTGCTCAATCCTGTAATGCATCTGAAATAATTTCACACAATTGCTTCTCTTTGTCACTAAACATATCCAATTGTATTTTTTTTTTTTTTTTTGAGACAGAGTCTTGCTCTTTCGCCAGGCTGGAGTGCAGTGGTGCAATCTCGGCTCACCGCAACCTCCTCCTCCTGGGTTCAAGCAATTTTCCTGCCTCAGTCTCCCGAGTAGCTGGTATTACAGGTGCGTGCCACCATGCCCAGCTAGTTTTTGTATTTTTAGTAGAGACGGGATTTCATCACATTGGCCAGGATAGTCTTGATCTCTTCACCTCATGATCTGCCCGTGTTGACCTCCCAAAGTGCTGGGATTACAGGCATGAGCCACCGCACAAGGCCCAAACGTATTTTAAAAGTTCAGGGTTTGGGCCAGGCACAGTGACTCATGCCGTAATCCTAGCACTTTGGGAGGCCGAGGCAGGCGGATTGCCTGAGCTCAGGGGTTCGAGACCAGCCTGGGCAACACGGTGAAACCCCGTCTCTACTAAAATAAAAAAAATTAGCCAGGAGTGGTGGCAGGCGCCTGTAGTCCCAGCTACTCAGGAGGCTGAGGCAGGAGAATTGCTTGAATCTGGAAGGCAGAGGTTGCAGCGAGCCGTGATCGTGTCACTACACTCCAGCCTGTAGGACAGAGCGAGACTCCATCTCCAAAAAAAAAAAAAAAAAGTTCAGGGTTTGTTTGTTTTTCTCCTTCTCCCCTGGCCTCCCCAAGCCTGAGGGTATATAATAAAATATTGTGTTCACACGTGACTTAGATTCACCCTCTCTCTCTTTTTCTCCTTCCATGTGATTATTTATTTGAACTACAATTGGGTTCACTTGATTTAGTTTTATTTCAGCTACAGTTTTTCCTCTTTCCCAACCTTGTTGATTTAATCTTGTCAGGACATTAACAACCTTCTGAAAGAAAAATTAAATGGGAAGTTATCCTCGGAGAAGTGTCACTCCCTCTCACATCCCTTCCACCCTGTTCACTCTGCTCCCAATCCCTTGGAGGTAACCAACTTCATTGCTTTCTAATGAATCTTCCTTGAACTTCTTTTTTAAGGATAAGCAGGTAAATTCATGCTTTCTTGTTTTCCTCTTTCTTTCTTACAGAAAAGGCACATGTTCTATGTGTTGTTTTGTACTTTGCTTCTTTCAGTTAACAATATCTCCTGAAAATTCTCCATAAAAGTTCACAAATATTGTTCTTTTTCTTTTTCATAGCTATGTAATACTCCATATGTGTGTGTATCATAGTTGTTTTTCAATCACCTACGCCCCAACATTTAGATAGCTTCCAATATTTTGCCATGATAGATAATGCCACAATAAAAGCCTCTTCCACACGTGTATTTCCATATGTTGGAGAGCTATCTTCATAGTAAATTTCTAGACATGGAGTTACTAGATAAACAACTAAATGCATATTTACTTTTATTAGTTATTGAAAAACTCCCCTCCATAGAGACTGTGCTATTTCTTCTGTCCCTCCTGCAATCCATTTGAGGGAATGAAATCTCTACTACCTTACAAGACAATGTATTGTTCTTTGCCAAACTTTTTGCCATCATTTCTTATTTGGATCAAGTTCATTTTTCAGGAGATTTTTTGGGAAGGGCACATGAGTACATTAGGAAATAATTTCTTGAGTTCTTGCATGCTCAAAACATTTATTTACAGCATTGATTGTTGAAGAACAGCTTGGATGAATATAATATTCTTAATTTACACATTTTTAGTTTTGTTTGAAAATGTTGTTACTATGTTTTGAATATGTCCCTGAAAGGTCATGTGTTGGAAACTTAATCCCCAATGCAACGGTGTTGGAAGGTGGGGACTAATAAGAGGTGACTAGGTCATGAGGGCTTTAACCTCATGAACAGTTTAGTGTCATTATCATGGGAGTGGGTTATTTATCTCAAGAGTGGGCTTAGTATAAAAACAAGTTTGGCCTTTTCTTGCTCTCTCGCTTTTGTCCTCTCTTGCCCTCCCACCTTCCATCATGGGATGATGCAGCATGAACGTCCCCATCAAATGCTGGTGCTGTGCTCTTCAACATCCCAGTCTCCAGAACTGTGAGTCAAATAAACTTCTCTTGTTTATAAATTACCCAGTCTCAGATATCCTGTTATAGTGACACAAAATGTACTAAAACAGTGGGTCAGTTGGTGCCTTGTTTTGTATGTTGCTTTTGAGAAGGCTGATGCCAGTTTATTTCTCCACCATAAGGTGGATCTTCTAGTAATGACTTCTTTCAGCTTTTGTTTATCTGGGAACAACTTTATTTTCTCTTCATTTTTGAAAGACAGTTTTGCTAGATACAAGATTATTGGTTGACAGATTCTCTTAGCACTTTGGATATTTCATCCCACCTGTTTTAGCCTCCATCTTTTCTGATGAAAAGACAGTTGTTAATCTAGTTGGATTCTCTTGTAGAGGCCAATTCATTTTTATATTGCTGCTTTCAAGATTTTCTTTTCTATTTGTCTTTCAAAAAAAGTCAGGGTATGCATCTCTGTGTTTATACTATTGAGAGTTCATTTTTACTTCTTTCTTTATTTCATTTTTATGTTTTTTTTTTATAATTCTCATTTGAATCTAATTTTGGGTACCTTTTGATTTCTGATATAATTTTATCTTTTTCTCTCTTTCTTGAATTCTGTCAACTTTCATTTTATTTCTTCTTTCTCATTCCCCTCTGTTTCCATTCTTGATTTTTGTGTTTGGAATTCAAGACTTTTTCATATTTACAAATATTTGTGTAAAAATGTTTAATTCTGTTTGGAGTATTGTATTACAATTTCTTCAGCTTTGTGGTTGATTTTTGGGGGGAGGGGTTTATTAACTAAAATGTCTCGACTCACATTTTCTGAATTTTTCTCCAGTTTTTGTATGGATGTGGTCTGCTATTCGTATTCCTATTCATTTTGTAGTCAATGCTCCCAGTTTGACAATTCTCTATTCTGATGTTTCTACCATCTGTGTTGCTTTTATGGATGGTGATGTTTGGTAGTGTGTCAGGAAGACAAAAAATTAGTGTGCTTTGTTTTTTTTTTTTTCTTTAATTATTTTATTTAATTTAGTAAATATCTTTAATTTTCTTTTCTCACATTCTACTTTTCTTTTACTGCTTATGTTTCCAAGGGTTACAGCTCCTTTCCTGTACAGCTAATTCTTCCCCTGAGTAATGCTTCTCAGAGACTGTTGCTTCTGGTGCCATCATCCTCAAACCCCTTCGCCTTTAGCAGGTGTTTTTAATCATCAAGTTCTCCCCTGTGATTAGTGTTTACTGCTGGATTTTTCTCTTTCTGGGGATGCTTTTGTTTGTACCATGTTTCAGTTATCTATACCCCTTTGATCTTTTTATAGTCTCTTAAGGATTGCCTCCCCAACTCTTTTCACCCACAGGCTTGTAGTGGTAGGTAGGCATCAGGAGCTCAGCTGGAGTTGTTTTATTTGTTCTACTTACAGAGAATTTGAGTGTCTTGATATTCTCTCTCATAATACTGCTGAAGGGGTGGATTATGTATGATTTTATTTGCTCTCTTTGTTTTTTTTTTCTTTGAGACCCCAGGCTGTAGTGCAGTGGCACATCTCTGCTCACTGCAAGCTCTGCCTCCCGGATTCACCCCATTCTCCTGCCTCAGCCTCCCAAGTAGCTGGAACTACAGGTGCCCGCCACCTCTCCCAGCTAATTTTTTTATATTTTTAGTAGAGACGGGGTTTCACCGTGTTAGCCAGGATGGTCTCGATCTCCTGACCTCGTGATTCACCCACCTTGGCCTCCCAAAGTGCTGGGATTACAGGCGTGAGCCACCGCGCCCGACCTCTTTGTTGGTTTTATGTTTTTTTTTCAGGGGGTGGAGGGTAAATGGTAGATTCAAAATTAGGCGGTCACCACGAACCATTTCTTCAAAAATAATTTTTTTTTTTTTGAGACAGGATCTTGCTGTGTCACCCAGGCTGGAGTGTAGTGGCACAATCATGGCTCACTGCAACCTTCGCCTCCCAGGCTCAAGTGATCCTTCCACCTGAGCCTCCTGAGTAGCTGGGACTGTAAGTGAATGCCACCATGCCTGGCTAATTTTTGTATTTTATTTTTTTTAGAGATCGGGTTTCGCCATGTTACCCAGGCTGGTCTTGAACTCCTGGGCTCAAGTGATCTGCCTACCTTGGCCTCCTAAAGTGCTGGAATTACAGGCATGAGCCACTGTGTCTGGCCATTTTTAAAAATTTTAAATTTCTGAAATCAAGATGTATCTTACAGTTATGTAATAAGAAAGCATTATGTCGTAGTCTAAATGGCATGCGCTTTCTGATGTACATATCTTGTGGAGGTGTGTTTCTCTGCTACTATTTACAAAGCACATTAATACTTGTTTTTCTCACAATGTTCCTATTGGGGTGGCAGGTCAGGTATTGAAATTATGATTTCACAGATGAATAAGTACAGGTCTGGTGTGACAGAAACATTTATAAATGCATTATAAATGCATGCTCTCCCTGGCTGGACCACATTTCTCAGACCCTGGCTCCAACCTTACAATCAAGCATAGCCATTTGGCTAGTTCTAGACATTGGAATGTGAGTGAAAGCGAAATGTGTCACTTGTAGACCAGACTCCTAAGAAGCAAGTCAGACTTCTCCACACTCAGTTTTCTTTTCCACTAGCTAAAAGCAGATAACTCTAAAGCCCTAGTGGATGGAGAAATTTTTAAAACTGGATGAGCCTGAATCCCTGAATGAAGGAAAGTTGCCTGCATTGAATATTTGCATTGAACTGTCATATGAACAAGAAATGATTTTCTATTACCAATGAAATTTTGGTATTTGTTCCACAGCTGGTGTTATCTTAACTTGTATATCTGGCAATATTGGATGTCTTACACAATATCTCATAGTTAGTGAATGGTAGAATGATGGCTAAGGCCCAGATCTCTTATCTCTTTGTTAAATGTTTTGATGGGTCTCTATTGCTTAGATACCATGGGATCTGGGAACTGAGCTTACTTTTTATAGAAAACTCTGAAAGTAGGTAAGTAGATAGTTGCATTAAATGCTCAATTAAAAAATTATGTTTTAGATTTTGAAATAGGTAAAATGAATACATCCATCCTGGATTCCTTATAAGTCTGTGCAACTGATTTTAGAGATTATTGGGAAATAACAACTATTAGTAGGATAATATCCGTTTTTTTTGTGGTACAAAATGAAATGCACTTCTTAACAGTGAGGCACCAACAGTGTGCATAACATTTTATCCCAGATGGCTCTCTCTTTTGCCAATTTTATGTGGAAAGCAACAGCTTGTCTGGGAAAATGCCTAAATACCCTTTCAGGTCAAAGTTGTCCTCACATAACAATACACTCATGTGTTTTTCTCTGAGAAAAGAGCTTCTAGGAAGGCTAGGATCATGCTAAAGTATAGTCTGTTCTGAAAAAAATTCAATTCTAACAAAAGTATTACATTATATTATCCAGGGACTGATGATCTCATTTATGGATAATGGTCAAGAATTTATTGTTACCAGGTTTTTGGTTAGTACTATTTTGGTTAGTACTCTTTCCAATATTTTCTTTTTAAATAGTTATCGGTCACTGGAGGAAATGATGTCAAAACTTCCACAATTTTTTTTTTTTTAATGCTTTCCTTGTTTGTTACTCTCTGTCCATTTCTGCAGGTTGCAGCTCTGTCTTGTACACAGCAGGGACCTTTTGCTACCTTAAACCTGACTCCAGTAAATGCATTTGGAGACTTTTTTTTAACTTGAAAAATCTCTCACTGGGTTCTCCATGGTAAATTTGGAGAGTTGGGGAGTTCTCTATAGCATACAGGATGGGTGGGTGCACAGAGTGTGACAGAAAAGCAAACACACAGCCCTGTAGCAACTTTGAGACAGGCTCTGATTCAGTCCTACATGGAGACATGCTGCTGGTTCCTCCTTAACTCCTTACTGCTCTGTGGTTATAGTTTCTTTAAGTGCAAAAGTCCCATCTTCTCTTTGCTGTATGAGACAAAGTCTACCCTTTGCATTCAGAAGAGTCCCGTGTGATGGGCAAGTATACCTTACCCCATCTGACAGGCAGGGAAGACTGAGGCGGTGTCTACTGGGCCCTGGTACGAATGGGTGTCTTTAAGGTTAGAAATGGAAGCACGAGTGCAATAGGATTTGTTGCGACTGAAGGGTCAGGCCAAGTCAGAGAGGGTACAGGAAAGTTCGGGCTCAAAACCTGGGAAGACGGAATGAAGCAAAGATCAAAGATAGGAATTGAAGTTAACTCTATGAAGTCAAGTGCTCCGAAGGAAGATACCAGTATAAGCAGAGTAGGATCAAGACATAATTGAGTCTTTGGTCCCTGCTTAACGACTAAAGTTAACTTAGCCTCTCCCACCACTTTTTTTTTTGGAATGGTATTTTTTTTAAGGACTGTTTAAGAAATTCTCAGCAGGGCGTGGTGGCTCACGCCTGTAATCCCAGCACTTTGGGAGGCTGAGGTGGGCGGATGACGAGGTCATGAGATCTAGACCATCCTGGCCAACATGGTGAAACTTTGTCTCTACTGAACATACAAAAATTAGCTGGATGTGGAGGCTTGTGCCTGTAGTCCCAGCTACTCTGGAGGCTGAGGCAGGAGAATTGCTTGAACTTGGGAGGCAGAGGTTGCAGTGAGCCGAGATCACACCACTGCACTCCAGCCTGGCGACAGAGTGAGACTCAATCTCAGATATAATAATAATCATAGAAAAAAAGAAAAGAAATTATCTGGCCAGTTGCGGTGGTTCACGCCTGTAATCCCAACACTCTGGGAGGCCGAGACAGGTGGATCACCTGAGGTCAGGAGTTCAAGACCAGCCTGGCCAACATGATGAAACCCCATCTCTACTAAAAATACAAAAATTAGCCAGGTCTGCTGGCAGGCGCCTGTAATATCAACTACTCTGGAAGCTGAGGCGGGAGAATCGCTTGAACCCGGGAGGTGGAAATTGCAGTGAGCTGAAATTGCACCAGGGCACTCCAGCCTGGGCGACAAGAGCAAGACTCTGTCTCAAAAAAAATAAAATAAAATAAAATAAAATTTCCCTAGCGTTGCTAATTCTCTTTAAACCTTTCTGGTCTTTGTCCATTTACTCTGTGTGTGTGTGTGTGTGTGTGTGTGTGTGTGTGTGTGTGTGTGTAGATATGTTTCCCTATGGGGAAATACTTTCAGAGTTCTGGGGTAAGATGCCAGAAAGTACTCTTTCTGCTGCACACTTGACCAGGATTTTCTCTGACATCTTTGCATTCCTTCTCTGGGCAGTGGTATCAGCTTGGGTAGCTGTAAAGTCAAGCACTGAATTTGGGAGTGTGGATTCAGCTGGTAGATGAACTGAAAGCCAAATTTTGATCAAAAGAATGCTTTCTGTGTTGAAGAAGCCCTAGGAAACCCGGGTGGAAAAGCCTTCCCTGACAGAGAGACTACAGAGCACTAGGTCTGGTAGCACGAGAGATTTTGAAATCAGAATTAAAAAGCAAACACCTCTGCTTTGCTGGAGGTGTTATCTGGGGAAGGAAATGCAATTAAAAGATCATAGTCTTAATCAATGTAACTCTCCTGTCCCTATGTGGCTTCCGGAAGAGAAAGTTTTCTTTAGTTTTATTTAACTAGAGAGAGAAAAACCCACAAGACCGCTATCAGATTCTCCTAGTCCTTTCCCTTAAAAGTTCATTAACTGACAGTACTTGATAGAGCAGCTCAGAGGATAGGCAGGGGCCAGCTTCAAAGGCCGTAGTACTGACAGGTTAGACTGAAAGGCCAAAAGGCAGCTGGGGAGGGAGGGTGATACAGAGATCTCTGAGGGGGGAAAAAAAAGAGAGAGAGAGAGAGAGAGGTAATAGAAAGCTGCTGAAGGCAGAAGAATTAAATACAAGTGCCCAGTAGGAAATATTGGGAAGTTTGCATTCCTATCTGACCACTTTCCCCTCCCTTAGGTTTTGAAACTATTCACAGCCAAGTTTAATTCAATTGTACTAGGACTTACGTTATTGTGAAAAAAAAAAAAAAAGGATGTTGGTTGCATAGGGCCCTGATTTTATTTTATTTTTGAGTCATCATCATTAATACAAACAATATCAACAGCCTAGATTTATACATTGGTCTGTAAGAACAATTTTGGAAGACACACACATTAACTTTCTAGGACAGCTTTTCACCTCAAAATGATATTTAAGTGATATTTTTTATCATCTCCTAAGTGAATGTTGTTCTCAAAATTATCCTTTACTCTTTCCTTACAGTTTCATATTTTCTTTGGTAAGGACAATGGTCATAGCCCCAGAAGCAAACAGAAATTAGGCTGATTCTGAAAGAAAGTGTTTAAGAAACACTAATAACACCATCATTTTTTTCTAATAAAAAATTTTTATTATTAGAAAAAAAACGATGGTCTCAATTCTTTTCTTCTTTAGAATATGGATGTCATTTCTTGAATTCTGAGTTGTCACCTTGGTTTGTTAATTATAGGCCATGCCTAAGGAAAATTTTATTGGCTTATTAAAGTTTTCTAGGCCCAAAGATATATTAAGCCCACATCACCAATGATAAAAAGTCTAGCAAAAATCCAGACTTCTTCTATCATTCTCTCCTAATAGTTTGTTTTGAAAATTGAAGTTTTATCCAATGTGAAGTTTATCTACACGTGCTCACTTGCCCCTGCTCAGGTCTTTGAACACAACTGAATCTGAAGAATCCTAGCTCATGGATGTGGGTTAAGTGTTGCTGTTTTCTTTGTTCAGAAAATATTGTCTAGGGTAACAAAATTACATAGAGTACTTTTTAAGCATACATGGAAGAAGAACTTGGCTGTTGATGAAGATTTTGGTCCACAGTTCATTGAGTTTATGTAGAAATTCAGCTTCATTTTAATTCCACCAGATCTAGAGTTTAGTTTGGGCTTTTTTGTCACAAATAGAGAGCACATAGGCAGAGAATGTATGCCTTTTAGGAACATCACCTTCTGTTTTCTTGCTTTCTCTTTATGAATTTCATGCATGGATATTAAAAACTTTGGATAGGAAATGATCGCCATAACAAAATCTTTCATTTGAGGATGTAGTGAACTCAGTTTTGTCATGCCAAATGCTGGTTTTGAAATTTAATGTAATTTAGCTGCAAAGAATTCTTTGCATTTTTGAGATGAGTTATGGTTCTACTACAAATGCTGAAAGAAATGATAGAATGATAATGTGTTCTTTAGAGTGAAATTTGAGTTGAAAATAGATTGATATGAGAAGGACAAATGTTCCATTGAAACCCACTATGAGTGTTTGTAAAACTGCCCAGAACCCGGTGATTGCTAAGTGTTTATTAATTTTTGTTAGTTATTCTTCACAACAGACTTCTCGGGGGCTGCATTATTATTTTTTGTGCTTTAATTGTTAGAATCTAGTTCATCAGGGCTGATACCAGGGCTGACAGTACAAGTAAGAGAGAAAAAAATTCCTAATATAAATAAGTAAATGAATAAAAAAGCAAATAAGTAAAAAAAAAAAAAAGGTGAATAAATGAATAAATGAATGAATAAATAAGTAAATAGAAAGTCTGTTGGGAATGACCTCTTCAGATAATTCTCATAGTGACCCAACTATTATACTGTGAATAGCTGAGGAACTATCATTTGGTACAAAATGGTTATTTTTTTTTTAACTTTTATTTTAACTTCAGGGGGACATGTGCAGGATGTGCCAGTGTGTTACATAGGTAAACGCGTGTCATGGGGGTTTGTTGTACAGATTATGTCATCACTCAGGTATTAAACCTAGTATCCACTAGTTATTCTTCCTGATCCTTTCCCTGCTCCCACCCTCTGCCCTCCAGTAGGCCCCAGTGTCTCTTGTTCCCCTCTATGTGTCCATGCATTCTCATCATTTATCTCTCACATGTAATTGAAAACATGCAGTATTTGGTTTTCTGTCCCTGCATTAGTTTGCTGAGGATAATGGCCTCTAGCCCTACCCGTGTCCCTGCAAAGGACATGATCTTATTCTTTTATATGGTTGCATAGTATTCCATGGTGTATATATAATACAGTTTCTTTATCCAGACTATCATTGATGAGCATTTAGGTTGATTCCATGTCTTTGCTATTGTAAATCGTGCTGCAATGAACATACATCTGCATGTGTGTTTACAATAGAATGATTTATATTCTTTTGGGCATATACCCAGTAATGGGATTGCTGGGTTGAATGACATTTCTGTCTTTAAGTGTTTGAGGAATTGTCACACTGTCTTCCACAATGGTTGAACTAATTTACACTCCCAAATACAGTGTGAAAGCGCTCCTGTTTGTCCACAACCTTGCCAGCATCTGTTATTTTTTGACAAAATGGCTGTTTATACTTGAAGAAAAATAAATGTATTCTGTATTTTTTTAACAGCATCAATAAGAACAATGCTATGTCCAGCTCCACCAGGTGGTTTACAAACTCTGTATTATTTATATTTCCAGGTATTCATGTAGCATGCTCTACCCAAATGAAAACTAAATTCATAATAAGGAGACCTGGATTTGAATTCTAGTTTGCCATGTTATTTGCATGACTATCAGTAAATCACCTAATTTTTCTAAGACTCAGTCTTCTCTTGTATAAAATGGACATGATAATAATCCTCTCACAAGGATGGTTTTGAAGATCAAACCTGATAATGGTTATCAAGGTGTGTTGTAAACTGGAAAGAGCTATAGAAATGGTGAGAATTATCAGGTATTACAACTATCACTTTTTTCACACGGACAAAATGTGAAGGTGCCACTGGGTGGGCCTTGAGCCCATTAGGTTATTATTGTTCCAAATTTGAAGACAATAGAAACCTGGTAAATGAATGTTAACTGTGTTTATGTTTAAATAATTTCCCTTAATAACATATTAAATGTATTACATAATCTGATAATTAAACATGTTATTAAATAAATTTATTTTAATTTATATAAGTAATTAAATTATTTAAATACTTAAATTTATAATTATATATAATTATAACCACTCTATAACTATTTTTTATATTATATATAATATATTATAAAATATATGATAATATATGAAATATGTAATTATTAAAGAATAAGAATTATTAAATATATAATTATTAAAAATTTAATATGTAATTATTAGATATTAATTGTTAATTGGTTATGTTATATAAGTAATAATAATTAAAATATTAGTGTACAATTTTGAATTCCATTCTTATCTGTGAGGTTAAAAATCAGCAGGGGGGAACCCTTTGTGAGTTACAAGGAAAGTATAAGGGCCAGTACCCTCATACAGTATTTAAGTGCTTTTGCAATAGAACTTTGAAATCCTAATGTAGTGATTTAAAAAAGGCAGTTCCTGGGGATAAGGGAATATGCATGACCATACCTCTTCGTATTTGAGTGGCTCAAATATCTGCACTGAGACACTTAACTATGTAAAATACCTGAGATACTTAAGCATTTAGGAGAATTTTTGTTTTGTTTTAACTGCTAGACTGGAAGGAGAGTAAAAAGCTTGGTAGTTCTATCTAGTGAAGTTGATTATTGCTACCTTATGTGACATAAACCTAAAATGCTAAACATTCATTAAAAAAATTAAACCTACAATGAATTAATGAAGTGGATAAATCCTCAACTCCATCCACATGAATCCATTGCAGAACTCATGATGAAATTACCGTTTCCCAACCAAGCAGAAACCACTGAACACATCCCTCACCAAACTACCCTGGGGCTTGGTCTGCAGATTCCGAGTGTCATATACCACTGCTCTTTACCTTCAATAAACAAATGCCTCTACAGCAGTGGGCCAGGAGGGGAAAGACGCTTGCTTTCAACCCAAAAGGGACACGAGCCCTGCCTGTGGAGTGAACTCCGCTGGGGTGTGGCAAGGAAGGCTCTGCTCAGAGTCCCAGGAATCTGGCTCAGGAACGCCGAGACCATTGTCTTTAGAGGCAACAAAAGGGGTTGTTGAAAAAACCAAGCTTTAATATAAAGCCAAAAATCTGCGCTCATCATTTTGTGTTTCTTTGGCATTGAAATATGGCAGCCACTCTCCGCTCCTGCTGCTGTTTATATTTAAAGGAGGCCTGCAGCCATGGAATGGGAGCCAGCTTTCAATATCTCACTCCTAAAAACAAAAACAAAAAATCCCTCTATCGTTTCTACTCATGCGTCCTTTGACTTCCTGTCTGAACCTTTGGGGCTGGGGAGATGGTGGTGAGTGACAGATCAGCAGGATTCTTCACACCAGAGCCTGAGAACTCTCCCAGACAATTCTTTCATAACCAGATACACATTTGTATTTACTTGGAGGAGGGGGACAACATTCCTTTGGCATTGGGTCAGATTTTCTTGTCTTCTTACATATGTGTATATATATATATGTTTTTCTGGTTCTAGTTGGACAATTTCTGTTAAATCTCAGGAACAGTGGAGTGTAATCATTGTGGAGTTTATTTCAGCGTCTTGGCTGGCAGTTACATTGGCCTCTAATCATGAATGGTGGAGGAACTGCTGCAATTACATAACCTTTACCCTAACTGCCTGAAGAATGACAGCTGAAGGGGAGGAGAAGGTGACGGAGTGGGACTGGTAACCTAGGAGGGGGTAAGGGTCACTACAATGTTAATTGGTGTCTGTAGATCAGACCCATTTTTCTATGGTGAATAATTTAAAAACAATGTCATTCATTAAATGAACAAATGCCCTTGACTTCTTAAAAGAGGTGAAGGGAATTGATCACAGTAAGTTCTCTGAACATAAAAATTAACTAAGTTTATAGTGCTGGAACAGATGTGTGTGTAATAACAGTGCATTATATTGGAAGGGTGAATTATATTTCTTCATAGTGCTTTTCATTTATATGATCATAAATTACTGTATATTTATATTTTGGTCATCACCATAAATCTGTAAAGAATTTAGAGCAAGCATCCATACCCTCAATGAGAAGTTTATTGAAAATAAGAAGTTACGTGATTTGCCTTGGGTCAAGTAAGCCAGTCTCCTACTTGATGCTTGGTGCCCCTTGATTTTTCAATGTATCATTTAACTTTATGGAATGTTAGTCCCCTAGCCAAACTTAATGATTCGACAGTTGTGATACAATCAAACGACTACATGTCATCCAGTGAAGCACTCCCTGTTCTTTAATATACCCAGTTTTAACCTGGAAAAACAAAATGCCATGGAAACATCATTGCTGCTTTCTGTGGGTCCAAGTGATGGCACATGACACATTCGTTTCTATTCCATTTTCTTTTCTGCATCAAAACAGACTTTTTACTTGATTTCAGTGGTCTTTTCTTTAATTATCTTTTGTATTAGCTTAGGGTAAAGTCTCTCTTGTCCACCAAACCTTAACTTTGAAGGAGTTTCATTTCTTTAGACCAATATTTTGCAGGTTACAACTAAACCCAAATGTCACCTCTTTCCATCCATATTTAAAATGCTCACAATATGTGTTCGCAATAATGAGTCTTCCCAGTCTAAAGTGGTTGCTGGAGTCCCTGGTCTAAGTAATCCACTCCAAATCCTTTCTTGACCACATTTCTAAAGACCCAGTGAAAGCTGATGAACAAAAAGTAATTATAGAATCCTATGAAATCCCAGTGAGCCAACTACCCCTCTGAAGTGTAACTATTCTATGAGTGTTGTGAACCACATTGGTCCATAAAGGAAGAACCTGGAGTGGCTCACGCCTGTAATCCCAGCACTTTGGGAGGCCAAGGCAGGCGGACCACCTGAGGTCAGGAGTTGGAGACCAGCCTGACCAACATGGTGAAGCCCCATCTCTACTAAAAATACCAAAAAACTAACCAGGAATGTTGGCATGCACCTGTCATCCCAGCTACTCAAGAGGCTGAGGCAGGAGAATTGCTTGAACCCAGGCAGCAGAGGTTGCAGTGAGCTGAGATTGTGCCACTGCACTGCAGCCTGGGTGACAGAGCAAGATTCTGTCTCAGAAAAAAAAGAAAAGAAAAGAAAAAAAAAAAAGAAAAGAAAAGAAAAAGAAAAAAAAAGAAAGAACCTAAAGTCTCCTTCTACCTCAAAGGAGTTATCTCAATAAATATTTGTTGATGCTAAACATCATAATGGGAAATGTTTCTCTTTATTCATCTTCCCAAATAGATGTTTTGAGGAATGTTGAATGTAAACATTCGAGGCATTCAGTAAAACTCCAGCTATGAGCACTTCCTGCCTCCAGCCTTTTGTTTGTTTTCCAGGGAGAATGTATAGTAACCCGTTTCAAACTCTGGCTTGCATTTTTTGTAGTGAAGGCTCCCCTGGAGCTAGGAATGCCAAGGCAAGAATTAGCCAGATTGTAATCTTTGTGCCTAGCAGTCTGACATCACTTGTAATCTCTGCCAAAATTCCTTTGGAAACAGATGTTCCTAGAGGGGGAATGGTAATCATTTATCCTCTTACATTTGTTCAGTAAATGCTGATTTGTGGAAAATACAAGGATTTAGGTTATGGTTAGGAACAATTCACTAAGCATATACCTTTTCAGGTAGAATAACCATTATTATTCCAAAACATTTTCTCTTCTTTCACAGCATTTCTCATGCTTGAATTCAGGCTTTCCCGTCTACTTACAGTCAGGAACAGTCACATATATGCTTTCCCATGCTCCACCTGAAGTGGCTCCAGTATCAAGCTGTAGGTGAGTAATTTATATATCCTGGTAGTATTTTCTAATCACTAGCCTAGCATACAATATAAACTTTAAGCCCTCCTCCTTGTGATTTGTAGATTATCTCTTTCATCCAAAAAAGTGGAATGATAACATAAAACTCCAAAAAGGATCATTTTTGTGATGACTGAATTATAAATAAGGAAAACTCTGGGTCTCATATCATTACTGTGATCACAAGGTCCTTGGGCCACTATAATGAATGGATGTATATTGATATGCGTATCAGAAAAATACTGCCTCTGATATAAAAATATCAAGGATTTAGTTTTTTTATTTTTGTATTCAAGGAATACATGCTGTATGGAACATAAAGCTGAGTGAAACTGATGTAAGACTGATTTGTGCTTGCCTAAATCTCTATGCAAAAATTCTTTCTTTATTGGTAGTTACCATTGAACTGAAAGTATTTTCAGTTGAATTTTCATCTGAATGAAGAATCAGCTACTGGTAAGATGAAAGTTCATTCAGAGGTGAACTCTTTAGTAACTACTGAAGCATCTTACCAGGAAGTCTTGGAGAACTTTTATGTAATTTGTTGGTTCTGTAGTTTCTGGATCATCAGAATTTGCTTATTATGTATTTCAAACCCTGAATTATTAAAAAACTAAAAATAAATTATGTTAAGACAAGTTTCCTCCAGAAATTGCAGGATAGGGGCATTCAATAATGTAATATATGAATCCCACTCTATGTTAGTAACTTTTTCCAGAAATGTCAGGGTGTTACTCTTATTGTGAACAGAAGTCTTTACAGCATTTATTAGTCTTTGATTCAATATAGAAAAGTCTCTAAGGATCAGACTGCATATTCCCTCTGCAGAGTCCAAGCTCACATGTGTTTTTCCAGAGTCAGTTTCAATGCCCCACTGAGTTTCCAGGGGGTGGGGTGGGCAGTAGACAGAACAACGCAGTGGTGAAAACAGGGCTGCATCTCAGCCCTTCTGTCTAAACTCATGTCTGAATAATTTGATTCTGTTCTTACATGAACTAAATGATGTCTTCCCTTCAAGAGAATGGGAGGGCAAATTAATGATCTAGTCAAAATTTTGGAGGTAGTCTCAAGAGTAAATTGATTCTCATAGGCAATCACTGTCTTTAAAAAAAATCTCAATATCAGTTACTGAGATTCAGCTTCATTTTAATGGACTCTACTATCTAGATGTGTAAAAAACTCGAATCCTTAGGTTATCTCATTTTAGAAACACCAAAGTAAATCCACAGGTGTTCTCATTTTAGATACTTTCAAGTGAATTCTGCAGCTAATGCATTCCAGCAAGACATCAGAATGAAATCCTTCTAAAAATTAAGCTTTTGATAAAAAAAGATATGTTCGTGGTAGAATAAAAAAAAATTTATTTTATCCTCAAAATGTCCCACTCTAGATTAACAACTTACATGCTGTATGATGCAGAATTCAGCTGAGAATTGTTACGTGCTGGAGTGCTCGAACATCTCTGTTTTCTAGGGTGACCAATGTTTTGATCTGACGGGAACTGAGGATTTCTCAGGACTTGGGGCTTTCAGTGCTAAACTGGGTCAGTGTGAGGCAAGCTGCTGAGTCACTTTCTGAGAAAGTTCTGGCTCTGTTGTCAGGTATTTTTGTAGCTCAGGGGTGAGAATACAAATCAGCGTCTCCACTTCTTAGAACAAGCATCACTTCCACCTAATTTTAGAGCACATGGGTTGCCGCATCAACCTCCTGTTTCTAGTGCTTATCAGGGTCTATTCCAAATAGACTTTCCTCTATTCCAAAGCTTTCATAAAAGATCCTGACTGTGACCACTGATATTTAGAAATGTAGCCCGAGGAATACTTTGTCCTCCTTATTTTCTTCATTTCTTCTATAATTTTTGCTCAATCACTTTGCATCAGGCATTGGGTTATGTGATGTTTCCAATGAGTGCAGACACTGCCTACCACAGGGTTAGAATCTGATAAGGCAAATGAGTGAACAAGCACTATTAATAAAGCTTTGTCCCTTCATTAGGCCTGGTCAGATCAGGCGAAAGCTATGGTCCTAGGATAAATTCTGTCAGCTCTGTACAGCTCACCTTCACAGATTTGCAATTTAGCATTCTGCTAAGTGGTCATATGAAGAAGAATGACTTTGTGCTTTTTCAGAAAAAAAATTGAGAACTCTCCCTTACACAGTTCAATATTCATTAAACAGAGATCTGTATAACACAATCAGCTCTTCGTATCTGTGGGTTCTGCATCCACAGATTCAACCAGCCACAGATAACAAATATTCAGAAAAAAAAATAAAAAAATACAAAATTTAAGAAATATGATAAAACAACTATTTGTATAGCATTTACATTGTATGAGTGTTACAAGTAATCTAGAGATGATTTAAACTGTATAGGAGGATGTGCATAAGTTCTATGCAAATACTACATTATTTTACATCAGAGACTTGAGCACCCAGGGATTTTGGTATCAGTTGGTGGGGTGGTTCCTGCAATCTATCCTTGGTGGATACTGAGGGACAATTGAGAGAGTTCGTGGCTGGAAAATCATCTATCTCTGCAGTTGAACAAATATTCTTCCTTGTAGTGGACAGTGAGAGCCAGGAAATGAAGATAAGTTTGACACGCAGTTTTCAGTATCTTTTCTTAGCCTTGATTTAGTTTTCCGGTAAAATGATATTCTCATTTTTATAGTGTTAAAATATTTTAATCTCTCTCCGTCAAGGGCTCTCTTTGCAACAGAGGGAGAATATTTCTTTTCTTCTGTATACTAACCCTTTCAAAGACAGCATTCTTTTTCTATATAAGGCTATAAAGGGGTCAAGCATGGTAGCTAACACCTGTAATCCCAGCACTTTAGGAGGCCAATGTGGGTGGATTGCTTGAGCCCAGGAGTTTGAGACCAGCCTGGGCAACATAGTGAAACCCTATCTCTACAAAAAATACAAAAATTAGTCAGGTGTGGTGGCACACACTTGTGGTCCTAGCTACTTGGGAGGCTGAGGCAGGAGGATCACCTGAGACTTGGAGGTCAAGGCTGCAGTGAGCTGAGATTGTGCCACTGTACTCCACTGTGCGACAGAATGAGACCCTCTCTCGGTAAATAAATAAATAAATAAATACTAGCTGGGCATGGTGGCACATGCCTGTAGTCCCACCTACTTGGGAAGCTGAGGTGGGAGGATCGCTTGAGCCCAGAAGATAGAAGCTGCAATGAGCTATGATTGCACCACTGCACTCCAGCCTAGGTGAGAGAGTGAGAACCTATCTCAAAAAAAAAAAAAAAATAAAATAAAATTAAAAAATAAGAAAAAAGACTATAAAGGATTTTGGTTTTCAGAGGACCATTGTTCTGAAATTGACTATGAATCAGAAAAAAGTTCTTGCCCTAAGCTTCTCTAGTGTTCTACAACCAGGACCGCCCTCTTACTCCTGACTTTTGCCAATGAAATCTTAGGGGAAGGTTCTGAGACTGTGTGGTTCTTAGTGTACATCACAGCATTGCTGCAGTGTCTGATGTCTTAGAAAAACATTTGGTACTGAAAATATCTCTTCACCTTTCTCTAGTCTTCCAGTTCTCTTTTACTAGCACAAATAGTGTTTAAAACAAAAATTTTCATATTTAATATGTGTTGCTAGGGCGACCAGAAGACAGCAGCAGGAATTAAACCGAAGCCAAGAAACTGAGCACAGTTCCTCGGGCAAATCTTAATCTTGGCTGATGCCATATCTGGTGGGGGCGAGCTGAAGTCTACTTCCCTGTGCATAGAGAGAGAAACCTGCTTTTGAAACTCCTTCCAGAAGCATACCATCTTTTCATAAGTGGAAAATGTCTTGTGTTTTGCCTTCTGTTTCTTGTTTGATGGCATGCCTGGTCTTCTTTCCTATTTTTACCTTGTCTGCAGATTTTTCCACCACAAAGAGAGTTCCCAGATAATTATCCACTCTTCTGCCTAGTGAACAAAAGGAAGCATAATCTGGACTAACTAGAGGTTGAGTATCCCAGGTTCTTCTCAGGTTATGGTTGGCTGAGCTACACTTATTGAACACCTGTTGTAAATAACCATCATGAAGATGAAGCCATGTAGGTTCCAGTTGTGGTTTCCCCACGGAGTGTTCCAGGCAAATTGCTCTGTGATTCTGTTTTCTGTATCATTAAAAGAAGAGAATATTACCACCTTCCTAAAATGGGTATTGTGAGGATTATATGGAAAGAAAATAGGTTTTGTGGAAATTGTAAATGTTACCTTAACACTACACCAATGTTAGTTATTTTTTCTCAGTATCTGAAATTTGGGAGGAAAGAATAAAAGAGAGAAATGAACAAGAGGAAGAGAAGGAAGAAGAGAGGGTGTGTGGATTTTTTACCTTGAGATGCTTATACATGCGTGGCAGAGAAACAAAAACAAATGACATGAAATGATGCTGTAAGTTGGGAAATTTTATACATTAGTTGGCTCTGCTGATTGTTCTGATTACCAGTTCATATGGTTTGGCTGCATACCTACTCAAATCTCATCCTGAATTGTAGTTCCCATAATCCCCACGTGTCATGGGAGGGACCCAGTAGGAGATAATTGAATCATGGAATTGGTTTCCCTGATGCTATTCTCATGATAATGAGTAAGTTCTCACAATATCTGGTGGTTTTATAAGGGGCTTCCCACTTCGCTCAGTTCTCATTCTTTTCTCTCCTTTTGCTATGTGAAGAAGGACATGTTTGCTTTTCCTTCTGCCATGGCTGGAAGTTTCCTGAGGCCTCCCCAGCCATCCTGATCTGTGAGTCAATTAAACTTCTTTCCTTTATAAATTGCCTAGTCTTGGGTATGTCTTTATTAGCAGTGTGAGAATGAACTAATACAGTTAATTGGTACTGAGAGTGGAGTGCTGCTATAAGGATACCTGAATGTGGAACACAACTTTGGAATTTGGTAACAGGCAAAGGTTGGAACAGTTTGGAGGGCTTAGAAGTACGTGGGAAAATTTGGAATTCATAGAGACTGAAGGGCTCAGAAGACAGGAAGATGGTGGGGAAGTTTGGAACTTCCTAGAGACTTGTTGAACAGCTTTGACCAAAATGCTTATAGTGATATGGAAAATGAAGTTGACTGAGGTGGTCTCGATGGAGATGGGAAACTTCTTGGGAACTGGAATAAAGGTCACTCTTGCCGTGCAAAGAGACTGGTGGCATTTTGCCCCGCCTCAGAAATCTGTGGAACTCTGAACGTGAGAGAGGTGATTTAGGGTATCTGGCAAAAAACATTTGTAAGTGGCAAAGCATTCAAGAGGAAGAAGAGCATAAACGTTTGAAAATTTGCAGCCTGACTATTGTGATAGAAAAGAAAACCCCATTTTCTGGGGAGAAATTCAAGCAGGATGCAGATATTTGGAAAGATAACAAGGAGCCTAATGTTAATCACCAAGACAATAGGGAAAATGTCTCCAAGGCATGTCAGACACCTTCACAGCAGCCTCTCCCATCACAGGCCTGGAGGCCTAGGAAGGAAAAGTGGTTTCCTAGTCCAGGTCCAGGGCCTTCCTGCTGTGTGCAACTTTGGGACTTGGTGTCTTGCATCTTAGCTACTGTAGCTATGGCTAACAGGAGCCAATGTACATCTCAGGCCATTGCTTCATAAGGTACAAGCCCCAGGCCTTCGCAGTTTCCACGTGGTGTTGAGCCTGTGGGCACACATAAGTCAAGAATTGAGGTTTGGGAACCTCCGCCTAGATTTCAGAGGATGTATGGAAATACCTGGATGTCTAGGCAGAAGTTTGCTGCAGGGGTGGAGCCTTCGTGGAGACCCTCTGCTAGGGCGGTGCTGAAGGGAAATGCAGGATTGGAGCCCTACACAGAGTCTGTACTGGAGCACCACCTAGTGGAGCTGTGAGAAGAGGGCCACAGTCCTCCAGACCCCAGAATGGTAGACCCACTGACAGCTTGCACTGTGCACCTGGAAAAGCTGCAGACACTCTATGCTAGCTGGGATGGGACTATACCCTGCAAAGCCACAGTGGTGGAGCTGCCTGGGGCTGTGGGAGCCCACCTCTTGCATCACTGTGACTTGTATGTGAGATATGGAGTCATAGGAGATCATATTGGAATTTTAGGTTTTAATGACTGCCCTATTCGATTTTGGACTTGCATGGGGCCTGTAGCCCCTTTGTTTTGTCCAATTTCTCCCATTTGGAATGGGCATATTTACCCAATGCCTGTACCCCCATTGTATCTAGGAAGTAACTAACTTGCTTTTGATTTTACAGGCTCATAGGCAGAAGGGACTTGCCTTATCTCAGATGAGACTTTGGACTTGGACTTTTGAGACCATACTGGAATGAGTTAAGACTTTGGGGGACTATTGGAAGGACATGATTATGTTTTGAATTGTGAGGACATGAGATTTGGGAGGGGCCAAGGGCAGAATGATATGGTTTGGCTGTGTCCCCACCCAAATCTCATCTTGAATTATAGTTCCCATAATTCCCACATGTCATGGGAGGGATCTGGTAGGAGGTAATTGAATCATGGGGGTGATTTCCCCCATGCTATTCTTGTGATAGTGAGTGAGTTCTCAGGAGATCTGATGGTTTTATAAGGGGCTTCCCTAACACTTGGTTTTCATTTTTCTCTTGCCTGCTGCCATGTGAAGAAAGAAGTGTTTGCTTCCCCTTCCATCATGGTTGGAAGTTTCCCGAGGCCTCTCCAGTCATACTGAGCTGTGAGTCAATTAAACCTCTTTCCTTTGTAAATTACCCAGTCTCAGATATGCATGAGAATAGACTAATACACCAGTCAAGTGTTTGCCTCAAAATAACCCTAAAAATTATGGTACACCCTGGAAGGACATTTATTTTGTTATGAAGAAAAAAAGAGGCAAAATAGTTCAGAAAATAAGAGTGGCAATCTGGTATGTTTTACAAAAGGATCTAATATACCCAAATTTTCTATCATATGGAATAGCAATTTCACCTCAAAAAAAAAATCATCTCCTTTTTATTTAATTTGAATAGCTAAAATTTAAAAATGCCAGTTTGTTTAAAAACATTTCACATTTAACTCTTACAATTTTTGAGACAAACATGTTAGTTTTACACTTTAATACTTCAGTTGCAAAAATAGTTCATGTTTACTTTAGAACATGCAGAAAATATAGACGAAGAAAGAATGTTTTAAAAATTTATCCAAAGTCCTTTACCCAGGGACAATCACTGTTAATACCTTAAAATATTTTCCACCATTTTTTTCTATTTATAAATCAAAATTATATTCACATGGCATAAAATGTTTTCATTCTCCCCAAATTTCCTTTCTCAGAAACAACTAATTCCACCTCTTTTTAAAGCTTTTTCTTTTTGTATTTACCTCATCTCTAAATAACATATTTGTGTTTCTTCTTGTTTTATAAGTTTTAGGCATTGTCTATGGACTTCCCATTATGGAAAATGGCAGAGAAGTTAGCTCTGCCCCTCTACCATGTATGTGTATCATCTCCCATCTTCTCCACAGAGATTTTGGTTGATTAACATGCCATGCTTACATTATTCTATTGCATATGCTATTTGGAGATGAGATTCAAAGCTGAGATATATGGCTTACTATGATTAGTCTTTTTTCTTTCTCTTTTTTTTTGAGATGGAGTTTCGCTCTTGTTGCCCAGGCTGGATTGCAATGGTGATCTTGGTTCACTTTAACCTCCGCCTCCCAGGTTCAAGCGATTCTCCTGCCTCAGCCTCCCAAGTAGCTGGGATTACAGGTGCCTGCCACCATGCCAGGCTAATTTTTTGTATTTTTAGTAGAGACAGGGTTTCGCCATGTTGCCCAGGCTAGTCTGGAATTCCTGGCCTCAGGTGATCTGCCCACCTTGGCCTCCCAAAGTGTTGAGATTACAGACGTGAGCCACTGCACTGGGCCTTATTAATTTTCTTGAACAATTTGGAGATGAATAATTACCTAGTTTTTCTTTTTTAGTTATTTTCTAAATGTAAATAAGGGTTAATGCAGGTTTTTCTCAGCATGACCATCATACAATTTTGGGAATCTGCTAAGAAATGCAATTGCAAATTTTCAAAAAGTGAAGGAACTTGGATCCCTAAATCAATACTTGGAGGAGAGCTGCCTACTAATCAGGAACTCCCATTTTGGGGTTTAAGCCATTGTTCTATGTGGGTTTAATTTTGTAACAGCTGAGATTATCTTATTTAATTTCTGCACTATAGACCACTTTTCTTCTAGGGTTTTTTCTTTTTTTTTTAAATTTGTCTCTTTGTCTCGGTCTCTAACATTTATGTGAAAGGATCTACTCAAATATCTGGTTATACTTGATTGTCTGCTCCTGTTTAAGAGTGGGGGTCTAAATAGCTGATTTGTAGTCTTAGCATATGAGTGGAGCTGATTGAACACGAGCTTTGCTTTGGGGTGCTTTGCTTGGGCCCATGTCAGTATGTCTAGGGCTTTTCTTTTGGATTGGTCAGATGCCCCAAAGAAGGCTCTTTCATCTCTGATCTGAAGGTAAAGGCCTGACTGCCAGTGTTCTGTGTGTTGAGAAAGGTGGCTGGAGGGTCTCAGAATTTACAATGTATAGGATTACAAAATTCCCATGTGTTTGTACGATACTCATCCTTCAGTTAGGCCTGGTATCCTCTAGAGTAGACCAGACCCCTCTATCTTGCCGTCTCTGTAGTATGAACCTCCTGTTTTCACCAGAGTGGGAGAAGGACTGTCACCCAGTGGGGTGAAGAAGAGAAGAGGATCTAGGATTTGCTTCCTCAGGAGCTTTCAACAAACTCTGTTGTGTGTCCCATTTTCAGAGGTACCTGGTGCCAATTCCTGAGACTTGAGGATTCTGGTTGGTTCTCAGCACAGGAGTCGGCCTGCTCTGATTTGCTAGGTTAGTGATCATGAGCTCATTTGCTTTCCAGTTTCCAAAATGTTATTTCCTCTTCCATTTTCTCCAAATGTGTGCCTTTTAAATATATTATCCAGAAGCTCCTACTCTTTTTTCTGTGCATATTTCTACATAGTTGTATGTTTCATATAAATTTTTAAAATCCCACTTTAATGATTGTTCATAGCAGACACAAGTGTTTGATCCTGTTATTAAGTTCTTCAGTCATTTATAGAGCAGCTTTATCAAGATTCAATTCACACATCATACAATTCATCTATTTAAAGTGTATAAATTAGTGATTTTTTTTAGCATATTCACAGTTGTGCAACCGTTAACATAATCAATTTAAAAATATTTTCATCCTTCCCCAGAAAGAAACCCCATATTCACCAGCAGTCATTCTTCCTTTCTCCACAGCACTAAGCAGACACTAATCTACTTGCCTCTGTGGATATGAATATGCATGTTCTGGACACTTCATGTAAATGGAATGATACAATATGTGGTCTGTTTTGACTGATTTATTTCACCTAGCATAGTCTTTTAAAGGCTCATCCATGTTGTTTCATGTATCAGTATTTCATTCCTTTTTTTTTTTTTTTTTTTTAATATGGAGTCTCACTCTGTCACCCAGGCTGGAGTGCGGTGGTGTGACCTCGCTTACTGCAATTTCTGCCTCCTGGGTTTAAATGATTCTCATGTTTCATCTTAAGTAGCTGGGATTACAGATGTGTGCCACCACACCCAGCTAATTTTTTGTATTTTTGTAGAGACAGGATTTTGCCATGTTGGCCAGGCTGGTCTCAAACTCCTGACCTCAAGTGATCTGACTGCCTTTGCCTCTCAAAGTGCTGGGATTACAGGTATGAGCTACTGCACCCTGCCCATTTCATTCCTTTTTATCATCAAATAATTATTTCATTGCATGTTTATACCAAATTCTGTTTATCCATTCATCAGTTGATGGACATTTGAATTGTTTTCACTCTTTTCATTATTATGAATAAATGCTGGTATAAATATTTATGTACATGTTTCTGTGTATACATGTTTTCATTTTCATAGGAGTAGAATTGTTGGGTCATAGAATTGTTGGGTCATATGGTAACTCTATGCTTAACATTTTTCGGAATCGTCAGACTATTTTCCAAAGTGGTTCCATCATTATACATTCTCACCAGTTCACAACCATTTTAATGTCTATGCATACATATTTATTTGCTGCAAAGTATTGCATTGTTTAGATACACCATGATTCAGTTAACTATTTTCTGTTGTCAGATTTTTAAGTATTTGTATTTGTGTCTAACAAGTTTAATGTCTTTGAAAGTCCATGATGTGGTGCTATTGAGTTGTAAAGCATGAACGTTTTTGAATCTCTCTTCTACCTTCTTCATTGCCCAACCCCTCTGCCTGACTACCCCACCATACACAATCTTTCACAGGTGCATATTTTTAGTAGCAGATATTCCACTTTCCCTAGCATTGACTGACTTTGCTCATTGAATAGGTTTTTAAACAGGTATAACACAGTTTTAAATTCCAGTCATTTTATTCCTAAATAGGCTGAATATATCTTTTCATATTTATCTTTGAGGTAATTTACTTTTGTGTGAATTTTCTGAAAACAAAAAACTATGACCTTCATTTTATAAATAAGGGTCACAAGCTTCAGAAGGGAAAAAGGGAAAGGAAATGAAGTTGTTGATCTTCCATCATGTTCTGGAACCTTGCTAGGTGCTTTGCATGTACCTTTTCACTTAATTTATCTCTGAAAGTAACCAATAGGTAAGATTAAACAAACACACATTGCCATAAAGTGGCAGAGTCATTTTTTAAAGTTTATTTTTACACATCAAAGAGGAGGGAGGGTTTTATAACTTAGCTTTTCTTCCTCTGAAAATAATGGAGGCAGATGAAATTGCAGAAGTCATAAAAGAAAGGCTCCTCTTCCAAAAATAATGATTACATATATCCTTTTCACTAAGAAGCTATTTAGAGAGTCAATAGGGAAATATTTTCTATATCAACTTGGTTGTTATAAGCCTATCAACAATATGTAGATTGTCAGCACCATCTTTGTGGATTGATCTCACCAAATGGAAACTAGGAAAAGGAGCAGGCTTGCGAGGGTGTGTGGAGATGGAAATCAGAATCAACTCTGTGGATTTATTATAGTACTCAACTCCCTTGAGGCTTTTAGAGGAACAGCAAACATGACTTTTCACTCAGTGTTCCTGAAGATTTCATTAAGAACATAGGAGTTCTTCAAGCTTTAAAATAGCAAAGAGATTCTTTGAATATGATTAAATCAATTCAATTCAATACTCATGTGACAGGTTAATTCCCTGTTCTTATCTTACTTGACTTATCCGCTGCATCAACACAGTTGATCACCACCACAGCTCCTGATTTTATTCTTACATTTCTGACCATTCCGTTTCAGTCTCTTTTATTATCTCTGTAGTGATGATGTCAAGATTTGTAGCACCAGTTCAGACTTTCCTCCTGAATTTCAAGCCTGTATTTCCAGCACTCCTCCCTCTTTTCACTTGAATGTTTAATAGGCATCTCGAAGGTATTATGTCCAGAAATTAGCTCCTGAAATTATACCCACCCAAATTCTGCTCTTTCCAGTGTTCTTGGTCTTAGTAGTTTAACTTAATTCTCCCAGTTATTTGGGCTCTCAGACTACTTTATTATCCTTATTTCTTCTCTTTCTCTCACAGACATCCAATCTACCCACAAAATCTGTTGGTTTGACCCTCAAAACATATTTAGAATATAACCATTTTTACTCTACCCTTAGTCTAAACTATCATTATTTCTTTCGGTTTGGATTATTGTGATGATGTCCTAACCAATCTCCCTGAAAAATTATCTGTGAAATTTATTTCTATACATCCAACAGGCACAATGAACTCTAGGTAGAATAAATTCAGTGAGGTCCACATCAAGACACATTGTAATCAAACTGTTGAATGTCAAAGACAGACAATCTTGAAAGCAACAGGAAAGTAGCAACTATCATGTACAAGGGAATCTTAGTAAGATGAACAGTTGGCTATTTATCAGGAACTATGGAAGCCAGAAAACAGTGGACATATTTAAATTGCTGAAAGAAAAAATCTATCAACCAAGAATTCTACATCTGGCAAAATTGTCTTTCAAAAGTGAGGGAGAAATTAAGATATTCCCAAACAAACAAAAGCTGGGGGAGTTCACTGCAAGTAGACCTGCCCTGAAAGAAATGCTATAAGGTGTCCTCAAGTTGAAATGAAAGGACACTAAATGGTAACTTGCAGCTGTATGAAGAAATAAAGATCTACAGTAAAGGTAACTACATGGGCAAATATAAAAGCAAGTATTATTGTGTAGTATAATGGAGAATATATGTGGTCTCTCTGGTCTTTGTACCTGGCTCCTGGCACAGAGCTTCAAAAGCCGTTGGAATTACCTGAGTGACAAGAGTATATCTTTTATGCTAATGAGGTGAATCTCTGTAGGCTCCTAGATAGCTTCAGAATGGGGACTGGTCACTGGAAAGATCAACCACATGATTAGATGATAGCAACATCTGGGAAGGGTATCTTTATGTTTTATATACAGGAATCCTCAAAGTCCAGGTGATGCTAGTTCTGTTGGTCACTGGACTGTATTTTGAGCAGCAAAGAAATAACATTTGTTAAAACTGGTCAGACCATATCACCTGAAGCGCTTATTAAAAATACTGTCCAGATTACCTGACCCTACTCTACATCTGCCAAATCAGAATTAATCAACTTCTCAGGAGGCTTTCATAATTCAATAAATTTGGGAAATGCTGAGGTAGGGCAGAGCTAAATGTGGCGCCTAAGAGATGAAGTGGTGAGTCATTGAAATACAGCCCAAAGGGGTGTGGACAGGAGCTGCTGGGCATGCCCTTGGCTCTCACCTTCAAAGGGAAGTGAGTGGACTGGGTGAGTTCCCTCTCGTGATTATCTCAGGTCAGTATTTGCCTTTGTAATTGATGGAGAACTTCTTTTTTTTTTTTTTTGAGACGGAGTCTCGCTCTGTCGCCCAGGCTGGAGTGCAGTGGCTGGATCTCAGCTCACTGCAAGCTCCGCCTCCCAGGTTTACGCCATTCTCCTGCCTCACCCTCCCCAGTAGCTGGGACTACAGATGCCCGCCACCTCGCCCGGCTAGTTTTTTGTATTTTTTAGTAGAGACGGGGTTTCACCGTGTTAGCCAGGATGGTCTCAATCTCCTGACCTCGTGATCCACCCGTCTCGGCCTCCCAAAGGATGGAGAACTTCTTAATTTCTCTTTCTAGTGCCTCTAGAGTGTTGACAGCTGTTTCCATGGACTTCAAATCAACTCAGCCCTGTGAGCACAGACTTTCAGCACCAGAGTCAGATTCCCCAAAAATGCTATTCTTGAAGTGTAGAGCCAGACTCACAGGTCCTGTAAAGAAAACAGACCTTTGAGCAAGTGAAACACCCAATCTTCCATTGCATGGGACTCACAGAGGTTCTGAGGGAGAGATGTGAATGGAAGGAGTGATTATCATTGTGGACTCTATTTCTTCCATCTCTGCATGCAAGATTTATATCTGTATGTGTTTGTTTTAAAGTTTTACTGAGGTATAATTGATAAACAATAATCTGTACCTATTTAATATATACAATTGGATGAGTTTGGACATACATATACCTGGGAAACCATCACCACAATCAAGGTAATAGACATAGCCATCACCTCCAAAAGTTTCTTTGTGTCCCTTTGTGGTTTGTTTCTGAGATAAGAATACTTAACATGTGGACTCTTGACACTCTCCTTGGATCTCTTAATTTGATTGCTGTTGCTGTCACCACATTGACCTCCTAGGCCTGCTGATCCTCTTTTATCACTAACTCTAGAAAAAAAACAAACCAAACACCACAAATTCATTTATTCAGTAATTCAACATAAAACCATTGAGCACTTAATATTTGCAGAATACGTGGCTAGATGCAGAGGATTCAAAGAATTGAGTGAAGTCACATAAAGTGTTAAGAACAGTGTGCGATACAAACATGAAATATGTTAGCTGTTAGAATTTCAAACTCACTTCCATATCAATTATAATAAGGATTTCCATAAACAGCAGAATAGTATTTTTATCAGATACTCGCAGATGCTAATAAAACAGTAGAATGGTTAAAAACCATGTGTCCCCCAAGGCAAGAGAAGGTGAGCTATTTTGCCTCAGTGGCTCAATATTCCATCAATGGGTCCTGCTTTAAACTGTAAGTACTTACCTGCCTTCCTTCTTTCAACAGACTGACTCCAGGTTGCTTTAGGAAAGATTCATTGAAACAAAGGAATAAAACACCCAAGATATAGTGTTTTTAAAAACATTTTTTAATGAAGAAATAATTCCACTCCAAAATATAGACACACAATTAAATAGTTTAATCACTTCAAAATATAACATGTCCCCAGGAGGTTCCAACACACACACACATACACACAAAACAATACTTAACAGCAATACAAAAATCCATACAATAGTAGTTTTTTTTTTACAATACCAATGAATATTGTGAAATCTTTAGTGTCTCTGAATTATTTCAAATGGTGTCAAATTGCAGTAGTCACAATTAAAAATGTCTTACAGTTAATTCGCCTCAAGATGTGACACTTCGGATTTTTTTTTTCTCTTTTTGGTTCAAAAGTAAAAATGCCCTTTCTTCTAAGGACAGTGGAGTTCTCACTTGTGGCTCCTGGTGTGGAATCGAACCAAGGTGAATGCAGCAACCAAAGGTTGCTGGATTTACAAGATCTATCTATAGTTAACAGCCAAGAACTAATAAGGGTGGACAAAGATGATCAAAATAAAAGCAGACATCAGTGCTAAATTATGATGCAACAGTTTGGCTCATGCATATAAGAAAATACATAGTATATCACAACAAAGGCCACACACTCTTAATGCAATTCAGTTCACATTACTACTTACAAATGAACCTTCCCTGCCTTATAGTAGATCATTCGAGAATCCATTTTTCATAATCTCCAGCACAACTCCCTCTGACCAACCAAACTTACCCCGACTTCCGTCCTGACCAACCACAACTGTTTCCTGAATCCCATGCAGTAGATTTCACCTTCCTCCCCTCCTCCATTAACATGGCGCTGTGGGGGAGGGTTGGCTGTGTTAGACCAGTGCTTATTAATAGGCTACCAGCTCTGATGGAGATGGATGTGCAATTCATTGTGGAACAAGAAAGAAACAACCCCCACAAGATGTAGCTGGATCTAAGGGACACGACAAGTGAAACCTGCTGGGTTTGCACTTAGAACAGGCCCCAAAAGTAAATCTGGAGAGCCAAGGAAAGAAACCCACCAAAAAACACAAAACCCCAAAATAACACACGCCATTTTGTCTCGGTTACAGGACAGGGGTGCTTGAGTCTGGTCTCAGTGCTGACGTGGAGCTAAGAGAAAGAAAAGGTGGCTGGTTAGTCAGAAATTGGTCATTGGCGGCAGTTTCCAGAGTCCTTGCAATGGCTTTATATGATGGTATCAACAACCATGTGATGGAGTTGGTTGGCAATGAAATAGCTATGACAACGGGGAAGGTTATCAGCAGAACAGTTCAAATCTTAGACGAACATTTTGATGTAGAAACACAAAAAAACAACATATGCCAGCTCGGTCCAGTCAGTGGTGGAGTGCCACGTGCAGGATTTAAGTTCTGAGTTCAAGAACTACCTGGCTATGATTTTGAGCTGACAGCATTATAGGTAGCTGGGATGTAGTGGTTTTCAGTACTGAGTATGAGGCACCAGTGGCCACCTGCTCCATCTAGAGAGGTATGGGTTCACAGAGGATGGGCAGTGGAAAAGAGATGAACATTAAGACACCCCAACAAAACCCGCAATAAAAATCAATCTGTGCAAAGAAATCTGAGAACTGTGCAGTTGTGCCACTTTGGTGTCAGCCTGTGCTCAGGGACATTTTTCAGGCGGGTTCTCTGGAGAGATGTATGATTAAGTACGTCAAGGGACAGGATGGGCCTCTCACTAATGCCAATCGAGCGCTTTATCCCCAAGGCAAGCGATTTGGTTTCAAAGGGCAGCCAAGGAGATGATGTCTGACCAAATGCAGACATGTGAACATCGTACAGCCGCCCTCTGCAGAGGGGGCATGAAGATGTCAGGACTCGGCTGGGCATCCACCAACTACGAACTTTTTGTGTAGGTTTGGAGAAGGTTTTTGCCAGTCCCAGAAGCAAAAGTGAATCACAGAACCTTTCCTGCTTATTCTGAATAAGGCCTTTTCAGAGACTTTATTATACGAACTTCATTCTAAAGCAGTAGTTCTCAACCTTTAGCGAGCATCAGAATCACCTAGAGGGTTGATTAAAACAGATTTCTGGACCCACCCCAGAGCTTCTGATTCAGTAGGCCTGAGGTGGGACTTTAGAATTAGTATTTTGGAGACCTTCCTAAGTGTTGCAGATGCTGCTGGTCCAGGGGACACACTTTGAGAATTATTCTAAAATGTTCTCTCCTTTCTTTTAAAGGAGAGACAGGAATTCCAGAGAAACTGCTAAGTTAAGCCTAATGTGTTGAATATGTCGCAGGCTTTTTTTAAAAAATCAAATCTTGAAGCAATTAGAAGATTACTTTTTCATTTTCCCCAGAATTCCCAAAGGAGGTCTTTAGAGCCCTCTATAGAGGGTCCTTAGAAAAGACTATCCCAGTCTTTTATCCTCTTGTCTTTGATAGTTCTGTTGCACTTCAGCTTTTCACTGAGTGCAAAATCCCAACTCAACTTAGATGAGCCTGTCTCCTTTCACATGACCACAGAAGGCTACATGCAGAACACCAGGTGGCCAGCTAAGGCAATCAACATTCAGAAATAAAAGGAGAGAGAACGTTTGCAAGCGCACTTTAAGCCTGTACATTTAAAGCTGAAGGCCTCCAAACAACTTGATAGGGGAACTTGTGAACGAGCAGTGCTGTTAAAGACATGCTTCCTAAAGCCAAAACGAGAGGAACAAGACCATGGAAGAGCAGAGATAACTTTAGTCCGTTTGGGGATCTTATGGCACCTGTGGTTTATAAACAGCTTTAGTAACGAGTATTTCAAAACATAGTTCACAGTTTTTTAAGAAGATCTGTGCTGATTTTTAAAAACTAGATTCTATATAATTTGAATGTTGCCTTTTTTGAATATGGTATCTATTTGGAAAAAAATATTTACACTAAATTCTATGGCTGATTTGTTAGAGTATCTTGAAAGAAAACAACCCCAAGTTGGAAAGAGGCCCCAAAGAATAGATTATTCCTGGTGTGTTTGGTTCAAGTCACTGCTCACAGAGACTTGGAGTCAACTACAGACCGTGCAGGCCAAGGACCCTTCTTGGCTTCCAGGCTCTGAGTTTGTACACTCAGGAACCAAATTCTTCAGGGTTAGTGAATGATTGCAAGTGGTTGTTTTTTTCCAATTGCTGTGAAAAAAAATGTACAGTGTATAATAAACTGTTTTGCTAAAATCCAAACAATTCAGAAATCAAACGTCTAGCTATAAACAGTATTAATATTGTCATTGTAAACTGAACAGGTTCAATATCATGTGCAAAGGTTTAAAATGCTTGTTAATACTGCCATTGTGTATAACAGCAGCATGGGTTTTCAGCCTGTGTTTGTTTGCTTTTTAACCAGAGATGAACCATGTTACAGAGGATGTAGCTGATAAGTTAACTTTGAACAAAAGTCTTTTTTTTTTTTCCTTCTCGAAACACACACCTATGCACTAAAAATCTTAGAACAAAAAGTTAGCTGCACTATAGTCATCAGAACACATCTTTAGGGGTGGGGGGTTTGTCGGGAGCTGCTGGGTGTGGTGGCTCCTCTCTTCGGTGAGGCTGCTGCCAGGCTGCTGTCTTCCTCCTCTGTGTGGCCACAGGGCTCTCCATCATCACCAGTTTTCATGTTACTTTCATCATCTGTCTGACTATAGCTTGCCTGGGAATAAGGAATGTGTAATTTTTTTTAAAGATGCAAATTGTTTCTAAATTAGGGTTATGAAGCTTAGGATCCCCCCCCTTTCCCCAATACAGACGAAAGCACACATGCGCGCACACACACACACACACAGGCACACACACACTCCTTTCCTATGACAATCAGGAATTAATGTCCTAGGACACTGTGTGCTATTGCATCTTCTGGAAGAGAGGACAGGAAGTCCTCTATGTGGATCTCTTTCTTAGTGGGTACCGGAGGCGTCTGGAGGGGAAAAGCCACACAAACGGAAGTATTTGTGCTGTCCTTTGGACAAAGAGATAAAACCAGTGACCCATCATTAGGATGCCATGTTGGTTTTTAAAAAATCTACTGTGGATGGTCCAATCCTCTATTTTCCATTAGGATGTGAGTGGCCAAGGAGAGTGGTGTACCATGTGGCCAGAGGATGTAAGAGGGACAAATTCAATACCTAAGTGGGCCAAAATTGAGTCCTGGAGGACGCTAAGCTGAGTGCCATTATGTATACTGTTTCTTCAGAACTAGCTAGTTGAAAACCAATAAGCCAGGTTTTAAACTATTCACTCTTTTTAGTATTGTATGTTGATAAGGGCGTACTTATTTTCAAATAGGTCTAAAGCTCTTTTTGAGCAGATGTTGCATCTTCTCTGTCTCTGGCATCCACCTTCTGCCCCTTCCCCATGCAAGGCTCCCTCTGCCTTCGCGGATGGCTAATGTCAAGCTGATGAACTGGCTTCAGACCCTTGGATAAGAGACACATATACTTTGGGATAATTTCTGGTCTTGCAGTATAGTCAGGAAGTCTAAACAGAAATATTTTAATAAAATAAACTGGTCTAAAATGTACCTGTACTTCTTGGTTACATTAAGAAAGAGTACAATAGGATAGAGCCAGCTGCAAAAATGAAAAGCCACTAGTTTTTATAACATTCTATCAGGTTTTAAATGAATTTGCCTATGTGGCTGATTGAATGACAGGCTGGTTGTTGTTCAGAGTTCTGTGGAATTCCAGCTAGGTAGACTACAGGATGCAGTAAATGGCAAAGACTACAACTGTCTAATTTTTCACTGCTAAATTTGCAACAAAAGATTTAAAAAATGGCCTAGGAACTTCTAGCGTACTGACATTTTTGGCTTTTAGGTACAAAATGCTACTTTTTATCTGAGTTTAAGGCAAGCACATTTTATTAGACTTTCAAAAATATTTTTCTAAGAACTAGCTACTGATGTTTAAATAATGTGCAGAACAACAATGATCAAATTGCTGAAGCTAAGAGAAAGAAAATGCTATTAAAGGAAAAGGCCTGCCCCTTGGGACTAAGTTTGTTATAACTGGAGTGAATATTTTCAGAAACAGCTCCTGGGAATTTTTTCGTTCTAGTTGTCATGAGTCAGGAGAGCATGTGGTGTGGCACTCTCAAATCCAAGAGAGGAAGAATAGAGAGTGGTCAGTGAGCTCCTTCCTCACTGCTCATAAAGTATATAATATGATCATAGCAATTACTCCGCGATTGTCACTTGCTTAATTTTAACCTGAGGACTGAGACAGGATGTCAGTAGCATTTGCACTAGCATGTATTCTTTCTTAATTAGTATGTCATTTAACAGATCTTTGTTCCTTTTTCAAATTATTAATAGCAACCAGCATTGATAGCATTACTGTCCACTGCACCATAGACTTACATAGATTCCATGGTTGGGAAAGCTCAAATGTTTGGGCCAGTGCAGTCAGAATCCTTTGAGAGGTATATTTGCTTTGAACTATCATGGGGGTATCTAATTGGCTATTAACTGGAGCCAGAGAAAAAAATCTAGACTTATGGAACAGTGTGGCCCACAGTGTGCCAAGTCATCACACGTAGCTGCGTCCTAGCCTTGTTTATAAAAGTAGAAGAGAGAGAAAGCCAGTTCTGGGTCCCAGTGTTTCCCGTACACTTAGGTAAACACTATGGCAGCTGCCAGGTGTTGAAGTGCTATAAAGCACTGAACATAGGGGCAGGCATACATGTGAATGTTCATAATAAATGATAATGTGCCTTGCACTATGCCAAGCTCTTTAAAAACTATATCCCAGTGAGTAGGATATGGTTTTTAATACGGGCCTCTTCTGTGGTGATACATAATACCAGCCTCTTCTGTGAGGCTATTATGCAATATGTTGTATAGAGGAAACTGAGGCTAATACAGATTTAATAATTTGCCCAAAGTTTTGCTGCTAGGATTTGGTGAAATCCATATTTGAAATGGGTCTATTAGAGTCTGGCGCCTAAGGTTCAGACCACTACAGTCAAGTGATTCTGCCAGTCCAGTGCTAATCTCTCTGCATTAAAAAATTACTGCGGATTCTCCACATATTTAGGTAGGGCTTTGGAGTGGTTTCACATGCCGTGAAAATCGTATTTTAAATTAATTTATATACTGCTGAATTCCACAATGGATTTGAATCAGGTATTCCAAAAACATACGGCTGCAGAATTTTTCCTCCGTTTAGGCTCTTTTGTTCTTAATAATGCATGGTTCTTCTTTCACTCATTGAGACACACACATTTGATCTCTTGAGCCCTAGGTATAGTATGACTAGTAAGCTGGCCCATCTCTAGAGGTACTGACTTTTCCTTTTCAAGTGCTAGAGCGGCTACAAACTCTGATATTGTCATGGATTGGTGATGTGACAAACTTATTGGTAAGTTTCATAGCCACAGAAGATTACTGGAACATCTCTAGGTTTAGAAGTTTTGTGCCAATTTCCCTAGCTAATAGAGTAAGAAGTCAACTCCAAGGATGTCTGGCAAATCTCCACTAGTTTATAATGAAACACTCCATAGACTGAGATGATTCTTTGATATCAGCAGGGAAGGAGGATATTTTATCACATAGAAAGAAATGACTAAGAGAAGTGATTGTGAATTTACATTACAAGTTATCAGAATTGAGTGTACAGTGGCCGTATTTCCTCCTAAATAAGACGGTACTTACTTGAGAGGAGTGTGATAAAAGGATATTGCATTCAACCTTGCAAGCTGACCTGTGGGTGACAAAGGACATAAACGAGAAAGGTGACACGTCAAGTCTGTGATGCAGTCAAGCTGGTGAATTATTTGGCAGGAAGCCATGCACAAAGACACAGAGAGAGAGTCTATTGAATGAGAGTAGCATTCCAATCCATCCAGCAACCATATGCTCACGGAGCATTCAAGGAAAACCACTTTGACATCCTCCAGGGCATATGTTTTGAGTGGAGATACACAGGCTTGTTATATTCTCCCAGCCTCTTCCCTGTCCTTTTCTTAGAAGTCATGAGGCATGGAAAAGAAAGGAGAAGGAGAGGGAGCTTAATATTTACGAGCGATGGTAAAACCTCCAGTTGAATCTTAAGTCATTAGTAGAAATTCCCTTCATTTTACACATAGAAGGTTACATTTTTAATTCATTCAAATGAATAAAAATCTAATATTTTATATGGAACAGTGTAAGCCTGCCTCCCTTAAAGAAAAAAAAAAAAAACCCTAGAATTTCAGCTACTGCTGCCACTGAAATACAGAAAGTGACATGAGCTCAAAGAGGGAGGCCTAATAGACACTTCTGATAGCATGAACCAGAACACTGGTTATTTAGTCACATTTTTCTTTCTTTCTTTCTACACAGCAGAGCCTAATGAGATATGTGTAGGAATGCCATCCCTCAGAGTTCCCAGAGATGCCCTGGCAGTTTTATTCCAGGCTGGTTTCCTTCTGTGGAGGAGCCACAGAAGGCGCAAGGAAAACTGCACTCTCCACGGGTTTGCAATCAGACAACTTTGTTTCTGAAGCGTGGGAGCATGGCTCTACATATATAGTCACTTATGTTTTTCTTTTTCCCTCTTTCCTTGGTATGGCTAGACCAACATTTTAGTTGCTTCTGAAATGTGGTTGTTAAACTGAAAAGGCAAATGGAACATTCCAAAGAGGCAAAACTTTGTTTTTATATTTCTGGGATGGAATTGGTGGGCTTCCGTTTCTCTCCTGCTACAATCTTCTTGGAAAAATATTTCAAGGCTTTATCTATAGACATATGAAAAATAGGAGATAATTTATTCTTTCTGCTTCTCTCTCTTTTTTTTTTTTTTTCCAATAACAAAGTAAGAGAGGGCACTGCTGCCCTAATAATATGCAGAAAGGCTGGGTATGGTGGCTTATGCGTGTAATCCCAACACTTTGGGAGGCCGGGGTGGGAGGACTGCTTGAGACCAGAAGTTCAATACCAGCTTGAACAACATGGTGGACCCTGTCTCCACAACAAATAAAAACATTAGCCAGGTGTGGTAGTGTGCACCTGTAGTCCCAGCTACAGGAGGCTGAGGTGGGAGGACCACTTGTGCTCAGGAGTTCGAGGCTGCAGTAAGCTATGATCATGCGACTGCACTCCAGCCTGGGCAACAGAATGACCCTGTCTCAAAAAGAAAAAAACAAAAACAAAAACAAAAACAAAACAAAAAACCAAAAGAATGTGCAGAAAACTTGTCTGGCCATTCGACAGAAAGTCTGACAGGATAAAATAACCAATGAGGCCCAGGAAAATGCTGGTCTCAACCAGGCAAACATCCCTGAAATACTAGAACCCCAAGCAAACACCTGTGAATTAAAGGGAAAAGGAACACATGAGGAAGACAAACAAGGCAATAGAACGTTCTCCACGGCAAAATGCGTGGCCTTTAGGATGAGTCGCTGGTTACATTTATTCCCAATTGTATATGTCATGTTCAGTGAATTTCCAGGTGGCTGACACACTCCAGTACATCTGAAAATCTGTCTGTCCACACCTTGCTGAACACAGGCCTGCAGTTCCCCCAACATTTCTCCATGAGGTTTGCCATTCTCCTACTTACACTTGGCATGAGGTGGGCAATGAGGAAGGCTGAGGGCAAATAATTTGAGGTAGGTGATGGGTTTATGATTATTCAATTTTCTTGTGCCCTGCTCTTTGCATCCATTAAAAATAATTATGAGAAAAAGCATCTTTCTTAATGGGCCTGAAAGAGTTTGGACTGTTAGTGACCATGTTTTTTTCCAATATAAAAGAAGGCCACTTATCACTTTCTATGGCAGAATTTAAAAGAATACATGGTGAGTGACAGTTATAAGAAGTGGGTGCAGTGGCTCACACTTGTAATCCCAGCACTTTGGGAGGCTGAGGTGGGCGGATCACGAGGTCAGGAGTTTGAGACCGGCCTGGCCAATATGGTGAAACCTCGTCTCTACTAAAAAAATACAGAAATTAGCTGGGCGTAGTGATGCGCACCTGTAGTCCCAGCAACTGGGGAGGCTGAGGCAGGAGAATTGCTTAAACCCAGGGAGGCAGAGGTTGCAGTGAGCCAAGATCACACCACTGCACTCCAGCCTGGGTGACAGAGTGAAACTCTGTCTCAAAAAAAAAAAAAAAAAAAAAAAAAAGAAGCATTTAATATTTGTACTGTCTAGAAGACATGGATTAAGGAGTAAAATCAGCATATTTTGGAAAGGGAGGGTGGAAGGAAGGAGAAGGCCCTGATTCTGCAAGTCATGTCAAAGACCCAGCTACCAAGGGGTTGAGGCAGAAGAGGTGGGGTGGGTGGGCCTGGATCCCGGTACCTGATAGGCTTCATCCTGCAGCTTCTGTTTCAGGTATTCCTCCATCTTGAGCTCATTCTCCAGCTGCCGGACAGAGTCATTTTCATAGTTTTCATCATCAGGCCGCACATAGGGATCTGCATCCTCCGTAACCCTGAGAATAAACCACAGATGACATTTTAGAGTGAATCTTAAAAGAGAATTACAAGTGGGATTTGTGTGTGAGCTGTAGTTTAATGGCACCTTTATTTCTCCTTAGTTCTCCAAGTCACTTTCATGTCTTCTTTAGTAATACCTAAAGAAAAACTTGGAAACATTTTGGAGGTTGGAAGCAATATATGATCAAGGTATTTTCATACACAATTTTTTTATGGCAGTTGTGGTCATAGGTCATCTCTCTTTTCCTAGGGTTTACTGAAATGGGTTGGTCCTTTAAATGTTCTATATTTTTAAAAATGGCAAACATCTTTTGAGGGGATACAAAGTTTTCCCAATCTGAGGGCTCTTTTTATTCTTCTTCAAAATAGAACCCAAGATCACTTTCTGTATGGAGAGTGAGCCCTCTAGTGAAGTAATGCTTAAGGACATTTGGTTTTAATTTAATCTCTTTTGTGTTACCCACACATGCACATACACATATGAATGCACACCACATTCATGCCTTATTTTTACAGAATTAAGTCTAAGAATATCAGCTAGTCGATGCCAGGAGGGCTACTAACCCATAACTCTTGATATTAGCTCTAAATCTGAAAAAAAAAAAGCATTTTAATTATCCAATTCCACTCTGAAATAAATAGTTAAAAATGACTTCATTCCCTGACGTGGGACTCTGTCTCCATCTATTCATCCTAGACTATGCAAAGCTCTTCATGGGACTGGACGTAAGCTTGCTACCTAAATCAGAGGACTAAAAGATTCTCAGGGTAAAACACAAGGACATGTTTAGACAATAGAGATATTAAATTATTCCCTAAAATGAAATAAGTGGTCAAGAAGAAGTTTCTAGGCTGGAACTTGAACGTCGTTGTTCATGTTTATTTATAGCTGTACAACATGTTCTGGTTATTTTTGGAGGTTTGGGGCCAGCCTAAATGGGTCTGCCTAGGCCTCTGTTAACTTTCCTTCCCTAACTCCTGAGTCACATGTTGGTAGCTGGTACTGGCACTCAGCGTACCAGGGCTAGCAGATTAGGGTGGCCTCAACAGTCTTGGACTTCAGAATTGGGACAAGGAAATTCTAGCTAACTGCCATATAAATGCTTAATAATAAAAAGTCAAGTAGATATGCATTTATCAGACAAAACAGATGACAACTAATTCACTATTTTGAATAACAAATCCAACAATTCTAGAATACAGAAGAAAGGACAAGAAAGCAAACTCTATTAAGCAGCAGCGTACTGCCATGTTAAGTCCCATTATAATGGTTTTGTTTTGATCCTATTCTCTGCTGCTTCACAGCTGACTCTTAGACCACAGCTCTTGATAATTCTCCATGATTACTGATCGTTTATTCACTGCTTGGATTGGGAGCCAAACACCAGAAAGGCCTCTGGTTAGTTTCTTCTCTGAGTCTTTAATATGGCCAGTTTATTTTTATACACTAGTCTGAAGTACTTTTCGTATTAAGCAACACCACCCTTCTGTAGTATTTTTAGCGTTCAGACACTCCCTACCCCAGCTTTTGGGTCAGCCTTTGCCCACGTTTCCCGTAACTCCATGAACCATGGTCTCTTAATGGGCCACTTTCTTCCCTTCTTTTGTTTTCCTCCTTTCCCTCCCAAGTTGGGCTCTGCAGCTCTGTCCCAGCTTTGCCTTTGTTTCTCAGCTTTGGTTTTCTCTGCTGACTACTTTGAGCTGATCCAGGGTCACAGAAAGTCTAGTGGGGACGTCACTGATGCTGCTGGTTTCTGACAAGCTCCAGAACTGGGTGGAAACTTTCACAAATAAGTCTTTAGAGGGTCAGATGTATACATATTCAACAAGTCAACCAAACTTGATTTCTTTATAATGAGATTTTATACATGTACTTATTTCAATTCCAAATACTTATATGATGTTGTTTACACCAATTCTGAACAGAGACCTCTCCAATGTCATGGTATCCTCTAAGTGCAAATACAATAAGTTCAAAAGATAGGATGATTTATCTCCTGAAGTAGTCTGAGTCCTAAAAGGGTGGCAGCAGTTTTTTAATACTATTTTGTATAGAACTAGCACTGTGCCTTGGGCAAGGCAGGCTCTTGATAGGCACTGGTTGGTTTAGGTTATTGATAACTCTCTGGAAGTTGTAAGAGGGGAGATATTACAATGCTGAATTTAAATGTAGCACCATTCTGTATCTCTGGCAGAAAAGAAAACTATGTCACCCCTTTTGAAGGTTAAAAAAAAAACCCTAAACAATTATGCTTTTACTTTCTTATTGCCTCCTACGGATTGTTTTGTTACTGAGAAAATGCCTCCAAGCGGAAGATACTCACATGTCGCCACGCATGGTACTTGTGGTAGCTCCACTGTGAATATACCCAGGTTTTCGAGCATGGATTTGCGCTAGAAAAGCCTTTTCAGAGGTTGGTGAGGGAACAAGATCCTCAAACTGAGTCCGTGCAAATTCAGAATCCACATTACTCTCTGTTTCACTCCCAACCTCTGGCAGATACAATTGAAGAAATAAAGAGTGACTTGTTAGATTTTTTTATGACCTGCAAATAAGGGAGTAGGCTTAACAAATCAACCTGTGCTGTGTAAAATGTTAACCAGTTATCATATTTTAATCAAGTACATTTTAATTTTTTCAAAATAAGAATTGATATTGACATGAATTACTATAAAATCAGTTGGTATACAGCATTTTTTAAATCTCAGAAATGTTATGAGGAATTTTTGCCATCTTAGTAACTGACTTAACTTTTTAAAACTTCTGGTTTTTCCCTTCTGTAAGAGTCTTAACTAAAATTGTTACTTTTGCTTAATATTACACTAATTTAAGAAATATGAGTTAAAACCTAAACCTAACCATAAAGTATTCACCTAAAATGCCTAAAATATGAACTTAAAATATGAAGTGAACCCTATCACTTAATACTTCAAAGAATTATGAGTATAAACTAACAGTGCTTAAGACTTCTACACCAAGGATAACTTCGTACTCATCATTTGCTAGGGGCGTGACTACCTGCCATTAATCATGATGTATTAACTACTATCATTTAATTCTGTTTGGTAATCTTAATTTAAATTAGTAGCAACAATTTTCAATTGAGAGGCTTTAAGAAAGTTAAGTCCAGGATTTTTTTAATTCTGAAGTTTTATTTCTTATAGCTGTTGTAATCTCAACTATAAGACCATAGTCTTGCCAGACAAATCTCTTGCTAGGTCGGCCTTAAGGAATAGATGGAGATGCATTAGTAACTGGTAGGATATTTATCTGCATATTCATACTGCTAAAGTTTTGAACACTCTTTGTAGTATTAGGAGGATAAAAAGTCTCCTTAAATCTTATGCATTTATTTCTGGGCAGATCTATCTTCAGAGATACTGCAAAGGTAAATTTCAATTTGAAATTCAAATTCAAATGATCAGGCGTTCTAAATTAATGAAACCTAAATAGATAAGGGCTGGAAATCCCAGCACTTTGGGAGGCTGAAGCAGGATGATCATTTGAGCCCAGGAATTCAAGACCAGCAAGACCCCATCTCAAAAAATAAATAAATAAATAAACATTTGACCCTATAAAATAACTTTAGCATCACGTTGTTTTAGGTCACCATAGATGTGAACAGTGGCTATCTTTGGCTTCCAGAATTGTAGGTCAGTTTGAATATTTTTCGTTGTTCTTTTCTGCCTTTTTCAAACTTTCTACATTGAGTATGTATTAATAGCCTTTTAATAAGCAAACTATAAACATTACTTAAAAAATCGGAATAGGCCAGGCATAGTGGCTCACGCACTTTGGGAGGAAAAGGCAGGAGGATCACTTGAGGCCAGGAGTTTGAGACCAGCCTGGGAAACATAGCAAAGACTCTGTCTCTATGAAAACACAAACAACATTAGCCAGGTGTGCTGGTATGTGCTTGTAGTCCCAGCTACTAGGGAGGCTCAGGTGGGAGGATTGCTTGAGCCCAAGTGTTTGACATGCCAGTGAGCTATGATGGTGCCACTGCACTTCAGCCTGGCAACACAGAGAGACGCCGTCTCAAAAAACAAAACAAAAATTAAAAAAAAAAAAAAAACAAACCCTCAAATCTGAATGGACCAACAAAATACCATGTAGAGCTTTAAACAATCTTTTGATATTAGACAATGAGCAGATCTCTTGGAGAGGCCGCTAGCACTTACGGACCCCTCCATGATGAGCAGACAAATGAAAAGGAATCAGGAGCTCACCAGAATTCAGCTCTTTCACAAGAGAGGACATAGTGTTAGTGATGGAATCCGCAGCCACTAGCAAGTCATTCCTTAAATTTCTTCTTGAACCTTCAGGGAAGAAGAAATAATGTAAAAAACCAAAGCCTTCCTTTTATCCTACATTTTTATGTTGTTTGTTTATCTTTCCCATTAATAACCTAAAGCAAGAAAACTTCTAAGATTTCTCCTTTTCAGAAGGGCTTTGGTTCATTTCCTGAAAAAACAACAGCAGCAACAAAACACCACGTAGGGCAGTGGGTCCTGCGGTAAGAAGACATGGCTAATGATGGAGCTTCATATATTATTTGTCCAAGTGGGGACAATTTTGAAAGTGAAAGAGAGCAGTATGAATCAGACTGGCTGACCTGGCAAAACTGGGATGGTCCCAGGTAAACCAGTGTGTGTGGTCACCCTTCTTAAGAGTAATCCTGGCCGGGCGTGGTGGCTCACGCCTGTAATCCCAGCACTTTGGGAGGCCGAGGCGGGCGGATCATGAGGTCAGGAGATCGAGACCATCCTGGCTAACATGGTGAAACCCTGACTCTACTAAAAATACAAAAAAATTAGCTGGGCGTGGTGGCGGTGCCTGTAGTCCCAGCTACTCGGGAGGCTGAGGCAGGAGAATGGTGTGAACCCTGGGAGGCAGCACTTGCAGTGAGCTGAGATTGTGCCACTGCACTCCAGCCTGGGCAACAGAGCAAGACTTCATCTCAAAAAAAAAAAAAAAAAAAAAAAAAAAAAAAAGAAAGGATAATCCACACAGATGAAAAGTCAGGTTTGCCAGGAGAGCTGTGCCTTCCTAGCTGCTGTTATTGTTCTTGCCCTTACCTGATGGCTGAGCACTTTTGATTCTGGTCTCTACTAGGACATGCACTGTCTCCTATCAGGGCTCCTGGAGCTCTTCCTGCCAGTATAAGTACCACTTGGGAATGGAAAACCCACATGCACTGAATGCCCCCAGAGTGTGAGAAAGGGGTGAGGATTCTTGTTTCTTCTGCCAAGACATGGGCAGATGCATGTCTGATACTACGAATTGGAACTTAGACTATGTTTCTTAATGGCAGAGAATGATTATTATTTTGTTTCACGCACACTAAGGCTTAAGTGGATGCTTTTGATCCAGCCTGGGAGTAGGGAAAGTAAAGAGAGATAATTACCATACCATCTTTGAGAAAAAAATGGTTCAAGATTCCAAATACCTAACTTACAAATGAACTTAGGTGGCATGAACTCTTTATAAGTTAAAGGCTGCCTACAGGCCACATTTCATTCTGTCATTTTTCAGAAAGTAATACTAACTACATAAAATAATAAATATGTTTAAACTTAAAAAATCACAGTAGTTAAGTAAAACATTTATTATAATATAAATCACAAATTGATTTAAAATATAGTAAATTTCTTTAAAATATGATTTAGAGAAGGGATATTTTTCTTTCTAAAAATTAAAATAAAAAAGGTATTTTGTGAATTACATTTTTAAAAACTCTTGAGTTACGTTCAGTGCCTAGAAGAAAAAGTTCTAACATAGATCCTTCCTTTTCCCTCATAAGAGAGTAGAGAGTTCATCATTCTCTCTCACTGAAGTGTGTTAAGATTTTATCACCCCTCCACATGGATGAGAGTACCTGTTTCCTTGCACTCTTGCTATCCCTGGATATTATGATGTTTCAAAACACTTTTTTAATCTTCTAGGCAAAAAGCGATACTTATTAAAATTTATATTTCTGCAATTATATCAGAGGTTGAACATCTTTTCATATATTTACTGGCAATTTCTCTTTGTTCTTCTGTCTGTCCATATCTTTCACCTGTTTTTGTTTTGATGGTGTCTGTCTTTCTGATGTGTACGTGATTTTTGCATAACTGAAATTATGAAACTTGATTGACACATATGCTGGAAATAGTTTCCTCAAGACTGTTTCTGTCTTTTAACTTTGTTTATGATCTCCTTTGCCTTAAAACCCATAGGCAAACATGTCTCTCTTTTCCTTAGATCTCTATGTGAAGACTTTGAAGAATGTGCATGATAGATTGCTAATTTAAAGAAAATGCAAATTGCAGACCCCGAAATGCAATGCATGATTCTATTTGTGTGAAAAAAACCAGAAAAGAGTATGTGCCTATAATTACATCCTTAAACATATCTATTTACACATAAGCAAAACTTTGGGAAGGATCAAACTGTTAGTAGTGGTTACTCTGGGAATGAAAGCTGCCGGGTGAAGGTCTACAGAATGATTTTTTTTTCTTATTCTCTATAAATGTAAAAAGGGATAGTAAGAAGAGGTTTTAAAAAGTGTTAAAAAGATTTCTAAATTAATACAGTCACTCTCCCTGTCGTGGGAAAGTGCTGGCTGGCATCCCCATCCTTCTTTGTACTCCTCTAACTGCAGAGGCCTAACCCTGTGGCCCTACCTTACAGAGGCAATGGCTCAACTCTTTGGGGAATCTGAACAAGGGATCTGTCAAATGACTACATGTCCTTCTTGCTTACCTCATTGCTAAAGAGCTGTGATTACTTATCTCAGTCTTGACTTTAATATAAAGAAAAGACAATATGAGATAAAATCTCTAAGAATTAAAAAAAAAATGGATTACATTTATGAAGTTTTCTGGGGGTCCTGGTGAAAAGATTTCCTGTCTTTTGATGAACAAAGACTTACTGAAAAATAAGACAGGGTAACAAAAGCCGAAGGAAGGTAAAATGGTGAAGTGAGAACAAATTGGTGTAGGGAGTTCCCAAAACGGCTGGCAGGCCCGGTTCTGACACCAGCCGTGAAAGACTCTTCAATATGAAGTCACATGTTGCTCTGACAACTCCTGACCACTCAACAGACCTTGGTGACCTATTTGTCACATAAAAGCAGACCACAACAAAAAATGAAGCCACTTACTTTGTGCAAATGCCTCCTGTACATCTCCCCCTACCCCTGTGAGGGAGTCCTGCGGCGTGTGTGTCGGGGTGGAGCAGGCTGACGCTGACCGGACGGGCATAGGAATTGGCCTGCTGATGGTGTGGCTGGGGGAGGAGCGGGGAGAGCCAGCCCCCTGAGTCTGGAGAAACAATGCGAGTCATTAATTTGCTTTTCCAAGAAAATGTCATATATCATGCCCACTGCCTCAGTTGATGGTTGAAAACAGTGACAATGAAATTTCAAAGCGGGAGGAAATCCTAGGTAATTGAGTTGGTAATCCTAAAGCTCATTTGCAGGTGCAGATAATTTAGGATCTTCTATGTAATCCGAAGTTTGGGTTAAATATTGGAAGCCAAAAATATTAGTACAGCATTGCTCTACAGTATATGAGACGTGTGCCCATAAAATGAAGGTACTGTTAAATGCAGATAATTACAATGTGTGGATACTTTCTCCTTGAAGGAAGGTCTCCCAGGAATAAGAAGACATTAAGGAGAAAGTTTAAAATACAAACTAGAAGACTATTTGCAATGGATGCTTTCTAAATTTTCAACCTGACTATACTAGCATCATCTTTAGAGGATAAGAGTTCAAATCATGTCGTACAATATTGTGCATATTAAGTCTCAAATTAACAATCAAATGAAGTGTAAATTGTTTTATCTCTATTTTACAGTAAAAGCTGATTTTATCAAATTAGTGACTCAGGGATTCCAATGGGGAAGAAGAAGAAGAAACCTTGTTTTCTAATTTTTTGGTATTATTTCCTGCAGGAAATGTCCTTCTCTTCTCCTACTTTTGAAAAAGCAGTATTCTATCAGGACAATAAGAATAGTAGGATTTAAAGACAAGTAAAGAAAAAAGTAGAAAACAACTAAAGGAACTTATCTTTGCACTATAGTTTTTGGCATGAAACTATTCTGAGACTGTCACACCTCGAATCTTAAGGATTTGTCTCTAAATGAGGTGCCTTGTAAATATTCTCCCTATTTTAATAATTAGTTGACAAAAGAAGTCAGTCACATGCATAAGAAAATGCAAAGAGACCCTTGAGTGCATACACAACAGATTAGGTGTTCACATCAATTCCATCCCAATCTGTTTGCTATGGTTGCTAGAGTGAGAATTCTTCTCCAGCAAGGCCCAGAGTCATCATTAACCCATTCAAACTCCCAGACCAGAGCAATGCTCTGGAATATTCCATTTAGATATTTGCTTTGGGTTCAGTGGCTTGTGGTTAAAACACACCACATCAATCCTGAAAAAATGCCATGCTGTTAGCTCCAGGGCTCAGCATCACACATAATTGTTAAAGCCATCAACTGAGAAAAACCCAGAATTAAAAATGGAGCAAAACAGAACAGAGCACAGAAAATATCTCATGGGGTGCCCAATGGGCTGAGGGTCCCATTCTTTCACTCTCAACAGTACCTTGTAATGGTCTGTCCAGGCCCAAGGAAGAGAACTTTGCCCAGTTGTGATGCTTTTGCAGCCTGGTTCCCTCGGCCTGCTCAAGGAGGGGTCTAGTTTTCCCCAGAAAACTCTGGCAGCTCAGCCCCATTACCTTGAAACCTTCTGCTTCTGAGCTACCACTACATCCTTGACCTTCCCATGCCAATAATAAATAATTTCACATTTGCGTTAAGCTTTATGATGTTCAAAGGGTTTTCACATACACTCTCACTGATTTCTCTCCATGCATTCTCACTCTGAATGTGAAGTTGTGGAGCCCAGTACTCAGAGAGGTGAAAATAATTGCTTCATCAGGAGACAGAACCAGAGCAGTAGGGCTGGGGCTGAGCCCAGGGGCTCTGAGTGCCCTGGGCTGCGGGAGCCTTGATGGCCATGGCTGGCAAAAAGTCCCTCAATGGAGACAGATGCTGATGAAGTGCCCTGAGCTCTTCCTACTTTGGCAATTCCTCTTGTACATCCTTTTCCAGGCAGGGTCCTTAGCAGGGCTCCTGAGCCTTTTGTCTCTGTCGTCTTTATCAGGGGACCAATAATCACAGCCGGGAGTGGGGACTAGAGAAGGGAAGTTGGACGGAGTGGTTATTAAGAAGTAGGATTCTTGGCCGGGCGCGGTGGCTCAAGCCTGTAATCCCATCACTTTGGGAGGCCGAGACGGGCGGATCACGAGGTCAGGAGATCAAGACCATCCTGGCTAACACGGTGAAATCCTGTCTCTACTAAAAAAATACAAAAAACTAGCTGGGCGAGGTGGCGGGCGCCTGTAGTCCCAGCTACTCGGGAGGCTGAGGCAGGAGAATGGCGTGAACCTGGGAGGTGGAGCTTGCAGTGAGCTGAGATCCGGCCACTGCACTCCAGCCTGGGCGACAGAGCGAGACTCTGTCTCAAAAAAAAAAAAAAAAGAGGTAGGATTCTCTTGGCTATCAGTGTGGGTTACATTGTCATCCCTGGGAACCCAGATCGTCTTCCATGGTGGGAAGTTCACAATAATAATACAACTCCACCTTTGTAAGTAATTCACAGTGTATTAAGCACTTTTACATACACTGTTTTGTTTCATTTTCCTAGTACAATGGTAGGAGTGGTACTATCCTATATTTGAATAGCAATTTGCAGTCTGTAAAGCACTTTAGCCCCTCATACTTCATGTAATCCTCTTAACAACCATATGAGGTATTATTATTCCCACTTTATATATTAGCAAACTGAGGCTCAGAGGAGATAACTGGATTACCCAAGGTTTCTGAGCAAGAGAATGGCAGAGATTATCCCTAGTCTTTAGACTCCAAGCCCGGGCTTCGCCATGCTGATTCTAAGGACTGTGGGCACTTTGGCCAGCCATCATATGCTTCCATCTATGCTTCACTAGTGTAGAAAGGTTCAGCAGCCTGAAGAGGGAACAGGCGCAGGGCACAGACCCAGCACGACCACCTTGTGGTGCTGGAGCAGTGTCCTAGGGGTTCCTGCTACTGGGCCAGGCAGTTATCTTTTAGTTGCTGGATCACAGAAAATGTGTGTGGGTGCTCAGGGTGGTGGGAGGGCCTTTGGACTGTTTATCAATTGGTACAGAAGTACAGGCCTACAATCTCTTATTTGCAATTTTGAAAGCCAAAAAAGCTCTGACAAACACTAGTCATTCCATAATGAATTTGGTCTTAATGGATGTGAGGCAACTGATGATATCTGCATCATATTGCTTTTCAAAACTAGATAAATTCTGAATTCTGGAACATATCTGGATCTAGTGATTTGAGATATGGGGCTATGGACCTTATTTCACTACTTTAATGTCTGTTCCAGGGCTGTAGTGCGCACCAGCCTTGATTATACCTCTTATACCTGGTTCTCCAGGGAGCTGGGGGCTCCTCCTTCTAGGCAGCATTTGTAAGTAGACTCATATGTCTGGCTCTTCCACCTCCTTTTCTGTGAGCCTCTCCCCATCTCTTAGTTCACTGGGCTCCTCTGCTAATTCCTGTGGGTCTGAGGCATGCCCCACCCTACCTCTCTCTGCTCAGTGCCTGGTCTCAAAGGCAACTTTTGCTACTCCTTTCTGTGGGCATTCTTTTTCAAAACTCCCATTAGTGGTTCTACATTAAGAAGAAAATAATTGGCTCTCGTTGTGTGTTAAGGGAAAAACAGTTGACTGAATCTAAATTACACCAATGTGTGAATGATGAATAGCCACCATTTCCCAAGGGAATCTCTAATTGGTGCAATTTTGTGCAGTATGATTATGTGAATTTAGGTGGAAGATCCTGTGCTGAAGAGAATAATCAGTTGCATCTTTCCCACAACTGGCAACTCCCATGTCACATCCAGCCTTTACCCAGACTTTTGGGGGTAGGACACTGACACCCTGGGTGATCACGGCTCCATCTCTCCATGTGAGGACACTGTCCAGTTTGATGCATAGCATCTTCCTAGTGCCTACCCACTGTGAGGAATGCCATCTCTGGCCTTCCTTTCTGTTCTGTTCTTGTAGGAACACTAGGAAAAGGCAGTGGCCTCTTGGCATTGGGGCAGATCAGTGATGATGTCACTGAGTTTCATTTTCACAGGAAGTGGCCTTGGTGGAATGGTGGCTTCCAGCCTGGTCATGAGGCATAGTTGTCTGCTAACAACTGTAGAAGAGTTAGAGTGAATAATCTCTGTGAATATCCTTTCCTGGAAATTACTCAATGATTAATGGAGCAAAGACTTAAGGGACAACGGTCCATGCAGATCAATATATAGATATAAAATTCCCAAGGAGAGAGTTGATTTATGGAAGAAGGAAAACATATATCACACTTGGCAAATTTAAAATAGCTCATTTCCTGGAGAATAAATGAAAAATTAATTTCTATGCACCATCCTCCAAGTCTACTCAACTTGCTGTTGTATCAAATTTTTAAAAGTCTGACAAGATTCATACATTTTTTGATATTTTCCAGGAAGTGTTTTGGTTTCTATTCACCATCAGAAATGAAGGATGCTTCATGAAAAGGAGTAAATGTCTAATTGTTGAATCAGGACCCCCTGGTGAAAGAGCAGAGAATTATATGTCCCCCTCCCCGCTAGACCTGAAGAGTCTGCCTCTCAGTTTGGCTGAGAGTGCAGTCTGGTCATGCCTGGCTGCACCTAGCATCCTGGGAAGGTGCAGCAAAGCAGTGTTTAGCAGCCTTCAACCCTGTTTTCATCCTTATTCTTCCAATATAAATGCACTGACTATCCTCACATTGATGATAATTTTTATAATCAGCCTTTTTAAAGTGGTCATTGTGAATAGAGTGTTGTGGGGGTACACAGGTGATTAATTCTGACTGTTCAGGCAGGAGGCATCATTTGACTTGGGTTTTAACAGTGAAGATTTCCAGGCAGAAATGAGAAAGTGTGGGGAGAAGAAAAGAGCAGAGCAACCTGGGCCTTGGAATAGCAGGAGCAAGGCATGGGAAATCTGAGATGTATTGTGGAGAGGGTGGGAAGGCCATTGTGGCTCTGGTGTCAGGCTGGCTGCTGGGTGTAGAGAGAAATGAGGCTAGAAAAGGGAGACGGGCAGGTCTGGGGACTTGCAGGGTAGACTTTATTGTGAACCAGAGAGTCATCTTCCGAGGCTTTTAAGCAGAGAAATAATATTTACTTATTTAGAATTAATTATAATCATCAATACTTAATTTTAAAAAGAGTGAGTCTGGGATGGCATGTTTTTGAACACTAGATGACCATCTTTATATTGCAGTTGATCATTTATGAGGTGAATTATCCCTCTCCCTTGCTTTTGACTGGTTCATGCCTGCATTGAATACCCACCAGAGAGGATGAGCGAGGAAAAGCCAGGAAAGTGGGGCCCAAGCTGGTTATTGCTGGCCTGCTAGTATTCCATAAAGTGTTTGGAAGGAGTAGAAACCTGATGACTACAATTTCCTGACTTAATTAGACCATCCAGTTATAAACAGAGAAGAGAATAAGGGTAGGAGATGGAATTTGGAATGATGCTTGACTTTTTTCCCCCACCAAATTAGAACAATTGTATTACTTAACATAATACCAATGTATAGATATTATCTTCCCAAATAAGAAACAGTTTGATCCCAAAGTTTAAAATGTAGTTTAAAAAAATGAATCCTTATTGTAAGTCTGAAAAAATGTTCTGCAAATTAACATAAACTTAGTTTTATCCTTGACTAAAATATGCACCCTGCACTAATCACCTCTCTCAAACAAAAATGTTTATTATAGATAAAACTTTCAGAAAAAATATCAGATGTTTCACTACACTCATATAGAATATCTGTTAACTGGCAGCCCTTCACTGTATTAGCTGTTTAATATACCTACTCAAATTTTGGTGAAAGCCACACTCTGTAGATATTAATATATCTAGGATCATATCTGATGTTACCAGAAATAGGAAAATATAAACTTACTGAACTTGTCTCTTTGTCTAACATAAAAATGACTCTTTTTTTTCTACTGTTAAAAGCAATTACATGAGATCTGAACAAATTAAAAGTCATTTTCGAATTTCTTTCCCTGATGGAGACACTGTTAATGAACTGTAAGGAACAGAAGTGAATGTGTGTGTGGGTGTGTGTATGTGTATGTGGGTATGTGTAAAATATGGATCAAATTTGAAAAGTTTGTATATACCTGTGCGTATGTATACTTATATACATACATTCATACTTAGAGTTGACATATATTTTACAAAGTGCTTTCACATCCAGTATCTATTAAAATCTATACAATAATCCTATTAGCCATGGATTATCAATAGTTTGAAATTAATGACCATGTAAGTTAAGCTTATAGCTGTGAGCAAAACTCTGGGACCACTGTAATTCAGGTCTAATTCTGGTAACTTTGCTAAGAAAATGAATATTGAGACCTTATTTTGTGGAGTCAAAGTCAGGCTACTCAGTTTTAGACTGGTACATAATATTTGGAACTGGAAGTGTACCAGAAACTCTGGAACATATTGGTACTGCAATTATACCCCAGCTGCCTTCATTATTAAGCGTTTTATGAGTGTTCTTTTTATGGTTCCTTCAATAAATCTTAAAGATACACAAAGAAGAAAGAGGGTAGGATAACTTCAATTCAAGTTTTATAAAAAAAAATTTATTGCTTGTGATATCATAATCATCACATTATATTACAGGCACTATTTTTTTAAATTCATGTTCTATCCTCGAGAGGGATAAATTCATGCATTACCTCTAACAAGAAAGAATGAAGTAGAAATTATATATGCCAGTATAATAAAACACTACATTGAACCACAGACTTATGATAAAGCAAGTAGAGGTTATTAAATCAAGTACAATTTGTTGTGTGGGGGTGTTCTAAGTTTGGTTTTACAAAGATAATGTCCCCAAAGGGGAGAAACACTCATAAATAAAAACAGAATTTAGAAGCAGATGCCAGTCTAAAACCTCTAAATTCTCTCCTTAGATCATGTTTTACCATGAGAAGTCTATATTTGGACCGCATTTGTTTATTTCTTTGCAGAACCGCCTCTCTAGGGCTAGGATCGATAAGGCTCTGCTTTTAATTTTGACTGAGGTCAGTATAAGAAACAGCCACATGAAATCTATGACTGCTTTCTTTCCTTTTTTATTGTCCAGTACTCCTATAAAGCTCCCAGTGAAGACTTTCTTTCATATTTTATGCCAACAGAAATTTTGTTCCCCTGAGAAGTGGTATTTCTGTACTGATAAAACCACCGATATTTTCTTTTGTTTGCTTCATTGCCTGAACGTGCAGAGTAACATCCTTGTCCCTTAAGATTAGCATATTCACATTTTCTTTTCTTTAGTTTTTGATTTTTCTATTTCAATTTTATGAAGTCACTGTTTATATCTTTTGGCATAAGCTGCCTCAGCTCCTTTTTGAAAAGAGGCTTGTGTATAAAAGCAAAAAGATAAATGAGTGAAATAGGCAAACTGTCACCACCCAGACAATATATTGCTGACATCTGGGTGATGTGGGCCCCTGGTCCTTAGGTACCTACACCGCAGTACCCGCCGTTGGCCCCCCGAGATGCAGAAGCTGCTGAGGGGCTTGGTGGAGAGAAGCTGGAAGGTGAGGGGGCAGTGGTGCCACCTTGGGGTCACTGCCGCAGTTTGGCTCTGTGCATCCATCTGTTTAGGAACTTCCTGGTCCACAGGAGCCTTTCAAGATCGTGCTGCCTGGGAAATGGCTGGGAAGGTATCCCCAAGGGAAATGGCTAAAGCAAGGCTGATGAGGACAGGATGATTGCCCTCTCTCTCTGCTAGGAGGAGGGAGGTTATAATTGAACCTTATTTCCTTTTTCTATGCACATGCTAAGAGACAGGAAAGGAAAGAAGCCATTTGCAAAGAAGTATCATGAAGAAGGCATTTTTCTTTACCATGATCTAAGTGTATTGGAAATACAATAGCAATACCCCATGTATACATTCATGGGCAATTATACAGGCTGTAAGTGTTATGTGCCCTTCACCCAGGGGGACTGTCTTCTGTTAAAATTTGACTTTAATTTAGTAAAGTAATTCTTTTCACAAAATACAAAATAATGTAATACATTATCTTTATTGTCTGACATTACAGATTGATTTTACACTTTCCTTTTTTACAGACCATGGGAATGAAGCGTAAAAATGTGTCCAGCATTTTCCAAACATTCTTTGTTACACACAAACACACATAATGAATAATAGAAAAGAGCATACAGAAGAAATAAAAGATACGTTGAAATTGGACAGGCTGTGGTTCTAATTGATCCATGGAAATAATGTGAAACTTTTAAATAATGCTAGTGAGTGGGATATATTGTCATACACAGCATAGTACATGCACTTGAAATTAAAGCTGCTTTTATTTTGCTTTGATTTAATTTAATTTGATTTGATTTTTTTCCCTTGAGTATGCTGCTCCCCCTGCTGGCTCTTGAGCCTGACCACAGGTTCAGACAGCTCCAGTTTAGAAAAACTGGAAATGTGAATGCCCCTATTTCCAGGAAAAACAACAACAACAACAACAAAGTATGTAATGACCCTCTCATCTCCCCGAGCAGAAAGGCTCTTGGTGCTAAGGAAAAAGCTGGGAGTTCCTTTTAAAAAGAGATTATTGTCAACCAACAGTAAGCATTCTGTTTTGAGGAAGAGCCAAAAAGATGGGTAGTGAACAGTCAGTTATGGAGTACAGTCTTTCCCTCACAAGATTGAGCACATTTTGGTGAGCCATGGGGATCAAGGCTCAATAATTGTGTGGTGAAAAGGGATTTGATTGCCTGATTTTTATAAAAAGAGGTTTCACAGGTTTTCAGTAAAATGAAACCGAACTGAATACTCAAAGCGTGAGGGGGTGTAGAGGTTAGCTTCTGAGTGCTGCAGGTTTTGGAATGACATGAACCTCAGTGTATCTCTAGTGACTGTGTTGAGTGTCTCTCTATTAAGAGAAGGGTCCGATCAACAACTTGAAAAGCATAAGACTGGTTTGAAACTTATACCTCTGGGGATCTAAAATGTTTCCAAGAAATGACGATTCGGTCCCTTTTCTAAAAGATGTCATAGTTCTTCTTTTGATGCTGATAGTAGTGATAGTTATAAAAATGCTAAATTTATATATCTCAATTCAAGCACTACATTAAAAAGAAGCAAATTAGTATGACTTTTTTCTCTTTCCAAACTGAAGCATGAACATACATTAGAGCAAAAGCAATGAGAAAACCGCAGGTCGGCAGGCCCCTCCACTGTTAGTTAAGACCTGCAGTAGGGGACATAACTTACTCCCTGCTTCAGTTCTTCTTCCTACAGAAAGATTGAATCAATAACAGTTAGATTACCCAGGGTTCCAATAAGAGCATGTATACAGTGTGAAGGAATGCAAGATGGGGAAACATCAACACAGCTTTGATGGCAGGTCCAGGCCTCTGCCACCTCAGTGACTATCACTCCAAGTTTACTTGGTTACTTGAGACTACAGGCCCATCTCTTTTCTCTGCATGTACAACTATTTTTCAACACAATCCATCTCTCTATCCTGATATGTGTACATCTTGATAAAAGGCGGTGCTCTGTTAGGCTAGGTTGATACCAAGATGGCTGGTAGGGAATAGACTTCTAACTCATAGGGAAAGAGTCATAGCTATGGTGACAGAAGCAGGAGGAACATAGGGGGCAGTTTTCAAAGCTTCCTGTCATTCACTGAGGGGAGAGATGGGTTCAGTCCTTTTCATTTGGTATATTTGGAAAGGGATTCAGAGAGAGTTTTTTTTGGGGGGTTATCAAATAAGATTAACAGGCCAGAAGCAGCAGCAGGTTATGAATTATCTAGTCTTGTTTTGCCCAAGATAGATCAACAAAAATCTAATTTACTGAAAAGTCAATTTTGTTGAGTAAAGATAAAGTATTCCCAATACCAATTGCTAAAGAGGATACTGATGGAGGGAAAAGTTGACTAAGGAATAAAATAGAATAAGGAAAACGAAAGAAAGGTTACAAGAACAGTGGCTGGGACAAAGTAGCTTTCAAAAAATATTTGTTAAACAATAAAAGAAAGAAGGAAAGAGGGAGAAACCAAGAAAGAAATAAAAAAAAAAATGAAGAAAAAGGGGGAAGAAAAGAGAAAGGTAGACAAACAAAAAAAAAAAAAAAAAAAAAAAGAGAAAGAAAGGGCAGACAAAATAAAAACAACAAATGTTGGTGTGTTGGGGCTGTGGGACATCCACGGACTGAAAGCTGGGAGACCCTGTCTCGCAAATGAGCTGCCCCAGGGTCTTCCCTTCGTCATTCTCCTATCAGAAGTTTCATTTCCTGCCTTTGGCATGTCACAGTTCCAATCCATACTGGTTCTTGCTTGTTTATGTCAGGCAGGATGATCATGTGGCACTGATCACATGGGCTGACTATAGACATGTGGCCATAATTTGCCTGCCTTTGACTTGAAATGCAATTTAGTGTATACTAAAGAAGGGAATAAGGCTTTACTAAAAGAAGAATGCCACTTCCCAATGGGAAAAATAGATTACAGCACTCTACAGAAGACTTCTATAAATCATCTTATTAAACACTTTACTTGCAGAAGAGAAAGGAGATATTCTCTCATAGAGTTTGTATTTGAGATCACTAGAAATCATGTGACTTACTGATAAAGCACACTAATGGAATAAAATATTTTACTGATATTAACAGCCACTCCTCTTAATTTAATCAGAATTGCTGAAAGCTACTAAATATAAAATATTTCTAAATAAATCCAGTTCTATTACTTGCAGACATAAAGAAACTGGAAATAAGCCAAGAAGAAGTTGCCCCATGAAGGCCCTCAGCAGTCTGGTTTCAGGAAATGGATAAGAATGTGTTCTATTACTGACAGCTACTACTACACTGGTCTAAGAAATTGTTTCACATCTGAGTTTGAAACAACATGTTGAGGGAAATCACATACAGCAATTGGAAAAACCATTGCACATTATGTGCAAAAATGTTCACAGATGACACGGAAAATAAGCTTAGGAAAAATTTATTTGGCAGGTCTTACCTTTAGCAGCTTCATGAGACCCTCCAACTGGACCATGAGCTCTCTCCGGCTCTCCTGGAGAGCAGACATTCTCTGTTCCAGCTCATCTTTGCGCTGTCTAAGAAAGAAGCAGCTGACATCAGAAGCGGCATGCAACTCTCTGAGCTAATCACATTCCCATTCTTGAGGGACTTGTGGACTATCAGAGAAAGGGCATCTCTGGGTCTCTGACACAGTTACCAGGCAGGGAACTGTTATCAAATGAATGAACAATTATAGCTGGAGGTGTTTCTTTTATTTGTTAGCAGTCATACTACATCAGAATTAAAGTCCTTTTAGACATTTCGCTTCCTTTAGACCTTTCTAGCCTGAATTAATCAACCATTGAATGAAATATTTTCTGAATGCTTACTATGTAGTGGGCCCTGTGATGTGCCATGGGGTCCCTTGAAACAAACAAAAGCCAAATTGTCACTGAAAAAGGCAAATCCTCTAGATTCTCCAAATCTAAGAACCCTTTTGCAAATTCACAGAAAATATTGATTACCTTAGTATTTGGAAATATGATTTAGAAAAGTACATTTGAAATCTTCAGCACACATTGAGGTGTCTCTCAGAGGTGAGATATTAATAGCACACAGATACAATCCATTAAAATTTTTGGGTTTGAGTTTGATTTCATAAAGTGAAGTCAAAATAAAGGCATTTCTACATACTTGTTCAGCAAGTGAAGATGATATATAAGGTTCATGCTTACTTTTGTTTTGTTTTACAGACCTTTTATTAAACTGTCAGCAAGAATGAAAACAACTAAGGACAATCTATACTATCATTTATACTGACACTAAGAGGTACCAAAAATATCTTTAAAGGGGGAAAGAAATGAAACAGTATGATGAGGAATGTTAATGGTTCACACTTCTGAAATATATGTATACTTTTCAAATAAATTCCAAATCTATTACTGAATGATTATTACTGAATAAGTAATACATATAATTTTCCCATTGCCCCAAAGATTTCTGTTTGAGTTTGAAATATTCATACTTATATACTAAAACTGCATAGAAGCTTTAAACATGTATGTATTAATGTATAAATGGACATGGCTAGTCCCAATGATAGATATCATATTAAATGAAACTATGACAAAACTCTGCAATGAAAAACTGATGATATAAAAATGTCACCGTGAGCTAGGTCAATGACTCATTCAATGGAAAGATATTTTGTGGGAAGACAGGTTAGTGATATAAATGATACTTTTCTATTTTTTTCTTTTTTTTTTTTAGAGACAAGGTCTCACTCTGTTGCCTATGCTGGAGTGCAGTGGCATAATCATAGCTGATTGTAACCTCAGTCTCCTGCGTTCAAGCAATCTTCTGCCATCGGCCTCATGAGTAGCTGATACTACAGGCATGTGCCACCATGCCTGACTAATTTTTTTTTTTTTTTTTTTTTTTTAGAGGTAGTTTCTCACTATGTTGCCCAGGCTTGTCTTGAACTCCTGGCTTCAAGAGCTCCTCCTGCCTCTGCCTCCCAAAGCAGTGGGGGTCATTTCTAATTTACTTTCTTACAGGCTTCTTCTATAATGAATTACAAATTTAAAAGTTATAAACATTTCTCAATTCTTTTTGAATAAATTTATATGTTTAACTTTATAATTATAAAATATAAATATTTAAGTTTATATTTTTAACTATTATTGCCACTTACAAGCAATCCTTACAAGAGTAAGAACTGCTTACTCTTGAAGCAATCCTTCTTTAAATTTCCTTTAAAATTGCTTCTTTTCTGAATCCAGAGGATGAGAAACATTGTAATTTTATATGCTTTAATGGTATCTTATTTGAGTCTTTGTCTTCCTGGGTTGAAGCATTCGAATTTCAAGTCTTGCCCCATTCAAGAATATTCCTCAGTGACAAATCCAGGAGGTGTTCTTTCTCTCTCTCTTTTTTTTTGACCTTATCTGTGTATGGTGTTCCAGGTACATCCACAGTAGTCCTTGGCACAAGAGCAGATAATGTTTCTGATTTCTTTCCAGTTCTCTTCTTGATAATGTTCTGTAATTTTGGCCCTTTGGCCACAGAAGCACTTTGGGAAGAGGGTTAAAGCAACCTTCTAAAATTGTAGGTGTGATCCGCCCGCCTCGGCCTCCCGAAGTGCTGGGATTACAGGTGTGAGCCACCGCGCCCGGCCGTTAAAACCTACTTTCTTTTAGAACAGTGTTAGAATAATTGTCAAAATTTTAATATGGGTTTAATATTGAATACAATATATCAACATTAACTTTCCTGAATTGAAGATGGTATCACGGTCATACAAGATAATTTTTTTCTTAGAAAATATATACATAAATTACATACAATTACACAAAATTTTTAAGAAAAAATTTCTCGTTATATATCATATATAAATACATAAATATATACACTAAGTGAAAGGTATGATATCTGCAACTTCTATGTGACTTCTGTGAATCTCAGTTTCCTTATCTATTAAAGGAGTAGCATAATACTGCCTATCTCCTAGGTTTGTTGTAGCAATTATATGAGACAGTGTATGTAGAGTTAGTATGCAGCAAAGTGTCAGATGAGCGCATAGAAATGCCTGTCATTCCTATTCATTGTCAGTTCTGGCTGTGACTCAGCTTTCAGTTTTCTTGTGGTGAAAGTGAAAAGGGAAACGGAAACATGATCGTTTACAAAGTTCATTGTGGTTTTAAGACAAAAATGAAAGTATCCATTAACGAAAAACAAAGCTCTGCTGTGCTCAGGTGTTACAGAGTCTGAAGAGCAGAGCAAAGATAGAGCCCCCGGAAACATCCATGCAACCAACAGGAACTTGGTAAAATACATAGTCATAAAGAACCTGCTTCATTTCGTCTTTTTGTATGGCGGAAGAAAACGGGACTAATTCTGACACGGATTTCTGCGAAGAGGCATCTGTACTTACTATAAAAAGTGTGACTCAGAGTTATAGATACACCTGGAACATACTTGGCACCCAAACTGAAAGATTAAAAGAATGGGCCGGGCGCAGTGGCTCACGCCTGTAATCCCAGCACTTTTGGAGGACAAGGCAGGTGGATCACGAGGTCAGGAGTTCAAGACCAGCCTGGCCAAGATGGTGAAACCCAGTCTCTACTAAAAAAAAAAAAAGAAAAAAAAAATTACAAAAAATTAGGCGGGCGTGGTGGCACGCGCCTGTAATCCCAGCTACTCAGCTACTCCGGAGGCTGAGGCAGATAATTGCTTAAACCTGGAGGGGCGGAGGTTGCAGTGAGCCGAGATCGCACCACTGCACTCCAACCTGGGCGACAGAGCGAGACTCCGTCTCAAGAAAAAAAAAAAAAAAATGTAATCAATACTTTCCAACTACAGGTGCCTTGTGAAAGATCAGTATGATACTTACATGAGGGAATGTCTTTGAATTTAGTTTCGTGTTGTTTGCCACATAAATACACTGGAATACCAGCCTTATTCAAGGCATGGTATGAAGCTAGTCTGAAATGGAGCCCACAGCAAGATTTTCATTTTGCAGCGTGGGTGCAGTAGGAGAAACCACATTTCTTTTCGAAGGCCTGCTACTCCCTAGCTTCTGACTCTGAGAAGTGCACTGAAATGCAGCGGCAGAATCTGATTGAGGCAGAAGAATAGGGTCTGGAGGCAGCGAAACTAAGGCCGATTTGTACTGACTTCCTAGAACTGAATGAAAAGGAAAACCTCACCTTTACACACCCAAGTAACAAAAGGATCAGAGGCTACTCCCTGTGTACGGTGAGGCAGATGAATAATGGCAAGTACCTCTGATTGGTCCCCTCCTGCAACCAATCAAATGTTTGCATAGGATGTAACTTTTCAACTTCACTTCAGCCTCCGATTGGGTCGCCTCCTGCTAGCAATCAGAGTGGTCCTGGGCCAAGTCCTCATTTACACAGGGTGTACCCAAGTAACTAATGGGAAACCTCTATGGGGTATTTAAACCCCAGAAAACTCTGTAACCAGGGCTCTTGAACCGCTTACAGGAGCTGGCTCCTACTCTGTGGAGTGTACTTTCGTTTCAATAAATCTGTGCTTTCGTTGCTTCATTCTTTTTTTGCTTCGTTTGTGCGTTCTGTCCAGTTCTTTATTCAAAATGCCAAGACCCTGGACAACTTCGTAGTCAAGACCCTTCAGAGGTAACAAGATGACTTCTACAGTCCCTTCTAACTCAAGTATTTTATGATGACAGGCTAAACAAGACTAGGCTTTTACGTTCATTTACAGTACAAGAAGGTATGATGCCTAACACTAAAGATCTGAATATAAAGATATTAGAGACCAAGACTGAGAAAAAATCAGACTCCTTTTAGAGTTGGAGTAAATGTTTACATTTAAAAACTTGTGATGTTTATTTAACTGGTTATTTCTAAAAAGTGCTGAGTTCAAATTGTTCCTAGTGAGACACGCTGTTTTTGATCTAAAGAACACTGCTGGCCGGGGGTGGTGGCACATGCCTTTAATCTTAGCACTTGGGGAGGCTGAGGCGGGTGGATCACCTGAGGTCAGGAGTTCGAGACCAGCCTGACTAATATGGTGAAACCCCATCTCTACTAAATACAAAAAAATTAGCTGGGTGTGGTGGCGCATGCCTGTAATCCTAGCTACTTGGGAGGCTGAGACAGGAGAATTGCTTGTACCTGGAAGGCGGAGGTTGCAGTGAGCTGAGATTGCGCCGTTGCACTCCAGCCTGGGCAACAACAGCGAAACTCCGTCTCAAAAAAACAACAACAAAACAAACGCTGCTTTTCCCTGTACCAAATGAAAGAACAAAATAGAAGCAGCTTCCCTCTAAATCCCCCAGATATCAGCAATTAGGTGTATGCTATGAAAGCAGCAACAACAACAACAACAAAAAACAAAAACAACAACAACAACAAACGTCAGCAGCTAAGGTAGCTGAGGACTGTTTTCTGGCTAGACACTGCTAGACTTTCTCAAAGATCTCACGCATATATATTCCCTGAGATGAGGTGGGTGCTCTCTTACCTGAGGAGCCGGAGTTCTGCCAGCAGGGTGGGGTTTTGCTGTGCCTTCTCTGGCGTGGGCTGAGAAGCTTGTTCATGCTCTAGCCGAAGTCTCTGGATCTCCTGTAAGATTTCTCTTGGGAGAGAGGAGGAAGGTGAGAAACCAAGGTTAGTTAGCTTTCAGGATACTCACGTTGGAGCAGATCAAGGCCACCAGAACAAAGGGAGAAGGGATCATCCTATGTTTAGGAGCAGAACCGACCTTCCCTAACCAACAGATTCCAGTGTATTTAAGAGGCTTTGACTACAGCTAGGTGGGTGCTGTGGGTGACGGGAAGATTGACTTCATTTCCAGTACATCCAAACCTTGAAGCTTCTGCAGCATGTCGTTGAGTTAAATCACCAGGACCCAGTCATCTCTCTAGCAAGTAATCTAATGCAGTGGTAATGCGTCCAACTTTGAAGAGTGTGCTGCTTAACAGACAAAAGTGCATCTTCCTGTTATTTACGATCACACTCTGCCACCATGAAGTACCTGTAGCTACGAAGTAAGAGGAGCCTGAAGGGAAAATAAGGATAAATGGGGCTCATTTTACAAAACTAAGTAACCTCATTCTCTCACCAAGGGACTTCTCATATTGAATTTATCTGAGAAGACCTGAGTTAGACAAAATTCTTTCTCTTTTTTTTTTTCTTAAATCTCTCAGCCTTAACAATGGATCTCAGGGAAGTCCACCTTAGAAGGAAAGTGCTTTTAAAAAGATTCACTGTAATTGAGTCTGTGACATAGAGTCCTATTGGTGTGACCTCTGTCAGAGGTGAGATGTGTCAGTCTACTATTGATGTCAGAGCCTGGGCTTCCCTGCATTTGGGTGAGCATTAGGCTAGCCATAAAGGATATGTGACCTGGCAAGGCAAATTATCCCTGAGCGAGTCAGAAGCCATTAAGCAGTGTTCTAAGTCATGTATTCTTGGGAGCTGGGGGTGTCAGTTTCCTACTCAACCAAAGGCATAGGAGCCAGTAAGATAGAGGAAAGTACTGCAAATGGAAAGTGAATTTGGTGGACAAGGAAGTGGCTTTCCATTTTGGAAGGCTGATTTAAAACTACTTGCTTCACAAAACCCCCAGAATCAGGAGGCTAATGACTAGTGAGTCATTATACCTTTCGTGGGTGTGGTGAGAAGATGGAACTGTAATTCAGTGGTTTTCCATCTTTTTTTTTCCTCCTCTTTGGGATTCCATGGAGGAATCCTTTCTTTAAAAGAAATATGCCATGGATACCCAATATGTCAGACAGTTTAAGGGGAGGGGTGCTGCTGGGGTTAAAGAAATGATGACAAGTCCCTGTGTTGCTGGGACCTGCTCTGCCCTCCCAGGTGCCCCTGCAGAGCCCTCAGGATACCATAGAGCTCAGCCTGAAAATCAGCGAAGTGGGATTTCCAAGATTTCCTCCAGGGCTAACACCCTGATATTCTATGACTCCTGCTATTCTCTTTGTTGATGCTAAAGACAGAAACATGACAGAGCCATTTAGTCCAAGGAAGGAAAAGAGAGCAGCAGCTCTGGTAAGAAAAAATAAGAAGAGATATGTAACATGCATCAAGTAGTTAGTCTGTACCTGGGAACTCTGCTGTCTGCTTTAATATTATTTTATTTCATTCTATAACAGTTCTATTATATATAGGTACCATTATTATCTCTGTTTAATGAATGAGAGAATCCAGGCACAGACCAGTTAAAAGATTTCCCCAAGTTCAATAACAAGGAGATGGTAGAGGTGATGTGAATCCAGGCTGGCTAGCCCGAAAGCCCACGTATATCAGCCTGCCTCAGTCTTCTGGTACCTGCTTTGCCAGGTCTAGCCAAGACAGGCTGTGACTTATACAATATAATTTGAAGATTCCTGGTACTCCTAATACTAACTGATTGACTCCACCAAAGGTGCTATAAGGGACCATTATCTTCTAAAGATCATTGCTGAAATGTCTGTGATTACCTGGGGTACACAAAGTCATTAAATGAAGTGAGGAACTCCATCCTCCCCTTAAATTCACAGATCTGATTATTGGGTTGTCACCTTAGAGACATGGGTTCTCTGGGTGGGTTTCCACGGTGCAGTAGTATTACCTGAAGGAGCTTTTGGCTCTGGGATGTCTAGAGAGCACCAGGCTGCTGACTCAGAGAGATGAGCTCAGGATGCACTTGCTGCTCATCAGAGATGGGTTGGGGGAGCTCTGGAACCCACAAAAGAACTCAGGGACAGAACGTATCTCTCTTTCTGCTTCTCACTCCTGTTTCTTTTTTCTCTCTCTAGTTCTTAAAGACATGGATTTAGAGAGTGTGATCCAAAAGTGTTCAGGAAACAAGCAACAAGAGTGATATTAAGGCATGACCAGGGTTGTGGGGGCCTTCATGGTGCTTCCTGCTGATTCTGGTATCAGAAATAGACCCATATGGAGGCAGATATCCCTGGGGTATTTCCTCAAAAGAAGTCCTGCTTTCCCCTCAAATGTGTTATCCCCATGCCTGAGTGGAAGCAGAGTATTGGAGGGGAAAACAAAGTGCTCTGAAGAAGTGGCAGAGTAGGTTAATTAACACCGCAACCGAGATAAGATATTCTTGAGCTTGTGAATTTCTGTTAGTCTTTTCTTTCTAAGAAGGGATGTAGGCCTGATGCTGCAGCTGGTGAAAACTCTGGTCAGGGTTAACCTCCTTTTGATATTCCACAACGCCCCTTTTGACCTTGACGTTTTATCTCTTCTCTTTGTATTGGGACAGATGAATAGGAGGAAGGAAACAACAAGAGAGGGAAAGAAAAGAGGATTGCTAGTAAAATCTGAGTTGTGTGAAGGTTGTCGTTGGAAAATCTGGAATCCCTAGTGGGAAGTTTAGAAATGAGTAATAGAATCTTGTAAATTAACATTTCAGCACTATTTTGCCTTTTGTCTAATCATCTCCTTTTTGGGTTCCTTTATTTTTATTTCTGGGACCATCTATCTTAGTTCCTCATCACTTCCCACCAGCTTCTGGTCAACCCCTTGTAAATGCAACCTGCATATTTAGTGAGCTGATTACTTTGCCATAAACATGCGGACATTCTGTCACTTGCCTGACCACTGCTGTCCATCAAGACAGGATAGAATTAAAATTCTTTGGTCTGGTGTACAAGCTTCATATACTGATGTTTTCGTTTTATTCTTTATTCGCTTCCTCAGTGCTAGCCTGGCAAGTGTCTTGCTGCTTTTCTCAAAGTCTATGTGTATTTTTACCTGGAATTCTATCTCTGAACTTTCACTGCAAAATTTCACTGTCCTGAAATGTCCTAAAAACTCACCTTCCCCATGAAGTTTGCCCTACACAACCTAGACCACAATGATGGTGAAGTGGGTCATGTTGGGGAAAAAGAGTAGAAATAACACCTCACATTTAAATTTTTATCTGTAGAATGGGGATGATAATAGTCAATCTGCCTATATTAAATAGTTGTTCTGAGGACGAAACGAAGCTATATTTGTACACATGTACTTTAAATGTATTTTAAAGTTGTCCTTATTCTCGCTTCAACACCCCAAAACAAAGACCCAGGTTTCTTACTGCTGCCACCTGGAAGCTGTGAGCATATGTTATTAATATCAGCTGTGGTCCCTTCCCCATTGGATAGCTCCATGCTCGTTAGCAATCATAATATGTCTTAGAGAAAAGGGACTAAGGGATGGAGAAGGGACTATGGAATGATGTCTAGTAGAAACTCCAAATGAATGGACTACATAGAAAGTTAGGTCCTTCTTCAGAAGATGGCCTCAATTCTGGTGTTCATTCAGGCCTCAAGCTGGCATAGCCTTCCAAGCTGGCATAGCCTTCCAATAGCAGATACAATGGTTGTTTTTATCACTTCTTTCCTCCTCTCTTCTTTAGCTCTTTCTGTTGCCTTATTATGGGACACTGACTGACTTACTGACATCTGTTAATTCTGAGTCATTTTAAATAAACCTTTCCCACCATATATTATTGGTTTACTTTGTGGACTGAAAAAAAAAAAAAACCCAAAATAAAACAAAACTGTTTTACATTCCAATTCTAACATTTGCTGAGGTTATCAACCATAATATTTTGTTCCAAAAAAGCTGAAACTTTGGATTAAGTCTAATCGTCAATAATTTAAAACTGGTTTATTTTGCTTCTTTTTCTTGCCATGATATTTCCAGTGCCCGAATTGATGTAAAGTATCAGTACCTTTGAGGACGGCCCCTCCATTCTCCTACTCCCCATTGCCATCAATGTCATCAATGCTCACACAAGCTTTCCATGAACCACAAAGTCCAATGGTTCTTTTACATTGTTTGCCTTGAGCCCTCTGCCTGCCAGCTCAGCTCGTACACTTTCTCCAGTGCCTGCCTGTCCCCACTTTTACTTGCATCCCCCAACTACCCTTTTCCTTTTTGTGGGTTCTTTTTCCTACCTTATTTTAAGTGCCTTTGCTCATTTGAAGCCTTGGCTCCCACTCTCACTGCTTGTTTCTGACTTGGCACAATTACTTGCACATAGTAGATATAATAAATGTTATATAAAATAGAATACGTAATTTTACAGACTTGTGACTATCCTGAACAACTTCCAATTTGTATGGCTATTTTTTTCTAATTCTTCACTATGCATCTACTCTTTCCCTTCTTAATTCTTTCCTCCTATTATTTGCTACATTGAGAGGGATCACATGTGACACACTTTTTTTTTTTTTTTTTTTTTGAGACGGAGTCTCGCTGTGTCGCCCAGGCTGGAGTGCAGTGGCTGGATCTCAGCTCACTGCAACCTCCGCCTCCCGGATTTACGCCATTCTCCTGCCTCAGCCTCCCGAGTAGCTGGGACTACAGGCGCCCGCCACCTCGCCCGGCTAGTTTTTTGTATTTTTTTTAGTAGAGACGGGGTTTCACTGGGTTAGTCAGGATGGTCTCGATCTCCTGACCTTGTGATCCGCCCGTCTCGGCCTCCCAAAGTGATGGGATTACAGGCTTGAGCCACCGCGTCCGGCTGGGACACACTTTTTTTAAATTTAATTTTTTAATTTTTTAAATTCCAGCTCTGATGTGAGCACATCTCCCCGGGGGTCAGAGTAGAGCAGTAGTTTCAAAGGTGATGGAGTCATGGTGTCACATTTATGAAGCTATTTCTATCCTAATTTGCGGTTTCCTAATGATGACAACCAGGTCTCAAGACAACTAAGCCAAAAGCTTTCCTTACTAGAAAAAAATATGAAAATGTGCCAACCAGAGTTTGCACCTTCCTTTTTATTCTTTCTTGAGAACTTTAAAGAATACTTTGATCATTTATCCCCAAATTCTCAGGTTAAACTTTACAGGCATGAAATAATTATCACAACCTCCTCCTTTACTCCACCAGTTTGACCTCAAATGTCACATCAGTGTTTTAAGAATGGGATTAAGCGTGGAAATGTTTTAGTGCCGTTTCAAGAAACATGTTACTAGAATGTGTTAGGTTGGTGCAAACATAATTGTGCTTTTTGCCATTAAAAGTAATTAAACATAAAGGCAAAAACCACAATTACGTTTGCACCAACCTAGTACAAATTGTTCCACGTTAGGTTTCCTCAGCACCAAGTTTGAGATTTAACTCAGCTATTCATCGTTTTCTCACTCAATGTATGTCTACTGAGCTTCTACAATTGCCAGGCCTGGTTCTGGGCTCCAGGGACCATTTAGCCATGGACTCTGTTCTCAAAGAACTTCCATTTCAGTCAGGGAAGACAGACAATAAACAAAGAAACACACACGGTTATTTCAGACGGTGATAAGTGACACCCCCTGCCGCCCTCCCCCCACACACAGGAGGATGTAATTGAGACTAGTTTCTGGGCTGGGGCGAGTGGGCGGGATGAGACAGGTGGTCTTTTAGGAGGTGATATATGAGCTGAGACCTCAGTGATGAGAAGGAGCCATTCACACAGAGACCCGGAGGAAGAGCTTTCTAGGCTGAGGGAACGACAAATTCAAAGGCTGTAAGACAGGAGGAAGACACGGGAGGCAGGAGTGTGCTGGGCAAGGTGAGCTGAGGCTGGAATGGCAGGAGGGAATCAGGTCAGGTAGGACCTTGCAGGTCACGGTAAGAGGAGTGGGATTTAACTGAAGTGTGATGGGAACACATTAGAGGGTTTAAACCTGGAATAACTAACATAAGATTGGTGTTTTTGAAAAGGACAGGCTGAACTGGGTGGTGGTGGAGATGAGCTGGGCAATGTTTGGGGTGTATGCCGTGGAGGCAGACTGTGAGTCAATCTGTGTTGAATAGAGGAAGAACCTGCTGATGGGCTGCAGGTGGAGATCTTTGCATGTTTGGATAGAGTAACTGGGTGATGGTGGTGTCTCTCCAGATGCCTCTTTAGCGCAGGGTCCCTCCAGGGCGTCTCTCTGGTGAGCTTCCTACCTGTTTCTGGGTGGTAGAGACACCTTCTACCAAGTACGCAGGAGGCTCCTCCTGCACTAGGAGCTCTTGAACAAAATTAAGTATGTCAGCAAAAGGGAAGTGAGACTATCTAGAGGGGCAACATTAATTGCAACGACATCTCAGAACTACACACACACACACGCACACGCAGTTTTCTCATGAAGCTTCTGAAGTTCTAAAGATCTAAAGACTAGCTTTTCGGAAGTGAGCATCACTGACTGTAGATGTCTTCCCTTGAGTATGCATACAGGGTGTAAAGCCCTGAAACTTTAAAGCACGACCATAGGTTATTAATGAATGCGCACGTGGATCAAACAAGCCAGCACGTCTACAAAGCCTCACCTGTTCTTGTTTTCTAGCTCAGCAATCAGCTGCCTTTGCTGCTTATTCGCATCGATGGTGAAAGAGATGTCAGGAGCACTTCTCTGCTGAGTTGGCTGCTGTAAAATAAGTAGTTTGGAAGATTTCATATTGAGAATGTGAACCTATGTATTTGGGAAGGCAGGAGTCATGAGATACGCAGACAAGGAGGAGGGGACTATTTCTATCAAAACAAAGAAAGCAAATACATAAAATTCAATTGCCATTCTTCTCCTACGGACCAACTTTTCTGTGGATCCGAAGCACATCTGTGAGGTGGAAGACAGAACAGAATTCTCTGGCAAGCAAATACACAAAAGGTAGGAAAAATGATTTTTCAGTTTTCTGACTGACTATCTTTGGGAAGTGATTTTATTTTTGCCACACTATCCCCATTGTACCTATTCTTTCATTATAGGTGGCTTTAAAAGATGTTGCACTGTTGAGAGGGTGCTTTCTCTAGAGTTACTGTTCAATTACTGTAATATACAATTAAAAATATAGTTTTAGGCCAGACGTGGTGGCTCACGCCTGTAATACCAGCAATTTGGGAGGCTGAAGTGGGCGGATCACTTGTGATCAGGAGTTCGAGACCAGTCTGGCCAACATGGGGAAACCCCATCTCTACTGAAAATTCAAAAATTCATTGGGCCTGATGGCACACACCTGTAATCCTAGCTACTAGAGGGGCTGAGGCAAGAGAATCGCTTGAGCCTGAGGTGGAGGATGCAGTGAGCTGAGGTCATGCCACTGCATTCCAGCCCGGGTGACAGAGCGAGATTCCATCTCACAAAAATAAATAAAAATACAGTTTTAAAGTCATAGTAAGACTTACTTTTCTGATTCTTCTAATCAGCAAACTTTAATGTATTTCTTTATTCACACATGTAATTTTAGATTGATGAATTCACATATTCATGTATATCCTTTGATTTGCTTCTTCTACCTTCAAACCACTCCAGCCCATCATTTTCAGTAATGCAATCAGCTTTAACAACTGGTATACAAGCAGTCATAGCTTCCTCCATTCTCAGATAAATATAGATATCATTAATCATATCATACCATATATATATATATAAATATCTGTGTGTGTTTATGTATATTTAGTCAAGGATTTATTTGGTGTTGTTTTACAAAAATGGGGTCAGATTATGTACACTTGTCTGTGTCTTGCTTTCTTTGCCTTACAGTCCATTTTGGAAATTCCTCCAGACCAATTTTATTTTATTTTATTTTATTTTTTTGAGGTGGAGTCTCACTCTGTCGCCCAGGCTGGAGTGCAGTGGTGCAAGCTCAGCTCACTGCAAGCTTCGCCTCCTGGGTTCACGCCATTCTCCTGCCTCAGCCTCCCAAGTAGCTGGGACTACAGGCGCCCACCACCACACCCGGCTAATTTTTTGTATTTTTAGTACAGACGGGGTTTCACCGTGTTAGCCAGGACGGTCTCAATCTCCTGACCTCGTGATCCGCCCACCCTGGCCTCCCAAAGTGCTGGGATTACAGGCATGAGCCACTACACCTGGCCCTCCACACCAATTTTTATTGTTTTAAAAACAAATTTTTAAAAATCACAGCTAATCTTTCTACCGAAGAATGCAAAGCTTTTAAAAATGGGAACTGTTGCCTGAGCCAGATGCAGAGAATCTTGTCCTGCTTTTTAATGTCCATAAACCCAACTGTAGGAAAGATTAACTTTTGTAAAGGTTTTGCTTTTATAAAGCTGTCTATGCATTTTAATTCACACCTCTTTTCAGCAAAGGAATGACTTGTGTAGCTAACAAGAAATTTTGAGGTCCTACATTTTAGACTCTAAATGACTTTCGATAGCTAATTCTGGCATATGGCAGCACTGACTTGTGGTTCGAGATTTTCTTCTGATTTCATTACATAAGACTTCCTTTTCTGGCATATACTTTATGTATTGATAAATGGTAGAAACTTATCTGAGCCAGTAGTGAATTTCAGTTATTGCTTTGCTATGTATATTAATTGATCAGGAATTATACAGAAAAACATTGACCCAAGTAAATGACCTTTCTATCTCATTTCTAACAAAGTGTCATTTTACTAATCATGATTTATTCAGCTAATCATACTATTCTTAATATGTGGTTATGAAGAGATTTACAAAGGAACTAGAATTAATGTGTGGACGGTATCTTTCCTATGATGGATCCACAAAGGTTATATATGGTGTATGTAGGCAAGGAACCCAAGTTACTAATGTTCTCTAGAAAGAAATGGAACAAGACTGGAGAAATTAGTGCACATATAAATAATAACATGTGCATGGAGATTTAGCAGTCTGCCAGGGATCACTAACTCAAAGGCTGAAAGGGGCAGGGAAGTAACCCAAGGGAGGGAGGTGGGCCAGGGTAAGGGTTGTGGCAAAGTGCCACACGCTTGCCCTGTCCGAAGCAGCAGAGGAACGCCTCCACTCCAGCTGCCTGCTGTCAGAAGGAATATGCATCTGATCTGGTCAGTCTTTTAAAATAAGATGAAAATCCAGACTTTCAAGGAAAACCCATCTGATTTGTAAGTCCTGACATCTAATAAAGAATTGAAAACACTGTAGGGCTCAACAAAACATTTCTGGGGGACAAATTTGGTCTGCAGGCTGCCATTTTGTAATTGCTGGTTTATGCAGTACTTTCATACATTTTACTGTCTCAGTGGATGCTAATAACAGGCAGCACTGGCATATATAATGAGCATATTTATGCCTATGTACAGATGAGGAGACTGAACTCAAAGAAGTAGTGCTTTGCATGAGGTCATAGAGAGCTGGGACACACATTGCTAATCCCATATCTTGGTATACCATAGCCTCTGTTTATAGAGGTATATGCATGGATAAAGGCAAGAAACCTTGTTTTGCTTTTACTTTCAAGTGACTCCTGGAGGCGCTGCTTGTCCTAAAATCTAGTTCTCCCATATTCTCAGCTGATTTTATATTTCGATTTTAACACGTTTGCTTCTTACTTATGTCCCTTAAAATTTCATATACTCCAATTACATCTCTGTTTCACCACATCTGATTTTGGGGGCACATAGCACACTTTTAGCCTGCCCTGGATCCCTTCCATCTTGCTCATGGTAGTTTCTAACAGTGTTACAGTCATGGATGTCACAGAGAGCACGTGCCAGGGCTAATGCAATGGGTCATTATGCAGCTCCCATCTGGGATCATTAGGTTAAATGCTCAGCAGGAAGGGCTCTGATAACTGCAACATCTGATGTGAGAGGTGCAGGCCACAGCTTCCTCACTTGCTCCCCGCCACCCTTTGTCCTTTTGACGCACTAATTGCAACTCACCCTCAGTCAGCACAGATGAATTCTGAATCAATGTGTCGAGCTGACAGTTGCTTTTGTCTCAGAGACAGACACAAATGGAGAAAGCTTTATTATCTCTACTGGTATATTTTAAGCGTCACTTGCAACTACTCTACCTTAAATTTAGTGCTTTCACTAACCACACCTGCTTTAAATACATTAAAGGAGTCACAACCAGTCCTTGCCCCCTTCCTCGGGCCTTCATATGGAGTTGACACTGAGTGAAGGGGGATGCGAGGATTCCAGCTTGACTCCAGGGTCACACTACTGTGGATGGTTTTGTTTCTCAAGTCTTCCATTTTTAAACTGTAAATTCACCACCAAGACACCACAAACATAGCAACAAACACATGCGCAATAAATTAGCACAAATTGTCCTGGTAATCAGCACCAGCTATAATAACAATAAACATAACATATAAAATTCAAGGATCCCAGATGCCAACAGATGAATCCTTTTACTCCAACTACTTACAGATGAAGAGGACTCTGCTGCCAGCCTTGCCGCATACCTGGCGATTAGCCTGTGTTCTTCATCAAGCCGGTTTGAACTCTCAAGCATGCTATTAAGAACAGAGCAAGAAGGAGACTGTTAGGAAACTGAGAAAGATTGCTGCAGTCATATTACCACCAGGAGTTTTTACTATTTCAATGTTTCAGTGCAAAAAATTTGCAAGTGACACAAAACCCTGTTAGATTAACAATCTCGGCTTAAATTTGTAACATGATCTAGTATGTAGTCAGGAAGGTCATTAATAAATCCTGTCTTCAGTCAATTCAATTGTCTTACTAAGAAAGCCTCATAGAGAGGTGACTATTCTGATCAATACATCTGATGTAAGAAGAATTTCTCCTTACTTTTATTGCCTTTAATGTTTTTTCTTTCCTTATTACACAAGTAACACATGTCCAAAATTAACATGTTAGAAAATATGAAAGCAAGAAGAAAGAAAAAAAATCATTGTGGTCAATGTCCAGTGATCCCTACCGGCTGGTATTACATTCTCATGTAATTTCCTCCCCTTTAGGATGGGCTGGACTTACTAATCTGCTTCTAATGAATAGCATATGGCAGAAGGAATGGAATGTCACTTCCAACATGAGATTATATGGCTTCCATCTTGGGCTTGCTTGCTTTCTCTTTAGCTCTCTTGGTCTGTCTGGTGGGAAAATAGCTGTCAGGTCATAAAGCAGCCTTTACGGAAAGATGTAGGCGATGAGAAACCCAAGCAAGCCAGTTACCACGTGAATGAATCCCCACTGGTAGAGCCTTCAGATGAGATCACAGCCTGAAGTGACATCTTGATTGCAACCTCATGGAAGCCCTTGAACCAGAAGGACCTAGCTAAGCCAAACCTGGATTCTCAACCTACAGAAATTCTGATATGATAAATGTTTGTTGTTTTAAACTACTAACTTTTGGGATAATTTGTTATGCAGCATAAGGTAACTAATAATACAAGTCTCATCTTACTATTACTACCTATTTATAACCTGCCTTTTATATTTACTTCCAGAGAAACAGAATTATAGTAGTGACTCCTAATGACATTAATGGAATTTTTTAGTGCCTCCTATAAATTTACAGAAACTGTTCATACTAGAATAAGGATGATCTGAGTTCCTAAAAACTAATGCAAATAGAAGCATTATTAATTCTTCTGTATTTCAGAAAACTTCATTCTCTGAAATCCTCCATTCAAGACTAAGTTTTGGGTGCCATTAAAAATAATTCTACGAAACATACCAATAGCACTAATCTTGTTAACAGACTAGTTGGTTGTAGTTTGGCTTATCGGTTATTGTGGTATGTTTCAGTTCAGAATCAAGATCAGAAACTAGTTCCTCTCATTTATAAACATAGTCTTCTGCATCCGTTCTTATACTTACGGCTCTTCCTTAAAGAAATTAACTCATAAATACATATTGTAAACACACCCTCTTATGCCAATATTAAGGTTGTAAGAATTATTCATTGTAATCACTTAGATCCATATCAAGTAACATACTATTATATCATTTATATGTACATTTACAAATAGAGTAAACGTGAAACATAGTGTTTTAACCTTTGTTCTGAAGTGAGAAGATGAGTGAGTAATTATGTTCTTCCAGCATTTTGGCTATGTCACTTCCAAATAGCTATTCTCTGGTTGGCTGAATCCACTATATAACAGGGTTTTTTTTTTTTTCCCCCCCTGGTCATTCATAAGACATTCCTGTCTTCATTATCTCTGCTCTAGCCTATATTCCTTACATATATAAGCTATAGCTGTCTTCATGTGCATACTTCCACTCTAGACTTAGCCCTTTTCTCTGAGCTATAATAAATAACTAGAACATTCCTGGATTTCCCTATCTAACAACTGATTTCTCCTTCCTCAGAAAAAGAGGCTTCTCTTTCCTTTTGCTCAAATGAGATAATATATGCAAAAAGCATCAAAAGAGTGTGATGCCTGGAACACGTGAGGTGCTCAAAAATATTAGTTAATACAATATTATTATTTTGCCTTTTAAGTAACATGCTCATATCCATTAGTAATCCTCATCTTCAAAATATCATCTGCCATCTGACAATTATCTAGAGCAGTGCTTTTCGAATTTTAAAGTGTAAGCATATCACCGAGGGATCTTGTGAAAATGCAGTTTCTGGTTCTGTGGTGGTATAGTAGGGGAAGTTGGGAGGGTGGGACCTGAGAAAATGCATTTCTAACAGGCTTCCAAGAAATGTCGACAATATTGGTCCAGTGTACTGGTTCAACACTGAGTATCAAGGATCTCGAAGATCTTGAAAACAAAATGGAAAACACAAATACGTGAAATGAAGCCGAAATATAAATGATATAAAAGAGAGCGTTTTTCATGAGTATTTAACAGATACAAACATTCCCTTAAGACAGAAAATTGTCGGATATTGGGCTTACATAATGTATAGTATCAATCCCAGTGGATTGAGATTTTATTCAGTACACAAGTTTAGATTTGGAGTAAGAATAATTTTAAGAGCAAAGGCAGAGTTAACTCTGGAAAACTGATGCTTTAAAGCAGATGTCTGCCTTTATAAAACAATGTCTGCATTCTGCAATGGTTAACAATAATAACTAAGTTCCTTATTACAGCTTCAATGAAAAAGAGAAAGTTACACTGTCTTTTCTTTAGACATCAAACTACCCCACAAAGAGACAACTGAATTTGATTTTAACATGTTTATCATTTCTGGCTCATGTATTAGGGACTATACATCTAATTCAACACAGTGTGTGTGGATTACAATGCCCATTGCTCCAGGCCCAGGAACATGATCTCTTTGACACCTTGAAAGTGACTTTGTCAGAAACATTTGTATTTTGATAAATAATTTTAAAAACTTTGATAAAAACTTCTGATAAAAGTATCTTTCAAAATGAATGACTAGCTAGTGTAAGTAATATGAAGGTTATGTTTTTAAAAAGCCTCCTAGAAATGTAAGACGTGAAAATATGGGATTCTGTATAGCAAGCAATAACTCATACTTCCACACCTTTCCTCCCCCAACACTGAGTGAATGAGGGCCTGTGTGATATATTACCGCTTTGTGCACATGAACAATTTATGGGTCCACCTGTGCCATTTTAGCATGTTCAAATTACACAAGGGTGAAGGAGGCATTCCTCTGATAAATTTCTCTATTTCAAGACTTCAATTACAAATAGTTGAAAATGAATGGTCAATAATCCCTAAATCATTAAAATAAATACCAATTCCAAAACTTTCTCCAGCCCTAGCTATTCATTTCAGGACTTTATAATCAGTAATCTTGCTATGAGACTATGATGAATTAAAAAGTGATTGCAGTGTTGACTGCATTTCAGAGCAGGAAAATCCATTATTTTGAAAACACTCCACTTTCTACCTGAAATGCATGGCCAGTGTCTGTTGCCAGTGATTTCAACATGGCATTCTAGGAAACTCAAGTGGCCCCAGCTGAACTAGGGCTTGTGAAAGTGTGATTTGGCAAAGATTTCTTGGAACTCAGGGTTTGTTCACATTCCTTTGATTTTTTTTCTGGGCCTTTTCTGCTTTCCAGTTTAGGGTAGTCAACCAGAAAATACTGTGATCCAAAGCATATAGCATATATAAATGTAAAAGCAAAAGCATATATAAATGTTTCTATATTTTTTTCATATTTTTTCTACTACTCTGGATAGTGATGGGAATTTTATCACTAGAAATTAATTTAGAAGGCCATCGAGTTTCATATACTACTCTTCTATTAAAAGGATTAGTGCCTGAGAAAGCATTATTAGTTAACTTAAATGGAAGATTGCTTTATTAATTATTTCCTATCTTTGGCAGTTGGTTTAGAGCAAAATGCTAAGGGAATAGAGCACTTGTTTTTGGCATTTAGGAGTCAGCGAGCTCAAGAGAGTCAGGGTAGAAAGGAACAAAGTGACAATGGGGATCGAGAAGTGGTTTTATGGGACTGAAGAATGGGGAAAGAAACTAACTCTCAAAGCTTAGTGTAGTGGCCCTTTGTGAGTGGTTTCGAACAACAAAAAAAGACAGGAAATCATGAAATGGCAATCTTCATGGATAACAATAAGAGCTTACCACAATAATGGCTTCCTTAAGGGAGACCTTTAAACTCCTTTATTGAGACCCTGACTTCAATAACCCTCTATGTTACAGTCAAGGTCATGCATTCTACCTTCTAAAAACTCTCAGACTCCCCCATTTCCTTCTACGCCAACTGTTCCTGATGTGACAGTCTTTAGATTTTTATTTCCAGGATTCTAAGGAAATACCTTTCTCAGAAGTCCAGTTCTATAATTGAAGTTCCTAAAAATTTTACTAAAGAAAAGGAGTTGTGTTAACAGGAAATGAAAACTCATATAAAAGAGACACTGTCAGTAAGTGTAGACAACTCTTCTTTTTTTCTTTCAACAGATTATAATTTCTTTTTCAAAAGATTGCAGTAAACTCACATTTTTCAAAATCAACAAAATGTACCAAAGACAGTCAGTTAAATCTTGACCTACACATTAAAAATATTAAAGGCATACAATTCAGTGGATTCAGTAGTGAAATGGGTTATGGATTCAATTGTGTCTCCCCCAAGATTTATATGCTAAAGCATATGAATACCCCCAGTACCTTAGAATGTGACTATGTTTGGAGATAGGGCCTTTAATTACAGTTAAATGAGTTCATAGTGTGGGGCCCTAATCTCATAGGACTGATGTTCTTTTAAGAAGAGGAAGAAGAGGAAGAAAAGGTTATTTAAGGGCATAGCAAGAAGGTGTCCCTCTGCAAATCAAGGACAGGAGAAACCAACCCTGCTGGCACCTTAGCCTTGGACTTCCAGCCTCCAGAACAGTGAGAAAATAAATTTCTGCTGTTCAAGCCATCAAGTATGGCATTTTGTTTTGGCATTCTTAGCAAACTAATACAAAGATGAAGAATCGAGGGGGCATTAAAATTAAAAAAAATTCTTGCCCAATTATCACTTTAAGTTAAAAAAAAAAAAATTTGGAACACCCTATTAGTTGCTCTGTCGATATCAGTGAATTGCTGGTGCTTATCTTTGCCCATGTCTACCCTCTACACGAAGCTTAATACTTCAATTTTTCATCTATTTTATACTCCTATACGAAATGTTCAATTTAAGTGCTACTCTATAACAGTGATTTTTTTTTAAATAGTAAAAATTCTAATTTTGCTAGTAAAGTTTCTGACTACTCCTAACAATTTTGTTTGGGGTAAGATGGAATTTTTTAGCTACAGCACTACTGATATTCTACAATATCAACAGATGTTTATAGAGCACCTACTATGTGCCTGGCACTGTGCTAGATGTCAGAGATAAGGTGGTGAACAAGTTGGAGGGGGTCCCTGCCCCACTGAAGATACAGTAAGTAGTGAGTCAACTAACCAGCCAGCCAACCAACCAACCAACCAACCCACCAACGAGCCAACCAGCCAACCGGCTAGCCAGCCAACCAACCAAACCATGATTGCAGCTGATAAGAAGAAAATAAAAATAGTATGCTATCATAGAGACCAATATAGGAGACCTACTGGGGGAGGTGTCTTTAATCTAAGACTGGAAGCTAGACAAGCAAGTTCACGTGCATATAGTAGGGGTGAAATGAGAAAGAATGTTCTAGACAGAGGGGAGAACTAGTATTGAGGTCTTGAGGCAGGAAAGAACTTGGTTTGTTGGAGGAATTGATCAAAAACTGACATGAATAAATGTAGTGATTGAATGGGAGAACCCCAAGAGATGTGAGGCTGAGAAAAGAATAGGCAAGGACTAAGTTACATGCAGATTTGTACACCATGGTGAGTGGTCTGGGTTGTAAACTAGGTCCAATAGGAATCTATTAAAGAGTTTTAAGCATGCAAGTTAATTAAAATTTAGACCTTGTAAATGAAATTCTGAAATAGGCATTCTTAGACATCTTTTTTCCCCAAAGCATAAAATATTATGGAAGAATTTTAAACTAGATGGATTATCAATCCACTTAATAAGAAATCTATTGGCAACACAAATGTACACTTTCTTGTACTTGAGGAAAATATAAGCAGAACAATTTTAACCTAGTCATATGATATCAGGTGTCTAATCAAGTGACAATGGTTAGAGATAGAAGTTCTGGGCTGGTTTCAAATCATTTGGTTGGTCCACTACAGACCCTGGCTATAAACTAGAAAGCCCAGGCACTTGACAAGCTTTGGGGGCGGGTAATAAAAGCCTACTGTATCACATTTTCAGACTCCTTCTCCTGCAATGAAGAAGATGCATACAAATTATTAAGGCTTTTGAAACTTCATTGAATTAGGAAGGAAGCAGAAATTCTCCCTTGAGCTGCAGTTTATTTATTTTACTTATCTGACATCAGAACCAGCAATGACATAAGTGTTTCTTTAGTAGCCAACTATTACAAATAAGTCAGTTTCCCATTGTGTTAAGTAGTTAATATAGGGTAGAAGACCCCTGCATAGAGTTAATCAGGATTATGTCTGAATAACGGCAAAAACAAAGCTTTTGATGGAGAATGGCTATAAGGTTCCTGTTTGCGGAGCATCTCATGAAGGGTGCACAGACAAGGAGGCTAAGGAATAGGGTGGAAAATAGATGGGACCCAGTGTCATAGGACCTGTTTGCAAGCACTTACTAGCATGTGACTTTAGATAAGTCACTTAATGTCTCAAAGCTCATATTTTTTTAAACAGTGAGATGGAAATAATCATATCCAACCTTCTAGGACTATGAGAAGTAAATTAAATAATTTGTGGAAAAAGGCTCTGTAATTTTTGAAGCATTTTATAAATACAAAATTTAGTATTCATACTCCAGCTGTTGAGATAAAAGAAACTGAAGACAAAACTCTTGCCCTTTTTGAAGCTTACAATTAACGTGAGAAGTCACAACTCAAGGAACTGCATACATAAAAGGTAACTTTTAAGAATCACCATTCCTGTTACTAGTATGTGCTCAAAATGTTTGCTAAAATCAAATAAAAACACTAGAATAAGATAGGCAGTTTCAGTAAATACGTGGAGGATGCAGTGTGAAGGAGGTATCCACAAAAGATCCTGAAAGGCATGTGTTGGTGCAGACTTTAAAAAAGGTGATGAAACACAGTGGCTATGAACTTGGATGGATAACGGTTAAAATCTCTGTCCCACTTTTTATAGCTGTGGGACTATGGGAGAGTCAGGTAAGCTCTCTAAAATGATACCTTTACTTATCTATAAAAGGGGGATGATCTTATTTACTCCATGGGCTTACTTTAAGAACTAATTTAAGGACTACTTTAAGGAGAAATTATGTATACAAGGCTCTGAACATAGAGCTTGGCATGAGGTAAGTGTTTTAAAAACACTATTATTATTCCTATTATATGTCTCACTGTGACTTGATGGTAAAGCATTGTAGCTACAATGATGTTAAAGGAAGTAAGAGGTCATTACGTTACTTATAGAATCATGACAGCTGTGAGGAATTGTTAGGATCTAATTAAACATAAAGAAAAGGGAAGAAAACATAAGAAATTTGAAAAAGTTGGAATTTTTTAAGGATAGAAAAAAACTGAGAAATACGGAGGGTGAAGCTATTAAAACAAAGCCTCCTTCATTGATTGGTTGGTCTTAAATTCTGCTTTGTTTTCAAAATACAAATCACATTTAGTTTTCATCAAGCAGATGTAAGGTGTCTCTGCTGAGACAGATTTATGGTCTTAAGTAACCATCAAGTCAATATGATGAATCACTTGAGTAGAGAAAATGGCTGGTAGTGACAAACTCTGAGCTTTTCTCTTTGGAGATTTATCTGTTACAACCTTAATTAAGAAAAGGTCAAGAAAGAGCAGTAGAAATAACTGGAGTGTGCTTAGAATGATGGGAAGAGGACACAGGGTGAGACTGCATCATTGCCTTACAATTGAATCTATACTGACTGTATTCTTCTTCAAAGATGAACAATACCATTAACAAAAAAAATTCAGTGCTTAGTTCTACTGTTTCAGCTACCATGTAACACTGGAGTACCAAACTCCTTGGGAATAAAGCAATTTTGTAGTTTTGAGAGGCTGAGTTGTAAAAAAGTGGATACTATTTAATCTAGAAGCTCACAAAATTTGAAGAAAGGGATGGATTTAGGTCAGCCGAAGAGTGCATTTTTATCACCTTAAACAGCAGGATCTAAGGTAAAATTAAACTAGTATACGGGTTATACATTATTAAAAACAAATTTAGATACATGTATGTACTAAAGCACATAAATGTTCATCAGTTCATGAGAACTAAAAATTATCTCATGTACTAATCTTGCAAAAATAGGTCTAAGAAGCAGTAATAGGAAGAAAATTTTGAAAATATTCAAGTGAGGAGGAGAGAGGTCCAGAAACGAAGTGGCTAATAACATCAAATGGTGAGGGCAAGGAGCACAGAGCAATGGCCTAGCATCTGAGGGATGCGTTGGTGAAATACTAGCTTGGTGCAAAAGTAATTGCAGTTTTTGCCATTACTTTTAATGTAATTGTCATTAATTTTGCCAATTACTTTTCCTCTAATAGTAGAGGAAAGAGGACTTGCGATGCTAAAGGTTTGAAACATTTTAATGGAAATTGAACCCATTGGCTCTCTTAATAATTATAACTATGGAAAATCCATGGGTCCTTAGTTCAGAGAAAATTGAAGTGGTTGAGAAAAATTGACATATTTTCAAGGAACTGGTTTGCTAAATATGTTTATAAAACAGTCGTCTGAACTGGATTGAAACATACACATGATAAATACATAGTTTGTCCTTTTCCTTTAATTCAAGTTGCAAATCTACATTTATTATTAACATCAAGTAACTTTAACCAGTGGAAGGAGTCTCCTATGTCACAATTAAAATGGAGAAAAGCCTTTTGAATGGCTTTATCCAAGCACACAGGGCTATCTTATTTTCTGAATTTAACATTTCTGAAACTAAGTTTTGTGTATTCCAAGATGTAAAAGCAGGCTTTAGCAGGATGATCATCAGAGACATGTATAATAGAATTGCTGAAAGACAATTGTTCCCACTGTTATCATTGTTAAAGAAATGATTTCCATTTTGTGATTCAATTACATCACATTTTTTCTTTTTCACTTTTATCTTGAGTAAAATGAAGCATTGTTTTCCAAATCAGCAGAGACATCCATGTCCTTGGAATAAGACAAATTCTTGTATCACCATCCTGTGGTAATTTGGCATGATATGTAGCACAGAACTGAATGGTGGGGCCCGGAGTCCTGAATCTACCTGAAGGCTAACATTTAGCAAGGCATCCCTTTATGCAAGTTTTCGCTTTAGCTAATAGATAAACAAGGATATGAATCTTATGGTTTCTTCATGGGAAGTATACAAACTAACATCACAAAAGACTTCTTAATTGAATCAGTTAACAGTGCTCAGGGTCACCACTGGCATCCAGTGACCTTGCTCCTTGCTGAGACTGCTTGTCACCAGCTCAGACTGCATCCCTCTCTAAGGACAGTCAAGCAGCCAAACCTGCACTAACCATGAGGGGTTGTTCCGGAGCATGTTGACATACAACCCGATGAGAACATGTTCATCAGCTAGCCTGTCTGCCACATTCAGGCTGTACTGTATCCTGAAACAGGGCAGGGGGAAAGAAAGGGTGTTGTTAAGAGAGGTGGACAGAAATAAGCAGAGAAGGTAGGAGTGAGTTTTTGGTAGAAAAGACATTTAGAAAACCAAGCAAGTAAAGGAAGGGTAGTAAGTGATGTGCTATGAAAAACACAAGCGAAATCCAGGCAGTAAAACCCACAATTCTATTTCACTAACTTTAAAAATAAAGACTTCCATTTAGGTCAAATAAAGTTTTAGAAAACAGATTTACATTTTTCAACCACTGAGGCCAAGGTATTCATCTGTACAGTAAATACATTGAAATGGGTTGCAAGCAAAGATTAAATATCCTTCAGAAAATTGAATCTTCAGCTTAGTCATTTCAAAAAAGAAAAAGACACAAATCTGGGAAAGTGAATAACAACACAGATGTGTCTACTGGAAATAACTACTTAGTGCTGTTAATTGGGTTAGAGCAGAGCTGCTTTTACTGAATCAAAGATGGTCTTTCACACACAAAGCATTTTTGACAAAAGAAATCTCCATTTTTAGTTTAGTTAATGCAGGGTTCCAGTACACTCTGGCTGAAACTTACCCTTTGCCCTTCAGAAAAGCTGGAGCAGCCCTAGCCAGCAGTTTGTTCTGCTCTACTTCACTGTCCTTGGGAGGAGAGCTAGTTAATAAGATGGGAAAGCCAAGAAGAGCGTAAACACCGCAATGCATTCAAGAATAGAAACTGGCAACAGACACTCCCAAGTCTAGATCCAAGTTCCATTTGGACAGATCTCTTATTATTTTGAAATGTTCAAGATGTTTTCAGATATCCACAGAGTTCAAGTAGGAGTAGAAACCCAGCCTGAGAACACAACCGCAATCACCATGATCCCAGATTTGACCTCTGCTATTTGCTTAACAAGAAAGCATTTATACTGGGTATGTCTAGACATAATGAAAATTCATTCAACATTTATCATGGCTTAGCATGTAAACAGTCCAGCAGTTCACTAAGTCCTGCCAGCCTTTAGATCCCACTCAAGAACTTTAGCCTTCCCTACATCCTCCAACTTTCTGTGCTGAATAGAAAGACTTGAAAATTACCTAGCTAGAGATTGCTTCATATTGGAAGTGTTTTACTACTCCAAGCAAAAGCCACATGATCTTGGCTGTGGAGCTACAAAGAAAATTTTCAGAGAAACAGAGAAATATACCTTTGAGTCTTATACATATATGTTGTTATTTCTTATGTTTATATTAATACAAAGCTAGTGAATATAGTCTCATTGCTAAAGCAAATTCTTAACATTATAGATTCATTATGGGAACTACTCATTTTTTTTAGTAATTTAAATGGCAATTTTAAAGTTTAAAATACAGTTTTATCAAAGTACAAATAGAAATATAAATAATAAATCATTAAGTGTGGCTACAGTAAAGTCATCCAAAATCTGTGACAATTTGTAGTCATACTACATTGAGAAATATGGTATTAATTCTTAGTCTTACAGTTGTATTGCTTGGTAATGTGTTTAAAGAAAGTTTGCTCCTCTATAGGTTAAGTAAGAATTTGCCCTGCACACTGGTAAACCTAAAATTATCCTACTCCTTCTTCATGGAAAATAGAAAAATGAATTGTCTGTCTTTCTTTGAATACCAAATATTTAACTACTTGGATATAAATTATGAGGTTCTGCCAAAAATTTTCAAGAAACTCTAAATCTACTAAATATATAATGGTTTATAAATTAGTTAAAATCTTAAAAACTTTATACTACAAGTTTTAAGTCTCTATTATAAAGCACTATTCTTTCAGGCCACAAAGTACTAAAAAATATAAATATATATCACATTAGAACTATGTACATTATAGTTGGAATTCTTGCTTTATAATAGTGTATATTAAAAGATTCCTTGAATAGTGAGGTCTCTGATAAATTTAATATTAAATTTGATTTGTAAAGAAAATGACTAGCAAAGAGTAGACATGCATGTTTGGCAGATGAATGACATTTTCACTCAGCTCTTCAGAAAGGCATCTGTTATACAAATTATTGCTGTACTTAAAAAGTTCAACTGTATCCAAACAAAATTGACTTTCTTTTTTGAGATGGAGTCTCACTCTGTCACACAGGCTGGAGTGCAGTGGCACGATCTCGGCTCACTGCAACCTCTACCTTCCGGGTTCAAATGATTCTCCTGCCTCATCCTGCTGAGTACTTGGGATTACAGGAACACACCACCATGCCTGGCTAATTTTTGTATTTTTAGTACAGATGGGATTTCACCATGTTGGCCAGGCTGGTCTCGAACTCCCAACCTCAAGTGATCTTCCCCCCTTGGCCTCCCAAAGTGCTGGGATTACAGGCGTGAGTCACCATGCCTGGCCCAAAATTGGCTTTAAAAATAAATTAGATTGTGTTTTAGGAGAATTTACTTTCCTGATGACCTTAATAGTTATCTTTATCCAGCATATTGATGTTTTCCTTTTAAAACTGCAAAACCTGCCCATCAGGGCCAAATAACCACCTTCAGCCATCATTTTCTGTGATGTACCATTATCCCACCAAAACACTTTCTGTTTTCTGTGATATACTATTACCCCACCAAAACTGCATTCCAAACTATGTCTACTGAAGCAGATCTCCATACATTCATTATGCAGTACCTACAGTACCCCTGCTGCCCAATATCCCCCCAATTATTTTTTGTAACTAAAGATAGATGAATCTATTACATAATTTATTTCAGATGCTTGCAAAACCATTCAAAACACTGTGTGAAACATCCATAAGTCTTCCTTCCAAACTAAACTATCTCCCTGCCTTCTTATGCTTCTTTATTCCTTGAATCTCAGAAATTGTGGCAATAATTTCTTAAGCAAATAGCCGAATAATTGCACAGGGACAACCTCTCACACTGAATGTGCAAGATAACAAGTAAGAATCAGTAGAGAAAAGAAACACAGGAAGGTCAACCACGAAGATGTGTTTGCCACAAATTATTCTGGTGAAGTTCTATGGGAGGAAGAAGATGTGTCAGTGAAGGCCTAGAAATGTGGTTCCACCACCCACCACTGACAAAGCCCAAGCATGAAGGAGCCCTAGCCTCAGTATTGTGTAGGGGTAGGGCTGAGAGAAGTGGGCAATACGCCGGACTTTCCTTTGGTGGCCTTCTCCTTTTTTTTTTTCTTCAAATCTTTGGGCTCCTCTCCTCCTTCCCCTACTCCACTTGCCTGTCTCCCCTCTCCTCTTCCTTTTCTTCCTTCTTCTAACCAGGTCCCTTCCTCCCTCAAAGGAATGAGACATATTCTATGTATATACATCTCTTAACTTTTGCTGTCATTTTCTTTGTGTTGGCCCTTGCCAGTGTTGGTTTAAAGAAATAGTTTAAAACCTTTTATCTTCCTTTCCTTTCCCATGCGGATTCTTAGAAAAAACAATTCTTGGAAAATAGGGGAGTTACACCATGAACATTTATGAGTTTCTGGAAATAAACTATTTTGTTTTGCTATAGCTCTTAATTTCTAGTGCCAGAAGAACTTCTAACTTTTTGATACTCACTGTTCACATAGTTTCTGTAATTTCTAGAGTTAGCTTCAAATTCTTCTCATCATCTGTTTCTAGGAAGCGAAAAATATGACCACGTATAGCGGAAGCCAAATGCATGATGAAAACAAGACAAAAATGGCCACTCTTTCAAAATGAAATGAATCAAGAACCTTGAGAGTTGACTGGGAGACAGGTTTCACTTAAAACTTGGGTCTTTAAAGTCTTTTCACTTGAAGTACTTTCCACCAGAACCTCTTCCAGCAAAGTGAAAGTTTTTCTCTTGAGTTGCTGTGAAAACAGAGATTGCTATGGTTTGAATATTTGACCCCTCCAAACTTCATGTTGAAATTTGATCCTCAATGTTGGAAATAGGGCCTAATGGGAGGTGTTTGGGTTATGGGGGCAGATCCCTCATGAATGGCTTGGTGCCATTCTCACAGCAATGAGTGAGGTCTCACTCTATTAGTTCCCTTGAGGGCTGGTTGTTACAAGTAGCCTGGCACCTCTTCTCTGTGGCTTGCTTCCTCTCTTCTCCTGTGTCTTGGCACAAACCAGCTTCCCTTTGCCTTCTGCTGTAAGTGGAAGCAGCCTGAAGTCTCACCAGAAGCAGATGCTGATGCCACACTTCATGTACAGTCTGCAGAACCATGACCCAAATAAACCTCTTTTCTTTTCTTTTTCTTTTTTTTTTTTTTGAGACAGAGTTTTGCTCTTGTTGCCCAGGCTGGAGTGCAATGGCGCAATCTCGGCTCACTGCAACCTCCACCTCCTGGGTTCAAACAATTCTTCTGCCTCAGCCTCCCGAATAGCTGGGATTACAGGAACCCGCCACCACACCCAGCTTTTTTTTTTTTTTGTATTTTTAATAGAGATGGGGTTTCACCATGTTGGCCAGGCTGGTCTCAAACTCCTGACCTCAGGTGATCCACCTGCTGTGGCCTCCCAAAGTGCTGGGATTACAGGCATGAGCCACTGTGCCCCGCCTAAACCTTTTTTCTTCGAGGATTACCCAGCCTCAGGCACTCCTTTATAGCAACACAAAGGACTAAAACAGTAATGATGTGGGGCTTACAATGATCCCTCAAGGCTCTATATTATCACAGTATTTTATAGACTAATTTCGATTCTAAACTTTCATTTTGTAGCTTGGCGTTTGCATGGAGAAGTTAAGTTTCTAATTCTTTGTGGGATTTAGGATCAGGCACAATGGAACCTACTTCCTGACTAAGGAAAGAGTGCTTCCAGCATATCATTGTGTCAGAATGTGACAATGGCTTTCATACAACCCAGCCTGAGCTTCAAAAGCTTCTTCTGTTCTACATGCCTTGTCTTCAAATCAGAATGTATTCCTCCTTTTAAGGTCTGAAACTGGGAACTATTTGGGGTTCAACTTGACCATGGGATACACCTTTTCTAATCTGAGTTTCAAAGAGAAGCAAGACTATCATTTCTAAAATTATATGCACACAAATCTCTTCTTCTTATCATCTTTTCACTAATCCCTTGCCACTGTATGAGCATATCCTTTCACACACATATTATCACCAATGGTTGTGGGAACAGCCATACCTTGGAGGGCATGGCATGGTAAATTTTGAAGTTCATGTATCTGCTGAAAGAAAAAAGGTAGGAAATATTCCTTTAGACTCTTTTTCCTAACAAAAATCCTCTAGCTTCTCATCATTTCCTTTTTAGACCTTTGGAAAGTAGCATATCTAAAGATGAACATAAAAAACCTTCTTCCAAAATTTTTCACACACACACACACATACACACACACACAATGACACAATGGGTTCTGGAAAAGTAGAACAATCTCAAAATGTTTCATACTTATTAAAAAAATTATCCCCTTAGCTTTGAAGGGTGATGACTGATGCCAATAGTTTTACTTCAGTGAAAATATTTGGGGGTTGGTCCAAAGGTAACAAAATCACACACAGATGCTTCCTGGATACATGAAATATATTTTTAAAAACCACTTCTGCTAATGTTGAGTTACTATATTAGCCCTTGACAAAGATTATTTTTTCTTTTATTGAACATGATACTAAAGGCCTGGCTGCAGTCTCACAGAGAACAAATATTATAGAAACAAATTATATTAATATAGAATAATTATCACAATGGTTAAAAGAAAAACAATATTTGAAATATAGCAAATTAAGAACAGATATTTTCATTTCTATTCTTAAATTATTAATAAGCTTGTGTGACATTTGGATTTGTGAAGAATCACAAAGTTGGCTGTCTCCTTAAGTAACTATCTATAGTGTATAAAATTTTCCTTCTCACTAGAATTACATAGTTTAGTAGTAAGGCCATCACACTAATTTAAATACAATAAAAAAGAAACCACAAATCTGTTTGGTCAAGAAATAATGTTTTGAAACATTCTGTTTCTTTTTTTCTAGATTTCAATAGCTTACATCTGAAATATAAAATATCTATTACCTGAAAATTCATAGACCAGTATTAAAAAATAGGTTAGTGTCTCAGTGGGAAAATTAGCTGTCATCAATTCAGGCTGGCATAGAAGCTGAACCATCTCAAACAGGTACCATGGAAAAAATGAGAATTATTAGGTCATATTTAATTTACTACATTGTATCCAGGTATTATCAAGTCACACCAATTACACTTTAGTCAAGAGAGCCTCTAGGAAAGTTTGCTTGTTGGTACAGGGCATGCAGAGACAATAGCCAAAGCAACTCTAGTAGGAGAATAAAAGTTACTGAACTGAATAAGATAGGTGACTGTGGTTTTAATCATGCACTAACATTTTAGTATAGAAAATTGTTAGGGTTGATGTGTAGACTGGTGTAATTCCGGTTTGGAAAAATCTAACATATTAGTGGAGCTCTGGGGCTACATGAAGTAAAGAATTATCTGCAGACAGTGATTATTTCAAATTCATAAAATTTCATACAACATGCCCAGAAAGTTTGAAAAGAGTGAGAAATCTTCAGGGTGGTGCCAGATGTTGATTTAAAAATTTATCTGTTTTATGACTGAAAATGGATGGGCATTAATCTTAGAAAAAAATAGATATGAAGAAAACTTTGATTTTCAAAAGGAAAGGCTACATTCAGTGTCTCAAATTTATTTTTAGCCACTTTTGATGACCAAATCACAACTATTTAAAATGTAGCTCGAACTTTTTGAGTCAGATTAAAAGCCAGGGTTGTGAAGTAAAGAATCTCTGGGTAAGCAAAAACATTTTTTAAAAATGAAAAAGGCACATTGAATTAGCATTTCTTGGGTTGAAAACCCAAACCTATCAATCAACTGATCAACAAGTCAACTCAAAAAATAACTCACAACTGCTGCTCCTCTTGGAGGGATCAGGATTTGGGAAGTATCTGGGGTGGGTGCACTCTCCTCATAGGAACTACAGAGCCTAATACAGTATCATTTTAAAATTTATTTTATTTTATTTATTTTTGAGATGGAGTTTCACTTTTGTTGCCCAGGTTGGAGTGCAATGGCACGATCTTGGCTCACCACAACCTCTGCCTCCTAGGTTCAAGCTATTCTCCTGCCTCAGCTTCCCGAGTAGCTGGGATTATAGATGCCCGCCACCGTGCCTGGCCAAGTTTTGTATTTTTAGTAGAGATGGAGTTTCACCACTTTGGCCCGGCTAGTCTTGAACTCCTGACCTCACGTGATCCACTCGCCTCAGCCTCCCAAATTGCTGGGATTACAGGCGTGAATAACCATGCCCGGACATCGAATACAGTATGATTAATTAACTACTTGTTATTGCAGTAAACCAAAAACTAGCATATTAGATTGTGTTCAACATGCAATATGAATTATAAGCAATTTCCTAATATTTGGTGGAGTGATAAGACCTGGCTAGATGTTATATAGTGTAGTCAACGTGATTCCTTTTGTGAGTGCTTTACCACTTTAGAGGCTGCAACTATGAAAATACCTGTGAAGACTTTAAATGATGTTTCTAAAATTGGAGGTAAAAGGGGTGTGACTAATTTTTTTTATTAGTCTTTACTGTGACTAATGAAGAAGTTTGGTCATAGTGAAAGAAGCTTACTTGACGTTAAAAAGTATTGGTTAACTTTCTCATCTAAACTAAGTAAGGATTATGGCAAGATAATTAAGATTTTAAAAAGGAGGCATGATGCCAAAAAAGATAGCAGATCCTAAGAGGCACAGAGCTGTGGGCAGTGAAGGGGAGAAAGAGCCTTTGGGGCCTGGCTTTGTGGTCAGTCCTTGCAATAATATCTGCAATAATAATAATCTATCTTTCATAAGCTTAGATAATGTTGCTGGCTCACCATACATAGCTCTTAGAGCTCTTTCCCTAGTGGTGATAATAGATTTCCCTCAAATCAGCCATTCTTTCCTATAAATTTATAAGAAAACATAATAGATTTAGGCATACAGTTTACAATCAAGAAAATGAATGAAGTGAATCGGTCCATTGATTATGTTATATGACCCACATTCTACCTAACTTCTAACCAGCACTGAATGTACACATGTGCACACACACATAGACATACACACATGTAAGAAGACTTCAAAGGACCAAGGGAGAGTGCCTTTGAGAATCCCTTTTTTTTTTCTTTTAAGTAAAGGAAAAGTGAATCAAGTACATAGCTAAAAAAGATGTAAGAACAGGGAATGAGACAGATGATGCTGGTAACCAGAGGTACACACTCATACATCTGTATGAAGTAGATTACTAGGATGTCGAAAGATTTCAAAGTTTTATCCTTGTGTCTTTTGAAGATCAAAGTGGTAGGCTTGTAAAGAGCCTTAGGTGAGTAATGCCTGGAGTTTTTGGGGAGGATTCTGGAGTGGGGATTTCAGTTCATCCTCATTCGGCTTTATCTTTCTAGGATCTGTCATGATACAAAAGACTGAACTTAGGCTAAAGAAAATATGGAGAACTTACCTACTTTCTTGGTGCTGCCCTATACTGACCGGCACTATATTTGGCTTGCTTAGGTTTTATTTCATTGTTGGGATGGGCTAGGGTGAGGGCAGAGCCGTAGGTCATATTTCTTTGGTTCTGTTTCAATGATAGAAGTACAGGACTTTTAACTTTTGCCTACATCTGGCATGATGGATTTCTATCCATCTGAGTTTATCAACATGATGAAGAAATCAAAAGTGATTTACCACCAGCATTATCAAGTGATAGAGAATAAGCACTGAGAGCAAGCAACTGTTTTTGAAATTGTTACTTCATTAGGAATCAGACTGTCCTCCCTAGGGGGAAAATGGATCAGGTCCAATGGTACAGAAAGGTACAAGTCCTCAAGTCTTTAACTGCAATGAGGTCCAGCTATATGACATTGTCCTAGCCTCACCTAGTTAATGATCTTTCCAATAGACTCCTTAATTCAAGAGTCTTAGAAATTACCATCTGGGGTTTTTGCAAATTGTACAAAAGCAGAGACTTGTCCAAACAAGATCCAGCTTGATACACTTCACATATACACATCTCTTATATACTGGTATGAAGCTATGAAATCCATAAAATATGTGGAAAGGAGAGGAAAGAGCTGCAAAGTCCAGCTCAAGTTGAAAAGTCTCAACACAATTTCATTAAACCCCAGAAGACCTCTATCTCCAATAAGACATACTACGAGAGGATTTTAGTGCTAGAGTAGAATGACTATGAGTCTAGCTATGGAACTACTACTATGATTAGCAATTCAGGGCTGGGATACTGACCGTGCACCGTGATCAAGCTGATTTACGTACTGCTTTATGAGGGAATGCTCTTCAGCCACAGGGCTGGATGCACTTATCCCCTCAGGTAACCTGAGGGATTCAAACAATGAGACCTCATTAAAACTTCCCAGGGACAGAGCAAGGCCCACTCAGAGAGGAAAGACATTGAGTGTACACAGCTTTATTGAATAGCACCCTCAAAACAGAAACCGTAGGCCAATCTCTGTGGTGATAGAAAGAAATGTGAGCTTTAAACAACATATCTGTGGTTCACAGAGAACATTCCAAAAGGACTGAAAATGGGAAAAAAGGGAAATAATCATATTCTGGGTTAATGGGTACCACGCACCCTGGAGGAACCAGAACAGCTCAAAGTATTATAGGAATATTTTAGGGTAGAAGAAGTCATGTTATCCATCTAGACGCATCCACCAAAAGCACCGTCCGAGCTGAAATGATATAAAATGACCTTCAGTAAGGATAGGGTCTACCTCTGCTTGACATTTGCAGAATGCAGAGCTTCCTAATAAAAATACATATTTCTAAACATCATGTCAGGTCTTCCCTACACAGATGCACACCTGTGTCTTTTTACAGACTTTACAGTTTATGATTTCATTCCAGAAAAAAAAAAAAAGGTTGAATTTGCTGGTGATTCTAAAAAAGAGTGCTAAAAGGAAGTTACTGAGGGCCTAAACCATATTATTCTACTGTGGATGTTCTGCTGTAGAAAACTGTCTCCTCGTTTCCACTTGTTACAGAACTTATTTATACATCAGAAACACCATATTCTGTTTATTCTGCTAATTACAATTATGGGGAACATCTTCATCTCAGGTTCCTGTTGATGGGCACATACAGGAACTCAGAAGAAAAAATCAGCTGTGTTCTTAGTCGCATTGTCTTCAAATCCTCAGTTGAATGTACCGGGATATTAGAGTGAAACTGGCACCTTATAAACCTCTTCAGGGAAAAGATGAATTATGTGCATTTTGTGAAATATGAGGCTGTCCTTTTTTTCTGCTGAAAGGCATTTGAAATCTTATGTTCAATTACTCACTCCAATTTTCCTTACCTTTGTTTTTGCTTTCTCGTGAGCCTTCGTTCATGTATTTATAAAATAATTATCTGGTGCTTGATTCGCAATTATTTGATCAAATGACTCAGAGCACCTCTTGACCCTGCATATGTCTGATGCTAACTCTTAGAGAAATATTTGCTTCTCCTGTTTCTTGCTCACATGGGAATGGATCTTGTGCAAAGAAATGAGATGCAGATCCACCTTTTAAAAAAGTTATTATCGATGACATTGCTTATATGGAAACTACATTTCCAAGTTTGGTCTTTAGCCTCTAGCCTCAGGAACTCCAGGGTTCACCAACAAAGGATTCTTTTGTATCTTAGCTTTAAATAATGACACGCTTCACCATTTATATAATAACACACCATTGCATCTTGAAATTCCAGTTTCTTGACTTCAACAGACCACTCTGAGGACTATGAAAGTGACTTCCTTAATAAGATGGGAAGCATGTGTGTCAGCAGTAAAACTGAAACATACCCCACATTCTTACTGTGGATACATTATAAATGCAGGTTTCCAGACATGACATTAATCCCCAAAGCCACCATACCCCTCTTTAAATGCATGCAAATGAATGAAATTGAAAACTTATAATGGATATTTGCAAGCTAGTTTCCAGTAACAATATTCTGCCCTTGGCTTGCATGAGAATATTTTTGTTACCACAAAATCAAGGCTCATTACCAAAGAAAGGGCTTATTTTATAATAGGGTTGGAACTTACCTCCTGGTAATAAAAGGACTTCCTGAGGAGGGAACAGAGTGGGAGAACAGGGTGTCATTCATGCTGGTTACAGGTCTGGGAGGCCTAAAACAAAAGACAGTGTGAATAGAAAGTTAAAACAAATAAAAGTCACACATTTAAAACTCTCCCTCATCCTTCCAGGAAAGGGGATGGGAAGATCTGAGTTCTATCTTTCCCAGGATCAACAAGAAATCTTACATTTTCCAATTAAATTCCTTAAGTGTTTTAAAGTAACATTTCCTTGAGAATATATAATCTCAGGTAAACACTGGGAGGCAGATCTCCAGACACCATGTGAATGTTGATGCATGAACTTTGAGCCTTGATGTTTAATTGTACAATATTCTGGAATGAAGCAAGGATGTGAATGTTGATGTGAGCTTTGAGCCTTGATGTTTCATTGTATAATATTCTGGAATGAAACAAGGATTTTGAAGAAGGCAGTGGTTTTACTTCTACTGCCTTCTCAAGAAGCCTTGAAGACCTGATCATTGAATCTACGTTCTCTTGGAAAGAGGAAGTTTCCTGAGGCTTTGGAAGGTTCCTTCTGTGTTCTCCATGATGACGGGCCTCTCCAACATGCCTGGTCTGAAAGGACACAGGCTGTACAATCATATCATACCTTATTTGCCTTTGCTCTAAGTGAAGAGGCAAGTAAGCTCCACAAGGATTTATGAAGTTAGTTTCTGTTGTTTGGGTGATCCATATGATAGAGTATATGGTGTACGGCATCCCATAAGCTTTACTTGTTTTCTTATGATAAGAGAAGGAAAACAGAGTTCAATTTTCCTCAGAATTGTTCATGGTTCTAAACACCAACTGCATGGAGTCCATCTTCCTTGGTCTGATTTTCATTTCATTCTGTCATTCTTTTCCTATCATGAATGTTTTAGGTCAGGTAAAATGATAGGACTAAGATCCCTATCTCATCTCCAAGGTATTTTTAGTCTTTTTTAGGTTCAATATAGGATAATGAATGGTAATATGAGATGGGATTTAGAGTTCAAAAGATGGAAAATGAGGTGGGGCATTTTCTGAATCACAGGAAATTTCAGTTTCACTATAATTCTGTATTTGAGTTTGATGGTATAGAACATTTTGAAGATGTGACATTAATTATAGCAGCCTAAATAATCAATTTATGTTGGCTTGATTAAGAGCCAAATTTGTAAATGGTTTAATTTTTACTTTAGAGAACAGCTTTGGCTTCTACAACGAAGACATTCTGGGAAAAAGATAGACTTGTATATCCCAATGTATTGACTGGAATGGACATGAAGCTCTGCAGGTTTTAAAATGTCAGCACTACATGCAAAAATTCATTGAGACTTAGAATAACAGTCTCTGGGGTTAGGGATAAAAGATTACAAATATGGTGCAGTGTATACTGCTCGGGTGATGGGTGCACCAAAGTCTCACAAATCACCACTAAAGAACTTACTCATGTAACCAAATACCACCTGTACCCCAATAACTTAGGGAAAAATAAAAAATAACATAAATTCACCGAAACTTTTTTCATGGTAGCTGGTGCTAACCTATACTCTGAGATTTTGTAAGACGTATCATCTGTTGGACGAAGCCAAAACAACAGATTCACTATTTCATCTACTCTAGACAAAACTGAAGTTCTGAAAACAATCTTAGTGTTTTGCATTACTTATCTAAGATGCATCTTTGATATATAAGGGAGCAACACAAGGCTAGTTTAAAACTAACTCTGCTTTGAGTTGAACACTAGCAATTTAGAAGAAGGATGCTAATTTTATAACAAATGTCCTCTGAATTATGAAAAGTTTGATCTGCTAGATTTTAAAACAGTGAACAGAGTATAACATCTTCATCGTAGCTTTGCAAAGAGTTGAAAAAAATACTTGACCTGACACTTCTGATTTTGTCTTTTTTTTTTTTTTTAACTTTTCCATCTTCCTCCATGTCTAAAAATGAGAAAACAAGTGGATTTAGAATGCTTTTTAACTAGCTTGATAAATGTATTCTATTGAATCCAGTCACTACAAAGCTGAAATCAAGGTTTCTCAGCAAATGGCTTTGTTTAAGGTCTACCATTGAAATGTTGAACTTGGGACAAAGAATGGCTAGCCCTGGCACCAAATGGTGGTTTTCAGAGGAACTGAAATTCCTATTTCTTCCACAATCAAATGGCAAGTTACCTTATCTAACAAATGGCCCACACTGGGAATTCTGAACATATTTGGTTTTATGTAAAAGAAACAGCTCCACAAAATAGAGTAAGTCACAGGGGCCTTCTGGACAAGATCTTCACAGAGGACAATTTTATGTAAGTGTCATCCTTGTAAACTGAGTGTACAGCACAAGAAGACTTATTTCTAAACTAGCCTCATATTGCTCACTTGTTTTGTGTCTCATCCCCACTTATGATCATGATTATACATCTTCATAAGTAGACTGGAAACTACTGCACTACTTACCAAGTATCACTTTTGGCAGCGAAAAATTGAACAGAATACAGACCGTTAATCATGGTAACATTTACAAGCAATACAATAGCTAAGAACAAATGTCAAAGTACCAAAACGTCACCACCTGCTCATTTCTATTTAAGCACTAATTCATGACTAGCAGCACCTCTCTACAAGATGGGTAGAAAATCCCTCGGCTATAGTAAAAAAAAATGGCATTTTCTGTGTGTCACATGCTTCATTTCCATATGCAAATATACGTGTGTGTTTGTGTGTGACAGAGATATTAGTACTATAACCTGTTTTAAAATCCTATTGATTCAATCTCTCTTTTTAAAATTTATTTTTTACCATATCTAAGTCTACCTGTAAAATGTTAATCTGTTACATAGTCAGACTGTGCCATATTTTTGCCACTTTTTTCACATTTAAGTTGTGGCTAGGTGTGGTGGCTCACACTTATAATCTCAGCCTAGGAGTTCCAGACCAGCCTGGGTAATATAGAGAGACCCTATTTCTACAAAAAATAAAAAAAGAAAAAGAAAAAAAGAAAAAATTGGAACTTGAGTTTTAAATGAGTAATAAAAATATTTTCTAATGTTTTCATTAGGTATTGATAAAGCATTTTCCATTTATTATTTTCTCAATTTCATTTATATCTTATAATGCTTTTGCTGCTCAACTTTGGATGCAGTATGTATTAGAGGACTAGTAGCAATTTATTTTTTTATTTTAAGTTCTGGGGTACATGTGCAGAACCTGCAGGTTTGTTACACAGGTATACATGCGCCATGTAGTAGCAATCTTTTTTATTTTTTCAGTCGGAGTCTTGTTCTGTTGCCCAGGCTGGAATACAGTGGCGTGATCTTGGCTCACTGCAAACTCCGTCTCCTGGGTTCACGTCATTCTCTTGCCTCAGCATCCCTAGTAGCTGGGACTACAGCTGCCTGCCACCGCGCTCAGCTAATTTTTTGTATTTTTAATAGAGACGGGGTTTCATCGTGTTAACCAGGATGGTCTTGATCTCCTGACCTCTTGATCGGCCTGCCTCTGCCTCCCCAAGTACTGGGATTACAGGCGTGAGTCACTGTGCCCGGCCAGCATTTTTTAACACAATAATTAAACAGCAAGATGTGCATTTAAGAAGACTGTATAATGTTCAACATCAAATTTTATGTCCATGAGCTCTATAATGTTCTACATATTTCAGCACTATGTAAGGACATACCATTATCCTTCACTTAAACATTTACATCATGGACTTTTTTTCTGAATATGTCTTTGAAGAATTTGTATTAATTTACAAAATCAACACACTTTTTCACAGTGGCAAAAAAAAAATGTTTTATTTTGAGTCTGTGCTATAATTCCCAATGCCCAGAACCTCAGGTCATCAACACAGGACAGAGTATGCCCATCAATATTGCCAATGCTTGCAGCCCACTCACTGCTCCCTTCTTACCTCTGTCTGTAAGCTTATCCATGGGTGCAACTGATACGGACTGGGATATTTTTGTGACACTACACCCAAAGAATGACAAAGGTGTGGTTTGTACTACAATTAAAGGTTGCTTAATAAATTATTTAGGAAAGCACAGGGAAAGGCTGGAGAGGGAATGAGGATGACCAAGACAGAGCTACAGCTAGAAAATATATTTTTATTGCTATGTATAGTTCTAAGGAACATACTTTTAGGGTGATTTTTGCTAGAGACTCAATGATAAAGCTGACTTCACATATTTCTGCACTATGACAATATTCCTTCTGCATAAGATCTTTATAATTTAAGTCATATTTGGGAGTAATTAAGGGCATTAAGTGGAGGTGGGAGTATTGGTGTGTTTTATTTCTTAAATTTCACTTATTTTCACTGTACAGCACTGTATAAAAGTAGTGGGATGGCTTATTATAAATGACATGGTATGGAATGTCATATATTTTGGTCTAATTTATCAAAATATTATTTACATACATTTGGAAGAAGTGTGAATATTCATTAATTCCATGTCCATGTTCATTATAGCAGATTAAGAGAGCATTCTTTTTTATAAATGATTAAGGCTTAATACCATTTATTTTTTTATTTAAATGTCCTTGATGTGCCTATGATAATTTAGAATAGTTAAATGAGCAATGCATTTTAAAATTAGAAGTCTCAGAAAAAAGACGTGGATATCTACTAATGACAATAGCATTTGAATAAAGAAACAAATATGGAAAAAATTTCTATGGCTAAAAATAGAACAAAAATATTCTGTTCTAAAATAGACTTGACATTCTACATCCAGAATGTCTTGTATGTTATTTCAACAATTAAATATCCTGTACAATTTGAATTTTAAAATTAAAACTTTCACCCTGGGAAAATATGTTATCAGTGAGTACAGATCAGTATTCTGATTCAAGGACTCTTGAGGATCTGGTAAAATAGATAGAGGTTTTCTCAAAAGAAGACACATTTTGTACAGAATTTTAAAATTTCTCCATGGAACATAAACTAAGAATGTATTGTGTAGCTTAGCCCTCAGTTACGTCAATAAATGACAAAACAGATTATATTGCCCCATAAGTCAAAATTTAAAAATTATTACTCAGCCAATTAAATACCTCTCTCTCTCTCTCTCATACACACACACAGACACACAGACACACACACACACACCACCCAATCCTAGCACCCACTGGATACAAGGCCCTGAGCTAGATAATACTCCAAAGTGACTCACTGTGAAACAGACTTTTACACTGCAGTACATCACTTCCTAATTCTTTGGAGGAGTGTGAAGCAGCAAAGCTCTTAGAGTCAGGCTATTCACACCCACACCCCCTATCTTCATGACACCCAGCAGTTCCGTTGAAGGCTGCTTTCTTGGGGTGAAACTCCTAGCGGGGGGGGGGGGGTAGGAAATTACTCTCAGCATAGCTCAGGGAGCACCAGCTGCTCTCAGTTTGTTGTGGTCATTTATTAGCAACTTAGTGATTGTGTCTAATTGGCTATGGGAAGGAAAGTCTAGACCTTAATAAGATCCTTCATAAGCTCCTGTGAGGTAGATTGCTGCAAGTGGTTGGCCCTTTGGGACATTCCCCAGATTTATTTATCCCTGGCTTATCTTAAGGTTTATTTATAGAAGCATAATTTCCAAAAATAAGTTAACCACATTCTACAGAATTAGTTTACATTAGCTTCTGGAGGCTGAGCCCATGCCAGCTTGTAAGCTGAGAAACAGGAGCGTTCAGGCTGTGTATACTGCTGAGGTCAGAGACGTCTCAAAGCACCCCCAGGAATAAGCAAAACAAGGCCCCAAAGTATTTATACAAAGCTCACAGATGTGACGCAGCACAAATTGTTTGGTGGTATTTGCTAAGGTCCATCGGAGAACGTAGGTGCTGCCTCCATGAAGGTCTCATACCCACCACAGTGCCCCTTCTGGATTATATGCTGAACTGCCTGAAGCATGAACTTTGCATTGTTGAATTTCTATACTGGTAGGTCCCATCAGCCCACCTCTTGATGTCAACATGCAAACACAGGCCCAGTGGTGTGACAGGTTCCACTGAACTGTGGAAAACAACAGGCAGTTCATAAGGAGGCATCTGTGACTACATGGTATCTAATTGTGCATAGAAGCAGGTAATGAGACTCTTTCTTCTTATGAGCCCAAGGTAACACCAAGGAAAAAAACTGTTTCTTCTACCTAAGCCCCCTTGTTATCTTGGCCACCCAGGCCTGAGAGAGGTTCAAAGGCATGAAACTTCTGGGAGGTAGCAGGGATGGCTGGAAGGACCGTTTGCTGGTCCAACACCTTCTGCCATGAAACTCACACATACTTTGAAGAAAAGAATCTTTGAATATTCTGATAAATTTTCCCACCACTCCCCCTTCCCCTGCACAGGCTATGATTCTTCTAAAGTTATATAGCTTGGGATGAAAAACAAAAGTAATTTCTAGATTTGCTGGCATCTTAAACTGGGTCTGCAGAGCAATAAAGAGCTTTTATATTTGGAACTCAAGGCACATACGAAATTAAGGAACAATATGCTGTAAATCATTTTTTACCACAGTGATCCCATTGATTGTTAACTTCCAATGTGCAGGCACCACTAACATCCATATTTTGTAACTAAGCTTTCTGAAATATTTTCCACCTCCAGGCGAATTATGCTAGTGTTGCATATTTCACTTGTCCAGCCTGATGGAAGTACTGTATACCTCAACAACAACAAAAAACTGTAAGGGCATTACTCTAACTTTTTTAAATAATTAAATGAAAAATCTTGGTTGCTGACCACTGATAGGGAATTGCCTTTGTGTGGCTCCAGACATGTGCCCTAGAAGAAAATTTTCTCTTTACTGGGAGGGTAGAGATACTCACACGATGTGAGCCAAGTTGAGTGGCTTCTCAGGCTGATCTGGGAACATGGGGTGCAAAGGTTCACGGCTGGAAGCACAGCTCAGGGACTTGCTTAATGCATTAGTCAGCTTCTTAGCAGGTGATTTCTGGAAAGAAGAAGGAAGGTAGAAGTGACAACAGCTAATATTTATGTAATATTTTATCAAATGATTTGCTTTTCATAATAGATATTCATTCATGGAAGAAATCCTTTTCAGTGCTGACTTTGAGTCCGCAAGTTTGCTCAATGCTAGGAAGAGAGTTTCTGAACAAGCTGCCTCCTGCTGCTCAGTATCAGCAAATGCTACAATAAATGGAAGCAGGCATTGTGCATGGGGCACCTTCGCTGGGACCTAATGGGCCTGCAGGAGTCCTTCTGACAAAAACTCAGCAGACTAGGAAGGTCATTCGAGATGGAGGAAGCAGCAACAGTGAAGGGAGCCCTTCTGGGGAGGAAAGCAGGAGGCAGATCATCAAAATCTTTATATGGCTCGTTAAGAACTGTCCCTTTATCCCCAGGACAGAGGGAGACCCTGAAGAGTTTAAATCACAGGTATGACAGCATCAGACCTGATTCTAGAAGGACTGCTCTCACTTAAGAACAGAAAATGGTTTGTGAGAAAATAGGTATGGAGGGAAGATGAGCAGAAGGTTTTGCAGGAATCCAGGTGCAAGAAAGATGTTTCAGGTGTGGCTGAACACATCCAGTTAGAAGTGAAAATGAATCTTCAAGCTGAGTCTTCAGAATTTGAAATTCAGGTTATTTCCAGAGAATCATGCAGCCTCTTTTTTGTTTACATTGTTGGGATGTTTATCTTGACATTATGCAGTCAAAATTATATAAAAAGCAGCCTACCACATATATTAGGTTGGTGCAAAAGCAACTGTGGTTTTTGCCATTTGAAAGTAATGGCAAAAACCGCAATTGCTTTTGCACCAACATAATAATAAAACTTTAACCATATTTTTCCTTTCCATAAGGAACCATTTCAAATTTTGTCACTTTCTTTTACATCTAGAGTCCTTAATTGGTAATATAATGAAGTGACTATTATCCTCATTTTTTAAAAGCGAAGTAATAAGAGCATTGCTCAAGAAATCCCTCTGGCTTTTGTTAGGAGATGTAATTCTTAGAACAGTTAAGATAGCAGCAACAGCAGCTCTTTGCACCACAAACCATAGGGCCTTCTGTCTTCTCAAGAAGTCTGATCCTTCTTTGTACAGATAGTGCCCTGGAATATAATTTTAGAGTCTACAACCCCTAAGAAAGAGGCTCCTTATGTGGATTTAGCATTTACGTAAAACAACTAAATCTGATTAGTTTTCAAACAACAAATCTTTTAGGATATGGGGTTGAAGTTTGAAAACTGGTAATATGCTAACAATAAGAAAATAGAAAGTTTTAGCTCCTATCTTCTAAACTAAATTGTAGTTCATGATCCGTGTTAATGTATCTATTTATCCTCAGCATGACATAAACAACAGGAGTTGCACTGGAATTGGCAAGTTCTCAGTATACTCTGCCTTGGTGAAGAACTGTTACTTGAATTCAGAATCTGACTGGTGATGAAGTACTAGTATATTTACACTGAATATTAGTTCCCAATAATAATTCCTAGGAAGAGTATTTTGATTTAAGAGGTATATTCTGAAGACTTCTTTAAGTAAAGACTACAGGTTGAATTGAAATACATTAAAATATAGAAAAACTCATAAATAGGTTGGATTTTCTTGTGACAGAACTTTTCCAAGAGCTGCTGGAAGGGCTGATGGTATACCCCACAAGAACCAATCTACACACCCTACAAAAACCCATCCTTGAAGAGATGCACAAGGGCAACGCTGCCGGAACTGATCTTTGAGTTTCACTAAGATAAATGTCCGTAAATCATAATCCACTTGAACAATGACCTCAGAGTCACATTTCCTCCCACAGACCTGGTGCCACTTGCTCCTGAGAATACTCTATCACACAGACACTCACATGCCACCACCAGGTTGGTCACTCAGACTCTTCATGAAAAGATGGTTTGCTAATATAACCACAATCTCCCCTCCCCACCCTCTGCAGAAAAGTAAAATGGAACAGTATTATTAAGTCCACACTCTCCTCTCATACTTGTTTCTTTAATATTCTAGTCATGCACTTAAAAGAACTCCAGAATCTAAGAAAAATAAAACTAACAATAATTTTTAAGCCGTTTCCACAAAACAAAACTTGGAAAAGATTTTAACTTACTGTGAATGTAAGACTATGTTCCAGAAGGTCCTTGCTGTTCAGTTGTTATTTAAATCGGTACTGAATTATCTGTATTCCAAGAAGTAACATAGTTTTGAGTCTTCCTATATTTTAAGTCTCAGGAAGCTACACTGGGTTCCAACAGAATAAGTAAGAGCACCCAGTGGGGTGGAGGGTGGGAGGAAGGGGGACTGAATACTAGACCTGGGATAGAAGGTAAGTTTGCCCTTTAATTCTGCCACCATCCTTGATATTCCCTTTAATTCTGGGCAACACTCACACATCCAACTCCAAGTATTGCCTGGACCTTGCCTTACCCATGACGTGTACTCTTTCATTTGGTGCTGGTTGCTATGAGAACCACCGGCATGTCCCCTCCAGAAGCAGTCCTGACAGAGCTGGTAATTGTGACACTGTTGGCATCGGTAGCGAAATCCCATCATACTCTCACTGTGGCAGTAGGAACACTCCACCGGATGGAAGACTAAGGGGGAAGTAAGTGAAGAAAAAACAAGAAAACAAAAGTATGAACCAGAAGAAGGAAAAATACAGCCTTAGAGGAATTGTACCTTTCTTCTCTGCACCACGATTTCAGATGATAGTTGATTTGGGCTCAGAAAAACATTTAGTTCATTCCTGGATTCTCCCACAACCCTTTTCAATCATGCCTGTGGGGAAATGAAATGAAATGGGATGGAGAAGAGGTGTCCTTTTAACAACAAAAATCTCTGTAATGCCATTTGCTCTTTCTATTCCCATCTCTCACATAACAAGAATTTAAATTGCCCAAACAGACTTGCCTTTACCCCAAACTGCCCTCTGTCTCCAGGAGACCAGCACAGCTCACTGGAAGACTCGGAAACACAAGGGGTGAATGCCGATTGTCCAGTGGGAAGAGAGCAAATATCAGAAACATGGAGAATGAGAGGAAGAAAAAAGAAAGGAAGACGGGCAGAGAGTAGAAAACTGGATGTGGATGTGAGAATTAAGTTACTTTTTAAAAAATGGAGTGACTAATGGCTTACTTAACGACTGGTGTTGCCTACATCTGACAAACAGATTTTTTTTTTTTCTTTCCTGAAGCAGGAGTATAGGGCCCTAAAAAAGATGTGTAAGTTATCTGAAAACAGTTCTAAATAATTCAGATACCTCAAGAGACAGTTAACTTTTTTAGGTAGGAAATTTGAATTATAAAGCAAGCAAAGCAAACTACTAGATTTGAAGTGAAGTAAAATATTAGATTTAAGTGATCAAAATCCAAGTAATTATCTACATGCTATGAGCTAGATACTAAAACAACAATAACAATTCTTGCCTTTGGTAAAGCTATTCTCTGGCCTAACCAGTCAGGAAAAACACTACAAATAATAATAAATGAAGATAAAAAGCAAAGTGTAAAAACAAAGACAACTAGCTCTGGACGCACTGTCTTCTAAACAAGTGTCATAACCTTCCTTTCTGGCTCTTGAGAAAGACTAGAGTGGGACTTGAATCTAGGGACAACTGTTCTGGGACAGTGCCTGAGAAACTGATCTCCTGTAGCAGGAAATGCTGAGAGAGAAGGAATGAAATTATAGCTTTATGATTGGACAATGACTAGTTCTAGAACTGTAAACAGTAACATGAACTCATTTTGCATACTAACATGGACCTTGATTGCTCTTCACTTCTGTATATGGATAAACAAAAAAACTATGATTGTTAGTGATTGCAAAAAAAAAAAAAGTAAATTCATTCTTTAAATTTTCTCCATTAGAAAAACAGGATAAATTCATAACTTTTAACTAACTGAGATAAATAAGGGCAGATGCTCAAAATTCTGAATGATAATTTAAAATTAATCTAACTTTAGCTTCAATGTATATTAAAGAAATACACAGAAGTTGAGTAATATATAGAGACTTAAGTTAAATCTCTAGTAAGAGATATAGACTAAATTATTTCCTCGTCAAGTCTGGAGAAATTTCAGAGTTACATTGAACAGTAAGTAGGAACACCTAAAGATTAGATGGAGGCACTGAACAGTTCCATGTTTAAATTTCTATAAAATTTGCCCCAAACTGTATTTCATACTTAAATCTGGATATGCCAACAGCAGTTCCTTTTATCCTAGAAATACTTGCTTTAAAAAAAGACATGATACGAAAGTTATTTTACTCTTATCTTTAACGTTAGTACAACTATTGAAAGCTCACAATCTGGAACATATGACTGAAGATTAACAGGGTGCTATCATCTATTTTTTTTTTTTCTCATTTCTCCCACCTATTTCTGGTTGAGTGACTGGGAAGAAATAATCAGTGCCATGTATGCAAATATGAGAAATTCAGATCTAAAACAAATACAAAATAATGTCACACTCCTTGTTGAAGTTTGCCTTCTATTGTGCCAAGTCTTTTTTTTTTTTTTTTAATTATTATACTTTAAGTTCTAGGGTACATGTGCATAACGTGCAGGTTTGTTACATATGTATACTTGTGCCATGTTGGTGTGCTGCACCCATCAACTCGTCGGCACCCATCAACTCGTCATTTACATCAGGTATAACTCCCAATGCAGTCCCGCCCCCCTTCCCCCTCCCCATGATAGGCCCCTGTGTGTGATGTTCCCCTTCCCGAGTCCAAGTGATCTCATTGTTCAGTTCCCACCTATGAGTGAGAACATGCGGTGTTTGGTTTTCTGTTCTTGTGATAGTTTGCTAAGAATGATGGTTTCCAGCTGCATCCATGTCCCTACAAAGGACACAAACTCATCCTTTTTTTATGGCTGCATAGTATTCCATGGTGTATATGTGCCACATTTTCTTAATCCAGTCTGGACATCTGGGTTGATTCCAAGTCTTTGCTATTGTGAATAGTGCCACAATAAACATACGTGTGCATGTGTCTTTATAGTAGCATGATTTATAATCCTTTGGGTATATACCCAGTAATGGGATGTGTGCCAAGTCTTTTAACCACACCTGACTTGTAATTAAGAAGAACACCATGAGATTTACTAAGTGTTTAGAACTGATAGTCCTAATTTTTCAGTGGTCCTTTAAGGCCTTCCCGAACAGGGTACTGGGTTAGTTCTCTCCTAAACAAAACTAAGAGGCACTAAATAGGCTTCCCTAAAACAACGACCTGGGCTTACTAACTGTAGAACTAATGGCCTAATTTCAATAATTTAAAAAATCACCTTTGCTCGGTAGTAACTACTCACCATTTTCCACATTCGCTAGTCGATGCAGAAGAGGCAACCAGACCAGACACTGCGGGGGAGGATCCGACATAAGCGTGTCCAAGAAACCATTTAACGTGACTTTTTTCTGCATTAAAAAAACCCCCAAAAACATAAATTTAGGACAGAGAATCATCTCAATTTACCTGCTATGTAAATATCATATCACTTGAGACTGAAACAAAAGAGCACTCAATAAACCTCTAATATCTGAAGAAACAGAACTTGCCAAATGTGTTATTCAACTAGTTCAGAACTGAAAACATTGCTTGCTTTTTATACCTAAGCCTACACAGGACTGAATTCTCTCCACTGAGGCTGAGTCAATAGTAGCACCAGGAGAAAAACAATTCTGAGAGCATCATTTGTATATATGAAAGACAGTATAAAAATAATGAAGAAAAACAATTGAAATTCTCCATGGAATTTTACTCAAGACTGCATCATAGCTCACTTTATAATTTACCTATCAGTCAGTCTTCTAAATTTATAGAACAACTTCCCTTTCGAGCTTCCTCAACTTCCTTAAGTACTAAATATTTAGTGGTTAATGTCAATGGTTCTGTTATACAGGAGCAGGAGGGAATCCTGTTAGGACAGAACCATCTAAATTTTTAAAAACTCGTTCCTTTTATTACTTTATATATAATTCCTCTCAATTCAGTCTGTTTCTTTCTCAATATCCAGGTCCTTTTGGATGCACAAAAGGAATGCATTGTATCTATAAGTTCCTTTCAAAATGATAAAAGTAAGAAAGCTATATTAATACATGTACTGTAATAGTATAAATAACAAAATACATATTTATATGCAAAAATCACTACTTGAAATTTTGAACTAGAATATCAAAGGGGATGGGATAATATTTATTTTTAAAAAATATTTATTTATTTACTTACTTTAAAGATGGGGGTCTCACTATGTTGCCCAGGCTGGACTCAAACTCCTGGTCTCAACCATCCTCCTATCTCCTCTTACCTACCTCAGACTCTTGAGTAGCTGTTATAGCCAATTCATTAAGTACAAAAATAAACTGGTGTTATTATTTTTATGTTACCTCTTTTCATACTTGAAATGATCTTATTCATTTTGACTATTTGTCATACTGGCTAAAAATCACTCCTGGAAGTTTCCAACAATGTTGTTATGATTTCAACATGTATAAGTTGCTTATCATCAAGGATATGTACAAATCATAGAACAGTCTAGAGGATATTTCAAAAGGAATTTTGAACATGGCAATATCACATATAATTCTTGAACACATAGATCCTTTTTTTTCTTTTTTTTTTTTTTAGAGACAGGATCTCACTCTGTGGCCCAGGCTGGAGTACAGTGGCACAATCATAGTTCACTGAAACCTTGAACACCTGGGCTAAAGGGATTATCTCATCTCAGCCTCCCAAGTAGCTGGGACTATAAGTATGTGCCACTACACCTGGCTAATTCTTTAATTGTTTTTTCAGAGATGAGATCTTACTATGTTTTCCAGGCTGGTCTTGAACTGTTGGACTCAAGCTCTCCTCCTGCCTCAGCCTCTCAAAGTGCTAGGATTACTGTGTGAGCCCCACACCCAGCACAGGTCATTTTAAGACTTTTTTTTTTTTTTTTTTTTTTTTTTTAAAAAACCCAGTCCTATTACTCCAGCTGATTTTGAATGAGATGTATTCTGAGGCATTAGCACATTTACCAATTCTTCTATAATATACTACCTAAAATTCAAGAATTCAGATATAAATGAAATTATTCTTGTTTCCATGATTGGGTGAAGTGATACAACAGGTAGTTACATTTCCTTGAGTCAGATCATCTGCATATTTGTAAATATGAACTGAAAGTGCACAAAACAAAAGCAACAACAACAAGAACACAAGAGTAATATTAACAGATGGAATCAGAAGACCAGAGTTAAAAACAGCCCCCTGCCCTCACTAGCTATGAACTTTATGTTGTTAAAAATGAATCATATTTTCTTTGTTAGGTCACAGGGTTGTTGCAAGCCATAAATCAGATAATTCACTTTGTGAGGCATAAAGCACTATAAAAATAAAAGGAGCCATACATTTAGCATGCCATGAGAAAATTTGGAAAGCAGTAAAATTGAATGAAAAAATAGATTTGTGTTTTGAAGTGATTGACCTTTTTTTTTTTGAGATGGAGTCTTGCTCTGTCTCCCAGACTGGAGTGCAATAGCACAATCTCAGCTCACTGCAACCTCCACCTCACCGGTTCAAGCGATTCTCCTGCTTCTAGCTGGGACTACAGGTGCCCACCACCATGCCCGGCTAATTTTTGTATTTTTAGTAAAGACGGGGTTTCACCATATTGGACAGGCTGGTCTCAAACTCCTGACCTTGTGATCTGTCTGCCGTGGCCTCCCAAAGTGTTGGGATTACAGGCGTGAGCCACCTCACCTGGCCGATTGATGCTTTTAAAAGTTAATTTCAGTAAAAAGAAAAGACTTCCTGACTCTTAATCAGTAAAGTACAGTGTAGTGAGCATTTGTTTGTATGCATTTTATGGGGCAGGGATATACCTGTTTTTTTTTTTGTTGTTGTTTTTTGAGACAGGGCCTTGCTCTGTCGCCTGGGCTGGAGTGCAGTGGTGCCATCTGGGCTCAAGCTATCCTCCTGCCTCAGCCTCCTGAGAAGCTGGGACTACAAGCATGTACCACCATGCCTGGCTAAGTTTTTAAAATTTTTTGTAGAGATGGGGTCTCCCTGTGTTGCTCACACTGGTTTTGAACTCCCGAGCTCCTGACCCTCGGCCTCCCAAAGTCCTGGGATTATAGGGGTGAGCCACCACACTCAGTCAAGAGGCCTTTTCAGTGGACAAAAAAGTTAGTTTGGATTTCCAAAAAATGGTAAACTAACCTTTGATGTATGGATTTCTATGCTGGAGAATGGGCCTGGAGTCTCTTCTACATGACCGGAGAGGTACACACATAGATAGCCCCCTAAACTATGCAGCTTCCCAGGGTAGTTTTAGCCATACCCAGTTAAAACACATCACTTGGAACCCCAAATATATCATGGTGTAGAAGATTTAGGCAGCTGTGTTTGCCATATTTTGGGCCTCTCAGGTCATGATGTGGCAGATGTTGGGATTCCTTGCTGGTATCCTTTGTTAAACCAATGTTAAAGCTTGTTGCTGGGTCAAGCATGTATTTCACATGAGGCTGAATGAGACAATTAAGCCCTTTTGAAAGTGCAGTGATAGTGAAAATGATGACCCTGAGGGTGTGGTGATGTGGTTAGGCTTTGTGTCCCCATCCAATTACATCTTCAACTGTAATTCCCAGGTGTTGAGGGAGAGACCTAGTGGGAGGTGATTGGATCATGGGGGTGGTTTCCCCCGTGCTGTTTTCGCGATAGTGAGGGAGTTCTCAGGAGATCTGATGGTTTTATAAATGGCAGATTCCCCTGGGCTTTTCATTCTTTCTCTTTCCTGCCGCCATGTTTAGAAGGTGGTCTTCGCTTCTCCTTCACCTTCCACCAGGATCGTAAGTTTCCTGAGGCGGAACTGTGAGTCTGTTAAACCCCTTTTGTTTATAAATTACCCAGTCTCCGGTATGTCTTCATAGCAGTGTGAAAAGAGACTAATACAGAAGGGTTGTTGTAAGGATTAAATTAGACAATGAAAGGAACAAATTTAGCGCAGGGCCTGCCTCATGGTCAGTAAACACTGTCTATTATTGTGATCCAGGGGTGCTAGGTTTAGTTACTGGTTCAGAGGTCTTGTCAGAGGCTGAAAAATACACTACAGGTTGCTATCACATAGAAGAATTTGTCCGAGTATTTGTGACCTGGAATGACATCTAGAAGGAGAGCAACCACTGTTTGAAAGAGATACTTCCTTAAACATACTTTTCTCCTACCTGTTGGGAGAAACAGGATCTGGCTGACTGTTCTGTGTAACCAAATGAAGGACCTTCAAAAACTGCTGTGGGTAGTTTGAGAACTTCCCGAAGGAATTGATCATATCGTCCATAAACCATCACCCCACTGGAGTCAGAAATCATTGAGAAAATATCTGATGAAAGGAAAAGGAAAGATATTTATTCATCACATGAACATTCTCCACTGTTTTTGTTCAATACATCTGCTATAAATGACAAAGTAGCAAAACAGATTTTTTTTATGAAAGAATGATATAAAAGCTAATTTTTATGCTTAAATATTCCTGGCATAATGTTTTCTCTGGTTTCTTTTTGTAGATGATTCTGGCACATAGCAATCACAAGTAATTTGGGTAAGACTAACATTTTAATAAGAGAGAGACACTTATTAAATGTCTTTAATAAGACACTTATCTTTTTGTTTGACTCTCATGGAGTTCAACAGGAGAAATTTTTGTATATATGAGAGAGATGCTGACTTCATTTGAAACACAATGAGAGTTTTACTGTAAATTTGGGGTGTGTGTACATTCATTTATCTAGCTAGAAATTTACCAATTTATATTATCACTAAAACTTTCAGATTTTGGTGTAAGATATTTGAAAAAACAAAGACACGGTGAGGATAAAGATGTAATGACAAACACCTGATTAACTTCCTACAGAAGCAGAAAACTTTCTGTAAATTACAGTTTTCTGGGTGGAAGGCACTTGATTTACAGGGAAGGGTTTTCTGACTCATGTAGTGAAGAGGAAGCCTGGCCTTGTGGATGATCAATGAGGTAAAGTCAGGGTCCTGGATCTTTCTCTGAAGGGCCTGTGGCTTCACTGAACCACTGTTCTTCAATTTCTGCCAGTATGTGTACTTAATGAATATTAATGACATAATTTCCCAAGGTGCTTTATAATTCCTCTGTGCAAATCACTATTAGAATGAAAGGGTTTGCTATTATATAGTTTGTCACCATGCTAACTAGCTTGTCACCAAGCCAGCACAGCTGCTGGAATAAACTGCTGTGAATGTGTTACCTCTATTCACTTTAGGTTTAATTTTTCAAGGTCAAAATGTAATCTGGGGACATTGTTTTTACACCAAAGTCAGATGTTAAGCATATCACAGGCTTTTATTGGATTATGGTTTTGAGAACATGAATTGACTCTCATTTTCATTAAATACTCCATTTATAAAGGGTTTCTGCTGTTTCAAATAGTTTATTAACCATAAGACTCTAGAGATTCTGAGTAAAAAAATTAATGTACATATTTATGGGCTACAGAGTGATATCTTGATACATGTGTTCAGTGTGTAATGATCACATCAGGATAATGAGCATTACCCTCATTTCAAACATTTATCATTTCTTTGTGTTGGGAACATTCAACATCTTGTCTTCCAGCTTTTTGGAAATATACAATCAATTTTTGTTAACTATAGTCACCCTACGGTGCTATAGAACACTGGAACGTATTCCTCCTATGTAGCTGTAATTTTGTAGCCATTAGCTAACCTCTCCCTATCCCCCTCAACCCCCTGCAGCCCCGTACCCTTCCCAGCCTCGAATAAGCACAATTCTACTTCCATGAGTTCAGCTTTTTTAAAATTTTTTTTTAGATCCCACATATGAGTGAGAAGATGCAGTATTTATCTTTCCATGCCTGATTTATTTTACTTAACATAATGTCCTCCAGGCTCATCCCTGTTGCCTCAAATGACAGGATTTCATTCTTTTTTATGGCTGAATTCTACTGAGGAGTTTAGGTTGTGTTCAGAAGATGTTGAGGGAGACACTGAAGAATTTAAAGTAGGTCAGTGCGTTAGAAACCCTAGGGGTAGGCATAGAGGCAAAACAACCAGTTTAGTAATAGAAACTCAATAAATATGCAGTATTTTCCATAATACTAGTATTTTAAAAACAAGTCCTCCCCAAAGCTTTAGAACAGCACATGACATACTAGGCTTACAGCATTGAATTTAGAATACCTTAAGATCCCTAGAACTATCCAGGATCCCTAAGGCAGAAGTATAAACAAATGTTCCAACCCATTAAAACAGTTTATAATTGGGCCAAGAACAATCTGACAAAAAAGCAGTATTATTAGGTAAGTTTATGTTTAGGTTGCCATGGCACATGACTGCAGGGGGCGCCCTTCATCTCCTAGGCTGTGTCAATGATGCTCCCTGAAATTACACAGGGAACACACTGCCAGTGAATGGTAGCCATAATTAATGGAAATTATGTTGCAACATAGTGTTGTTTTCTCTTTTAATGCATTTTAAAGCATTAAGAAAATCAACTTCAAATTTTCTGTTGCTTTCTCTTTGTTTTTTAAAATTTCTGACATTCTCAATTATTCTTGCTTTGTGTTCCCCAACAATAAGGGAGTAGCTGGAACAAGCTAAATATCTCTCATCCCTATGCACAAAAATAGAAAAATTGCCAAACAAGCACAGCTGGCATTTTGGCTTAACGTGAATTAGAAAAACTTTACAGAAGGGAAATCAAAACCCTCAAGGCTGAAACATTCCATATCCCTTCATTTTACTTTTTTCTTATTACAGAAGCAATGTAGAAAATCATGACCTTACCTGTTTTTTTTTGTTTTGTTTTGTTTTGATTTGGTTTTTTGAGATGGAGTTTCGCTCTGTCGCCCACTGTAGTGGTGTGATCTCAACTCATGCAACCTCTGCCTCCTGGGTTCAAGTGATCATCCTGCCTCAGCCTTCTGGGTAGCTGGGACTAAAGGCATGTGCCACCATGCCTGGCTAACTTACCTGTTTTATCATTAAAATGCAAGCCAGCAAAAGAATACAATAGGAACACTCACTAGCCCACTCACCAAGGGGCAGCCATGGTGTCTGTGGGTAGATTTTGTGGGTAAATTTGCCCACATTCGCTCATTCAATTAATAATTATCACTGAAACTAGAAATATTCATGACTCAGGATATTCATTTTTGACCAGCTAACATTCTGAAGAGATTTTTGTGACCAAATTACCTTTAATTAAATTGTTTTTGGTCAAATTGATTTTAACCAAATTACCTGGAAACCGCTAAAACCATCTTCCTAGGATTAACTATACAAAGAGTGACTCCTCAGTCAGAGAACCAGGGACACTTAAGGGTGTGATTCAGGTGCAGCTGCTCTCAAAGTGGGGAATGCGATTTATTGGGGTCACACTATCTGTAGCTTTACAGAGTCTGTGATATTGTGGAACTTGTTTCTGCAGACTAGAAAACTTAGTTTACCTCCAAGGGGACACATGCATTTGTTGCTTCTTTCGCTGCCCTAAAGAGGATAGACTTTGGCCACTAAAGAGTGCTTTTTGGAGGTTGATGGAATGTGGTGAGGAGAAAGCATTGTAGCAGTTATACTGTTTCCTTTGAACTCCTGGACCCAAGAGAGAACTGGAAGGGTTTTCACAATTGTAAAGATCTGATCAATAACTTAGTTATATCTTGAGATTTGTAACAGTGCTGACATTGCTAGTCCCTTACCTACCAACCATTCCCTTCATCTTTATTTGTCCCACATTTGTTTGTGGGTTACTCATGGGTTGAGGGAAAGGGACGGCCCTTCTGAGCCCAAGAGGTAAAAGTGGACCATACAATGACCATTGCTGTCATACTTTTTCTCTAACCAGTAACTAGTTTAGTAATTGGTCTGAGATGCCACCCTAGGTGATGAGCTGTAAGGGCTGGGGGACCTCTGTAGTGAGATGTGACTCCTGTGACTGTCACCCCCACCAGCCCCCCTCCTCCACCCTCCACCCTTACTTGTCAGAGGAGGATGAAATCTTACACTGAGCAAAGCTGAGTGGAAAGATAGCAAACACCAGGACCTCGAGGGCTCAGAATTAACCTGGTATGTTAAAGGTTGACAGATGTTCTGAGATGCAGAAAACTGGTTTTCTTAGTTTTCCTCTAACTTATTTTAATATGGGACCCTTCTATCCAGGTACCTATTAATATAATATTAAATAGGTATTTTTAGATATCTCCCAAGTGTTTTTTTTTTTTTTTGTTTAGCTTTTGTTTTGTTTTTTACATTTATCTAATGTCCTCTTTGTAAATGGCCAGTTGGGGTTGGCAGACAAGGTTCTCAGAACTCCCTTCCTCAGCCTTGGTTCATTTTGCTAAACTTTCTCTTTCTGGCTTAACCCTGAAGGAAATGCGCGAGGATTACTCTGAAGCTTGTTTTTTTTTTTTTTTTTTTTTTTTTTTTTTTTTTTTTTAAAAGTCCTTGGTGTCAGCACCTTATCTCTCAAATAAGCACTGAGGTAGATAGTTTTTAATTTTCTATATCTTTCAGGCTAACAAAAGGGAAGCTCCATGGCTCCTCCTAAGGTCTGGCTAGGCTTCTCTGAATCCTGGCTGCATTTGGCTCTCCATAGAGGGAAGTCCCAGAAGTGAGGGAAGCTGTGTGGCTACCTGAGGCTCCCTGAGGCTTTGTTGTTCCTTTCACTTACTCACTGGTCCACTGAGAGGATTCATCCCTGGAGCATCTCCGGGGAAATTTCAAAGGAACAAAAGGTTTTTTTCTGTGTCTTTCTTTCTTCTTTCCTTTTGGGTGGATCAAGAAGCAAGAGATCTCATTCAGAAGAGGACAGGCAGCAGGTGAGCCTTGTGCTGTGAACCACACAGATGGCTGCATGCAGCCAGGTGTGACTCTATGGGTATCTCACAAAATCCCAAAATTTAGGATACAGAAGGAGGCTGAGGACTAAAGAAGTGAAGTAACTGCCAAAGGATAACTCAGAAAATTAGTCACACAGTTGGGCTTGCAACCTGGAACTCCCAACTCCCAGAACAGTGCCGTTTTTAACACAGTATTATAGCCCCAACTCATACTATTTAGGGGAAAGGATAGGGTTAAATGGAAATTTTAAATTTAAACAGCAGCATCAACATCATTTTAAACCAGTTAGAAATAAATATTGTTGTCACCCACCCTCATCCTAGGCCTACTGAGTCAGAAATTCTTGGGGTAGGACCCAGAAATCTACGTTTTATCAAAGCCCTCCAGGTGATTCTGATGCACGCTAAAATTGGTGAACCACTGGTGTAGAAAAAAAAAGCCAGGGTTCAAATCTGATGTCATCTTAGCCATATGGTTAAACGAGTCTCAGTTTCTTTACCCAAAGCAAACAAACAAACAATCCCCAATGTGTTGTTGGTTAAGGAACTCTACCATATTTAGAGACAAAATATTCATCAAGGCCCACAATTATTCAATGTACTTTAGCTACCATGCTTTTATTGGCATCTAGTTGACTCTGTCAGTGCTGTCTCTGTGTAATTCCTATTCTTCTTTCCTGACATTGTTGGCTTTGAAACCTTTGGAGTTCCTAGTGATTTGAGTAGTGCTGGCTGAGAAGAATGAGGAAATGTGCCAGGAGCCTTGCTTTTAGATGACTTAAAGGGGAAGGTTTCCCACTAAGCCTTCATGTCCCTATCATCCTGTACCACCTGTAAGGCAGTATAGCACAATTAACTGCAAAGAGCGCTTATTTTACTTTAATTTCAGAAAGAGGCCAGTTGGTGATACTCAACAGGTTTTAAGTAGAGGAAAACATTCATTTCATTAGCATTTATCTAATATGAAAATATCGCTATGACAAAATCCAAACATCAGTGAAAAATGTATTTCAAACAACTCTCATAGAATGAGGAGAGACACAAATGGGCAGGGGACATGGAATGAGGGAGCGAAAAGGGTAGTACCTAGCAGGGAAAAGCAAAGAGAGACACAAGGAATAATAACTTACATCTTAATTTGTCCATGATCTTCCCTCCACACAACGTGGCTAAAGCCATTTTGACAGCAAATACTGAAATTTTACCATGGCCTTCCCTGTTTAATAGTAATAGAAAAAACAAAAACAAAAACAAAAAAAAACATGATGTAATTTGGAGCACTTCCAGCAACAAGGTTTGACATTTTCCATTCTGTGGAAATCACAGGATCCATAGCTGCATGCCTTATGTGAGCACATCCATTTTATAAAAGGTTGTAAAAACAATTCAATGCACATATCTGAAAAACTGTCTATTCAATATTTCCTTTTCTTAAGAGACATTAGAATCTCTTAGCTTATTCTTTGTATATGCCACTTGCTCAAAATATGGGCTGATAGCCAGAGGAATATCTACTAGCTAACTATGGATTTAAATAACAGAACAAGCTTTTCACTTGGAGTTTCATAAAATGACTTTTGCACACAGTAATTCCAGAGTTTCTATAATTTACTTAAACAAAGCTTCAGAAACATCATTTTTTTTTTTTTTTTTTGTCAGAGAATTTCTGAATTTGAGGTTAGGGTAACTATGGGGACTTTTTCATCACACATTTTTCTCAACCATCATTTCCTACCCACAAGCCAACTGTGCTTATGTGATATATTTACTTTTCAAAGAGAGCTGCTATTTTAAAGGGGCAAAAGTAAAAGCTCTGGCCGAGCATGGTGGCTTACGTCTGTAATCCTAGCACTTTGGGAGGCTGAGGTGGGCAGATCACCTGAGGTCAAGAGTTTGAGACTAGCTTGGCCAACATGGTGAAATCCTGTCTCTATCAGAAATACAAAAATTAGCCAGGTGTGATGGTGCACGTCTGTAATACCAGCTACTTAGGTGGCTGAGACACAAGAATCGCTTGAACCCAGGAGGTGGAGGTTGCAGTGAGCCAACATCATGCGACTGCACTCCAGCCTGGGCGACAGAAGGAGACTCTGTCTTAAAAAAAAAAGTAAAAGCTCTGTTTGAACACTTTCTTTCTACCCAAATGACATAAGTGCTGCCAAATCTTCATTGATTCAGGAAGTATAACAAATCTGTCCTTCACAAATGTGATATAAAGGGGATATGATAAAAAGTATAATGTTTCAGCTAAATGATTTTCCAGCTGGAATCAACTGTTTATTCTCATACTTTGGAATCAGAAACTATACCATATTAGTAATTCATTTATTTGATAGTTGCTAATCTTAAGAATGATCATAAGAGTTATTTAACATAATAATGTGTCTGAAAGGTAAGTAAAGTTTGTATTGGCAAAGCCTTATTTTAGGACATGGAATAAATACATGAATAAGATTCATATACCTTATATATGAGAGGAATAAGATACAAATAATTGTGGTTTTGTTCCTTACTATGTTTCAGAGAGGGATCATGTGTTATTTATCATTATTGCTGTCATTCTTAGTGTAATACCTCAAGTACAACCAGCCAGAATGCAAAATTGACTGAACCCTATGCTAGTGACCCTTTCATATTTATTTCTAAGCCTGAGCACCAGATTTATGTAATCATTTATCGGAAACCTTCATTTAGATACCTCATGCCAAACTAAGTACATTCAAAGGAGAACTCATTATCTTTACAGAGCTCTTCCATAATACTCAGACTAACCTTAGTGCTAACCTGCTGTTCTTCCCGCAGTCCTTCTGCTGGTTATTAGAAGCACCATGTACCTAGTTACCTGAAATGAATCCTGAGTTGGGGTCGCCTTTGATTTCTTGCTCTTCCTTAATTACTACCACCCCGAACAAATGTTTGAAGGACTCAGCTAGACCTGTTACCTGCATGTTGAATCAATTCCCTTCTTTTCATTCCCACTGTCACTGCTTCCATCAGCTCTTGCTTTAACACGGTCATAACCTCCGAAATGATCTCTCTGCTTGCACACTCATATCACAAATTTGACCATATTATTTCATTGCTTAAAATCCCCTGGCCACCTTTTGCCCTCAGGATGAAGTTCTAACGTTTGCTCTTGGCACACCCAGCAGTCTCGTCTAGTCTCCTCTGCTACCATTTCTGTTGTTGTACTGCACACCATGGCCAAACTGTTCAATGCCTCCTGGCCCCTCCCCTTCCTAACATGGTCTGCCCACAACCCTCTGATCCATTTGTCAAGATGCCACTCAATATCATTATTCACCCTGCTCTGAAAATAGCTTTTCTCCTAGATGTCTAGGAAATCACTCTGCCCTTCACTTTTTACCTATTATGTGTCATCTGTCACACTGAATGACCTTGATGTGTTTTTTTACATGTCTGCAATGTGACTGGATTCTACATTGTGAGATCCTTCAGTGCAGAGATGATGTTTTCTGAATTGCTTGAATTCCTAGCGCCTAGCACTTGGTCTTACACAGAGTTAGTGATTAATACATTTCTTATATTAAGGAATGATTAGTAATCATGATAAAAGTTACACCTAGAATTTTGAGTGTCCAACCACTCAGTGAGTTGTTTATTAATTTTAGTGCAGGTAGCTGTAACAGAAATGCAATGATTTTGTAAAAACCATCCTATTCAAAATTATTCCTGTCCTCCCATTACATGGATAACTGGAAGTATCAAACATCTGACTTCAGGAAGTAATTAGCTTTTTTCCTAAACTGTAACATGGTTCAAATAATGAGCAAGTCTACAAGGTATGGAAAATGAGCAATCACACAGCAATAACGTGGTCCTCAAAATGCAAAGAAATTGAGGAGTATTATATGTGAGGCTTCAAGAGCAATACAGTTCCTTTCAATGAATCCGAGAGAGAATAATTTATTTAAAAGGAGAGGATGGACCACCGATGATTTTGGAACAGAGAGTTCTCCAAAGGATGAAACAATGATAGCTCATAGGTGTACTCTTAGACCTTCGCTTTTAATGAAGAAGATCATGGGGAGATTGCCAGTCCTGTATTATTCCTGGAAATGGAAGATTGATGATATTAGATCCAACAGTGGTTATATCAGAGCTATTCTGCCAAATTGACACAATAAATCTAGATAAATCACCAAGTGGAGGGCAGCTGAATGAGAGTTGTGCAGGAACTCAAGGGTGAAATTAGGCCACTGGAATCTATTGTTATGCAAGCTACTGTGCCAGATTGCAAATGTGACTCTGTCATGAAGAAGGATTCTGGGGGTATGCAGGGATTTAGGCCATGGTAAGCACACCAAGACTGGGTGAGTTCCTACTTTGCTTACCCCAGGCACTGGATAAATATTTATGGGGTTTGAGGAGTGAGCAGAGATGACTGACTCTACCACAGAGAATGGGAGCACTAAAGACTTAAATACAAATGGATCTTTTTAAGAAGAACATTTTTTGTAAATATAATAGGGTGAAGAGGAGAGTGTCCAATTTTAAAGAGGGGGCCTTTAAAAAATATCAACTTTTTTGGAAAAGTAAATATATCACATAAGCACAGTTGTATTATGAGTAGGAAATAATGGTTGAAAAAAATTGGTGATGAAAAAGTCCCTATAGTTAGTTACCCTAATTTCAAATTCAGGAATTCTCTAACAAAAAAATTATGTTTCTGAAGATTTGTTTAAATAAATTCTAGAGGCTGTGAGATTATTCTGCACGAAATTATTTTATGAAATTCAAAGAGAAAAGTGTCTTCTGTTGGCTACTTAGCCAAGTACAGTTAGGTGGCATATATTCCTCTGGTTATCAGCCCATATTTTGAGCAAAACATGGGACCAGGGCCCCTATTTCATTGTGAAAAAAGGCATTGGCATTAACATAGGAAGCAAGGATAGAGAAAAGCTGATACATCCCAAATGGAAAAATTTAAGAGCTATGCTCATCAGGAATTGTCATTAGTTGGGACCAGTTTGATTTACAAACAGCCAATAAAATCTGTTAAGTGTCTAGGAAGCAGAAGGACAAGTGCATGAGGATGGACAATGGGAAGTTCCTCAGAGTCCTGTGCAAACAAGCAGGAAAGCAGCATATTGCTCCAAAGTGACAATGTCTATGGCAATGCCTTTGCAGTAAGGTAGTAAAACTGCACCCATGGAACGCTGGCTGTTAGCTGCAACCCAGGAAGCCAACCCACCAGTCTGTGCTGAGGTTGAAAAACATAGATTTTCCCTAAAACTTCAGGCCAAACGGCCTGGGAGTGGGGTGGCATCAGGAGGTGCACAGAAAAAGTCTCTATACTTCTCTCGCTTTTATGAAAAGCCATGGCAGTATGCCTTCAACTTCATGTGCAATTCTGACTGCTATCTCAAGACATCAAAGAGCCAGACGTGTTTGAGACTGGATGCATCACAGGGCACAAGTCTGGATGAATCACAGACTTTTAGGGGCGGGGTCAGTCTTAGGAGTCTGTGATGTGGTTCGATCACATGGCCACCTAAGTCTTTCTTTGTGAATGAAGGCTGCTAGTACAGTTAATTCTTCAGTAATATAAAAAGCACAGTAAAGGCTTAAAGAATTAATATTAGCATACCATTTTATTATTAAAATAATAATTGGCCGGGTGTGATGGTTCACGCCTATTTGGGAGGCTGAGGTGGGCAGATCAAGAGGTCAGGGGACCAAGACCATCCTGGTCACCATGGTGAAACCCCGTCTCTACTAAAATACAAAAAATTAGCCGGGCATGGTGGTGCACTCTTGTAATCCCAGCTACTTGGGAGGCTGAGGCAGGGAAATCACTTAAACCCAGGAGGTGGAGATTGCAGTGAGCCAAGATCCCACCACTGCACTTCAGCCTGGCGACAGAACGAGACTCCGTCTCAAAAAAAAAAGTTATTTTATTTTTAAAATAAAATAGTAATATTTTACTTATAATGTTTTCCATTTCAATGTAGAGAGAAAACACAGTGCATAATACACACTTTATTCATTTTCTCCATTATTCTTTTGGCATAGTGGAATCTGTTCTGTTTCTAAGCCAATTACCCTGGAAATTTTGCCTATACAAACTTTACTTTCTTGTTCTAGATTGACATTCAAAAAATCTCAATAAAATTGTGTATTGGCATATAATTAACATGTAACAATGTATTTAAGAGAACCAAATTATCAAAAGCACAAACTGAAATGGCTTCATAAATCAATGTTTCTTTAAATCTTTTATCTTCTTTTACATTTTGTTTTCTCACTCTGAGACTTTTCAAGTTATTCTAGGGGACAACTGATTGAAAATGGAAAGAGGAAGGCACTTACTCTTTGGCTAAAATATGTATAGTGATTTGTAGAGTGTTTTATGTTAAAAATTTGGATTACTTGGAAATTTGACTTGTCATAATAAGACGTGAGAAACTGCTTTCGTCTGGCCTGGGTTTCCCATAATCTTATAAAGAGACAAATTGATTTCTTTCAACTAAGAATATATTATTTATATGGAAAAGTTGCAGGGAAGAGAATATTTGTTATTGACAGGAAGGAAAAACAACAAATAGATATTGATCGATAGGTGTGGATGCTATGTACAGAAGGTAAATTTTCTCCAAATTGCCAACAGAGTTTCCTGTTTGAAGTTACAAAATCCCATGAGAAATTCGAAGTTCTTTTAAGTAAGATTTGAATTCTGACTGATTCTTTCTTGAACAGGCAGAAGGAATTATTTCTCTATTTAAGAGTACTAAAATCAGAAGCTCTTCTTTTACCAACATATTTTACAAAAACATTTGGTAAGCATTTTTGACAAGCAGAGGCACAGCACTCAAACTGCTCTTTCTCACACATTTTGGTGGCTTAATTAACGGAGCGAATTGCTTCCTCCCTCTGCTTCCACAACACGCCTCTACTATAACACATTTTTTATCTGAAAATTATTTTGCTCATATGGATCACTCATTTAGTCGCTCAATAAATATTGATTAGCATTGCCCTAGAGGTTGGGAATATACAGACGAAAAAGGTGTGGTCCCTACCCTTCATTTGCTCATAACATATTGGAGATAAAGGGTCAGAAACAGTTAATTTTAATACAACACATTTTTCAAAGGGTGTCTCATCTCATTTCATCTTGTCTTACTTATTATTTATTCCCAGTCTATCATAACACCTACCACACAGCAAGCTCTTTACATATGTCAGTTCAATTAATGAATGCACAAGTGAGAAGCAACTTTCTGATTTACCACTTAAGATTTATATTGAGAAATATAACGTGTTTGAATGTGATGATAATGATTGGCTTTATGGCTATTTTTTTTAGATTGTGCAGTTATGTGATGCCTTGAATTTATAAGTGATCACATGCATAATTAACTCTTGTTTTGGGGGTTAGTGAAGTTAACCTGTGAACAGACAGAAACCCTTTATTTGGACCTGGCATCTTTCTGGGCCACAATGTTAGCAAAACATCTGGGAAAAGAACTCCTATTGCCCCGGGCTAGGTGAGTTTGCTAGCGGTTTCTCCAGAACAGAAGGGCCAATGCTGTTGGAATGCCCCCCTATCCCTTGAAATTCCTCATCCCTCTTGAAATTCTACCTGCTACTCATTCAAAGTATGTCAGATAAATGATGAGTGACATTAGGATATTTAATGTATCTACAGCTGTGAAAATTCTTTGGAAAGTGATTCCATTTTAGCAGCACGTAGAAATTTTGAACGAAGTATTTTTCACTAGAACAAGATTTTAGTTAGTAGAGGAGAATGTTCTATGGACATCTTGAAATTTAAGACGTGCAAAGAAAAAAGTCACTAAGCCAAGTAAACACTGTTTTAAATATCTAGTCTTGGCTGTATAGATAATAAAAGAGAAGAACATTTGGTTTTTTATAACTCTTCTTTCTTCTTTGCTCTCACAAATCTACATAGTCTCAAACATGAACAATACTTTTTTTGGTGCACAGAGAAATGGTTGTTACTTTGTAGTACATTTTGCATTAAATATCATAATCATTTTTAAAATTCAAAGGGCAGAAGGATTTTGGCAGAGTTCCAGGCATTTCATATCCATGCATTTGAAATAGTTCTGTGATCTTTTTTGTAGCACTGGAAGGCTCAGCAGTGGGCATGGGTGTTCAAATGGCCCAGTAAGGTGCAATATGGCAAACAGGGAGGAGAATACCAGGATTTTGTATTCTCTACGTAAGACTATTATATGATGGATTTGTAGTTCTGGGCAGCTGTCATAAAACTGATCCTAATGTTACAATGTAAAACATGTTAAGTCCAAATATTTCTTCCACATATACTCTTTCAAATGTGTCTAAATACCAGAAACTGGAAAGATTAGGAATGTGAGCATAAGAATAATATCCTGTAATTAGCACAAGAAGTCTGGGAGAAAAAATGTTAATTAATTTTCATTAAAAAAAATGAAACAGAACGCATGAATAGAGCTGAGCTGAAAACAGTTCCTGAAACAAAATGAGTTTTCCCCCATTTACCTCATTTACTATGATGCTGTATGACCTGCAAATTATTTAATCTCTTTCTATCTCCTCTACTAGAAAATCATGATAATATAATGCCAAGTCAGCAAGACTGTTGACATATAGTAAATACTGAGTACATCTTATTTATTAATAAAATTATTATCATTATCATGGAAGACTATAGCTTGACCTCTGAAAATAGGAAAATCACTGTTCCTTTTAATATTTATTATGGTCATACTATGATTTTTGAGTGAGTATATATGATAATGTTATTTGCTAGAAACAAGGCTACAGTCACATAATCTACTTTATGAAGAGCTGTCTTAAGAAAGAAGATACTACTGAATTGAAATGAGATTGAGTCAAGACAACTTGTTTTTAGCGTTTCCTGGGGAAGTAGGGAGAAGGTGAGAGAAGTACATATAATTCTTTTGTAAAAATAGGATCACCCACAATGGTAACCATGAACACTTGTGTTTTTTTCTCTGTGGAGCAGAAGTAAAAATAGAGGGTCTGAAGCTAGGTGACTGGGACTTGCTAGTCTTTGTAATATACTAGAGATCAAGGAACACTTAATCTCAGAAAAGGAATTAAAAGAAAACTGGCCAGACATGGTGGCTCACACCTGTAAATCCCAGCACTTTGGGAGGCCGAGGCAGGTGGATCGCTTGAGCCCAGGAGTTCGAGACCAGCCTGGACAATATGGTGAATCCGTCTCTACTGAAAACACAATTACTAGCCAGGTGTGGTAGTGCATGCTTGTAGCCCCAGCTACTTGGGAGGCTGAGGCACAAGAATTGCTCGAACCCGGGAGGCGAAGGCTGCAGTGAGCCGAGATTTTGCCACTGCACTCCAGCCTGGTGGCAGAGACTCGGTCTCAAAAAAAAAAAAAAAAAAAAAAAAAATTAGTTAAAATAAATTAGTATGACAAGAGCTAAGAAAGATCAACCTTGGATTTTTCATTCATTGATTCATTCTTGTGTTGGCTATGGTCTCAGGTGCTGTTCATTAGAAGTAGAATAAAATATGGTCCTTTCCTAAAGAAGTCTGTGGGAGGCAGTCATATAAACAGTCAGACATGCACTATAAGACAACAGAGAATCAGGTGCAAGGAGAGGCAGACCTGTGGAAAGGTGATCAACTTGGCCATGGCAGGCGAAGGGCTCCACAGAGTCTCAGAGTTTGTGACTGCACCTCTCAAAAAGGCTGCACATTATAGACTTTTAAGAATTATTTTCATCTTCTAACTTTCTTTTGAGTTACTATTTCCTACAAAATAATAAGAACAATGTTAAAGTTCCTTTGAAGACTTCAAAGAGATTTCCCACTCCTCAACAGAATATTGACAGAAGAAGCTGCTGCCAGTTTGCTGGGGGGATTCTGGAGGAGACGGAGGAGTGGAAGGCTCCTGGCAGCAAAGAAGGGGAGGTGGGAGGCCAGTTCCTGGGGTGATTGGAGGAAAGGGACAAGAGGAAGAGACTGGCTCAAACTCTGGCTGCTCCCTCACATATGTTCTTCCCTCTCAGCCCCTGGTCTTATTTCTGGTATCTCTTTTCCCATACTTCTCAGGCACAATCATCCATTCCCCTAGACACCTTAAAAAAATAACATCTGGCCGTGGAGAGATTTGCTTAGAACTTGGTTGGTAACTGCTCTCTGGGTGACCCCCCTCCTAGAAATACAGCCATTTTTAAAAGGAATGTCACAAAGAACAAAAATCTTCTGACTCAAGGAACTGTGTCTTCAGGGACAGAATGGCAAGAAGGAGCATAAAACATTGGGGTTCACTGCCCACCCCCAACATTGTACAAATCATCTACAGATGTAGTTATAGCTTCTGAGAGGCTGACTTGCCGATGAGCAGAGAGAAACCTTGTAACCAGGAAACTGATTACAGTCTGCAGTGAGCATCCTGGTATGAAAATTGAGATCCAGATTTTTTTTTTGGTGGGAGAGGGAATGTTATACTTGGGGAGCTATGGCTGTGGAAGGTAAGTCTGATTCTCAGAAGTACATCCCAGTAAAGGAGGCATCAATCCTCATCTCAGGTTACCACTTTCTTCACAGAGTTCAACTGCCTGGGAGTCTAGAGAATCTTAAGGCACCATCCCCTTCCCCCCAAAATGGCCAGGTTTCTTTGAATCCAAGTTCTTACTGTTCATGAGTTTAAACCACTATACTGCCTTTCCTTTTTATTTATTTATCTTTAGTATTATTTCTTCAGAGTCTAGGTTCTTAAGGCATCTCTAATTTTTATTTTGGATTTTTTCCCTGTTTATTTATAGGTCAATTTAAAATATGGCAAATGGGAGAAAATCCCTTAAATGTCTCAGTGATTCTGTAATAGCAACAGCACATCTTTATTTTACTAGTATCAGGATCATTCATGCCTGCCAAAATACAGACGGTTCCCTTAAACACTTGGACTCTGTCGTGGGACAGGTGGTAGGAAGTGGCATCAGATTTCCACGCTGGGTCTCATTTGGATAAATAGGAGTTCACTATTATAAGAAATAGAATTTGAACATTTATTTTATTCTTAGGTTTATCTTCTTATATTCACTTCTAAGTTACATATCCAGTTAGCGGTACTTCCTGATGGCTTACGTCTCACATCCAAAATTCCATGCCATCAGATGGAAAATTTGAGTGTCAGTAGAACTGCCGATGCTCACTTGCTACGCTAAAGGAACAAACGCAGAGTAGGATCTCTACATGGATATGTTTATAAATCTTTGCAGTGAAATTTGTCTATGTGGATGAGTTTACAAATCTACTACAATGAGATTATTGAAAGTATACATCAGGAGGCTTCCTATATGTAAGAAGAATAGGCACCACATAAATATTTCTTCTGAACTTTTTTTTGTGAATTGTTCCTGACCTTGGGATAGATGTCAAACTTAGCTTTTCATCAGTCTTGAAATGACTCAGCTATATTTTCAGCAGCTATTTAGAGACCATTCGTAGATCTGTATTTAGAAGTGATCTAGCCAGTATTTCTGACCAAAAGTGAAAAATCTAACTATATTAGTGTGAATCCTATATATTTCACAAAATACCCCCTTCCTTATTGTTAGTCTGGTTTCTGGTCTATATTTGTGGAGTGGGTGCAAATGATTCTTCGGCTTTGATTCTTTATGAGTTCTCTAGCAATACTCCAGGATTTAGTGAGATATTGTATTTCTCTTTTTGCAGTTTCCATTGTTACATTTCTAACAAATAATTCCCCTGACATCTTTAGGGGCAAATCTGAAAGCTGTCACACTCTTGTCACAGGGCCAGGTTAGAAATGCCACTACAGAAATGCCATGGCCAGGTTCCATTCTGCTGCTTCTGCTGCCTGTCATGTGGAACCACAGTCCTCTTTACCTGCGCCACCATCCAGTTACCATAGTGATTAAGCCAGAGCAGTACATCTCTTTCTGAAGTGTGCACAGCCAAAGCAAAGAATCTACCAACCTGGAATGCTAGTTGTAAAATTGCTGATTTTAACTGAGGAATTTCTCAAAATATAAACATCACGAACACAATAATGCACACTGGAAAAACTGAGCAGGAACGATTCTGTTAACACTCTAAGTTGCAAAGTGACAGCTGGTAGCTTTTGTGAATTGCAAAATAACATGAGCCTGGCTGGAACGTCTCCACTGCGGGGATAAATACTTCCAAGCATTGGACAGAAAATGAGACTAAGTAACACCTTCTGAGAATCTTAAAATGCGATCACTGAAAGGTCAGGTTAGCAGTTTTCCTTTTTAATATTAAAAACAAGCAGTGGAAGTGGATGGGGTGGTACTAAGTCCAGGTTGGAGGCTACTGGCAAAAAGCCCTCTTGAAATTGTAGGCTGAGAACGTAATTCAGGGTAATCTACATATACCTTGGTAAAGAAACCTTTGTTGAACACCTAAGTCCCCACTCGGCCACTAACATGCTGCGAGGCACCAAACAAGTGACAATTTCTTTGTGCTTCAATTCCTTCATCTGTAAAATGAGATATTTGGACGAACAGTCTTTAAGATCTCAGGCAGCCCTGAAATTCTATGATTCTAAAAGGGCAAATTATACAAAAATGAAGCTGAGCTTCAGTTGTGGTCTGTGGACAGCATCCCATTATTTTATGATTGAAACACTTAAATTGACCAGTTCATTTAACGCAAGTCATAGTTACTTTGACTACCATAGTTAAGAAACCCTTTTCAATTTCTTTCTTGTTTGCTGTAGGGCCTTGTTAGGACACCTCAGAAACATTGTCTGAAACAATTTGCAAAGAAGAGAGTTAAAAACATCCTCCCACTTCCCGCTTCATTAAATCGCTCCACAGGCAATCCTCTCCAGCATCCACAGCTTCCAGGAAGCATGGGATGAGTTAACTAAAGGTCAGTACATAAAATACAACTGTCCTCAAGTTCCTCTGGCACCATTTTACTCTCTAGTCTTTTTCACAGCATTTCAAATTTATATTAAACACATGGAGGCTTTACTGACATAAGCATCCACTGTAAGAAAAAAGAGAGTTTAAAAAAAGAGAGAGATAGAAAAGTATTTGGGAAAAAGACCAAGTAAGAGAGGAAGTGGAAGCCAAACATGTAGAGAGGAACAGATATTCAGAGGGTGCTTACGGATCAAACGCTGCAAGCAGGAAGTTAAGGAGGAGGCTGATGGACTGCTCCACATGGATTTGGTGAGTGGTTGGCATCCGTTTGTTGAGCTGGTAAAAAATGGTGGAGAGCACAGCCTCTAAGCGGGACACATTGAGTTCAATGTTTGGGTCCAGGTTGTTCAGAGCATTTTCCCGCAATGCTTCTATGACATTCCATATGTCCACCAGGTGCACTACAATTAAAGCAGAGTTAACACATCAGCCCAAAGTAATGGAAGGCAAATACATTAGTTTACTTGTCCCTCTGTCCTGTTTTTTTCTAGGTATCTCACATGTGTGCAGCTGTTGGGGGGGGGGGTCAACATAAGTAAATGAACATAGGCTGTGCATTATCTCCAAGACTTGATGTGCATTATATAATAGCAAGCAAATGATTTACTGACCACTACAATAGATAGTTATTTCCAATCTTCACAGTCACCCTTGAAATACAGCTATTATCCCTATGTTACAAGTAAGAGAACTGAGGATCTGGAAGCTGAACTGACAAATGCAAACGTAGAAGAGAAGTCAATGGCAAAACTGGCATTCAGATCCAAGTCTATCGGTTTAAAAGTTATTTCTCCATTGCGCACCCTGCCCCCTCAAAAAGAAAAGACCAACACTGAAATTCTAGTGTTTGAAAGGATGTCCAAATTACATTTGAGTATTTAAAATGTTTTCATTTATTTATGTGTTTTTTAGTAGTATGCTTTTGGAAATAAGAAAAAAAAAGGAAGTTAAGGTAGGCAGGAAGACAAGGTAAAAAGGAAAAGTTATGTACACACTGCCCCAGCAGCAGAACTAAGTTACAGATCACTGAACTAGGCTAGTCAAGAACAAGAAGTTTCTTGGCTACATTATTACCAACTGATTTAAGTCACGGTTACTTTCACTAGGGTAGTCCAGAAAACGGTTTCTATTTTCTTCCCTACTTGACCTGAGGTCTTGTTATGAGATCCCGGAAACTATGACCATGACCAAGATACAGAACATGTCCTCACCCTCAAAAGTTTTCTCATGCTCCTCTGTAATCTATCCTCATTCCCTGTTCCAGGCAACCACTGATTTGCTTTCTGTTGCAAATTTCAATTCTTAATAACTGTCATTATATAGTAAACACTCTTTTTTGGGGGCTGGATTTTTTTATTTAGTGTTAACTGTTTTGAAATTTATACATGTGTTGCTGAAAGTATCAATAGTTTCCTCTTTTTATTGCTGAGTAGTATTCCATTATATGGATAGATCAAAATTTGGTTATCAACTCACTTGTTGATGAACATTTGGGTCATTTGTCAGTTTTTGTTTATGAATAAAGTTGCTATGAACAATCACATGCAAGTCTTTGCATAGATACATGGCTTCCATTTCTCTTAGATAATGAGGGATTTAAAATATTAAAATCATTAAAAATTTAAGTAAATACTTAGAAATGAAAAGGCTGGGTTTCATGGTAGGTGTATGTTTAATTTTTAAAGAGAGTTCGAAGGCATTTTCCAAAAGTAGTTGAACTATCTTACATTCCCATCAGCAGTATACAAGAGTTCCAGTTTATCCACATCTTCACCATTTAAGGTTGACTTTTCATTACACTTTTGCATTTGCAAATAAATATTTTGTTTATTCTCAATGAAATATAACAATTAGTTTCCGTTCTTAAGAAATATGGACTGTATATGTACTTTTTCACTAACAGCTCCCTATTTTCTGTCTTCTACCTCATTGCTCACTCCTGGCTCTACACCTAATAAGCAAAACTAGCATCAGCTTCTATTATGAACTGAGCTATGTGACTGTTTACTTGGCTTTTCTCTTTACTTTTGCTTTTCAGAACAGATCTATGGTTTCTGACTTTTTGTATAAGAGAGTCTTATCACCAATTTCTTCCATTATAATAACAAATGGGCCAACTAGCCAACAGTCTTTTGAAGTCAGATCCTTTTCCCAGGCTAAGTTTAATTGCAGGATCTCTAATCACAGGACCCTAAGAGAGACAGCAATCTGTGCAGATAATTCTGATTTTAAAATAGGCATGATGAAAAAAAATCCTAAAGTGTGGCTCTCATAACTAACTTTGTGTGCATATTGAGATCTAAGAGATGAGTGGATTATGCAAATCCCTGAACTAAAAAAAAAAAAAAAAAAAAACCACACAGGTTACATAGAACTGTTACTGTGTCCTTTACTTGTATTTTTGCTGTTACTTTTAACAATTACTCAAAATAATGTTTTATGTTATGAAGGGAAGATACCTGCACTCAAGGAGCACTGGACTTGGAGTCCAAAGACCTAGGTTGCAAATCTGCCTCTTCTATGACAAGTGCATGACCTCTTAGCCTCTAAGACTTAGAGTCTCACTTCCTTCATCTATACAATGGGGCTGGCATTCCTAAAAGGGAAAAATGCATAGAGTAAAAAGTGGTAGTTCCTAGTACCTAGCAGACAATGCATTATAGATGAACAAGTGAATAATGTGAGTCATGTCAAAAGAAAAATATATTGCAATATATCTCTGATTTGGAGCAGATAAGTACTAATCACATACTAACTAAAATACTTAAATATTTATTAGTTTTGGAAAAATTCAGATTTAAGTGATTTCAAATTTGCAACCTTCTCTGTGTATCAATAATTAATCAACAAGGAAATTATTTGTATTTCTTGGTGTTATTTATCCAACTCTTCAATCTAGCAAGCAAAACACTCCCAGGGAAATGGCATTCATAAACAAAATTAATTAATTAATTAATTAAAATTCTAGTGAGAAAGAGCTGGGATTCCTCTAATTACTCCCTATAGATTTGATCTGTGAATTTTCTGAATCTAGTCATCAGGACGTGTCTGGGTGCGGGATGCAAGGACAGCAGTGCTGATGACATCCAGCCTGTCGTCCTGCTTGGTCCCTGTGACCCATTCTCACCCAGTTCCTGGTTGTGGATCATCTGGGGAGAGGCACCTGGGGAACAGGCATCTGGGGAGAGGAGCATGGACTGGGAACTTGGGCATGGGAGGGAGATGGGTATATGTTAAGAAAGCTAAATGGCTATTGGCAGAGGGAGGGAATCTGGATGCTTAAGTTTCTCTCAATGAGCCATTGTAAGGAACAGGAAACCCTTTTAGAATTCCCAGGGGTGGAATTATCCAGGCCCATGGGAGTGACCGCAGGAGTGGCCTACATAAAGTTTCCCACATATGCATGCCCACATAAGGGTTCTTTAGGTACTTCAGCCTCAGCGTGAGCAGCCTGTACTCATCTCTCCCCTTGCTGGCCCTGGGATTCCCTTCCTTGGTGAATGCCACCATCCTCCCGCTCCCTATTCTCCCTCCAGGGAGATTTAATTTCTGGCTTCTAGCAATGACCAAGTCCTATGGACTGTATATCTCCTAAACATCACTGTAATCCTGCCATTTCCATGAGCCTTTATTGCCACCACCCAATTTCATTACCCAATGCTATCATGCTTACTGGTTGGCTGAGTCAGTTCTTCATTCTTTCTGTACTCCCTTTCTACTCACTGCAGCCAGAGTGTGATTTCTAAACTGTAATTTGACATGTCACTTATATGCTGCTTAAAATCGTATGCTTTGCTTGGAGAATGGCATGAACTCGGGAGGCGGAGCTTGCAGTGAGCCAAGATTGTGCCACTGCACTCCAGCCTAGGTGACAGAGCGAGACTCTATCACACACACGCAAAAAAATTGTATGCTGCTTAAAGTCCTTTAATAACTTCCCATTAATCTGAAATCTAAACAAGGATTACAGTTTTTTTTTTCCTTTCTTTTCTTTTTTCATCTAGCCTCTGTGTATTGTTATCTACATCTCATCTACTCTACCTTGGTGTCAACATCACTTCCTCAAGGATATCTGTCAACATCACTTCCTCAAGGATATCTTTCTGGGCTGGATCAGAAACCTGTCTCCAGGTTTTATACCCTTCACATGCACCACCTTAGAGCTCTGTCCTTCCCCATCACAGCATGTAGTGCGCACTCTTGGGTGGACCAACAGGTTGTCTGTTTCCCGTTCTGTGTTGCATGTGGCACAGGACGAGACTGTGTCTATCGTGATAACTGTCCACACCCCTAGTGCCCCTCACACTGCCTTACACATCCTTACACATAGGAACTTGGTAAATGTCTTTTGACTAAATGACAGAATGACAAAGAAATGACTCAACAGTGAAACAGGGTTTTCTAAGGATGCATTTGCTTTCGAAAAAGCAATAAGGCATAGTCATGAAGAATCATAGACACACTGGTTTGAATCCTAGGTATCCCGTCAGTCTAATTACTTAACTTCTCTGAAGCTTCATGTTAGAAAAGTGGAGCTGAAAATAGCATCTACTTTCAGATGATTACTATGAGAACTGAATAAAATAATGCCTGTAAAAACTTGGAATAGGGCATGTCATGTAGGAGATAATAACTATTATTATGAACAAATACTAGAAATCATATGAAAGTTATTAAACATAAATATGCTGCATTTACATGCTTACATATTCAAGGTCCTAATATAAGGAAACGTAAAAGAAAAATATTTTGTTAAAAATAAAATAATTCTGGCTAACTGTGAGAATAGATAATTAAAAAATGATTTAAGTAAAACTAGTTTTCATAATTATGTGCAAACACTATGGTAGATCGTGAGGACTCAATACAAACAATACAGATGTGGTTCCTGCCTATGGGAGCTAAGTGTCTGGGGGGAATACAGACATGACTCACATAATCACACAAACGGATGATCAGAAATGGTGACATACTGTGACATATAGTATGCTAGGTATAAAATGGGATTATGATATGGTCATGATGGGGCCAGGAGAACAAGATCAGGTTGCAGGAGCACCATAACTGTGATAAGGATGTGGCTCTTTATGCTGAGTATGAAGACATGGGTTTTAAGTAGGACAGCGACATGATACGGAATGCAGCTTACAAATGTCATTTCTGACTTTAAGGTAAGAAAGGAGTGGAGACGGAGAGGCACACAGTGGGAAGTAGTTGGAGCATATTGTTTTAGTTCCAATAAGGGTTGGCAGTATTTTTGTATACAAGGTGGTACTATGCAGAAAATACTGTTGTCATGCACACTGTACCCATATGTTCCAGCGGTGGCATAGTGGAAAGAATTCAGATTTTGCAGCCACAAAGATTAAGGTTTCATTCCTGGCTCCAGAAATAACTGCAAAACTGGGCAAATTTTATTAAGAAAAATAAAATGTAATAATATTTTGTTTATACATTGTATTATTCCTTTTTTATAAATGAGGAAACGAATGCCATCCAGAGGCAGTTATAGTGAGATTAAAAGAGAACATGTATTCACATAATAGGTGCTCAAGAAATGAGCTATTTGTGTTAAAATAACTAAATACACTCTGATCTAAAGCCATACTATTCTATTATTAATTGATAAGATCTCTAAGTCCAAAACTAAATTTTAGCCAAGTATCCCAATTTCAATAAGTTAATCAACCCATAGTCTTGATGACGTATTATGTGGGTGAAGTAAAAGAATCACAAAGTGCATTGCAGCCACAAAAGCAGACACTTAATTCAGTTTAGTTGTCATAAATTTTGAGCTAGCGGAGTTTAAGTTGATTTTACCATATTGGGTCATTAGAAACCTGGTGAGGAGGCTATCTTTCATAAAGGTTTCATGGAAACTTTATTTCATTGGCGACTACCTTGGGAGGTGTAATCATAGTGCAGAAGGTGCAGGAACCGGATCAGTGGCTGAGTTCCCCTACTGACTGTCCCTATGACCTTGGCCAAGTCACTTAACTTACTTAGGTTTCAGTTTCCTCACCTGTAAAATGAGGACAATACTATTTTCTCCACTACGTGGTGGTTTTGGGGGATCAAATGAGATACTTCACATAAAGCACTTCACATAGTGCTTATAATAAGCATCGTATAATAAGCATTCAGTATACATTAGTTATAGAGAAATTTAAGTTTCATAGGCCTTTTGGTTATTTAAATAGGGACACTGAGAAATGCTAAGTTGAGATTCATTAGGAAGTTATTAAGAAGTCTGTTTTAAAAGTCTGGCAGTTGTATAAATATGTTGCTTACTGTCGTGCTCCTTAAATCATTTTAGATATTTAGGTTGTGCAATAATGATTATGAACCACTAGATGGCACTGTTCATATTTTACTAAATAGCTATCAAACTTCAGTCGTCCATAATAGAGCACCTGTTATTAGGCACAGGAAATAGGAGGAATTCCCTCATCTATACAATTGCGTATATTTTATATTAATATATGGGAAAGGCAACATTTTACATAATGAAATTCCTTAGTTAATAACCACATCAAGAATAGACAAAATGCATTCTTAACCTAATATTTAGTTATTTGTGGAATCTTAAAAGTAACGACATTAGTGTTGATTTCAGGCAGTAATTATTAAGACCTAAGAGTTTGTCTTTATATACATAAATGGAAATAGACAAAGCTTGAATGGTTTTCTATAAATCCAGGCAATCTCAGGTAGAAAAGGGCTAGGTTTGGGTGTTTGGGGGGAGAGTTGCAGATGGGTAAAGGAGAGTTTGTCGATCTCAAGAGATATTTTTAATGTGTTTTCTGACATCCTGTGCTATTTTAATGGGAGATGAAGTCCTTCATTCACAGAGATGACTTAAATCCAAGTGTCCCTGGGAAAAGTGCTAAAATGACAAAGCTAGTTATACCTAGATAGAGATGGCTGATGTCATAAATTTTATTAGACATAATAGAATCATATAAGTTGGATAAAATATGGGGGAGAAAAATATCAAAAAGACAACTTCAAGATTTAGTCTATTTTATGATTTAGTCCAGGGCCAGCCTTTCTTGAACCCCTGAGGTTGGGTCCGAGTCTCTGAATCTAAGCATGATATTCTTTTTGTAAAGCATTTGGTGATCTCAAAATTCTCAAACCCAGACTCTACCACCTCCTGATTCCAAAATATAAGAGAGTGGAAAAGGGTTTTGACAAAACTCTCTGGGTGATTCTGACAACCACTGATTATAAACTTTTAGAAGGTTTTCAAAGAGCTTGCAGCTGAGAGAAAGGTCAGTAGACAATTATCTTATAGTGACTTGGCTTTAGTCATTATGGAATAGTGATTCTCAACTGTGGCTGCAGAATGGAATCACCTACAAGGTTGTAAAATGGATTCCTGGTGATACTGCTGGTCCGACATCACATTTGTAGTAACAAAGCACAGGCTATTTAGAAATGCTGCATCTTAGGCTCCCACACAGACCTAGAAAATCATAATCAGCATTTTAGCAACATATCTAGGCAGTTTGTATTCACATTTAAGTATAAGAAGCACTTCTTGAAGTCAGTAGTTCTCAGTCCTTTGGCATCAAGACAGCCTGATATGTCTTCATAGGTTGTGAGGTGTATTGCAAGAAGCTGATTACCATCAATTAATTTATGCAGTTTAAGAGTGATTTGTATAATTATGTATATACATATTATTTTAGAGCGGTTTGAGGCTTACATCCATAAGAAGGTCACTCATTGCATTATGATATGCTTTAGTTAGGAGAAAAGGAAATTATAGTTATGCTGGAAATTGGATATAATCTGTTGATCTGTTATTGAGAATACATATATCCTCTTGCATGTAGATAGTGTTGTGTTTGTGCGTGTGTGTGTGTGTGTGCATCCATGCACATGCTCCCTCAATCTCTACCCTGCCTTCAGTGCTTAAAGTGAGGGCGACTGGTGTCTGAGGTTTCTGTTATGACTTGTTTTCCCCTCTTTGAGATATGCAGGTATATGCAGGAATCCCCATAGCAACAAAGATAAATTGTTTCTCCTGAAAATGCATCCAGTTCTCCCCTCCCTAGATATAAATTTCCTGACCTTCAGTGCAATATTCCCAGCATGAATTTTCCATTGCAACTACACTCTTCAGAGTACAATAACAAAGTTGAGGTAATATTTCTGATTAGTTTACACAGCAGGTTTGAAGTGCCAATTTGGGTTCTTTCATATAGCAGATTCTTAAAATACGTTTGCTAGATTGTAGAAAAGTTAATTATGGAGATTCATTCTTTTAGCTATCCAACAAAGTTCCGATGTCTTTAGAACGAACAGATGAACACGCACATAAGCATTGTCTTGTTCCTACAACAACTCTCAAATGCAAAGTTTCATTCAGTATTCTAAGCACCAAGTAGACTTTAAGTAAAAATGCTTTTAAAGAGCTCACATGTGGGCCAGGCTTCACAGAACTGGGGTGTGAGGAGGTGGGGAGAGGAACTCAGCCCCTTGAGAATGTCAGCAGTGACACTAGGTTCCTCAGACTCATTACCCTAAGCTGCTCACTGGTGCATTTTATAGCCTTCCATCTTAGTCTTATAACTTCTTTTATAAAATAAGTATTTATTCAGTCCTTATTGTGTTGCGGTGCTGTTCTGGCTTCTAGAACTGGAGTGTACAAGACAGGCAGGACCCTGATCACACAGAACTTATATGTGTGTTGGAGAGGGAGGCGATAGAGATATTAAATAAGTGCATTGAGCATGGAATAAAAATCTATTTTCTCTCACTTTAGATTTCAAAATGTTCAACTGGCCTATAAAAATTGTACATATTCAAAGGTACACAATGGGATTTGATATTTATATATACATATTATTTATTTTCTCTTATAGAGAAACATGAACTGAGAGATAGACTGGGATTCACGTGTTTCTTCATTTGTACAATGGGAATAATAACATCCTTTCTGATAGTGTTCTGAGGAACAATGAATATGTACATGGGAAAACAGTAAAATATAAAGTACTATATAAATTTTAGGCATTATTCTTATTTTTGAGAGCAAACAGAGGCATTAAAATTTACTGTCATATTCAGATAGAATTATAAACATTTTCCACCCACAAAAATTCTTTCAATTCTTTGCCTCACTCTGTCAGTTATAAAGATATTTATCCCTTAATATGAACTTTCTTCTATAACTTGAAGTTTGTTTTCCCTTTAACGGATGAAATGATGTTATAAATCCATGAGAGACTGTATCACAGTGATTACTAGTTTAGTACAATTTCAAATTAAATATTTCAGGGGCCGGGAGCGATGGCTCACGCCTGTAATCCCAGCACTTTGGGAGGCCAAGGAGGGCGGATCACGAGGTCAGGAGATCAAGACCATCCTGGTCAACACGGTGAAACTTCGTCTCTACTAAAAATACAAAAATTAGCCGGCATGGTGGTGGGCGCCTATAGTCCCAGCTACTGGGGAGGCTGAGGCAGGAGAATAGTGTGAACCCGGGAGGCGGAGCTTGCCGTGAGCCTAGATCACGCCACTGCACCAGAGCCTGGGCAACAGAGCAAGACTGTCTCAAAAAGAAAGAAAGAAAGAAAGAAAAAGAATATTTCAGCGTATCACTAGTTGCTATGCATCAATCAGACATGCAGGCTGTAACATATGGAGAAAGACTGCCATATGCATTTACACACAGAGCTGGGAAACGGCTAGATTCCATAATAGTTTCAAAGAAATTAAATCCAACCAGCATTTTTAAGGCTCTACAATGCATTGTGATTGATGTTATTGATGATTTAACAAAATATGAGAGTCTGACTATAAAAAAGATTGTAAGTCTCATGGGAGGAGACACACTCAGATGACCTAACTGAAGATCACCACCAGACACTCTGTTATCCAAAGCCCACATCCATAGTGCAGATTAAAAAGAAAAGTGCCACAGGAGCTCAAAATACAGGAATGCTACTGTGGGCTGGAAACTATGTAAAGATTTGCAAGAGGAGGTAAGGCTCAAGTTGATTCCTAAAACACAGCAGAAAGTGCATAGATGGAGATAAGGAGGGAAGGATACTCCAGGAAGAAGTGGATTCAGTGAACAATGGCACAGAGCAAAGAACGATGACGGTGAATTTAGATTTTCTATTGACTTGATAGAGTCAGAGAAATTTGTGTTGGGGCTTAGAGGAAAGCAGGGTCTGTAACTATTCGTTTCTATTGCCCAGTATATAACGCTCTTAATTTTTCAATGAGTGAATATCTTTGTTTTTATATTTTATTAAAGATTTAAATCTCATAAAGTTAAATGTTTAATTTCATTTTCAGACTACTATGTGAGCTAATTCAGAGCCCCATCTGAAGCTAAGAAGTATGGTGGTGGAAATCAGGGCTGTACTTTAGAGCCAAGAGTGGGTCTCAAACTATCGAGTCTGATTCCATAGGTCTTGAGTGTGGCCAGAGCATCCCTAAGTATAATCAGCTCCTTAGGTGATTTTGTTAGACAATAAAGTTTGAGAACCACTGCTACGGAGCACAACTTAAAGAGTAGAGTTAGACAAGAGACAGGAAGAACAGAAAACTGATGCTCCTTTGATTCAGAGGAATTTCCTGGGAGCATTGTGGCCAAGAAAGCCAGGTGCAAATTACCTAGTTGTTAAGAGTTCTAAAATAAATAATTTATTTTTATGCCCTTATTCAGGCCTCTTATCATGAGAAAATAGTATTTAAAAATCTTTTGGGGAAGAAGGACTCAGTTAAATGGTATGCTTTGCCAGGATCAATAGATATATTTTGATGTGATTACACTGAAGCTATTAGCCATCACCCACATTAACCAAACATTGAAATCGGAAAGAAAATGTTACTAAAGGCACAGTCTTCAGATTTGTTTTCCATTAGTGAGCATGAGCTACACCTTTATAAAATGTGAACCCAAACAACAGCTGAGTAGCTCACCAAGCATTTTTATGCTTCCAAACTCAATGTCTTTCTGACTCTGAAAGCATGCTTGTATCTCCAAGGCAATTCTCTTTGCTAAGGATCCTTACAGAGAAGCATCATATCTTACAGAGATAACATTTTAGTTTCACTTTAATTTCCTGGTTAAGGTGATGTAATAAACCTTAATGAAAAGGTCTACCACATATTTTTGGTGTAAAATCAAATTGAATATCATGCCAGTCTTCACAGGCCCTGGTAGTACATCCATTGCCTATTCGGAAAAGGTATTCAGTATTCCTTAAACTGTGTCTGTAGACCAGTATCATTATTCAAAATGAGGTATAAAAATTGTTGACTCAATAACTGTCAACTATAAATTAAATCTAAAAACATTCAATTGAACAAGCATTTATCAAGCCCATTATTTTCCAAGTATTATACCAAGGATTATAAAAATAATAAGAGAAGGTAAATGAAAAGACAGATCTGAATGATAACTAATTTCTTATTGCCAGTGTTTAACTTTATTCAGAATATTAATCACTTTAGAAGCAAGAAAATCTTGCATCTTATTTCTCCTGTGGATAGTCATTTTATAAAGGGCTTTTAGACCTCACATCTTTAATGTGGTCTTACCATTCCCTACATTCCAGTGCCCTAATCCAGGCTTGTAAAAGCCTTCTACTTAGAAGCAAGCCTCCTACTCACCTCCACTTTCTGTCTCTTTCTATCTCTCCTAAGAAATATTGTAAGGTTCTACTCTGGTCATGCCATTCTCCATCGCCTATTGAGTAAAACCCAACAGGGTAAGCATGAAAATCAGTGTTTGGACCTCAGTTTACTAGTCTGTAGTCCCATCTTCCACTATTCTCCAGCTTCTTGCAACAGTCCTATGCTCTAGCCACACCGGATTTCTTCAATTCCAGAACATTCCCTTGGCTTTCTTGTGTGTGCCTTTACTCAGCCTGCTCCCTCCACCAGGTGTTCCCTACAATCACCATCCCTCAAGGTAGCACACACATGCCATGTCCCTGAGGATGCTCATTCCGATACCCTCAGGTAGGATTACTTTCTCCCCTTTGTTGCTCCCAGGGCCCTTCACATATCTATTGGACCATTTATGACACTACACATTTTCCATAGTTATTAATAGACAAGTTTTTTCCTGAATTTTTTATATATTCCATAATTTGAATTATAAATTCCAATTCATATAAAATCATGAGCTAAATATAAAATTATGAGCTAAATTTTATGCTTAGGGTCATGTATGTGTTGAAACATAGGTCTACAGCTTTCATCAGTTTCTCCAAAAGATACGTGGGGTAAACTTAAAAACCACAGCACTATATGCTAGCGTCTTGAGGACATGGGCTATGTCTTGTTCATCTTTGCATTCCTCTCAACTCTTTGCATAATACCTTGTTCAAACTGGGTTCTCAATAATGCTTAGTGAATGGAATAGAGTAGGGCACCTACTGGATGCCCGGCATTATACATAATCCTTAGAAGCTTTCCCTTTACCTCAGTGTTCTAAGAAAGCTCCACAAGGCTTTACTGGACATAGTTTTCCACAGAACCTTTCTTATTTCTTATGTAGCAACTTGAGCTGTGGCCAGAATCCTAGAAGCCAGAGGCCACATTCTGAAAGAGCATCAATAGGGCTAGCAGCCATGAGGAATTGTCTCCTACTTGTCCTTTAGAATTTTTGAACTCACCGACCCTGAATTACGTGCCCACCTGGCCAACATAAACTCAAATAGACAAAGTACACCTGGCCATTGAAAAACGTGAGTAAGCAGCAACTGTATTACTTTTTCTGCATTCATTCTGTACATATATCTATGTCTATACAATTCTCTGTACAATGAGAATAAATACAAATAAATAACAGAAAATCTATTTTATTTATTAATTCATTCAGAAAATAGCTGTGGCCCAGCTCCCTAGTGCACAGAAAATTGCTTGGGAAATAGGACTAGAATTTGGGATGAAGAGATCTCTAGGTGGTTAATCAGCAGTACAGGTCATTAGTTATCGTGAGTGAGATCATCCATAAATCAATATAACATAAAGAATATGACGAGTGTATCTTTTGTTAAAAAAAACTTTAAAAGCCAACGGGATAAATTTTAGTGATCTATTGCACAGCATGGTGACTAAAGTTAATAATGTATGTTTCAAAATTGCTAAAAGATTAGATTTTAAATGCTCTAATCACAAAGAAATGATAAGTATGTAAGGTAGATGTATATGTCAATTAGCCTGTTTTAATAATTACACATGTCTACCTTATCATAACATCATATTGTACTCCATACATATTAATGTATACTATTCTTTTTCAATTAAAACAAATTTTTTTAAAAAGCCAGTGAAAAATAGTGATGAAGAACCTTGAATAATGAAAATCAAGGGGGTGATATTTCAGATTCCTCTCGTGTACCTTTCGAAATCCTCTTGGCCCTGCCTCTTTCTCCTGCCCCTGCACATGTGACTGGTACCATATAGATTTCAACCAGGTTGATGCAGCTGCAACCGGACAATGGCTGGCCTCAGGCTCTTTCTGCATACCTCTGATGTCTCAGTACAAACACCTGGAACCTAGCTACCACTCACACATATGCAACCTAGAAGCATGAGGACATTAACTTCTGTAGGTAACCATTGACCAATGCAAGACAGAGCAGCGAGATTAGAACTCCCTCCTTTTGTCTCCTGAATGGGCAGTTCTGGAGTGCACTGGACAAGGTTTCTTGGAAATTCCTGTACTGTCTATCAGCTTTCCTCCCTTCCTAGTTTCAGTGTGTTCTGTGTTCACTATCCCAGTGAGCTGCTTCCATGCAAGCTTTGTCTGGAGGTCTGCTTCCTGGGGAAACAGACTAAACACTGGTCCTGATAAAGTCTCTTGTCTATTCCTGGTTGAATCCTCCCAGAACAGTAAATGAGAAGAAAATGATGATTGTGACCATGTTGGAGGCAGATTCTGATTCTTGTTTAGTTACATAAATTTTTCTCAGTTTGTTTTTCACTGCAATATAATATCACTGTTTTTTATTTAGCACTGTTTAAATTGAAAGATAAAATGCATCATATTTGATTGTATCAAAAAGGTTGATTATTTTTCTGAGAAAGTAAGCTGCTTAGGAATGGTGCCATTACTATCAGTTTTACAGCAGGTTTGCTGGTCCACATGCTTTTCTCAACGTTCCAGTGTTTTTCGGTGACAAAGCTTGACAGACATTGTAGGACACTAACTGTCTACTATAACACTTGGATAATATTGGGAAGTTAGAAGGCTCTGTAATTACATGATTTTATCTGGTATTTACCCAAGGGAAGCCACTTAATATCTCTTGTACTATGCTCTCCTCACCTTGAACAAATAGAACTTTATAATTTCTGATAGACAAGGAGATAAAGCAGAAGTCCTAGCCCAACACCATCAATGGTTAAAAATAGCTACAGACAATTTATTTAAATATGTTATAGATATACTTGATTTTGTAACTACCATAATTACAAGTAACCCCTTTTTCCTTCAGAAAATGACATTTGGCTCTTGAGATTGATAGGGCAGATATCAGTTTATGCAGCAAAGTATGAGAGTGGAATTACTATTTGATAGTAGATCCACTATCCACTGTTTGATACTACCAATCTACAAAATCAGAAGCATTATAATAAATAGAACACATTTGTTAGATTGTAAACTTGAGGTTATTCTATTACTAAATTTGTATACTAAGGAATATTACTATCTAGAATAATTTAAACTAATGGAAAAATCTCATTGCACTTTTCTGCTTATGCTACCCCAGTTAAATTTTTTCCCTTTTAAATGCAAAGACAGTGCCAAGAACCAACATTATCTGATTGACACACTTCTAACTGTTCCTGAGGATGGACTGTTGTTGTTATTATCGGGGGAGGGAGCTTTGAAAAGGGAAGAAAGGGAGAATCCTTTATTGGACAATTCAGGCTTTTAGATTTCTTGCTACTGCCGAACATTTTGAAGATGCTAAAGTACGTTGTACAGACCATGCTAAGCAAAGATTTTGGAAAGGGCCTGGGAAATTAGAGTAAGGGAAAGAAAAATTAAATAAAAACTGGGTTTAGGCCAAGGAAAAAGCTAAGTAAGTTATCAGATAGCTACCTCTAGAATGTGTATATCAGGTTTCTTGTGATCATTTACAAGGAGCTTGAAGTGACACTCCAAATCTGAATAATCTCCATGTCCCTCAAGGTACTCAGTAAGTGTCATGCATAGAGTCATTACTCAATAGTAATTTTATGAGCCCATCTGCACATATGGGTCAAATGCATTCTGTGTGCTAGACACTGTGGAGGATGTAAACAGTGATAAGACACAAACCAATTCTTATCATCCTGTCTTGTTTTCCTCAGATTACTTGGTCCTATCTGAAATTGTTGTTTGCTAGAATGCAAGCAACATGAATGTTTTTTCTGTTTTGTTTACTGTTCTGTCTACAGAGCACCTGGCACATGGAAGGTGATCCATACATAGTTGCAGAACGATTTTTAAAAATACTTTCCCACTAACATGGTGAAACCCCATCTCTATGAAAATACAAAAAAAAAAAAAAAAAAAAAAAATTAGCCGGGCATGGTGGTGGGCACCTGTAGTCCCAGCTACTCGGGAGGTTGAGGCAAGAGAACGGCATGAACCCGGGAGGCGGAGCTTGCAGTGAGCCGAGATCATGCTACTGCACTCCAGCCTGGGCGACAGAGCAAGACTCTGTCTCAAACAAACAAACGGACAAAAAAAAAAAAAAACAAAAAAAAAAACAACAAAAAAAAACCTTCCCTATAGAATATAGCTTTTATGTTACAAGTCACTGACAAATAGGATTGTTTTGTAAAGTAATTTTATTTTCACAAACATTTTTTAGGGGTACTATGAAGGTCACTTAACCACGTGCTTGACTTTTAGCCATTTTAGTCTATACCCCAGAGGTCAGTCTATTTGGTGGCCATCACTGAAAACAATGGCTGAGACAACATTTGCAGGATATTAAAAAAATTAATGAGTACAGAATTTTTGTTTGGGATGATGAAAAAATTTTGGAAATTGATAGTGATGATGCTTGAACAACATTGTGAATGTATTCAATGCCACTGAACTGTACACTAAAATGGTTAAAATGTTACATACATTTTAACCTTTTTAAAAAGCATTGAATACATTTAACTAGAAAAAGATAAAATATGCTATAAAAAGAGTAGAGACAATTGGTGCCACTCTACATTGCACTTAATGTAATAAAAAATGCAATTGTCTTTTAAAAAGTCTTTTGCCTGAATACATTAGCTGTTGCTGTTTGGATGGTAAATTGGCTTGGGTTTTTTTTTTATATTTGTATTTTTAAGGCTTAATGTAAGCATCCCTCCTCATCTCCTGTAGGAGCTTCTATGTATCAAGCTTTAGAATGATCCTCTTAAGTTCCAGTCGATTCTGAAGTCTCCCAAATAACTTAGGAAAAGAAAACCTCAATCTGCTGCAAGACCCTTCTGCCCCTGTGAAACCTCACAAATCCACAGGGCTTTCTCTGTGAGGATTTTTGTCACATGGCCTTCTAGTCATAGGTTCAATAGCTAGCTTCTTAAAGCTACTGTGGTTCCCTCACTAACACAATGATGAGGGTTAAGTGTTTTAGAAGCCTTATGGCAAGAAAAGTCAAAGTTCAGATCATTTAAGAGGAAAACAGACCTAGGGGTTGATGTGGTTTGGTTCTGTGTCCCCACCCAAGTCTCATCTTTAATTGTAATTCCCACATGTGGAGGGAGGGATCTGTAATACCTATGTGCCAAGGGACGGAGGTGACTGGATCATGGGGGAGTTTCCCCCACGCTGTTCTCATAATAGTGAGTGAGTTTTCACGAGAGCTGATGGTTTTGTAAGTGTTTGGTAGTTCTTCTCTTGCTGTCTTCTCTTTCCTGCTGCCTTGTGAAGAAGGTTCTTGCTTCCCCTTCACCTTCTGCCATGATTGTAAGTTTCCTGAGGCCTCCCCAGCCATGTGAAACTGTGAGTCAATTAAACCTCTTTCCTTTCTAAATTACCCAGTCTCAGGGAAGTTCTTTATAGCAGTGTGAAAACGAACTAATACTGTGTGAAAATGGACTAATACTGAGCATTGGGGTAAACCTAGAAGAGATCTATAAATATTTTTCATTTCTGAAATACAACTTAATGCCAACACACTAGGCAGACCACCAGTGGTAATTTATTCATTTAAAATTAATAGGTACGCCTGTAATCCCAGCACTTTGGGAGGCTGAGACAGGCAGATCACGAGGTCAGGAGATCGAGACCATCCTGGCTAACACGGTGAAACCCCATCTCTACTAAAAAATACAAAAAACTAGCCGGGCAAGGTGGCGGGCGCCTGTAGTCCCAGCTACTCGGGAGGCTGAGGCAGGAGAATGGCGTAAACCCAGGAGGCGGAGCTTGCAGTGAGCTGAGATCCAGCCACTGCACTCCAGCCCGGGCGACAGAGCGAGACTCCGTCTCAAAAAAAAAAAATTAATAGGTACTGAACCATACACTTTCTTTGACATCATTTTCTTATTCAAGAGCTTCTCCTCAGTAGTCCCAAAAGGTTAATTTACTTATTCAGTAAGTATTTTTTTGAACACTTATAATGTTCTAGGTATGGGGGATACGTCAGTACATAAGACATACACTGATCTTTGCCCTTAAGAAGCCTACACTCAAGTTGGGAAGGTGTGATAAGCATAACAACTAAGTAAATTACATAGCATAGCATCTATTAGAATGTAATAAATACTTTAGGAAAAACACAAGCAGTAGGACAAGACGGATAGGGGAACTGGAGTGTTAAATGATGTTGCCAAGGTAGAGAGCTCACTGAGAAGATGACAAGTGAGCAAAGACTTGAGAAAGATGAGGAGGTCCACCATTGAGTTCTCTACAGGAAGAGAGTTCCAGGTGAAGGGAACAGCCAGTGCTAAGGCCCTATGTGGGCACATGCCTGGTATGTTTCCAGTGAAGTAAGGAGGCCAACAGTGGATGAAGCAGAGTAACCAGACAGGAGAGTGGGAGGAGATGAGGGCAGAACAGAAAAATGACTTGAGCCTGTGGAGCCAACTGGGCCATTTTCCGGACTATGCTTTTACCATGAGGGAAGCGGGGAGCCACTGCCGGAATCTGAGCAGAGAAGTGACAAGACCTAATTCGGGTTTAGATGTCCCATGGAGATTGACTTCATTTTGTGGTAGAAAATATTCATGTGGGCCAGGCAGTGACTCATGCCTGTAATCCCAGCACTTTGGGAGGCTGAGGCGGGAGGATCACGAGGTCAGGAGATTGAGACCACCCTGGCTAACTTGGAGAAACCCTGTCTCTAATAAAAATACAAAAGATTAGTAGGGCGCAGTGGCATGTGCCTGTCGTCTCAGCTACTCAGGAGGCTGACGCAGGTGAATCGCTTGAACCTGGGAGGTGGAGGTTGCAGTGAGCTGAGATCGCTCCAATGCACTCCAGTCTGGGTGACAGAGCAAGACTGTCTCGCAAAGAAAATGCTCATGTGTTATTTCCCTGTGCAGCTTCTCCATGTTTGGAGGATGTTTTGGGGGTGTTGTTATTCAGAATGGTTGACTTTTGACTTCTCTCTCCCACCTTTGTTATTCTGCTCCTTGTCCAGATCCTGCCTTTGGTTCCTTTTTCTCCCTCTATGATGATAAGGGACTTGGAACTTGACATGGGAAAAGCTTTCGGTAAACAGTGCTGAACCTCATCAGCTGTGTTAAACAAAGTGTCCACTCCCCTTGTAAACCTACAGGGTTATTCAGTCTCAGTCCTGCTTTGAGTTTTATACAAAGCATATGTCCCAGTGGCTCTTACACATCTGAGCAGTCTTCTTTCTCACAGATGTCACTGGAGTGCAGGTCCATGCTTTACTGTGTATAGCAGAAAGTGCAGGTCCATGCTTTACTGTGTATAGGTTTTTATGGCTGTGTGGCAAATAACCACAAAGTCATCATCTTAAAACAAGAATCTTATTAACTCACAGTTCTGTAGTTAAGAAGTTAAGTACGGCATGACTGGTTCCCTGCTCAGGGTATCGCAAGATTAAATCGAGATGTTGGCTGAACTGAGTTTTCTTTGAGAAACTCTAAGAAACAAATACTTTCAAGACATTTGTTAGCACAATTCAGTTCCTTTTGATCATAGGACTGAGGTCCCTGTTCCTTGCTGGCTGTGAGCCAGGCGTCTCCCAACATCTAGTGATTGAGCATGTGGTACTTTCCATCTTCAAGCCAGCAATGGCATGACAAATTCATCTGTCCCTTCAAACGTCTGATTTTCTCTTCTGCGGCTGCCAGAGAAAACTCTCTGCTTTTAAAGGGCTCATGTGTTTAGTTCAGGCCTACCCAGGTGATCTCCCTATTTTAAGGTTTGTTGCAACTGTGCAATGTAACATAATCTAATCATAGGAGTAAATTCCACTAAATTCCCAGTTCTGGGGATTATTCCTGGGATTGCTCAGGGGATAGGAAATTTTAGGAGCCATTTTAGATTGTAATTCAGGTAAAGATGTTTTGGACCAGGCATTTGTAGTCAGCACAGAAAGATGTGCATAGATTTGAGAGATATGTGAAAGGATAACTGATGAGATTTTTATAATTGATTCAATTTGGGTTGAGATAAGAGGTCAAAGACGATGCCCAGATTTATGGCTTGAGAAATTTGATGAGTCTTGGTACCTTGTGGGAGCAACCTCTCTTTTAAAAGGATTCTCTGAATAAATCTTGCACTTTTCTATTATCAACTTCTATCTCTCTTTTTCTTTACTCTTCAACAAGTGAGAACAATATACTGAAAAAGACATTTTTATTGCCGAAGAAGTATACTAAAACAAACATGCATTTACATAAAGTTTTGGTAAGAGAATATACAAATAGGGATGAATTTCCGAATGATCCACTTTGTACTCACACTGTTCTCCCCATAATCTAGAATAATGCTTGGCATGCAGTAAATGCTCAGTCTCTGTTTGTGGAGTGAATAAATGAGTGATTGCTAATAACAACGAATGTTAACAAAACCTCAGTGAAGAGTGAACCAAGGTGACATCAGGAGTGACTTTCTGATGGAATCTCAGTTGTGATTTCTTGGGAGAAGCTGCTCTCCCATCCCTGTCCTCCCTACTGACCTCTGTTTTATTTCAGTGTGTGCTGGAGGCCTGAGATCCCAGGAGCCAGGCATTGGGAGAACCCCTTCTGGGTATCCCTTCATTGCTCTGCTGACTGGCTCCAAGCCAAGCAGGCAGTTTCCCAGAAACAGGGCTTGGCAGACAACCAGGGGAAGGTCACTGAATCTTGCCTTGGCACCTGTTAGATAGGGTTGGGAAGCTTGAAATACGTTCCTTTGTATGCATCACTCTTCCCCAACTGACAGGAGCATTTTAAGATGATGGTTTTTCCTCAGTTGTGAAAGTAAAAGTGTTTAGTTGGCACAGATTCCATGTATAATGCAGAAGCAGAAGAAAGGGAAGGAAGTCATTGTGTGTTACATCCAGATGCCTAGAAACGAGACTACAGCTGTGGCTTAGTTCACAGGTTATGCAGTGGTAGCAGCTTAAGCAAAGCTTCCAGAATTCTCTAAAACAAAAGTCTACTAACAAGGAAACAAAACCCTGTATTTTTAAGATCTTAAAAACAATTAAAGGGAAGAAGTAGCTTTAATTAAACCCATATCATAATCATCAGGACTTTAAAATCATTGCTTTTGTCATCCAGAGGTTTACTCTGATTAAGGGGAAATAATTTTGCCATAGGTCCAGGGTGCCAGAGAGGAGCCGTTTTTCCATTGTCCTATTACATAAGCATCTTTAATAGGTTTGTTTATATATTCCACTGCCACCACCAACTTTCCCACAGGGAATTTTTGGGAACACTGCAGTCTAGCACAATGCACCTTCCTTTATTCTAAACAAGTGTCCAGAATGATTCAACATCAGGAATGAAAATATGCAGTAAAAACATTTGCAACAATACAAACAAAGATAATTGTGCTCCAAAGGTTAGTCATCTGCAGTTTATTTCCCCAACTGTGAATATTCCTGCTTTTCCTGCTGGCCTCCTTGACTAGGGAGAATCCTCTGATCATTCTCCTTTAAATACATTTCTTTCTCTGGTTCGATTTCTCTTGCCTGTGTTTCCGACATTCAACTTTATTTTTACATCCAAGATTTTATACATCATTATCTGAGAAACACAAGAGTCTATGTTCTTGAGCGGTGTGGTCGATTCCTGGTGCGTGGTGTCACATACTTTCTCCTACTTATTCAAACATGAATCCAGGGGCTGCTGTGAAGGGATTTTGCAGATGATATTACGATCCCAAATTAGTTGACCTTAAAACATGGATATCATCTGAGTGGGCCTGATACAAACACGCGAATCACTGAAAAGCAAAGAGTATTCTGTGGCTAGTCATAAATGGGGAAGTCAGAGAGGACACACTAGCTGGGCTGGAAGAAGCCACAAACTCCCATGCCCTGAGCAGCCGACAGGGGCCATGGGGCAAGGAATAAGGGAGGCTCTAGGAACTGAAGGCAGTCTCCAGCTGACAGCCAGCAAGGAAACAGGGCCCCAATCCTACAACCGCAAGAAAATAACATTTTCTCACAACGAATGCACTTAGAACCCTGACCCCAACATGAGAACCACAGACCCAACCAGTACTTTGATTTTAGTTGTGTGTAAAGCTAAGCCGAAAATCCAGCCATGCTGCATTGGATTTCTGACCTACAAAAACTGTAAGATAATAAATGTGTGCTGCTTTAAGCTGCTAAATTTATGGTAATTTGTTACCCAAGAATAGAAAATTCATAGTGGCAGCTACAAATCCACATATTTAAACATGAAGCAGGGAAGAGGAATATATTGATACACTAACTGGAAGAAAAATGAGTGGGATATTACTATTTACTACGAAAAACATAGCTCAAGGCTACTCCTGCCACAAAAGACAAGTGTTCTTCTATTCACCTGACTGCTGAGAAATGAATCTAGTGGAGCATATTCATTCATTCACAGAATATTGATTCAGGACCGACTAGTTATATGGGACTCACTTGGATTACTTTTATGGTGATAGAGAAACATTTAGGTAAAAACGTAACTGCATTTTTTTGGTTCACAAGAAATTTGAAAATAAACTCAGAGATAATAACATAGAAAAAGTAGGTGTTCTAATAACATATCTGAATGAAGGATACATTTAAAATATTTCAATTTCTAGAAAAAGAGTATGCTGAGAAACTCTGACAGCCCAGATACAATTATAGACCTTTTCTCCTCTTTGCCTTTTAAACAAAATTTTAATTAAATTTTAGTTGATATGACTAACAGAAAGAAAATTCAGGCTGTAACCAATAGGGCTAAAAGCAATGTTAGCTGTGGGTGTAGGATAGAGTGTTCCCTTGCCTTCTGAATTTTGTTCCTACTATTAAGCAGGAGGGATTACATATTTCTGATTTATTTCTCTTGTTGTCCTTTGTTGTTCACGAATTTAGGGCTGCCTTTCATTGACTCCAAAGTAATTTCTGAAAAAAAAAAAAAGATCTGCTGACATTACAGGGTATCTGGATCATTAACCACGTCAATGCTGACCAAGGAAATAATGTTCTAGTAGAAACATCTATTTGTCTAAAATAAAGGCTGAGATGATGCCATTTTACATATCCTTATAAGAGTTTATGGGGTATTAATTTTTGTGGAAAGTTAACAAAAAATCTGGAAGCTAAAGAGAAGACTATTGATTAAAAAGGATTATTTAAAATATTATTTGTATTCTTTGTTCTGCTCTATTCCTTCTAGAATATAAAATAATCAACTTGGTGTCCCTAATTTTTTAGAAGCACTCATTATTTTATTCTGTTAGAGAATGTGCCAGTTACATCATAGGGAAGGTATGGCAGGGTACAAAGATAAATGGTAAGGGGAAGAAGCGATTTGGAAAGGAGAACCCTTTGACTTAAAAAAAAAGATGGGCTTTTACAAGTGTCTTTTTTTTTTTTTTTTTGAGACAGAGTCTCGCTCTGTCGCCCAGGCTGGAGTGCAGTGGCACCATCTCGGCTCACTGCAAGCTCCACCTCCCCGGGTTCACGCCATTCTCCTGCCTCAGCCTCCCAAGTAGCTGGGACTACAGGCACCCGCCAGCATGCCTGGATAATTTTTTGTATTTTTAGTACAGACGGGGTATCACCGTGTTAGCCAGGATGGTCTCAATCTCCTGACCTCGTGATCCACCAGCCTCAGCCTCCCAAAGTGCTGGGATTACAGGCGTGAGCCGCCACACACAGCCTTACAAGTGTCTTTTACAGCAGGGATTGGTCAACATTATTTTTGTGGACCAAGAGACAAAATCAGGGATATTATATCAGTACATATATAACGAGAGAAAAAGAATTTACACAACGTTTTTGCTGAAGTTAAATATCCAATAATTGAGTACATTAAGAAAATACTGGCCTATCAATGAGAAGGATGTAATTCTTCTTGGGAGTATACATTTTTAAAAATTGGGGTTACAAGTTAGTGTTCCATTATCGAATCGATTACAAATATTCATCTGTAAAATCCATTATTTCATTCTCTATAAAAATGTAGGTCCTGGGCCTCATTTAGTTCATGGGTGACAGTGGCCTCTTGTTCAGAGTCCTTTTAGAACCCTGGGAACTGATTATTCTCGGCATACATTAGGAATTGAATAGAAGAAAATAAACGTGAATGTCAGTGATAGGAACCAGTTGTCCATATGGAAAATCATAAACAAAGTAGGCAAGGGCTGTGGGGAAGGAACTATAGGGAATTAACCAACATTGATGAAATCTGGATTTAGATAATAGATTAAAAAAGAAATCTGAAAACCTACACAGTCTGTGCTTTATCCAGACAATATTCATCTTTTTCTAGGTGATAGCTTTACAAGAGCCAGTTTTTGTTTTTTCCTCCTTTATGTAGTTTTAATACTTAGTTTTGTTAGTATATGCAATGAATTTTAAATAAGGTATGGACCTAAAAGTAAACAATCTATTTTCATTGAAGATCCATTGATTTCCATGAAGTAAATACTATAATAAGTTTCTGCTCTTGTTTGAATGTTTGTCTCCCCACCAAATTCTCATGTTGAAACTTAATCCCTTAATGCGATGGTATTACCAGGTGGGGCCTTTTAGCAGGTGATCAGGATTTGAGGGCAGAGCTTTCATGATGGGGATTAGTGCCCTCATAAAAGAGGCCCCAGGCCAGGCGTGGTGGCTCACGCCTGTAATCCCAGCACTTTGGGAGGCCAAGATGGGCAGATCACCTGAGGTCAGGAGTTCGAGACCAGCCTCACCAACATGGTGAAACCCTGTCTCTACTAAAAATACAAAATTAGCCAGGCGTGGTGCTGCATGCCTGTAATTCCAGCTACTCGGGAGGCTGAGGCAGGAGAATCACTTGAACCTGGGAGGTGGAGGTTGCAGTGAGTTGAGATTGTACCATTGCACTCCAGCCTGGGTAACAAGAGCAAAACTCTGTCAAAAAAACAAAACAAAACAAAACAAAACAAAACAAAACAAAGCCCCAGAGGGCTGCCTTGCTTCTTCCACCATGGGAGGACACAGTGAGAAGGGGCCACCTATGAACCAGAAGGCTCCTCTCCCTAGATACCAAATCTGTCAGTGCCTTGATTTTGGATTTTCTAGTCTCCAGAATTATGAGAAATAAATCTTGTTTATAAGCCATCCAGTTTATGGTATTTTTGTTAGAGCAGCCCAGACATAATAAGATACTTTCCAATAAAAAAAAAGCACTTACAAATATGCTACCTACATTTTATTTCTTATTTCTTTTATTGTAGAGTAAAACTCCATTATAAGGTATCATAATTTATTGTGGGTTAGGTTTACTGCAGACTAAAATTACTTTCCTCTAATCAGGTCATATATTCAATGTTGACTAATGTTATGTCATGTAAACATCACTGCTTCTGATTGGTTAACTTTCTAGAAGGAAGGTTTCAACTTTGATTAAGATGAGCCAAGATCAATTATGTAAACATTTTACAAATACCTCTGAATATCACAACTGTTGTATTTATTGTTAGAAAGGAAAACTCTGCAAGGACATATAGTACTTGCATTTAATGCCTCTGATCAGGTAGAAACAATTTTTAAAAGCTTACTTTAGCAAAGCATTCACAATATGCTTATTTTTCTTCCTTGGACCTTAACTTTGTCTAACTTTTGTAGAATGTAATATATTTTCTTATCCTGAAATACAGGAATTTTATAAGGTACATCGTAAAACAAATAAGACTTTCCTGATATCTCCTTCTCTAGGAAAGTCCTACCATGGACCCTCATCCCCAACAAGTCAGGGCACTGACTCCCTGAAGCTCTCACATACCACGTACATATTTCTATCATTATCTTTCTACATGGTTTTATACATCTGCTTAAAAGTCCACATGCTCAGTTAGATTTTGAGCAACTTGAAGGCAGGGATTACATGTCATTCATCATCACACTATCCTTGGTACCTAGCACAATATCAAACATATAGCAGGAGCTCATTATACATTTACTGAATTAAGAAGTCAATGAATGGATACACTGAAGGGCCACTGGACAGGTATAAGCTTCTATTTTCACCCAGGGATAGATTAGCATCCTCACTTCTTCCCTACTGTTTTTCAAGAAATTCCAAAACAATTCTAGATGCAGGATAAGGATGTGGACCAGAAAAGTATAGAAAGAGGAAAAGGAAATGGCCAAGAATGAGAAAGGGTCTTTCTCAGAGAGCAGGAGGCATGGGATAAGGCCTGTGGACCACAACTGGGGACAACACGGTGTGTCTACCTTAATGTTGAGTGCAGTATTGCCAAGTCCCTGATTCCCTGAGCCCTTCCCTTCTCTTCCTTTCACTTCCTTTCTTTCCTTTGTTTTCCTTTTTTGCTTTTTCTGGGGGTTCCTTCGTACCATTTTGTAGTCTTTTATTGGAAATCTCTAGCTCTCCTGAAAGGAGCCTAAGGAAGGCTCTGCTTGGCAAAGCTCTAAGGAGGACAGAACTCCTACCACTTACCCTCTGCCTTCCCCTCCAATTTTGAAGCCATTGTAGTGGTAACACATGATAAGAACGTGGGACAATCACATCCCTTTTAATTGCTGAAAACACGGAGATTCTTCCTCTTGTTTTTAATCTGGGTGATGTGTTTGAGGGGGAAGAGGAAACTTCTTCTGTGGGAACATTTTCCTTGGCCCCTAACACCAGCACGGGAAATGGCTTTATTGACTCGTTAGGACTACAAATACAGCAAGAAATTCTTTCAACATCTGTAATACTTTTCTCACTACTCATTTTAGATTGCTTTAGCTTCCTGTGAGGAGTCAAAACACATATGTGATGTGTGACCAATGCTATGGTTTGAATGTTTGTCCCTTCTGAAACTCGTGTTGAAACTTAATCCCCAATGAGGCAGTGTTGAGAGGTGGGGCTTTTAAGAGATGATTGGTCATGCGGGCTCTGTCCTTATGAATGTATTATCCACTCATGGATTAATAGGTAATCACAGGAGTGAGGCTGGTGGCCTTATAAGAAGGGGAAGAGAGACCTGAGTTAGCATGCTCAGCCTCCTTGCTATGTGTGCCCTGCACCATCTTGAGACTCTGCAGAGAGTCCCAGTAGTAAGAAGACTCACCAGAGGCAGCCCCTTGACCTTGGACTTCTGAGCCACCATAATTGTAAGAAATAAATTCCTTTTCTTTATAAATTGCAAAGTTTCAAGTATTCTGTTATAAGCAACAGAAAATGAAAGTAAGACAGTCAACTTATATTTTTCTTCTAACCTCTCCTTCCCCAAATTTCAGTCCCATTTTTAGCCATTGGGGCTGGGGAATAAGATGTAGATGAGAACTTGAGGAATAGATGCATACTTTGCATCCTCACAGTCATGATTAGCTGTAAGCCTAGAAGCCTGGGGCTGAGGTGACCTGCCCAGGGCCCTAGGAAACACCTGCTAGAGACTCTGAGAGGGTAGACATGTGGAGACGCCTGGTTTCTACCTTTACCGTGAGTCTAATGACCATGCCAGTTATAGTAGAATTATGTGTATGTATCAGGAGAACATTACGGTTTTCATTTTTAAGAATTCATCCAGTATTAATTAAAAAATGAGACATGACTAATTTTTATAAGTATTTTTTTAAAAAGAAAAGAATAAGTTCTTACATATGAACTATGAATCAATATTTTTTTCAAGAGAAAATGCATATGGTAATACAATGGAGGTGTTGGCCCAGCAGAGACTAAGACTGCTCGTTGTGACTAGTGATCTAGCTTACTGCTTACGTTTTTACATTTGAAAAAAAACTGGAGCAAGTTCCTTTGCTTCTTTAAGTATTGTCTCTTTTCTTATTTTTGTCTGATGTACACAAATGTAGTTAAAACTGTGACACAAAGGGCTAATTTTGCTCTTTCAGAAAAAAAACTTAAATGTTTTCCAAAAGCTTTAAAATATTTTCCTGTCCTTGTAAAAGAAAATACAAATATAAGGGGGATTTAGTGTTTGATATTTTATAAAGTTCTTGGAAACCATTTTGATGGCACTGCATTTATGATACCAAGGTTAGAGAAAAGAAGAAAAACATCCATCCAGATTTAAACCCTTCCAAGGTCAGAATTATATTGTATATGTATCCAGAGGTTCATCCTTTTAGTATGAACTAAACAGTTCATATGCTTTAGTATTTAAGCATAATTCAGATTTCAAGGCTACTTAGGAGTCATCTCTACCATTTGTACAGCATAATACCCCTTTTATTGTTGTGTAAACATATATGAGTATTATCAATATTTGTAAGATAAACTAGTTTAATAAACTTAGTACCAAATATAAACTCTAGGATTCTTGATGGTAATTAGTCCAATCAACTGGCATACTTACAATTGCATTTCTTCTGAACAAACCTAAGCTTGCATGCTGTTCTGTAGGTGGAGAGTCGGATGCGATCCAGATCTTGAGCCCCTAGTGCGGGGAAAAAGGACACATATGGTATGCCATGTGTGCAGAAAGAAATTTACAATGTTTACAAATAAAACAACTGCAGATATGATCCTTACACCTAATTTTATTTTTATTAGAATATAAGTATAACTTTAAGAATTGAACAGGTCTGTCCTATTCAAGGACAGGTTCCTCAGGTTCTAGGGAAAAAGAGCACACACATGTAATCAACATTGGAGATCAGGTTGTAAACTATATTCATGGATCAAGAAACACAATGTCATCCCTGTTGTGTCCACCACTTCTGAGAACAATCTGCTCAAGCTGTGACCTACAGTGAAACAGCTAGATGATATACATACTATCATCAAATAAGCATTTAAAGTGCATTGCTATTGGTCATTAGAACGTGGTTGTTAGGTGACCATGTACTAACTGTTGAGCATCTTCTCTGTGTGCCCTTAGGCCAATTGCTTTTAGAGCTTCCATTTTCTCACTTGGAAGATGGGGATGATGATAATAGTAGTACTTATTTCACAGGACTGTTGTAAGGATAAATGAGTGAATATACCTAAGGCACTTAAACACTGTCTGGCATACAGTAAATGCTGCATAAGTATTCATTTTTATTACTAATAACTTTCTTGTGATCCTTCCTGTCACTCTCAGAGGAAGAGATGCCTTTCTAAAACTACCTCTACCCTTTCTTTTATTGTGGCTTCCAGTTCCTTCCTAACTTGGAGCATATTCACTGTATTCTTACACTACTTTCTTTATTCCACTCTTCCACTTAGGAGTCCAGCATGGCTCCTGATGCCCAGAACATCAGGTCTAAAAGCTCTGCTCAGAATCCAAGCTTGTCTGCAGGTTCTTTCTGGCTTACCTACCTAAGGACATTGCCCACTACTTTCTACCACAGAATCTCTCCTAGGTAGGCTTGGTCAGTCTCGTCTCAATACCCTGCATATGGGCTGCTTGTTACATCAAGACCTGAGCTCCTAGTATTCCGCCCACCCTCCTTTGAATGAGTTAATCTCTAGACTGTGTCTAGAACACATTAGACTTTCAATAAATGTCTGCTTTTCTCAGTTTCTACATATTTGTTTTTTCTAAGCCCATGTTTGTGGTTCATAACAGATATAAAGGCATGTATTGAACTTTTATCTTTACCAGTCGTATACTAATAAAATGTGCTATGTGAATCCTTTACAGTAAAACAGAATAGCAAGTAAATGAACTATCCTAGAAGCAATGATATTAGAAGGCCAATTAAGTGCTTTCCCAGTGAAACTCAGGATGAATTAGCAAGTGTCCCTCACTAGAGGATTTAGCATTTCCTCAACTCAAACCGATATCTTCAGATTCACTGAAAGTGTTTCCAATAGTGCTATTACTTTGTGGTTTTATAAAGAAGATAATTAAATGGTCACTCTTAATAAAGCTTATTATTTGACAAACAGGCTTAGCGACACTGAGCACTTGAGGGATTAAAGAGATGGGGAACTCTCCTCACCCACTGCAGGAATTCCCTTAGAAATGTTCTCAAGAGATGAACATTTAGTCAATGGCCATGTAGGATTATTTCTCATGATAGATAAGATTATTACTTGTGAAAATAAATGAACTTTAAAGTACGTAAACTTTAATTCTGTCACTTCCCAGTTGTGTGAGTTTCACCAAGTTTTTCCATGGCATCTCAATTTCCTCATGGATAAAACAAGATAAAAATATCAACTTTACTGGCTGGTAATAGACAGATATAAAGTCTTGACTTCTGCACTGGGAACATAATGACCACTTAACAGTAAATGGGCCACTTCTGAACAAAAATATGTGATAGAAGTGTCTTTTTTATGTTTGAGCTTTGATTTGCCTCCTTGTAACTTCAACCTATTTGAGCTGGTTTCCCCTGGAGTCACATACTCTTTGCCCCTTCCACTTGAGAATTCATTTCTCAAATATTGCAAAGCAGCTACATTATCATTATTAGTGTCTTCATTACCATCTGAAAATTATGTGCAAAAGTTCTTGTCATCATGGACTTTAAAATTTAGCTGGGCAGGTAGCTTCTCCTTGGGCTTTTTTTAGGGTAAAAGATGTTCAACTCCACGGCCATTTCAGGTATAGTGTTTATCTGTCTGGCACCCAGTAGGGCTTCAATTCATGGCAGTTGTTATTATTATTTTCATTATGATCAAGCATGGTTTGAGACCCCTAAACATTCTAGTCACCCTGTTCTGTGACTGGCTAAAATCTCTGTAAAATTAGGTGTCCAAAATTAATCCCAATAGCGATTGCTTTACCTGTATAGAATATATAGAAAGCAATTATTACTACCTTTGATAAGGACTCCTAACTAATGTGATCTTTTTGAAAAAATAGATGGCTTATTATGCCACTTTTATTAAGTTTGAAGTTAATTTAAAAAACTACTTTGAAAAATCATATGCACTTCTGTATCAGTCAAATCTTTTCTATTTGCTATTTAAATGCCTATTTTGGAGCTAAGGGTAGGACTTCGTATGTATCTGGTTAGTTTTAAAATTTAGCTCATACTTTGAACTTTTCTGAATCTTTTAAAATTCTTCAGTTGTCACTGGAACTTCAAAAATCTTTCCCAGTTTCATGCCCTCTGTAAATCTGAGAGACTTATGTCGGGAATGAGCTCTCTAGGGTGCCCGATAACCAGAGACAGAGAGACTATCAGAAATACCTGAATGCTAAATCTGCCTTTGCTCCCAGATGAGGATGTACTTTTATTGGTGCTAAGTTTGGCTCAGCAATCAGGAGAGTCTCAGTATCTGTAAATAATCACTTAAAAGAAAACATTAGGGGCATAGATTATTTGTGTAAGTTCTTCAAGCATAATGATTTAAGCTCCAGATGAAAAGAGGTTTGTGATGTGGTACATAGTTAAGTTTCTCAGTTTCCGCAAGACCTTACCCTCTGAGCACAGTAACCCTGGCACCTCTGCACTTTCCTCTGATGGAAGTCCTGGGGGAAATATGGCAAAGGTGCACTCCTCCAGGATGCAGTAAAGAAGGATGTGGAGATGCTGCTTTGGGCCTGAAGTGCACTGACTGCTCTCTACTGTCCTATCACTAAGTGGACTTAACTGACCCTGTGTTTTGTTCAAGAATCAGGAAGAGGTCTGTAGGTCTATAAATGTTGTATAAATTCTTCCTGGTTGATGATGTAAGCCCTGAATATTAAAAGGGATGTGGTGAACAATAAAATTTAGTATGTCAGATATAGCAGCACATAACCATGCACAATCAATGTATATATTAACTGCAGGATGCATCCAGAAAGGGACCAGAAGAAGCTGGGCTGAGATATGATACATAGCCTCTTACTCTGTTTATCTGCCTTGTCAAAATAAATTTTTTTTTCTCTGCCCCAACAAACCATGAACTTAACCCAGTTTTACATATGTGGTCTTTTCTTGAAAGTTTATAAACCCCCAAACCTACTTGCGATTAGTTGTGTGACTTCTGTGTCTTCATTCGAGTCATTGATTAAAACGAAGGACCAGAACAGGGCCACAAACAGAGCCTTCCAGGATACTACTAGAAGCCTTCCTCCAAGCTGATAGACCCATTAGTTGCGGCTTTAGACATGGTCATGACATTCCCTATAAATCTACCTAACTGTATTGTGACCCAGTCCACAATTCCCAACACATGCACAGTCTAAGAGTTTTTGTCAATATCTTGCTGAAATTAACGTTAATTTTTATCAGATGGTATTTTCCTGATCTAGCAGTCTGGTAATCTCATTAAAAAGTATTATTAGCTGACTTAATTTATTTATTAAAAAGATGGAATTTAAATAAATGAGTAAAGAAATAAAATCAGCAGAGCAATCTTTGCTTTTAGCATGTTGACATGTCTAGAATTACTACTATATCTTGGCCAAGATCTAGAAAAACATCCATTTCATTACAAAACTTATAAGCAGTTCATACCCTAAACTCCAAAGAATCTATACTTTTTAATAAAGTACAGAATTTTCCCATCACATTTTTTTCAATGTACTCGTCATTATTTTTCAAAATAATGGATAGTGGTTGTTTTCTGAATTGTATCACTGGGATATAATTCTTTAAATCTGGAGATTCCACTCATTTAAGTGATTTCTTAGTTTTGCTTCATACTAATACAGTGGGGGATGGCATACATAATTAAGGGTTGAGATAAATACTATTTTCTCTACTTCTACATATATTTGAAACTTTTCATAGTAAGAAAAACTAAAACACATTTATTTAAGGCAACTTAGTGCTCTTGCACCATCTCCTCAAGCCTCTTGTACCCATGTCATAGTTGGAAGGAAGTAATAAATATGACAACAAAGACACATTAAACTCTGATTGTTTGCACTGTTATCAGCAGCTTATATAAAAAATTGGGTGATTTTTTCCCTTTCTTTAGCCCTTTTAAAAAGATTCTCTTTCTTCCCTTCTCCCCCTATCTCTGCTTCCCTCTCTCCCTCCCTCTCGCTCCCTTCTTTCCTTCCACCTTTTCCCTACCCATTCATTCGTTCATTCAACCAACCAATCAACCAACAAATCAACCAGTCTTACCTAATTTTTGGTTTTAACTTTCGCACTCTGAACATTTTCACAGTTTTTGTATGTTTTGCCTTCTATATTTTGAAAGCTTGTTATAAAACCTTCTATTAATATATAGCCATTTGATTCTTAAATATCACATTGATTTAAAAGTTTTGCTAAACATATATTTACAGAATAAAAATGAAGCCTATGATGAACCTGCTGCCTGAACTCTGCCACACTTTATCACTGGCTGTGTGTGTGAAGGAGGGAGGGAGAGAGAGCGATACTGAGAGAGAGAGAGAGAGAGAGAGAGAGACAGAGAGAGAGAGAGAGAGAGATACTGAGAGGAAGGTTAAGGAGTTTGGGGGTGAAAAATAATTGCTACCTTAGGTGGCTGAATGGGATAGAGCCTCCCTCATTGAGCTAAGTAAGGTAAAAACAGGGAGGAATAGGTTTGTTGATGGATGAAGACAGTTTTGGGCTAAAGAGTTTGAGTTGCTGGTAAGATGTCCAAGTAGAGATATCCACAGGACAGTTGGATACAAGGATTAGTGCTTTAGTATATTCCAGAAATTATCAATAAGCACACAAAATGTAGTAGTGTGCTCGACTGGGCCAAGACTGAAATATTTTACCAACAGGAGACTCTGCACAAGTAGGGCTATTCCATATTTCTAGTGACAAAATGAGGCACAAACTTGGGAATTGGAGTGTCCTCCTCGTTTCTGAACTGTGCCCAGCTGCTTGGCAGTTGTTAAAAGACCGCGTGGCTTTGGGAACACTAGAAGGCAGCCATCTTGGCAGGGAATGATAGGTATTTTTGTGATGGGCACTATTAGTGGAGTGACAATGAGCCCTCCTCAAGCTGCTTCATTAGCAGAAGACTTGACAACAAGTAGGCAAGGCTGGAAGGGAAGTTTAGTTCATGTGCTATTTTGGATAAGCTGGCTCATGAGAAATGGGAGGTTGTTTTGGGGGACTCTGAACACTCAAGAGTCATAGCAATAAAGGTAAAGACTTGAGAGAGAGACAAATTGTATATGGAGAAAACTGGTCAAGAAGAAAACTTTACATTCTCTAACTTCAGTGTCTAGAGGGTACTAAGAGACAGAAAGAGAGAAGTAGAGGAGACAGAAAAAGCAGGAGACTAGGTTGTGGTGACATAGAGAGAATTTCTTGGGTGGCGATCCATGATGTTAATATCTTAAAGAGACTGAGGAGCACGAGAAACGAAGAAGTGGGTGAAAACAGTCACCATATCCATGATAACCTAGGGTGGCGGAGTCATTCATGTCATTTTTCTGAATTTTTGAGATTGGTGTTCTTAAATTCATAGTTTGCATTTTAAAATCATGCCCTAGGTTCCTTTCCAATCGTGCATGTGCTGACTCCAGCCAACACTCTCAAGGACGGCCTGCCTTCAAATAATTCAACAGTACTTAGGCCGGGCACAGTGGCTCACGCGGTAATTCCAGCACTTTGGAAGGCTGAGGTGGGTGGATCACTTAAGGTCAGAAGTTTGAGACCAGCCTGACCAAGCATGGTGAAATCCAGGGCGTCTCTCCTAAAAATACTAAAAGTAGCCGGGCGTGGTGGTGCACCTGTAGTCCCAGCTATTCGGGAGGCCGAGGCACAAGAACTGCTTGAACCCGGGAGGCGGAGGTTGCAGTGAGCCAAGATCACGTCACTGCATGCCAGCCTGGGCGACACAGTGAAACTGTATCTCAAAACATACACAGAAACAAAAGCCAAAAACAGTATTTGTTGAGTAGTTTCATTTGCCTCCCTTTGATTTCAGGTCCCGCCTCTGCTGAGAGGCCAGTGGCATCACTCTCATTTCTCCCCAAGACCTTCCTGACCTTTTTAGGCAGAATTCCATGTTCTCAAAGAGTGTTTTCCAATCACGTCCCTTCCATTAAAACCTACCCATCCTGTGCCCCATCGGCTTTTAAATGAGCATTGATTCAGCATCTAAGGTGAATGATTTGAAGGTACATGTCCTAGGTCTGTCCCTAAAAAGGAGTTCATAGCAGTGAGTGGTATGGACATGTTCACAACTACCATAAAAGGCTAAGTAAATGTGCTCTGAGAGTAGAAAAACAGAAAAGGAGAGTTTAATTCCAAGAACAAACAATTTATTCTGTTAAAAGTCAGTCTGATAAACTTACTTGAGCTGCTAAACTTATTTGATGGCTGAAAAAGCCAAGGTGAGGATGACGTTTATATATATATTTTTTCTGAGACGGAGTCTTGCTCTGTTACCCAGGCTGGAATACAGTGGCGCGATCTCGGCTCACTGCAAGCTCCGCCTCCCGGGTTCACGCCATTCTCCTGCCTCAGCCTCCCAGGTAGCTGGGACTACAGGCGCTCGCCACCACGCCCGGCTAATTTTTTTTTGTATTTTCAGTAGAGAGATGGGGTTTCACCATGTTAGCCAGGATGGTCTCAATCTCCTGACCTCGTGATCCACCCGCCTTGGCCTCCCAAAGTGCTGGGATTACAGGAGTGAGCCACTGCACCCAGCTGATGATGTTTATATTTAACTAGAGGGTTTTTCTTTTTTCTTTTTTTCAGCTGTAATCCAAGGTAGTAAGCAAACTGATAATTAGGGCATTATTGTGAAGACAATATTTGGTTAAGGGAGAACTTACACAGAATTTCTTAAATCAAAGTAGGTGATCACCCAATTTTTTATATAAAGCTATTATTTCTGTTTGTTTTTTAGTCTATGCTTCTCTTAATTTCATTTCTTTGCTGTTTCTTCCTGCTTCTGCTGCTTATAGTAATGAGCTAAGAGTGAATGTTTAACACATATGTGCTGCAATCACCTGAATTTGCCAAACTTTCTTATCAATTTTTGTTATCAATTGCTGTTCTTTACCTTTTCTAAGACCAAGACCTCCTCAACTTGCCTGACTTTAGATAGACTTCTTCCTTCCTCTAGGCTTCTGACCTCTGTTTTCTTACAGCATTTACTTTAGAAAACTTTTCCTTGTAAATTCTTTCTCTGCTCCTTTGAGATGTAAATATCTTGCCAAGTTTACAACCCAGGAATGTCTTTCTCAAGAATGTGGGTGCCAGCCCTTTGAAATATAATTGTTGAAGGAGGTATCACCTCTATCTCCAAGTCTTATCGGGAGGGTAGAAGCCTAACTGTTAAATGTGACAATTAGCAAACAGATGGCCTAATCACATTGACCAATCTCCTCCCTGAAGTCCTCCAGTATTTTTCCCCAGTGCTTAAAAGTCCTTCCTGCTTTTTGTTCCAGGGAAGTTGAGTTCAGTCTTTCTTCCCTGTTGCAATTGTCTTGGATAAAAGTCTTCCCTGCCTGTTTAACTCTGTCCATTACAACTTTTCTTTCACATTTGCAATTTCTAAAGCAAAGAATCTCATTGGCACTTTCTTTTGTTGTCTTTTTTTCTTTAAATATTTCTATATAATACTTAGATGAGAAGATTTACAAGTCTAGTCCTTTTTGCTCCTTGTCTAGAAAGCACAGGTTCCTATAAGTTACTTTTCGAATCTTGATGTCAGTCTTCTCTGATAAGGGTTTCCTTTCCTTTCTTTGGTGTGCTACTGATACAGCTGGAATACCCATATATTTTTCAACCATTTAACACGTTCTCAATGATATTACCTTTCTCTTTTGTATGACAGTCTACGTGTCAAAATCAATTGCTCCCTTTGAAACCAGCGATTGTTTTATCCAGCAGAATCCTACTTATTGTGGATGTGTCATACTTAGTGCTGATATAAACATGTTGCTCAAACTAATGAATTGTTAAGGTCAGACATGTTTAGCTGTTTTTGCCAACATTTGATTTGGAACACCCAGGGAGGAAAGATACATATGTGTTTGGCTTGTTTATCTATTCTGACCATTAATCACAAGAACTCACAGAACTAATAAAGCTGCAAGACATCACTGTAATGTTTCTATGAAGAGATAAAGTTATAATTTGGGAACTGAATGCACGATTTTCCTAAGTCTCTGTTTTCTATGTCTCTAAAAACCATATCGAGCTTTCTTTGAGTTGGGCAATTTTGATTCAATAAACATTTGTAACGTATGTATCTGTCTGAGCCAGGCACTATATCAGGCTCAGAAAACATTGGGATACGTAAACTCAAAGAAGGATTTACAAAATCATTAAACAAGCATACTTTTATAGTTCTTACAGTGTGCTGTCTGACACTGTCTTTAGTGTTATAATGGTAAGTTCAAAGATTTCCCCCAAGATTTTATTGCCTTTTTAGGGTAAATATTTTTTTCTACTGTGTCTGAGAAGATATTGTCCCATGATGTACTCTTGCCTTTTTAATACAAGAATGTGCTGTTGGAGGATACCTGTGCTGCTTTGGATTTTGTTTAGATGGACAGGTACTCACTAGGCTCCTTGCTCTGTTGGATTTGTAACTGCACAAAGGCCACAATTCCAGGTGAAGACACAGTACCACACATGGGGTCTAAGAAATTGGAAGGCCTGGCTGAAACTCTCCCAAACACTCTAAGCACATTTCTAAAAGTGGAAAAAGCAAGGAACACGATTGAGATTCCCCACATCAATTTTAATTTTCTTTCCTCTCTGTTAGTTCTAATGCTATCTTGGTACCACCAGATTATTGGGGAATGATAAAGGAAAATATGAATCTTATTATCTGGGACTTAACTTTTTCTGTTCTGACCCTCATTCTTGCCAATCCCTTTCAATCTTTCGTAGGAACCTAATTTTGTTACTGCCTTCTTAGGGAAAAAGGCTTCCACTCACTCCTGCTCATCCTCATTCCATATGCAGGAAGAAGAGATAAAAAGACATGAAGAGAACCACGCTTTTTCCTTTACAACATTCAACTTGAGATGTGTGGTTTTCCCCCTAATGTCAAGTTCTTTTTCTTTATGAAAAAGAAAAATGGTCTACAAGGGAGATGCTACCAACCAATTACTTATACAGCAACTGTGCACTTACATAAACCAATGGCCTTTATTGAATAGATTCTTCACTGGAGTCAGTAACTTAGTTTGGGTTCCCTTGTGTAGCAGGTCACCTCTACGCTCCCTTTATCTTTTATTTTCCTTAGTATTTTTTAAAAAACCAGTTTGCAGAATAGATTCTCCTCATGTAGAACATGAAGTCTGAATGACAGTTTATAGTTTGGTCCAGTAATTGTGCCTAACTTCTCCTTTCCACATAAACATATGATACCATTTCGCAGGGAAGAAAGTCAATAATTCATTTCACAAATTTTATCTAGTGCCTACAATATGCCAGCTGCTGTGACAGTGTAGGGGGATGAACACAGACTTTAAAGTTTAGTGGACTGTATTAATGTCAATACTAAATAGTGTTTATCAAGTGTCTGTGTATGTGCACATATGTGTGAATGTAAATATAGAGGTCTATAAACATTTTCTTCCATATAAAATATACAGTCTAATAACAAATTAGGATGAATTACTGACTAACTGAACTCTTGCCAAGTAAGAAGTAAAAAAGGCCAAAATGTACACTTCATGAAAGGGACTTAGGATCCAAGGAAAAGTACAAGTATCATGAACATAAGTGGTTATTTCTAGCCTTTCCATGAGTATTCAATGGAAACTATAGGGTGTTCCTTAAAAGATCCATACTTACTCATCTCTGCAAACAGCTGTCTTCTTTCTGCCATGGTATTTCCTCTTTTCCCACTATCTTCAATCATTCTATGAGACAAAATGGTTACAACACATATTATCCTCACGCTATTGAGGCAAGAAGCCATTTCTCTGTAAACATACTTGCTGTACTTGTGGCACAAACATATAGAAAACCTATTGAAAACCATTTGTTTTAAAAAGTACAGCTTTACTTTTACTAACCTAAATTGCTGCACATATTTTTCCATATATATTATTGTTGTAGTTGTTGGAGGGGGTATAAAATTTTTATTGTCTAACATAAAAGTAACTACTGTAGCAAATGACCTTGTGCTATAACTAAATACAACCATCTACCATCTGTTAGGTGATTTGTTTCACATTCAGTTTCTCTTTCAATTTTAAGAATACCTAAGACTGGAGAACAGATATTGTGGATCCCATTCAACAGATGATGAAACCAAGAGTCTCATGAACTTGGTGAATGAAGGATGCAGATGTTTGGACTCCAAGATCATTATGGCTTCCATCTCATCCTGTTGCCAGTTGTCCCTTATGCACTCAAAACCTCAATTTATAAACAGGTAGTTTTCTAAATGTTCATTTCTAAGTTGAGTGTTTGGAACTTGCAACAGTTCCTGTACATAACAATTTCATGCAAGGTGGTTAAATTCAAATATCTTTCCTTAACCATACTATTGTCTGCAGTGGAACTATATAAAATATACTGTTAAAATGCCAACAGTTAAAACACAGAATTAAAATATGATAGAAAAAATTAAAATTAAATAATGAGAAAGTTAATGGATGTGTTTAGTCATGTAGAGGGCTTTGGGCTAAATATCAAGAGTTTTAGAGGTTGATGGATTTGACTTTTTATTACATCTAATTAAACTTTTAAAAATCAAACTTTCCTCTCATGTGCACATATATAGATGCACATGTATGTCTACCACACTGACTTCTGCCTTGATTCTCAGGCATAGTTAACAAAAGGTGTAGTTGCATGGGTTTTTTTTGCCTGTGCCTATTGCCTCTGCTCTTTCTCAAATCTAGGACTTTGTCTATGCTCTTTTCGGACAGGATCGTCCTCTCCCTATGCCAAGCTAACTTGCTGTCACCCTCAGCAAGGTGAGGTGTCAAATCTCAGTTTGTCTATCTTCCTCTGAAATCTCCCCCAACTTTCTACAACTGCCTGGGTTGGGTGCCTGTCCTTGGCATCTCCACAGCATGCATTGCCTTTCAATTCTGAGCACTCACTCAACAAACAGCATGTTCACCACAAAAAATAAGTTGGTGAGGTGATGGATATGTTAATTAGCTTGACTGACTTTTCCTACAATGTATACAGGGATCAACACATTACATTGTACCCCATAAATATACACAATAATTATCTGCCAATTAAAAAAATGAATGAAAATAAAACAAGCCTTTACTGAGTGCCTTTCATACTCCAGGAACCCTACTACACTTTGAGTGCCCCACAGCAATCAAGCCAGGATCACACTGTCCTATGACCACATCACAGTGATCAAGTCAGGACCCGCTGTCCTCTGAGTGCACTATAGTGATCAAGTCACAGTGCTTGTCCTCAAGGTGCTTACACTGTAGTGGTAGAGATACAGAAGCATAAAAGCAATTAAGACACAATGAAGTAATTACAGCCATAGAAGTGGAAAGAAAGATGTGAACATGAGAGGGGTTGATTTCCTGAGGATAAATTTAACAAAACTACAGCAGAAGACTGCTCAAAAGGTAATGAGCTGTGTACAGAATGACTCAACTGAGGGTAAAATTTAAAAAAAAAAATGGTGGTAAAAGTGATGTTTATCACATTGATTCAGTAGCCTGACCAGATGCTTTTATGGGTGAACCCCATTGCCAGGAAGGGAAGGAAGGCTGTGGAATAGCTTTGGTTTATGGAGTCAAGGGAAGAGAGTGCACACATTCACAATGGGTTAGATAATATACCAAGGACTATCCTAAATAACTATTGAAAAGGAGTAGAGTTATTAATGAAGCTTCATCAATTTGGTAACAATTTGTTGCTGAATATGGTCAAAAACTTGCTTTTTATAAGATTTCATATATGCAGGTAAAGTTGGTATATAGATCTGGAAAAAAACACCCCCTTCCTAATTCATATAACCTCATCTCCTTTATTTTAGAAGTGGGTAGATAACACTGACTTTCACAAAGTAGTATGAATATAGCTTCCAAAGTTTATTTCATGGGCTCAGAAGTAGAGTTGAGGCAATAAGAAAGATAGAGGATAGAATGAGTGATGTGTTCCTGGATCTCTGTGTTAGAACGAGATGAAAAGAATGATTAAAAATAAATCACAAAGGATGGCAGTCCAGGGAGCTCTGATAGAAAATATCAGAGGTAAAGACAGGCATCTGAACTTGCAGGCCTTGCTGCTTGTACTACTTGTTTCGTGGTGTTGTGACAACTCTATTCCTATTTAACATTTTGTCTCTTTCTCTGTAAGGTTTTGAGAGCACTAACCTCACATATCTTAATTCTTCACAGTGCCCAGCAAAATCTAACCAACAAATGATATGGCCAGCTTGCATTTATTGAATAAATAATGAAAGAGAAAAAAAAAAAAAAAGAGGAAAGAGAGAAAACAGCAAAACAAGCTAAGTTTGGTTTCCATGAAATGAACTTTCAGTTATATTTCCCAAATCTGACTTATAGAACAGTGAAATTCAAATTGTAGTAGTTTCAGAGATTAATTATTTGAAATGAGAGAAACTAATTTACATTGCTTATAATCTAGGACCATACATTTGAAAGCAAAATCAAGTCTTATGAAGAAGTTGAAAAAGATGCAAAGTACATTGATGCCAACTTTTGTTTTATTCCTAATTTTTTTGATTAACTCGTAAAAGAACCATCATTAGTTACACAATAGGTATTAATTCTCACTTCTAGGTCAAATGGGTACCTTGGAAGAGACAGGAAAAGCCTCTGTGGTATGAAATAATAGAAGGCACAGAATATAATTATAAATATAAAAGAAAAATAACACACTCCTCATTTTACCCCCAGAGTTTTCTGGGAAGTAGTGCAGTCAGATAAAATTGAGAATACTCACCTATTACCCATTGATCATGGTCATCATAGTAAAAACGGGAGGCCTGCTAGATTACACTTTACACTGATTCAGTAGAGGGACTCTGGGACAAAGTAAGCTTATGAGTTCAACAGGCAGGGAGCACCACTGTGGGCTCCTTGGTTTCCAATTTAACTCTGATCAATGGGATCTGAGACACACAATGCCTGACTACATTCTCACTGCCTTGGAAAGAGAGAAGAGCATGTCATTCTGTAGGGAAAGGCCCAGGTGCTTTTACAGAGAGCAGTTTTGTTTCTGAAATGAGGGAAGTTGACAAGGAACTCTGCTTTTCATGAATTTCAGTACAACAACAGCTGCCCAAAGTCATATGGAGGAGGTGAAGGGGAAGATAACCCATTTGTGATGACACTAATGTGTGCCACAGGGCATGTGGCTCACCGATGAGCCCAATTTGGTCAGTTTCTGTTGCTCCTTCATGCACATAAGATGCTTGCAACCTTAGATTTTACAAGAAGATTATATAAATGTAAAAAGGGTGAAAAGAACTAACAGTGATAAATAAGTGATGAGCCCTGTCAGATGTTTCCTTTACTAAAGCTCAGTCCCACAAATTATACAGGACATATGTTGTTTTCACTTATAAGAACCCATCCATTCATTTACTTAAGAAATATTTATAAAGTAGCTATACTTTGTCAAATACACTGGTAGTTTCTTGAGACCCAAAGATTAATACAACATGATCCTTGCCTTCAAGAGGCTCGTAACTTTGAAGGGGGAACAGATTTTTCTAACAAATAATTAAAATTTGGAGTAATATGTACCATAATGAAAATATGTACTGTTAGATGTAGTAGTTTATTTCTCTGATGATCTGAAAGAGGATCAAAGAAAGAGGGACTCTGAAACAGAATTTTAAAGGATAAATGGCAATTTTTTCAGATGAGAAAGAGTGGAGGAAGGGCAAATAAAATCGCAAAGAAAAGCTGGGAGCTTTGAAACAGGGATGGTGCATTTGGGAACAGGCAGTTGCTCAATATTGCTGGGTGCAAGTGTGAGTGGAGACACTTCAGAGATTAACAGGCATCAAATCTAGAAAGCCATCCTTGTCATGTTTAGACAATACAGGGCTTTCCAATTGAGGCTAGATGCCATCCAAGGTTTAAGTAGGAAATTGATGTATAGAGATTCAGGTTTAGGAAACAACTCCAGCATGGTGAATGGAAGGAAGACTGGGTAGGTAGGAGGGTAGGGGTGGGAGCACATGACTAAGGGAAGAGTCCAGTGAGTTGGATACTTCTGTGCTTCAGGAGTGAGACTCATGTCTTGCATTAAAGCATTGATTTGAGAGAGATTTAGAAGACACATTTGATAGGACTTGGTGACTTCCAGACAACGTAGAGAATGGCAGACGAGAGGACCTCAGCTTTTTCTGTCCCATATTAGGAAATAATCTTTTGCCCCCATGGCATTAATGAATTTGTAGGAGGTGAAGTCACCAAGTCACCCTTCTTCAGAATGGTCAATAAAAGAGAGTTGCACCGCTGGACAGAGATGGTTCCAACTCTTTGCCCCCATGTATGGGGAAGGATGAAATAACAGTAAAACAATTCGGGAACCAGTAAGAAATAAAGAATAAATCCAAAGGTAGGGCACAGGGTGTTAGAATAAATGTGAACTATATTTTGGCATAGTGAAATGAATTCACATTGAAATATCACATCCTCAAGTTACTTCCTTCATGGCACACCTTTCATCCAACACCATACATAATAAATACATATTACTGTTACACATGACATATAAGAAATTTTAAAGGCAGAAGCTGAAACTAATGGTGCCTTACATTTGTATAACTTATTAAAGATTATAAAATGCTTTTCCCTGTAACTTTGTGAGGAAGTCAAAAAGATATTACATTCTCAAGTTATAGCTAAGGAACTTAAGACTCAAGAAGGTAAAGTGGCTGCCTAAAAACCATAAGGTATTTTCTGGCATGACAAGACATTGAATTCTCTTTTTTCTGTTAACAATTAAATCCCTAAGATAGTATAGATTCCATTTACCAGTAATCTTGTTCCAGATGCTACTGTTCAACGCAAATTAAGATGTTCTGAAATTGGTAAACTGAAAACAGTAAATAGGACTTGGTGATTAACAGGCCAAAAGGTGGATGGAGAAGGGTCACAGCTCTCTCAAACCTCACTGGGAAGTTCCTTTGTGTATTATTTCTTAATGGAATCTTCCTGTTTTAAGACATTGTTATACTGGAAATAATCAGGGAGATTAAAAGAATTCCCAGTGTCCGTATTTATGTAAACCAGACACATAGAAACACACCAAGTCACACACTGATTCACAGTCTCGTGATTTAAATCCACAAAAGTGGGACAATGTTTTTGGAAACGTCTGGCTCTGCTTTGTTTTGCTCCACTTTAGCAAACACTTAAGCAGACTTTGGGTTTAATATGATGACAGCATTACCATGCTTTATTTTCCTACATTTTGCTCCAGGTGAATGACAAGAAAATGCTGCATTCAGCAATCCCCAACTGCTACACTCCCTGAAGTTAATAACCACAATGAAGGCCATTTCAAGCTCCTTTCCTCCTTTAATTGATTTATTGGTGGCATATAAATGCCTGTTTCCATTTCTGTTAATGAGGAAGGCCTTTGATATTACTTTCTCAGATTTACATTCTAGTCCTAATCTTTGGCAATATAATAAAAAAGTATTCAGAGCTCTTTCCTGAGGCAAAATATAATTGCATTTGATTTTACTTCCTAGTCCTTTATCTAGATGAGCCCGTGACAGTACAAAAATGCTGTTACTAAAATACAAGGTTATGACTTTCTGACTTTGTCTTTTACTTTGCACGTCATCTTCTACTCTTGGAACTGGTGTCTTATTTATTATTATTTTTTTTTTTTGGAGAAAGGTGCATGAGCTCACTACTTTAGTGTAGCGACCAGCTAGATGGGTTATCCAGGATTTGGTTTCCCTTATCAAGTGTCCAGCATAGTAGTTCTCAGCTATGACTGCCCCTCAGACTAGCCTGGAGACCTAATAAAAAATGCAAGTACCTGGAGCTACTGAATCTGGAGTTGGACCTGAGCGTTTATAGTAGGAGCTTCTTGAATGGGGGAAAGTTAAAAGCGTTCCCCCTGGGAACTGAAACTAAATAAAGGATGCCCACATTCACCACTTCTTTTCAACATAGTACTGAAAGACCTGGCCAGAGCAATCAGACAAGAGAAACAAATAAAGAGCATACAAATTGGAAAAGAGGAAATCAAACTGTTGTTCTTCACTAATGATGTGATTGCACACCTAGGAGGCCCTAAAGACTAGTCCAAAAAGCTCCTAGATCTGATTAATAAATTCAGTAAGGTCTTAGGATACAAAATCAATGTACCCAAATCAGTAGCATTGATATACACCAACAATGACCAAGCTGAGAACCAAATCCAGAACTCAATCCCTCTTACAACAGCTGCAAATAAAATAAAATAAAACAAAATAAAATACTTATGAATATACTAAACCAAGGAAGTAAAAAATATCTACAAGGAAAACTACAAAACACTGCTGAAAGAAATCACAGATGACACGAACAAATAGAAACACACCCCATGCTCATGGAGGGGTAGAATCAATATTGTGAAAATGACCACGGTGCCCAAAGAAATCTACAGATTCAATGCAGTTTCCATCAAAATACCATCATTGTTCTTTGCATAACTAGAAAATAAATCCTAAAATTCATATGGAACCATAAAAGAGCCCACATAGCAAAAGCAATACTAAGCAAAAAGAACAAATGGAGGTATCACATTACCCAACCTCAAATTAAACTACAAGACTATCATTACCAAAACAGTATGTTACTGGTATAAAAATAAGCACATAGCCTAGTGGAACAGAATAGAGAACTCAGAAATGAAGCCAAATACTTATAGCCAACTGATCTTCAACAAAGCATACAAAACGTAAATTAGAGAAAGGACACCCTATTTAATAAGTGGTGTTGGAAAATCTGGCAAACCACATGTAGAAGAATGAAACTGGATCCTCATCTCTCACCTTATTAAGAAATCAACTCAACATGGATCAAAGACTTATCTCTAAGATCTGAAACCATAAAAATTCTAGAAGATAACATTGGAAAAACTCTTCTAGACATTAACCTAGGCAAAGAATGTATAATTAAGGCCTAAAAGCAAATGCAACAAAAACAAAAATAAATAAATGAGGCCTAATTAAACTAGAAAGCTTCTGCACAGCAAAAGAAATACTCAGCAGAATAAACAGAAAACCCACACAGTGGGAGAAAAATCTCAAACTATACATCTGACAAAGGACTAATATCCAGAATCTATAAGGATCTCAAACAAATCAGCAAGAAAATAACAACTAATCCCATCAAAAAGTGGGCAAAGAACATGAATAGTCAAGAAGATAAACAAATGGCCAACAAACATATGAAAGAATGCTCAATCACTAATTATCAGGGAAATGCAAATGAAAACCATAATGAGATACCACCTTACTTCTGCAAGAATGGCCATAATTAAAATGTCAAACAATAATAGACATTGGTATGGATGTGGTGAAAGGGAACAATTTTACACTGCTGCTGGGAATGTAAACTAGTACAACTGCTATGGAAAACACTATGGAGATCCCTTAAAGAACTAAAAGTAGAATTATCATTTAATCTAACAATCCCCAAAGGAAAAGAAGTCATTATATGAAAAAGACACAATTTGCAGCACAATTTGCAATTGCAAAGATACAGAACCAACCTAAGTGTCCATCAACCAACGAGTGGATAAAGAAAATGTGGTATACATATACACCATGGAATACTACTCAGCCATAAAACAAAATGAAATAATGTCTTTTGGAGCAACATGGATGGAGCTGGAGGCCATTATTCTTAGTGAAGTAACTTGGGAATGAAAAACCAATTATCGTATATCCACACTTACAAGTGGGAGCTAAGCTATGAGGATGCAAAGCCATAAGAATGACATAATGGACTTTGGGGACTCAGAGGAGAAGGCTGGTAGGGATGTGAAGGATAAATTACTACATATTGGGTACAGTGTTTGCTTCTCAGGTGACGGGTACACCAAATCTCAGAAATCGTCACTAAAAAACGTATCCATGTAACCAAAAACCACCTATACCCCCCAAAACTATTGAAATAATTTTTTTTTAAACAAAACACCCTAAGTGCATCCAATACATGGCTAGGGTTGAATGGAAATATGCGAGTTGAGTTTGAACATGAACTTATTTGTACAACGTTAGGTTGGAATTCTTATGCTGCTTTGCAATATGTTTCTATGACTCAAGACCCACTTTAAAATCTACTTTGAGCCAAGGGAGAAGATATTTTTTTCCTTTTAGAGGAATATAAGTATACATAAACACATACATACATTGATATGGGTAAGTCATGAGGCAAACTTTAAGAAACAGAAAAATGCCATTTAAAAAAATGACAGAACCATTTTTATTCTCGACAGAACTACTCTCCGTGGTTCTTTCAGGTCAGGAAGAAACCTCTTGTTCTGGGTAAGAGTGTACAAGTTGCTTAAGGACATTTGGTTTCATTTGATTCATTTCGCTTGGTAACAGGCTAGGTACTTCTGCTGAATAGCAGCTGGTGTCACACCACACCTCCCCTTACTATGAGGAAAGACTGCAGAGCCAGGCTGGGAGCAGATTGGCAAGGGTAGAAAGGAACTTTTTGGAAGGATGATAATCCACATTCAGACTCTGTCATGCATGTGAGGTTCAAAGTTATTAGAGTGTCTCAGAGGACTGGGGAGCCCTGCAAAGGTTGAGCTTGATCAGAAGGACCTCCAGAGTCCCTGTGGGGAGACTATCATAGGCGGGGTCAGCTGTACTGCTGCCTTTAGAACTGCACCAGGACCTCAGATTTTTTTTCAGATAATCATGTTTTATTCAATATGATGTATCTTGGGAGAATGACTGTGTACATGGGTGCATCTGTATTTCTCACTAGCAATGATGTTATACACATAGGCCCACTTTGTCACAGGGGAATGAAGGCTGAGCCTCACACTGGAGAGAGACGCTTTCTTGTCCTCCTGCTGGGGTAGCCAAGTCCTTGTCTTGGGGAAAGGGTATTGGGAAATGACTGCCTTCTGATCACTTGGCACTTTCTCAATTCAGTGTAGGACATTACTATTCATAAAACATGTCTGTTTCTTTCTCCTACATATTAAATAAATAAAAACAAATAATCTGCAGGATTAGGTATAAATGGAAAAAAAAAAAAAAAAACCCAAATAATTGAAAAGTTCCCCTCCCCAAATTAGAAGACTGTTTTTTATTAACCTTGCAATAAGACAACCTTGAAAGACAACCTTGAATTTTGTAATTGAATTTTTGAACTCCACTTATCAAAGTGGGGAGTATATTGTATATATACATAAACATTTATAAAAGTAAAATATTTTGGAGTACTTTTAAAAATGTAATTCCAAAACTTTTTCAAGTGACTGAGCTAAACTTGGCATCCCAGCAAAGAGGCTGCAACAGCACAAGCAGGTATTTAACTGGCTAAGCGGTACAATGCTGCCTTGTCTATATTTTAAAGATTTTAGACCCTTTAATGAGCTGATGAAGGTATGGATCCCACCAAAATGTTCATGTCTATATACACACAACTAAAGGAATTACAGTTCTTGCATGGGCAGGTTTAGGAGAAGAAAGTCAGGATTTGGTGAGAATCAAAGGCAGTTTTATTTTATGTGGAGTGCCAACTATTAGTGAAATGGCAGCAGCCAATTACAGTGGACACATCTACAGAGCAACTGCCCATGGGACAGGGCAAGAAGTTTGCTGGCGACCTGCAAAGGCTAAGGTGGAAGAGTGATGGTGGGAGAAGGTGCTTCTCATGCGCTAGGAATCAGAATGCCTGGATATACAACCCAATATGATGGTCAGGCAGAAACTTGCATCCTGAAAATCCCAAGTGTTTTAGGACAGTATTAGCATGACTCTTGGTGCTTATAGAATTCTAAACCATTGTTTGTTTTTGAAGATCTTAGAAAGAATAGTAGAAAGAAATAGATCCTTCCTCGTCCAATTCTAATGTGCTGAACAAAAATACTGGGGCTGCTACTGGCCATGGGCTAATTGTGATCTGGGCTTCTGAAATTATGATTTCCATAGGAGAACTGGGGAAGAGAGAGAGAGTAAAAGCGTAGCACTGAACTAGATGTAGGCTAGGGAGGCTTGTATGCTTTAACATTTTCTTTCTTCTTTTTTTTAGTGCAGAGTTTGGAGAGTTGGGAAGCAGAGAGGCAGGAGAATATATTGTTTTCTGCAATAGGACAAAATATCAGATTTCTGGGAGAAGAAATAATAATGAATAATAATAGTAATTGCCACGACATTATTTAAAACAATTATGATTTTAAAAAGCTTACTGTGTTCCGAGTACTATGCAGGCCCCTTCTCACTGTGTTCTTCTAAGAACACCATCATGTTGGTATTGTTAGTCTCATTTTACCAATGTGAAAACCAAGATTCAGAGAGATTAAGATGTTGCTTAAGTGGACAATTTAAGGTTTCAGACTAGACATGTCTGACTACAGATCCCACTGACCAAAATGGAATTGTATGAAAAAAGACTCAAAGGAACTGCCCTGTTTTTCCCGAGGGTACTGGTGGTGGGGCACTGCCCACACAGATACACAGGGACATAGGCTAAAGCATAACTGAAGACATGTGTAAGTGAATTCCAGAGGGGAGCTGGGCAGGATGGGGTTCATGGTTTGTGCAATGGCCCATTTTTGCCAAGGAAAGAGACTTGTGAGCCATAAGTGCCTATCTCCTCTGCATTCCCCCATTTTCTTCCACCTCTCCTCTTCTTTCCATCTTATTCTCCCATTCTCTGCTCCAACTTTCCCTCCCTGCTCTTTGTTTTCCTTTCCTTAACTCTGTCCCTTTATTCACCTTCCTCATTTCTATGTGTATTATAGGGAATGTGACTAAAACCAACAAGCTCGACCAGGAAAGTATAGTGGGAAAAGAAATACCAAGAGAGTTCCTAAGAGTCATGATATCCATGATGTGTGAATCCAACAGTGGCATGGTGCTTTATATCACTGTGTACTCAGAGCACAGACGTGCCTTTGCATAGCCATGAAGATTCTTGAATGAGTCAGTGAGGATGGAGGGGGTTACCATTTATTTGGGGTGATTTTTAGTGAAACTAGAAAATTCTCTTTAACATGAAACCTCTCATTTACTATGTATCACTGAGATGTATCTTGAAATTTCACCATGAGAAGTTTATTTTATGTCATTAATAAAGCAAATTTCCTTGGGAAAATCAGAATTCGTATATTTAATTTGGTTGCTTTCTTCTTCATACCTGCTTGAGATAAACACAGTGAAGAGGTGGCAATTTTGATTCACTGGGAAAAGGAAATAATAATGGCTCTTGCCTGCTTTCTGAGGAGTCTAGCTCTGGACGATACTCTCCAGTGGCCACAGAATGAAAGCATCTTTTGAGACAGGGAAGATGAGAGGGTCAACAGCAGATGAGGGCTAAGATGGGTGGGTGGGAGGATGTCAATATGACCATCACTGTATATCTACAGATTCAAGACCAATAGCAAAACTTAAGAGCACAGGGTTCCAAAGTCACTATAAGAAGGGTAGGAAAAGATGATAGAGTATGTCTATTAAAAATTTCTTTTAAATCCCTTTCCTCCCTACTGATTCTACTATATGTTTTGTAAACTTATTTGTACCAAAAATATTTTTAAAAAGTATCAAAAATTCTAGATTGCAGAAGGAGCTATTTTGATTTTTAATAAACATGCATTTACAATGAGGACACAAGAGAACCTACATTTAACAAGTTTACAATCTAGTCTTATCTATCAGTAACATGTGGAATAGAGATAAATTCATAGCTAAATATTAAATTAATTAATATTATTCTATCTTTTTCTTCCACCACTTAAATTCTTTCTGTAGTGGATATCTTAGGCTGATATAATATAAAACAACTTAGAAAATAGCAATATTTAGCAACAACCTAGAAAACAACATTGTAGGGACTCTGATGATTGTTATACAATGAAAACACAGCCGAGTCAATGGGGTTAATGAACATAGATGCCAAAACTAAATAGGCCACATGGAAAAGAAACAGGCAGGGAGTATGAGCAGCCAAAAGTTATGGCTGCAAGATCTCCAGCAGTAAACAACGGCATTTTGCACACCACGGTTCCTTTTCCTAAGACCAGGGTTGACTGGCAATGACAGGAATACAGAATGGAAAGAGAAGAAACAGAGGCAGCCCTTATTTCTTGCCTCTGGATCTGTTCCTATAAATTATAAAGCTTTTAGTTATGTCCCTTCCATTGAAGAGAATTTTTTCTGAAATTAAGGGAAGACTGGGAGAAATGTGTTTCTTAAGAGTGCCATGGCTCTCATTTGGTGATTGCCAAGAATTTGAGTGAGGAAGAATAGCTGGTGGGAAGGAGCCTTCTTTTTCAGCCTTCCAGGCCTCCTGCATTGTCCCAGTGAGGCAGAGGCATGAATGCCTGGGTTATATAGCCGGAAGAGACCCTGAGATTCATTCACTGAATGTCATAACAATAATAATAAACATTTACTAAGTGTTTCCTCTATGTGAGTAGGCTCTGTACTAAGCATTTCATATGAATTATTTTATTTATTTCTTATCCTAACTCTGAGAGAGGCCATACTATATTACCCTGTTTTTAAGAAGAGAAAACAAAGGCTGACGAAGTAGACAGAATAATGGACCCTCAGAGATGTTCACATCTTAAACCCCCCGAATTTGTGAATATGTTATCTTGACAAAAGGGACTTTGTGGATGTGATTAGGTTAAGGATCTTGAAATGGAGAAATTAGCCTGAATTATCCTGGTGGGCCCAATGCAATTATTTGGAGTCCTCATAAAAGGTTGAGGATTTGAAGATGGAGGCAGAACCCACACACCAAGGAATGCGGGTGGCCTCCAGAAGCTGGAAGTGGCAAGGAAATGGGCTCTTCTCTAGAGCTTCCAGAAGGAACGCAGCCCTGCCAACACTCTAATTTTAGTACAGTAAGACCCACTTCAGACTTCTGGACCTCAGAACAGTAAGATAATATATTTGTGTTGTTTTAAGCCACTACATTGGTGGTTATTTGTTAGAGCAACAAGAGGAAACTAATACAACTGAGAAGGGTGAAGAAATTTTCACAAGATCACATTGCAGGTAGCCACAGAACCAGGATTTGTACTTAAGAAGTCTCTCCTGAGGCTTCCTAGCCATCAGGCTGTACTACCTCCCTATTCCTTCCTAGACTCTACTAGCTCCTAAATATCCTTTAGAGAGGCCTACTGTGATTCCTAATTTTAATGATTTAATTTTATCTTCAAGTTAGTTGGTGTTGTTATCCTCATTTTGTTGATGAGGAAACTCAGGCTTAGAGAACTGAAATTTAAAGAACTCAAATGTAAAGAACTCAAATTTGAACCCACATCAGTCTAACTGACCTTTGTTCCAACTTTTAGCCTCTTCATCATATTGCTATTTGACTAATATTTATTATGTATCAGACATTACTCAATATTTGATAAATTGACTAATATCAGGAAAGTACAGACTAATAATATCAGACATGAATATTAGTGAATATTTATTGCATATCTGATAAATGCCAGCATAAAACAGAAACTCAAATTTGAGTACTTTGGACCTTAGTAATTCTTGAAGGCACCTAGAAGGCTCACAGAGGAGTCACTGTATCAACTATGCTCCAGGAATATTCTGCTCCAAAGGGTTGATGATGAAATCCTTGGACATAAAGTTACCTTGACAAAAGCTCTGCAAACTCATGAGTTGCCTGATAAGAAGTAGCTAGGCTACACTCTGAAACCATTTACGTGTCAATATATTTAGTTAGCTCTGATTGCTTAATTAATATGAACAAATTTAATAGAGGTAAATATAGCAAAGATTATTTTGAGGTTATTAAAATATCAGCCCACATATTTGGCTATCATGATAGAAGAATCATTGCAACCCCAATACCACATATCAAGAACTGCCTGAATGGGAGGATACCCTGCTTATTCTAGCTCAAATATTATGAAACATAAAAGTAGCTAGTTAGCCAAAGGGTACGAAAATGAAGTGCATGCTCCTGGGAACTTTATGACCCCCAAAAGCCAGTACCTCAGTGAATTACATTAACCTAATTAAAATATCACATCCTTTCATTATGTTATTCTTACCATAAAATAAAGGACAAAGTTATATACAATACAATTATGTAGAAAATGGACTTTTGCAGACAACCAGAATACAAAGTTAATTTTTGTATTATAATTCCACCAAGTTAGAGTTTGTAAATGGAACAGGTAAAAATACCCACACATACGTCATGCTCCTCTGATTCATGATGCCTGTGCCTCAAATCACCTCCACTCCACAGACACACTACTAGAAACAGTCACCAGGATACAAAATAAGACTGTGGCACATGAACAAAATATTTGTAGCCAAAAGGCATTAACACTACTGTGGACACTCTTTCTTTTCTTTTCTTTTTTTTTTTTGTTTTTGAGACAGGATCTCACCCTGTCACCTAGGCTGCAGTGCAGAGGTGTGATTACAGCTCACTGCAACCTTGACCTCCTGGGCTCAAATGATCCTCCCACCTCAGCCTCCCGAGTAGTGGGGACCACAGGCGTGCACCGTCATGCCCTAATTTTTAATTTTTAAAGTTTTTTCATAGAGACAAGGTCTCACTATGTCACCCATGCTGGTCTCAAAACTCCTGGGCTCAGGATATCCTCCCACACTTTTGAGACCATAACAATCATGCTTGTGATGTGTCAATATGTGTCCACTCAGCAAATCTCTAAATACTGAAAGCACATGTTCCAGATTCCAGCTTCAGTGTCTGCATTTATGGAAACAAATGTCCCCGAACCTGGTGAGAACACAGCAAAAGGACTAATAAGCAGGAGGCTAAGTGTCCCAGAGTGAACAAGCAGTTCCTTTTTAACAAAGCCTTTTTCCCAGTGGTACTCAAGCCGTTTCCTGATGGTTCTGGGCACACAGACAAGCAACCACCACTTCACTGTCCTTCAATGCACAGAGGCAATGATGCACTTAATAGCACCAGTGACTTCAAAGACTTAATGAGTCTAAACTACTACCTGGAAATGATTAGACGCTGAAAGAAATAACTACTAAAAAACTGTCATATAAAAGCTCCCAAAAGGTGGTGAAAAGGATTCTGGGACTTAGAAAGTTTACTATATGTGATGAATATCTACTTGGAACTCCCACAGTGTAGGAATCAATCTCAGAGATGCTCCCTTCCAGCTGAGAGCTGTTACATCATTAGGCTTGAAACATGAATCAGTCCTATCTCTTATATAAGGTCAGGACATCTCAAATGAAAGCCAGACCTGCATAACATGTCAGGGCAAACAAGAATGGTGTGTGAATAATGGAGTCACACCAAGAAGTTTCTCACCATTACTTCCCCTCTAGTAACAGGCATCTGTACTACTGTTCCCAACTTGACATTGTCACATGATAGGAACAATGGAACTCAGAAGTCAAGCAATAGGTCCACGGCTGCCTAGTGAAACAGCAAAGCCAAAGCCAGAATTTAACATTTTGGGGTCCTGGTTAGAGATGTTTTTCTGTTTTCTGATTTAGAGATCTATTTCTTTGAGCCAGTTCCTCCTTCTAGTGTAAAAAACACTTCAGAATGCCTATCATGAAATGAATATGGGATGTCAGGGATTGGGGAGGTGAGGAATGAGAGACTTGGAGTTTGCAAGTGATTGTCATAATTACAGGGGTCCCAGAAGTCCTTTCAAGGAAACAAGTCATTGCTCTCTTGCACATCTGCCTGGAAATGTTTTAAACTTCGGTTTTTATTCTCCAAGGTCCATTAATAGTCTGCAAAGCAGGCAAGTAAATGAGACTTTTGAATGACAAAGCTTTTTTTTTTTTTTTAATTATACTTTAAGTTCTAGGGTACATATGCACAATGTGCAGGTTTGTTACATATGTATACATGTGCCATGTGGTGTGCTGCACCCATTAACTCATCATTTACATTAGATATATCCCCTAATGCCATCCCTCCCCTCCCCGCTCCCCACAATAGGCCCCAGTGTGTGATGTTCCCCTTCCTGTGTCCAAGTGATCTCATTGTTTAATTCCCACCTGGGAGTGAGAACATGTGGTGTTTGGTTTTCTGTTCTTGCGACAGTTTGCTGAGAATAATGGTTCCCATCATTCTCAACCATCATTCTCGACAAAGCTTTTAAAAGTATGATGTGCCTTTGTTCGTCCAAACTTTAGGATTATACCAGTATTTTATGGAAGTGTGTGAGGGGAAGACTGTTTGTGAGAGTTAAGAATAGAAAACGAACTAGACCTTGCACTTCCAAACAAGAAGACAATGATGATTACTTTAAGTTTTTAAATATGTCACTTTTAAAGAAGGACCAATGTGTTTATTTTTAATATAAATCCTACTTATATCCTAATCACAGAGAATCAGTCATGCATATTTTAGTTTAAAAAGCCCAAGTGTAGTATTCCATGGTGTGCAACAATAGAAACAGGACTACTAGAGTGCGGAGGGAGGAAGGGGAGAAAGGGTTGAAAAACTAACTCTTGGGTACTATGCTCAGTACCTGGGTACTATGCTCAGTACCTGGGTGATCATTCATACCCCAAATCTCAGCATCATATCACACAATATACTCAGGTAGCAAGCCTGCACATATACCCCCTGAATATAAAATAAAGGCTGCAAAAAAAGTTCAAGTGAATTATGCAGCTTTTCTCTGCAAAACTTGTCAGAAGTGATTTGTAACATGATCTCGGAAACTTTCTCTAGGCATGCATTCTGCACTAATCCTTCATTAATGTGCAGCTCCTGACTGTTAACTATGTATGCACAAAACGCTAGAGGTGTGCAAAAAGGCATGACTAGTAGACTGGCATTCCTCACCATCACGCGCTCTCCTCTGTCAGACATACTAAACTCTGAACACAGCACAGGGAGAGATTTGTCCCATCGGGACAGCAGATAGAAGGAGAGGATAAAGAGACTAAGGTGCAGCTAAGAGGGAACAGGGTGAAGAGAGACGAGCAGAAGGAGAGTGCCCTCCAGCCCAGTTTCAACAAAGTGCCTGAACTCAGCCTGGTTTACTTGGTAATCTAGAGTTTTAGTAAATCATATGTTTTAAATGGCAAAAAGCCAATATGGGCATCTTTGTTTTAAATGAAGTAAACATACTCCTGGAATATTCTCCTCACTAGCTGGGCCTGTACTGTGTGTACCTTCCTCTGTTTAGATATTATGCTTCTATTATTGCAGCTCATATTACATGAGCTAATTTAGTAGACATGCTTGTTGTATCTGATGGCCTCTGGGGTCAACTAAGATGCTTTTTGAGAGAATGGCAAGTAAAAGCAGGATGGACTTCCTACTGCCTTTAATTTGAAGTCCCAAATCCTTAAAGTGGCTTTGCATGTCCGAGCCATCTGGTTCCCAGGCCCATGTCTCTGTGTTCACTCATATGTGCCTCAGGCCCTTTCCTTATGCTGATCCCATTGCTTGGAATATTCTCTTTTCTCTTCACAGTGCATATCCTAACCACTCTTAGCCCCAAACCTAGCTAGTTCCAATAGGCATGTCTACCACAGTGCAGCTTTTCCTAATTTCTCTAATATACTCTAGTATATAGTCAAATATACCTTTTTATAACATCCCTGTAATTGTCTAACAGTTATAGCAATTGTAGTCATAAAATCTTTATGAAATTGTTTTTTGTTGGTGTCTGTTTTATTCATAGGACTGTCGGTTTCATGAAGGCGTGTCTCCATGATGTTCACTAGTGCCACTTGTGCCTAAAATGAGTGAAGTTAGGGAGCACTACATTGACTACAGCCGGGTCAGGTGGCTTATACTTCATAGTGGAGGAAAGAAAGAGCTCTGCGAGGACTCCTACGAACAGGACTTAAACAATGCAAGCAGTAATTACAGAATATGAATCCAACGGTATACACACAGGATGAATCAGAGAGGGAGAGAGGCTAATGCCTTGGAAGATTTGACCTGGAAGGGCCGGCAGTGAGAACTCACACATCGAGGCCTATTCCCAAGAACTGGGAGGCTTCGTTTCTCTAAGCATCCCTTGGTTGTATGCATTGTAAGAGGGAGGACACTAAGCAGATGATTCAGTTGGAGCTAAGGGAACTCCTTAGAAAACAAGAGAAATCTTTCATTTGTATCCTTATGGCTTCAAATATATTTATAAGAAACAGAAAAATGTGGTAAGGAGCAGACCATCTTTAGAAGAAATAATTACTATTTCACTTAAGCGAGGCTTCACAATCACTTTACCAAGTAATTTTATACACATATATCATTTCACATTTTAAACTATATGTTGTTTGTGGATATGAACTTAGATAACAGCCTTCATAGGTACAACTTGCCTCAATTTCCTTAATATATATTAGCTAGTGCTTCCTTTGATGATTAAGATAGTCTTTTATGTATAACATATACAGTTCTGTTTCAGTTAAGCCCCAGATGATTAATTTTGGATAACTGAATATTTTCGAAGAATTCAAATATCCTTAGAATACTAATACTTTCACTATACACCTGTTTAAAAATGAACACAAATGAACTTTTACTACTCCCTGGTTTTGAATGAAGCCCATTCTTCCCAAGCCATACAAGGTAAGAAATGCTGCCTGCACTATATGCCCTTCTCACAAAACCGACGCCCTATGGCAAAGGAGGAAGATCAAATTACATGAAGAACAGGAACAAATTTATCCCCCAGATTTTGTCATTTCTAGAACCAGACAGACTATTTTTAGGTTTTCTAAATCCATTACTGAATTTTCCATCATTACTTTTAAACAGGACCTATGTTCAGATGACTTGGTTGATTCACACGGTTTTTGGCCAAAACGTACTATGAACACTTTTTGGAGGTTCATAATATCATGTTTATTTTAATGCACAATTTTGAATATCCCAAGAACATACTGGGCAAATGTATTTTAATGCAAAGAAGTTCAAGGCATTTAAATGAGGCCTTCAATTTCAGAATACTGAGATTTTTACCTTTATAAAGTTGACTTTATCTTCTCTGTCCACCCTACTGATTTTAGAACCCGGAATTCTGCCTGTACAATCTTCCATTTTTTCCCCTTATCTGTGACTCCATTTTAAGATCCATGACAAAATAGCTATGAAAAATAATGAAATTCCTTCTTTGGTGATAATATAAATGGGAAATGTACATCCTGAAATGTTTTGCATGAGCGGATTTATTCATATTAATTATGGCTCATATATAATTCATTTGAAAAGATTCTCCTACAGCTTTTAGAAATGAAATCTCTAAAAAATGAAAACAAATGACAAATAGTGCATGCATACGTATGCGTAATGTGTGAATACTCATTAGGGAAAGTAACATTTCAGAGTTTAATGTGGTATTGCTCTCCTTTATAACATTTATCAGTGTTAGCCAATCTGAAGGTGCAGCTACAAACTACAGTACTCAGTCATTAGTGTTTGTGAGAGCTCTTCACATGCAGGGCATTGAACCAGAATTTTCAACTTCATGGTATAGATGTCCTCTAGGTATATTTTCTGTATTTTGGATACTGTTTTCCTATTGGCTGCAATTTTTGAATGAGAAATAAATTCCAAAGGTAGTAAAGTCAAAAGAAGTGGTGTCTCTGGGGGTGAGTTGGGGTGAGGATCCTGTGTGAGATAACAAAAGGAGATGAAGGTGAAGAAATGGCTAGCTTCTCATGCACTGTTTTAGCCATCTTATTTGAAGAGTGCACCTTAACAGTTAGGTTGTGGGAGGGACAGCATTAGGAAAAGTAGTTAATGCATGCTGGGCTTAATAGCTAGGTAATGAGTTGATAGGGGTAGTAAACCACAATGGCACATGTTTACCTATGTAACAAACCTGCACATCCTGCACATATACTCCAGAACTAAAAATGAAAATAAAAATGTTAGGTCCAGAGAGAGCTGCCTCTTCTGGCTGGTCCACAGAATGATAACGTGTTGCAACATGAGGCCAGGCAATGAAATAATGCAATGAACTGCAAAGTGTCACATGAATTAATAGTAATAATAATAATAAAAGAAAATCAACAGCAAAAAAATCCATTAAAAAATGTCTTTGTGCTCTTCTTGGTCTATAACACACATCCTTTAGTCCCTAAGAGCCTAGCATATAAGGTTGCCACACTTGGCAAACAGTTTTTTAGTATAGGTATAATGGTTAATACTGAGTGTCAACTTGATTGGATTGAAGGATACAAACTATTGTTCCTGATTGTGTCTGTGAGGGTGCTGCCAAAGGAGATTAACATTTGAGTCAGTGGGCTGGGGAAGGCAGATCCACCCTTAATCTGGTAGCTACAATCTAATCAGCTGCTAGCAGGCAGAAAAACGTGAAAAGGAGACTTCCCTAGCCTCCTGGCCTACATCTTTCTCCTGTTCTGGATGCTTCCTGCTCTCAAACATCAGACTTCATGTTCTTCAGTTCTGGGACTTGGACTGGCTCTCCTTACACATGTATATATATGTGTGTGTCTATATATATTCTATTAGTTCTGTCCTTCCAGAGAACCCTGACTAATACAGATTTTGGTACCAGGAGTGGTTCCAGAGGAAAAGAATATTAAGAATGGAGTTCTTTCATTGGTTTTGAGGTTTCTGGACTTGGCTGCTTAATATGATTAGACCACAAATGCTAAGGACTCTACTTCTAATAGTATGGAGAACACTGATAGTCCTTGGTGTGAACTGTTTAGAGAGTTATGCAAAATAAATGCATTTAACACTCCTGATTCACCGCTCCTGAGAGGCAAGGAGTTTAGAGACTCTATACATAATACCTTTGGCCATATGTGGAGAACCAAGGAACATAATGAAGCTGGTTGGTTACTTCTAACTTCAGTGGACAGAGTGATGAAAGAAAATGATGAACTCGGGTATTCTGTCTCCCAGCTTCAGAAGCAGACACTGAGCCTCAAATCTGCTAAGATTTCCCTGAGAGTCTTATCTCTTGTAGAGAAAGAGCTGAAATTGTGGAAAAACAGACACAAGCTCTTATCACGCAAGTGGCTGACCTGCAATGAAAGATGCATGCATAGCCTCGCCAGGTGACTACTGTTAAAGTGAGGGCATTGAAATGGGACCCTGCAACTTGGAATGGGGACATGTGGGAAGACTCTGATGAAACTGAGGACACTGAGTTTGAAACTCTGATGAACCTTTTTTTTTGCCAGAAGAGCTTTCCCATCCTCAGTAGAGGCAATATCCTATCTCTGACCCATACTGCCATCAGCCTTTCCACCTTTGTCTGAAGAGATAAACTCTGCACTGCCTGAGGCAACAGTGACTCTCCTGAGACAGCTGTCAAGCAAGATAATGTTGATTCTCCTCAGGAGCCACCCTCAATACCTCTGTTTGCTTCTAGACCTATAACTAAAGTCGCAGCAGTCCCGTAGAGGTGAGGTTGAGAGTGTGACCCATGAGGAGGTGCTCTACACTCGAAAAGAACTGCTTGAGTTCTCTATATAAACAAAAATCTGGAGAACAGGCATGGGAATGGATTTTAAGGGTGTGGGATAATGATGGAAGGAACATAGAGTTGGATCAGGATGAATTTATTAATTTGGGCCCACTAAGTAGAAACTCTGCTTTTAATGTTGCAGCTCAGAGAGTTATGAAAGATTCTAATACTTTATTTGCTTGGTTAGTTGAGATATGGATTAAAAGATGACCCATTGTGAGTGAGCTGGAAATGCCTGATCTCCCAGGTTTAACATAAAGAAAGTGATCCAAAGGTTAGAGAGATTGGGATGGTGGAGTGGATTAGTCACTTTAGACCTACCCATCACAGCTAGGAGGGTCCAGAAGATAAACCCTGGACCAATGCCTTGTGAAATAGATTTGTGAGGGCAGCACCTGCATCTTTGAAGAGCCCTATAATTGCTCTTCTCTGTATGTCAGATCTAATGGTGGGAACTGCAGTCACTCAACTATAAAATTTAAATACAATGGGCATAATTGGATCCTGAGGTAGCAGGGTCCAAGTTGGCACTCAACCATCAAAGGCATGGTGGGCATAGCTACCATAATGGACAGCAGAAGCAGAGCTGCAATCAGAATAGTCTGACTTGTGTAGCGCTCTGGCATTGGCTAATTAATCACGGTGCTCCTAGAAGTGAAACTGATAGGAAGCCTACTGCATTCCTGCTTAATTTATACAAGAAGACAACTTCTAGGTCAAATGGACAAAAGACTAAATTATAAAACCAGAGAATCACAGTCCCTCAATCAATTTCCAGACTTGAGCCAGTTTGCAGACCCAGAACCCCTTGAATGAAGGAGAGGCTGGCTCCTCTTGAGGAAGAACCCCACTACATTACTGACAATTTATGCAGTGAATCTTTCTCCCATTCTTCCCCCAAGGAGACTTCCAGCCTTTTACCAGGGTAACTGTGCACTGGGGAAAGGGAAATGATCAGACATTTCAGGGACTACTGGACACTGGCTCTGAGCTGACATTGATTCCAGGAGACCCAAAACGTCACTGTGGTCCTCCAGTTAAAATAGGAACTTATGGAGGTCAGGTAATTAATGGAGTTTTATCACAGGTCTGACTTGCAGTGGGTCCAGTGGGTCCCCGGACTCATCCTGTGGTCATTTCCCCAGTGCCAGAATGCATAATTGGCAGAGACATACTTAGCAGCTGTCAGAACCCCCACAACAGGTATATCCCAAATATTGAATAGGACTCACTTATACTAAAAAATATTCACCATTTATCTGAAATTGCAATTTAACTGGGCGTCTTGTGCTTTATCTAATATTCCTACTAACATAGCACTTTAGACTTAGAAAATATTTGTTGGGTGATTTAATTTTCTTTGCTTGGGATTATAGAAGAGTGTCTTTTCCAGCTTGCTGATTTTTATTTTTGCTATGGATTTTTTAAAAATTCAAACAAATTCCATAACCTGAGTCAGGCTTCTAAAATGTAAGCAGGGAGGTGCTCTCACAGGGAAGGAGAACAGAACCCAGCTCAGTCCAGGTTGCATCCCTTGCTACTATATGACATTTGTTTCTTTAGCTCAGGCTTCTCATTTTAGATGAGGAAAGGAGGATCACAGAGGAAGGTGACTGCAAATCCCATGTCTTTGCTTTGGATCATGATGTCTCGGCATATACAGGTGACTCTGCTGTATAAGAATGAGTTATATTCTTAGAGTTAATTTACAAGCTTCATTACAGCACAGAGCACATTGTCCTCTTCAGAAAAAAGCTATAACACTAAAGTTAGATTATTAGGCAATCCAACAAGTTAGCTGAAAAACAAAATACCCGCCATGAAAAATATAAGGGGGAAAAATAAACTATTTCAAATAAATTATGGGTAAGATAGGTTTTACTGGACTAGTCTGAAAATGTACTGATCATAGTGTTAGTGAGACAGTGTGGAAGCAGGCAAATAAATATTCTTTTTTTTTTTTTTTTCAGCTTCAGGGATACTGATAAATAGAATGTGAATAGGGAGGAGACTGATCGGGCGGTGAGAGTAGAAAATGCACAGAAATAATGAGTGAATAAAGAAATGGAGTCTCTGCTAATCTTTCCCAAACAGACAGCTGACAACGTTCCAACAACATCTTAAGTGTTTTCACCATCCCTCACGTGCCGTCATTTCTTTCTCCTATAAAGTTAAACCTCTAAAGAAAGAAAAACCCTCCACATTTAACACTCTCCATTTGTCCATTTATCTATTCATGAATACAATAAAGAGTTAAATATGTGGGCCAGGCACTGTACAAGGCACTGGTGACACCCAGGTAAACAAGATAGAAACAGTTTCTGCCATCAGGGAACTTCAGGGAGACATACATTAAGAGATGATTACACAAATAATTAAGTATAATTGTGATAAGTGACACTCAGAGAAGTACAGTTACTGCAAACACTGGCTACCTAATACAGAATCATCGTCATCATCATTTCTTCATTATGCACTTGCTATGTGCTGTACATTGTGTAAAGTACTGTATATCCCTTTTATCTAAAATTTGCAAAATCTTGAAAAATAGCAAGGTAGAAATTATTACCGTTTTCAAACGATAACAGATAACCCTTTTTTTTCCTATTTATAGCTTTGAGAGGAGGCTTTTAGAGGAGGCCATTGGAAGACCCTTTGTTCTGGGCATCTTGAAGCATTTGAGTATGAAAACTTGGAACAAGCATGGAAGAGAGCTAAATTTCTCTGCATAGTAAGAGGGAAAATATTTGTGTTCCTAGGAAACAATCTAGAGGCATATGTGAAGAGTGAAAAAAGAAGATAGAGGTTTCTGGAGAGACAACAAAGGCTGTGAGCCTCCCCACACCAGTCCTTGCCAACCCCAAACTTTCAGTGAAGTTATTGGACACACCAACATGAGTGGGCTCTTTGGGGGTCACTAGTGAAGGGACAGAGTTTCACTTGCAATTTGATAAAGGGGGAAAAAAGAACATAATGTACGTAGATATTAGGGTAAGAGGAATAACAGATTAGGGGACAGTAACCCTAAGATTCCCAAAGGTGGTGGAAAGGGTTCGAATTGGTTTGAGCCAACTTTACGTGAGTGCTCAAGGGGCTAGGAAGTCCCAGCTGACAACTGGGTTATCCAAATGAAGACATACAGACACAGAGAGGTCCCAGAGCCATGGAAATTACTATATTTGAACCCAAATCTGACTCCAAGGTCTATATTCTTCCTACTTTGCCATGTTCCCTCAGTTTTTGTCAAGAAGGAAAAAGGGGCCACAATGCAACACTTCTGACCTGTGATTCTTGAAGGAATTAGCTCCAGACTAACCAGAGTACAGGCTGGCCATTCTCACATCAGAGCCCCCCAGCAACTGTGTACTGCTTTAACACTTCAAGTTTAAAGCACTTTTGTATACATTACTTCATGCATGGAATTTTACTTCTCCTGAATGAAGAACTAAATAAATTGTGCTAAATAAATCTCAAGCTGTTGTCAGTGCTTTTCACTACAAATTCCTCACCCAGCAGTTCCTCCATGGGTATTATCTGTTAAGTGCAGCTTTGCCCAGCGCAGTCACTCAGCTGGGAAGCAAATGCAGAACTTGGATTTGTTGTGCTATAGACAGGCTTCAAGAGCAACTTGTACATCCTGTAGGCTTCAGAAAGAAAACTGGGGACACAATGTCCTGGTTCAAGCAAATGCCTACATTTATTTTTGGAATTATTCCTTGGAACTGTGGAGAGACGAGTTTTTTCATGCAGAACCAAGGACAAGAAACAGCAAGGTTAAGGAAACACAAACCTTGAAGTCTTAAAGCTCTTCTCAACTTATCTAGTGTGTCCTGGAGGTTTAATCACTGGGTAGAGTAAATCCTCGGCAGGTATAAATAACCTTAGGTTTCTTTTAGATTGTCTGCTTTGGCTGGGGAACTGCCAGATCTACAATGACTGTTATTTCTGGTTGCCATTTATGTCTCTCCACCTTGAATTTCCCATCTTCCGTATTTTCTTTGTGTCCTAATTTAGAGTGTGTTTACTTTTGTATCTTTGAGAGTGCCTCATATGCCATGGAAAATACTCTTTGAATGCCTAGTATGGAATGTGGCCAGCCTCCCTCAGAAGTTTTAAAAATTTGAATGTTAAATTGTTTTAATATATTTGAATCCTACATCTGATTTTAACGTATGAAAAATATACAACATTGTACCTTAAGTCACACACTGTGACATCCTGTTCTCTTCCTTAGCTCTCCTCAGAGCAGGGTTCTGAAAGGGGAGAGCAGCAACCGATCACATATAGGAAGGTATTAAAACTTCTAGTTGCCCTGGTGCCATTTCTCACACACAGAAACGCAGAATGCCTCTCTCTGCCCCTTGATTGCAAGTAAAGCAGCCATAAGAACTCAAGAAAGACAAAACATTTTAGAGGGGAGGTTTGGCGATGACATCAGACACATTTGAGTTCAAATCTCCTTGCTGCCATGTACTACCTGCACATACTTGAGCAAATAACTTAAATTTTTCTTACCCTCCTTGTCCTTATTTGAAAGTGTACATAATAATCTTCCTTATATAATTCCATGAGGACCGACTAAGATGATTTTGTAAGACATTTGGAATTATGCCTATGAGTTTCTGCCTTGACATTGGCATCATACTCTCTTTTCCATATTCCCTTTCCTCTTTTTTTCTCTCGTGACCTCTGTGGGACTCTCTTCCAGGTAATTGTGGTGGGGCTGCCTGTGTTTTCCTTCAGACATAAAGATGCACAACTGAAAGGACCCCGGGTGTCAAAATACCCCTCCCACTTGACCATGGTGACCATTCAGGGCTGTACACATACCCCAAGCCAGGCTTTGTCACTTACTTGCTGGGATCTTTCAATTATTAAGAAAAATCCGCTGCTGGGAAAGTGAAGCTAGTGGGGTGTGATTTGGTGGCTACTGGCAGCCATCTTACCTGCTGTTTGGGAAGCCGCCTTCCAGGAGCTAGTGAGAGGCACAAGATTTGGTTTTGCTGTTTGAGTAGGAATCACTGTGAAGAAAGCTAAGCAGAAACAAGCAGAGCCTAGAAACAGAGAGAGAGAACTTGGGGATGTCCTTCGGGCCTCTGGATCTAAATAAGTCTGCAGCCAACTGTACCTACTGTATACTACTGTAGCCTAGTAGTATAGTTTGAAGTCAGGTAGCGTGATGCCTCCAGCTTTGTTCTTTTTGCCGAGGATCTGGCTCCTCTAAATCTTATGCTAAAATGTGACCTCCAATGTTGGAGGTGGGACTAGTGGGAAGTGTTTAGGGATAGATCTCTCATGAATGGTGTGGTGTTGTCTTCACTGTAATGAGAGAGTTCTCATTGTATCAATTCATACCAAGAGCTGGTTTAAAAGAGCCTGCCACCTCTCCCCTCTCTTGCCATGTGACATGCTATTTCCTTTTCACCTTGTACCATGATTACAAGCTTCCTGAGGCCCTTGCCAGGAGCAGATGCTGGCATTATGCTTTGTGTACAACCTGCAGAACTGTGAGCCAAATAAACCTATTTTCTTTATAAATTAAAAAAAATTAAAAATTATCACACTGCTCTTCAAGAAATTTGTAGTAATTCTCACTTCTACCAATAGTTTATGATAATGCTTAGTAAAGACCTCTTTAGTAGGTGCAGAGGATTTTTTAGCTATGAAATGACTTTAGCTATTCATTTTTCTCTTATAAGACATTATGTCACACTAAAGACATTCTGTATATTACTCTTTATATCTATTTAAGGTTATTGCTTCAGGTGATTCCAAAAATAAAATCTTTTATCAAAGGGCATAATTATTGTCAAGTCATTTATACATACTGATATGCCAAATTGCTTTCCGGAATGATTGTATTAATTTATATTTCACCACCAATAAAGTGTGAGAATGGCTTTCAACTTCACTAACATTACATATTACCACTATTAAAATAAAGCAATAAAAACCAATAATAACATATCTAAAAATATTCATTCATTTGATAGGTGTCACAGTTTGATTTTATTTTTAATGTATTTGACTAAGAGTGAAGTTTAATATTTTTCATCTAATTTTTTTTTCTTTCTTTCTTTTCTTTTCTTTTTTTTGAGACAGAGTCTCACTCTTGTTGCCCAGGCTGGAGTGGAGTGGCACGATCTCGGCTCACTGCAGCCTCCTCCTCCCGGGTTCAGGCAATTCTCCTGTCTCAGCCTCTTGAGTAGCTGGGATTACAGGCACCCGCCACCACGCGGCTAATTTTTGTATTTTTCGTAGAGACGGGGTTTTGCTATGTTGGCCAGGCTGGTCTCGAACTCCTGACATCAGGTGATCTATCTGCCTCGGTCTCCCAAATTGCTGGGATTACAGGCCTGAGCCACCGCGCCCGGCCCTATTTTTACTTTTTTTAGTTGTGAACATCTTATGTCCCTTGCCCATTTTATTGCCTTTGTATTCTCCTACATATTTTGCACAAATTATATTTAGGTTATCGACATATCATCTCACACATGTATTTCAGAGATATACAATATATAAATTATTTCTATTATGTTTCCCATAATTTCCTACGATTGGATATTAAACTTTTTTTGACAAATATACCGTCTATATATAATATATACTCCTTCTCCACACAGGGGGGCAGCACTGAGCAGTGGTTAAGTACACAGGATGTGGCACTACAGTGTTTAACCTTTCAGGACTGTTGTGAAGATCAACTGATAGGTAAGACAGAGCTGCCGGTGCTTTGCTTACGGCAAGTTCTTATCATTGTTAGCTATTACTTACATAGTTTCTTTGACTATCATTTAACCTGAAGTTTGGTTAAGAACATTTTTTTTTTTTTGAGTTGCAGTAATTTAAAATGTTAATGTTGTCAAATATAATATTTTCCATGGTGAACTTTTAATCCTTATATTTATAAAGTCCTTTTTCTTTCATGGATCATTTAAAATTCCCATAGGCATTTACTCAAAAGGAAAGAAAATATGTATCTGTTTAAAGATTTTCACATGAATGTCCATAGTGGTTTTATTTGTAATAGTCAAAAACCAGAAAGAACCTCAATGTTTATCAAAGATGAATGGATAAACAACAAATAAATAAAGATGAACATATTGTTGATACACACAACGTGGATGAGTCACAAAATAAATATACTGAGTGAAAGAAACCAGACCAAAAAAGTATGTACTGTTTGATTCAATTTACATAAACTCTAGAAAATGCAAACTAATCTACAGTGACTGGAAATTCATTTGTGGTTGTTTGGGATGGGGGAGGGACAGGTGGGAGTCATTACCAAGGAACTTGAGGAAATTTTTGGTGAAGATGGATATGTTCACTATCTTGATTCTAAAGATGGCTTAGGGGGTGTGTGTGTGTGTGTGTGTGTGTGTGTGTGTATATATATGTCAAAACCTATTAATTTGTACAATTTAAATTGTTTAGTTCATTAAAGCTCTTTTAAAATCCCTGTATATTTTCTATTAATCCTTATAATTTGATTTATTGTAAGCATTTAACTCTAATTTACCTGGAATTCATTTTGTAGTATGAATGAAAATATTTTCCATCCCAATAGTATTTTACTGCATAATAAGAATAATCTGTCCTGTTGCTATGCACAGCCTCCTCTAGCATATATTGATACCTATGCAAGTATTTGTTTATACTCCAGGGTTTGTCTGTATTAACACCCTTTTAAATTATAGTTCAACTTAATTGTGATTATAGCTTATAGTATATTGAATAGTTGGTAAGTGACATTCTTCTTTAATATTCCTTTCCTGCCTAACCTTAACCCTAATCAAAAGAATCTCAGATCTTAGCATTACTATCAGAAGAGAATATTTAAACCCAAAGGATTATTTTAATACAATTTTAAATGAGAAAGGTAATAAATGTTGCAATTTGGATTTTTTTGTTTTTAACATTTTAGGAAGGAGTATAAGGAAAGGGGAGCCCAAATAGCTGCAATACTAGCTGAAGGAAGGAGCTTCACTTTAGCCAAACCGGAAAACCCTATTACTGACAATCATATTCCCCACCTTCTTTTCTCCTGCCCAGACTTTAATCACTGGTTCTCACAGAGAATTAGCCAGGGGAAGAGCATTTTTGATGTCTCCAATAGGCAAGGAAAATAGCTACATTCAAGGGCAATGTCGGGTAAGGGAAGGTTTTAAAGAACACAGACAGTGTGTGATACAAAGATAAACACATACCTAGGAATATACCTGGGAATTTCATAGGCAAGATAAAATTGTATATTGTTTGGGTGTTGCATGGATATGAGAAGCAGAGTAGTACTGGGGCTCATGATAATTTCCTTTGATAGGTTTTGCCTAAGTATAAGATGTCTGCCTTGTCGCCTTCTGGCTTTGTCCAGTTATTTTAAGGCTACTCATTTATACGTTAGAGGTTAGATAATTTTCTTAAGTTAAAAAGAGCTGCGTCACGTTTTTTTGTTTTTGTTTTTTTAAATTAGTTTCCCATGTTAGGAATTGTAATTGCAGAGTATTCCCTTCTACTCCAAATAAACAACCTTTTAATTCAACGTGTGAATGATTACTTTGGAGGAGTACAAAGAGACAATAATCAAGCAGTTAACACTTATTAAATACCTACTGTGTACATAAACTACCTTGAAAGTATGTTTAAAGGGAGGATTTAATCTGAACCATTCGAGTAAATTTAAGAGTTCTTTATTTGTAATAGCAATTTTCTAAAGGCAAATAGCTATCACTGAGACAATTTTTACTTTTAAAGGTGAAAAGGTGTTGAATGAAGCAGCATGCATCAGTAAACGAGTAAATTAAAATTTGTGCTTTGCTATCAAACCCAGTGCCTCTAGTAAAGTAATTGAGCTTGATTTCCTTCATCTTTATAAAGGAATTGATGGTGTCATCTACCTCCTAGGATTGTGGGAGATTCAAATATAACATAATTGAATATTTTGCAAACAGTAAATCACCATACAAATTTAGTTATTATGGTTGATAAAAGCTGGTTACTTCTCCAGATAATCAACTACACATAACATTTGCAGAGATTATTTCAGAGACTCTATGAATCACTAACATTATCAACATATTCCCTAATAGTTGGAAGAAAACCATCACCATTTAAGCTCATGGAGAAAAAGCCATCCCAGATGGGAGTAGCATAGCAGAGAACAAACCTCTAGAGAGAGATTCCCCACCCCGCATCCCCAGCTCCCACACCCCAGACGCAGAGTGGTAACAGTTCTGCTGATCCTTCCACTCTCTCTTCCTTGTCCTCTTATTGGGTGGTTGGCCTGGCACACTTGCCCAGTGCAATTCACAGATGAAGACGAAGGGAACTATAGAAGTCAACAAAGTAGATGACAACTTCTGATTACTCACAATCCAGATTTTGCCTTTCCCTTCTCCTCTGCAGTCTCCTGTACCTGTCTAGCTTTCTCACATTTCTTCCTTCCTGAGCCATGGTATCCTCAAAGCTCCTCTGCCTCACCTGCGTCTTAACCCAAACAGCATCATTCCCTGCTGGAAATCCAGTACAACAGAGGCATTGTTCTTCCATTGCCTGTATCTATAATGTTTAAGTATCTTTAATTCTGCTTTTATTGACTTTCTTATTTCAGTTAGATTTCAGAGCTAGCCAATTTTCCATAAAATTCTTTTTGTACGGAGGATGACAACCAACCCACCCCTACCAGCCCACATTATAGGGAAAGGAGATAAGAATCCAACTCTGAACCTAACTTTGTTCTAGAGTCTGGTTGGGTTCCGCCTGGATCCACCTGCTTGACTTTGACTTTGTTACCCTTCCATCCCCTCATGACTATGCCTTGGCCAGCCTCTGGCCTGATTCCCTTTTCTGGCTGCCAACCTTGCACTAGCTCCCTTAGGTTATAAAAATGTCAGGGCATTTAATTCCTAGTAAGATGGCAATGAACAAATTGACATATTATTCAAATACTAAGCTTGGAAGGGAATTTCATTTGCTCTTATTAGTACCATTAGCGGCAGTCATTCTCTGTTAGAAGGTCAGAGCCATGTAGATGAGTATATAGAACATTTCAATGAGGCCCATTCTTTGAGGTAAAAACTTCAACTGTGCCAGTCAAACTGATTGATAGTATTTGGGTAGAAGAAAAGTTTATCCAATTTATAAGGGCATGCTCCTAAACAAAGCTTTCTTCACACTTTACATAAGAAAAATCCAGAGCTGCCCTAAAAATCTTGTTACTATTTCTGAGCAGTGTCGGTGTAGAATGACATAAATACCGGAAAGTCTTCTAAATCTTATTACATAATGATAATTGCTAACACTTTTGCAGGTTTACTATATGTCAGGCACTTTGTGAGCACGTTACAAGTATCATCTCTGCACACATTATAAAATTAACATAGATTAAGAGTAGGCAGGATGGTGTATTAGTTGAGCTCATTAAATGTAGCTCTCTCTCTGATTAACTATATGCTCTTTGGGGGATTACTTAACCTCTCGGGCCTTAATTTCCTCATCTGTGTAATAAAGATGGTAAAAGTACCCTGCTCATGGGGTTGTTGTGAGGATTAATAGAGAAATAATAACTACTTATTTTTTTTTATTTTTTATTTTTTTTATTTTTTGAGACGGAGTCTCACTCTGTTGCCCAGGCTGGAGTGCAGTGGCATGATATCAAGTCACTGCAACCTTCACCTCCCTGGTTCAAGTGATTTTCCTGCCTCAGCCTCCTGAGTAGCTGGGACTGCAGACTGATGCCACCATGCCTGGCTAGGTTTTGTTTGTTTTGTTTTTGTATTTTTAGTAGAGACGGGGTTTCGCCTGTTGGCGCCAGACTGGTCTTGAACTCCTGACCTCAGGTGATCCACCCACCTCTGCCTCCCAAAAGTACTGGGATTACAGACGTGAGCCACTGCATCCCACCACTACTTGTATTTCTTCAGTGATTTCCATGTGCTATGACTTTTCTCTGAATAAAAAGGGTTAATTACCTTAAATAGGTTAAACAAAGAGTACTTATAACAGTATCTGGCACTTAGAAAGTCTTCTATTTTATTCAATCCGAGAACTCATGGAGCTCTCACATGATGTGCTCCTCTCTGTTCTGCTGTATGTTTGGGTTTCCTACCATCACGCCACACATGGAAACTAACTACATGGTCAGCACATTGCCCAAATGGCTGCTATTCTTTCCTCATTCACTCTGGCTTGTAGTTACTGCCAAAGTCCTCCTTATAGTCAGACTAATGCCCACACTCTTCATTAATACTTTTCTCCTTTCAGTTCTTTATGACCAAGACCATACTCCACCTCTTCCACCATGTTCTGCATTTTTCCACCCTTCTTTTTTTGACTGCAGTGATCATAAGGCTTTGGAAGAAATCAAACCTAACTTCTTACTGGAAAACAGTGGGGACTTTGATGCTGGAATAACAGCTTCTATGGTCTTTCAACCTATAAATGAACCTGGATATACTGCCAAGAGAAAAAACATCCATGAAAGTGGGGTAAAGACTGGAGAATAATAATGTACCCAAATCATAAATTCAACTAGAAGATTGCTTTTTTGACCTTTCTAAATGGTGCCTAACTCTATACTTTTAAAATTCTTGTATTTTTGGAAGAAATAAAAACACTATTTGTCAAAATCAAAGAATGTTAAGATTTTAACGAAAGAGGAAGTCTCATAAATATTAAGTTTCCATCCACCTCAGTTACATTCATCCCTAAACAATATTGTCATATGCCATACATTTCAACTACATAGATGATGTAGTTGTACCTGCTTCCAAGAGGATGATTTATGTAAGTTGGTCCTGTTTGAAAAACTTGCATACTGTAAGATATACTCGGTTTCCTTGGCCACAAAAACCTTGCTCTAGCATTGTATGCAAATTGATAATTTTTAAGTGGGCTTAAAAGATAAATCAGATGTTCTCTTCCTGACTCATTGTAAAGAGGAAACAACAGACAAAATACCTCTCAAGTCTACTGTTTTTAAATTCTACTTTCGTCCCCTTAGCTCAGAACCTCCCTCATTCTTGTCCTGAATTGTAACATTTACTTCTGGACTCATTTCTGTCTACACATTAGTCTATTTTCTGTGCTGCTGCCATTATTACATTTCCAGACATTTCTGATTCTCATCTCTCCCTGGTTTTTCCACACTGTTCTGTTTCTCAAGATCCTCCTTTCCCCAGCCTCCTATTGAATGCTGGCTATTTCTTTAAGGTTTATCTTAGTACTTCCTTCTCCACACAGCATTTTCTCTCCCCTCCTCTGTAATCTCTGCTCTGCACCATTTACTCCTAAGGATATTCCAAGGATTTCCTGAATCAAGGAACTCTGCACTACTACTATCTTTTCAATGTCAGTGTCCAACACAAATATATTCAATATAAGGATTTTTAAAAAAATAAATGAGAAAATGAATGAGCATTAAAATTCTTAAGCAAACAAAACTACAGACTACTGGAGACCAACACTTCTCTGGAAAATCGTGGACTTGCAGTCACTAGAATCAAAGGATTTCATTGATCTGTATTTCTGTAGAGAAAAGGGAAATTTCACAAAGAACACTCACCTTCTTGTCCTATCTATATCATCCTAATTTATCAGAGGTGCTTGAAATTAACCTCCGACATTACATAAAAGACCCTATTTGTTGTGCTTAACTCTAGAGTGTCACTGTCTAATAAGATAGCAGTAGACACACATGGCTATTTCAATTACTTAGCATTAAATAAAACTTGAAATCTGTTTCATCAGTCGCACTAGCTACCTTTCAAGTGCTTAATAGCCATATGTAGCCACATATAGTAGTAGTTTCTATATTGGACTATGCAGATAGAGAGCATTTCTAGCATCACAGAATTTTGAAGAGCACTGCTCTGGAGCTCTGCCTCTCCACCACACCTAAACGTAGGTATGGCCCAGTTATTCAAGCCCAGTTATCCTCTGCCCATCCTTATATGAGTAGAAAGTTCTTTAGAATAAATTTCAAAAAATAATAATTGGAATGTATATGCATTTAAAATATTTTGTTATTTTCTCTCACAGTCAAGGCATTCCAGATTTTACCATTTGGTATTGCATTTCAGTGAAATTATAAAAACGCACACCTCTCACTTGATATGAGACTTCTTATTTGCAAATCGGTGGTGAAGACAAACACATATAGGTGGGTGAAGGGACTCAAGACTTTTCTACTCTTTAACATTATTATTTTAATAATTTCATAAATGTGCATACTTATATTAACTCTGCTAGTTAGTATCGTGATTCAGGCATTCCAATTCTTAAGCCAAGACTCTTTTTTCTATACCATGTTGCCTATACATGTTCCATCTAAAGAGTTGGGAAGTCAACAGTTAGACCAGCATATAGCCTATAGCCATGTCTATGACTTTGTGCAGGATTTTTTTTTTTTTTTTTAGTTGAGATGGAGTTTCGCTCTTGTTGCCCAGGCCAGAGTGCAATGACGCAGTCTTGGCTCACTGCAACCTCCGCCTCCCGGGTTCAAGTGATTCTCCTGCCTCGGCCTCCCAAGTAGCTGGGATTACAGGTGCCTGCCACCATGCCCAGCTAATTTTTTGTATTTTTAGTACAGACGGGGTTTTACTATGTTGGCCAGGCTGGTCTCAAACTCCTGATCTCAGGCGATCCACCCGCCTTGGCCTCCCAAAGTGCTGGGATTACAGGTGTGAGCCAAGATGGCTGGCTGACTTTGTACAGCTTTATAGCTTCTAGAGAGGAACTATGAGCTCATGTGTTTTTCACAGTTTTTGGATTTTCTTTTTCAGACTGCCATTGTTTATACTTATAAATATGACAACAATGAAAAACCATGTAAATATGTTTGACTATTTTTTTAGGACATATTCCTCATAATAGAACTGTAGGGTCCAAGGATATGAAATTTTTAAAGACTTTGCTACACATTGCCAGCCTGATCAACCCCCAACCTGCACCCAGGGTACACTGCTATATGTATATGGAGAATATACTATACATATACATATAGCAGTGTATATGTGTTCCCATTTTCCAGACTTTTCCTAAACCAGACATTATCTCCCCCTTCCTCCTTTTGCTTTCCCCTTTAAAAAATAGTTGCTAATTATTAAAATGGCATTTGTTTAATTTGTAGCTATTTTTAAAATAATAAGGGAAGTGCTTTTTCTTACAGATATATGAGACCTCATTACATAACATGGATATTCACTTTTTCTCTTTCATATATGTTGCAAATATTGCTTCTAATTTGCTATTTATCTTTTTAATTTTGTATGTAACATATTCTAGAAGGAATAAGGTTTCATATTACCATTCCTTTATGATTTTTGTCTTCGAGGTCATCCGTTTCTATCATAAATTCTATATTTTCTTTTACTACTTTCATGGATCCACATTTTGTACTGGAATTGCCAATCCATCCAGTATTTTCTTTCATGTTAGGGGTGTGCAGAGTTAAGTAATTTTTCTGAATAAATGTTCCACCGAACAAATCAAAATTAACAGGTTTCAGATATAAACTATTGTTGTTTATTTAAAATAAATAATTTAAAATTTAAAAACAATTAAAATATTGAAATGGTGTCTACTGAACATTTCATAATATGTGTGTTTGAGAGTGGGGAATTATTATAATAATAACACTCTAAAATATCCAGCTAATAATACCATGAAGTGAAGACCAGTTGATTGCCCCTTTATATACTAAAAATATAATGAATTGTTCTTTCCTAGAAATGAGTTTACATTTTTCCTGTCAGATTCCGACCCACACATTGTACAATTCTTGATAAGTTTAATCATTTTTGATGACAGCCTCTATTGCTTATTGAACAAAGCCAACATATTTTATAATAAAGTCTGATAATAACATACCAAGCACCTCTATTCCTAGTGACTTATAAATGCTATTAATATAATTAATTAAATTTGAGGGTTGATTTCTGAGAATCATACTACCCATTAGTAATTTCCACTTTCCTTCTAAGAACATTGGCCTTTTACTACACAAAGAGGCAAGGGCTTTCTAAGTCTATCTTATTCTCCAAATTAATCACTATTGTCATTATCATTATCATCATGATCACGGTACCATTACTTTCATTTTCATTTGAAAAGTCTTAGAATTCTAAAAAAAAAAAGTACAATTCTTTTCATATCAAAAATTACATAGTGGTCTATAATAAAATTCACCTTAATAAAATCATAGGTTAAAAACTAACTCCTAAAAATGGAGTATCTAGATGATATCGAGTCATCATTCATTGGCTTGATCTTCACCAATTTTAGAAATATTTTCCTGGAGTTTAAATATCATTAATTTTTTAGAAGAGGCTATATACTGTTTTACTCAATATGGTTCTTTTTTAACATGTTAAAAAACTGTTAAATATCTTTCTCCTTAGTAGAGGTAAATGTTTGCAGATAATTATCTTTTGGTCTATGACTCTAGGCAGCTCTAGAGATTAAAGCTAAATGTTAGCAAACACTACAAATCATTCAAAATTAACAAGAAAGCATAATTTAAACAAGAGTTGAAACAAACATTGTGCAATTAAAACATCTTGACAAAATTTACAGTTTAAAGCAAGTACATCAAAAGTCAATTTTGCTTCTTAAGAATGTAAATACCAGAACAACTATAAAAGAATCTTCCATCTCGTGATCCCTCAGTTGAAATTACTTCAGAAGTTTTTGTGTACGTATGGCCTAATGTCAGACGAAATCACAGAAATTTGGGCACATATTGGTTTTTACACACCTGTAGCTCTAATATCTAAGCTGGCTGGTAGCCCATAACTACAAAGACTGAGACAAACTCACTATAGAAATTTTTTTTCATTTTAATTAATAGAAAGAAACTATCTATACTTTATCATGTATTTTAAACATGGAATAGTGAAATAAAAATATTTTTTAGTAATTTCCCTCATCCATACTACTCTCTTCTCTGACATATATAGATTTAACCCTTTCCAGTACTGGTGGGAAAGAAAAACGCTTAGGTAAGAGATCATTTACACTTTTATCTTTACCTTTTGTCTATCTTTTCATTTCTTTTTTTCTCTCTGTGTGTCTCTGTCTTGCTTCTTCTTTCCCTCTTTTATTTTTCTTTTAATAAAACATAACACTTTCTACCTCAGATATTGTCAGTTTCAATAATTTCATACTTTAAAATAGTTTGCCAGGTACCATCTTTCACTAAGTTTTAGAAACTCCCTATTCTCTAGTAATAACTTATGCTTATGAAAGCTATATGGTCATAGCTCATTTGTACTCAAACCACAAAGGAAAAAAGAAAAGAATAAATTCAGATACAAGCATGAGCATTTACAATGGTAGGTGCTATTATAATGCTTTTGATATCGGTCATCATGGAAACAGTTTTTATTTGAAATCATGGCAAATAAGTTTTTTGAAAAATGATTATAACTCCTTGCTTAAACTTAGAAAATGGCTTGGACACATGGAAACTCGAGAGACTAAGGAAATAGCAATGAAAATCACAGAGCATACATACATTTAATAAAATCGAAGTTTTCCTTTTGTAAGAAAGCATGCTGTATGAACAAACTTGGGATCATTTATTGGCTTTTATCCTAATTAGTGCCAATTAAGGGCATATAATTGATTTTAGTTCACTAAGAAAGTATTTTTCAAAAAGATTTTCCTATATCGGCACTTTTTCAGGTGGGTAATCAATATACTAGAATAACAGTAGGGCTTTGCTACTATTTAGTTAGGTTTTATTTCTAAAAGCTGCTAAGACAACTTTGTTCTAAGAGGAAGGAAAGAAGTTGCATAAGTAAACCCCTGGCTATAATTAGAGTAAATCCTAATATCTTATGAGGAAGTCAAACATCAAACATCAGTAGAGACTATGAACAAGTAATTGAAATAAGTTATTATTAAAGAAATTGTTCTCTTTTAACTTTCTCTGTGCGTACCAAAGCCTCCCATTTTGAAACAAGCTGCCAGGGTGATATGTAAACAATGCATGAGAAGGCGTCTGCGCTCTGGGAACTGATGCTCCACACAGCCACATTGAATTGTTTACATTCAGTCTCTACCAGCCTCTAAGCAAAAGAGTTCATTTTACACTCACCCATGTTGCATTTACTTCTATTTTTAAACCCTGTAACACACATACAGCCACAATGCCTAAAAGATTAGAATGCTAATAGAAATAATAGATGTTTTTAAAAATATAGATAAAACTGGACTATACATGTTAGATGAGGCTGGCAATAATATGATGAAAGGAAGAAAAACAAAAGCTCACATACAATAAACACACTAAATAACATGCGGGAAAAGTTTGTCCTACTGATTAATTTAGTAGAAGAGACAAGTAGCTTTGGACCAATGCCACTAATAAGGTGTCCGCTAAGAAAAGCGGACCATTTTCACAAAACAAAACAAGAAAACACTTTGTTCAGGTCTACATTGATTTGAAGATACCAGTTATTGCATTCTTATTACTTTCTTTGCAGTTTTCTTTCTTTGACTTACACACACACACACACTCCCTCCCCACACACACACTACCATAAAACTATAACATTTCACAACATCTTAGACTTTCAAATTAAAAACAGCTAAAACCGGAGGTGGACGAGCTGGGGAGGTGGGCAGGAGAAATATATCGGGTGCCTATGTGGGGGTGGGTGTGGGGGCGACAGTGAAATTCCACCCAGCAAGTTATGCCACTGCGACAGAAGTCAGAGAGTTCGGTTTCATAGATTCAATTGTACCTTACCTGGTTTTGTAGTTAAATGCACCAATATGCCCCTAATTCTTCCTCTGAAGTACTACATAAGCTGGAAACTATAGTATTTGACCTTACACATTTCCAGAGAAGAAACTCCAAAGTAACCTTTAACTTCAATAAAAAGCTGTGTTCATTCTTCCCCTTGTGCTCAACACACAGCAATCTAATACACCTCATCATGTGGTCCGTTACCATGGTAGCAATGAATCCAGCTGCTGAAATACAAAAGACTGACAAAAAGTTGCTTTTTTCCCCTCCACCCACCCTGACAAAGTCAGATTTTTTTCTGTATGACAAGTCTAATTTGAATATGCTTCTCTTGCTGACTCAACTTCATGAACAAGAAAAAAATAACAGAAGTATAAGAATAAAAGGTTTCCCAACTAACTAATGAAAGAACCCTATGCATTTTAAGTCACCACTAATCTTTTGAAATACTGATCATTATCTACTACTACATCAGCCAACTAAATATTTTTAAATGTCAGTTACTAACTCGATAGGAAATGCAGCAATAATCCCAGAGCTCCTTTAAAAACATTTAAAAATGCAGTAACGTATTCAGTAAACACAGATGCTGAAAACACTACATCAGTATATGAAGGGCTAGTTTCAAAGCGCTTTTTTTCTAGAGCAAACTTCTAATCACAGCTTAGATGTGGGAGGTAAAATTCTTCATTTTCTTTTCATCAAAACCCTGTGTTTAACTGTTATTTAAACAGATTTCAGTTCTTTTAAAATTTATCATTTAAATTTAAAGCAGGCAACACAGCCTGTTGGAATCGACCACGCTATATTTCGGTGACGGGCGGGGGGGGGGGGCTCTATATTAAGAGCAGCGGTCTTGGATTTGAAACAATATGAACTCTGAGCAATCCTGGGACTCCCCAAACCAATGGCTATGTAGTAAGGATTTAAGGAATCACCTTCAGTGCATTACCAGTCCTTTAGGGAAAGGCCGAGGGAGTCCCAAGTGACTGGAACTTCCGCGCATGCCAGCATGTTAGCACGATCCTTCCTCCCACCATGATACATTCACCAGCCAGTGGGTGCCCCAGTCCTCCAGGGTTGGCTGCTTCATCCCTCAGGCCTCGCATCATCACTCTGCTCTTGCACAACCTTCCTTATTTCCCAAACTTAGCTCATATTTCACAATAATTTGTTTGCATATCTATCTTCTCTCTTTAGAGATGGACTCCCCAAGGAAGGGGAACATTGTCTTACTCATCTTTCTCTACCAAGTAACCATCAAAAGACTTGGCAGTAGGTAGGGCTACTGCTTCAATGGATAAAGATGGCATCTGAAAGCTTTCCCTCACCTCCTCCAGGACTGTCTTCACAGCATGTCTCGCTGTGCTTAAACCCTTCAGAGATCTGCACAGAATTCTTCTTAGTACATCACATCACAAAGTGAGGCAAGGCAGAGGAGCTCTTAAGAAGAGCAACTGTGGAATCAAGCAGATGCAGATTTGAAATCTGACTCTCGCCCATACTCCTTTTGTGATCTTGGACAGGTTACTTAACCTCCCTAACCCTCAGTTTACTCTTCTGTAAAATTCCTACTTTAACGAGGAATGAAAATGGATTAAATGAGATAGTCCAAGGAAAGCACCAAGCATTGAAGAATACTAAATACTCAATAAATTTTGGCTAGTATTATTTAGTAAATATGTGATTTTTGAACAAGAGGGACCATGAGAAAGCTGACTGGCATGTGACTTCCCTTTGCTGAATAAAGTATCATTTTCAACAAGATACGCATTAACAATCCTATGTTTCCTAACATAGATTTACATAACAACACAGCATAAATATAGAGACCTTTTCAGGCAAAGAGCAAGGGCTGCTTGCTCCAACCTACAAACCAGCTAGGAGCAATCGATCAGTCAAAAGATCATGCATATTTCTAGTATGAAATGGACTGTGGGAAGAATGTTAAACATGGTAGTTAATTTTTTTCATCTTTAAATATGGAAGTAAAACACAAGTAAAGCAGTTCATTGTGGTATTCATTTTGGATTCTTAAAAAATGGTCTATATGTTATTTGTTAATGATACTTTCTCAAATTAAGATGAACTGTAAAGAATCTTCATCATAAAGGTCTTTAAAATATAAATTACATACATAGATTACATTTTTAGTAATTAACCAATATTGTGTCAACAGCAGTCTTTACAAGGTCACCTTGATCTCTAACAAGTACTGTAAACTGCTCACCAGTGTAGACTTTTAGCTGCTTCTCTCCATAGTCATCAAATTCAGGAAATTACCTGACACCAAAGCCAATGGCATAGGAAAATCAGCATTAAAATCCCTTTGAAGAATATGGTACAAAGAAGCAGCCAGCGGTTAAAAAACCCTGTGGTAGAAAAAAACAATTTTTTTTTTCATTGCAGGAAGTTACCAGAAAGAATAAAGTGAATGTTGCACATTGCAAGATTTCTCTATCATTAAAAAGTAAGTAAGAAAGAAAAGCCCTACAACAAATCAGTTGGGATGATTAAAATAGCTTTGGCACTGCTCCAACCTTGAAAAAATCCTTCAGTGTGGTGACTCATGATGATCCAATCCTATAAAATGTGTGAGGCCGACCAGGCAAAAAGGCAGGGAGCAGCTACACCGGAAAATTAGCACTCCCTAATCCTCTTCAAAACAGTTGATGAAGGAGAGACTATTTGAATAATTCGAACCTCAATTTGAATAATTCATACCTATTCTCATGTGTGGCTGGCTGAATAGAGACTCTCTCACTGCCTGTATTCATTTCATCAGGAGTGTTTACCATGTACATTTTTTTCCCCTACAGATTGGTTATGTGGCCATTACGTGTATCTCATTGTTTTTCATTTTGTAAATGTAAGAGCCTATCATTGATCTAGTTAAGGTACACTGTTATTAGAGCATTTAATATGATTGATTGCAAACAGAAGGTACATCCTTTGTCAGATGTTAAAGTGACTGTTAATTCTTTAACCCCTAGGGAATATGATGCCAGTATATTTGGTTTCACAAAGTTTTAAACCCCCTTTTGCAAATGTTAAAATTAAACTTCCCCCTCATGTGAACAAAATATGCAACATAACCTGTGCTGTTGTGACTCACTTAATTTCACATGAAGAATTCAATCACTTAGAAACAGTTTTTGAGACATAGGTGGTGATGTTTCAGAAGGTTCCCCAGGAAGTCAATTTGCCAAATCCTAGTCCCATAGAAGGATGAGGGAGCTTCAAGGTTATATGCTTCACTGCTCTCTCTTCAGATGTGAGAGCACCTAATTTCCCACAAACTCGAGGTAACAACATGCGCTCAGAGGTCACTCGCTTAAATTAAACAACATGGCTACAAAAAACGCCGACGGCCAGTGTTAATGAAATTAAAACAAGCAAAACAACTTGAACCTCTGAAAATGCAATTTTCACATCATATTTAAAAACTATTATTTATTTTTTCACACCATAAAGTGCTTTATTGTTAGGGTACTGGTTTAAATTAAAAAAGAAAGTGTATTGACAGCATCAAAATAAAGACTGTGATCTACTGAACAATTTTTACAAGCACATTGTTTCTTGGGCCACTTTGAGCAGCTGACCTAAAAAATATTAATCGGATTAGTATCTATTCTGTTCATAAAAATTTCTTATGAAAGAACAAGTGTGTTGCAAGCCATCTCAATTTATACAATTTAATATCAAGATATTCTATTTTACCCTTAAGATGTTTCAAACATGCACTTTTCCTTTGAATTGTAACAATGGGGCTATAAATAATAAGGATTTCTTTATGTTTTTCTTCTGTGAGTACATCACAGAAAATATCTGTTTTTAAATAACACTATGAAAGTGATGGCTCCATATCTTACAGATAACCTATTGTGAACTCTGAATCATTTTGCCATATCATTTTTGGAAATTTATTCTCAAGCCTCTGTTTTTGTATTTTTTCATGTCTTTAAAATTCATAATTATATACTTATATTCTGGATGTATTCTTAGTGAAAAATATGTTGGTTTTTAAACTTAATAATAAAAGTTGTACCTTTCCATGTTCTCATGAAAAGATAATGTTACATGTCCATTGTGGAGAAGTTGAAAAATACAGAAAACATTTATGAAATAATATTAAAAGCACTTATACTTCAACTATCAGAAATAACCAGTATCAACATTTTGATGTATTTCTTTACATGTTAAAATTTCACGGCCGGGCGTGGTGGCTCATCCTGTAATCCTAGCACTTTGGGAGGCCGAAGCGGGTGGATCACCTGAGGTCGGGAGTTCAAGACCAGCCTGACCAACATGGAGAAACCCCGTCTCTACTAATAATACAAAATTAGCTGGGCATGGTGGCGCATTGCCGGTAAACCCAGCTACTTGGGAGACTGAGGCAGGAGAATCACTTGTACTGGGACACAGAGGTTGCGGTGAGCTGAGATCATGCCACTGCACTCCAGTCTGGGAAACAAGAGCAAAACTCCGTCTCAAAAAAAAAAAAAAAAAAAAAAAAAAAAAATCAGAATAATTTTGAATATTGCCTTTTCACTGAATGAAAGAGATGTAAAATAAGCACGCTATGGTATTATACATTCTTTGAAAATACCTTTTAATTGTTGCATAACATTTTAATATTTTTATATATCAGAATTTATTTAACTATCCCTTATTGCTAATATATGTTTAGTCTTTTCCAGGTTTCTAATTATAAGCAATATATCTTTGTATATAAATTTTTGGTTATACCTTGGGTTATTTCCTTAGAATAGATTCCTGGAAGTGGAGGGAGATTGCTGAGTTTAAGTTAGAAAATCTAAGAATAAAATTTAAAAATTGGCAGAATCAATACTCATAATTTAGTCTTATACTTCACTTGATTGATTTTATTTATGAGGAAGCTGAGGCTTAAAGAGGTGAAATAACTTGCTTAAAGTTCCAGCATGAAATTACTCTAGTGCTAGAACAGAAACAGCTTTCTTTGTGAGTCTACTTTGCTTTTTGTAATTTTACCATGCTGACTCTAAATGGCAATTCGTCTCTGAGGGCCTCCCTCTCAGTTCCAGTTTGATGTCATCTGTGAAACCCCATGGATGTGTTCCGGAGTACAAATCAGGAATGGTAGTTACTTTGAGGTGGGTGATGCTGTTTTGTTCGTTTGCTTTTTTTTTTTTTTTTTTTTTTATCAGGGACAACCCACATGACAGTATATCTAAAGGCACCTTCCATTGGTGGCAAGACAGAATGGATACTGAGAAGTAAATATTCTCCCAGATAAAAATCTGTTCTGTGGAAAACAAAATGGAAAAATTCCACGAGAGTTGAAGGGTCAGGGTGCTCATCAAGTTAGTGAGCTGAGATTGATATAAAATTATTAGGGCTCTTTCATGGCCTCTGAGTTCTTTTACAGCCTTTAGCATGTTGGGATAGCAGAAAATCCATGTGCTTTGAGTGGAAGACTGTCAGGTAACTCAATAAATACCTGTCTGGTCACTCTCTGTGACAGTCCCATATCCTGTAAACCCAGGTGTGTTTGCACAGCCATGACATCTCCATTTGATGGATATATCCTCTCTCAGCTAAAGGGAAAAGGGAAGGATACTTCTGAAAATTAAGTCTACCTGTGAAGTCAAGGAAACAGGCAGATTCCTGAGATCTCACTTTGAAAAGAATTCATTTTCTTAGTCTGGATACAAAGTACTAGAGATTGTTGTTTCTTAGGTTCTTCTATGTGGCTTATTCTAAAATGAGATGTTCTGATTCAGTACATTTTAATTAAGCACTTTCTAAAATCACTTAATGAACTAGGTGTAGTCAAAGAAATATAAATGGCCTCCAATCTAGATGGGGAGATAAGAACATGGAAAAAGGAAATATTAACTGTAGCTATAACAATATATGAGAAGGAATATGACCAACTGATTTGAGAGTAGACAGAGAATTTAATTAGGTCAGCTTAGGCAGAATGTTAAGGAGGGAAAAATTACCCAGTCAGCGTCCCCTGAGCTTGGAAAGCATTTGTTTGGGGGATATTAGGTGTATTTTCCCGGATTCTTTTAATTTGTATTGAGGGACTTGGAATACATCAGCACAGTACACATTCTAAAGCTCCATGGAGAAATGCCTGATGTACTCTAAAAGTATATTCAGTGACCAAGATGAGATGTATGAGTGACAGAGGCTACTGACTTTCTCTCTTCCTTCCTTTGTAAGGCTCCCTAGGGAAAGGACAAGTAATTATGTAGTCAGTGGGTAAGGAGAGGGTGAACTATAACCACATATCAAGTAATATGTGTGTATGCATCATAGACAATGGGATGGAGAGAACTGGGAAGCAAATGCGATGTCATGTACACTGTAGACACACAAAGTTAATTACTGATGACATTATGACAAAAAAAGAATATGAGAAAATAAAGCAAGTTAGAAAAAATTAAGGGAAGACCATAGAATAAATTATTATGGTAAAACAAAGATTAAGAAACAGTTAAAAAAGGATATAAGGTGATTTGGGGGAAAGAAAAAGAGAAGCATATGTGGTTCGAGAAAACACATAGCAAAATTCCCAAGAAGGGGAGAATACAAAAAAAGGAAATACTGAAGAAATGCACACTATTCTGGAAATTGTTTGACAAAACTGAGACAAGCAATATACGAATATTTGGAATTTCATTCTATACACTTAATTGAATTCCATTAGTGGAATGAATAAAAAAGGTCCATCTAGTGATTGAACAAATTTCATATAAATTGGCCCATAATATAAAGATAACAGGCACTTCGAACCCTTCTGGGTGTCTGTGGTGGCAAATACTCTGCCAGCAAGGACTGTGCATCTGGTATTTCAGAGGTCCCTGGAGTCAATCTGGGAGGCATGCTCCTTGCTCCACGCTGGTCAGTTCTCCATCACGCCACTGCATTCTGTTTAGAGCCTCATAGTGACATGTGAAAGGGAGAAACTGGAGAAGGTACGATGGTGAACAATGAACAGGAAGAAAAGTGGAAGAGAAGCATGTGAGGGAGGCACTTGACCATTTGCAAGTATATCCCCGTGAAAATAATGGTGAAGAGATGTTCTTCGTTTTTGACTGAAGCTACCATAGTATGTTTTTGCCAGGCTAGACATTAGGAAGAACCTCCTAATATAGCACCAAAATTCTAGCTTATAAGTATACAAGTCAGGAAGACATTAACATTCTATATTATTCATGAAGGACGATTTTTCAAAGGATATTAGCCACTTATATTTGTAGTACATGTAAGAATGCTCTACATCCCAGTGATGACCTAGTTTTGTATTTAAATTCTTCTATACATACATACAGAGCATAGAGAGAGCCGACAATACACATTCAATCCTGTGGTTGGGCTTTCCCACCTATACTGTCATACTTGTAGCAACCATATGTAAAGAATGAACATACAGACTATTTGTTTTATCTGTTTCAGACTTTATGACATCCTCAGTATACACTGCAGACCAATGAAAAATAAAAGTTAGCAAAAATATTTTCTAATCCTTTATAATCCCTACAACCACAGTTAACATCTTTATAGTTACCATTTCCTATCTGTCTCTATGTAAATATGCAGGTTGGGTAAAATGAATTGTTACCTTTAAAACTGTGTATTTTCCCAGATTTTAAGGAAGGCTACAGAGTTCATGGCTTTATGATTGCTCTTTTTTGGAATAAATTTTAATAGGTGTATTGCTTATATACAGCTTAGTCTGGAAGACAGAGGTGGAGGGAAAAGAAACTAAGCCACTTTATGTAAAAGAGAAAAAAAATGCTGTGTTTATCATGGGTGATATAGGTGGAAAATTACAAGTTATTAATTGGAATGGGGAAGGGACTAGGGGATAGATCAAGGGAGAGAATAGGTGCTGAGGTGCTGGATGTGGGGATAAGGGCCAGGTCAAAGCAAACGCCTACCTGTGGGGGAAGCAAGTTCTAAAAACGGTGGCCCAGGAAGAAACGGTCAATGGATTATATTACTAGGATGAATAAGAAAGGCCAATCTAGTAGTTGTCTTATGAAGGGCAAGACTTACAGTTCAACTAATACTTATGCTGAAGACTAGTTTTAATGATTCTGACTTGTATTGTCTCTGTTATTGTGAAAACTTTAGGAAAGCTTTGGGAGATGGCTGCAACTTCACAGTGATAATTAAGTCTGTGTCCATGCTTGGAATGGGGTATGAGGATAGAATGTCACCTCTGAGGTGATTTGGTGGTATCTCTGACCTCTCTGAGAAAGGGACATTTGAGATGACACCTGTGAAAAAGGAGGTGAGGGATTTCAGGCAAAGGGAGACCTGAGTCCATGAGTGGGAGGAAGCCTGGTGTGATGGAGGAATGCAGGAACAGCAGTGTGGCTGGAGCACTGTGCAGATGGGGGACAGGGTCACACAGGGACCAGGACTTTGAAGGCTGTGTTAGGGATTCTGAAATTTATCCCCAGGGCAGCACAAAGCTTCTGAAGAATTTGAATGATAATAGTGATAAAACACAACTTTTAGTTTTAAAATATCCCTCTGTCTATGGTGTGGAGAGTGGATGGGACAGAGGAAAGGGCGGATACAGTGAAACGAGTTTGGAGGCTGACGGACGATGCCTGACTGGATGCTGATGATGGGGACAATGACAAGCGGACATATTTGAAACATATTTTGAAGGTAGAATGGACAGGGATCAGTCATAGATTGAATGTGGGAAAACGAGTGAGAATAAAGTATTTTAAAAACCTCCCAGCATTCTGAGATAAATGGAGATGCCATTTACTTTAATGCAGAAGCTGGCTTGGGGCAAGAATGCACTGAGGGAATGTAATGAGGGGAGAGGTGTGTGCCAGGGACAGTTTTGAATTTGAGATGTCACATAGGCTGTGTATGTATAAACCTAAAGCCCTGAAAATAGGACTTGGATGCAGATACACATGTGGAAGCTGTAGGTAGAGAGGAATTTTTTTTAAGCCCTGGGAGAAGAAGAGATTGCACATGTAGAGAATCATGCCTAGGATGCCACCCCAGCTCAGGGAGGCCTAGGAAGTAGGAGAAACACCATGTGAGTGTGCTTCTATGGACTCTAAGACAAGGGAATTTTTCAGGAAGAAAGTGGTGATTCTTGAGTTGAAAGTTACTGAGAAGTTGAGTAAGATGAGAATGGAAAAAGCATCCATTGGCTTTGGAATATGGAGATTATGATGACTTAGTAAGAACCTTTTTTGGAGGGAATGTTGAGGAAGCGGAGAAGGATAGAGGACAAGGAAGTGGAGTCAGCCTGTGTAGACAACTTTTTGTTTCTTTAGAAACTTTAATTTGTACGAGAGCAAATGTAGGGCAGCAATTGAAAGGAAATATGAAGTCAGGGAAAGATTTCTAAATATAGGAGACTCTTAAAAATACTTACCTGTTGAGTGGTCCACTAAAGGCAGAGAGATGGAGCATGTGTGAGAGAAAATGGCTGGTTGAATGCACTCAGTCCTTGAGAGGATGAAAGGGGATAGGATACAGAGTGTACGTGGCAAGAAACTGCCTTTCCTGCGGCACCAGAGATAAAGGAGTTGAAGGCTGCAGATGATGGTATATTTGCACGTTTGGAATCCTAAGGAAGAGGGAGTTTCTATCTAATGACTTTTATGTTTTCAATGAAGTAAGAAGCAAGGTTGGTAGCTCAGACATGGAGTGGGGAGAAGTGTGATGCAAATGGGGAAGTGATGAACCAGTCACCATGCAGAGGAGGAGAGTGAGCTGACTATAGAAATAGTAGGATAGCCATGGAGTGCTGCAAGCACACCTGAAGTGCTTATCATGAGCCTAGTAGGATTTCGGCGTGGTCTGCTGTGTGGTTTTCTGCAACAAAGCTCAGTCATATAAACACAAGTAATGGTAAATCAGGTGAGTGAGTTCACTAAGGCCTGGTGAATGTGATGGCAGGACAGGAGGTAGGGACTTGAAGGTAATAAAAGGAAAGCTTGTATAAGGGATAAACTATGGAAGAGAAACAAGTAAGTAAGAAAGTGAAGACAGGAGGAGTCTGATAGCAAGAAAGAAAGAGGCCCAAAAGACCCTTGAATGAACACAAAGAATCACAGCAAAAGAGCTGGAAGTGGAGCATGTGGTATTTGGAGACAGGAGCATGTTATTTTGATTGTGGAAGTGGTTAATTTCCTGAAGGTAACCAGCTCTAGTGGTCAAACAAGTGGATGACTGAGGTCAAATGGAGGAATATTTTTCTGGATATGAGGAGGGTATTGATTGGGTCATTCATATCATAGGTATCCTGTAGCAATCAAGATTGAAAACAAGAGTTGGAGTAGGAATGTTTATATGACCTAAGGAGAGCCAATTAAAGTTCTGTGGGAGTCAAAGTTAAGCTCTTTTCTCTGCGATCTATAGTTGGGTAGATTATTTATGCTTTGAGGTCTGCTGATTTTCTTCATCATTGCATAGATAGAACCTCCTTAACTATTAATTGAATGCCAAAGAGAAATGGTGCTGAGAAAGGGGGAAAGAGACAGGGTCCTGAGTATAACCTTTGAACCTTTGGATCTATCCATGTCTAAAGTGCAACTGTCCCTTTTTTGTTAAGCTAGCCAAGTTTTTTTTTTGTTTGTTTTGTTTTCCTTTTCGTTGCTTGAAAATACAAAGCATAGACTAATATGGATGGGTCTGTTTCACCAAAAAGAAATATATAGAAATGCAACAGATTTGTTAGCTACTTACCTAATAACCATTCTCTCCCTTTTCTTTGCTAGCAAAATGCTGAATTATTTGTTGTCTGTGCCTCCACCAAAGTCTCAGGGAAGAGTTTAAGTCAATCACTGCAAAAGGAGTTCCCTTGTCAGGCTTTGCAGCAAGGGAATGTCTGCTGGGGGTCATGTATTTGAGTTGTGTGACAGTGAGTTTTATGTGTCAACCTGACTGGGTCACCAGGTACACAGGTATTTGGTCAAACATTATTCTGGTGTATTTGCAAGGGTATTTCTGGATGAGATTAATATTTGAATTGCTAGACTAAGTAAAACAGATTGCCATCCCCAGTGTGAGTGGGTCATCCAATCTGTTAAAGGTCTCAATAAAACAAAAGGGTGAGCAAGAGAGTGTGTGCTTTTTCTGCATTATGGTCTTTGAGCTGGGACACCGGTCTTCTCCTGCTTTTGGATTCAGCCTGGAACTTACACCGTCAGTATTCCTGGTTTCCAGGCCTTTGAACTGCACACCTGGGGACTTCTCAGTCTCCATAATCACATGAACCCATTCCTTATAATACATAGTTTTATAGATGTGTGTGTGTGTGTGTGTGTGCGCGCGCGCGCACGCGCGCACATTTGAGTTACATATTGGTTCTGTTTCTCTGGGCAACCCTGACTAATACAAGGAGTATCCCTCAAAAATTCATATCTCGAACTCATAATATGATCTCTTTTAGAAACAGAGTCTTTTCAGGTACAATCAGTTAAGGATCACAATGAGATCATACTGGGTTATGGTGAGCCCTAAATCCAATGACTGTTGTGATGGTTAGTACTGAGTGTCAACGTGATTGGATTGAAGGATGCAAAGTATTGTTCCTGGGTGTGTCTGTGAGTGTGTTGCCAAAGGAGATTAACATTTGAGCCAGTGGACTGGGAATGGCAGACCCACCCTCAATCTGGGTGTGCACAATCTAATCAGCTGCCAGCATGGACAGAATAAGAGCAGGCAGAAGAATGTGGAAATACTAGACTGGTTTAGTTTTCTAGGCTACATCTTTCTTCCATGCTAGATGCTTCCTGACCTCAAATATCGGACTCCAAGTTCTTCAGCTTTGTTCCTTGTTCCTCAGCTTGCAGACAGCCTATTGTGGGACCTCACCTTGTGATCGTGTGAGTCAATACTCCTTCATAAACTCTCCTTTATATGTACATCTATCCTATTAGTTGTGTCTCTTTGGAGAACCCTGACTAATACAACTAGTATCTGTATAAGAAGAGGAGAGAACATAAAAAGAGACATACAAATGGTGGAAGCCATGTAAAGACTGAAGCAGGGATTGCAGTGATGCAGCTGCAAGCCAAGGAAGGCCAGGACTGCTGAAACCCACAGAAGCTAGGAAGAGCCAAGGGGGGATCCTTCTGCAGAACCTTTGTAGGGAGAATGGCTCTGCCAGCACCTCAATTTCAGACCTTTTGCCTACAAAGCTATGACAGAATAAATTTCTATTGTTTGAAGCCACTAACCTTTGTGGTAATTTGTGACAGCAACTCTAGGAAACTAATGCAGGTAGTTTCTGGGAAAGGTCTCTTCACTCACAAAAGGGACTCTACAGGGTGGGAGGACAATGTTGACACGTCAGGGGGGTGATGAATAGTTCTGTATGGCTGGGCACAGAACAAATGGAGAGTCAAGACCCAACAAGAGCCCAAAAAGGTAATAAAGCCCAGCTGGCCATCAGCAGGAGCATTGACAAGCAGATGACGCATCATGTGAAGGAGTGGGTCAAGGGAATGATGAGTCAAGAAACAGAAACATTCTCTGAAAATAACATTACTGTTTCCTTTTCACATGCTGAAGATGATGAGGTTCTTTCACTGCAGTGTTGGCTAAAGTGGATTGTCAGCTTCCTGTTTTGGGATCACCAACACTTCCTGGGCTTCTTCTGTGCCCATGCCTGACTGCCTTCTTTGGTCTTCCAATAGCTCAGATTCCCTCAGGGGCATGCCACAAGCGGGCCAATGGGTTCCTCTAGCAGGAAGAATCTGCCTGTCCTCTCCTTTAGAACAAGGAAGTTGTCACATCCTCCTGCAATACTTACTACCACAGCCTCACTCTATTTCATACAATCAAATCCCTGGTGCACAATTAGGCCTTTTCTGCACTCTAAGTCCTGTCCTGGAATCCCATCTTCTCCATCAAAGAGGGTCTTTAAGAAATGAAATCTCCCTTTTCAGGAACCTTTTGTCTCCCCTTCTAACAATGTCATCTCTTCTCCAGTCCAGGTCCCTAGAACCCGGTAAATTTACTCTGCAAATGGAATCATGGGCCTTGATTAACTATCTTGTCAGCCAGCAAAAATGACACACATGCGTTTTAATAGGGGCCCTGTGGAGACAAAGAGTTTCAGAAAGCACAGAAGGCAATTATGTAGGTATTTTTGAGGAAAGAAGCACCGTGACCTCACAGGAGTTGGCTTGTGGAAACTAATCTGCTTTTGAATTCAGGGTCCACTACTTGCTTACTGCATGGCTTTGAGCAAGTTAACCTTCTGAGCCTCCATTTCATCATCTGAAAATGGAGGTAACAGTAATACCCACCTAATGGAATGGTGGTGGGGATTCAATGGTAATGAAAAATACCACATATTGAGCCTGGTACAGAGTTACTTTAGCTCTTAGTACTTTTTGGAAGAATTTCTCAACATTGGCACTATTGATACGTTGGGCCAGATCATTCTTTACTTTTAGGGACTGCCCCGAGCATCGTAGATTGTTAGCAGCATCCCTGGACTATACCCACCAGATGCTAGCATGACTTCCACTGCCAGGCAGGACAATCAAAAATGCCTACAGATATTGCTAGATGTTCCCTGGACAGCTAAGCTGTCCCTGGTTGAGAACCAGTGCTTTAGAGTAAAGTGGGCAGGCCTCTGAACAGCTCTCAATAAACAGTGGTTAATAATTTCCTGTCCTGCCTACATGTAGGGCAGAGTCCAAACAAATTATTTTGTTAGGAGTAGTGACATTTTTTCTCATTTAAGTAAAAAAATCATCTTTCTTTCCAAACAGTGAAATGTCTATCTCTTACAGCTGTACTTCTTCAAATTTCTCACTCGATGGGCTGGGAAGGTGAAGCAATGGCAGTATATGAGGTGGGTCTGGTGACAGAATTACTTTCCAATGCTGCCATTCCTTTATCTTATTCTTATTTTATTTTATTTTATTTTATTTTTTGAGCTGGAGTCTCGCTGTGTCACCAGGCTGAAGTGCAGTGGCTCGATCTTGGCTCACTGCAACCTCTGCCTCCCTGGTTCAAGTGATTCTCCTGCCTCAGCCTCCCGAGTAGCTGGGACTACAAGTGTGTGCCACCAGGTCCAGCTAATTTTTGTATTTTTAGGAGAGATGGGGGTTCCACAATGTTGGTCAGGGTGGTCTCGATCTCTTGACTTTGTGATATGCCTGCCTCAGCCTCCCAAAGTGCTGGAATTACAGGCATGAGCCACCATGCCCGGCCTATCTTATTTTTCCCCTTAAAACTCATGCTAATTTTGCTTTCAAGTCAATAGTGTATTTCAGATTGTTTTCATAAAAATGTAATGTTCTCTTTTCCCTTTGAAATGTAACACACTTTAAGACAGTGGTATCTTATCTTGAGGCTTTGAAAGTCCCAGCATATGGCCAAATGTCCCAGTTATAAGGAAAAGCACTGTGTGCACTTCAAGCTGTGTGTGTTTTCTTCAGAAGTTATCAGGTGTTATTTATGTTATGGGTTAATTTTACCATCCTGCTATCAGTCTGCTTATTCTAACTATTTTTCTCTTTGTTTCTACATTGCTTTTTAAAGCAAGAGCCGTTGAAAACAAGGGAAAATGTTTCAGAATCCTTAACCACTCAACATGAAACAGATAATAATATTAGAGAATGGGTCAATGCTAAAAAAATTTTTCCTAATGAAACTGACCAAACAGAATCAGGAGCATGTGGAAAAAGCAGTTTGAGAGTGTTGAGTCCTTGCAAACATTTCATTCTGTATTCTGTAAAAAGTATTTCAAAGGCATTAGGATCTGGTCCTGTTATTTCCATGGTCATTCCCCAAACTCCTATCAGACCAGACAGAAGGATATTATGTTAAACACTAATTCTTGTTTTTATGATTTAATGAGCTACTTCTGAGAAAGCTACTGTTTCACCAGCCCATTAGAAATGTCTGGGATGGCTAGTGCAGAATTAAGGCTTGGGTGACCCAGCTGAAACTAATGTCAATGCTTCAGTTATTTATGTTCTTCAGGCTCTCTGACCCGTCTCCACTGGTTAGCGCCTCCACTGGTTACTAGGCAACCACAGCTTATTAAGGTTGTATATGTTACATATGAACCCCAGGTATGTGTATGAAAAGGATCTGAATATTTTAATGAGAAGGCAATCATCAGCTGAGCTAGACTATTACCTTTGTTATTAGGTAAGACAAAATAGGGAGAAGGTGGATTCAGGAGGTGGATTAATAATATTCTAACGAAAAACCTTCATGATTGCAGTTACAACTTTACACACAACAGCCCCAGGGTTGGATGATATGGGAAATCGCAAAGTGTAATTATCAGATGGAAGAATTCCTGTTAAGAACTGAGTTTAGCGGGCATTTACAAGTCCCGCTACACAGGTCTTTTCACTTCTAGCACTATAGGGAGAATCCAGGAGAGAATGGGAAGGCGGTTATAGTAGAGTAATTTTACCATTGTACTTAATGTCTGCAAATGTTTTTTGCCAAAAGAGAATTCCAAGTGCTGTGGGAATATGTCAGGGATTCAGATGGTGGGATGCTCCGTCCTTCTCATGGTGGCACCCTTGACCACACAGGAGGAAAAGGAACTGAGAGAGGCTAAATCTGCTTCAGTATAAAACCAGAATGTGTTTAACTGAGGGGATGAGAGGCTCACTTGCTGTGGCTGAATGGGAAGAATGTAACCTTATCTGTAATGTACTAGTGCTGTTTTGCTGCCAAATATATGCTTTGTGGATGCTACTACCCTGGGAAGAAATTCAACTTCAGAAGGGAAGTCATGTGATACTAGAGCTGTTTACATACATTAGGGAGACATGATATAATAAAAACCCATTCATAAAAAAAAGACAGCCACCTTACTTATCCAACTAGGATTGGAAGTAAAAATACTGCAAGTTTTTTTCTGAGTCTGAAGGCATATTATACACAGACACAAGTGCAGTAAAATTTCTAGCCTACGGTTAGAGAATTGTTAGAAATAGACAAAATTGAGAGCTACATTATTTATCTGCTTTGCTAATTTGAAACTATCAGATTTACAGCTTAAGATTTCACTAAAATAAACTCTGTACAGACTTAACATTTGCATTTTGAAAGTGACAAAAATCATTTGATGGCTAAAATACAAGCTCAAACAGTAAATTGTCATTACTAAGAATGTACTAACGTTAAACACATTATTATTCACTTTTGTAAACCCAGCAGAATTCTAGTTTTTGATGAAAAAACATTGCTCCATCCATTCTTGTGATAATATAGTTTTAAAAATCATACTTATGAAAAGGTAAATAGCATTCTGCAAAGCTCTTCTAGGGAAGTAAAGGGGCAATTCACAAACAAAAGATAACTAATCAGGAACATAACGTGGGAATGTGAACAGAATTCTCATTTTTTTCCTAAAATACCATATGTTTATCTTACTCAAAGAGATATAGCAGTGTAGATAGATACTGAAATTTAAAAAAATTATTTTCCACTTCTGAAATGTTTAACAGGAAATAGTCATAAAACAAGTTATTCGTATAACAGTAGGAGACCAAAGACATATACATGTATCTTTTCAATTTAATACATAAGGTGCTTAAGAATTGCACTGTTTTACATTTTTTAAAAAAGTAAATATAAATATGTTTTAATCACTTTAGTTGCCATTTTTTAGCATTACAGTATATCTGCCAGTGCCTGGGCTATTTTAATATTCCCATTAAAGGGCAGTTTAGTGCCTTTAGGCTAGGGTTTTACACACACACACACACACACACACACACACACACACACACACACTGCACACAAGATGGTAAGCAGGATGTGGTCCAGAAAGACATTTCTGTTTTTCTCATACATATGACCAGCTCCTAGGAAAGTTCCTGATATTTAGTTAATTCTCAATAAATGCTTGATGAATCATAAATCTACTTCTATTCATTATATTTAAAAGAAAAATCAACTTTATTTTCTCAGTCTTCTCTCCTTAGAACAGGAATCTTCTCTTGGGGGAAAATAAATTCAAGAATATATAAATATTAGCTAGTTTATTGTACAGTAGAGAGGAGGTGGGTAGTAGGAGACTCAGACATGTCCGAGTTGTGGCTTTGCTGCTAATTATTGGGGTAGTACTTAAGCTCTCTAGTCTTCAGTTTCCTCAAGCCAAAAATTAGGAGGTCTGGGCTACATCATCTGAAATATCCTTTCTGATGCTTCAATTCTATGATATTTTATGTCTCTAAGATATAATCTATGGCAAATATAACTAGGATATTACTTGAAATAATTATACTTTATCTCGGGTTCCCAGGTGCCTAACATAGAGCCAGAGAACATAAAAGATGTGCAATATATGTTTAAAAAATGAATGAATGATCTTTATAGGTATAAATGCTGCCTATGCATCCTTGTGATTTTTCTCAAAAGGAAAGAACCCTTCTCTATGGATGCTGACTTTTGCAATTAAATTTAATTTTGAGCTTATTCATATACGTTATTATTCTTATGCATGGCCCTTGAATAGTGCTATAAAAATTTCAGAACGTGTTTATGTATTTCTTTAAGAAGTGCTAATAGTATCACTATATCTAGGAAATGTTTTTGCATTCTAAACAAATTCTTTTATAATTAGTCATAAATATTTATTTCATAAATGTTCTTAAGGAGAAAAAAGAAAGAGAGACAGAAACTCTTGCCTTAAAGAGACTCCACCTCCAGTGGTAATCCTAGATAACATTTAGCACTAAAATTCTATCACTCTACAGCTTTAGATACCATCATTTCCAGGCTTATGTGCACATCAATAAAGAAGATTTTGTATAAGTAGGCTGCAGAACCACAAGGTGCTACATCTTTTTAACTCTTGTTGAACAGAAATAATGCTAATTTTAGTGTCAACCTAAACATAAACTTATTTGCCAATGAGTAAAGATCTGTGCAGTTATAAATAGCTTACTCCTCGGGAAATGTTTTAAATGGAAATTTTTAACACTATCTAACATACACATTCTTCTTATAGGATTAAATTGAAAAGCTCTTTTAGAGTGGCAGTTTGCTGCACAGGAAAGATCTAACATTCTCATTCTGCCACTTACCAGAAATACAACATTGGCAAGTTAGCTAAGCTATTGGAACCCCAGTTTTTTTCTCTGAATAACAGGGATAATAATAGTTAATTTGTGGGGTTATTATGAAGATTAAATAAGATAATGTTCATGAAAAGTCTGCTTTGGTGCTTGGCACAGAGTGCCACAGACCCCCTCTGTGAGGTTTCCTTCCCCAGAACGGAGCTCTTCTTCTACTTCTAATGGCTGGATAAAATATTATGATCTTAACTACACTGAAAGCATTCAAATTTATCTCAAAATATGACCCTCCATACTTCATTCAAAACCAGAAAGGAAGACTACTTCTGAACTTGATATAGGAACTTCAAAGAGGAGGAGACTTGGCATTTGTCTTTGATGAAAAATTCAGAAGAAAGAGAGACAAATAACATGAGAAATTACAATATGGTGCTGTGATTGATAATGAAGGTTGGTTTTCTTTCTGCTGTCTACATTAGGTGCTGATCTCCTAAAAATACCCCAAAGTCTATGTGCATTCCAAGACAGGACACATAACTATAATCCATGAGAAGTTCGTCAGTGACTTTAGTGAAAGGGTAACAGCAACAGCTGTGCTGGATATTGAAAGATGACTAGCATATAGCAAGTTATGAAAGAGTACATGAGTGTATGCAGATGAGGGGGATTTGGGGGTGGAGTGTGGATGGGAGGAGCATCTAGGCAGAAGAACCAGCGTGTGCAGAAGTAAAGGAATAAGAGCATGGCTTAGGAAAGGCAAAATATCCTTGTATTAGCAAAGATCAGCTGATGGGGAGCAAAGGTAGGCAGTGAGACCCAAGAGGTCCATTGTACCAGTATTACGACATGCTAAGGAATACAAGACACAGATTTTCTTCGGATGGGGCAGTCAATGCTGGCTTTGAAACCAAAGTGGATGAGAGTACTTAGATGATATTTTCAACTGCTCGTTTCGCACATGCAATGCATCAGGAACTCCACTGTGCTTTGTTTTATAGGTATTATTTCCTAGTCCTTGAAATGAAATAGACTTATCTTTTCAGCTTGGTCAACTGACACTCAGAGAGGTTAAGTAACTTGCTCAAGATTACACATCCTTAAGCAATCTTGTAAAAGGAGCAATGGGATATTTGAGATAGAACAAATCACTGAAGAAAGAAAATGATGAGATCTGAACATAAGTTAGAAAGTTAGTTTAGTCAGTCATGTTTTAAAAGGAAAGGGGAGGAAGAATACAGAAAAGACGGAATTTCTGTTCAAAGTGAGCGTTCATGATTTGGGCAGGTCTGTTAATACAGGCATACTCTGAAATGACAGAATGTTTTTAAATAATATAAAATGTTGCTTCTGTGTTTTAAAATTACTCGGTGATTATTTTACCTCAGAGGCAGTGGAGCATCATAATTAGTAGCTCAGGCCCCAAAGCCAGGCTGTCTGGATTTGAATTTTCACCTTCAACTTATTTAACCTCAGGCAGGTTATTTAACTTCTGTGGACCTGAGTTTCCTAATCCTTAAAAAAGGAGATAATAATAGTGCCTATGTCATAGGGTTGTTTAGGCATGAAAGAGAGAATATGGAACACTTTCTTGCATAAAATAAGAACTCAGTAAGCATTTGCCAGCATTGCTTTGTGCCTTTGCCCTTAATCACCAGCCATTTATTTAGAAAGCATTAATAGTGTGCCAAGCACTGTGTTAGTTTCCAGGGATACAAAGATGGATAAAAGATTATTTCTGAATTTAAACACATTTGTGTTTTCTAACATCATACTCTGTGGTTCAGCAGACGTACTTGAGATTACATCATGATTAAAATCACCTATCTGAATTACTGGAGAATAAGTTATTTAAAATCTCCCATCGCGGCAAGATGGCTGAATAGAAAGAGCTCCAGTCTGCAGCTCCCAGTGAAACCAACGCAATAGGCAGATGATTTCTGCACTTCCAACTGAGGTACCCAGTTCATCTCAATGGGACTGGTTAGACAGTGGGTGCAGCCCACAGAGGGCCAGCCGAAGCAGGGTGGGGCATTGCCTCACCTGGGAAGTGCAAGAGGTCGGAGAACTCCCTCCCCTAGCCAAGGGAAGTCATGAAGGACCTTGCCATGAGGAAGGGTGCTATCTGGCCCAGTTACTACACTTTTCCCATGGTCTTCACAACCTGTGGACCAGGAGATGCTCTTGGGTGCCTACACCACATGGGACCTGGGTTTCAAGTACAAAACAAGGCAGCTGTTTGGGCAGACACCAAGCCAGCTGTGGGAGTTTTCTCTTTGTAACCCAGTGGTGCCTGGAATGCCAGTGAGACAGAACTGTTTACTCCCCTGGGAAGGGGGCTGAAGCCAGGAAGCCAAGTGCTCAGCGGATCCCACCCCAAAGGAACCCAGCGAGCTAAGATCCACTGGCTTGAAATTCTCACTGTCAGCACAGCAGTCTGAAGTCAACCTATGATGCTCAAGTTTGATAGAGGGAGGGGCATCCACCATTACTGAGGCTTGAGTCGGGGGTCTTCCCCTTACAGTATAAACAAAGCCACAGGGAGTTCAGACTGGGCGGTGCCCACCACAACACTGGGTGGTGCCCACCACAACACTGCAAAGCCACTGTAGCCAGACTGCCTCTCTAGATTCCTCTTCTCTGGGCAGGGCATCTCTGAAAGAAAGGCGGCAGCCCCAGTCAAGGGCTTATAGATAAAACTCCCATCTCCCTGGAACAGAGCACCTGGGGGAAGGGGCAGCTGTGGGCACAGCTTCACCAGACTTAAACATTTCTGCCTGCCAGCTCTGCAGAGAGCAGATCTCCCAGCATAGCACTTCAGCTCTGCTAAGCGACAGAATGCCTCCTCAAGTGAGTCCCTGACCCCCATGCCTCCTGATGGGGAGATACCTCCCAGCAGAGGTCGATAGATACCTCATACAGAAGAGGTCTGGCTGGCATCTGGTGGGTTCCCCTCCGGGATGAAGCTTCCGGAGGAAGGAGCAGGCAGCAATCTTTGCTGTTCTGCAGCCTTCACTGGTGATACCCAGGCAAACAGGGTCTGGAGTGGACCTCCAGCAAACTCCAGCAGACCTGCAGCAGAGGGGCCTATTAGAAGGAAAACTAACAATCAGAAAGCCCATCAACATCAAAAACAACAAAAAAAATGACCACGCAAAAACTCCATCTGAAGGTCACCAACATCAAAGACCAAAGGTAGATAAATCCATGAAGATGAGGAAAAAGCAGTGCAAAAAGGCTGAAAATTCCAAAAACCACAACGCCTCTTCTCCAAAGGATCACAATTCTTTGCCAGCAAGGGAACAAAACTGGACAGAGAATGAGTTTGACGAACAGCCTTCAGAAGGTGGGTAATAACAAACTCTTCTGAGGTAAAGGAACATGTTCTAACCCAATGCAAGGAAGCTAAGAACCTTGATAAAAGGTTAGAGGAATTGCTAACTAGAATAACCAGTTTAGAGAAGAACATAAATGACCTGATGGAGGTGAAAAACACAGCACGAGAACTTCGTGAAGCATACACAAGTATCAATAGCTGAATCGATCAAGCAGAATAAAGGACATCAGAGATTGAAGATCAACCTAATGAAATAAAGCATGAAGACATGATAAGAGAAAAAAGAATGAAAAGGAAAAAACAAAGCCTCCAAGAAATATGGTACTAGGTGAAAATACAAAACCTACGTTTGATTGGTATACTTGAAAGTGACGGGGAGAATGGAACTAAGAAAACACACTTCAGGATATTATTCAGGAGAACTTCCTTAATCTAGCAAGACAGGCCAACATTTAAATTCAGGAAATACAGACAACACCACAAAGATACTCCTCAAGAACAGCAACCCCAAGACACATAATTGTCAGATTCACCAAGGTTGAAATGAAGGAAAAAATGTTAAGGGCAGCCAGAGAGAAAGATCGGGTTACCCACAAAGGGAAGCCCATCAGACTAACAGTAGATCTCTTAGCAGAAATCCTACAAACCAGAAGAGAGTGGAGGCCAATATTCAACATTCTTAAAGAAAAGAATTTCCAACCCAGAATTTCCTACCCAGCCAAACTAAGCTTCATAAGTGAAGGAGAAATAAAATCCTTTACAGACAAGCAAATACTAAGGGATTTTGTCACCATCAGGCCTGCCTTACAAGAGCTCCTGAAGAAAGCACTAAATATGGAAGGGAAAAACCAGTACCAGCCATGGCAAAAACAAACCAAATTGTATATACCATCCACACTATGAAGAAACTACATTAACTAATGGGCAAAATAACCAGCTAGCATCATAATGACAGGATCAATTCACACATAACAATATTAACCTTAAATGTAAATGGGCTAAACGCCCCAATGAAAATGCACAGATTGGCAAATTGGATAAAGAGTCAAGACCCATCAGTGTGCTGTATTCAGGAGACCCATCTCATGTGCAAAGACACACATAAGCTCAAAATAAAATGATGGAGGAAGACTTACCAAGCAAATGGAAAGTGAAAAAAAAAAAAAAAAAAAAGCAGAAGTTGCAATCCTAGTCTCTGATAAAACAGCGTTGATATTTAAACCAACAAATATCAAAAAAGACAAAGAAGGGCATTACATAATGGTAAAGGGATCAATGCAACAAGAAGAGCTAACATGCCTAAATATATATGCACCCAATACAGGAGCACCCAGATTCATAAAGTAAGTTCTTAGAGACTTACAAAGAGACTTATACTCCCACACAATAATAATGGGAGACTTTAACACCCTACTGTCAATATTAGATCAATGAGACAGAAAATTAACAAGAATATTCAGAACTTAAACTCAGCTTTGGACCAAGCAGACCTAATAGACATCTACAGAACTCTCCACCCCAAATCAACAGAATATACATTCTTCTCAGCACCACATAGCACTTATTCTAAAATTGACCACATAATTGGAAGTAAAACACTCCTCAGCAAATGCAAAAGAATGGAAATCATAACAAACAGTCTCTCAGACCACAATGCAATCAAATTAGAACTCTGGATTAAGAAACTCACTCAAAACCACACAACTACATGGAAACTGAACAACCTGCTCCTGAGTGACTACGGGGTAAATAACAAAATTAAGGCAGAAATAAAGATGTTCTTTGAAACCAATGAGGAGAAAGACAGAATGTACCAGAATCTCTGGGACACAGCTATGGCAGTGTTTAAGGGGAAATTTATAACACCAAATGCCCACAGAAGAAAGCAGGAAAGAGCTAAAATCAACACCCTAACATCACAATTGAAAGAACTAGAGAAGCAAAAACAAACAAATCCAAAAGTTAGCAAAAGACAAGAAATAACTAAGATCAGAGCAGAACTGAAGGAGATAGAGACATGAAAAACCCTTCAAAAAATCAATGAATCCAGGAGCTGGTTTTTTGAAAAGATAAACAAAATAGATAGACCGCTAGCCAGACTAATAAAGAGGAAAAGAGAGAAGAATCAAATAGGCACAATAAAAATGATAAAGGCAAGATCACTACTGATCTCACAGAAATACAAATTACAATCAGAGAATACTATAAACATCCCTATGCAAATAAACTAGAAAATCTAGGAGAAATGGATAAATTCTTGGACACATACACCCTCCCAAGACGAAACAAAGTAGAAGTTGAATCCCTGAATAGACCAATAACAAGTTCGGAAATTGAGGCAGTAATTAATAGTCTACCAACAACAACAACTGAAAAAATCCCGGGACTAGATGGATTCATAGCCGAATTCTACCAGAGGTACAAAGAGGAGCTGGTACCATTCCTTCTGAAACAATTCCAAGCAACAGAAAAAGAGGGACTCCACCCTAAATCATTTAAAGAGGTCAGCATCATCCTGATACCAACACCTGGCAGAGACACAACAAAAAAAGAACATTTTAGGCCAATATCCCTGATGAACATTTATGCAAAAATCCTCATAACACACTGGAAAACTGAATCCAGCAGCATATCAAAATGGTTATCTACCACGATCAAGTCGGCTTCATCCTGGGATGCAAGGCTGGCTCAACATACACAAATCAATAAACGTAATCCATCACATAAACAGAACCAATGACAAAAACCACATGATTATCTCAATAGATGCAGAAAAGGCCTTCAATAAAATTCAAGACCCTTTCATGCTAAAAACACTCAATAAACTAGGTATTGATGGAACATATCTCAAAATAATAAGAACTATTTATGACAAACCCACAGCCAAAATCATACTGAATGGGCAAAAGCTGGAAACATTCCCTTTGAAAACCAGCACAAGACAAGGATGCCCTCTCACCACTCCTATTCAATACAGTATTGGAAGTTCTGCCCAGGGCAGTCAGGCAAGAGAAAGAAACGAAGTGTATTCGAATAGGAAGAGAGGAAGTCAAATTATCTCTGTTTGCAGATGACGTGATTGTATATTTAGAAAGCCCCATCGTCTCAGCCCAAAACCTCGTTAAGCTAATAAGCAAATTCAGCAGTGTCAGGATACAAAACCAACGTGCAAAAATCACAAGCATTCCTATACACCAGTAATAGACAACCAGAGAGCCAAATCATGAGCAAACTCCCATTCACAATTGTTACAAAGAGAATAAAATACCTAGGAATACAACTTACTAGGGATATGAAGGACAAACCACTGCTCAAGGAAAGAAGAGATGACACAAACAAATGGAAAAACATTCTATGCTCATGGGTAGGAAGAATCAGTATTGTGAAAATGGCCATACTGCCCAAAGTAATTTATAGATTCAATGCCATTCCCATCAAGCACCATTGACTTTCTTCACAGAATTAGAAAAGACTACTTTAAATTTCATATGGAAACAAAAAAGAGCCTGCATAGCCAAGACAATCCTAAGCAAAAAGAACAAAGCTGGAGGCATCATGCTACCTAACTTAAACTATACTACAAGGCTATAGTAACTAAAACAGCATGGACCTGGTATCAAAACAAATATATAGACCAATAGAACACAACAGAGGCCTCAGAAATAGCACCACACATCTACAACCATCTGATCTTTGACAAACCTGACACAAACAAGCAATGGGGAGAGCATTCCCTATTTAATAAATGGTGTTGGGAAAACTGGCTAGCCATATGCAGAAAACTGAAACTGGACCCCTTCCTTACACCTCATACAGAAATTAACTCAAAATGGATTAAACACTTAGACGTAAGGCCTAAAATCATAAAAACCCTAGAAGAAAACCTAGGCAAAACCGTTTAGGAGATAGGCATGGGCAAAGACTTCATGACTAAAACACCAAAAGGGATGGCAACAAAAGCCAAAATTCACAAATAGGATCTAATTAAAGTAAAGAGCTTCTGCACAGCAAAAGAAACTAGCATTAGAGTGAAGAGGAAATCTACAGAATGGGAGAAAATTTTTGCAATCTACTCATCTGACCAAGGGCTAATATCCAGAATCTATAAGGAACTTAAACTTACAAGAAAAAAACAACCCCATCAGAAAGTGGACAAATGATATGAACAGACACTTTTCAAAAGGAGACATTTATGTCACCAAAAAACATATGAAAAAAAGCTCATCATCACTGGTCATTAGAAAAATGCAAATCAAAACCACAATGAGATACCATCTCACGCCAGTTCGAATGGCAATAATTGAAAAGTCAGGAAACAACAGATGCTGGAAGGATGTGGAGAAACAGGAATGCTTTTACATTGTTGGTGGGAGTGTAAATTAATTCAATCATTGTGGAAGACAGTGTGGCGATTCCTCAAGGATCTAAAACCACAAATATCATTTAACGTAGCAGTCCCATTCCTGGGTATATATCCAAAGGATTATAAATCATTCTACTATAAAGACACATGCACACATATGTTTATTGCAGCACTATTCACAGAAGCAAACATTTGGAACAAACCCAAATGCCCATCAATGTTAGACTGGATAAAGAAAATGTGGCACATATACACCATGGAATTCTATGTAGACAAAAAAAGAATGAGTTCACGTCCTTTACAGGGATATGGATGAAGCTGGAAATTATCATTCTCAGCAAACTAACACAGGAACAGAAAACCAAACACTGTATGTTCTCACTCATAAGTGGGAGTTGAACAATGAGAACATATGGGCAGAAGGAGGGGAACATCACACACCAGGGCCTGTTGGGGGGTGAGGGGCAAGGGGAGGGATAGCATTAGGAGAAATACCTAATGTAGATGATAGGTTGATGGGTAAAGCAAACCACCATGGCACCTGTATACCTATGTAGCAAACTTGTATGTTCTGCACATGTATCCCAGAACCTAAAGTATATATGTATTAAAAAATCTGCCATGTTGTTCATTATTGTAAGGACTAATACCTCCACTCTTCTCACCCCTCTCTCCCAATGTGACATTAAGATCTGTTCAGCCTGAGTTATCTTTGATGTCATGTGTTTCCCTTGACCCAACAGGCAACATCATAAAGTTGGTGTGATCATTTCCTACATATGTGTACCAAAACTTCCAAAGCTGAATGTTTGTACCATTGTTTCAGGGGTCTCTTCCTTGCTAATTCATTAGATTTACATATTACGTAGTATATATAATTAATGGGTGCATTTTTCTTCCCAAGGGCACTTTTTAAAAATTATAATTTTATAAAATCTCATTTCTATAAGCTAGAGAGAAATGTTAATGATTAGAATTTTTAGAGCTGTATCAAATAAGGGGAAGACTTGTATTGGCAATATCCGTTATTCATTGTCTTAAACTGTATCATGAAGCTCCTCATACCTGTGTCTCCCAGCTTTAGGATGATAAAGGAGTTTTAGAAATTCTGCTCATGATGGCATTTGCACATTGTCTGAAAGGATTCTAAATTAGGCATTGCAGGTTCAACATTAACATTGGTTGAATAGATGAAAATTGTTGGTAGAAGGAACACCATGTCCTTTAGAGTCCAACCACAGTACATTAAAATGGACAGACGAGCAGTCGAGATGACCTCTGAGACAAGATTGAAAAGGAACACGTCTACATAAATAAATGAGAAGGAAATGAAAATAGCAAGGCCCTTCTATTTAAAATAACTAAATGAAGTACCAAAATGATTAAGTGAAAAGCGACTTTAATACCAAGGAATCTCTTTAGAACGAATGGAATTGTTGAGATAGAGTGAACTGATTAGTTATCAAGAAAGACAGACACTGGGATCCTGGTCACATTGCTTTCTAATACATCCAGTATTTATTATAGGAAATTTGAAATGTTCAGATCATAAGGCATCTTCAAGTAGCAAACAACCATTACTAAAATAGAGAGGTCAGATCTTTCAACTGTAGGTGAAAAGAACCAAAATGAAGTAAATCAGAAGCTTTAGATTTAAATGTGAATGCTGGAATGAAACTGATTTAAATGTGAATGCTGGAATGAGATTAAGAAGTTCTTATACTATACATAGTAAAACTTGTGAAATGAGGATATTTTAAAAATAAAAATAATACTTGGGATATATCTGAAAATTTAAAAATCTTCCCATTAATTTGATATGCAAAATGGGAAACTTGACAGTGATTGTGTTAACAGCAATGAATTAATGTTACAATATTGAATAGCTGAGGATATGGTTTTAAATATATTAAGTTTAATTTTTTTTCAGTTTTTAAAAAAACAAACCTTCAAGAGAATGATAAGAGAAGACAGAGATAAGAGAAATTATTTTCAAAAGACACATGTGATAAAGGATTATTAGCCATAATATACAAAGAACTTTTAACTCTCAACAATAAGAAAACAACCCAATTAAAAAATGGGCCAAAGATCTGAACAGACACCTCACCAAAGAAGATACAAAGATAGAAAGTAAGCATATGAAGAGATGTTCAACATCATTAGGGAACTGCTAATTAAAATCAGAAGTATACACCTATTAGAATGACCAAATTCTAAAACACTGACATCAAATGCTGGAGAGGATATGGAGCAACAGGACACTTATTTGTTGCTGGTGGAAATGCAAAATGATACAATTACCTTGAAAGACAGTTCGGCAGTTTCTACAAAAGTAAACGTATTTTTACCCTATGATCCAGCAATGACACTCCTTGCTATCAGGTTGGGGCAGAAGTAGTTAAATCAAGAAGTAATGGCAAAACCTCAATTACTTTTGCACCAACCTAAAATATTTACCCAAATGAGTTGAAAATTTATGTCCACACGAAAACCTACACTGGATGTTTATATCAGCTTTATTCATAATTTTCAAAACAAGGAAGCAACAAAAATGTCCTCCAATAGGTGAATAGACCAATTAAATGTGGTACATCCAGGCAGTGGAATATTACTCGACACTAAAACAAAATGAACTATCAAGCATGAAAAGCCATGAAGGAGACTTAAATGCATATTACTGAGTGAAAGAGGCCAACCTGAAAAGGCTACACACTGTATGATTTCAATGATATGACATTTCGGAAAAGGTAAAACTATGGAGCCAGGAAAAAGATGAGAGTGAGGTGCGGGGGAGGGATGAATGGGCAGAGCACAGAGGAGTTTTAGAGCAGTGAAACTATTCTGTATGATATCACAGTGATGGAAACATGTCATTTATGCATTTGTCAAAGCCCATAGAATGCACAACACCAAGAATGTACCCTAATGTAAACTGTGGACTTCAGGTGATGATGGGTTAATGTAGGTTCATTGGTAGTAACAAATATACCATTCTGGTGGAGGATGCCCATAGTGTGTGTGTGGGGTGTGTGTGTGTGTGTGTGTGTGTGTGTGTGTAGGCGAATATATAAAAACTGTACTTTCCACTCAATTTTTGGGTGACCTAAATTGCTCTCAAATAAATTTTACTAAATAAATAAATGACACACTGTATGATTCCATTAGATAAAGTTCTAGAATAGGCAAAATTAGTTAGTGGTCATATAAGCCATGACAATGGTTTCCTCTGTTGGAGGAATGACTGGAAGGTCACATGAGCAGGACTTCTGGGGGCATTGGTAATTTACTTCTTGATCTGATTGGAAGTATACACTTTGTGAAAATTCATCGAGATATACGCTTACTTGTGACCTCTTTGTATGTATATCTCAATGTCTTAGTATAAAGTATTTTAAAAGTAAAAAACACCCTGCCCAACTTTACATTTAAATTTAATTTCCTAGGAAGCATTTGTTTTCTTAAGAAGCAAGTAATCCGTGTTCATTTTTCTTCCAATAATTTTGGAAGAAATTAATGAAGTATTGATGGATTAGTTAGGATTCAACCAAGAGAAAAGTAAACATTCTAAGTATTTAAAATGATAAACTTTAATACAAGGAAATGGTTACAAAGATGAAAGAACTGAGAAGCTAAATTGGGAATGGTGAATCAAATTAAAGATGAGCAGTCTCAGGAAGCCAAAGGCACTATCACTCATAATTCTCAAGGGATAAAAGGGAAGAGGTGGTGTTAATGAGGTTCAGGGTTCAGGGTCACTGGAAGAAGCTGGAGGTAAGGTGTAGGAGTGGAGGGGAGGCTGTGGCTGGAAAATACAGCCCATAGGGTCAGTTCCTGTGGAATGAACAGAGGTGGGGCAGGGCAAGGAATGGCCCTGAAGGTAACAGGCACAGATGGGCACACATGGAAAATAAAGGATTCAGAAAATAAGTTTTTCATTTTCATTTTCTTCTTCTACAGTAACTGTTACACTAGGCAAACTGATTTACTGGTATTTTTGATGGGCACCAAGTTTAGCTTCTGGGAACTGCGTTCAACACACATCTTGTAAATAAATAGAATTACCATTTTAGTTCTACATCCAATCTCCATAAACCAAATTTATACACCCGTAAGTTTATGAAAGCATTATTTGCCATCATTTTGAAGCTAATCAAAAGTATTAAGGAAGCATCTCTGCCTTTCAGATTAGATTTAGACAGTGGCCAATGCTCTGTCAGCTGCATTATTTTATTGGAATTGTAAACATAGGTATATGCTGGTGTTCTGAAGATCACCTTTCTTCAAAGTACATAATAAAGCCACACTTTGAAAACTAGAGTTAGGAGGAGGTAGAAAGCCACACAATATCCTCAATATGACCACCACTCACTTTCTCCATTCCCCTCTATTCTGCTGAAAAATGGTGATGGCATATATCAGACTAATATTAAAGCACCAATTTTAGGATCTTTTGTTTTCTAACATGGAAAGGTGATGACATATGATGACGTAAAATATATTTATTCATCCATTTTATGGCCAGACAAAACAAAGCTTAATGTGTGTGTGTGTGGGGGGGGTGCTTAATTGTACATAGCACTTTAAAAATTTAGCACACCTGCCTTCAACCATGCCCTACTTTTAATTCTAAGTAAAATCTCCCAATAAGCAGCATCTAAAATGTTATCCCTATCTCAAACACAGATTTGTTAGTGATTAAACCATTATTATCACCATCAAATTTTCATTCAGTTTATGCCATCAAAAATTTTGTCTCATTCTGGTTTATTACTCTGATATTAAATACATTTTATATTTTACAAATCATATAACCTTTAGAATAGAATGAAGCATTTTGGCACTTGCTTAATAGAAACCAGGAAGTGACGGTCAAGACAACCTCCATGTTATAGAGCTCACAGTTCAGACGGTTTCTGATAATAATACTAACAATAAATAAACAAAAAATAAAGAGAGTAAGTCTTTCATTGTCTGGAACCTCACTAAAGGTGCGAAACTGAAAGGCATTGATAATATTTATTTAGCCATCTTGCTCCACCTCAGCATTGATAACATTTAAACACATTTTCTTTTCAGGCAAAGGAGAGGAACACTTTAAAGAGAAACAGTTCAATATTCATCTTAAGTTCTTTGTCTTAAACACACTCACCTAAAATTCAATGAAGGGACAGCATGAACTTTTCAAAACCATCTATATTCTTTGAAATGGCAGTTGATTATGGCACTTAAAGACTTCCCAAGCACTTCATCCAAGGATTGGTAAATCCTATTTATCTGCAATGAGAAAGTAGACTTTTATTTAGCTGAGCAATTAACACTTCTATATTTATTACACAAACAGGAAGCCAGAATTGGCAGATCTAGAACATATGATATTTTATAAATCCCCATATCCTCTATTAATAACGTATGCAATTTGGAACTTTGCTTTTCATTTGGTATAAGAAATATTTATAAAAATAGACATTTATGGTAGAAGTCATTTCACTGATGAGGACAGTGAGTCCCAGAGGGATGAAGTGATCATCCAAGATTTAAAAGCTGGTTAAAGATAGAGAGTGACCTGGAACCTCGGGTTCCTGATATAGCTCTATGGATTTAGTTGATTGAAAAACCAGAAATGGGAAAACATGGAATCTTCTTTGTTTTCCAAGCAGATAGTTTTCTGGAATATTTTATTGCCATAATTTTTACTAAAGCCAAGTAAAGTACTACTAAGATCAGAATCCTTGGACTAACATTTCCTCTGATGGATTGAGCTTGAGCAGTCATAAGTAGATACCCTGTAAGAGTGGACTACAACAAGGTGGACTACAAAGGCAACCTAATGTTACTTAATAATCCATATGATTATGTTGTATAGTAATAACATATAAATTGTAAATATTTCACAAGATTGGCTGTTAATTTTTCTTAACTAAGCTGAATGATTTTATTTGCTTTTGCCTTCTGAGAAAATTTCTAAATGAGAACTGAAAGACACAGCTCTAGACTGCCCTTCCCAATGCCCAAGATCCCCAACCCTATGCCTGGGAGTGACCCAGGCACCCCACTCATCATCTCCCCTCAGCCAGTCCTCCCCAGTGTTCTCTTCCTCCTCACCCTTTCCTCCTTGCTTCTCCCTGTGAACAAACAGGCTAGGTGTTACTATCCCAGGTGCCAGATGGTTTGAAGCAGCAAAAATTTGAAGCTTAGGGAATCTCATGTTAAGATGAAGGAAAAGTGTGGGGAGGAGGGACACAGTAAAGTAAAAGGGACAAGGCATCTGGTGGCAGTGGGGATGGAAAGGGAAGGGATGGAAGGAACCCAGCTCTGCACCTTTGCTGAGTGATGGGTGCCTTCTGCTTCTGACTCCCACCCCATGCTTTCCTCTCCCAACCCAGGTTATCTAAAATGAACACAATAATTATTTTAGCTTTCATGACTGGGTTCAGGCTTCCTATGATTTGAGGTACATAAAGAAAATTCTATAACAAAATCTTCCCCTTCCTCTTATCTAAGTTATCAGACATGTCCATTATTACGTGAGGTTTATTTATGATATGGTTTTGCTGTGTCCCCACCCAAATCTCATCTTGACTTGTAGTTCTCATAATCCCCACATATCATGGGAGGGGACCAATAGGAGATAATTGACTCATGGAGGCTATTATCCCCATGCTGTTCTTGTGATAGTATAGGGGTTTTTCCCTCTTTGCTCGGCATTCTCTCTCTTGCTGCCACATGAAGAAGGACGTGTTTGCTTCCACTTCCACCATGATTGTAAGTTTCCTGAGGCCTCACCAGCCATCTGGAACTGAGTCAGTTATACTTCTTTCCTTTATAAATTACCCAGTCATGGGCAGTTCTTTATAGTAGTGTGAGAATGACCTAATACAATTTAATATGATATAAAGAGACTTTCACTACACAATTAACCACTGTTCTGTGACATTCGGACCCAACAGTCTTTCCCCGTGCTATGATTCTAGGCACACACATCTGTTTGACATTCTTTGAATTAAATGTGTTATTACAACAGTAGTACTTTCAGATATTTTTTGTTTCTTAAAGTACATGCTATTATTTCTTTTAAAATTGGAGTTGGAGTAGATTAGACCTATGTATCTGAGAATAAGTTATATATTAAAAATATTTCTCCTCATGAACACAGCTCTCTAAGCCATAGTACCTGGAAAGAAATGAAAATCGCATACAATCTAATGTATTATATTTTCACCTTAGGCTATATCTCTATATATAATAAAGTGAGATAAACTTATATCCAGCACTATCTGGTGATGTAGAATCACTTAAGAAATCACCTGGTATTGTTCTAGGGACCTCTTAGGATTTGGCTGCTGGTTGTTGCTCCTGCACCTGACAATTTTGGGAAGGATGACTTGCATATTTCTTTTTTCTTTTTTTTTGTGCAGGTCCAATGGGTTACTCCAGACTGCAGTAGATTTGGAGGGAGCCTAAACAATGCTCAGATAGAGACACTGTGTTAAAGTACCACATGGGTGGTCCAGGTTGACATCTTAACCAGGATCTATGATTCATAAAAGTTGCACCTTGGGTGGTCTCTGGATCACAAGCCAGCTTTAGATTCTGCTGTCCCTCTTCTACCAAGAAGTGGCCCCATTTCACCCCATATACCACAGATAGTGATTAAAAGAAGTTAGCTGTCTAATCTGGAGGCAGATCCATCCCTACCATTCTTGGCTTCTATCCTGCATGGCAACTCCAGAGTATGCAGAGTTAAATGCCCTCAATTCTTTCTACTCTTTCTTTCACCTGAGGGTGGCAGCTTCCCAAGCGGCTAGTGAATTAAAGGCATCAATCCTACTCTACTCTTCCTGCAGCCTACTGGACACTTGCAAAGCAAAATTGTCACATGAACATTGGGTGGGAATAAAAATGATACCTTTCTCCATTCTCTCTCTCTTTGAGACAAGGTCTTGCTCTCTCACCCATACTGAGTGCAGTGGCATGATTGTGGCTCACTGCAGCCTCAAACTCCTCAGGCTCAAGCAATCTTCCCATCTCAGCCTCCTGAGTAGCTGGGACTGCAGGTGCTCAGCACCACACTCAGTTAATTTTTGTATTTTTTGGAGATGAGATTTTGCTATGTTGCCCAGGATGGTCTTGAACATCTGAGCTCAAACAATCCGTCCGCCTCAGCCTCCCAACGTGGTGGGATTACAGGCATGAACCACCGTGCCTGGCTCCTTCTCTCTTTAAATTCTTATTTAAATTACAGGTCAGTTAACTTAAATTCTAGGATGGCTGACTTGTGGTTAGAAATTAAATTTTAGTGTCATGGTATAAAATAAAAATATTGTATTCTTTACTAAGCCCCCAGAAAAGCTTTCAGCCAGGGTCTAGATTGGAGTTAGGAGCCAGTGTCTTACCACAGAGGACCATAAAGAAAGAAGTATTTCATTTATTTTGGGTGCTGCATTTTAGGCACATAGGTTGGATGGAAGTTGCAGGAGTCACATTTTTGCTTAATAAGAGGACCCCCTCAAATTGGAGGACGCAAAACCAGAATGGGCCACCTAAAAAGGTAGTGATCTCCATATCAATGATATAAATTTAAATAGAGCCTCAATAATCATTTGTAATGGTGGGATTTGGTAAAGCATACATGTTTATCACACATTTATTATACACAAGTTGGGATATGTAGTCCTCTCAACCCAGATTCTGTGGGACCTAGCCAAGTATTAGACTGGAGAAGAGTTAACCTTTGTGTTATGATTCCTATTTATGCTTGGACTGATGTTCCTACCATAAATAGCACTCTGTCCTCACTCTCTATTGTTTATTTTGGTATATTCCCCTGTACTGCCACTACCTGATTATTATTTATTCATTGTCTCTTCGCACCAGAATATAGCTCCACAAAGGCAGCAACTTTTTTCATTGTTGTGCACCTGATGCTTAGAATGATGGCTGGCACATAGTATGCCTGCAGTAATATTTATTGCATGAACAAATAAATGTATGAATGAACGTATATTTTTGGTTGTCCCCAAACTTAAATCTAAGAAGTTTGTATTTTTCTTTCGCACAAAGATTTGCAAGTCAGATTAAAGCTTCTAGATGATGATTTTATTTCTACATAGAATAAACAAGATAGGGTGAAATATATGATTAGCAAGAATGTAGTAAAAGAAAAATCCTATTACCCTTTCTTATTTTAAAATTTGTCTTCTTTTTCTTATAAATATTTGGTTCAATTTCCTTTCTCTTACCCCTGTGAACTTGCACCATATTAAAAATAATTTCATCACAATCTGAAGAATTCATGATTATTTTATTCACACTAAAAATATAAGGAATCCAAGCAGAAATTTTAGCTACTTTCATTATTATTCAAGAATGGGTAGCCTAAATATTAAAAGGAGGAATAAAAAGGTGCTCTCCAGGACTTCTTTTGAGGGTGTGACTTTTGTTTAGTGGTTCTCAATCAGGGTGATTTTGCCCCCAGGGGATACATGACAATGTCTGGAGACATTTTTGGTTGTGCAGGGTGGGTCCATGCAACTGGCATCTAGTAGGTACAGGTCAGGATGCCGCTGAACATCTGGAAATTCACAGGACTACCACCCCCCAACCCCCAGCCAAATAATGAACAGTCCAAAATGTTGATTGTGCCCAGGTTGAGATACCCTGGTAGGTAGTCCGAGTTCCTTTGAGTCCTAATACTATTCTGTAATTTTACCATAGGTCCCATCTAGACCTCTGAAGTTGAACAAGGTAAGTCTAAATTCCCTTTTGAAGCTTCCTGCAACTCTATATACCACGTGAATTCCTTCCTGCACCTCCCAGCTGTGCTCTTAGACCCTCTTTGTATTCCAGTCCTTAGTGCTGCCACACCACTCTTGGGACGTCTTTCATTGCAGCACCTGTTATCATTTTAAATTACCGTGAATTTTCTTATCCTTTATAAGAATATGTGCAACTCTGGGCAGAGACTTATTGCTTGTTTCTTCATCATCTCTAGCACATAATTTTTAATGATGAATAGCCATCATCACTAAATGCTTGTTGGAATAAATGATTGATGGTGGAACAGTTAACAAACACGAAGCTCATGTTTTCACATCTGGTTCCTGTACAGAGTTGCAGTATAAACTTACTGAAGTAATTTCACCAGATTATTAGTTATCAGCCTAAGAACGTCAAAGTGGCTTAGAAAGTTGTAGTAAAATGGATTTGGAATCATGGCCCTTGGACTAAACCCAGAATCACCCCAGACACAAGGATATTAAGTCAGAGTCAGGGAGAGGACGGCTGAGAAATGGGCTTTTTGGACAGTTAAAAGCTGGAAACAGAATTAGTGCTATTGGATGCTTAGGCATCCTCTCTATTTTAAGGACTTGTTCTTGTTGACACAGAGCTCAGTATGAGAGGCAGAAATGTCTTGGGTGTCTTTACTTCCTATTAAGGGCATAGCTTATTTCTTCAAGCCCCTAGGATAAAGGGGCTGTGGCTGTGACAGTTTAGTTGTTCACATCCAGTGTGGCACCTTCGCGGAAGGGCAAGATCACACAGTCAGGCAGGCCTCTCCCATTAGGGATTCTGGGCCCGAAGGAAAGTGCCATTGAGACTGGCTGCATCAGCTCCTATGCTGGGCGGCAACCTCATTTCTGTGAAGTTTTTAAATCTTTGGACAAATAATCAGGGAAATTAATCTAATCTCAGAAGAGGTTGTGCATCTATAATTTGTTTCCATCAAATCACAGCCCAATGATTGCAGAAACATGTGTGTACTTCACAATTCTGGGTATCCATATAGGCCACTACTGTGCCTCACTTTTCAGATACCTACTTTAATACTTATCTCTGATAGAATTTAATGAGACAGCAAGAAGATATTTGAGAAGTATAAGATAGTAGCAGAGAATTCGGTTTTATTCTTGATATTTCATCAATAGAAGTGGATAAAAAGTTGTACCTTATCACTTAGGTTAAAGTAAGATAAGGCAGAGAGAACAATATTTGTAGAAAATAGCTGTCAACAGGAAAAAATATATACCTTCAGCAAAGAATGTAGAATTTTTCATGCCACAAAGCCGAAGACCTGCTGACATTCAGGAACACTTAAGAAATAATATGATGGCCTGCCTGTCAATATCAGTTCAGCTGGGTATCCAGTCAACTGTTTTAAAGGTGCTGAGAAAAATGAAGGTGGTTTATAAAGGATTTACCAGCTGTTTCTTGCACAGCATTTTTTTTTTTTTTTTTTTTTTCTGAAAGACTGGCTCTGTGTATCTTTCTGTTGCATTTTATTGTAAGGTTAAGACAGTTGGTTATCGAGATGATACTTGCATTTTTAAAAGGTAAGGTGGCTCATGCCTGTAATCCCAGCACTTTCAGAGGCCAAGGCAAGCAGATCCCTTGAGCCCAGGAGTTCGAGACCAGCCTGGGCAACATGACAAAACCCCAGTTTACTTTACTTAAGTATCTACTTAAGTTTACTTTATTTAAGTATCTCAGAAATTTTGTAGAAATAAAAAAAAAATAATAATAATACAAAAATTAGCTGGGCGTGGTGGTGCATACCTGTGGTCTCAGCTGCTCGGAAGGCTGAGGTGGGAGATAACCTGAGCCCAGGAGGCGAAGGTTGCAGTGAGCCAAGATTGTGCCACTGCATTTCAGCCTGGGTGACAGAGTGAGACCCTGTCTCAAAAAACAAACGCACAAACAAAATGTAAAAATAGTTGGCTTACATGCTAATACTTATTAAAAATCAAGTTTTATTAAAAATAGATAAGAAACAAGAAACATGGAGTTTTTAAAGTGCGTGTGTGTGTGTGTGTGTTTTAATCAAAGTAACTTTCCTTTTAGGAAATGTGGAAAATACCATAAATTGTGAAGAAAATTAGTATCACCCACATTCCACCTCACAGGAAACCCCTATGAAGATTTTATACATTTACTTCCAGTTACACACACACACACACACACAGGCATATGTTTGTGCATATATACACACACATCATAATTTTTAAGAAAGTAGTTGAGGGACTGTAAACTATATATAATTTTGTTTTAATATTGGAAACTTTTATGTCCTATTAGCAATCTATACATATTCAGCATGAATACTTCCTCCGTTTATGGCTATGAAATTATTTTTATTCAACTTGCTCATTAAAGGATATGATACATATGAAGATCTGAGACATCAGTAGTGGCTGAATGATCCTTTATTTTATTCACGTACTTTATACACACATTCACACAGAACACACGTCAGCTACATTTCAGGGTAAGGCAGTAAGTCACTATTTTATTTTTATATTAAGGTTTATTTTGTTATAGAAATTGCTACTGTACAAAACTCAGGCATCCCAACATATCAGAAAAATAGGAGTCACTTTCTTAGAATACACTTTTAAAGGGAGTGATTATCTCATTTTGTATCTTTTTAAAAAATACAATTGAGAAACCAATGAGAGTCTCATTGTGTATTTACCTACACAAATAATCACTAAACGTAAGTATCTCAGGTTTTCTTAGATGAAAATCTCCTTTTATTAATGTAAGTAGGGCAATATGCAACTAAAACCAAGTATAGATAAATGCCACCCCACAGTGATGAATCTCATTAAAGCTTTACATTCTCCATGTTGAAATTAATTCCAAGGCAGAAAGATTCATGTATTTTTGCTGATCAGGACAAAAAAACAACATTTTCCCAAGTGCAGTCTTTTGTCTCCCGCATCTCATTACACTCACCAAATTGGCCGAAAAAAGAATTAAATTGAATTTTGCAGGTTAAGTAAAAATGTGTCAAAGGTTAGTCTAACTGGCATTTAAAAAGCCGTATTTGTAGTTACCTGCAAGCAGGTATACAATAGAGTCTACTGAAATCTCTCTGATACTGTGTGATCATGATTTTGCTCATAATTTCCATGCATTCATTTGTTGGAGAAGTCCACTGCACACTTCTAAGAGACTGATACAGTGTGATCTGGTATAACTGTCTGTTGATACTATGATGTAAAGTTCAGTTAGAAAAGAAGGAAGTAAGGAAGAAATAAAGAAAGTATAAAACCTTATAAAACTAGATATAGAACAAAAAAGGCAAAATAAAAAAAGATTTTGTAGGAACTCTATCAGTTACATTAATAACACAAAAAACAGGGTGAGTGGAGAGGAGAGAAAACGTTTGCAAGCAGAGTACCATACTTCCCACAAATATAATGAATAAGTTTGTACTGAGCATAGGTAATTCCACATTTTTAAACATCATTCTTCTCTAATATGCATTAAACCCCAATCATAAAGCTTGCTTTCATAAAAAATGTGTATGCAAATGTAGCAGTTATTTGGACACAATTTCACTGACAAACTCTTAGGCATGAAAATCAGATTCTTAATATTTTGTTGTCATTGTTTGTAATGTATATCTTGTTTCCCTAAGGAAAAAAATATTTGTGTGCAAAATATGGGTGGTTGTTTTCTTAGACAAAGAGATACTTTTACTGGAAATCATAAAAAGACAGAAGCATCTAATTCTTGGAACGAATGCTCAGGTCTTGCCCATTAGTGGTGCATTTCTACCTTAACTGGTGGCCTTGCATATGACATATGCCTTAGCAGCCACCTGAGGGTTACTGAGAGCTTGACTTAGCATTTTCATCTGACTGCGGGAAGATGAGTACCTTTAAAAAACAAAAGAAGAAGAAGAAGAAGATAGAAGATAAATCATTTAACTTGGTATCAATAAATTGCCTTGCTACTTTGGGGTTAAAAAAAGTGATCCCGTATCCTACATCAGAGGTTTTTAAACTTTTTGTTCTGAAGACCCCAAGAGCTTTTGTTTGTTTGTTATACCTATCAATATTTACCCTATTAGAAATGAAAACTTACAAACTTTAAAAATATTTATTTATAAATTAACTGCAGATAAAACCCAAAGCTACTTGGCAAGCTAATGTAAAGTTAAAGCTATTGATACGTGCACTTGCCCTTGCATCTCTGTGATAGACCTAGTCTGTCCCCCAGACACCTTCCACCTGTCTGTTTAGACCCCTTCCTCAAACCCTATTCTCACCCCATAACCACACCACCAGTTTGGAAGGCTAGTGTAGCAGAAACGAGACATATGGACATTGTATAACCCAGCATTCAGGTTGTGGAGTTCATTTTATCCCACTTGCATACTATTCTAAGTGCATTAACCCACCCCATCTTTCCTCCCTTGATTCTCATTATATGTTTAAAATTGATTTAATAAGCCATGTGATTGGAGCATCTTAAAATAATTGGTGTATAAATTCATTTATGTGACAATGATAAACCCATTACATGTGACATAAATAATATATATTTTTAATAAAACAGAAATATTTTCCAAGACAAAATTTTGGTGATAAGCATGGTTTTACATTTTTTGGAAATCCCCTAATATCTGGCTTAGTGGAGGATAGCTAGATTTACATCTCTGCTTCTGCATTTAATCTACTGGAATATGTTTTGGTTGACAAATATGAAGACACTCCAGGCTCACATAGACATGTAGTTTGAAATGGTAGAGTCTTTTCATAGCCATTCAGATTATTATGGACAGTTTTCTTTGATACAACAGTGAAATTCAACAACTGATTCTTCCTTAAAAATGGAATATGGAATCTGAAACATATCATATCTATTACAGTAAACTCAATTATCTGTCTCATACTTGGTATAGTTTTTTTAAAAATCTATATATGAGTTTATGACAGAATGAATTGTTCTGGCTCACTTAGTAAAGCAGATCTTCCAAATGTTTACATTTTATTTTCAATAACAAAAAATTACTTTTGTTAATATCACCACGAGTCTCATCAGAAAGGTACTGAGAAGCTGTCAAGCTTATAGTGGCAGATGTAGGCTTTTCAAAATTCTAGTTTCTACTTGAAAGTTTGAATTTTATCATTGTCAGAAATTCCTATCAGTTGTTTTTCCTGAAGTGACAAGCTTACTTCACTCATTTTCAAAAAAAAATTGTCAAATACCCTTGCTGAAATAATCATAGTTGTCTGCTCATTGTTCTTTTAAATAAAAATGTTCTATGAAAGAAGTGACTAGTTCCACTTGTACCTTGAACAATAATACTTGGAGGCAACTGTTGCACTTCAACATATTTCCAAAGTGCTTTATGCATACCTCCCATTTCCTTGCACTATTAAAAAGATGTGGCCAGGCATGGTGGCTCATGCCTGTAATCCCAACACTTTGGGAGGCCAAGGCAGGAAGATCGCTTGAGCCTGGGAGTTCAAGACCAGCCTGGGCCTAGCAAGACATATCAAGACCTTGTTTCTACAAAAAAAGAAAAAATTAGCTAGGCGTGGTGGCATGCCCCTGTATGTAGTCCCAGCACCTTAGGAGGCTGAGATAGGAGGATCGCTTGAGCCCAGGGGTTCACAGCTGCAGTAAGCCATGATTGTGCCAATGAACTCCAGCTTGGATGATAGAGTGAGAGCCTGTCTCAAAAAGATAAAATGTAAAAATAAATAAAAAATAACATCATTTACACTTCCAAGACTTAATAACATGCTGTTGCTGTTGCTTGCTTTGTTTTTCACTGGAAGTGCATGCGAGTGAAGAAATATAACTACCAGTAGAGCTTGGTGCCATTGCCTTCAACCTCTAGTAATTAGGTTCCAGCAGTTTTATTTACCATTACTTTTGCACATCTGTGTGAATGTCCACATAGTGAAAAAGGCAAATAATATGTTAGTTGTTATTAAAATAGTTTTAACCTCAAGAATCCTGTGAAAATGTCTTTATGTTGAGAACCATTGTCCTAAAAGGAAGGGCATGTATTAAGGTGGCTGAGACAAGTCTCTGAGGTTGAATAACACAGTTGTTCCTCAGGGTTAAAGGATATCACTTAGCACAGAGTCTGACACAACTGTCAACCCAACAGATGCTAGCTATGATTACTACTATTTATAGTATTTCTTTTTCAGATCAAGAAGCAATGATATGAGTAAATCAGAATATCAGCTGTGTATTGGAACTTATCCTACCTAAATCCAAATTTTAGTTCTGCAATTCTTCTGTGAGTACAAGCTACATGCAGATATGTTTTTCCTGCTATTTTGAGCAAGACTGAGATTTTGTCCCTCACATGTCAATTTTGCAAATCCTTGGGTAATCAGTCATGAGAGACATTTCTCAGTCATTGGTTAGTGGGGATAACTGAGAGATGGTATTTGACTGGGTCCTAGGATCGCCCAGTCCCCGATCTTCTTCCTGCCATAGCATGTTTGGGAAGCAGGTATTTCCAAAGGGTTATGCTAAGCTCATAGGGACATCTAGTTGATGTAAATGATGGAAACAGGTAAGTGTAAGTCAAGGAGACCAGTCACATTGTGCCTGCATATTTTACTCTTAGGAATATTTTTTACTGCCTCCAAGAAATGTGTTCTCCCTCATTTTCCTTGAAATTACAAGAGGCTTGCTTGCTATTTTTACCATCTTTGACTTGAGTACAAAAATTAAGGGAAAAAAAAAAAAACACAACAGTCCCTAACAACAAAATGATGCAAGCTTGATAATAAGTAACAGCTTACATTTAATCTTGGTGTTAGAAAAATAGAGAGTGATAGTGATGGAGTTGAAATGAAGAGTGTGTGCCTTGTTTATAGAGAGAAGCTCCCTCTGACTGCCACACAGAGGCGCAGATATACAGTGTGGCCACATCTTTCTATTTTCAAGTTCAAGGTGGAAATCCAGATATTTATGTGAAATTTTCCAATTTATAAATGTTGCCCCAAACTGGGTAGGCCACATAAAACATGCTGGCAGGGTTTGCAAGGTGCCACATTTTTGATTTCTCCAAATATATAACTTAATTTCCCTCCATGATCTCACTCACCATTATCCTCTGCACTTACCTCTGTCACCTCTCCTATCTTGGGGCAAAGAGAGTGGGAATAGTGGATGGAGAGGCGCCTTTATCTCCCTCTAGTGGTGAAAATATGCCAAATATGCCAAAACAACTAGCTGAATGCTCATTTCATCCTGTTGGTTGAAAACTCATCTATGCGAAACTCATCCTTTGTCTGTTTAAAATTAGCAAAACAGGCTCTGGCTATTATGTGTGAGATGTGAACTGAAAGGAAATATTATTACCAGTGCAGATTAGACTCTGGGGTAAAAGAAGCCAGAAAGAGGGAGCAGGGATATCAGCCCAAGTAGGAATTTAGAAGACTTAAGCGTTCCAGACCTTGTCACCAGGAAAAGAGAAGAATTTGAAAACTTGTACTCTAACAGGAGGCAGGGCCATCAATACATACTGCAGCTGGAAGGCATACGTTAAATTTTATAGGTAAAGTTGAGTATAGTGTGAATGATCAATGTATCCACTAGCTAGAGCAGTATCTAGTAAGTACTGCTAATTTGATCCCTGTTTTAAGTATTTAATAGTACCTTAGCTCTTATTAATTAATGGTGAGCATCTCATATTCTTTGTTTAGAAGCTTCACTTGGGGAAAATGTTTTCAGGGTGGAGAATGGAATACATTTTGCAAATAAACAGAATTTCAAATAGGTTAGTAACACAGAGCTAAAAAATGATACTGAGAAAGATAAAAAGTAGATATCATAATAATTGTTGACAAAAAGAGTCAAACTTTGAAAAACATTTGAAAAGATAAATTTTGAGCCAAATATGAGTAGGCAATGGTCAGTGACACAGCCCCGTCTCCTAAGAGCATGTGCCCAAAGTAGTCAGGCTACAGCTTAGTTTTATACATTTTAGGGAGACATAAGACATCAATCAATACATGTAAGATGTACATTGGTTGGGTCAGGAAAGGTGGCACAACTCGAAGCAGGGGTGGGGAGCTTAAAGGTCATAGGTAGATTCAAACAATTTCTAATTGGCAATTGGTTGGAAGACTTAAGTTATTGTCTAAAGACCTGGAATCAATAGAAGGGAATGTCTGGGCTAAGATAAGGGGTTTTAGAGATCAAGGTTCTTATTATGCAGAAGAAGTCTCCAGGTAACAGGCTTCAGAGAGATTAGATTATAAACGTTTCTTATCAGACTTATCAGACTCTTAGTTGATTCTCTCCTGGATGAGAAAAAAAATACCTGGAAAGGGAAGGGGATTCTCTACAGAATGCAGATTTTCCCTATAAGCAATAGTGATGCAGGGCTGTTTCAAAATATGTCAAATAAATATATCTTAGAGTAAAATACTTCGATATCTTTCAGGGCCTGCTGTCTGTCAGGGGATGCTATACTAGATCAGGCTTGAATTTGGTGACCTATTGCTACAACAAGTCTTAAGATCTCTGTTTTAATGTTAATGCTGGTCAGTTGTGCCTGAATTCCAAAGGGAGGAGAGTATAATGAGGCATGTCTGACCCCCCACTTCCTCTCATGGCCTGAACTAGTTTTTCAGGTTAACTTTGGAATCCCCTTGACTGAGAGGAGAGGTCCATTCAGATGGTTGGGGGACTTAGAATTTTATTTTTAGTTTACACAGCTTTGCTTTATTTGGATGCCCATGCTGTCTTAGAACACCACCCAAGTATATGCCTGTAGGTCAAATGTCGACTTTCAAGGATGATTCCCTCCCTTCATACTCATTTCTTTGCCTTCTGCCCTCCTTCATACACTCAGATAATTTAAAGAACTAAAATACAATTGCTTTTAAAGGCTCAATACTTCATTATACTTTTGTTTTGAAAACAGTTTTTGAGTTGAGAGTATGTCAGCAAAAGCAGCCAAAAGAATGTGGATGTTGTTACAAGGTCAGCTTTTCAGCAGCCCTCGGCAGCCATTACTGGCATTCTGTCAAACAATCACCACTGGCAGCAGGGCCATTCACAGGCAATGAGTCAGCAGCTCTGACAACACTAAATACGGTCACCGGTTAATGCACAAGATAACAGGCTCACATGCTCCTTCAGAAAGGGCTGGTGAGAGGAAACATTTTATTTTACAGGTTTATTTAGAAGAAGATCAGGATAGGTTGTTAAAACCCAGATGTTAAATGAGTGTGTGTGTGTGTGTGTATGTACGTGTTAGAATCTAGACTGAAATATTTATACATATGGATTTCTTCTGTAAGGAAAAACATGTTCAAACTGAGAGCTGAAATATCTGAAGCTAGGCATTTCAAATAAGATATTGTTGTACAAAGAAGTGCCTGCCTTATACCTGGGCTGTCCAGTCCAGTAGTCATTGGCTACATGTGGCTATTGAGCAGCTGAAATGTGGCTAGCCCAAATCAAGATGTGTTGGAAGTATAAAATCTATACAGGATTTCAAGAATACAGTATAAAAAAGGAATAAAACGACCTCATTAATAACTTTTTATATTAGTTACCGGTTGAAATAATATTTTTGATATATTGGACTAAGTAAAATATATTTAGATTAATTTCACCCGTTTGTTTTTCCTTTTTTAATGTGGCTACTAGAAAATTTATAATTACATATGTGGCTTGCATCCTGTTTCTATTGGATAGTACTACTTTAAAGGAAGATATTTGATATCATCTCCTTCCAGTCATAACACACACACGCATGCACACAAACACACACACACATGTGTGTACAGTAAATGGATAGGAAGATAGTAGGTGTTTTAAAAATGGAGGCTGCGAAATTCCACTTAAGGTGCTGATTTGAAGATCCCCATTCTCTAAGCTAAAGAACAGTGCAACATAGTCCATAGCACTGAAAGATATTCTACCCTGAATTGTCATTAGGCCTCAGCTGTGGGTACAGCGGAGAAAGAGTGTCAGCCATATGCATTTAATTCTGGCCATTTTATTAAGAAAGAAAGGGCACTGTTCAAGATGCTGAGAAATGACACTCTCACAGAAGGACAAAATGAGCTCTGTAGAAATAAATTAGTGTTGTTCTCTGGACTTTCCTGTTCTGTTTTAGACTTGAATGCTCTTAAGGCTGCTTTGGTGGTGGTGATCAAGACAGTATTATAACATATTGGGCTAAAACTTTGACTTAATAAGGGTTTTGATAAAGGCCACGTGCAGTAGCTCAAGCCTGTAATCCGCCACTTTGGTAAACCAAGGCAGGTGGACTGCTTGAGATCAGGAGTTTGAGACCAGCTTGGGCAACATGGCAAAACCCCATCTCTACAAAACTACAAAAAATAAGCCAGATATGATGGTACCACCTGTTGTCCCAGCTACTCGGGAGGCTGAGGCATGACAGTCACTTGAACCTGAGGGGCAGAGGTTGCAGTGAGCCGAGATCACGCCACTGTACTCCAGCCTGGGTGATAGAACCAGACCTTGTCTCAAAAAACAAACAAAGAAACAAAAGGATTTTGATAAAAGCAAAATTTGGATACTAATTTGGCTGTTTAATCAGCTACTGAAAGATTCTAATTTCTAGATTTGCCTATGTTTTTGTGCTTTGAGTCTGATTTGTCACTGTTAGTAAATTATCCCCCTAAATTCTGACTAGTGTTCAGGGATTCCTAGTAGCCTTTCTCCTGTATCCTGCTGCATGCGCTCTCCTTTTTAGTTTCAGTGCTTGAATCAGTTTCATCAGTCAGCTTCTTTCATCTTCTTCTTAGCCAATATCTACTTTGAAGACTTTGGAGTTTTGGAGTCAAACAGATGCCAATTTGAGACTCTGAAGTCAGCCAATTCTCCCAAAATTTCTCTTTCATCCATTTTAACTTTAACTATTGACTTTAATTTTTATGAGCAAAGCTGGAAAGCAAGTAGTTGAGTAGAGGTTTCCTGAATAGTGGCCGGGCCTTCCTGAATGATTGTCCAAAGGTGTATTCTAGCAATACGAAGATGGCAGTGTGTGTGGCTCCTGAACTATTTGGAAGAAAGCGTGAAATTCTTCAGATTATTTTTCATTCAGAACTATGCGATGTCTCCCCGCCTTCCCAAATGCATAACCTAATTTCATCCCTCAAATTCAGAAACTGAAATTTGGATACACTTCTATCAGAGAACAGCTGGCTCATGGTTTTCCCCTAAAATCTCTGTTTAGTAGTCTTCCTTGTCTAAATGGAGAGTGAGGTATGAAAAATCTAGTGTATCCATTTAAAGTTATAAAAATATTTTAAAGAAAAATTCACTGGTTGGTATTCTAATGTTTTTAAATATATTTTTGCTTTCTCATTAAAAAAGACATTGTGGCCGGGCGCGGTGGCTCAAGCCTGTAATCCCAGCACTTTGGGAGGCCGAGACGGGCGGATCACGAGGTCAGGAGATCGAGACCATCCTGGCTAACACAGTGAAACCCCGTCTCTACTAAAAAATACAAAAACCTAGCTGGGCGCGGTGGCGGGCGCCTGTAGTCCCAGCTACTCGGGAGGCTGAGGCGGGAGAATGGCGTGAACCCGGGAGGCGGAGCTTGCAGTGAGCTGAGATCTGGCCACTGCACTCCAGCCTGGACGACAGAGCAAGACTCCGCCTCAAAAAAAAAAATAAAAAAAAAAATAAAAAAGACATTGTATTACAATAGAAGTATTTACATGATAAATAAAAATAGATTACTTTTACCACTCTAAGGAAATTGTTTTTGAACTCTTTCAGTTTGGACAATGAAAGCAAACTGACTGATTTATAACACATTTTGCTTTTTGACACGTTTTTAAAAAAAAATTCAAATTCTTGACAAGTGTTCCTGAGCAATACCAAAAATTACCATAGTTGGTAAATACACAAAAGCAAGAAAAGTGAAAGCAAAGCTATGACAAGCTTCCAGTGTTTTTACAATAACAACCTTACAGTATCTGATTCCAAAGGTAGGGGTTAAAAAAATGTTGATGAAGGCTTTACAAATATGACCAGGTGCAGTGGCTCATGCCTAGTCCTAGCACTTTGGGAGTCTGAAGTAAATAGATTGTCTGAGCTCAGGATCTTGAGACCATCGTGGGCAACATGATGAAACCTTGTCTCTACTGAAAATACAAAAAATTAGCCATGCATAGTGGTGTACACCGATAGTCCCAGCTACTTGGAAGGCTGAGGCATGAGAACTGCTTGAGCCTAGGAGGTGGAGCTTGCAGTGAGCCAAGATCATGCCACTGAACCCCATCCTGGGTGACAGAACAAGACACTGTCTCAAACAAACAAAGGCTATGCAACTATAAAAAGATTATGTAAAATAGACTATTGGACTATTAACATCACTTCACTAAATTTTTAGGTAACTGTATTACTATGTTTTAAAAAAGCATCTCAACATCTAACAACTATAATTTTCTCTTCTCTTTGTTTCAGTTTTTGTAACCAAGAAATTCTAAATAACAAATCCTGTATATTCTAAAAGGTTATGTGTTGTTAATGAAACTCTTTTGGAGAAATCTAACAAAGAAAAATTACACCACTGAAGCTTGTGACATCTGTGAAATGTGGTTTAGGAAACATGGCCGGGCTAGGAGAACTTCAATATGAGAGTAAAAAGCATTTGGGGACTGCTCCCTGACCTGGAAGTTCAGAAGGGAAGGGGTTAATGGTGACTGGCAGCTCATTTCAAGTCTTTTTAGCACCCTGTTCCCCTAAAGAGAAGAAGGAAAACAACACAATTGTCAGACATTTACGGTATTCTGTTTTTCCAATTCCTAGCAAGAAAACGTGCAGAAAATAAAATCTAAACTGTATAGCCAGGCTTCACTGACTTAAAGAAGATGAACCACTTTCATGAGTGGCTTACTTTACTCTTCCAGGATTGACATCTGTGCTTACTGTTTAGCAACACTAAAATTGGAAATAAAATTCATAACTGATACATGTTTAATTAAAGAGATAAAAGCAACTTATACCTATAACTTGATAAAAGGGTTCTATAAACTGCTAACATTTGATAATGATATAAACCATCCTGTAATGGAAACCACAGAATTACTGTCAAGAACATAAAATATATTCACATAATTTGATTCATTCATCTGCAGCAAGAGAATCAGTTGACAATAAAATATCACTCGGTATGTGCACGTGTGTGTAAACATGTGTTTATGTGTGTAAAGCTTCCCTTTTGTGCTCATTTAAAAGGGTAGAATGAGAAAGTTGACAAGTTAGAGAATAGGTAAAATGAAGACTTAATTTCTTTGTATATATGAACAATTAACTTTTTCCTCAAAGTCTGTCTATTCCACAGCAAGGTTACAGGTCTCCTGGCAGGACTGGCCCATTCACACTCCAACAAAAATAAGAGTTTTATTGTGCTCAAATACAGTGAGTTATTTGGTTAAAACAATACTTGGGCAATCCAGCTGCCAGGAATATTACTATCTTATTAATTATTAATAGCAAACCTATGTACCTATAGAAAAGAGGACACAATTTAACATGAGCAGTTACCCTTTGGATATTTTTAGAAATTAATATCCATGTAATTTCTGAGATAAAAAGTGAAAACACATGAGTAAATTGAAAGATACAAGGGTAAAATGCACAATAGTCTGCTTATCTATCTGAGAACTTTTCTTTTTCATTTAATCATAGCTAATACAGGTGAACATAATATCAGAAACCTCTGCTTAGTTGTGCCTTTAGCCACCATTTCCTTTAACAGATAAAGTTAAGCAAGTAGGATTCTCAGCATCTTTGAGCAGGGAAGTGGAGGTGGGAGGTGGGGCAGGAGGCCCTGGTGGGCTGGAATGGTCTGAGTTACGTTTGGGTGATGCTAATCTTCCCCTTACTCTAAAGTACCACCAATTATGTAAGAGAGAAGGAGGCAGTGAATATGTCCAATAACTGATTCAGAGAAGGGCTTGGGTAGGTAGGCAGAGCGTGGGAAGGTCACCTCTTGAACCTAGCAGTTTACTTACCTGTCTACTTAAACTGGGGTTTACATTTTTGCCTGATTTAATAAATGAATATCATATATTGCCTGCATGTTATGGAGTTCTGAAAAACTACAAAACTACATGTTTTTCAGAAAAAAAAAATCCTTAATATTATTATCCCTATTAAAAAACTTAGGCTGGGCACAGTGGCTCACGCCTGTAATCCCAACATTTTGGGAGGCCGAGGCAGGTAGATCACCTGAGGTCAGGCGTTCAGGACTAGCTTGGCCAACATGGTGAAACCCCGTCTCTACGAAAAATACAAAAATTAGCTGGGTGTGGTGGCACACACCTATAATCCCAGCTACTCAGGAGGCTGAGGCAGGAGAATCACTTGAACCCAGGAGGCGGAGGTTGCAGTGAGCCAAGATTGCGCGACTGCACTCCAGCCTGGGTGACAGAGCAAACTCCGTCTCAAAAAAAAAAAAAAAAGAAAATTATTTACAGCTTTTACAGTCCACTTTCTAAACACACACATAGTGGAACACAGATTAGCCCACATGGAAGATAAATTATAAAATCTGCATTTGGATTCAGAGGTATGTTTTTAGAATGTACCCATACGAAGCATGTTTTTAGAATGTTCCCAAGAGATTAACTTTCACAATTAAGCTCTGTTGCAGTTAGTGTTAAAGGTACTGGGTGTGTTCTGAGTATACACTGGCAAGTACAGCATAGTGACCAACAGCATGAACTTCCATCTGTGACTTATTTTCTCTAGAAGTGTTTCCTCATCTTTAATATAAGGGTAATAATAGAGCTTACTTAATGTTGAGTTTTCATTTAAATAATGAATGTATTGTACCTAGCACACGACTGTCACTCAGTAACTGGTAGTTACCAGTTACTTTACCAGCTCTAGGATTATTAATTAAGGTAAGGCATGGGAAGTAACTACATTGAAATGGGGTTACAGGGACATTTCCAAAGTGCCGTTTCCAAGGTGAAAATCTTCCTGCCAATTTGCAACAGCTCTATCATATCAGCTATTGGAGAATGTCACTAATCCAGCTGGAAGATAGTTGGCCAATGACAGGAGAAAAAACTGAGTAAGGTGACCAGGTGAATTGCTGAGACCACCCACGCCCTATAAATAAATCCACAGTTCCTTGGGGAGTCATCCCTGTCCCAAGGCTTCCTCTCATACAAACACTAAATACTGGCTTTAGCAAATTATCTGAAATGGCTGACAAGAAAAACTCATCAAAACCCTTTGGGTAGATACAAGGAGACTGAAGTGGGACAACGTATCTGACGACATCTACTGTCTTGTGAGTCTCCAATTCAAAGCTGTTTGATATTTTAGCATGGAGTCCTCGGTGGTATTTTTAATTTTTATTATTTATTTATTTTGAGATGGAGTCTTATTCTGTCACCCAAGCTGGAGTGCAGTGGCACAATCTTGGCTCACTGCAACCTCTGCCTCCTGGGTTCAAGTGATTCTCATGCCTCAGCCTCCAAGTAGCTGGGACTACAGGTGTGTGCCACCACGCCCAGCTAATTTTTACATTTTTAGTAGAAACAGGTTTTCACCATGTTGACCAGGCTGGTCTCAAACTCCTGACCTCAAGTGATCCACCCACCTCAGCCTCCCAAAGTGCTGAGATTACAGGCGTGACCCACTGTGCCTGACCCTCAGCGATATTTTTTAAAAACTCTTTAGTGTTAAGTGTTTTTCTTGTTCTTTCAATCACATAGATAACACACTGGAAAGAATCAAGCCTTAACTATAGTATTCACTGTAGAGACAAGCAGAATTCAATTTTAGTATTCACTGTGAATCACAGAACCTGCTAGAAGTTAGATTGGTGTGCCTAGGAAATGCAGAAGCAATCACTAAAAATATTAGCTATAAATACAGGTAGAGGACTATAAAACTGAAATCCTAAATGTGAGGCTGAATTTTATTTTTAGCAATCAACAGGCAGAAGCCTATTCTTTTTTCCCCTTTTTTGATTTACCATGATTATAAGAATAAATAAAAAGCATGAGTAAATGTGTAGTATGGAACTGATAGCAGTGGTGATACAGTTTCAAGTATTTTAGATGTGTAATGTGTAATAACATACTATTCTCCCATCAGGTTTTTTATGTAAATCTTGGAATCCTGCAGGAAATAGTGACATTTAAGAGAAATTATACTAGATTCAGATATGATCACTTTGAGACAAATAAATCATTGTTCTGGCAATGTGGATCATTAGGAAGTACCAAAACAACGTTACCGTTAGCCAGCTTCAGAATATGTTATCCACCCAATTGGATATTTACTATGAACTTTGCAGCTCCAAGGCTAATGCAGGGTGATGAGCATTACATGATGATAGACTGGATCCCTGGACTTAAGTCACCTAGAACAGAGGTCTCATGGAGATTTCAGACTCATGTAACTGCTTAGCTGTCATGCAGTATAAAAAGTGGCAACAGACAGAAGAGAGGCACGTTTAGGTTATTAGGACTTTAGAGAATGAAGAAAACTAGAAGAGATTATGTCAGTTGAAGCATCTGGGTACCTTCACAGAAGTATCATTTAAACTAATGGTGGAAAAGTAGCATGGCACCCTGTATATGTTGGTGCTTAATACATTCTCATCGAAAGAATAAAAGAAAAGACACTGGAAGGGTGACAGCTCAATGCCTGGCATGTACCAGTGACTCAGTAAATGCTCCCTGAATTGAATTCTAAAATTTGAGGAAGAACATTCTAGTCAAGGAAATAAGTAAACAACTGGGCATGTAGGAACGAACACTGGGTGGGGTATGTGAGGAAAGTAATAGGAAAGGTGGATAGGGCCAAATTTCACAAAATCCAGCTAAGAAGACTGAATGCTATTGGATGGATGAAGAGAACTCATTGATGATTTCTGAGCTCATGCTGAATTTGTTTCCGTTCCTCAATAAACAGTATTTTCTTTCACCTCCAAGTGTTACACATGCTATTTCTTCTGGTGATCTTTCCACTTTTGTCCTCCCTCCCCGGCCCTCTGTCTGGCTAACTCCTACTCACCTTCAGGTCTCAGTTTTCGTCGTTGCTGTTTTGTGGTTTCTTTTTTCTTTTCTTCTTCCCTCCCTCCCTTCATTCCTTCCTTTTCTTTCTTTTTCTTTTCTTTCTTTTGAGACAGGGTCACAATCTATCACCCACACTGTAGTGCAGTGGCATGATCATGCCTCACTGTAGCCTTGACCCCCCTGGCTCAAGTGATTGATCCTGTCACCTCAGCCCCCTGAGTACCTGGGATTATATATGTGTGGGCTACCATGCCCAGCTAATTTTTGTAGTTTTTGCAGAGACAGGGTCTCGCTGTGTTGCCCAGACTGGTCTCAAATTTCTGGGCTCAAGCAATCTTCCCTCGGCCTCCCAAGTGCTGGGATTATAGGTGTGAGTCACCATGGTCGGCTCAGGTCGGAGTTTTAATATCACTTCTTCCAGGAAACCACAATGGTCCCTGTATTAGGTTAGCCTCCCCTTCTGTGTTCTCTCATTGATTCCGCACTTCTCATTGCAGCGTAATGAAGTTTTATTATTAGTTTTCCATTTTATGGTAGGCCCTTTGAATGCAGAGACCTTGCCTTTCTGGCAGCTGTATTTCCAGTACATAGGTCAATGCCTGGAATATTAATTAAATTAATTTGTTAAGTGAATGAAACAAACGAGATCAGAAATGAGTCTTAGCAATGTTGATCTGACTCAAGCATATCCTCTATTATTGAATGAGGAAAGCCTAGGATTTAAAAAATAAAAGTGGCTAGCATATGGAGTATGTCCATTAAAATATTATAAAATCAAAAATAAATAGTAATGACTGTTAACATTTATTGTTTACCATGTCAAGCACTGTGCTAATACTTTCCACGTATTAACTTATTTTATCCTCATAGTAATCTTATTAGGAAGGTATTGCTAATAAGTAAATGATATCATAAATGCAATTATACATGAACAAAACCTGGCCATTTTTACAAAAACATTGTGTCTACATATTAAATACTACTTGTAATTCTAGTTGCCACAGCTCACAAGATATATATGAAGTGTCCAAGGAGAATAGGGAAGTAGCTGTATAAAGACAGACTACAAAAATATGGGGCATTCTGTTTGCAAAAAGAAGATGTAAAGTCTAGAAAGCTTTGAATAGTCTGGAAAAGATGACAATGAGCTTATCTACTAGAAATCTATTGTTGTTTCAAGAGGTAAGTGTAAGGTCCATAAAAGGGTGTACTACTAATATTAGTAGGATGGGGTTGAAAATAGAAAATAATTTTTAAACATTCAAATGATTCAGGGTAGTAGAACTATAATAAATTACTAATGTACATGAAGAATTAGAGGTAAATTCTTAATCTGACAGTAAAAAGAATAACTATATTCAGGATTAACGCATATCTTAGTACTACTATAATAGAAAAAAATGTGGTTTTAGCAGGACAAAGGGTCTGATTCAGTGCACTAATTTTATGTTATTTACTAATATTAGGACAGAATATCCAATTGCAGCAGCTTTGCCTTCTGGGCCTAGTATAGTGTCTGTCTCTAAGCTCAATAAATGTTTATTGAATGCTAAGAGAGTGCCCGAAGGTGCCACAGGCTAAGACACTGAATTTTCATTCTATTTTGAGGTAGAGATATTGGCTTCAAATTCAAACGATGATTAAGAGTGTATAAAAAGGAAAGGATCTAATATCCACCATTACTATAAAAAGATTGTGTCTCAAAAGGAGAAGTAGGAACAAAGCAGGTGTTTACAAGTAGGAAAAACAACACACAAACATGCACATGCACTCACACACTCACACATTTCTTCACTATTTACAGTTGATTCATGTATCTGGAAATTCATCCTTGAAATAAAATGAAGAGTTCAACTGACTCATGGTCTTTCTGCTTATAGTTCTTATTTAGTGTTTTGGCAGTAAATCCAGATGCTTGGAAGGTCAATATTTTGTCTTCAAACGCTTGGCTTTCAGGAAGTGAGGATTTTTAGGTGCCAGGTGCCAGAAAGCAGTGTAATCAGAGATCTGCTTGGCTGATCTGCGCAACGGAGAAACTTGAAACAAATGTAAGTCTTTTGACTCTCAAGTTCTCCTGTGTAAAGGACTTTATCCAAGACATCAGTTTTTTGTTTTGTTTTGTTTTGTTTTGTTTTTTACTAGGTTGTGAACTACCAGTTTTGGAATAAGTGAAATACCTGCCAGGAATTACAATTCACAGCTTGGAATTTGAAGGCAAACACATGTCATTTTTATATTATTATCCCACAATCACATACAAACTGAAGTCAGAGCAACAAAGTATATTTATAAGTTTCCCTCAATTTCCTATGCTTTGGATCACATATAGCATAATCTTGAAGTGAGGTGGCTATGTGACAGGAAAAAGTAATGGAAAATAAAGAAATAATTTTAAAAGATCTTTGAAAAAATTCTAAAAGCAGAATGTAGGTAAAAGTTAATCTGGAGTAGATATCAAAAAGAAAGTGAAGGATATCCCAATAGACATGAAATGAAAAAATGAGGTTATAAACGTTAATGTGTTTGGCAGAAACAACCAAAAGTCTTTTTCTGTAGAAATCGTAATTCCCTCAATTTTTTTCTACAGAATGCAAATAAGCGCTTAATTTAATCCAACAACTGGTAGCTCAAAATAGTGCCTTTTAGATGAAAATTATTCAAATAAATTATTTAAAATTGCAACAACATTTAACACATGTAAATGCTATTGCCAGAAGAGTCACAGAAATGAGGCTCTATCTTTAGAATGAGGGAGGGAACCTACCAGAAGTATGCCACTGATTGTGGGTATAACGTCCCCACAGGAAATCCACCAGGCCCTCACAGCATTCTTACTTGTGCAATAGCAGCCATTTTGCAGATATATCAATCCCAAGATCATAATCTTCTTTTGTGCACATCATCTTAAAAGCTGACTTATCTCCTGACCTCATGATCCGCCCGTCTCCCCCGTCTCGACTAAAAAATACAAAAAACTAGCCGGGCGAGGTGGCGGGCGCCTGTAGTCCCAGCTACTCGGGAAGCTGAGGCAGGAGAATGGCGTAAACCTGGGAGGCGGAGCTTGCAGTGAGCTGAGATCCGGCCACTGCACTCCAGCCTGGGCGACAGAGCGAGACTCCGTCTCAAAAAAAAAAAAAAAAAAAAAAAAAAAAAAAGCTGACTTATAAACATTGAAATAGCTCTCTCAATACCTCTGGGAAATACTGTAATACATGTCCATTTCAAGATGATACATACAGATAGAGATAAATTTGTAACCCAAGAATGAATGGGGAGAGAGAGGAGAGCAGAATGGAATCCAGGAATATCAAATTTCTAGCCTTCTGTACACAGTGTTCTCATCTCCAAAAAAGAAAAAATTCTAATAAACACCTGAATCATTAGAATGGGCTCTGAAAGAGCAAAACACTGGCTTCAATTAACACTATCAGAATATTTGAATTACTTGCTAAAACATTAAATTGAAAAATGAGAACCAACAGTACCACATTAGAAAAATATTAAAGATTGTCCAAAATTTTACCTTCTAACAAAAATATTTTAAAGGTAATATATGTGGGCACTTAAAAATACATTTGCACATACAACACACACACAAAATTCTTCACTATGATTATGCGGCTTACCTAATCTATTTCTTGAAGACAAAGGGAAACAGAAATACAATATAATTTGGAACAAGTTTTGAAGAATCCCAGTAATCCAGCTTAAGTTTAAATGCTTGCTATTTGACTGATTTTTGAAAAATCTTGAGAGTTGGAACAAAGCTTCTAAAATAATCTGAAGAAAGCAACACTAACTGTCTCAAAAGGTCTACTTTTAGTGGCAGCACAGTCATTTTAATGGCATCTCTAAAGAGAACAATAATGACAAATAGAGCCAGAGGACTTTATTGCTGTATTTACCCATCTACTCCAATTTCCCTTTATCTACAAAATGTATTTCAAATCCCTCTATCTGCTCTGCTTCCACCTTGTTTTAAACCACCGCACTGATTTAGGTATCCTATTTGGATAATTTCCAATAGTCTCCCAACTAGTCAAACTTACTGCTTCTACTCTTACCCCACCTCAACCTACTCTTCACAGAAAGCCGGCACGATCTTTTAAAATTAAAATATAATCACATCACCCCCTTTCCTTCCTTATACTTTTCATCATGACAGTGGAAAGACCAAAAGGCTAGACATACCATATAAACCTTGCCTGATACAGCCCTTGCCTATTTTTCTAACCTCACTTCTGCCATTACCACTCAGCCCCTCTGGGGTCTTGTAACTCTGGCATTTTTCCAGCTCCTCAAATGTATTAATCTCTTCCCAACTCAGATGCTTTAACACGCTGTTCCCTCTTCCTAAAAACTTTTGTCCACCACCCAACTCTTCTTTTTGCTAACTCCTAGTCAGCCTTTATGTTATAATGTCAATATTATTTCCTCAGAAAGACCTTCCCTGATTGTCAAACTTATTTATTTATTTATTTATTTATTTATTTATTGAGACGGAGTCTCGCTCTGCAGCCCCGGCTGGAGTGCAGTGGCCGGATCTCAGCTCACTGCAAGCTCTGCCTCCCGGGTTTACGCCATTCTCCTGCCTCAGCCTCCCGAGTAGCTGGGACTACAGGCGCCCGCCACCTCGCCCGGCTATTTTTTTGTTTTTTTTTTTTTTAGTAGAGACAGGGTTTCACCGGGTTAGCCAGGATGGTCTCGATCTCCTGACCTCGTGATCCGCCCGTCTCAGTCTCGCCAAACTAATTTAGATTCCCCTACCGCTTTCTTTCACAGAACCTATTTTTTCCCCCTCATATATTTTCATTCATTCATGCATGGAGGTAGGCATGCATTAATTCAACAACTACTGCGGAGCAACTACTGTGCACCAAGCACTGTTGTAAGTGCCAGAGAAACATGGTCCAAGCTCTCTTGGAGCCTGTATTAGCTAAAAATTGTAATGATATATTTATTTGTGTGTTGATTTAATGTTTTTCTTTAAGACTGTCAGCTTTATGAGACCAAATCATACAAAAGGCAGAGGTCAGAACTTGCTAAAGTTTTCATAATTCCTTAGTGACAGAACTAGCCCCAGAAGCCAGTCCAAAACAGGTGAGTGCTTTCCTCATTTTTAGGAACATATGGAACAGTAGCTGTGGCAGACACCACTGGCTATTCCCCTCTTCCTGGCATGCAGTTCTACTACATTTCCCAGACTACTTTGCAGTGAAGTCATGTGGTTAAGTTGTAGCCAATGGGTTGTGAGGATATGAGGTACTTCTAGGCCTGCTCCTGTAAAGCTGCCCTGTGTGCCCTTCTATGCCATTTTTCCCCGTACTGGTGGCTATAATCTGAGGACTTCCGTGGTCCAAGAGGTTGGCTGAGTTTTGAGATGAAATGGGCCTGGTTCTCCTAATCATTACATAGAGGAAAGCCACCTGCTCATCAGGACCACCCATCCTGGACTGGTAGGTGGAGACATCTCAGGATTTGTCATCCCACCTAATTTATTATACATGTGGCTTTTCTAATAGTGTTAAAATTTAAGGATCTTAGCCAAATTGGCTACCCGTGTGTTATTCTCATTTTGAATCCTGAGAGTGCTTCCTAAAGAGGGGCCATTGGACAGTTACCCTTGTATTCACATTCATTCAAATGAAAACATGGGTCTATCTCACTTCCTCTCAGAAGTCTGCGAGCCTCTTAAGAATAATAAAACTGGCCGGGCGCGGTGGCTCACGCCTGTAATCCCGGCACTTTGGGAGGCCGAGGCGGGTGGATCATGAGGTCAAGAGATCGAGACCATCTTAGTCAACATGGAGAAACCTCGTCTGTATGAAAAATACACAGATTAGCCGGGCACGGTGGCGCACGCCTGTAATCCCAGTGACTCGGGAGGCTGAGGCAGGAAAATTGCTTGAACCCGGGAGGCGGAGGTTGCAGTGAGCCAGGATCACCCCGCTGTACTCCAGCCTGGTGACAGGGCGAGACTCCGTCTCAAATAATAATAATAATAATAATAATAATAATAATAATAATAAAACTAGTAGCTTCAGATGGAGATTTGTAAACAAGAATAAATCATTTGAACACGTGGTCTGTGCTTTAAAAAAATTGTAGCACTATATTTGGTCCTTCCAATGTTATATTGCTTCTAAAATAATCTGTAATGTACAGTTTATACAAGGCATTGAATTGTGGCAAATCAAGTAAAGTTAAAAGTGGTGATTATTACTCTGGTAAATTCATATCATTTACCTAATAGCTCAAAATGACTTTTAGACATTAAATATAATCAGCACCGGATGTAAAATATGCCCTTTTTCACAATAAAATGTAAAATATAACACATATAGTTTCTTATCATTTGTATGAGCTGTATCGTCCTAATTTTAAAACTACCAAGTTAAAATGCTTACATCTAGAAAATAAGCTAATTATTTATTCTTAGCATGAATTTTTTTTAGTTTATTATAAACAAAAGATAGGAATTTAAGTAACGTGTCCAATTTTTCACTGTGATTTTCATCATCTATTGAGAGATGTTGTATTGTCATTTGTTTATTCTGAAGTAACTGTCAAAATGACCTTTTAAAATATTGATTTAAAGAGTATAAGTTACTGAAAAGGCAGGAAGCACAATAAGACATTTCTTAAAATACTGAACCATAAAAAGAATACCAGCTAAGTGACTACATATGCAGTCAATGCATTTCAGATGATCACATCCCATGCAGTTAGAAGCATAAATAGGAGGGGGCCAGGATGTATGTCTCTGTTTCTTGATTTCTAGATTAGATTAGGAGAATCCAAAAGGAAAATATTAATAAATGAGACCCAATTTTTTTTAAAAATGGTTAAAATACTAGAAAACGAGTTAAAGAGTGGAAAATGATGTAAGCCAGCTTCTAAAGTCAATACAGCTGAGAAAGCATCTGACTTACTTTTTTTTTTCTTCTCTTACAGACTTTTAGAAAAGACGTTGCAGGAAACTGAAGAGACTCCCTATTTACTTCGATAATATTCATTGGGTGTGCTTGTTCAAAGCTCTGATCAAGGAACCCCTCACCATTTCTGGTGTTGATGAAACTCTTTAATCCACCTGTGAGTGTAGTGTACACACACCATCTGCGTTACCAGATCCCTTCTTGAGATTTATTCTCTATCCTCTATGTGGATTTATACATATCTGTAGGTTTCTCTATGAATCTGGATATCTAGAATGGAAAGGAATACTACTAAAGTTAATATTCCTTCAACAAAGCTTAAATTTTCCTCTTCCCTTAGTCAACAGTAATTTTCCATTACCTGCCCACATTACAGGGTGGGAAAAATAACACTCTCAGCTTTTGCCAACTTCATGAACAGGCTTAAAAACCCATACAAAAGTCTTATTAATAATAAATAACACTGCCCTAGTGGGTATATGCAGGGTTCACTGTACGTGTTTAATATTGAGGATAATGAGCACCTTTAAAATCACGCTATTTATTTAACAAAGTTCTCCACCTAGCATGAAAACTGCCAAAGGTCTTCCAGAATCAGAATAGACAGGCTGGAGCCTGACTTTGTGAAAATCCTTATTCCTAAGATGACAACTCCTACATTATGTTGAAAAGCTATGGAGTTAAAAAAAAAAAAAATGACCTTGAGAAACTTAGGAAAACATTGAGTTTTCTTCCAGTGTGAAAGTGATCATTATGATCATTATTAAAGATTCAGTTTGTCATAACCTTACAAATGTGCACTAAGGACTCCTAAAGGGCAACAATTGAAAGCATGAATTTACTATTTTGAAAATAAATTCAAATACTTAGTATACATTAAAATATTTTCTTCAGTACAGGGAACATTAGAAAGAATGTGATGAGCTGTTTAGAATATTATGTCGTCTTTTCATATTTATTGTAATAATGGATTCATTGTGCAAAGGTCTCAACATTCTGGCAGGCTGCAGCAATACTAGGAAACACTAATGCCAGTTACATTTTATATCCATATTAGGCTGAAGGAAAAAGACTGGTTGAAATGAACTAAAAAATATGTTCTTCTTTTGCTCAAAAATTTTTTTAAACCTCACTGATATTCTTTTCAGATTATAAAGTGAGGTGCCAAATTGTGTATTTCTGATATTTTTGATGATTAAAAATATACAAATCAACAGTGACTAACCCAAACTTGTAACTCAAAAATAGACTTAGAGATGTTTAAGTGACTACAAATCCTTGGAGAGCCTTTTGGCTCCCCAGTAAGATTTAAATGTTTTAATGTCTGTAATCCCAGAAAGCCTTTCGAACTAATGAGTGTGTTTAAACTGGAATCTTTTAAAAGTTATTTTATTAGCTGCTATGCAATTTTATTCTCTATGTTCCTCAACTAATAAACATAAACATTACAAGTAGTCACAAATAAGTAACATTCACAAAACATCCTCTTGATGATAATACAGTTGACTCCTACACGCTCTATGAATTATTCAGTTTTGTGGCTTTTTGGCTATCTCCTTTATTTCTGCAGTTTCACTCTCTATATACGTATTTCCACTACTTACTAAGAATTCCACTAGAGGGTGAACAGGACAATAAAAGGATATAAATGGACCATGATCTGGTGAGGGAAGCTTGAAACTACTCACTCAAAAGAGATTTAGCTTATTTTTTGATTTAAAATATCAATGTTATTCCCATTTTCTAATACCCCCCCAATTACACTGGCCATGATAAGAGTGATAGATAATTTAGAGAGAACAATATAATATATAGCTGAAGAAAAATGTAATTTTTGATGAATTATACAGTTGTTTTCTAGCCGGGTATACCTGGGTTATATTATGTAGCAGGAGCTTATAATTTTATAGTTATAAAAGATGATGCTTAATGATGTATGGATATTTAACAAGTCATGTAATTAAGGAATATACAATCTGATTGCTATGAACTACATAATGATAATTTTATTAAGATTTCATGTTGGCATCTACTCCCAAAATATGGAGCAGAAAACATAATCTCAGCTTTTAAAAAAGACAGTTTCTGTCACATAATCTGAAATATGTTTAAGGTTAAAATTGCTTCTGACCAACAGCCCAGACAGGGAAACTGGATCTTGGGATTTTGTTGGCAACATTTCTGGTTTGCCCAATGAATATATTCTCAAAACATCTGCAAATAATAATAAAGAATAAATGGATTTCCTTAAAATCATGAAACGTGTAGAAAGGAAGGTAAAATCAGAAACAGGCTAATTAGCACATTGCTTGTGGGTCTTTTGTCATATTGTGTTTAAGCCTAGGAACTGGGGATAGGCTGCTGCCATAATTTAAGAGTGATTCTTATAGACTCTTATCACAAAATAAGAATGTGCTAATGCAAATCATACTTTTTAATGAGTGTTAATTTTGAAAATTAAAACTAACATCATGCATTCTTCTTTTATTAAGATTTCAAAATATTTGGGCATGTGCTTTACCACCATGAATAAGAACCCATGGGCTCTAATTATAATTAAAAGCAGCAATGGTTAACACAGGAGAGGCCCTGAGGAACCAAGTGCCATGACACATCTTGCCACTCTTAGGTACATAGTCACTGTACCCACTAAAGACTGGCCATGTCTCCAGAATGTTACCAGGAATAGTTGTCAAATTCCTTTTTGTTTTGTTTCTAGTTATACCTAATACTCAGAGATGTCTGCAATAGCCTACTGCTTAGTTATGGCATGCTAGTTACTTGCATGAATTCCAGGTTAGTGTTCAACAAGTTTGGGACAGGGCAGTGCTGCTGTGACATTTCTGGGAGGGTTTGAAGTTCTGTAAGCAGAGAGATTTCACACTGGAGCCAAGGCAGCATGATTCCCTGAGAAAGCCAGTCTGGGCCAGGCGCAGTGGCTCATGCCTGTAATCCCAGCATTTTGGCAGGCTGAGGCGGGCAGATCACGAGGTCAGAAGATCGAGACTCTCCTAGCCAACACGGTGAAAACCCATCTCTACTAAAAAATACAAAAATTAGCTGGGTATGGCGGCGCCTGACTGTAATCCTAGCTACTCGGGAGGCTGAGGCAGAAGAATTGCTTGAACCAGGGAGTCGGAGGTTGCTGTGAGCCGAGATTGCACCACTGCATTCCAGCCTGGCGACAGAGTGAGATTCTGCCTCAAAAAAAATAAATAAATAAAAATAAAAAGAAAGAAAGAAAAATGAAAAAAAAGAAAAGAAAAAAATAAAGAAAGCAAGCCAGTCTGAAGTAAAGTGGAATGTGAAAGTTGTTCTCCTCTTGGTAGACAGAAGCTGAGTTCCCTCTACCAAGGTAGTAATATTGGGTAGTAAGATGGCATTCAAGAGTCTTAAGCAGTAAAGAAAAGTGCTCTTCCTCAAATCAGTGGGCTCCTTCTAAAGCCCACATAACCCCAACATGAAGGGTGGGAGTTTCTCAGAGACACCCAGCTTCCAGTTGGACAACCTTTAAGGGGGGATCCCAGTGCAGCTCCCAAGCGCCTGAATTTTTGTCATCCTGATGCCACACTCAATTTGGCTCTAGGATGCCCTAGAAGGTTCCTAGAATGCCTCAGTGGCTCCTCACAGACTCTCTGCTGCTTTGGGAAGAATGTGGTGAGACTTCATTAGAAAGCTTCTGCCTACTGTAGCAGTACCTCATATCCAGTGAATAATCAATGTATATGACTTGAAAGGCAGCTATAGTTAAACAGGAGTTCTGAATATAGAACAATCCTTATATAATAATGGTGCTGGGAAGGATAGTAATGCCTATTTGGTGGGTTATGGTGTGCTTTGCCATAACTTTGTACTATGTGACTGTTTTTCAGGGATTACTTTTAAACTCTTGGCATACATGAAAGTCAGCACACATGTAACTTAATTTATGAAACTCAGCTCTCTGGCAAACAATGCTTTCTATCCTTGTTCTCTCTCTCTCTCTCCACCACTCAACTCCGAGCTGAAGTCCTTATATCAGCTTATTTACATTAAAATAAAATAAACAACCAAAGAGAGAATTCCCCAGCTCTGTTTATGCCTGAAACACAATGCTTGGTTTTCTGGGCCACAATCTGAGAAGCAATGATGTTTGATAGGAGGGATATGGTTGAGTTCCCGGATTGGGGGAATTCCTCCAGAAAAGAATCTCATCCTATAAGTGGATAGATTGACTAAATGAATTATTGATATTGTTCCACCTGGAGAAAAGAAGATTCAGGAAAAGCATGATTATTGTCAAATATTTAAGGGGCTGTCACAGGAAGAGAGACTAGGCCCAATCGGCCAGGTTCTAGAGAGGGAAGGCTTAGCCTGGGTAAACTGAATAACTCTGTAATATTCAGAGTTGCTCTGAAAACTCTGGGGCTGCTGTGGTCAGTGGCCAGTTCCTAGTGCTGGAGAGGATAAATTTCCAGTATTTAGTTAAATCAATCATATGCTTCACTTATAACAGAGTACACAGAAATTCTTCATTAAGTGCTAGTTATCACATTATTAAGAGTTATAATTATTTTTAGGCATGGGATTTGATAAGTCACTAATAAGTTCCTGTAGATCTTTGAGATTCTATGATTCAATATAGCTAAAAACTTATTATCTGTCTTACCCTTATATTCACAAAGTATCTACTCTGTTCTAGAAATATTCTAGATAGATTTTTATTTTAATATTTATTTTTACTAGTAGCAACATTTATTATAAATTAGCACATCCATTATTTGATTAATAATAAGGTCTTTACCCCAAGTTTATAGATATGTAAATCAATGGTGCCTGGTAAAATTCAAATGCCTTCCCCCCACAAAAAGCAAACAACAGCAAACAAACCAAACAACAACATCCACCACTGCCAATTAGTCTTTCATATGCAATGAAAAGCAGCTAGAAATCCATAAGAAAAAAAAAAACCTTTGTTTTTAGAATACACTTTTAAACTTTAATATGAAAATAGAGACTAGTCAGTTCTGGGGTAGGCTAGGTCAAGGCTGGAAGGAATATAAACTTCAAACTGGTTTTTGAAGATGAAGCAAACAATTTAGCTGGGCTTAGGTTCAAATCATGGGAGACATTCTAGGCAGTTGGTCAAAGCATAGCGCCCAACAGCAAGAGTTCCAGAAAGATTGGTAGGACTATCAAGGGGTATCTGTACCTAGCATGTGGTCTGAATTACAGCCACGTTCCATAAATGTCTATAGGATGAATGAGCAAATAAGTGAAAGAATGAATATCTGTGATTGGCAGGGGAGGTCCTTGCCATGGGCATTTGGTATTTTTGCTGACAATTCAGTTCCTATAAGAATAGAGATAGAGGGTAGGAAGGACAACAAGGGTCAGCTATTGGACCTGGAGCATCAATACAGAGTAAGGCCAGAAGGACAATTGTCTACAGACCAACGAGGGAGAATTGTTAATCTATGGATGCCTGTCTTTCAGCCTGAGAGTGTTGAGGAAAAGGAGACAGAATTCAGTGGAGGGACAGGCAGGCAGGGAGTCAGTCACACCATCCCACAGCTGCTATTGGGAGAGGTCATGAAACGGTCTGCAAGGTGCAAATAGGAAACTGCTGACAAAATGGTGATAATCATATGAAAATATAAAAAGCATTATTATCTCTGATTATCCAATTGTAGATTAACAGAGTTTGAAACTTAGCTCAGGAGAAATTTGCATCAAAGGCTTTTATTAGAACTTTTGAAGTGCAATCTTTTATACCTGAAAAGATAGTTGTTTTTTTTTTTTTTTTTCAAGTATTCACTGGGCTAGGCAGAAAGTAATCTCTGAACTATTATCCTAATCCCATCTCAGTAAATCTTAGGGAAATGTGTCCAAATAAAAACAGCACAGAATGAAGCCAGGTGATGTCACAACTTCTGCTGTTGTTATTTGCCAGGCTGGCAGCTGAGCTTGCAGTCCCTCTTCATTTCTAAATAGAGAGAATCACTGAGACTCCACGGGAACAGAATAGGAACAAGGAAAACAAACAAAAACACTGCCACCAATTCTGAGTTTAATTTAACTTGTATTTCTTTTCCTTCTGAGTCCTGTAGTAGGTCAGGAAGAGCTGTGTTTATAGCTTGAACATGAGCTATAATCGAAGTAGGCCCATAAAAACCTTTTGCTGAAGGAGATTTTGCAGTACTATGCCACTTAATTCAGAGAAGTTTAGTCTGAGCGGTGCTTTGGGGAGTGAAGAAGGCTTGGAGATGAGGTATCTGACTATCATACTTAAATAGGTCCCTCCCTCATGCTCTATCAATATTACCTGCAATTCTATTATTTATTCTTGTCTTCTTTTTTCAGTCCATTCATATAGAAGCTTCGTGAAAGCAGGGCCCAGGCAAAAGGGTCTCAACCAGGAGCAGTTTTGCTGTTTCTCTCCAGAGGACATTTGGCAATGTCTGGGGACAGTTTTGGTTGTCACAACTGGAGAGGGGGTGATGCTATTAGCATCTCATGGGTAGAAGACAGGGATGCTGTTAAGCATGTCACAAAGCACAGGACAGCTGCCCACAACAAAGGATGATTTGCCTGAAATGTCAATGTGAAGAGGCTGACAATCTCTAGTCTAAAGTGTATCACTGGTACCTAAAACAATGCCTAGGGCCAGGAGTGGTGGCTCACACCTGTAATCCCAGCAATCTGGGAGGCCGAAGCAGGCGGATCACCTGAGGTCAGGAGTTTGAGACCAGCCTGACCAATATGAAGAAACCCCGTCTCTACTAAAAATACAAAATTAGCCAGACGTGGTGGCGCACAGCTGTAATCTCAGCTACTCGGGAGGCTGAGGCTAGGGATTCGCTTGAACCCAAGAGGCAAAGGTTGCAGTGAGCCAAGATCATGCCATTACACTTCAGCCTAGGCAGCAAGAGTGAAACTCCACCTCAAAAACCAAAACAAACAAATGAAAACAATGCCTGGAAAACCGTAGGTGATCAGAAAATACTGATTTAAAATGTGAATGTATGCCAGGATAATTGCTCAAACCTATTATCCTGAATAGTGGAACATTTCTTTCATTGTGGGCATGAGTACCACGTTTTTCTAATTTATGAATTAAGCAATCAGAAATGCTTATGAATTGAGGCGATGGTAGCATGTTCCCATATAGAATATAGAAATGTAGGAATCAAGATGTCCTCTGAGAATTATAAACACATAAATCAACTGTAAATCAACACATAATGAAATGAGCTATAGTATGCAAAGTCCCCTTGGGAAGATAAAGAATGATGCCTAGACAGGTCGCACTTGAGTGTCAGTGTAGGGTACCAACCAGAAACATGGTTGGTGGAGTTAGACTGCCTAGATTCCAATCTCAGCTCTGCCCTTTTCCAGACAGGTAAATTAGTTAAACATTGTGTCTCAGTTTCCTCTTCTATAACACGGAAATAATTATAGCACTTGTCACAGACTGCTGTGAGGAGTAAAGGAAATAATGTATTTAAAAAATTTTTTAAATGTAATGCCTAGTGCACAGTGAGCACTCAGTAAATATTAACCATTATTGACAAGACTGAACAATAACTCTACGTAGGGTATTTGCATACCTAAGAGAATAAAGTGTTCGTCAGAAGCATAGAAAAGGCAAGCATCAGAAAGGGGATTAATACTTCCTCTCCAGGCATTTTATTATGTGTTCCATATCCATTACTTCATTTAATTTCTAGGAATACTCTTTAGCTGAAGGAGGCTAAGTAGTAATCAAAGGACAGACAACGATAAGAAGTAGTGCTGAGATGCCTGGGACCTATCTGACAATGGACAAGCCTCACTCTTTTCAGTGTGAAGAGGAGATGCCCAGGCAAAAATGACAATGACGAGTTCACATGGAAAAGACTGTAATGACAAATTTGCCTTTGCTATTGAAATATATGCTTAGCTCAGTGCTCTCAAATATTTGCGTGACCCAGCTAATTGGCCTTATTCTGATTGAATCTTATTAAGCGACTCCCTGGTTCTATTTCCCTTTCTATGGAGAGTATCCTTGTAACACTTGCATTTATCACTACAGAATTTAACAAACTGCTTTGGGGTTTCATAAGCTGGGATAATACAAATGTATGTCTGAGAAAGAACTGTGTCTGTCTCTGCCTCAAATCAACAGGTGCAGGTCCTGCACTCTAACGCTCAGAGGAAACGCTGCTAGATGTCAGACTGTGGTGGTGAGGGTGAGAGCGCTTTGTGGAGTGGGGACTAAGAGCTAAGCAAATTTTTAGCCTAATAGTATCTGAAAGCCAAAATGGAATAGGGCTTTAATTAACTAACTTGCCATATTTACACATGTAAGAAACTCACTCATTTATATATATTCTCCTTTTGGGTACTTTCCCATCCAGTTCTGCGGAAGAAATAGATATATTTTTCCTGCAATTTTCCCATTTGGGCAGCATGTTTTAGGCAGCAACAGTGGCTTTACACTTCTGAAGGATCTGATAAGAACTGTGAAGGGGGCAATGAACTGCATTTAATTAAATCCTGGTTGCTAAAAGTAAATAGCAGAGTATACCATTGACAGCAACAGACTGGCCCTGAAACAAATAATGTGTAGGGCTGAAGATATACCTCGTTTCTTTGCTCTTGGCACAACGTTAGGAGATAATTCCATCCATTTCCTTTCTCTTGGAACAATTAGGGAGCAAATATCATCAGCAATTAAGCAAGTAAGGTATTATGTTAAGTATGGCATTTATTTCTTTAGAAACTCAGTCTTTTTGGAGGATATTAGGCAACTGGCAGGTGCCAACAATTTTAATCTCTCTTCTCTGGGCTCCTTTCAGAAGAAATGCCCTAGAAGTTCCAATCAGTGACAGAGTCTCCTATTAAGTATCTATTGAGCATCAATGTATCCTACAGCATTTCAAAACTGTCAGCAAATATATTATTAAATTCATTTTAACCAACACCTATTATCTGAATTTTATTCTGAATATTCTTATGGCATAGTCACGATTTTGGATTCTGTAACTTAATGACTTAAAAGCTGTAGGTGAGGAGGGAGATGCTTTAAAATAAGACAAAACAAGGCAAACTTAGAAAGAAGCATTCAGTGTGGTTCTGTTCCCCAAAGTGTGGTCCATGGGCTTCTGGGAGACCCTGAGACTCTTTCGGGGTATCCATAAAATCAATACTCTCTTCATCATAATGCTAACATCTTACCAGTTTTATTCACTGTGTTACCATTTGTACTGATAGTGCAAGAACAATGATGAGTAAAACTTTCAGCACCTCCACAAGAATTGAGAGGGTTACCTCAGACTTCACTAGTAATTTTTAATTACAGTTTTTTTTTTTTTAACTTCAGGATGTCCTTGATGAAACATTAAAAATTATTAATTTTCAGCCTGGCACAGAGGGATTACGGCTCATGCCTATAATCCCAGCACCTTGGGAGGCCGAGGCAGGAGGATCACTTGAGGTCAGGAGTTTGAGACCAGCCTGATCAACATGGTGAAACCCTATCTCTACTAAAAATACAAAAATAAACCAGGCATGGTGGCGGATGCCTGCAATCCCAGCTGCTCAGAGGCTGAGGCAGGAGAATTGCTTGAACCCCGGAGGTGGAGGCTGCAGTGAGCTGAGATCATACCACTGCACTCCAGCCTGGGTGACAGAGTGAGACTTTGTCTCAAAAAAATTAATTTTCTTAAATATCACCCTCAAATATATGTCTTTTTAACATTTTGTGTGATGAAATGGAAAGTATACATAAAGACTTGCTACACAACAAAGAGTATATGTGTGCACACGCGTGAAACAGCTGTGCAACTGATTGCGAACTAGGCTAGGTGCGTTTTTGTGGAACATCATTTTAAGTGAAAGAAGACTGACAGACAAACTAAGGTTATTCAAGCTTGGCTATTTCACAGGTTTTTTTTTTTTTTTTTTTTTTTTTTTTTAAGAAAATTGAAAAAATGAAAGAATTGAGCTGTCACTTCAAGTAAAACAAACGACAGTACTTGTTGCCAGTGATAAAATTGGAACTTTCTAGCAAAAATTAGAATTTTGGAAAACTTGCCTTTGTCTCCATGAGCATGACAGCTTCCCAGTACCTAAAGTACTTTTGATTGAGATGAAAGATTGATGAGATCAATGGTTATATTAACAAAAGTTGTGTTTTTGTTACTGTTAAGTAAAATGGGTCAATATTTGGAAGGCCTACATAAGATCTATAAACCAACATTCTCCAAATGATCAATGCATGATGTTATAAAATCATACCTCAGTTAAGAATATATATGAACTATGAGACAGATAATGGATTTTAATGTAATAAATTATGCAAAGTTTATTAATATGATTTAAGATTCTGCACACTGCAACTCATCTTTAAGAAACAATCACATGTTCCATGTAAGCTAGTACAGCTCTTATGAAAAACAGTGTGGAGGTTCCTATTAAACATAAAACTGCTATGTGATCCAGCAATCCCATTAGTGGATATATATTCAAAAGAAATGAAATCTGTAGGTCAAAGAAATATCTGCATTCCCATATTAATTGCAGCATTATTTAAAATAGTCAAGATATGGAATTAACTTAAATGTACATCCACAGATAAAGGGATTAAATATGTGTCATATGTACAATAGAATACTATTAAGCCTTTAAAAAGAAGGAAATCCTGTCATTTGCAACATCATGGATGAACCTGAGGGACATTATACTAAGTGAAATAAGCCAGGCCCAGAAAGACAAATACCACATGATCTCACTTAAATCTGGAATCTAAAAAAGTTTAATTCATAGAAATTGAGAATAGAATGGTGGTTACCAGGGGTTAGGATGGGGAGTGGGGGGATAGTGGTTGAAGGATACATTTCAGTTAGAAAGGAGAAATAAATCATAATGCTAACATGTTACCAGATTTATTCACTGTGTTACTGTTTACACTGATGGTGCAAGAATAATGGTGAGTAAAACTTTCAGCACAACACAGTGACTATAGTTAATGACAATGTATTGTATTCTTGAAAATTGCTAAGATAATAGACTTTAAGTGTTTTCACTATAAAAAAAGGATTGAGGTAGTACATATGCTAATTAGCTCAATTTAGCCATTCCACAATATCTATATATTTCAAAACAACATTTTGTACATAGTATACAATTTATATTTGTTAATTAAAATTTTTTTTAAGGAAACAACCACTTTTTTAGTTTAGGTGCTATATAAAAGAATATCCACAATTTTCTGAAAAGGCTATGAAAATACTCTTGCCTTTTCTAACTACACATATGTGTGAGACTGGATTTTCTTCATATACTTCAACCAAAACAACATATTGCAACAGATCAAATGCAGAAGCAATTATGAGAATTCAACCGTTCTTTATTAAGCCAGACATTGAAGAGATTTGCAAAAATTTTAAAACATGCTGTCTTACTAAATTTTTGTTTATAAATTATAGTTTATTTTTAATAAAGTGTCATGGTAATATGTAAATGGTTTGTTATTCTTGACTTAATACGTAAGTAAAAAATTTTTAAATTTCTTAATTTTAATTTCTAAGTTGAAAAATATCAACAGATGTAACCCGTACAAACAAAGTCCTTTGAATAATTTTTACAAACTTGACGGCCTCGGAGACTAAAAAGTTTGAGAATAGCTAATGTACAGAAATGCATTTTGGGCAAAGGAGTAAATGCTTTAGAGAAAACGTGATGAAAAATGCAACCACAATGAATGAAAGCCAAACGTCTCTGGAGGTTTTATCTTCCAAATCTCAACCTCAAATCCAAAAAGTGACTTTAAATACACCAAATAGATATGCACTACGTTTTCTTTTCTTTTTGGTTGGGGGCTTGAGGAAGCACATCTGCTTTCTCCTGTAATACTATTAACTACCACCTACTGGATATTTACTATGTGCTGTAAAACGTACTGTAGATTTTCCATATTATCTCATTAATCCATTAAATTGATATTATTCCTACTTAAGCCCACAGAAACCAATTTTGATGATGCCCAAACAATTGATTGAAGTTTTAAGAAAGGTATGCTCTGTTTTCCCATTTATTCTCTTTTTTTCTTAGGCTGGAAACTCAGGACACTGTTCACTACTCTATGGTCCTTCAGGCATGGATATCCTTGGGCTGGCCCAATTCTGAGCAATTAATGTTACGTGGTCAGACAGGGTAGTAAAAATATGACCTGTGTGTGAGTGTGTATGTGTTTGTGTGTGTGTGTTCCACAAAACATATCATACTTAAAAGTGAGAGGAACCCTTTGGGTGCATGACCTGTTAGTGCTGTGTGTATTCAAACAGTTTTCTGCATATCACCTCTCCCTCTGCCATCCCTACCTGCCTGCTTTTCTGTTTCTCAGCTTGCAATTTTTCCACTTCATTGAAAATTAGCATGTCTCGTAATGTACCTTATTCAGTTCTTTTCTTATGGCTTTCTTACTATAATAGATCTTTATATTTCCCTACATTGTATAATTAAACCTAACATTTATTCAAGCAATACCATTAAAACTTTTTAAAAGTTTCTTACTGTTTTATGTTTTCCTTGATGTCTGATATTGCAACATCATAGCTTTGACATTGATTACTATAAATATACTGCATTTCACTGACCTTAGATTTCAAATGAGATTTTGTGGGCGGGGCAGAGCACCTGACCTCTCTAGCATTGTATTCTGAGTTCCAAATAATTAACTCACACTGGACTTCTGGAACTCACCAAAGGTTGTAAAGGATTGTCTTAATCCAGATACCAGAATAGTTACCATTGCTTCATCACGAGGAAGATACATTCACTTAATGTTCTAGATCTTCCTCATTCATTGAATATGGCTCTAGAATGAGACTACCTGGATTAAAATATTGGTTTTACCATTTACTGACTTTCAGAATTTTTTTTTAATCCTCTCTGTGTCTCAGTTTTGTTATCTGTAAAATAGGGATAATAACAGCACCACAAAGAATAAAAATGAATGATAAGCTGGTATATAACAAAGGATATACTAATTCTTAATTTAGCATATTATTGTTGTTAATTGCAGGTGGACTAGCTGAACAGAAAAAGAAAATCTCATTTTATTGATGAAAATAAAAATAAGCATTAATATATTTTTAAAAGTGAGAGGAAAAACAAGAGAAAATCTTCAGTGAATTCAAATTAAGATGTCTATATAAAAGTTTGTAGCAAATGTTGAAGTTCCCAGATGAAATTTTTTGCTTCTAAAGCTCTTAGGATGAACAATTAGGATAAGCCACAGTTGGCATATTTTACAGAAACAAAATTTACCAGTAAAGGGCTGAATGATTTCTGAAACAGCTGAGAAATCCTGCTGATAGAAAGATTCTCTCTGACAGGGGACAAGAGTTCAAGCTGAGTTCTGGCATTTTCTGCAGAGGGCTTTTCCAAAATAGCACTAGGGAACTGTTAAATAAGGCACCATGCCCAGCGTTATATAGAAATCTACAACAAAGCATAGCAGCATCATTTGCAGTCACCACATCTGAAAGAGCTGAAATGCAATGGGAACCACTTGGCTTGCTTGCTAAATGATCCTCCCTTTAAATCACCATTAACATAGGGAACATAAGCTTCATGGACTGGTGAGGAAAAGTTGACACAAAATGTCCCATATGTATGAGCCATTTATGTCTGTGGCACCATACAAGGAGAAGGAAAAGCATGATGTCCTGTAATCTGCTTCCGGTGCCAAGGGATTTATAAATCCATTTTGTGAAAGTTTATATTACAAATGGATTAAATTCTATTAATTTAATTGAAATGAATTAATTTAAACGGATTAAAGAAAAATAGAAATAAATTATACTTTCTTTATCTAAAAGCATACTAAATTGAAAATGTTATGAGGCACCAAGACAATAATTTTAAAAAATGAAGTCCATGAGAATGGTGCAAAGTAGTATGCAAAAAACTTATCTGCCAAATGGAGAATCATGAAACTCCTGATAGAAGTATAGCTGACTAAATTCGAGGAGAATCCAATGGTTTCACTGCATGGACATAACTGCAGATCACATCTGTAAGTGCTTCTGTGCACAGTGACTCTGGGTGATGAACAAGTCTGCACATGGGAGTCCTTGGTACACAGCTCAGGGTAGGAGTGTAAATAGACTCTTTGTAGCTCAATTTCCATGTGGTAACAGTTCCTTGTTATTGACCAACTCTGAAACCATGTTATCTTCATCAAATCTCTATTGCTACTATTAGACCAGATGAATTAAAAGAATGTGCTTTATGGATTATTTTCATGACAACTTCATTGTATTTAGATCTTTTAGTCACTCTGCTTCTTAAAACTATTTGCTTTTTTGTTTTCTGCAACATCCTTTCCTGCTCATTAAATACTTGGACTCTCTAGTTAGATCTCTTTCAAAGATCAATGCTGACACTTGCTATAAGTAACCTTTTAGAATATCAGTTTTCTCAATTTAAAAATAGGGATAAAATTCATGCCTCCTCATTGAGTTATTGTGAAATTAAAGTTGGAATAATAAAAATAACTGTTAATCCTTATATAGGGCTTTCTATGAGTCAGACACTGCCTTAAAAGATCCATTAACCATTTTAGGCTTCATGCCAACTCTGTAAGTTTGGCACTTTTATTACCCTCAAGCCATAGCAGCAGAGAGCCCTTAAGTAATTTGGTAATGGCTATAGCTACTAAGTGGTAGAATTGTAATTTGAATCCCTCTACTATAATGCATATAAAATGCATAGCAAAACTACTTGGTAATAATAAGCACTCAATATATGTTAGCTAGTATTATTGTTTAAATCATTTCCATTTGTAACCATTACTTCCTTCTCTGGCCCTGTGATTGACTCTGTGTCTCCTAGCCATGCCTATGATGTCGGGGTCCTTCAGAAATTTATCCTTTCTTTTCCTAATTCTACACCCTCTCCCTGGGTAGTTTCATCTACTCTCATAACTTTAATAACATTTATATGCAGATGATTTTACAGCTTTATCTTTTACTTTGGCTATTCTTCTGAATTCCAAACACATACATCTACCATTTTTTTTTGACAGATCGACTTAATGATACCTGAAATGTATCATTTATTTGCTTCACCTTCCAGCTGCATTAACAGAGCTACAATCCAATTAGTCTCCCAAGCTAGCCACTTTGGAGTCAGCCTCTACTCCTCACTCCTCTCTAAATTCAAAAGGTTACTACATCCTCCGGATTTTCTCTCACTCATGTCTCAGGAAACGGACACTCTTTACCTCCTGTGCTACTGCGTCTATCCAGGCTTCCAGTGAATAGTATGCATTTTAAATTATTTAAACTATGAGTATGGTAGGTATAAGGTGTGTCAACCAGTTTGAAAATATAAGCTTACCAAGTGTGAAAAACAAGTTCAAGTATGAAAAAAAGAATGTACAGAGTTTGTAAGAAGTCCAGGCATCCAATAATGCTTCACACATATGTCTTTCTGCATTAGCTATATGTTTAGAAACATTGAAACTTGACAATTACAACAAATAAAGTTGTTATTCAGGGAATATGCAATTTTAAAATGCCAGAAGGTTACCAGAAATTCTCTGATAAGCAATTCTTTGAAAAGGCATCAAGCAAGATTTATCTGGATCAATGAAATAAATCTCAATAAACAATGCAATTTGAACATTGTGTAAGTAGAGGCCAAGGGACATGAGTCTCTCTCCACAAATGGATCCCTAACCTGATGGCTAGCTTTCTTTATAAAATTGCATGTCACGTCTAAAGATCCTTATGGCAAAAGAAGATCAAAAGAAATCACTGTGTCACATGAATATGTGAATCCTTTACCAAATCATTTGAAAACCTTTCAGTAGAACTGATTTGGCACACAGCAATTTTGTATCTTCTAACTTCTTATTGTATTAAAAATAAGACGAGTTATAGATGTTGGTTAGCAGAGAGGGAATGCATAAGAAGGATTTTTAAGTGGCCTTCATGAAATCTAGAGAAATGAGTTAAAGAAGCCTCTGGGTGTTTAAGAGCTATTGTAAATAATTCGAGTATTCTTAAGGATTAGAATTCATATTTTAATAAATTTGAGCCAGGCACAGTGGCTCATGCCTATAATCCTAGCACTTTGGGAGGCTGAGGCAGAAGTATCACTTGAGGCCAGCAGATGGAGACCAGCCTAGGCAACACAGTGAGATCCCATCTCTATAGCCTCCCCCACGCCCCCCACCAAAAAAGAATTAGGATACGGTCAGACAGAAGGGTGTACCATGGAATTCCTACAAGTAACTAATGTTAGAAGAAATATAAGCAGCATTGGAAAGTCAAAAATTGAATGAAGATTTTTAAAGAAAATCTTTCATATTTTGCCCTGACTTAGCACACATTCAAAAGACAGCCTGGGCTGTGGGTGCAATTCTCAATAAGCACAGCTGCACTGGCACAGATCACGTGCATCATCCTTCCCTGACTCAGGAACTCAAGGTTGAACACCATGTTCCGAGAGAGGCAAAGGACAAAGAACACTGGCCTGGGCTTTATAAAGATGATGGGGCCAGAGATCTGAGAATAATTTCATTTGCAGATATTGAAAGGGACTTTTCAGATAGCAAGTCCCTCTATGATCTCTAAGGCTTATTGATTAAACTTAGTATCTTGAATGGATATGTGGGCACTGACTGGGAGGATGCTACGGGAACTGATGGGGCCCTGAGAAGAGTGGACTGGGAAGGAACCATGGGGTTTTGGGAAGAGTTTGTCCTTGGCTAAAGGGAGCAGTGGAGACTTCAGTAGTAGAGTAAGAGAAAAGTGAACACACTTTACACAGGTACCATTTGGAATAATAGTTGGTTCCCCAACTGTCACACATTCTCACACAGATATTCTTGGCTCCAAGGGTAAATGTGTTTGTTTGTTTTGACCAACCAAGTGAACACAAAAAAGATCAAGTCAGTTAAATCATCAGCTTTCTTGAAGTGGCAGATATTCTGAATGAGTCAACTTTTTTTTTTTTACTCTCAGACTCATCCGTAGATATAGACTTTTGCTTAAGCAGAATTTATGGATTTTTTTTCTTTTAGTGGTGATGACAAATTTATCTTGTTCTATCGTTTTTGTCAGGTTCTTCTAGCTATAAAAACACGCATTATGAGTCACTGGGAAGGAGTGAGCCCAGCTGGTAATGTGACTGCAGGAGCATGTGAGTCCACGTGGAGGGGATTTCCATTACTTTGATGCCATTAGCACATACCTTTGATCACTGAGCTTATCAGCTACAGACAAATGTTTCCATATTAATGGTGAGACACCTTCAAACGACAAATAATATCTGGATACAAACCCTCATCATCTATGTCCATGTGTGACAGCCCCAGGCGGCATCTGTGTAGCTTCTTAAAAAGAATGCCAACTGGAGCAGACCCTAAAGCCTTACAAAATTTCAGCCACATTATGGCCTCCTTATCACTAAGATCTATCACTTTGTTTTGGGTGGAAATTGAACTGATCTGCCCTGACTTTCCCTTCATAAGGTCATGTAGATTGCTACCTACATTAAATGCTCTGCTGGTTGCTGGCAACCAGTTGGGTCTGCCTCTTCTCAGGTATTAAAGATATAATGACCAGTTTGTAACTCTCAAAGATATTTCCCTCTTTAAAAAAAAAAAGTCTTACAAAAGGAAATTTCCTTTTTTTTTTTTTTTTTTTTTTTTTTTAACTTCAGGACACTTTCTGAAGGTTCTTAAAATATCTGTGATAAGCCCTTTTTGGACATAAATCTTTTCATGGAGCATTTCCACTTTGGTTTCTCTGACATTGTTTTAACAAATGTTAATCCATTATCTCTGTTTTTCATCTACTCCTTTATGGTAGAGCAGGTTAACTAAATGATTTCTTCTAAGTCTTACTTACAAGATTTTACAGAAGACTTTCACGAGTGTTAGGGTTGTATACACACTCAGTTCTCGGTATGTGTCTGATGTAATAATAACATTTATTGTACATCTGTCTATAGTTTTATAGATTCCAAACTGTTTAGAGGAACTTTATATAAAACAATTCCTCAAAAAAGCAATAATCACAAGCCTAATCTTTCTAGTTGCTTTCATGTGTCACTAGGCTGCTTGACAGTCTACAAGAATTTCCTGTTCCTATCAGATCAAGTCCAGATTCCTTGTCTTGGCATTCACAAAGCACCTCCATCCTACCCTTAATGCAACCAATTAGTTCTTCCAAGGTTCCCCAAAGGAGATCTCACGCTTTGGCCAGGTCAGTCTCTGAGGTTCATGGAATAGGCTGTAGTCAGTTATGCCTTCATTCACTGTTTTCATCATTTCAAGTCTTACCTTCTGCTGCTTCTGCAAGTACTTCCAGCACTTCCTCTCCCATATCATGGTCCGCCTTCTCCAAGATGTTATTTCATTTCTCACGTTGATACCAACTTCTCCTTCTACTGAACTCTCAGAGACTCTACATTCTGATCGAAGACTTTTTATTCTTTTGCATGCAATTGTGTATTTGATAATATTTTGTGTATATATAAGTGTATAAATGTAGACATATATTTTATGTATGTCTTATGTTTCCAAGAAGGTAAGTTCCCCAAAGGAAAGGGTCACATCATATGTTTGTATTATTGTCTTCTGTGGTACCTAATGCTTCACCTGATGTACATCACTTAAAAGATGTCCCTGGCTGGGCGCAGTGGCTCACGCCTATAATCCCAGCACTTTGGGAAGCTGAGGCAGGCAGATCACCCGAGGCCAGGAGTTCAAGACCAGCCTGGGCAACATGGTGAAACCCCGTTTCTACTAAAAATACAAAAATTAACTGGCTGGGCCGGGCGTGGTGGCTCACACCTGTAATCCCAGCACTTTGGGTGGCCGAGACCGGCGGACTGCCTGAGGTCAGGAGTTTGAGACCATCCTTGTCAACATGGTGAAACCCCGTCTCTACTATAAATACAAAAAAATTAGCCAGGCATGGTGGTGTAATCCCAGCTACTCAGGAGGCTGAGGCAGGGGAATTGCTTGAACCAGGGAGGTGGAGGTTGCATTGAGCCAAGATCGTGCCACTGCACTCCAGCCTGGGTGACAGAGTGAGACCCTGTCTCAAAAAAAAAGAAAAAAAGAAAAAAAAATTAACTGGCTGTGGTGGCATCTGCCTGTAGTCCCAGCTACTCAGGAGGCAGGAGAATCGCCTGAATCCAGGAGGCAGAGGTTGCCATGAGCCGAGATCAGGCCACTGCATTCCACTCAAACCTCGGTGACAGAGACTCTGTCTCAAAAAACAAAACAAACAACAAAAAAAGTGTCTCCAACTGGAATTAATTACCCTATTCCCTGCAATACTTTCAGCCTTGATGTTGTTTATTCAGCTATTAAAGCACTCCTCACAGCTGTTTCCCACTGTGTATTGTGAGCTCTGGATGAGTCACAGTCCTGTCTAATTCATCTTTTTCTCTCTCAAAGTACCTAAGATAGCATTGTTTATAAAAAGAATTTAACAGTTCTTGCTAATTATGTTTCTATTAAATTTCAACTTTATTTAACATATCAGCCTTCTCAATAGCCATCTTTTTGCGGAACAAACATTTCCACAGATAACATTGATTATACTTGAAATTATATTGGCATTTGGCATGTGAGAAGAAAATGTTTGATGCTTTCCTAATTTGTTTACTCAAAAATAATGTTAAAGTCTAGATTTAAATATAAGTTAGTGAGTTGTGCTGTCAGATCATCTTTACTTAAGGGGCAGCTGCCATATCAAAAATGCAATAACAGATACTTCAACATAGTAGGTACTTTCTATAGAAATGTTAATATATCAATGTGTTACCCAGTTCTCAGTATAAGATTTTACATTATTGTTAATTTATTTACTTCAGTGTCTTTATGAGACACTTAAGATTTTGAGATTCATTGATCTGCAACTGGCAAAAGTGAACTGAAAATTGAATTTTCATTGTATCATTCAAGAAAACTTCATGACACAATCCATCCATAACTGACTACCTTGTATTTTTCTTGCTTTTTTGATGTAAATATGACACTATTTCTTTCTTCAGAGGTGGGAAGAACTTTTCATAGACTTGGACAGTCATGGGAAATCATTTCACTAGGCCTTTGGGTAATTTTAATTAAAAATTCATTTCAAGTCAATCTCTTATGCTTACCAGAAGCATCTGCCATGTTTTCCCCACTTAAGAACTTGAGCTGAAAATATGAGCATTTTCCTGTTATAAAAGCGCCGCATCTGTGTAAAGTTAAAATAGCTTCTAAGGACAATTTTCAACACATTTGGATCTTCCAAATTACAGTTTTTAAAATGCAGCTTTCAGAGAACAACACCGATGCCTCACTCAATGGTGTGACTGCATTTCTTGCTATACATGATGTCTTCTTTCTCAGCATGTGTTTAATTCCTTGAACCATTAGCCTACTCTTAGTTTCTTCATTAGGCTCATGGCCAGGACATAGCACACTGCCTGCCACACAACAGTTGCTCAAAAGTACTTATTGATTGAATGAATGAGTGAATGAGTGAGTTTAAGGATATAAAAGCCCTGAAAGCCCTGTTTTCATTTATTTCTTCTATGTGTTCTAACTGTAGTTACTGATTCTAGCCTAGAATGTTCTCCGAATATAAAAATGCCCTTGAGCTCCTGAGACTAATTGATGAAAACTAAATAGAGCAGAAGAGGTTCCAGAAAGATAAAGTGACTTTGTACAAACAAGAAAAGAAAATTTTTGTACTATACATTTTGTTAGAAAAGCACTTCTATCTGCTAGAAAATTCTATAAAACTCCAACACCAAAAATCTACAGTATGAATGAAGTTTCCCTTGATTTGCTTCTGAGGTTTATTGTAGCCTCTCAATAACCAAAATAAAAGTCTTCTAAAGTCTGTCTTTTCTTGCTCAAGGCTCAGATGTCAGTTCCTGAATCAGATTTTTGTTCCTTGTTTAGGTGAAGCCTGCATTTTTTGGCCCTTGACCCTACACTGGCAAGGTTATCAAGTTATGCAGCTCCAAATGTATTCCATGTGAATGGTGCCCTGGGAGATCTGCCCCATGGGGGTGTCATGTACCTTAACACAACATCATGTTCATTATCCCAGGGTATTTCTTAGAAGAAAAAATATTTCCTATTTTTAAGAGAGACTGATGTTACCCATCTGTATTAGTCAAGGTGCTTCAAAGAGAACCAATAGGGTATATAAAGATATGGATGTAAACAGATATAGATATATGGGAGAGGATTTATTAAACAAAGTGGCATACATGATTATGGAGGCTGAGAAGTTCCATGACATGCCATCCGCAAGCTGGAGACTTTGGGATGCTGGTAACATGGCTCAGCCCAATCTGAAGGCTTCAGAAACACGGGAGCCGATGGTATAACTTGTCTGTGGCCAAAGGCCTGAGAAGATGGGTGGAGAGGGGGAAGAGGAATAATGTAAGTAAAAAAGCTAGGGAGCCTGGAGTTGCTGTCCGAGGACAGGAGAAGAAGAGTGTACTCTGGCTCCAGCAGGTACAAAACATATTCACCTTGTCTCTGTTTTGGTTCTCTCTGGGCTGCCAGTAGATTGCACGGTACCTGCCCGCATTGAGGGCAGATCTTCCCCACTTAGGCTCACATGCTAATCTTCTCTGGAAGCACCCTCACAGACACACTCCAAAATAATGCTTTATCAAGTTTCTATGTATTCCTTAATCAGGTCAAGGTGACACCTCGAATTAGCCATCTCACTGTCACGTAAACCAAACCATAGCACTTTTTACTAAGCCACTGTTGTCTATGGATAACAATTCAAGTTGTTCTTTTGATGGTAAAGCACACTAATTTAAAACACGAGTTAGATGTACAGGGGGCTTCTGATCCCTCCACCTCCCTACTTTACTAGGGTTTAACTGACAAATAAAAATTGCATATATTTATAGTGTACAATGGGACGTTTTGATATATGTATACATTGTGCTGTGATTAAGTCAAGCTAATTAACACCCATTGCCTCACATACTTGTTTTTGTGATGAGAACATTTAAGATTTACTCTCTTAGCAATTTTCAAGTACATATTATTACTAACTACAGTCACCAATAGCTCTCCAAAACTTACTCTTCCTAACTGAAATTTTGTGTCCTTTGGACAATATCTCCCAATTCCTTCCCTCTGCCCACCCTTTGCAACCACTGTCCTACTGTCTGCTTCTATGAGTTCAACTTTGTCTTTATTATTTGACAAATATAAATTGTATATTATGTACAACATGTTGTTTTGAAATATGTATACATTGTGGAATAGTTAAATTAGGCTCATTAACATATGCATTACTTCATATACTTATTTTTTATAATGAACACCTAATATCTACTCTCTTAGCAATTTTCAAGAATAAAATACATTGTTGTTAACTATAGTCACTATGTTGTACAATGGAGTTCTTGAACTTATTCCTCCTTTCTAAGTGAAATATATCCTTTGACTAACATGTCCCCAGTCTCTTCTCCAGCCCTTTGTAACCACCATTCTACTCTCAATTTCTATGAATTCAACTTTTTTAGATTCCATATGTAAGTGATGGACTACATTAACATCCATTCTGTAGTCCATCAGGCAGTGTTTGCCTTTCTGAGCCTGGCTTATTTCCCTTAACATGATGTCCTTCAAGTTCATCCACATTGTTACATATGACAGAATTTCCTTCTCTTTTAAGCTACATAGTAGATATTGCAGATCTCTACCACATTTATCCATTCATCCATCCACTGATGGACACTTAGGTTGATTCCCTATCTTGACTTTTGTGAATAATAAATGCTGCAATGAACGTGGGAGTGGACCAGCTCTATTTATTAAGAAAGCATTACCAGTATATATATACACACACACACACACACACACACACATTACTCACAGTATATATGTAATATAAAATATGTACATATATTACATATATACATATTATATATATTTTTATTTATAATATATATTTGCAATATATGATGGTCCTTAAGAAATCATGTTTCGAATACTATGTAATCATTTGTAGAACTGAGAGAAGGAGATTTTTCTGGATCAACGGTTCACATTTTATCTACCAATTTTCCCTTGGTAAGAAAAAATAGCACTTGAAATTTGTAATAAGTAGCTGGGGTTATTTAAATGGTATTTTATGCAATAGCTCCCAAAGCAATTCTGTTACTCCAAATACGTGTTTTTAATTAGAAAAAATTTTAACTATGCAATGTGCATTTTGGTTTGTAATAAGTGGTATGGTTTGGATCTGTGTCCCCACCCAAATCTCATGTTGAAATGTAATCTCCAATGCTGGAGGTGAGGCCTGGTGGGGGTCTCATAGGGGCGGTTTCTCATGAATGGTTTAGCAGCATCCACCTAGTGCTGTTCTCATGAGATCTGATTCTTTAAAAGTGTAGGGCACCTCCCTGCTCTCTCTCTTCTTCCTTCTCAGGGCATGTGAGATGTTCCTGCTTCCTCATCACCCTCCAACATAATAGTAAGTTTCCTGAGGCCTCCCCAGAAGCAGAAGCCACTAAGCTTCCTGTGTAGCCTGCAGAACTGTGAGGCATTTAAAGATATTTCCTTTATATATTACCCAATCTCAGGTATTTATTTATAGCAATGTGAGAATAAACTAATACGACAAGTAAGCTGTATTTCACACAAATACCTGTTCTATGGATTCTTCTCTTCATTCTCTGTAACTTAATCATTTTCTATTTTCTGTGTATTCAAATTATCAATTTCCATGAACTTTTTTGATATAAGCATTCAAATATTTTCAAACTTACCTTATTTAAAATTGACATTTAAAAAAAGTTCTCCAATTTGGGTTCCCCATTTAGCTGCCTCTCATTTTCCTTTCTACATCATCAAATTTCCCAAATAGCAATCTTATGTTGACTGTCTATACTTGTCCATCTCCCTTTCACTCTTTACCCCAGTGAAAACTAGCTCGTTTTCCCACCACTACACTGAACCTGTTCCTAGTAAGACTGTCTCTGACCTCTGAACTGGGGAAGCCAACAGGCACTTCTGTCTTTACCAATTTTGTTTGTTTCATATAACACCACTTGCAGTACTCCCTTAAAAAAATTCTTCCCTTGGTTTTGGTAAAACCATTCTGTCCTTATTTTCACCCCTCCATCTCTTTGGCTAATTATTCTCAGTGTCTCCTGATGATACATTTCCTTTTTCTCAACCAAAATCATAAGTGTACTCTAGGGTTCTTCCCCATCCTTCTTTTCTTTTTGATACACATGCTTCTTGGGATAACTCATACTGCTCATAGCTTTAAATACTTATATACAAATGACTTTTAAATCAGTATCTCCACACCAGATATTTCATCCCATTTATCCTAATGACTACTGGATACTTTAGTTTGGATATCCCACTAAAGCCTCCAACTCAAAATGTCCAAAGCCATTGTGTTCATCCTTTCCATACATGAACCTTTTCCCACATCCTCTATCACAGTGGATGACATTAACATCCATTCTGTAGTCAGAGCCCTGGGAACCATCCTTGATACATCTTTTCCTCCTGGCCTCCCATCCAATCTTTAAATCACGTTGATTCTATTTATGAAGTATCTCTTAAATTTATCCTCCTTTTCCTATCTCATTGACATGATCACTGTGATTCGCATAGAACATTAGGTTCTAATTTTTTCTTGCTTGGAATTTGTGGTATATTTATTCTTTGCTATTCTTCCTGGTTTGAGGTTCTCTGCCTTCCATCCTTTCTTTCAGAATGTGGCAACAGTGGTTTTTCTAACTTTGAGATTGGTTATGCCATTGCATGTTCATAATTCTTAAACGGTTTTCCACTGACCCAGTATAAGTGTTAACCTGTTTAACACAGTGTTAAAGACCTTTTATGATGCTTCCCCCAGTCTGCCCAGTCTTATTCTGTACCACTCATTACAACACATCTTAGGCTTTAGCAATGCTAAACCATTTGCATTTAACTAACGATATCATACTCTTGCCCCTCCAATACTTTTTAAATGATATTTACTTTTTCCAGAATATTATTTTACATTCATATTGTAGGCACACACAAACGGAAATCTGCCTGACATGCTTGTAGTCATCTTCCAACCTTCACCACGTTTATCTTTCCCTGAATTAATCCTCTGCCTCCTCTATAATGCCTTTTGGGGCTTCTATTGTGTCTGTCACATGAAATATTGATGATTTGCTTGTATGTATCTTTCCCCTACATTCTTTGAGCTCCCTGGGGCAGAGATTGCATTCACAGACTTCATAAAGTAATTGGTACATGGCTGGTGATCAAAGTAGATGATGAATGAATGAAAATAAATTTTAAAAATACAGGTTTTCCTCATTATTGAGGGTCATTTACTTGAGCAATATTTTTATGAAAATGAAAAATGCTAAGTCAATATTGCAAGTAATTGTTTTCTTTTATCACAACATGACATTGTTTTGAAGTTCTTTCTTCATCTGCAACACAAAGCCCTTAAACACACCAAAAATTCTACATCCTAAAAATGAACAGTTTGGCATAATCCCCCAAAAGTGACATAGGCAAAAAGGAACAATAACACATGATTGAGAGACTGAGAGGATTGTAAAGTGAGTCACAGAATTATGACCTATCTACTCCAGCCTGTGAAGGACATACTTCCATTTGCCTGCTCTATGTATAGAGAATTATCTGACACCATGTTTGAATGGAGCAGTAATTTATAGTCACCACTGATTTAAAATTATTTGCTGACAATTATTAATCCTTCTGTCTCTGGATTTTCATCATCAAAATGATTTCATAGTATTGTCTACAAATAATTGAAGCAGAATGAACCCCATAAAATGAGATACTTTAGGCTGGCAAATCATTACCATATGTGTCAAAAATGGTTGACATGAATATTTTAAAGGCCCAAAGATCTAACACAACAGAACTAGATTGAGTTCGACTCTTGACCCTTGTACTTTTGGACAAAGCTAATCTCTCTGGACTGTGGTTTCTTCTTCTGGAAAGTTAACAATCTGAACTACTCACTAGATGATGTCTACACCTGCTCCCAGCTTTAACATTTGGTGACCCAGCCCAGAGATTACCTTCTCTGTATTCAGTATAATATTGGAAAATTATATTCTAAAAAGATGAAGAAAATGTGCAGATAAATTAGTTCTCTAAAACTGTGCATACAGGTATACCTCAGAGATATCACGGGTTAAGTGGCAGACCACTAATAAAGCAACTATCGCAATGAAAGGATCACACAAAGGTTTTGGCTTCCCACTGCACACAAAAGTTATGTTTACATTATACTGTAGTCTTTTAAGTGTGAAATAGCATTATGTCTAATAAAACAATGTAGATACCTTAATTAAAAATACTTTATTGTCACAGCTGACTTCTACCAGACATGTAAAGAAGAGCCAGTACCATTATTACTGAAACTATTCCAGAATATTGAGGAGGAGGAACTATTCCCTAATTCACTCTATGAGACCAGCGTCATCGTGATAACAAAACCTGGCAAAGACGTAACAAAAAAGAAAAAATCATGCCGATATCCTTGATGAAAATAGATGCAAAAATCCTCAAGGAAATACCAGCAAACTGAATCCAGCAGCACATCAAAAAGCGAATCCACCACAATCATGTAGGTTTTATCCCTGAGATGCAAGATTGGTTCAACATACACAAATCAATAAATGTGATTAATCACATAGACAGAATTAAAAACAAAGCCCACAAGATCATCTCAATAGGTGCAGAAAAGGCTTCTGATAAAAATTTAAACCATCCTTTCATGTTTAAAACCCTCAACAAGCTGGGCTTTGAAGGAACATGCCTTAAAATAGTAAGAGCCATTTATGACAAACCCACAGGCAACATCATACTGAATGGGCAAAAACTGGGAGCATTCCCCTTGAGAACCAGAAGAAGACAAGGACGCCCATTCTCACCACACATATTCAACATAGTACTGGGAATCCTAGCCAAAGCAATCAGGCAAGAGAATAACATTGAAGGCATCCAAATAGAAAGAGAGGAAGTCAAACTATCCCTGCTTGCAGATATGATCCTATACCTAGAAAACCCCACAGACTCTTCCCAAAAGATCTTAGATCTGTTAAACAACACCATCAAACTTTCTGGATACAAAATCAACGAAAAAAATCAGTAGCATTTCTTCACACCAATAGTGTTCAAGTTGAGTGACAAATCAAGAACTCAATCCCATTTACAATAGCTCCAAAATGATAAAATACCTTAGAATACAGCTAGTTAGGGAGGCGAAATATCTCTACAATGAGAATTACAAAACACTGTTCAAAGAAATCATAGATGACACAAACAATTGGAAAAACATTCCATGCTCATTGATAGGAAGGATCAACATTGTGAAAATGACCATATTGCTCAAAGCAATTTACAGATTCAATGCTATTCCTATCAAACTACTAATGACATTGTTCACATAACTGAAAAAAATCTAAAATTCATATGGAACCAGAAAGAGCCTAAACAGTGAAAGCAATCCTAAGCAAAAAGAACAAAGCTGGAAGCATCACATTACCCAACTTCAAACCATACTACTAGGCTGCAGTAACCAAAACAGCATGGTACTGGTACAGAAATAGACATACAAATATGGACCAATGGAACAGAATAACAAGCCCAGAAATAAAGTTGCACACCTATAACCATCTGATTTTCAACAAAGTCTACAAAAACAAGCAATGGGGAAAGGACTTCCTATTCAATCAGTGGTGCTGGGACAGCTGTCTAGCCATATACAGAAGATTGAAACTGGACCTCTTCTTTGTACCATATACAAAAATTAACACAAGATGTATTAAAGACTTAAATGTACAACCTAAAACTATTAAAAACCCTTGAGGAAAACCTAGGAAATACCATTTTAGAGGTAGGCCCCAGTAAATACTTTATGAAGAAGATGCAAAAACAGTTGCAACAAAAAGAAAATTGACAAATGGGATCTAGTTAAACCAAAGAGCTTCTGCAGAGCAAAAGAAACTATCAGCAGAGTAAGTAGACAACCCAAAGAATGGTATATAATATTTGCAAACTATGCATATGACAAAGATCTACTATTCAGCATCTATGAGGAACTTAAATTAAAAAGCAAAAACCAAACAACCCCCTTAAAAAACTGGGCAAAGGACATGAACAGATGCTTTTCAAAAGAAGACATATACGAAGCCAACAAGCATATAAAAAAATGCTCAACATCACCAATCATCAGAGAACTGCAAATCAAAACCACAATGAGATACAATCTCACACCAGTCAGTATGGCTATTACTAAACTGTAAAAAATAACAGATGCTGGCTGGGCTGTGGAGGAAAAGGGAGCACTTACATATTGCTAGTGTAAATGTAAATTAATTCAGTCATGTGGAAAATAGTTTGGCAATTTCTCAGATAACTTAAAACAGAACTACAACTTGATCCGGCCATCCCAATATTGGGTATATACCCAAAGGAATATAAATTGTTCTACCACAAAGGTTGTAGAACACCTAGGTCTCCATCAACAGTGGACTGAATAAAGAAAATGTGGAACATATACTCTATGGAATACTATGCAGCCATAACAAATAATGAGATAATGCCTTTAGCAGCAACATGGATGGAGATGGAGGCCATTATCCTAAGTGAACTAACGCAAGAAGAGAACCAAACATTTCATGTTCTCACTAATAAGTGGAAGCTAAACATTAGAGTACATAGACACAAAAAAAGGGAACAATAGATACCAGGGCCTACTTCAGAGTGGAGGGTGGGAGGAGTCTGAGGACTGAAAAGTTGCTTACTGAGTACTATGCTTATTACTTGGGTGATGAAATAATCTGTACAACAAACCCCGTGACATGCAATGTATCTATAAAACCAACTTGTACATCTACCTCTGAAACTAAAATAAAAGTTAAAAAAATGTTTACCTCCAAAAAATGCCAACAATCATCTGAGCCTTTACTGAGTCATACCCTTTTTGCCCATGGAGGGTCTTGCCTTGTTTCTGATATCAGCTGACTGATCAGGGTAATAGTTGCTGAAGGTTAGGGTGGCTATCGCAATTTTTAAAAATAAGATGATATAGTTTGGATGTTTGTCCCCCATAATCTCACATTGAAATGTAATCCCCAAAGTTAGAGGTGGGGCCTGGTCGGAGGTGTTTGGGTCACGGCGGCGCATTCCTCATGGCTTGGTGCTGTCCTTGCAATAGTGAGTTCTTGTGAGATTTGGTTGTTTAAAAGAGTGTGGGACCCTCCCCTCCACTTTTTCTCTTGCTTCTGCTTTCACTATGTGTTGTGCCTGCTCCTGCTTTGCCTTCTTCTGTAAGTAAAAGCTCCCTGAGGCCTCCCCAGAAGCTAAGCAGGTGTCAGCACTACGCTTGCACAGCCTGTAGAACCATAAGTCAATTAAACCTCTTTTCTTATAAATTACCCAGCTTCAGGTATTTCTCTATAGTAATACAAGAATGACCTAATACGTAAGGAAACAATGATGTTTGCTGCATCAATTGGCTCTTCCTTTCATGAAAGACTTCTCTGTACTGTGAAATGCTGTTTTATAGCATTTTACCCAAAGTAGAACTTCTTTCAAAATTTGAGCAAATCCTCTCAAACCTTGTCATTGCCTTATCAACTAAGTTTATGAAATATTGTATATTACTTTTTGTCATTTCAACCTTGTTGACAGAGTCTTGACCAGGAATAGGCATGAAACCACTTCCTTTGCTCCTCTGTAAGAACTAGCTCCTCTTCTGTTCAAGTTCTATCAAAAGATTGCAGCAGTTCAGTCACATCTTCAGGCTCTACTTCTAATTCTATTTCTTTTGCTATCTGCACTACATTTGCTGTTCCTTCTTCCACTGAAATTTTGGACCCCTCGAAGTCATTCATGATGGTTGAAATCAACTTCTTCCAAATTCCTGTTAATGATATTTTGACCTCCTCCCATGAACCACTAATATCCTTAACAGCATCTAGGATGGAGAATCCTTTCCAGAAGCTTTTTGATTTACCTTGTCCAGATCCATCAGAGAAATCACTATCTATTGCAGCTACAGCCTTGGAAAATGTATTTCTGAAATAATGAGACTTGGAAGTTGAAATTACTCTTGATCTATGGTCTACAGAATGGTTGTTGTCTTGGGAGGCATGAAAACGATATGACTCTCATTGTACATCTCCATCAGAGCTCCTGGATGCTACAGGTGCATTGTCAATGAGAAGTAATATTTTGAACGCTATCTTTTTCTTTTTAGCAATAAGTATCAACAGTGGGCTTAAAATATTTTAAAAAATATTCAGTAAACCATGCTATAAACAGATGCACTATCATCCAGGCTTTGTTATTCCATTTATAGAGAACAGGCAGAGTAAATTTAGCATTATTCTGATGGGACCTAGGGTCTTTGAATGACAAATAAGCATTGGCTTCAATTTAAAGTTATCAGTTTCATTAGACCCTAACAAAAGACATCTTATCCTTTGAAGCTTTGAAGGCAGGCATTGGCTTTGCGTCTCTAGCTATGATAATCCTAGAAGGCATCTTCTTCCAATAGAAAGCTGTTTTGTCTAAATTGAAAATCTGTTGCTTACTGGAATTATCTTCCTCAGTCTTCTTAGCTAGATCTTATAGATAACTTGCTTCAGCTTCCACATCAGTACTTGGTCCTTCACCTTGTTCTGCTATGTTAGTTATAGAGACAGCTTCTTTCTTTAAACCTCATGAACCAACCTCTCCTAACTTCCAACTCGTGTTCTGTAGCCTCCTCACCTCTGTCAGCCTTCACAGAATTTAAGAGTTAGGGCCTTGATCTGGATTAGGCTCCGGCTTAAGGGAATGTTGTGGCTAATTTGATCTTCTTCCCAGATGGGTAAAATTTTCTCCATATCAGCAATAAGGCTGTTTCACTTTCTTATCATTCGTGTGGTTTACTGGGGTAGCACTTTTAATTTGCATTTACAATGTGCCTGACTGTTTGGTGCAAGAGGCCTAGCTTTCAGCCTATCTTGGCGTTCAACATGTGTTCCTTAACTTAATCATGTCTAATTATTGATTTAAAGTGAGAGACACAGGATCCTTCCTTTCACTTAAACACTTAGAAGCCATTGTAGGGTTATTACTTGGCCTAATTTCAATATTACTGTGTCTCAGAGAATAGGGAGGTTGGAGGATAAGGAGAGAAATGGAGGAATGGCTGGTCAGTGGAGCAGTTAGAATGCAGAAAACATTGATTGATTAAAATTATCTGTCTTATATGGGTGTAGTTCATAGCACCCCAAAACCATTATAATAGCAACATCAAAGATCACTAGTTGCAGATCACCATAATCAATAGGATAATAATGAAAGAGTTTGAAATATTGTGGGAATTACCAAAATGTGACACAGAGACACAAAGAGAGCACATGCTGTTGGGAAAATGGCACAGATAGACTTGCTTGATGCAGGGTTGCCACAAACCTTCAATTTGTAAAAATTACAGTATCTGTGAATGGAAATAAAGTGAACTGCAATAAAATGAAATATGCCTGTACTTGTTTTTAAAAGTAATATGAGTATAGCATGAAGGTGGACTCATTATAATTGATTTATGCACTGAAAACTCTCCTAGTCATGATTAATTCTAATGAGTACAGTATCTTCATTTAGATTAATATGCATAGTGTTTCATAATTATAAGGCAAGAGCAAGGCGCATTGGTGGGGAAATGTTTACAGGTAAGCTCAGCACCATGAAAATGTCAAAGTGTAATAACGTTTACTGATGAGTGCAAGTGCTGCAAAATTAATGACAACATCTTTCTTTATTGCTTTTCAATATAGCTAATCACAGCATAGGCAGAAAATACTCTTCCCGTTTTTTCTTTTTTATTTTCCAGAAAGATGGAGGTGGGCATCACCCTTTATTACAAGGTCCACACTGTGGATGCCAGGGTCCCCTCCACTGAGGGTAGGCTGAGACTCTAGTCAGGGCTGACCATCTGGCCTCCTATGAGTCCATTCTCCTCCTGTCCCCTTAATCTCAGGCTGGGCATTGGATCCCCGGGGGCCTGTGAGACCTCCTTGGCCACCATCGCCCACTGTCCCATGTGCATGAGAGCATCACAAGTCAGTAGCGGTGAGTTAGGTGGCCTGTGGGTCACCTGGCATGGCAGGCTTGGGCCTCGGGTTCCAGCCAGCAGCTGTGGGGTCCCAGGGGTCCTAGGCTCGAGGTCCAGGCCCTTGTAGAGGGTGGGGAGCAAGGTGCGCAGGCCAAGCAACAGGGGTTGAGCCAGGGACCAGGGAGGCCAGGTCCCCGTTGTTGCCCAGGTCCTCCCAGGCCAGCGTGGGAAACGTTGTGGTGTCCTTGACAGCCTCGATGAGCTACCGCGTCAGTTGGTTGCCGTTGAGCAGCAGCTGGGTGAGGCCGGGTGGTGTCCACAGAATACAGCCATAGGAGGCCAGATGGTCAGTCCGGGCTGGGCAGGTGGACAGTCATCAGTGAGTCCCATGAAGCACGGTCCCCATGAAGCACATGCCGCCAGCCCAGCTCCGTGACTGCCCAGGTAGCACGTGATGTGCGGCACGTCCTGCCAGTGAGATGCCCAAGACCCCTCTGCCAGCAGAGTCTTCTGGAAACTGCTCTAGGTGTGTGCCCAGCATCTCCACACCTGCTATATCTGCCATCTCACTTATTTTTCAGAGAGGTGAAGTAGTTCCGCCATGGCCACACACCACTAAGCGGGGAACCAGGTTCCCAAACCGAGATACTCTGATTCCTGTCTCCGGAGCCCACATGGTTTTGTTTTGTTTTCCCCCTGTGCCCCTTCTGAGATTGATTCCACCCTGGGTCTTCCCCCTGGTGCTTTTCTTTAGCAAAGAGGTGCTACAGAGTACGCCTGGAGTCTCGGGTGCCACTTTTCACAGTTACACACCCCCATGTCCTTCAAGAATACACGATTCTTCTGAACTTGTTCCTTGCTTAAGAGTGACACAAGTTCTAAAGAAAGAAATGAGTTCATATAAATAAAGTTATACAGAGCTCAGCATCTGAGACTGGAGGAACTTCTGGCACCAGGATTTTATCACTCTCTACTTGCTAAATTTTCATTACAGGTGAATGAACCTGTCTAAAAAGCTAGAAGGGATTTGCACTACAGTTGAATGGTACTGTTTCCTTGGTGTATTAGAGATGTACACTCACAGGTAAAGGCTTGTAAGTAAATAAACCACACAGCTACCTCCAAAAAATCCAAGAATTATTGAGATCCAAGAGAATTTTTTTTGTGGGCACTTAGATCTATATTTCTGAATTTTATATTTTTTCTGGGCATATGTAGTATATATTTTATAGAAAATTTGCACAATACAGGTGAATACAAGAAATAAAATAATCTCCTGTTTCTCAAAATCTAAAGTAAGTGCAATTAATGTTTCCATCTTAGCCTTTTCTATCAATATATCCACATAATTCTAATTAACTGCATAATTTGTTTCCTGGTTACGGTATTGTTACATTGTGACATCAGCCTTTCCCTATGTAATTAACACGTTTCATAGACATTATTTTACTACATGTAATAATATAAGCTCATCAATTCTTTACCTGGATTATCTCATCGAATCTTTTTAACAATCCCAGGCAGTAGCTCTATTATTGTCCCAATTTAAGAGATGAGAATAAAAAGTTAAATAAGTTATACTGAAGTCATACAGTTTAGAGCAAGACTTTCGTTCTAGATCATGAAAGAAATGGACAACAGCCTAAATGCATAAAAGGCCACATATTATTTTACTGAGTGGATTTATCACAGTTTTCTTAACTATTTCATTTTCAAGTGTGCACTGTTATATAGTTCTCTGCACCCCTTCCCAGATCCCTTTGGATTTATATATTTTTAAAATGTACCTGAAAACAAACTGTATATGCTATTGGCACAAAAGATAAGTTGACAACATACCACACTTCAAAATCATGCTCCATATGCTCACTTTTTTTTTTTTTTTGTCAATACACTGTTTCAGAGAATTTATGAGACACATCTGAGAAGCATCTTAAAAAGAGTTCTGGACTTTAAACCAGAAAATTTGTGATTTATACTTCCATTTAGACTGATTTGTTCTGGTCTTGGATAATTACTTAATCTCTCCTGCCTTAGCCTCCTTAGATGTCAAAAGATTTCCATGAGAGAAACACCAGCTCTTGGTTGGTTTGACACACCCCAGTTCTCATACATACAGCCTCACAGGTGAAATCTTCCTTAGCCTATAGAAGTCTCCTCACGTACTTGACTAGTGGCCTTGGCTGTAAGAATAGGACAAACTGATGACATAAACACATTGTAATCAAGCATGACCTTATTCCTTAACTATTCTGTCTAGATTCCTCTGATGCAAACTCCAACAAAGTTAAAACTTGCTGAAAATAAAACTCAATACAGTAAAATGTGACCTGACTGAAAATAATATATATAGATCTGGGCAAAAATGGAGGGAGGATAAGAGGATATCGCTAAGCTCTTTGGAGAAAATTGGTCTCAAAGTGTCCCTAAGAATTGCTATTGTGTTTATTTATTATTCTCAACAGTTAATTAATCAGTTTGTTAATCATTCCTGATGGTTTAGAATTTTACTTCCTATTTTCAAAATGGCGTATTTCATTGTTAAAACATACAAGACAGTGCAAAGTAATATTAATTCACTAAACATTATTTGCTTGATGATGACAAACAGTAGAACACTAGACAGTTATCACCTCAGTCCAAAATCACAAGCAAGTAGACAAGGAAGGAATTCCACCTTCATGAGATAAAGGTTATAAAAGAAGAAATAAAGGGGACTCTACAAAGGTATGAGTCAAAACAAATTTTGAAGACAGTAGCTATATCAGGCACCCAAAATTGGATCATTAATACAACTGAGCATTCAAATTTAGCTTTAAGAATTGAAGCAGTGGCCGGGCGCGGTGGCTCACACCTATAATCCCAGCACTTTGGGAGGCCAAGACAGGCAGCTCACGAGGTGAGAAGATCAAGACCATCCTGGCTAACATGGTGAAACTCCATCTCCACTAAAAATACAAAAAATTAGCCGGGTGGGGTGGAGGGCGCCTGTAGTCCCAGCTACTCGGGAGGCTGAGGCAGTAAAATGGTGTGAAACCGGGAGGCAGAACTTGCAGTGAGCCAATATCACACCATTGCACTGCAGCCTGGACGACAGAGTGAGACTCCATCTCAAAAAAAAAAAAAAAAAAAAAAAAAAAAAGAATTAAAGCAGTCAAAACAAAAAGGGAAATTTATAGATTATATAGTTTCTCTTGTACAATAAAGCAAGCTTACAAGCTTTTCTTGAATGATAAACTTTTTCTTGGCACAATTCCTATGAGAATCACAGAACTGGAAAAAACTACTTTAAAGTTCATATGGAACCAAAAAAGAGTCTGCATTGTCACGACAACCCTAAGTCAAAAGAACAAAACTGGAGGCATCACGCTACCTGACTTCAAACTACACTACAAGGCTACAGTAACCAAAACAGCATGGTACTGGTACCAAAACAGAGATATAGACCAATGGAACAGAACAGAGCCCTTGGAAATAATACCTCACAACTACAACCATCTGATCTTTGACAAACCTGACAAAAACAAGAAATGGGGAAAGGATTCCCTATTTAATAAATGCTGCTGGGAAAACTGGCTAGCCATAAGTAGAAAGCTGAAACTGCATCCCTTCCTTACTCCTTACACAAAAATTAATTCAAGATGGATTAGAGACTTAAATGTTAGACCTAAAACCATAAAAACCCTAGAAGAAAACCTAGGTAATACTATTCAGGACATAGGCATGGGCAAGGACTTCATGTCCAAAATACCAAAAACAATGGCAACAAAAGACAAAATTGACAAATGGGATCTAATTAAACTAAAGAGCTTCTGTACGGCAAAAGAAACTACCATCAGAGTGAACAGGCAACCTACAGAATGGGAGAAAATGTTTGCAATCTACTCATCTGACAAAGGGCTAAGATCCAGAACCTACAAAGAACTTAAACAAATTTACAAGAAAAAAACAACCCCATCAAAAAGTGGGCAAAGGATGTGAACAGACACTTCTCAAAAGAAGACATTTATGCAGCCAACAGACACATGAAAAAATGCCCATCATAACTAGCCATCAGAGAAACGCAAATCAAAACCGCAATGAGCTACCATCTCATACCAGTTAGAATGGCAATCATCGAAAAGTCAGGAAACAACAGGTGCTGGAGAGGATGTGGAGAAATAGGAACACTTTTACACTGTTGGTGGGACTGTAAACTAGTTCAACCATTGTGGAAGACAGTGTGGCGATTCCTCAAGGATCTAGAACTAGAAATACCATTTGACCCAGCCACCCCATTACTGGGTATATAACCAAAGGATTATAAATCGTGCTGCTACAAAGACACATGCACACATATGTTTATTGCAGCACTATTCACAATAGCAAAGACTTGGAACCAACACAAATGTCCATCAATGACAGACTGGATTAAGAAAATGTGGCACATATACACCATGGAATACTATGCAGCCATAAAAAAGGATGAGATCGTGTCCTTTGTAGGGACATGGATGCAGCTGGAAACCATCACCCTCAGCAAACTATCGCAAGAACAGAAAACCAAACACTGCATGTTCTCACTCATAGGTGGGGATTGAACAGTGAGAGCACTTGGACACAGTAAGGGGAACATCACACACCGGGGCCTGTTGTGGGGTGGGGAGGGAGGGGGAAGGGATAGCATTAGGAGATATACCTAATATAAATGATGAGTTAATGGGTGCAGCACACCAACATGGCACATGTATACATACATAACAAACCTGCACGTTGTGCACACGTACCCTAGAACATAAAGTATAATAATAATAAAAAATTCCTATGAGAATTGTGTGGGCTTAGCTCCTTATTCTGAAGATAGCAAGTAGCATTTAGCACAATGTTACTGCAGTTGTTCACGCCTTATGGTAAACTTCACCAGTAATCAAGGGCATAAAATTAAATAGTTACTCAGTAATGACATTATATGTGTATGATTAGGCAGAGAAAGTGTTAAGCGAATATGCTGTAGGTTTGAGATCCAGTATACAATAGCACTTAGAGAAGGTATCTTGGCTATAGCACAGCCAATCCAAGGTTAAATTTGTGGATAGCTGTTAGAAGTGCCGATGTTCTGCATGGCTGATTGAAGAAAGATCTATATGTTTAAATAGCAGGTGAGAAGGCAGCAGAGTTGACATTCTGATGGGAAAACTACCTGACTTTTATTCTGACAAAGAGATGGGTCACTCTAATACACAGAGATGGATAAACTTTTTTTTTCCTCAAAAAGGAAAAAAAGAAAGAATTCTGAATCTGCTCTTGTGATTTCGTAAGTCCCATAAGGTGTGATTGAAGCAATTTGGGCCTAGAAATTTTTATGAATAGTTCTCACCATTACACTGCCTGAATCCATTAAAAAAAACAAAAACAAAAAAAACAAAAACAAACAAACAAACAAAGAAAACCTAACAAATACTTTCGTCAAATTTCTGAATATTTGAATAGAAAGACATATTGTGGTTGTTCCAGGGTATTAAATATTTCAAGTAGATGAACAAATTGACCTAACAGGATTATTTAGTATTGCTTATTTGAATAAAGGATATATCTTTTATTTTTAGCACTGCTAATTTAAAATCTTTCTTCCTGGCAGGAGTTAGTAACAGACAGCTACTTATTAAGACTACTCCTGATTGTGATAGCAAAACCATGTCATCACAGGTCAGGCTGCCTATCTTTATGTAGGCTTGGGTACATCAGCATGCTTCCAATTCATATAAATACCAACCCAGTTACTTAGATCTATAAAACGAGGAGGACATGGCACAGTTCTTTTTGTAAGATTGAAAATTATAATTGAGTCTGTCAAAAGAGTAGGGTAGCCTCATCAGGGACTGGAGAGACCTTCTGGGCTTCCCTTAATTGGCATCCATCATAGCAATTTAAGATTCAAATCATAGGGATTTGGAATCCTTGCCACTTCTAGATCAAGTACTGTTATAATCCTCTGTCTTGCATTTCACTACTGTATCTATTAAACAGAGCCATCTGTAGAAAGCCTTCCTCACTGAGTATCGAAATGCTACCTCCTTGGCCTTTTTTCTTGTTGTTGTATGCAATTCTCTATCTTCTGATCTATTGACACTGGATAAAGTGGATTGTGTGAATGCATGAGGAAACAAAGTACCCCAATTTCCAGCAAAACCCAGAACTTTGAGTGTTTGTGGAAGACTGTCACAAGATGTCAAGAGGTCATGAGAAGAAATCAGGAACCCTTCAGAACAAACACCTCTCTCTGTGTTATAAATGCTGGTAACAGTGACAAACATTTCTCCCATGTCTCCTAGTAAGTATTTGTAGTATTGTGGAAGGGCTGAAACTGTGAGAAAATGATAAAATGTGGTCCATTTTTTATATATTTATTTAGAATGTCTGCTTTGGAACAAGTTTGGAAAATATTCAGCTATATCACTTAGATTTCTACAGAATCAAAGTAGAAAAAATAGGGGAGCTCCCCTCAGTGGTCAAAATAATACTCTATCTAACTAGGCATCATGAAATCTGTTAAATCTAACATTTTATGAGCAGAGTATTGCGATATTTTCTTTCTCCTCAGTCTGTATTCTTGCCTTCTTTAAACTCACCATCCAGAGTGATCGATTTATCTGGAATACATTTCTTGAAACTCTGAGTTTAAATAATCTTTGCTACCTACAACTGCACTTCTCAATCAAAAAAGATTCGTAATCAGAGAGAATTCTAAGGACACAAACAGTATTTCAAGGGATGAGAGCTATTGGATAAAAATGGTGCCTCTTACTAGAAATGTGGAGAAAAATACTTTCATGCTGAATGAAACAAAGATTCATTACAAAGTAAAATGCAAATACTTGAGAATTCAAAGAACTGGATACAGATGGGAGGCCATTTTGAGCTGTGGCTTCAGTCCCTTGTGTGGGAATGTATTCATTTTATTTTTGCTTTGTTTACTTTGGGGGAGGGTTTTAGATTTCGGAAGCACTAAACCTCTAAGGAATAGAGACCAAAGCCCTTACAATGACATGAAAACCCTTCCATGTCTGGATACCTATTTACCCCTCCAAATGCATCACCTTTCATTTTAGCCTCAGAGTTCACCCTATTATAACACTAAACTGTTGGGTATCTCCTCTGCACGCCATGCCCTTTCATATCTTTGCTCATGCTAATCCTTCAATCCTGAAAGCCCTTCCCATCTTTCTTTATCTAAATAACTCTTACTCATCTATTAAGATCCAATATAAGCATCACCTTCTTCCGGATGTCTTCTCTGGGCACCTTAATACTCTGTCTATAACTTACTACAATTTAACAAAACCATCACCATATGTATCTGTCTTCCCACTGGACAGTGCATTCCTCAAAGGCAGGGACTTGGCACTGTGAAGGTTGTTTAAGACTTCTAATATACAGTATAATGCTGAGATTTAGGAATGTCTTACTCCAATATACATGTTACTGATAGTGTAATTTTGACATGAGTGTTGGTTGTGAAATGACTATAAAAAAAATAGACACATTGCTAATTTATCATTTTTTTGTTGTGAAATATTTTCGTTGTGACATAGTCAAAGAACATAGTAAATTAAATCTGTTCTCTTTTGTTTGTATTTTGAAAATATATACCATCATACGAGCTAAGAGACAATATAGACTTTATAATGGTAAGATTTAAATTTGTTATACTGAAATTGCAGCTATATCAAGTAGATTTCTAAAGAAATAGCTTAAAAAAAAAAAAAGACCCTTCCGTGGTCAAAATAATGCATGCAAATACCCACAGTTATTTACTCAGTATTTTTCCCCTCCACAGAACTTATAAAACTCCAAAGTCTTCCTTTTATAAAACATGCCTGATTTGATTACTTTCTTATATCCCTATCTTGAAGGTCATTCATAGATACTAACTGAACTGGATGTTTTTCACTAATATTACATAAATTGTTTTTTAGCACTATAGGAGAATAGATGTTTATTTAAATCATTTAAATAAACCACAGACAATAGCAGCCCAAATCACCCACTTATCAATGAGTGATTCTGGGTAGTAGTTGGAATTTAACCACGTGAAGGCAATGCTAAATAAATCCTGTCCAGATATGAGTAATTTAATTATTTCTACTGCAGCCATTGAGAGAAATGTTGCTATTTATTAAAACCACTCAAGGTAAAGAAAGGATCCAGTCAACCCTAGCTGTGTCTGCTACTTCTTCATTGCCCTTAAGCATGGAGTTGTATTTTAATGTGTATATTCCTAGACTTGTAAAAGCACTGTGTGTGTGTGTGTGTGTGTGTGTGTGTGTGTGTGTGCGCGCGCGCGCCTGACTTGCAATTTTGATGGTTTGCATAAGAAATGTGTTGGCTTCTCTTCTAGAAAATGCATATCTAACTAAGCCAGACAGCAGCACTTCCATTTGCTTCATCCCTTGTCATCAGATTACCAGTAATGGTTTGGCAGAAAGCCTGGAGTAATGTCTCTGCTTTGAAAATTGTCAAGCTCTAAAATTTACCCAAATGTTGCAACACTGACTGGTGGGGGGACTCTGTTTTGTTTTCATTACATTCTTATATTACCTGATTAGAAAGTAAAACTTGTTTAAAAAGTTCAAACACACATTTGGACATTTGGGTCCATACATTTGATATTCAAAATAAGTTTTTTTTTTTTTTTTCAAATATAGAACAATATATTTAATTATTATAGTTCTAAATCCTCAAAGACCACCTCCAAAAGACCCATGCTTATTTATTTTAAAAAGTTTGCAGCAACAGTGGGAAAATGCCAAGAAAAAATTGTATGCCCTATAATTTAATTTCTTACCCAGATATTTTTTGCTGGTTTTCTAAATGTTTGAGACAAAGAAAATGCCCATTGGTTTTCCTTTTTGTAAAGTAATGTATGCAGACTTACCACTTGGATGTTTCTAAGTAAAAAAAAAAAAAAAAGAAAGAAAAAGAAAGAAAGACAAATCAAGTTAAGTTCGTATCTATGAATGACCTTCAAGAAATTCAGCCTATTGTAAGAAATGTTATGGGTAATTCTCAGAAAGCATATTCTCTGAGAGTAAGTTATGGCCTAAGACAAAAGTTGGCATTTCGGGAAGCTACATTGTGTCTTTGAGGCCACTGGGGTACCATATAGGAAACCGGAGCAATAATTTACTCTTGTGCAATGAAAAATATAATGTAACTTGCACAGCAGGATCCTCTGCCTCATTAAGTTAAACATTTCCCTCATGTCCTTTTTAAAGGAGAAACGGTAATACTGTAAATCTAAGTAACTTAGATTTATGTCCTGGTGTCTGGCAAATGGCTACATAGGATAATTCTCAGCATTCCAAATGTTTTAGGTGCTATGCAGTTTCAGAATATGAATACAATTGACTTCATAATTTGGCAAACAAGAAAATAGAATTCTGCTGTGTGGCTATTCAAAGAGTTAGGAGGACCAGCCCTGCAATGCTGAACAGAGATCTTCAGATCCTCTTGCAATAAAATTTTAGAGGAGTTACTGACATCATTATAGCCTCTGAATCTCATTATGGCCCTATCAATAAATATAAGCAAAAATTAATTAGAGGAAAAAATGTGTGCTAAGAATTTATGCTACCCCCAGTTTTGATTGAATGATCTCTCTTTTTTTGGGTACAGAACAAAGTTATATTTCCCAAAGATTTTTTTAAGTATTGATTTATCTCTTATTTTGAAATTATGGGAGAGGAACTGAAATTACTAATGAATGAAAAGCAGGATTATATTCTCAGAGTGGACAAGTGATGAAAGGACACACACCTGGTCACACCTAAGCCACCTTAATATTTATGGGTGAACCTTATATCTAGGGTTTTCTTTGAATGGAGTTGTTGGTAGTATAACGGTTCATGGAACAAGTTGCTTCATTTTAAAGGGTCGTAACACTTCACAAATATAACACGTATTCTAAAAAGAAATGTGGATATTTTGTTTTTGTTAGTCTATTGCTTTTCTTCTTGCACAGAAAAATTCCCATACATGATAACTTCAGTAGAGCAATTTTTTTTGAAACCCAATAATTTTTTTCTTTTTAAGCTTTAAAACTTCTGAACTTAAAGGAAACTACCAAGAAAAACGACCAGAAAAGAGAAGTTGAAGTTGAAGATGACCTTTCTCTTCACAAGGTCTTCATAAAGAAATAATAAGTCTAATAAATTTAACGATGTGTGATCATATTCTAAAATGAAATAATAGTTTTAGATTTTTGAATGAAATAGGTAAAATGGAGCAAATCACTTTAGAGTTGTGCATTCTGAAGAACACAACCAATCTCCTTACCTGTGGTATATCAAATATAATATTCCTCAATAGTATTAAACAAATATTATTGCAAGCTCTGTCAATTTAAAGTTTGATTTCTGTTGGTGTTGAAAATCAATGCCATTTAACAAGAGAATGAAAACCAAAAAAGGTGAAAAAAATAATACGAATGTATTAGCATTGAACTGTACACTTAAAAATGGTAAAGATGGTAAATTTTACATGTAGATTTTAGGTGAATAAAAACTGTAAAAAAAAGAGAATGAAAATAAAGTATCAAATACTAAGAATACTTTAAAAAGTCCTTTAAAATCCTTAGCTTTATGTTCTAAAAGTACTACATGAGCTGCAATATTATTGCACTTTTAATTATTAATACAATGTACTAGAGGTAATTATTTTATTTTTATTTTTTAAATGGGATTTTTTTTTTTTTCCTTTCTTTTCTTTTTCTTTTAGAGACAGGGTCTCACTCTGTTGCCCAGGCTGGGGAGCAGTGGCACAAACACTACTGCCTCAAACTCTTGGGTTCAGGTGTTCCTTCTTCCTCAGTCTCCTGAGTAGGACTTACAGGCACACACCACCATGCTCAGCTAAATTTCTTTCTTTTTTGAAATTACTTTAAAAAATTTTTTTTTTTTTTATTTTTGAGATGGAGTATCACACTGTCACCCGGGCTGGAGTGCAATGGTGCGATCTCGGTTCACTGCAACCTCCGCCTCACTGGTTCAAGTGATTCTCCTGCCTCAGTCTCCTCAGTAGCTGGGATTACAGGTACCTGCCACCACGCCCGGCTGATTTTTTTATTTTTAGTAGAGACAGGGTTTCACTATGTGGCCAGGCTGTTCTCGAACTCCTGATCTCATGATCTGCCGGCCTACCAAAGTGCTAAAGTGCTGGGATTACAGGCACGAGACACTACGCCAGACATCTTTTTTTTTTTTTTTTTTTTTTTTTTTTTTTTCATAGAGACAGGCTCTCACTACATTTCCCAGGCTGGTCTTGAACTCCTGGCTTGATGATCCTCCATGTGCTGGGATTACAGACATGAGCCACCGCACCATTCAGCCTTAGAGGTTGTTGAAACCACAATTACCAAAGTGTGTTTTGTGGTGTTGAAATGTGATATATCTCTATCTATCTGTGTATCTATCTATAATTATAAAGTTCCATGGTCAAATTACATTGGAAAACACTTGGTCAAAGAAAGTCAAACACATCCCTTTAATGTAGAACTTTTATGCATTCTTAATGCAAATGTTCACCTAAATCTCCAAGAAAGGGATATGGTATACAGCATGTTCCAAATTCATTTGATACAAGATTCTTACCCCAGCCCTCCCCCCAACATACACATAATATTTCCTAAAATTACTGGCTTCCAAGGGCACAAATTGGATTTGCTGATTTAAATGACAATTCAAAGGGCCTTAAAATAATGGCTTAAAAATTTTCAACTCTTAAATGTTTCAATCTTTACATTCCTGAGTTTTATCTATTATAGTTAGTGCTTAAAACTAAATGCTAAGCAAAGGGTAGAGTACCAATAATATAAATGCTATTCAAGACTATGTATTTCTAATATATAATATACATCACCATTCCTCTGTGTTATATTCCCTGAGCCTAGTCCTTTTACTGTGTCTACTGGTAAAAGTGGGGGCTGGAGATTAGAATTGCATTCAATTTCCTTTTTCTCCATTTCTCTACTACACATGAGCAGTTCCAAGAGATGGGAAAGCTTAACATTTCACATTTGCTCTCTACATTCTGTAGGAATTGCCCCAGTGGAGTCTCCTTTCACTTCCCAAAACTGTTTATGGGCAGGACTCCCTGAGTGGTTAAGTATAAGGAGTGGTAAAATCCTAGAATTCCATAGTGGTGGAGAAGCTGACAGAAAAGGTCACAGACATGGAAATGGTAAAGATTTAAACAGCTGAAAAGTCTCAGTGGAGATGAGAGCCAAAAGAGGTAAACAGGCAATGGACATTAGTATCACATTGTAGGTAGCGCACATTTACCAAGTATGGACCTGTTCACAGGCATATATAACTTTAAGCCTAAGTCTGTGTTACTAAGAGAGTTTTAGGCTGCCTGTTATCCAATAGTGTAGAAATTCCTTAGAGCTCTACATAAATATTCCAGTCCTTTCTCTTTCTAAGCACATGGTGGGGTAGCGGGAGGGACTTGACTCCAGACGCTGGGCTCAGAGACTGAAAGGAATTGAGGACTGGCTAAAACAGGGCCAGTATGGAAACAGCTTTCCATAAGACATGCTTAGCAGTATGCCATGTCAGTTCCCCATTGCCCTGGCAACACCCAAAGTTACCACTCCTTTCCATGGCAATGACCAATGATCTAGAAGTTACCACCTGTCTCCTAAAAGTTTCTGCATAAACCACCCCTAAATTTGCTTATAATTAAAGATATAAATATGACCACAAAACTGAGTCTCAGCTGCTACTCTGGACACACTCTGGGGTAGCCCTGCTCTGCAAGGAGCAGTACCTCTGCTGCTGATGTACACTGCCAGTAGAAGTTGCTGTCTAACACCACTGGCTTGCCTTTGAATTCTTTCCTGCGCTAGGCAAAGCCAAAAACCCTCCTGGGCTAAGTCCCAGTACTGGGGCTCACCTGTTCTAGATCAATGGTAGGATCATATTATACTTCCCATCCAACTGAAGTTAGGTGTGGCCATATGGCATGCTTTGGCTAAGGGAATGTGATCATAAGGAAAATGGGTCATTTCCAGGTGAAAATAGCTGTGTAGAGAAGACCCTTCAGCCAGTCTGTGGTGGCTACATTGTATAAGTGAGAAGGAAATCTGGTTTCTTTTTTTTTTTTTTTTTTTTTAAATTTATTTATTATTATTAAACTTCAAGTTGTAGGGTACATGTGCACAACGTGCAGGTTTGCTACATATGTATACTTGTGCCATGTTGGTGTGCTACACCCATCAACTCGTCATTTACATCAGGTATAACTCCCAATGCAATCCCTCCCCCCTCCCCCCTCCCCATGATAGGCCCCGGTGTGTGATGTTCCCCTTCCCGAGTCCAAGTGATCTCATTGTTCAGTTCCCACCTACGAGTGAGAACATGCGGTGTTTGGTTTTCTGTTCTTGTGATAGTTTGCTAAGAATGATGGTTTCCAGCTGCATCCATGTCCCTACAAAGGACACAAACTCATCCTTTTTTATGGCTGCATAGTATTCCATGGTGTATATGTGCCACATTTTCTTAATCCAATCTGTCAATGATGGACATTTGGGTTGATTCCAAGTCTTTGCTATTGTGAATAGTGCTGCAATAAACATACGTGTGCATGTGTCCTTATAGCAGCATAATTTATAATCCTTTGGGTATATACCCAGTAATGGGATGGCTGGGTCATATGGTACATCTAGTTCTAGATCCTTGAGGAATCGCCATACTGTTTTCCATAATGGTTGAACTAGTTTACAATCCCACCAACAGTGTAAAAGTGTTCCTATTTCTCCACATCCTCTCCAGCACCTGTTGTTTCCTGACTTTTGAATGATCTTTAAAGTTCATATGGAACCAAAAAAGAGCCCGCATCTCCAAGACAATCCTAAGTCAAAAGAACAAAGCTGGAGGCATCACGCTACCTGACTTCAAACTATACTACAAGGCTACAGTAACCAAAACAGCATGGTACTGGTACCAAAACAGAGATATAGACCAATGGAACAGAACAGAGTCCTCAGAAATAATACCACACATCTACAGCCATCTGATCTTTGACAAACCTGAGAGAAACAAGAAATGGGGAAAGGATTCCCTATTTAATAAATGGTGCTGGGAAAATTGGCTAGCCATAAGTAGAAAGCTGAAACTGGATCCTTTCCTTACTCCTTATACGAAAATTAATTCAAGATGGATTAGAGACTTAAATGTTAGACCTAATACCATAAAAATCCTAGAGGAAAACCTAGGTAGTACCATTCAGGACATAGGCATGGGCAAAGACTTCATGTCTAAAACACCAAAAGCAACGGCAGCAAAAGCCAAAATTGACAAATGGGATCTCATCAAACTAAAGAGCTTCTGCACAGCAAAAGAAACTACCATCAGAGTGAGCAGGCAACCTACAGAATGGGAGAAAATTTTTGCAATCTACTCATCTGACAAAGGGCTAATATCCAGAACCTACAAAGAACTCAAACAAATTTACAAGAAAAAAACAAACAACCCCATCCAAAAGTGGGCAAAGGATATGAACAGACATTTCTCAAAAGAAGACATTCATACAGCCAACAGACACATGAAAAAATGCTCATCATCACTGGCCATCAGAGAAATGCAAATCAAAACCACAATGAGATACCATCTCACACCAGTTAGAATGGCGATCATTCGGAAATCTGGTTTCTATATGTCACTGAAATTGAGAGTTGTTTGTTCCCTGAGTAAATGACCCATAGTATAACTGGAACACTTCGTATGTCTACATCTTAGTTTTATCATATATAAAATAAAATATATGTCTCTCACCTACAAAATAACTTCAAACATTGGATGCATCTTGGAAGAATTGCTACATTTATCTGAGGTGTTAAATATCTTTTCGTAGTAAACATGATTCTACAAATGTGTAGAAATGAACAGTCTAAGACCTGGAAGTTCATATGCGTTGGAAGATAAATTTCATTCAAAATTATATCTTTTAAAAAACTAATTAAGGCATCTGTATTCCTGAACTGTGATTAATTCAGTGAATTCATTGCTTCAGCATCTATAAACCTATGAACTATCACACTACATAGGAATGAGTATAAAAAATAAACAGACTTAGAAAAATAAAGTAACTCTATTGCTCTTTTTAAAATATTTAAAGGTTTACAAAACTTTCATGATTCAGAGTGTCTGAGTCATCTTTACATCATTTTTATTTTGTAAAAATGCCAAGTCCAGCTTTATTTATACAAATAAATGTATTTTTATTTTATGTTAAGATTTAATTCAATATGTAATAAGAAATACACATTTGACTTAACTTTTTTTCAGAATTTATTCAGGTATCTTTAAACTCTTCTGTAATAAAAGTATCTCCTAAACAAGAGATTTTTTAAGAATCTCAAGACTATCCTCTAACTTAACTTTCTGAGAAGAAAATACTAGCTGTTGAGAAAGGCAAAATGACTTTTTAAATATGTGTGGAGATTAGGACAAATACACTTAAAATATCAACGAAAGATACAGAAAGAAACTTGTTGGCTGGACACGGTGGCTCACGCCTGTAATCCCAGCACTTTGGGAGGCTGAGGCGAGCAGATCACTTGAGGTCAGGAGTTCGAGATCAGCCTGTCCAACATGATGAAAGCCCATCTCTACTAAAAATACAAAAACTTAGCTAGGCGTGATGGTGCATGCCTGTAATCCCAGCTACTTGAGAGGCTGAGGCAGGAGAATCGCTTGAACCCAGGAGGTGGAGGCTGCAGTGAGCTGAGATTGCACCACAGTACGCCAGCCTGGGCGACAGAGCAAGACTGTGTCTCAAAAAAGAAACAACAACAAGAACACAAAACAATGACAATCCCAAACAAGTAAAGTCATGATTTTCCTACATTGCTTCTATAATAAGAAAAAGTAAAATGAAGGGATATGGAATTTTTCAGGTTTGAAGGTTTTGTTTTCCCTTTTCAACAACAAAAAAGAAAAAAACTATTAATTAAATTCATTGTTTTAACACGGTATCCTTCAGTACCAGTGTCCTGTGAAGGGGGTGAATAAGTAATTTCATTGCCTACACAGTTGGAACAAAAGGTAGGAGCTCAAATTATTGAATTAATGAGAAAAATGAGTTCAGCTATTCGCAAGTTATGATTTAGAAATCAGCCATTATTCAAGAGCAAGTTTAGAGTGCTTTCATAGATGAGGCAAAAAAGAAAGGCCAATATCATGTTTTCATATTTTGTGATGAAGAATTTTGGGATCTCAAACACTGAGTTTGAATATTTCGTTAAATTCAAAGATGTTTCCTGAAGATACATTTTGGCCCCACCCATACTGGGGCTTTTCTCTTTGTGAAGGTAGGAGTGTCCTGTATGAGAAATAACATAAGCCAAGTTTCTTATTTATCCAAATCTTAGAAGTTGGCATATCAAAGATTCACAATAAATGTGTAAAAAGTTTATAAGTGGTCCAAAGAATATAAAATTAATTAAACATCCTTGGAATTAATAACTTATATTTCCTCTTCCTCTGGTTCCCATCAACTATATCCAATGTTTAATAAACAAATACCGTTTTTCTTTGCTTAGCATAGGCTTTTAGAAAGATGATATTCAAATTGTACCTCAAGGCCTTACTTTTTTTTTTTTTTTTGAGACAGAGTCTTGCTCTGTCACCCAGGCTGGAATGCGGTGGCGCGATCTCGGCTCACTGCAAGCTCCGCCTCCCAGGTTTACGCCATTCTCCTGCCTCAGCCTCCCGAGTAGCTGAGACTACAGGTGCCTGCCACCACGCCCGCTAATTTTTCGTATTTTTTAGTAGAGACAGGGTTTCACCGTGTTAACCAGGATGGTCTCCATCTCCTGACCTCGTGATCCACCCGCCTCGGCCTCCCAAAGTGCTTGATTACAGGTGTGAGCCACCGCTCCTGGCCAAGGCCTTAAAAATTTTAACAAAAGTTTTCCACAAGCTTTCAAGATTAGGGTCACAATATTATATTACATAAACACTCAACTGCTTTCTTTGTAGCACCACACTGTGATTTGAAACAACCCAGTGTTTTCTAATGGTTGAAATTGAGGTTGTGTGCAATGAGATAATTTTCATTTAGTTGTGCCTCATTGACATTTTCCCATTGTGCTATTTAACATTCTGGAGTAGATTTGTTGAAATATGTCAGTTTTCCCACTCTATGACTCTTTTGATTATGAATCTCTCTGATAATATGCAGCTGATTCACCATATTTAAACTTCTACTCTCTTGTCATCACAATCAAGTTATACATCATATTTGGTTTAAAAAAAAAGGAAATAGAGAACTCTCTTTCCCCAAGACAGTGACAACAATCAAACAAATAAACATGTTTTTAATCACTCCACTTGACATACAGGATTACTAATGATCACTATTCTAGATAGAGTCTAAGGTCAAAAGAAAAAATGATGTTTAGAATGGAAAAGAATATATTAACAAAAGAAACTCCTCAGAAACAAACTTCTTTGGAATAGTCATCTGTTCATTTCTTAAACATTTTTTGAGTGGTTCCTATGTGTCAGTTATTGAGAATAAAAAAGTGTGTAAGACACAAGCCACAGCATTAGGGACTCCCAGAATAGTGAGTTTTATACTTAAAAAGAAAGTACAGAAAGTACAGTGAAGGTGACTTATGAGGTCAACCTTAAAGGAAAAGTAGGGTTTTCCCACAAAGGAGAGAAGCAATAGGCATTCTGGGGGGTGGGGGGGGGAGGGAGAGGGGGAAAAGGAGGTAGACTAGCACAGAGCTAAGACAGTATATGGCATGTTGTGGAGGCAGCCATTGTGTGTGATTGAAGTATTGGTGATAACCAGGGAAGTATTGGAGTCAATGTTTGAAAAACAGGTTGAGGCTTTGTGATGGACCTTTTAAGATATACTAAGGACAGTAAGTTTTATTTTGAAGGGAGTCATGAACCACTAAAGATTTTTAAGTAGGGGAGCAATTAATTGAAGTCTATAGTTTTTAGAAAATGGGTATGTTGGTTTCAGCAAGATGTGTGTGTAGTGGTGGGGTGAGGGTGTGGATGGACCTTAGAGACAGGAGAACAACTAGAATACCATATAATAGCCAAGTTAAATGATGAAGACCTGAAGTAGAGCAACTGCAGAGAGAATGGAAAGCATGGGATTTAAGATGATTTTTAAAATGTCTTAATACTGGATATAGGCCAAGAGAAAGCAGAAAGAGTCAAAATCAGCCTCTGAGAGTGAAGGATGCTTGTGGGGTGGATTCGAGATTAAAGAAATTGCCAAGGAAAGAAATTGCCAGCTCGGGACAAATAATACTGCACAGCCATCAAAAAGAATGTGTTCATGTCCTTTGCAGGGACATGGATGAAGCTGGAAACCATCATTCTCAGCAAACTAACACAGGAACAGAAAACCGAACACCACATGTTCTCATTCATAAGTGGGAGTTGAACAACAAGAATATATGGGCACAGGGAGGGGAACATCACACACTGAAGCTTGTCGGGAAGTTTGGGGCTAGGGAAGGGATAGCATTAGGAGAAATACCTAATGTAGATGACAGATTGACGGGTGCAGTAAACCACCATGGCACACGTTTACCTATGTAACACATCTGCACGTTCTGCACATGTATCCCACAACTTCGGTATAATAAAAAAAGAACTTTTAAGTGGTGTTGACAGCTCAAATAAAGTCAGAAAACACGAATCTTTCAATCAGCATGTATATGCAATTTTCTCCAAAAAGTCTAAATATATCAGGTCACAACTAAAAAATAAAATCAGAAAAATTATCTGAAATCATTAATGATATCGGCAAACTTTGATATCTTCTCTAGAATGAAAAGTGTAAAAAACAACAACAACAACAACTATAATAGCAGTAGGATGAATTTCCATTTCTGGTAACAGTAATGAGAGAATTTAGATTGATATACCCGATGTAGTAAGATATTTGAGATATAAAAACAGTAAAGACACTGGGCATGGTGGCTCATGCCTGTAATCCCAAAACTTTGGGAAGCTGAGGCAGGTGGATCACTTGAGGCCAGGAGTTCTAGAGGAGCCTGGCCAACATGTTGAAAACCCGACTCTACTAAAACTACAAAAATTAGCCAAGCATGGTGGCATGCGCCTGTAATCCCAGCTACTTGGGAGGCCAAGGCACGAGAATCGCTTGAACCCAAGAGGCAGAGGTTGCAGTGAGCGGAGATCAATTGCGTCATGTCACTGCACTCCAGCCTGGGCAACAGAGTAAAAACAAAACAAAACAAAACCAAAAACCAACTACAAACAAAAAACAGCAAAGAGCCTTTAATAAGTTGGTGAAGATTTGGCACATGAAAACTTAGGAGAAGATCAGAAATCGGAGAGGTGAGGTCACTTTTAAAAGCTCTTGGGCATATGACTATCAGGAAAAAAGATCTGAGAATCCAGCTTTGTATTTCAAGTAGCTGTCTGTGCTTCATAGAAAAGTCAAAGTCCTTGGCCCTCAGGTGGGGCTTTATGCTGGTGTCATGAAAGGTCATACTCTCCTTTAGGGGAGGAGTGAACCTGCCATTCCTCTCACTGATTTGCAGCCTTCTTGTCACAGAGGTGATTCAGGGAACATCAGGAGCTGTACTTTGTCTAAGACGATTCTGGTCTGATATCGCCCCCAGGTGCCTGGCAGAAGCAAACCAAAGTCTTCTCTGGAGGAAAACATTATCACATAGGTCTCAAGTTAACTCTTACGATCTTTAATTATAATGTAATTTTAAAAATACATTTCCAGCAAAGAGTCAAAGATATCCAAGCAACCAAGAAATTAAGACATCATGAATGAGAACTAGTAGGAACAGTAATAATAGAAACAAATTCAGTAACACTTGAGATATTATAATTATCAGAAATATATTATAAAACTACACTTAGGATGTTCAAAGGAATAAAAGCCAAGATTGACAATTTTATACAAGAATTAGAAACTATAAAAGTGATATAACAGTAGCAGAGAAATATTTGTGTCTTTATCTGTCAACACTATTTGGCCACACAGTTTAAAATTCTTCATTTTTACATTTTGTATTCTCTGTGTGTGTGTGTATGTGTGTGTGTGTGTGTGTTTGTGACACACTGAAAAAAAACCCCAAATCCCACACTGATAAACCTAACATATTTTCATTTATTTTATAATTCAATCAAACACATATTAGTTACATAAATGGCATGCCCACATGTGTTTGTGTGTGTACCCGAGTGTATGGTAAGCACCCAGGTGCATGCATTCACAAACTTCTTGGAAGCACGTGTGATTTCTGCCAGGTTCATTCGTATCGTCAACCATTCAGTACACAATTGGTAATGCAATGTCACAAGGCATCCAATGTGACCACAGAAAATTTACAAAGTTAACACCTGGTCATGGGGAAATGAAAATTAACCACAATTGGCAATTGTTTGCAATCTAAAGGGGTTAATTGTATTACCCAAGGTTAACTATCATTTAACAAATTGTCTAAACTGTCACAAGGTCAGATATTTATACTGAAAAGCAAATATTACTGGTGGACTTAGTACACTGACTTTAAAACTCTCTTAAGTCAGATTCTTTCTTGAGTATAGGTCTTGCTTGACAAGAAAAGTGGGGGCTGAGTAGTCATATTCATTAGAGGTCTGGAGGGAGAAGGAGGACTGAGAGGGAGGGAAAATTGGACAGAGAAAGGAGGAAAGGGGCATCAAAACGGAGCTCTGCCAACTTCACATTTGTTTGGCCTTACTAGATTACTCAGTAGTTGTAAAATCAAATGACTTTATCAATATAATGACCAGTTTTCATTTTAGAAGAGTAACACAGTATATTACTATTCTCATCCAAGTTGAATGAAAAATCCATAATAAGCCCTTCATTGTTTGTACCTAGTTTAGCCAACTTAGCTCATTAGAATCTGGTCTATTTGACAAGACAAAAAACTGGCCAGTTACATTTAACAACTGTTCATCTGTGCACTCTGTAATAACAGCGTCAGCAGATTTATTTTCCCCATATAAAGTAGAATTTCCAATTCACACCATGTACTCTGTGACTATTATGGACAGTATTTATTCAGAAGGAATGCTGTGCAAGTTTGGAAAAGCTGTCTCTAAGAGCAGAGGGAGAGGTCATTTGACAAAACAAGACACAAAACCTATACATGGGCAAAACATGAAGAGAACTAAAGTTTGTCATTCTTTTCAAGAAGAAGTTTGAAATCCTAGAACAGTGCAACAACAGCAATATCAGACAACCCTTCCTCTCCCTCGTCTTCTCTCAAGCTCTGTAAAATCAGAATGCCTCCATTCACTTAGCAAATATCAGCTTTTCTTTTTCTTTTGAAGGAGGGGAACCTGCTTGGAATTAATAAGACAACACTAAAAAATAACTTCTATTAATTCTTCTCTTTCTGAAAACTGCCTATTTTTTCTCAGTTGCTTTTTAACAAGTAGAATATCTTCTAAAGGCTCCTTATGCAGTTTTAGGCCACCTTTAAGAGCACCTTTCCTCTCCTTTTTCCTTCTTTTTTTGTTTCTCAAATTGGGAAGTGACTTAGTACCATGCAGGGGAAACTGAACTCCATCTCACAATAATATACTTTCATCCAATGGGATAATAGACATAGTAACACCCAGTCTGTGTTGTAACATAAAACTACTGAGATTGTAACTCAGTAAACTCATAGTGCATAGAGAAGAATACAGGAAAAAACAAATAAGGATAAAGTCGAAACTGAAGTTACAGACCTGCAATGTAAATTTCAAAACTAAGCTAAAATCCTTTTTCTGCTGCACAAAATGTAAAATACCAACTATCTTAAGAAAGATAAGCAAGTTACAACAGTGAAAAATCTCTACTATCACCTTTTCATTCACACCGATAAAAAGAAAAATTCAACATTAACCATCCCAGAAAAGCGATGCACCTTAAAAACCAATCTTTTCACTTACCCTACAGCATGCACACCATTTCTTAAATCCTTTTAATTCCAGTACATCCAGAACATACATGAATTCTTAGCATATTCATTTAAAGAACAAACTTGAACCAAATTGTTAATTACAACAGAGATCATAACAGAACTCCCTGAACTTCTAGGGAGAGCTATGAGTATGAAATCCAGCCTCTAGATCCTGGTGTATACTGTGTCTATCTTTAACTTGAAAATGATTTGGTTTCACATTCCATTGAAGTCCCACTGGCAGATGCCTTTGGTAAGCTCGCCAATGGCAGGCTTTCACGCGCCTTCCCTTCCCCCTCCCTCTGACTGAGCTTCCGCTGTTACCTCTAATGCTGATTTACTCAGCTGTCTTTTTACCTGTCTCTGCGTGGGTAAAAGGAGATGCTTTCATTGATGGATATTACGGAAACACTTGGAAGCTGAACATCAGCCCGAGGACTCACTGTGCTTCCCCTGCCATCCCCTCCCCCTACTCACTGCCAGAAACCAACTGACTTCCAAACTTGGCTGCCTGAAAAAGAATGTTCTCTGATTGGCATTCCTGGAAGCAGAAAGCAAGGCAGCTCAAGTTTTGTACTGTTACTCAGCATGAACAACTTCCCAGGTACACAAAATACAAATCAGTTTTTTTTTTTTTTTTCTTAACTTTGAGGAGAACCCAAAAAATATTCTAGGGTATTAAAAATATTTTTATTGTAGGACTGCATTTAAGTTTTAATATCCACATATAATTTTACAGAGAATGGCTATGACTGTAGTAAGAAAGGGAAATGGCAAATTTTTTGTTAAAAGTTGAATGAGTCTTAGTAAATGAGTTGGGATCCGTTAAGAGGAAGAAATCATCGTGCCACCTGCTTGCCAGTGTTTTGGAGGGCAACTGTTCAATCTGTACATTTTCTGTTAGAGAAAAACTTGCTGTAAGAATTGTGGAAAAACTGATTTCAATGGGAGAGGGTGCAAAACCGCTTCTACCTTCCTATTGAAACTTCTTTTTCAGGACTGTCTTGCAAAACTTGAGTGCGGAATGGAAAAGGAAATGAGTGTGTGTGTGTGTGTATGTGTGTGTGTGTGTGTGTTATACACGTGTATATCTGAAAGAAGAGAAATTGAGTGAATGGAAACAAGGAAAAAGATACATTTCATCAAATAGAGTCTGACACGAATTAACAATAATGGGTCCCTTTAAATCACCATTAATTAACTTGTGTTTAATATTTATTAATATTTAGTGGTAACTGGGGCCAAAAGATCTCCTGCCTCTGAAAATAACTAACCACTTTATGTTCAAAACATGCAATTCTACAGACCACACAACTTCTTCAAAAGCCTAATGAAGGCTTTATAATTTTGGTAATTGGACACATCTCAACCCTAGGCATTTCGGGGTTTCCAAATTTCAGCTAGCTGTGGCTGCCAACTCTAGGCAACTGTCAGCTGGCTGGGCTCAGGGTGGTGGTGTGGCTGCAGCTGCTCCTTGGAACTTATGTGGACATCTCAAAAATATTCAATGGCAAAACGGTGATGCCAGAAAGCAAGCTTTCTGTTTTTGTTTGTTTGCTGATGGTTTTGAATCTTCTATTTTAGGTTATATTTTACCATATCTAGGGCAATACCATTTTGAGAAATGACGAGGGAAAACTTGATGAATTGGCATCATATTACTAGCCTATTTCAGTGATATTTTCATGCCCCATACAGATTGGTGGCCAACCAGCTTTTAGCCTTTTAGCCTGACTTTGTTACTAGATGTCTTTTAAAAAGATCAAAAGATAGAAACCGAGGAGTAAGAAACTTTCCTTAATTTTGTCCCCAAAGTTGACAGTTTCTTAGGGAAACTGCAGGCTCTATGTAATGCTGACAGACAGGCATTCTGATGACTTCACAAATAAATGGAAAGAAATAACCCAATAGTCCAGAAAGTACACATTTCTGTCCCTGTGTTTCTTTATCCTTCTGTCAAAAACACGCCTTCTCAAGGCTAACAGATGGTGTCAAAACACAAACGAACTAAGAAGGGTGGACAGAGGTGCGGCCATCGATGGTTCACATTCAGCTGCTCTGTTCACCTTTGTTGTATCTCAGAGTGAGCACTAGCACAAACTGATACTCAAAAAATGGTTGCTGAAACTGAGGAACTGCTCATGTACAAATGTACATCTTAACCTATGGAAAACGGTTATTTGTTGGCCCACATCTTAGATAAATATGTTTTGTATTTGTCTTGGGAAAAATATGCTTCTTTTCAAGCAATTAACCAAAATATTATATAGAATGTATAGTATGTACCAAGTACCTTTACTGAAGCCAAAAAAACATTATACATCTTATGTATATATGTATGCATGTGTGTGCTTCTAAATATTAACATGGCAAATATTTGTTAAGAGCACTTCTACCAATCTTGGTGGCTTATAAGAAAAATAGAGAAAAAAATGAAATGTTTAGGTTTGCTAATATTTCCCAGTAATGAGTAAACTATAACAATTTTCCTTATTGAACTGTTACTGGCCACTCCTTATAGTGCAACATTCATCAATCAAATATCTCCTAAGATTCCCAACTTTATCTCTGCTGCTGTTTCCAGAAATCTCAGAACACTCTGCAACAGGAATAGGAGCATTAGTCCAGATGCAAGTGTGAGTGAGCACAATCAATTTTTTCCTTCCTTTTTCCCCCAACCTTCACAAGGCCATTGATAAGATTTATAATGGCTAGAACTCAGTCTTTATCGTGAGTAAATGTTTTTCTCTTTCATAAGCACTAACATGAGAGTCAGGATTAGATCAGAAAAACAGCTTCTAGGGCTTGCTTCCAAAGAAAACTGGGCATGTAACAGGCAAATCAGATACCCTTGATTTATCATGAACAAGAAGTTAATCTCTCCTCCATTCTCCAGAAATAGATTCTATTAGCACAGTTCTGTGGATGGCAAATGCTGGTAGCAGGCTCCTTGCAGGGGTGACCAAGGTGTTCAAACACAGGTCTTAGCTGATCTGTGAGACATCCATGTGTATGAAGAACATGGTCACTGAAAAGCAAATGACCTCTGTTATTTTTTTCCTCCGTAATAAATATCCTTAAGAGACTAGGACAGGCAATATTCTCATGGCCATAGTTTTATAGCTGATATTTTTGTCATATCACTTATTTTTAAAAGCATATACTTTTTATGCAAAAATAATTTGGAGTATAATTGTGATTTTTGTTAAAAGAGAAAACATCAGTACATCCAAGTCATTTAAAAGTAATTAAAATAGACACTGTCCAAGAAAAAGTAGAAAAACTATACATAAACTGCATTAGAAAACGGGGGCTCTACAAACAAATATGGAAGATTCAAAGCAGCAGCATGCTATTTATTATCTTATTAAATGCCAATCAACTTAAAAATACACCCAGCAATCTCTCTTATGGGTATATACCCAAAGGAAATACACCAACTCCTAAAGGTATCTGCACTTCCATGCTCATCGCAGCATTATTCACAATAACCAAGATGTGGGAACAACCAAAGTGTTCATTGACAGAGAAAAGAAACTGTGATACACACATGCAGAATCTTATCCAGCCCCCCAAAAAGAGATCCTGCCATTTGCCATAACATGGATAAACTTGGGGGACATTATGCCAAGTGAAATAAGCCAAGCATAGAAAGACAAATCCTGCATGATCTCACTTATATGTGTAATCTTTTAAAAACATCAAATATATAGAAATAGAGTAAAGCAATATTTACCAGGAGCAGGCAGAAATGGGAAGATATAGATCAAAAGGTACAAAAAGAGAGTTATATAGTATGAATAAGTGTAGCGATTTAGCATACAGTATGCTAAGGCGCAATCTCGGCTCACTGCAAGCTCCGCCTCCTGGGTTCACATCATTCTCCTGCCTCAGCCTCCTGGGTAGCTGGAACTACAGGCACCTGCCACCATGCCCGGCTAATTTTTTGTATTTTTTAGTGGAGACGGGGTTTCACCGTGTTAGCCAGGATGGTCTTGATCTCCTGACCTCGTGATCCACCCGCGTTGGCCTCCCAAAGTGGATTATTAGGTACTCTTAACACACACACATGTGCGCATACACACGCATGAAAGTAACTATAGGAAACAACGGAATATTAATTTGTTTAACTGTAGTAATCACCTCACTATATATATCAAAATGAGTATATCAAAACATCATGTATACCTTACACACATACATTTTAAAAACAAAGAAAACCACAGCAGCATGCTATATATAATCCTATTAAATGCCAATAAACTTAAACATTGGTTGAAATGGACACCTGTTATATATGCCTATCACATGAAAATAACTGTAATCATGCAAAGGCCTGTATGTACAAATATACTAATTACAAAAGATACTTAGTATTATATATATAGTTAGTAGAGTATTATAAATATAATTCATATAGTATTAATATAAAATATAATGAGTATATTTGATAGCAAATAATGGGGAACAATGATAGGTTTTTTGTTGTTTTTTTTTTTTTTTGAGACGGAGTCTCGCTTTGTCACCCAGGCTGGAGTGCAGTGGTGTGATCTCGGCTCACTGTAAACTCTGCCTCCTGGGTTCACACCATTCTCCTGCCTCAGCCTCCTGAGTAGCTGGGACTAGAGGTGCCCGCCACCTCGCCCGGCTAATTTTTCGTATTTTTAGTAGAGATGGGGTTTCACCGTGTTAGCCAGGATGGTCTCCACCTCCTGATCTTGTGATCCACCTGCCTCGGCCTCCCAAAGTGCTGGGATTACAGGCCTGAGGCACTGAGCCCGACCTAACAATGATAGTTTTGATAAAAAACAGAATGGTATAGGCTAATGCTTACTTAGGTTAAAAATCAGCTTGTATGTGTACGTGCACCATGATTTCAACTCTATTAGAACACCTGTAGGCACCGGAGAGGAACATAAAGTCTGAAAAATTCCTATCAAAATGATTGTGGATCCTTTATGAAAAATCTTAATTCACTTTTTGTAAATTTTCTGTAATGACATTATTTTACCTTCATAATCTACACACACACACACACACACACACACACACACACACTATAATATTCAAGTAGAAATAATTGCAGCATTTTCTCATTCCTCACCCTCTTCCTCATCTTTGAAGAGGCATTTCTAGTTCTCTGGATCTTCATTGCAGGAGCTTATGGGGGAGAGGAGCATAAGGGGATGAAGGTGCTCTTTAATGTCTAAAGAGACACAGAAGAAGATTAATGGGACTTATGTTGGTTTTAAGAAAGGGAAAGGAGGGAAATACCCAAGAAAAAGAACACTCTTAAGACAGTGAGAATGAGAGAAGAGCAGGCAGGAAACAGAATCTGGCACACTATAGGTAGGGGTTGGGGGCAGACTGTAAGTCGGGTTGGGGAGTAGCTACTTCAATGAGGCAGACTTTGAGGAGATCAAGATCTCAAAAAGAGGTTTAGGATATTTGACCCTAGGATATCTGTCTGAGTGTTTTGTGATTTCTTCTCATAAAACATTTGAGAGGTTTTACTTTTAAGATATGGTAGTACCAAGCTTGTGTGTCTTTGGGACACTTCATGATATAGACATGAATCTTAAATCTATAGATATATTTGGTTAAACATTTTTGAAAAGTTGGTGCCAATTGTTGGGTTGTGGTGGTTGTTACAACTGGTTTTCTTCAATAGGGTAAGAAATCAGTTTTACTCTTGTCTATACAAACTTTCTGGATCATTTTCTTCTACTTGCATTTCCTTTCCTGTGTCTCTCTCAGTTCCCATGATGGGTATCTATTACAGTCTCTTGGACTGACTGCTGAATGTAAAGTGGCCAGCCATTCTGTTTTGTCCGAGCCTGAGGGATTTCCTGGGATACAGGATTTTCAGCCCTGAAACTAGGATAGTCCCAGACAAACCAGAGTTGGTCATCCTATATATGTGATCTGGAAGTTTTAAAGTTATAAGTATGCTTTTGATAAAGATTAGCCTTTTTATTAATTAGAAAGTGTTTGGCCCAAGTAGACCAAAACTCTGAAAATAAAAATTTCATTTGGTCTTTATCCCTTGTTAGCTGCACAACCTGGGAGAGGTCCACCACCAAGGGTCACTATTTCTTCATCCCTACAATGAAATAATAATACTTCAAAGAGTTGTTGTCAACTTCAAATGAGATATGCATATAAGTTCAGAATACATAAAATGTGTAAATCTATCCTTTATAGCAAATATATTTTATATAAACTTTGTATTAGATTACATATATTTTTCAAAGCAGATTTTAATTACTTTATATTGAGAAATAATGGAAGCATAAAGAACAGGCACAGCATTTCACACTATGTGGAGTGCAGAGGAGAACAAAGAGAATGAGACAGACTGACTGACTAAGGACGTACATTTTTTCAGGAGTGTCTGTTTTAGCATTTGATTTTCTCCTAGATTAAACTCACTAAGTTAAGGATGTTTTGTCTTTAAGTGGTTATAAAGCCCCAGTAACAACCAATAAAACATGCTTGCAAAACATATGGGTTATCTTCAGTATAAAAGAAATAAAGATTTTTAGCCTGTGCAATATAGTGAGACCCCATCTCTACCAAAAAAAAAAAAAAAAAAAAAAAAAATTTGGCCAGGCATGACCCTCCCAAGTAGGGAATCTGAGATGGAAGGATCACTTGAGCCCAGGAGTTTGAAGCTGCAGGGAGCTGTGATTACACCACTCCAGGTGTCTGGGTGTCACTCCAGGTCTAGGTGACAGAGAAAGACCTTGTCTCCAAAAAGTAAAAAATTAAAATAAAAACTAAAGATTTTGTTGTATTTTTTTTTCTATACCTTGGGGTGGGGATACTTTTCCTTTGTGGAACCAAAGGCAGCTCTAATTGGAGCACAATCATAAATATATCCAACACTCAGTGAAACCAGAATGTTCAACTTCATCCCAGGGACAGAGGACCACCTCTATTGGGTTACTTATTTGAACTCTGCCAGCATATACTGTATGTGATACTGCTTAAGAAGTGAGGGTAAAATTTGGTTTTGGAGCAAAATGAAAATATACTTAATGTCATCATTTAAAACATGCAAATTTTCATAATCAAATGTCTAATCCATATTTGAAATCCAAGCGAAAACTGGTTCTAATTCAAGTTTTTTAAAAGATCTATCCAGGGTTAGAAATAGGACAATTCTGAACATGACAGGTGATAACCAAACTGGATGGAGTTTGGTAGTTTGAGTCAGCATATTCATTTGTGTTCTGGAGGCTGGAAAGTCCAAGACGGGTGGCTGCATCTGGTGAGGAACTCATGCTGCTTCGTAACAGGGTGGGAAGGTGAGAGGGGAATGTGGACCCACCCACACACATACACACACACACACACACACACATAAACCAATAGGAGAGGCAGCTTTACTTTGTAACAACCTCGAAGTAACTAAGAATTCACTCCCATAAGAAAGGCATTGCTCCCTCTTAATGACCTAATAATCTACCCTTGGAGGCCCCATGTCCCAACACCACCACATTGGTAACCAAGCCTCAACATGAGTTTTGGTGGGGACAAATCATATTCGAACCACAGCAATTTGGGAATGGTTTTTCTCCAAATAAGTATACTACTATCAGTGTTTTTCAAACTTGCTGTTGTTTTCCATGGAACCTTTTCTTCAAAGGAAATAGTTCACTGAAACATTACAATGACAAGGCATAGCTCCTTTAGCAGTAACAGGTGTAAAGCCTGTGGCCCCATTTATTCAGCCCCCTCCTCCACGAGACAATCCCTGTGGGGACTCCAGGAGCCCTCCATGAACCTGGGAAGCACTGCTTGAAAACCACAGAGCTCTAGTATTCATGGCATTCATATTCTTTACAAACAATTAGCTTTTTCATATTAATAAAAATTCATGTACATATTCTTAAAAACCACACATAAAACTGTAGAGCTTAAAAGAATTTCCTATCCACTTCTCTATACCTTTGAAGTCCAGAGGCAACCATCTTCATCTAACTGTTCATTATGATGATAATTCCATATTCCCACATAATACTCATATACGTACTTTCTGATTTTCATATGTTGATATTATCTGTTGGCCTCCTACTATGAGAGATAAGGATTCTATATAGGATATTATACATAATACTTCCTCCAGTGTGTGTTTGTCCTCTCTTCCTATCTCTCTGTCTTCTTTCCTGCCTCCCTGTCACATTTTCTCATTCTCATACCACACACATGAGCACACATATGCTTCCCTTAGCTTAATCTTCCCAATTTAACCACACAACAATCTTAGATAAAGCACTAATTAGTGTTTACATTATTTTAACTTGTATATATCATCCACATGTAAGCCACATGGGAATTTATGATTATATTTCTTTTACACATTTTTCTTTTTCTTCTTTTTCCTGACATTAGTTGTGTCATATTTTGTTTTCTTAATTTTTCATCTGCCCATCTTATATTTTCTCAAATTCTCCAATAGAAATGCAACACTCCTCTTAATACAGTCAAATATGTTAGTTATTTTTTTCTTTTTTTTTTTTTAAGTACCCTCATGCTTTTTGTGGCAAGATTCTACTGAGCTGTCACCCTAGGACCGCTCTTTGCCTCTCTGTAGTTTGGGTCCCGTTCCCTGAGTTCTTTGTTTTTCTTTCTTGATGGACTCCTTCACGGGTGGGTGGGTGAGCATGCAGGAGCTTCCTGAGAAAGATGTTTGGGACAAATACATTTTTGGAGAACTTAGGTGTTTGAAAATATTTCTTTATTCTCTTCTTACATTAATTGTTTCTTTGACTTTATACATAATTCATTGTTTAGAAATACTTTTTCCTCAGAAATTTCAAGGGATTTCTTTACCATCTTTTAGCTTCCAGTGTTATTAAGAAGTTATTTTGTTCCCCGATTCATTTTGTTTGATTTTCTTTCTTTGTTCCTTTTGTTGCTTGTTCATTTCTTCCTTCTCCTCTTCCCTCCCTCTTTCTTCTCTCTGAAAACACTTATGATTTCTTTTTTATCCCTAGTGTTCTATTGTCTCTTAACAGTATATTTGGTGTGATATACACGAGTTCCCCCAGTTGATTGTGTTTGAAATTCAGGGACTTTTACTCATTCATTCAGTTCCAGGAAATTTTGTTATGTACTTTTAGCAATTTCTGACCTCTATTTCTTCTGTTCTTTCATTCTGAAACTAACTTTTAGACTCAAACTCTAACGTTATTTTCTATTTATCTTCTTTTTGTCATCTATCTCTACAAGAGTCTCTCATCTTTGTTCTGTTGATTATATTATTTCACCTAACATTTTTAATTTTTAAGAATTTAATTTTCTCTAATTTCTCCTTTTTCATAGCACCATGTTTAGTTTCATGAACACCATTTCTATTCTACTATCTATATAATACACATTTCAGCTTTTTAAAGCTACATGTAACAGCTTTCTGTTCTCTCCAGAGTCTTTGTTTCCTTCAACTTCCTGTTGGTTAGTTTGCTTTGGTCTCTTTTTGTTGGAGACTTTCCTCCGTATCTGGTATTCTTTAGCTGTCTGCTCAAGCAACGGATTATGGGCTTCAGGACATTACCATAAAACCATTAGACAAAACTGAGTTGTTTCACTGAAATGCCCTCAAGAATAGCAAGATTTCTTCCCCCTTGGGTAGAAGGTGCCCCCTCCAATGTTCCACCTGGGAACTACAGCCTGGTTGCCAGTGTCCTGGGAGCTGAGCCACCTAAGAAGGCTTGAAGGAAAAGGAGAGTTTGTTACTACTTGGCATGCAGATTTCTAGTCTCCTAGATTTCTATATTGTATCTCAATCTCTCCTGCCACTGTCCCCAGTAATGTTAAGCTTGTAGCCTCTATAGTTAAGTTACTCGAGAGAATAATACCCCACCATCTCTCTTACAGGGTGAAAGAGGGGTAGTTGTCAGGCTGCAAAGAGTTGAGAAGGGGATTTGGGAGTCCAGTTCTTGTTAAGAATTTCAAACAGTCCTGTTTTCAACCTCAAGTCTGTCCCTTAGCGTCAGCAATCCTTTTTGCCTCCAGTCTTTGAGGCTTTCCAGGGTTCTCAATGGAGTTCCCATTTGTTTCTTTTGGGCATCTCCCCTGCAGACACCTGGGTTTCTACATCTCTGTTTAGCTAAAACACATACCACTTATTCATTCCATTTCCATTAAAAAGAAAAGTCAATAGGTCTCTGCCGTTGTGTTCTCTCCTGTTTTCTTTAGAAAGTGAGTTTCTTTTTCTTTTCTTTTTTTTAGTTGTCATTATAGGAGTTCCTTTGAGAGGCAGAGGGTAGACTTAAGCAAGTGTCCCATCCACCATTTTAATTGCAATTCTCTGCCTTCACTCTTTAGCCACTGCCTTATAAAGGGAACACATTCTCAAACATCTCTCCAAAATGATCCCACCAAATTCAGCAGTTGTGTGTTTGGGGGTGGGGGCCAATGGGGGCAACACAATATTTCATTTTTCTCCACAAGTATACCCAATGCTAAAATGAAAAGCTAAATCCCCGCAAGGCATGTAATTATTCCTATCAGACATAGTGAAGTACAACATTCAATTAGGATAAGGAGATCCTTTTATTCTGAAGTTACATGTTGTTCCCTATATTAAAACTTCCATCATTTATCTGTGGAATTAAATATCTGAACATATATAATTATAAATAATTCCTTCCTAGGCAAAACTATCTATCTTAAAAAGTGAAAAATACATTTCTTTTGTGATTGAAGTTCTCCCTAAACTATTAATTAAGTCATAACCTCGTCAAGACAAGTAAAATTACTTAACAGTCATTTTATATTTGCTTTCTGTTAGAAGACAATGTAAAATCTAATAGTGAACTAATTTCCCTTTCAGGTTGTCATGATGATTCGCATATGGACCACATTTGTGTATTTTGTTATTTGAGGTGAGGTTTGTCTTGAATCATTTTATATACTAGTTTTGCTCCTTATAATATGTCAATCTAGAGACATCAGTCTTCTAGAAATATTGTACCCTATTTGTTCAAGAGTATCCCATCAACATTGAAGCTACCTTTTACACTTAGAGAGATATACACATTCAATTATTTATCCAACTGCAAGAGTTGGCCCTGAGGAAAGAATCACAGGTTATTCTTGGCATCCTTTACTTTATTCCCACATTTGCACTTTCTATGCAGTCTGCTCATCTAGCTCCAAAATATTCTGTTGCCATCAGTACTGCCCGAAGACACAGTCAAGGGGGTTGAGAGGTTGTGGGGATGGGTTGCCCTGGGCCTCACACATTAGAGGGCCTTGATGCTGTCGTCTTCCTCTGCGTTCTATGTCATCCCCAAAGAGCTATGAGTTAGAAGAGAAACAAGTGTCCCTCTTCTAACCAAGCTCTGAGCATGTGAGACTCTGGAGCTTCCTGCTCAAAAGGCCTTGAGACTGCATCCTGGTCTGTCTTCCCAAGGTGAACCTGCCTCTAGTATATACACCTTAGATGCTTAAGGGTAGTTGAAGAGTAGTTGTTTTTGGGGATGTAGATGTAGGGGATAGGAGTCAATCTTGGAAGAATGAGCTATGGTGTTCATACACACCTTAGTGCAAGGCCCTTTCAGATACAGGACAGAACTAGGGATGGGAAGAGAAGGCAGAGTGGGTGCTCTCTCTCTTTCTCTCTCTGTCTCTCTGAGCGGCCATATTTAAGAGAATTTCAATATGAAAGTGGCCTTAAAAATCATTATGAAGATACATGTATTAAGGTAGGAAAACATATTTGGTTTAACAATTTATAAGTTTGCTTTATAGCTTTTAAATATTTAGACATATTGCTTGTATGTCCCTCTTTGTATTTGTGCCTCAGGTCCTACAAAATACTAGGGGCAGGCCGGGCATAGTGGCTCACGCCTGTAATCCCAGCACTTTGGGAGGCCGAGGCGGGTGGGTCACGAGGTCAAGAAATCAAGACCATCCTGGCCAACATGGTGAAACCCTGTCTGTACTAAAATTACAAAAGTTAGCTGGGCATGTTGGTGTGCACCTGTAGTTCCAGCTACTTGGGCGGCTTAGGCAGGAGAATCATCGCTTGAAGCCAGGAGGAGGTGGAGGGTGCAGTGAGCTGAGATCACGCCACTCACTGCACACTAGCCTGGTGACAGAGCAAGACTCCATCTCAAAAAGAAAAAGAAAAAAGAAAAAAGAAAAAAAAATACTAGGGGCATGTCTGACTGCCACATTGATAGTGCAGTCTTCTAAAAGTAACTATGTGCCTTCCCACACTTTCTCTACTCTATCAAATTTATCTGTCCTTAATAACAAAAAGTCTCAAAATCATATTTTAAAAAAACACATTAGAAAGCTGAAGACAAAAATCCAAATAAATTAATTTTCAAAATGAGGTTAACCTTTTCTTGGAGAGAAGAATTCTATAGTTATTGTCACTCCTGAGGACACAGCAACAGGTGGAGCACCTTCGCCACAGAGCTGGGTAAGGACAACCAGCCCAGCTATTAACAGACTTTCTTTTTTTTTTTTTTTTTTGAGACCAAGTCTCGCTCTGTCACCCAGGCTGGAGTGCAGTGGCGCGATCTCAGCTCACTGCAAGCTCCACCTCCCAGGTTCATGCCATTCTCCTGCCTCAGCCTTCCCAGCAGCTGGGACTACAGGCACACACCGCCACGCCCCGCTAATTTCTTTTTGTATTTTTAGAAGAGACGGGATTTCACTGTGTTAGCCAGGATGGTCTTGATCTCCTGATCTTGTGATCTGCCCGCTTCGGCCTCCAAATGTGCTGGGATTACAGGCGTGAGCCACCGCGCCTGGCCTTAACACAGTTTCAACAGTTGCAAGTGGGCAGTTACCACAGATTAGAACACTGAGGCCCCTCAACCACAGAAAGAATCCAAGCCTTTTTGTTAATTCCTTTCCACAGATTGGAAATTGAATATTTGGAGGTGGTTGATACAGGCTGGGGGGGGGCAAGAGAGTTGATGGAGATCCCCTCAAGGTGCACAGGTCTTCATTCAGTGCACAGTAGCAGTTCTCCAGAAGTGAAGAGAGATATCCATACACCTGGAAAGCTAGGTGCTGGAGTGTAAAGAAGAAAGAGAACCCCCATGGTCCACAAATATTAGCAGGTAGGCTTTAAGTATGAAGACATCTCTGAGGCAATGCTACTGTCAGTCTTCCTAAAGATAAATTTCTATTTCTTCCCCAAATACATCTAAAGCCAACGACAAATCACATTAATGCTATAGCAAAGCTTACATTCATATCTAATCACATTAGATTAATCCAGTCGCCCTGCATCCCCCCGACACCACACACGTTAGCAGTCCAATAGAGAAAGGGATGAGCCCTTTTATGGGAGTAAATCTTATTTATTTCTGTGCTTTTACCCACTAACATACAATAAACATTTATAAAACACATGAAGAAGCTGAAAAATATGACTATGAAATAAAAAATAAACATGAGAAGCAGACCCACAGATGGCTCAAATGTTGGATATAGCAGGTGGAGATTTGTTTAAAAATTATGATAGATATGTTAAAAGATACAATGAAAAAGTGAGAAGCATGCATTAACACTGGGAAATTTCTATATATGGGCATTATCAAAAAGTGCAAAATAGAAATGATAAAAATTATGTATAATAAATGAAGGATTCATTTAGGGAGTCGAACAGCAGACTGACCCAGCAGAAGAAAGGGCCAGTAGTATTTAAGATATGTCAATAAAATCATTCAAATTGAAACACTAGAGAAAAAAAGAGTGAAGAAAATGGGACAGAAATCTTGTGACTGTAACATAATAACTAATGATCTAAGATATTTGTAATTGGAGCCTCAGAAAGGTAGCGGGGAGAAAATCAAGGAGAAGAAATACCTGGAAAGGTGGTAGGTGAACAATTTCCAAAACTGGTAAAAGATATCAACCCATGTATGAAAAAAGTTAAGTAAAATCCAAGCAAGAAAATTCAAAAACAAACAACTAAACAAACAAAACAAACTTCACCACCACCAACACCATGCTGAGGCATTCTGTGATTAAACTATTGAAAAACAAGGATAAAGGGTAAATCTTAAAAGCTGCCAGAAGAAAAAGACATTTCACACAGGCAACAACCACCTTAGGAACAATGTCTGAGTTTTCAACTAAAATACTGACTACCTTAAGACATGCAATATCTGCAAAGTATTGAAGGAAAGCAACTCTTAATCTAGAATTCTATGTTCAACAAATATATCTTTCAACATGAGGGTGAAATAAGATGAGAAAGGTTGAGAGTGTTTATTTTTAGCAAATACGTACTACAAGAGACAAGGAAATTTTTCAAGGTGAATTCTTGCTGGAAGCCTGAATCTACAAGGAGAACTGAAAATTATTAGAGTGGATAAATGACTAAATATATGGGTAAGTATAAAAGACCTTTTAAAAATTACCATCTACCTACCTACCTACATATCTATCGTCATCTACCTATCTATTCACATTTTAAAAACTTGTGACTATTTAAAGCAAAAATAACAACACATTTTGTATCTGTTACCTATAAGTAAATAAAATACATGACAACAAGAAAGCAAAGGACAGCAAGCAAATAGAATTATACTTTCTAAAGGTTCTTACACGGTTACTTTTGAAATATTATTTAAAGGTAAACAATAATAAAGGCACGTGTGCCATCTTAAGACACAACAATGAAAAATAAAAACACTCCATTGAGGTATAGTGGAAAACATCATGGAGGAGATAAAACGAAATAATAAAATATTTAATTAACTCAAAGGAAAGCAAACAAATAAGGAACATAGGAACAAAAAACAGATGTGACAAATAGAATACAAATACCAAGATGATAGAGTTAAATCTAATGAGAGTAAACATTACATTAAATGTACGGGTCATGGTCACCAAAACAGCATGGTAGTGGTATAAAAATAGGCACATAGACCAATGGAACAGAATAGAGAACCCAGAAATAAACCCAAATATTTATAGCCAACTGATCGTTGACTAAGCAAACAAAAACATAAAGTGGGAAAAGGACACCCTATTTAACAAATGGTGCTGGGATAATTGGCAAGCCACAAGTAGAAGAAGGAAACTAGATCCTCATCTCTCACCATATATAAAAATCAACTCAAGATGGATCAAGGTCTTAAATAAGACCTTAAACTATACAAATGCTAGAAGATAACATCGAAAAAACCCTTCTAGACATTGTCTTAGGCAAGGATTTCACAACCAAGAACCCAAAAGCAAATGCAATAAAAACAAAGATAAATAAGTGGGACTTAATTAAACTAAAAAGCTTTTGCATGGCAAAAGGAACAGTTAGCAGAGTAAACAGACAGCCCACAGAGTGGGAAAAAAAACTTCACAATATATACATCTGACAAAGGTCTAATATCCAGAATCTGCAATGAACTCAAACAAATCAACAAGAAAAAAACAAAAAATCCCATCAAAACGTGGGCTAAGGACATGAATAGAAAATGATCAAAAGAAGATATACAAATGGTCAACAAACATATGTAAAAATGCTCAACATTACTGATGATCAGAGAAACGCAAATCAAAACCAAAATGTGATACCACCTTACTTCTGCAAGAATGGCCATAATAAAAAAATAAAAAGAAAAGAAGATTATGGTATGGATGCAGTGAAGAGGGAACACTGCTGATGGGAATGTAAACTAGTACAACCACTGTGGAAAACAGTGTGGACATTCCTTAAAGGACTAAAAGTACAACTACCATTTGATCCAGCAATCCCACTACTAGGTATCCAACCAGAGGAAAAAAATCATTATACAAAAAAAAAATAATAATAATAATACTATAGCAGCACAATTTACAATTGCAAAAATGTGGAACCAATCCAAATGTCCATCAATCAACGAGTGGATAAAGAAACCGTGGTATGTATATCTGTATGTGTGTGTGTGTGTGTATGTATTTATACATATACACACAATGGAATACTACTCAGCCATAAAAGTGAATGAATTAACGGCATTCACAGTAATCTGGATGGGATTAGAGACTACTATTCTAAGTCAAGTAACTCTGGAATAGAAAACCAAACATCATATGTTCTCACTCATAAGTGAGTCCTAAGCTATGAGGATGCAAAGGCATAAGAATGACACGATGGACTTTGGGGACGCATCAGAAAAGGGGCGGCAAGAGGGTGAGGGATAGAAGACTACAAATTGGGTTCAGGTGATGGGTGCACCAAAATCACTACTAAAGAACTTACTCATGTAACAAAATGCCATCTGTTCCTCAAAAACCTATGGAAATAAAAAATTAAAAATGAATTCTGTAAATGGACTCAATATTCCATTATCAGACTGAATAAAAAACCAAGACCAAACTACATGCTGTTCATTAAAAAAATGCTTTAAATATAAAAACACATATTGAAAGTTTAAAAATAGTAAAAGATATACCATAAAAATATTTGTGTGCCTATGTAAGACACATTAGATATGTTAGACTTCAAGACAAACTATTAATATATTATCAGATAAAGAGAGATATTTCATGGTGATAAAGGGTCAATTCATCAAGAAGATATAAAACTAAAAATACATACAGGGCTTCCAAATACATAAAGCTAAAATGAACAAAATTAAAGTGAGAATAGACAAACCATAACCATTATTTAAAGGCAAGCAGAAATCCTTTGGAGGCCCTTTATTTCAACACACATACACAAACACTATTACTGACCCACAATAAACTGGGGTGGGATGTGTTTTGAGAGAGAAGTTTCTGGGACCTTTCAAGGCAAGTTGTATCTCTAAGACTGTAGCCTAGAAGTCTCATGCAAAATGTGGGAGACTCAGCGTACAGTTTTCTGACAGCCAGCAAAGTTAGAATGCTCACACGTATGACAAGACATGGGTTGTTTGTCCCTTGCAGCCTCTAGGTGGAGTGAGTCATAAACAACCTCATCCATTTACCTTGATTGTCATACAAATATCACCAACTTACGGCTGGGCATGGTTGCTCACGCCCTGCAATTCCAGCACTTTGGGAGGCTGAGGCAGGCAGATCACCTGAGGTCAGGAATTCAAGACCAGCCCGGGCAACACGGTGAAACCCCATCCCTACTAAAAATACAAAAATTAGCTGGGCATAGTGGCATGTGCCTGTAATCTCAGCTAATCGGAAGGCTAAGTCAGGAGAATCACTTGAACCAGGGAGGAGGAGGTTGGAGTGAGCCGAGATCATACCACTGCACTCTCCAGCCTGGGTAACAGAGTGAGACTCCATCTCTAAATAAATAAATAAATAAAACAAAGCAAAAACAAAAACATATCAACAATTTATTTGTGTTCCATGATGAAACAAAGATGAAGAAAAATGTGTTCATACCCTTGATTCCCTCCCTGCAAGTTTGTCTTGATTGTCATTTGCTGAGTTGGGATCTGAGTGGGACATTCTGGGTTCCTGGAAGACTACGGTGATCAATAGGACATTCTGAATCAGCGGCAATTCTGTGGCAGTCACTTGTGTGACAGAGGCTAAGCAATAGGCACACAGCTTTACCACTGGCTTACCCTGAAGGCTCTGTACAGCACTGTGAGCACTGTGCCTGCAGGTGTGAGCCCATGATCAGGACTCTAGGATTTTCCCCAGAAGGTGGTTCTATGGGCAGCTCTCATTGGGTTTCATAGAACTAAAGCTTGCTTTACAAATGTAGGGAGAAAGAACATCATGGAATGTTTTCTCTCCAGATGAAGAAAAACTTAAAATTTCTGACAAGTTCTGGCATTTTAAGAGAGGTCATTAAGCACTGGAGAAGTTTTGGTTGAAGGCCAGACTTGAAATAAAGTTGTTTGAAATGCTGTCTGGAGACAGATATTTAAAAACTGATTAGTCCTACTCTTTATTGAGGTTAAAATAGACTTTCTAGGGGAAAATGGGGAAGAAAAATCTAACTATCCAGAAGAAGATGGCATGACGGTTGATGTTACACAAAGGCTATAATACAGTCACTGAAGGATAAATCAGAATCCATCCAATCCCAAGTAGGTAAACCAGAATAATCTTGAAATTTATGTCAGAAAAGTAAAACACAGCTATAAATAGTATTAAAGAAAAGTTTTGATGAAAAATCCAATCTTTAGGAAAATGGAAAATAACTTTTATACAAAGGAAAAGGAAGACTGAGTGGTCTCAATTTACATAGAAAAAAAGGAGGTTGAAATTTCAAAACCATATTTGGAAAAAATTCCATGTGAGAAGGAACATCATATCTAGCATTTGACTGAATGTTTGTTGAAGATGACAGATTTGTTTGCTGTCCTTAGAGATGAAATGGACAGTGGTCATTAGGTGTTGGATATAATAAGAGAGTCAGAAATAAGAGACAACTTAGATGAGGAGTTTTGAAGAATCATGCATAACATCACGTAAAAACTTCCTTACAAACTCTTGAAAAAGTAATCACATATATAGTAAATTCACTAAAAGAAGCTTATGCATTATATTAAAACATTCCAAAGCAAGAGTGCATCTGAAAATGCAAAGATGGAAAATGAAGTTCAAAAGCTTGACAAGAAATGAATGATGGAATTTTATCAAAATGAAACCTCACAAGAAGTTCACCTTAGAGGAAAGAGACTCTAGAAAGAGAGAAGAAATGTTCCAAAGCAGATACAAGATCAACTATGCCTCTGAGGAGCTGGAAACCTATAGAAAAGAATTATTTCTACGTTGTTGTACTATTTTAGTAAAAGCATTATATTATGACTTGTTTAACCAGACTACCATGACATTAAGAAAAACAGGCATTTCTCATGAACAATACAGTAACTAGAGATATCTGAAACTTTAAGAGGTAATTCTAGGCTTAGGCAGGAGGATCAACTGAGGCCAGAAAATAGAAATAGGTCTGGGCAAAATAGCGAGAACCCATGTCTACAAAAATAGTAATAAAAATAAAAATCAGCTGAGCATAGTGGCTTATGCCTGTAGTCCCAGCTACTTGGGAGGCAGAGGTGGGAGGATCACTTGAACCCAAGAGTTAGAAGATGCCTTGAGCTATGATCAAATAATTATTGCATTCCAGCCTGGATGACAGAGTGAGACTGTTAAAAAAATAAAATAATAATAATAATAATAATAATAATAATAAGAAGAAGAAGAAGAGATATTTCTGTTGACTTCAAGCTGTTCTGCAGCTCCACCTTTCCAAAAACATGTGGGCGTGTGAGGTTCCTGGATGGCCCTAGCACTACCTCCTGCAGGGTGTGGCCCAGACCATTGCTCACTGTGACTCTAAGAAGAAAAAACACTTCTGGGGCATCATTGAGATAAAGTCCATACCCCACTTCCACTCCTCTGTGCGCATCCTGGGGTCCAGCAGCATTGTGACAGGCCAAGGCTATGGAATCCCCCATATGGACCTGGAGGTGCTGGAGAAAATCGACAAGAAGAAAAGGCTGGCCAAGAGGTATGGTACCATTAGGCCCTGGAGTCTCAGATCAAGCAGATCCCACAGATCCTTGGCCCAGGCCCAAATAAGGCTGGCAAGTTCCCTTCCCTGCTGACACACAACAGAAATATGTTGGCCAAAGTTGATGAGGTAGAGCCCACAATCAAGCTCCAGATGAAAAGGGGCTATGTCTGGCCATGGCCATTGGCCCCCTAAAGATGGCAGATGATGAGCTTGTATGTAACACCCACTTCACTGTCAGCTTCCTGGTATCACTCTAGAAGAATTGGCAGAATGTCCATACTTTATACATGAAGAGCACCATGGCAAGCCCCAGCGCCTGTGTGAAAGCACATTCTAATACATTTCAGTGCCATGTACACAGAAACAAGCAAAGAACCTCCCCTTATATGTAGAATCTAAAAGAGTGGAACTCGAGAGTGGAGAGTGGAATGGTCATTAGTTATTAGGGGCTGGATGGGCAGGGTTTGGAGAGGTGTTGGTCAAAGCATACACAATTTTAGTTAGGCAGGAGGAATAAGTTCAAAAGATCCAGTGTACAACATGGTGGCTGCAGTTAGTAACGATGTATGATATTTCAAAAATCACAAAAACAGATTTTCAGTGTTCTCACCACAAAAAAATGATACCTACATGAGGTAATGCACAGGTTAATTACCTCAATTGAGCCATTCCACAATATATACATACTGTAATGCATCATGTTGTACATGATAAATGTATACAATTTTAATTTTTCAATCAGAAGAATTAAAAAAGAACCTACCCTTTATCCAGTCCTTTATCCACTCTCATGCCAATTAATGGTTAGAGCATATAGAGTATGACAACACGTAGCCACGTGTAAACAAAATGAGGTAACAGGTGCCTATTTAGACTAATGCATATTCTTCATAAGTTCCTTAGGAGAGATCTTAAAATGGGATTTTAGGCATTTGGATATATTGGTGGTAGTAGTGGCAGGAGAGGAGGGAAGCAGGAGAGGTTGTAAAGGTTTGAGAGGCATTTTTGTTTCTCATATTTATTTAGGGCCCTAAAGTTGTGTTATGTGTGTAGCTCTCTGCTTTGCCCAGCAGATCTTTCTCATACAAAACTTTGGCTACTTAGCACAGCCTTTTAAACACAGAGGAATAAAGGAAAAAAGGAATAAAGGAAAGCAGAAATGTAGAAGCTAAACAAGAGTTGCCGAGTGCAAAGTTAATTGTATATGTGACATGGCAGCAGAGCAAAAGGGAAGGAACCCATGTTTACCGAGCACCTACTGTGTGCAAAGGAACCTTCTATATGTTATTACACTTCATCCTTCTAAATCCTGTGATTTAGAAATCATTCTTTTTATTTTATGGATTAAGAAATGGAATGTTAGATTAAGTGACTTGCACTGGGCTCAGGATTCATATGAGAAAGTACATAAATTTGATCTTATATTTGTGTGATTCTTAAGCCTTACATTCTTTCTACTGTTTTCAGGAATAAAGAGGCCACTTTCCCAAAGCAGATGAACCACCTAGCTGTATTTCCTTGAATCCCAAAGACCTGGTTCTGTTCCACTGCAAGGTAAATACAGCAGGTATGGCAGTTAGATGGAAGTGGGGGAGAACCTCCTAGGCACCTAATAGTAGAACTGGTGAGCCTATACCTAGATTAGACTCTGCAAAAGTCAAGAGGAAAAGGGAACCTGATGGGAGGGCTGGGGAGACATAATATGGTTTATTTCATAAACTCACTGGCGTCTCTAAGAGTACGGAGTGCTAGAATCCCTGAACTCACATTCCGCCTCCGCTGTGCCTTACAGTGAGTTACTTAATCTCTGTAAATGTATTTCTTATCTGCAAAAAGATAATAATATTGGCCTCACCCAGTAGCTGTGGTGAATATTAAATGAGCTACTATATGTAAAAGACTTAGGAAAATTGGTTAGCACATAGCAAGCTCAATTAGAGTAACTATCATCATGATCATGGTTGACAGAAAATATATGAATCAGAGTATTCTCATTTAATACACATTTTCTACAACAGTGGAAAGCCCGAGAAAGGTAAGAAAAACAGCAGATTTGAATCACTTAGGGATAACAATGATTGGGCCCAGTCAGACTGGGCCTGAATCAGAATCTCTAGGGCTGATTAGCCCTAGAGATTGTGTTTATCGAAAACATCCTCCCAGATTCTAATGCGCAACCAGGGTAGAGAACTTTTACCGTTCTACTCACATTTTTGTGTTTTTCTTCCCCAGTCTCTCTTGATTTTTTACATATATATTATGTATTAAGATACTTGACTGAATTTTGGTATGATGTCAGGGGCTTGCACTAATGCATTTTGTTTCACATGTGGTTGGTGACCCTGGACATTAGTTACAAGTTTTTATAATACAAAGAAAAATGAAGCCTGTGTTGCCAAAATTAATGGAAGAAAATCTGATATGAAACTTAATTGCTTCGTGATACCGATTCTATTTCATTTGTACGGTGAATGTGTGTGTGGCCCAGGTAGCATCTACTTTTTGGAATGGGGTAGGTTGAAAAAGCATCAGGTGTGCTAGAAAGCTTACAAAGGAGAACGGTACTGAGCAGGACCCTTTGCAGAGAGTCAGAGACTAGGCATGATGTAATCCATTTCGTTAATTTAAAGTAAATAGGATAAAACTCTTGCTAACATCAAAGCAGCCACCAATTAAGAGCATCTCAAATCACAGGGCCAAGGCATGGCTATTCAAGATTTTCTTTTTTTCTTTTTCTTTTTTTTTTTTTGTCAAGATGGAGTCTCTCTATGTTGCTCAGGCTGGTCTCAAACTCCTGGACTCTCAAGCCATCCTCCTGCTTCAGCCTCCCAAAGTGCTGGGATGACAGGGATGAGCCACCATACCCAGTCTGTTCAGGATATTTCATCTGAATTTAGGGTGGGCCATTCATAAACTGACTGAGTCAAGTCTCTTTTCTGGGTGAGAACACCTGTAAGCACACAGTATGAGAGCTGGCAAAATGGAAGAGTATCTACGATGTTTCTGATAGTGGTTTTCAACCCTGGAAACATTTTAGAAATACTGATGAGACTTTTAAATATGGAGGCCTATGTCTCTTACTCAGAGCTTTTCATATAACTGATCTTAAGTGGGGTACAGACTTGGCTGCTGTTGCTCTGTAGTTAGAGTTGAGAACAGCTGGTGTATCGGAAAGAACATAAACTTTGTAGCCAGTCAATATAGGCTTGAATTTTTTGCTGTTCTGTTGGCTTGATGTGAGGAACTTACCCGAACTTCAGTGTCCTTATCTGTGACAAGAATGTAACACTATACCTTACAAGGCTACTATGGAGACAAGTAGCAATGAATGTAAAGCACTTAGTACTGTGCCTGATACATGGTAGATACTCGGAGGTGCTTACAAAGTACCTCATAGCTTTCTTTTCAGCACTTCTTTATTCTCTTTAGGTATCCTTCACTCCTCCCCTGGAAACCACTCAAAGCTTCCAACCCGGTATCCCCATGTGGCTCTGCCTTACATAGAGGTACCCAATATTTTTACACTTCCTAAACAACTTCTCCACTTTCACTGTATCTAGTGCAAGGATTTATGACCTCTGGAATCACCTGCAGGTATTTAAAACATGCTGATTAAAAGATCCTACCACCAGTATTTTGTGATTTATAACCCTCATCGCTAGTATTATTTCTCCAGATACAGCAATGCAAATCTGTGAAAATTCTTCAGAATGTGGTTTTTAAAAAATCTTTGGAATAAAAGTGAAGTATTCAGGGACAAGGAAAAAGATACAGTAAACATTTGGTAGGTCACATTTCCATTATTTCTGTAGTAAGCATTTACTGAGCTCTTCATTTGTGCTAGACGTTAGGTATAAAAAAGTAATTAAGACTCTGTCCCTGCTTTCGAAGAGTTCACAATGTAGTAAAACTGATAGAAAATAAATGCAACTTATTACCTCTTTAACCATCACTTTTATTGAGTGCCTACAATGCAGCTGGGGACATTTTAGGTGCTGGAGATACAGGCAGGAATGAAAAAACTCCCCAAATGACTAGTGGCTTAGATTTTGGTGGGGGGAATTCAAGAAAGATGTTTTTATGACGGAAGTAAACACAGGGTAGTTTGGCAATTTAGTTCAAAAAGACAAACTCCCACATGGGGATAAGTTTACAGGAAGGCCTCCTGGAGAGAAGACAGGACAACTGATTTTTGAAGAACAAGGAGTTAGCCTGGCAGCTAATGGAATGCATGTGTTATATGGTTAATTTTATGTATCAACTTGGCTGGGCCATGATGCCCAGATGTTTGGTCAAACATTAGTCTGAATGTTTCTGTGACTGTGTGTGTGTGTGTGTGTGTGTGTGTGTGTGTGTGTGTGTATGAAATTAACATTTAAATCAGTAGCCTTTGTGTAAAGCAGACTGGCCTCCATAATGTCATAATGTGAGTGGGCCTCATCCCATCAGTTAAAGGCCTTAATAGAACAAAGATTGACTTCCCCCAACCAAGAAGGAATTCAGCAGGAGACAACCTTCAGATGTGCACTGCAATATCAATTCTTCCTGAGTCTCCAGACTGCTGTCCCACTCTGTAGATTTTTGACTTGTCAACCTCTATAATCACATGAGCCAATTCCTTAAAATAAATCTCTCGATATGTGCACATCCTATTGGCTGTTTCTCTGTGGAATCCTGACTAATGCAGTATGCATTTGAGTCAGATGAATCCTTCCTGGTTCTTCTCAAGACTCAGTCCCACCCCTTGCTTTTTTTTATCACTATCACCAAGAAACAGATATCATCCAACACGATCTCTTTCAACTGTTGCCATTTACCTCAAAGGTTCCCCTTCTCTTTATTGGTTCACTCCTCCTTTTCTGTTGAAGAGGAAAAGTACTCCCTTTCCTTCCTAGGGCTAACCTTCCACCTGTGCTCCAGGTCCTTCTCAAGCATTCTGTTGGGAGTTCGGTCTAATAACGATCTCCTCTCTCACATCTGCAACCTCTCCTCCTCTCCTTTTGCTTACAATTCACTCAAGCCTTCTCCTGTACACACATTTCTACACACACAGATGTCTGGGTGTGTGCATTCATGAACATGACTCAGTCTCTAGACAGGCTGGATCCAACGAGCTCAGATCCTGCCAGGCCATTCCACAAGAGGTAGGGGCACAATTTACTTGACTTCGCATTTATGGCCTCCTGTTAAGGGTCAAAGTTTTGTGCTGGAAATGTCAAGGATTCAGCGTAGTAACATGGGTTACCTCAGCTGTTCAAGAGTCTTGATTTACAGTAATGAATATATTTGATTAGTTAATTATCACTTAGTAAATGAGAAATGGGTCACGTGTGGTGGCTCATGTCTGTAATCCCAGCACTTTGGGAGACCAAGGCAGGCGGATCACCTGAGGTTGAGACCAGCCTGGCCAACATAGTGAAACCCCATCTCTATTTAAATACAAAAATTAGCCAGGCATAGTGGTGCGTGCCTGTCGTCCCAGCTACTCAGGAGGCTGAGGCAAGAGAATCACTTGAATCTGGGAGGCGGAGGTTGCAATGAGCCAAGATCGTGCCACTGCACTCCAGCCTGGGCGACAGCAACTCTGCCTCAAAAAAATTAAATAAATGAAAATAAAATAATTATAAATGCTTTAGGGATAAACTTTTAAAAGGAGTAATCATAAATTGAGATGTTTATGATTATGCAAGGGGAAACTGTAGGAAAATAAAAGGACAAAAGAGAAGGAGGATAGAGGATAGGAAATCTGGAGATAAAATGAAGATGAGTGGCAGATGGGAAATTGTAGGGAATGAGATAAACCCTGAACAGAGGCGCCAGGAACTCACGTTACCTAAGACCTTATCTTTTTCTTTATGAAATAACATGATTTACAACCAAAATCCAGTAAAGATCTAAGTCTCTCTCAAATTGTTAATGCCAGAATGCCTTGACAAATCGTATCACTGCACAAACACACACATATACACACACGTGGTGTAGAGTGGTTTGAGGCTACATTGGGCTGAATTATTGGCAGAATAAAATGGCTGGACTTATAAACTATGAAATCCCATATTTCATTCTTTTCTTGGCCTTATTTTTATAAAATTACTCTTCATCTAGGGTGAACAACAAAGACTCAGATTCATACTAAATGTGCCTCGTTTCCCAATCTACTGCTCAGAGTATTCCTATTTCTCCAGAAACGATATTCATTTTTTTCTGAAAATTCAAAGAGCATTCTCTCCATAAAGCAATACTGATGTAAGAAAACTGCATAATTGCAACATGCAGGAAAATAACGTATAATTGTATTTTTAAAAACCCTGCAGAATAACAAACTTGATAGTGACATTAAAAGTAGGGCAAGGATAAAAGCTTTACAGAGACCAAAATTTTCTCTTGGGTGAAAGGCTTCTTAAATTCTAATTAGTTACATATATGTGTTCGTGAATATAAAAGTAGAAAACATACACTATTGAATTTTTCTAAGACATGCTGAAGTCTTGGAGTAATTTCTTAATTGAATTTGACGTCAAAATAGCAGTTAGGTAAAAAAATTTTTTTAAAGATCTGTAACACTGCATGGTTTAACCCTAAGACAAAGGCTGTTGACCTGTTGATTGATGTTAGTTCCAAGTCTATAGGTTATCAGTTATTATAAGTGACATAATACAATTCCATAATCAGATTTTGTATATGCTTCAACTTAAAAATTTCTTATCAATTTGTATACTTTTAAATTCTGGTCTATTAAGTCTAACACAAAGTATTTATAAAACAAAATTTTAAATGACTTCCTTCATAATCCCATTTAAATTATTAAATTGCCAATCTAAAAATATCATAACAGCTAAAAAGCTGATTTATTTATTTATTTTTTTTATTTTTTAAATTTATTTATTATTATTATACTTTAAGTTGTAGGGTACATGTGCACAACGTGCAGGTTTGTTACATATGTATACTTGTGCCATGTTGGTGTGCTGCACCCATCAACTCGTCATTTACATCAGGTATAACTCCCAATGCAATCCCTCCCCCCTCCCCCATCCCCATGATAGGCCCCGGTGTGTGATGTTCCCCTTCCCGAGTCCAAGTGATCTCATTGTTCAGTTCCCACCTATGAGTGAGAACATGCGGTGTTTGGTTTTCTGTTCTTGTGATAGTTTGCTAAGAATGATGGTTTCCAGCTGCATCCATGTCCCTACAAAGGACACAAACTCATCCTTTTTTATGGCTGCATAGTATTCCATGGTGTATATGTGCCACATTTTCTTAATCCAATCTGTCACTGATGGACATTTGGGTTGATTCCAAGTCTTTGCTATTGTGAATAGTGCTGCAATAAACATACGTGTGCATGTGTCTTTATAGCAGCATAATTTATAATCCTTTGGGTATATACCCAGAAATGGGATGGCTGGGTCATATGGTACATCTAGTTCTAGATCCTTGAGGAATCGCCATACTGTTTTCCATAATGGTTGAACTAGTTTACAATCCCATCAACAGTGTAAAAGTGTTCCTATTTCTCCACATCCTCTCCAGCACCTGTTGTTTCCTGACTTTTTAATGATCGCCATTCTAACTGGTGTGAGATGGTATCTCATTGTGGTTTTGATTTGCATTTCTCTGATGGCCAGTGATGATGAGCATTTTTTCATGTGTCTGTTGGCTGTATGAATGTCTTCTTTTGAGAAATGTCTGTTCATATCCTTTGCCCACTTTTGGATGGGGTTGTTTGTTTTTTTCTTGTAAATTTGTTGGAGTTCTTTGTAGGTTCTGGATATTAGCCCTTTGTCAGATGAGTAGATTGCAAAAATTTTCTCCCATTCTGTAGGTTGCCTGTTCACTCTGATGGTAGTTTCTTTTGCTGTGCAGAAACTCTTTAGTTTAATGAGATCCCATTTGTCAATTTTGGCTTTTGTTGCCGTTGCTTTTGGTGTTTTAGACATGAAGTCTTTGCCCATGCCTATGTCCTGAATGGTACTACCTAGGTTTTCCTCTAGGATTTTTATGGTATTAGGTCTAACATTTAAGTCTCTAATCCATCTTGAATTAATTTTCGTATAAGGAGTAAGGAAAGGGTCCAGTTTCAGCTTTCTACTTATGGCTAGCCAATTTTCCCAGCACCATTTATTAAATAGGGAATCCTTTCCCCATTTCTTGTTTCTCTCAGGTTTGTCAAAGATCAGATGACTGTAGATGTGTGGTATTATTTCTGAGGACTCTGTTCTGTTCCATTGGTCTATATCTCTGTTTTGGTACCAGTACCATGCTGTTTTGGTTACTGTAGCCTTGTAGTATAGTTTGAAGGCAGGTAGCGTGATGCCTCCAGCTTTGTTCTTTTGACTTAGGATTGTCTTGGAGATGCGGGCTCTTTTTTGGTTCCATATGAACTTTAAAGCAGTTTTTTCCAATTCTGTGAAGAAGCTCATTGGTAGCTTGATGGGGATGGCATTGAATCTATAAATTACCTTGGGCAGTATGGCCATTTTCACGATATTGATTCTTCCTATCCATGAGCATGGTATGTTCTTCCATTTGTTTGTGTCCTCTTTGATTTCACTGAGCAGTGGTTTGTAGTTCTCCTTGAAGAGGTCCTTTACATCCCTTGTAAGTTGGATTCCTAGGTATTTTATTCTCTTTGAAGCAATTGTGAATGGAAGTTCATTCCTGATTTGGCTCTCTGTTTGTCTGTTACTGGTGTATAAGAATGCTTGTGATTTTTGCACATTAATTTTGTATCCTGAGACTTTGCTGAAGTTGCTTATCAGCTTAAGGAGATTTTGGGCTGAGACAATGGGGTTTTCTAAATATACAATCATGTCATCTGCAAACAGGGACCATTTGACTTCTTCTTTTCCTAACTGAATCCCCTTGATTTCTTTCTCTTGCCTGATTGCCCTAGCCAGAACTTCCAACACTATGTTGAATAGGAGTGGTGAGAGAGGGCATCCCTGTCTTGTGCCAGTTTTCAAAGGGAATTTTTCCAGTTTTTGCCCATTCAGTATGATATTGGCTGTGGGTTTGTCATAAATAGCTCTTATTATTTTGAGGTACGTTCCATCAATACCGAATTTATTGAGCGTTTTTAGCATGAAGGGCTGTTGAATTTTGTCAAAAGCCTTTTCTGCATCTATTGAGATAATGATGTGGTTCTTGTCTTTGGTTCTGTTTATATGCTGGATTATGTTTATTGATTTGCGAATGTTGAACCAGCCTTGCATCCCAGGGATGAAGCCCACTTGATCATGGTGGATAAGCTTTTTGATGTGTTGCTGAATCCGGTTTGCCAGTATTTTATTGAGGATTTTTGCATCGATGTTCATCAGGGATATTGGTCTAAAATTCTCTTTTTTTGTTGTGTCTCTGCCAGGCTTTGGTATCAGGATGATGTTGGCCTCATAAAATGAGTTAGGGAGGATTCCCTCTTTTTCTATTGTTTGGAATAGTTTCAGAAGGAATGGTACCAACTCCTCCTTGTACCTCTGGTAGAATTCAGCTGTGAATCCATCTGGTCCTGGACTTTTTTTGGTTGGTAGGCTATTAATTATTGCCTCAATTTCAGAGCCTGCTATTGGTCTATTCAGGGATTCAACTTCTTCCTGGTTTAGTCTTGGAAGAGTGTAAGTGTCCAGGAAATTATCCATTTCTTCTAGATTTTCCAGTTTATTTGCATAGAGGTGTTTATAGTATTCTCTGATGGTAGTTTGTATTTCTGTGGGGTCGGTGGTGATATCCCCTTTATCATTTTTAATTGTGTCGATTTGATTCTTCTCTCTTTTCTTCTTTATTAGTCTTGCTAGTGGTCTGTCAATTTTGTTGATCTTTTCAAAAAACCAACTCCTGGATTCATTGATTTTTTGGAGGGTTTTTTGTGTCTCTATCTCCTTCAGTTCTGCTCTGATCTTAGTTATTTCTTGCCTTTTGCTAGCTTTCGAATGTGTTTGCTCTTGCTTCTCTAGTTCTTTTAATTGCGATGTTAGAGTGTCAATTTTAGATCTTTCCTGCTTTCTCTTGGGGGCATTTAGTGCTATAAATTTCCCTCTACACACTGCTTTAAATGTGTCCCAGAGATTCTGGTATGTTGTATCTTTGTACTCATTGGCTTCAAAGAACATCTTTATTTCTGCCTTCATTTCGTGATGTACCCAGTAGTCATTCAGGAGCAGGTTGTTCAGTTTCCATGTAGTTGAGCGGTTTTGATTGAGTTTCTTAGTCCTGAGTTCTAGTTTGATTGCACTGTGGTCTGAGAGACAGTTTGTTATAATTTCTGTTCTTGTACATTTGCTGAGGAGTGCTTTACTTCCAATTACGTGGTCAATTTTGGAGTAAGTACGATGTGGTGCTGAGAAGAATGTATATTCTGTTGATTTGGGGTGGAGAGTTCTATAGATGTCTATTAGGTCTGCTTGCTGCAGAGATGAGTTCAATTCCTGGATATCCTTGTTAACTTTCTGTCTCATTGATCTGTCTAATGTTGACAGTGGAGTGTTGAAGTCTCCCATGATTATTGTATGGGAGTCTAAGTCTCTTTGTAAGTCTCTAAGGACTTGCTTTATGAATCTGGGTGCTCCTGTATTGGGTGCATATATATTTAGGATAGTTAGCTCTTCCTGTTGAATTGATCCCTTTACCATTATGTAATGGCCTTCTTTGTCTCTTTTGATCTTTGATGGTTTAAAGTCTGTTTTATCAGACACTAGTATTGCAACCCCCGCTTTTTTTTGTTCTCCATTTGCTTGGTAAATCTTCCTCCATCCCTTTATTTTGAGCTTATGTATGTCTCTGCGTGTGAGATGGGTCTCCTGAATACAGCAGACTGATGGGTCTTGACTCTTTATCCAGTTTGCCAGTCTGTGTCTTTTAATTGGAGCATTTAGTCCATTTACATTTAAGGTTAAGATTGTTATGTGTGAACTTGATCCTGCCATTATGATATTAACTGGTTATTTTGCTCGTTAGTTGATGCAGTTTCTTCCTAGCCTTGATGGTCTTTACATTTTGGCATGTTTTTGCAATGGCTGGTACTGGTTGTTCCTTTCCATGTTTAGTGCTTCCTTCAGGGTCTCTTGTAAGGCAGGCCTAGTGGTGACAAAATCTCTAAGCATTTGCTTATCTGTAAAGGATTTTATTTCTCCTTCACTTATGAAACTTAGTTTGGCTGGATATAAAATTCTGGGTTTAAAATTCTTTTCTTTAAGAATGTTGAATATTGGCCCCCACTCTCTTCTGGCTTGAAGAGTTTCTGCCGAGAGATCTGCTGTTAGTCTGATGGGCTTCCCTTTGTGGGTAACCCGACCTTTCTCTCTGGCTGCCCTTAAGATTTTTTCCTTCATTTCAACTTTGGTGAATCTGGCAATTATGTGTCTTGGAGTTGCTCTTCTCGAGGAGTATCTTTGTGGCGTTCTCTGTATTTCCTGGATTTGAATGTTGGCCTGCCCTACTAGATTGGGGAAGTTCTCCTGGATGATATCCTGAAGAGTGTTTTCCAACTTGGTTCCATTTTCCCCCTCACTTTCAGGCACCCCAATCAGACGTAGATTTGGTCTTTTTACATAATCCCATACTTCTTGCAGGCTTTGTTCATTTCTTTTTCTTCTTTTTTCTTTTGGTTTCTCTTCTCGCTTCATTTCATTCATTTGATCCTCAATCGCTGACATTCTTTCTTCCAGTTGATCGAGTCGGTTACTGAAGCTTGTGCATTTGTCACGTATTTCTCGTGTCATGGTTTTCGTCTCTTTCATTTCGTTTATGAGCTTCTCTGCATTAATTACTCTAGCCATCAATTCTTCCACTTTTTTTTCAAGATTTTTAGTTTCTTTGCACTGGGTACGTAATTCCTCCTTTAGCTCTGAGAAATTTGATGGACTGAAGCCTTCTTCTCTCATCTCGTCGAAGTCATTCTCCGTCCAGCTTTGATCCGTTGCTGGCGATGAGCTGCGCTCCTTTGCCGGGGGAGATGCGCTCTTATTTTTTGAATTTCCAGCTTTTCTGCGCCGCTTTTTCCCCATCTTTGTGGTTTTATCTGCCTCTGGTCTTTGATGATGGTGATGTACTGATGGGGTTTTGGTGTAGGTGTCCTTCCTGTTTGATAGTTTTCCTTCTAACAGTCAGGACCCTCAGCTGTAGGTCTGTTGGAGATTGCTTGAGGTCCACTCCAGACCCTGTTTGCCTGGGTATCAGCAGCAGAGGCTGCAGAAGATAGAATATTTCTGAACAGCGAGTGTACCTGTCTGATTCTTGCTTTGGAAGCTTCCTCTCAGGGGTGTACTCCACCCTGTGAGGTGTGGGGTGTCAGACTGCCCCTAGTGGGGGATGTCTCCCAGTTAGGCTACTCAGGGGTCAGGGACCCACTTGAGCAGGGAGTCTGTCCCTTCTCAGATCTCAACCTCCATGTTGGGAGATCCACTGCTCTCTTCAAAGCTGTCAGACAGAGTCGTTTGCGTCTGCAGAGCTGCTGGGTTTGTTATTGTTTACTGTGCCCTGTCCCCAGAGGTGGAGTCTACAGAGACAGGCAGGTTTCCTTGAGCTGCTGTGAGCTCCACCCAGTTCGAGCTTCCCAGCAGCTTTGTTTACCTACTTAAGCCTCAGCAATGGCGGGCGCCCCTCCCCCAGCCTGGCTGCTGCCTTGCCGGTAGATCACAGACTGCTGTGCTAGCAATGAGGGAGGCTCCTTGGGTGTGGGACCCTCCCGGCCAGGTGTGGTATATGATCTCCTGGTGTGCCTGTTTGCTTAAAGCGCAGTATTGGGGTGGGAGTTACCCAATTTTCCAGGTGTTGTGTGTCTCAGTTCCCCTGGCTAGGAAAAGGGATTCCCTTCCCCCTTGCGCTTTCCAGGTGAGGCAATGCCTCGCCCTGCTTCAGCTCTCGCTGGTCGGGCTGCAGCAGCTGACCAGCACCGATCGTCTGGCACTCCCCAGTGAGATGAACCCAGTACCTCAGCTGAAAATGCAGAAATCACCGGTCTTCTGTGTCGCTCGCGCTGGGAGTTGGAGACTGGAGCTGTTCCTATTCGGCCATCTTGCTCCACCCCCCCAAAAGCTGATTTTTAAATAACATCATTTATTTCACCTAATTTTAAAGCTCAACTATTTAAGGTAACGAATAATACATCCACTTTAAGTTTTTAAAAGAAACATACCATAATCTCAGTTCATAAAGCCGAGAAAAGGATTAAAAATGTATTGATTGTTAACCATTAAAATAAAGACACCTAAAATGCCCAAATTTACCCTCCTTAAATTAAAAAAAAAAAGTTAGTTGACACAAGCACGCTAGAACATAGTTACCATTGTGACTAATTCAAAAATTTTGTGGGAGAATATCAAGTGGTCAAAAGAAACCTCAGGGTTCAGCCATTCCTTAACATGGAATTGAAAAGGCAAAATTTACGGTACATTGATGACATACCATGGAATGATTTGTTCAGTGTCTTTCCAACAGTTGAGATTACAGTGATCAGGGTATTTTAGTTATTAACTTTAAAAAAACTAAATGCACTTAACAACAGATGTCATTGCAGAGAAAAAAGGTGATGGTGGCTTCAAAGTATAATGCAGTTTTCAATCTCTATGGTGTATAAACATTAAGGCTCCTTTTATTCTCAAGATCTTTCACACTGCTGATCAGGAAGGTCTCTGATCTACTTTACGTAGGCCTGACTGATCTTTCATAGCGGATTCAGTAGGATCCCTGGAGAACATGCTTTTACATGGAAGATCAGAGTTAGAATTACGGTTTGGAAACTGGATTCTCCCACTGTGAATATAATAAGATGTCCTGCAACGAGAAGAGAGGTTACAAGTAGACGACTTCCACACAGTGGCTCTAACAATCTGTGGCAACTTGCACAGTCTGTCTCACAGTTCAAAGGAGACAGGTCACAGACATGTGTCCTCACACAGAATTTTTAAAGAACTTTCTCGGAAACATGTGCATTCAGTGTTATGAAGGGAAGGCCATGTATTGGCTTAATTTCTTTGTCCATTAGGAAAAAAATTCTAGACATTTGTCAAACTTTCTACCATGTTTAATCCATGAAAAACTGGACTTTTAACTTCTGAAACTGTGTACATTAAAGTTCCCAAATGCAGCCTTTATACTACTTAATCAGCTTAACCTAATCTGACACAATTTTTTTTTTTTTTAAGATTAATTTCTCTCTTCTCTCTATGCCACCCTTCTCTGCTGGTTTCCTTATTGTTTTTGCAGAAACTCCTTCTTGGCCTCATCTTCAGAGTTTCTCAAGGATGGATATTACTTTACTTGGTCATTGCTTTACTCTTTTCTCTTTTCGCTTCTCACACAGCTTGCATTGGTAATCTTGTCCATTCTTCTGTCCAACCCAGGACTTTCTCCTGATTACTAGACTTATGTCCACCTGCTAGTGGTCATTTTCATTGAGTGTATTTCATTAATATTCCCACAGTCACTGGGTGCTTGCTATTTGCCAGGCATTATGGTGTCAATGGGAAAGACTCGTACATCTCACATTGTCTACGCCCAAGAGACCTCACTATGTGTTTTCCCTCTCTCCTCAAATACGGTCTGCAATGGAGGTGTCACCTACCCTAGGTAGCTGTAGCAGGTTGAATACTGGTCTCCAAAAGATAAGTCCATCCAGTACCTGTGGATATTACACTATTTGGGAAAAGGGTCTTTATAGACATAATTAAGTTAGATCTTGGGATGAAATTATCCTGCATTAAGGTGGGCTCTAAATCCAAGGATACAGGTTCTTAGTAAGAGAGACAAAAGGGAAGACAGAGAGACACAGAGAAGAAAGTCATGTAGAGGAAGGCAGAGATTGGAATTATTTTGCCATAAGCCACGGAATGCTCTGGGCCATCAGAAGCTAGAAGAGGCAAGGGAGGAACCACCCACTTAGCCTGCAGAGGAAGGTGTGGCCTTGCTGGGGCTTTGATTTTGGACTTCTAGCCTCCTGACCGTGGCAAAATGAATGAATGTTTGTTCAAGTCATCAAGTTTCTGTTAATTTGTTACAGCAGCCCTAAGAAGCCAATACAGCACGCTTTCTAAATTTCCTCCAGCCCAAGGGCCCAATTTTCTCCTTAAGCAGATTATTAACTGTGTGTTTATTATTCCTCTTCCCTGTTAACACTATCACTCTTTGAAAGCAAGACTCTGAATTTCTTCTCTATTTTTAATAACTAATACTTAGCACATAGTAGAAGTGCTGAAAGAATGAAACAGGGATTTGTTTGTATGTTTGTTTTACTGGTTAGAGAAATAGCATAAATCTACATATAATAAAGGTAGATCTCTTAAGTCATTTAAATTATTTTAGTGCAGTTGTCTTCTTATTAAATGTTTATTTTCATTTGTATGACTTTTAAAAATGTCTACTTATATATTACAATATAGACGCTTTGCTAAGCTGTCTGGGACAAAATAGCAAAGTCACTCAGAACTATTCCTATAAGGTAGATTGCATGCAAATTAATTGTATTAAGGCAGGATTCCTAAATATATCACTCATAATTACATATGTTTTGTTTTTAAGACATAAAAACTTTGCTTAGTAAATCTCCCTTCTTTATCTTAAGTCTACAGCAGGCAGCCACACACATGCATACACTCACGCCCACACTCCAATTAACCCTGTTTGTGGAGGGTCAGCGCATTCATGACACAACTAAAACAGCAACAGAAGGAGGCACAGATACACTTAATAGTATTACTTATTTGCATATAAAATAGCCAAATGGTCTAATTAAAAGGCTTGGTATGTATTTGAACAAATGAGTATAAAGCAGCTTAAGAAGCATAGTACACCTCAACTTAAAATTTTATTGAAAGACAGATGAATGGCAGATAATAGGTATAATTTCTAACTAAAAATACACAAATGCTTTGTTTCTCCACAATGAAAAGGGCTTTGTATTCAATATGCTCCCAGTAGAGTTTCTTTTTCCCCAACCATAAATAAGACTATGACTTTCCCAGCTGAACCTAGACTCTTCAAAGATCCTTCAAAAGTGTGTGGGCCGGGCACTGTGGCTCACGCCTGTAACTTTGGGAGGCCGAGGTGGGCGAATCACTTGAGGTCAGGAGTTCGAGACCAGCCTGGCCAAGATGGTGAAACCCCGTCTCTACTAAAAATACAAAAAGTAGCTGGACGTAGTGGCATATGCCTATAATCCCAGCTACTTGGGAGGCTGAGGCAGGAGAATCACTTTAACCTAGAAGGCGAAAGTTTCAGTGAGCTGAGATCGCGCCACTGCACTCCAGCCTAGGCTATACAGTGAGACTCCATCTCAAATAAATACATAAATAAATAAATAAAGTATGGACATGTTGGTCAAAGGGCACAAACTTGCAGTTGTACGATCAATGCCTTCTGCCTTCCAGAGACCTAACGTACAGCATAGTGGCTGTAGTTAATAATAATGTAGTATATACTTGAAATTTGCTAAGAGAGTAGATCTCAACCATCCTCACTATACACACACACACACACACACACACACACACACACAAAAGCATCTGTGTGAAGTGATGGATATGAATATCCTTAAACTGATGAAGAACTGTAAGGATAGAATGAACTGGAATTATTACAACGACCTTTTCTTAGTTGGGGGTTCTTGCAGAAGTAAAAACATAATTTATATTTGAAAAACAGGGGAATTTCTCCCCTGCCCCACATTTTCTGAATGTAGTTTAGTGTCTCTAAATTTTGGTGGATTTAAGGCAACTTCAGTGGAGAGTAATATCACTTGGCACACCTTGAATAATACATTTTTAATTTGTCAGTTAGAACCCAATGAAACTTAAAACCAACAAACGTGTGGGGTGGATACAGCAGAAGAGGAAGGAGGAACTGATGAGGTGGGAAGGATGGAGCACATTTCTTTACAAAGCACATTTTAATGAGAAGGTCTTTATAGACTAAGAGCAAGGTAAAGAATACTCTTAAAATATAAACCCAACAAAAACCTCTGTTAGTTTCCCCAGGCTTCCATAACAATTAAGCAAAAACAAGTTGGCTTAAAATAACAGAAATGTATTCCATAATAGTTTAGGAGGTCAGAAATCCAAAATCAAGATGTCAGCAGGGTTGGTTCCTTCTGGAAGCCCTGGGGGAGAAACTATTAATGTCTCTCTCCTAGCAAAGGTGGGTGGCAGCAATGTTTGACATTTCTTGGCTTGTGGCAGCCTGACTCCAATGTCTGCCTTCATCGTCACACAATCTTCTTCCATGTGCGCCTCTCTAAACGACCTTCCCAGTAGGAAACCAGGGATTGAATTTAGGGCCCACTCTAATCCAGTATGACCTCATCCTAACTGTTATACCTGCAAAACCCTCCTTCTAGATAAGGTCACATTTGGTAGTTCCACGTGAAACTGCCACTGGGAACATTTTCGAGGAAGCTAGTCAATCCAGTACAAGTTCTCAGTCTTTGAAGTTCTCAAATTCACGCCGTAACTCATTAGGTAAATTCTTCATTGTCAAAAGTTTTCAGGGACAACTTTTCTTAATTTGCAATTTGTCCAAAGGTACAGTACTTCATTATATCGTTTCCCCCACACTTAAACAATAAATTTGGAAAAGATCTTTAAGGATAGCATAGAATTATTTGTGCACTCTCTAATGGGTGATTAACATGATTGTCATGGTAACTATTCCCTAAATCAGTAGTCCTCTAACTTTAGTGTTCTTCACAATCACCAGGAGGCTTGTTAAAATACAGATTTGCTGGGCCTCACCCTCTGAGTCAGACACTTGTGTATCTAACAAGCCCCTGGTGATGTTGATGTGGATGCCCTGGGGATGACACTTTGAGAACTACTGCCCTAAGTGATCATCAGGTAAGAGTCCCTATTACTTGCAGGGAGAAAAACCTTTTCCCTCATTATCAAGTTCCCTTCTGCCAACGTTATGAATGGCAGAGAAAAGTAGAATGCTGCATGGTAAAGAAAGAAAAGGAAGGAGATGCCACTTCCGGTGGCATCATCTATCTATTATTAACTTCTGACTGACGACGAAGTCTGAGAATAGAACAAAGTGGAACGATTACACCAACCTTTTCTTAGTTTAAAGTTCCTGCAGAACTATAATTCATACTCGAATAACAGGAAGTTCTTTATCTCCTATATTTTGTGTTTCTAAATTTTGGTGGATTTAAAGCAACTTCAATGGAGAGTAATAAATGTGGTGAAACTAGGGTCAGGGTTCGTTTTTCTTAACTTATTTTAAAATTTTAAAATTTATTTAAAGATGTATGTGTGTGTATTTATGTGTATATATTCTTTTAAAGAAGTTTTTTGTTAAATTGATTGTCGTTGAAAGTTTTATTATAAGAAACAGTTTTTTAATACATAAATGTCCTTTGACAGTAGAGCAATAGTTAATGGCTCCAAACTCGTTTTACAGAAAACACCACATAACTTTACCACAGTCTCTAGTATATGGAAAAAAAGGAAATTAGTTTAATACTCTTAAATACAAATAAAGATAACTTGGAGAGTGGAAAGAAAAAAATGCATTCATTTAACTGGATTAAAATGTATTCTCTAATTTAATAATTGTCATGATACAACATTCTCACTTTCCCTCGGCACAAGTATAAGTACATAAAAGTAGTTTCAAAAATGAAATTATTACTAAATCAATAAAAATCACAATATTCAATAAAATTGTCAATAAATGAAGGATTATGCCAGGATGTTGCTATAGCATCCATTTATAACCTTTTTCTCTAACGTAGTAAACATGTGCAGCAAAATGTTAATACTTTTTCTATAAATGATGAGGTATGATAAAAATCGATTATTTCCTATACTGTTCAATCATTGATTGTAAAGAAGACAAAGCAAATAATGCCATTAAATAGCATTACTTCATTATTATTGAAACAATAACGAGCCACCATGCCCAACCTGTTACTCATTATTATTGAAATAATGCTATTTCAATAGCATTGTAAGTAAGCCACTACTTTTTTCAACTCAACTATGATGTTGAGAAGGCAGCAAATATCAAATATATAATTTAGAAGAGTTAAACAAGTTATTTTACCGTACTTCAAAATTCTAAAAGTATAATCTTTCACTACAGCATGTGTTTTAAGACACATGCAAAAATATCCTGAGAGAGTAGTGATTTCAGTACTGTGAAGTTCTTAAGGCTCCCAATGATAGCATTATAAACTTCATCTGATTCCTTTTTTTAAATGTTAGGAAGATGGAGTATTTTTAGGGGAACCTATTTTATCTTTGCAAGTGATGCTAAAATCTGTTGTCATAGTCATGTTTGCTGTAGTACATATTTGTAAAGTTTTGCTACATCTTGAAAAAATAGGACTTTTTTTCTTTTTTGGTAAAGCTATCCTCTTCACTATCAAATTAGATGTCATAACTATCAGATTTATTGTGCAGATTATAATTAACATTCAATTTAAATAGATCAAAAATGAAAATATAGAACTTAATATGTTAAACCAAATAATTTCAGATTCTTTTGATTCAATGTCAATGTTTAATGGAAAGAAATCAAGAAATGTTATTCAAATTTTATTTTTTGAGACAGGGTCTCCCTCTGTCACCCAAGCTGGAGTGCAAGTGGCATGATCTCGGCTCACTGCAACCTCCATATCTTGGGGCTCAAGTGATTTTCATGCCTCAGCCTCTCAAGTAGCTGGGACTACTACACACATGCCACAACGCCTGGCTAATTGTGTGTGTGTGCGCGTGTGTGTGTATTTTTTGTAGAGATGGGGTTTCACTATGTTGCTCAGGCTGGTCTCCAATTCCTGAGCTCAAGCTATCCAACTTCCTCAGCCTCCCAAAGTGATGGGATTACAGGAGTAAGCCATAGCACCCAGCCTCTTATTCAAATTTTACATTGCTATAGATTCTCTATAACTACCATGAAAAACTAAGATGTATGATATGTTCAGAATATTTAGTGGAAACAAAACTCATCTCAATGAACATCAAAATAATTGAGTAAAATATGTGTGGGCTTATTTCAATTACTTACGATAACACTGAAGTGCATTTACTTTAAAAGGCATTCTAAGTTATAAGTATCTTTATGACCTTGGAATTTATAACTTTCTCATTACTTACTTATTTGGTTAAATAATATATTTGTTTTGAAATTGTGTTCATTCAATTATTCAACAAATATTTGTAGCACCCACCTATGTTCCTGGCATTATAGTACATATTGTGAATATAAGGAAAATGAAAATACAGTTCCTGCTCTCAAGGAGTTTGTGGTCTGCTAAAGAAGACATATCTAAAATGAAAATCAACACAGCTGAGGTGTAAAGAGGTATCTAACCTAGAGAGGATGATTAGGTAAAGTCTACAGGGTGAGATCACTTAAAACCTCAGCCCAGAAAGAATAAATAAAAATTTGTCAGGCCAAGCATAGTAGTATGGGAAAGGAAGGCATATCAAATAAAGGGAAAAGTCTATATGGGAAAGGGTATGTCTGAAAAGGAACAAGGTGAAATTCCAGAATCTCTAGTGGTTTACTAAGGTCAGCACAACCTAGTTTACAATCATAATAATTCTAAAACAGGAAGTAATATATTTCAAGTACTTTATAATTTGTATTTGCCTGTACATATTTTGTGGTACAATGTACGGGATGACAGAGGAGATGCAACATTAATTCCAGTTTACTAGTAAAGAAATGGATGGCAAAAGAGGAAAAGTCTAGTTGTGAGACTGTGTTTACCAAAGACCTCTGGAAACTGGCTCTCCTTAGTTCTGATTTCAGGAGGAACTACAGTAAGGGAAAGAGAGGATGCAGCCTTTATTTCTGTTTCAGTTGAACATAGACAACATCAGATTTAAAGGTCTTCATTATAGGGGGCTTGGTGAATGAAGGAAATTGATAATTATACCAAAGAGTGAAACCGGGCACTTATTTCCTTTTGAATTTCCTGTCCAGAACAGCAGCGTGTTCTCTTCATAGTATTAGACATAACATTTAATCCTTATCCCGCATCTACGAAATAAGGATATAACACTCATTTGTGCACTAAGCACAGCTTTCATATTTCAATTAAGAAATAAAAAAGGTTGCACACATTTAAATGCCCATTCAGTATTTTTGGGATACTTTAATTCTCTATTCATTTTTCCCCCATATATCCACAGTACTTGAGTCAGCTGCTTACCCTGATGACACCGCAATATAAGAAAGCAATTAAACTACTGTGAGTTTTGAATTTTAAATAACTTTGAAACAATTAGTTCATTTCCTTTTAGAACTATTTCTAATTGCTTTTTTATAATATGCCCTAATTATCTTTACTTTCTCTTCATCCTATCTACCTTTCTGGAGTCAATTAGGGAAATCAGGCATTATGGGTATCATGTATGTATTATCGTTACTAGAACTTAGTTATCAAATAATGTTTTGAGTTAAATCTCACCACACAGCTTGCTTCTACTGATGAAACTGTTGCCATGTTCCAACGGACCAACATTAAGAGTGGCCATGTGTAACAAGCATATGCAGTTTGTTATAGGCAACGTCTGTCAACCATCTCCATCAATGGTCTTATTCTGGCTATCTTAGTACTGGCCTCATCTCTTAGCATTGCTTCCTCCTTCCCTAAGCTCCAGCCACATCAGTCTCCTGTTGTTCCTCAATAACAGCACACAGATTTCAGTCTCAGAATAGTTTGTCCTTAGTCTTCCCTTTGCTTCCCCTAGATATCTGCATGGGCTGGCTTTCAATTTCATTAAGATCCCTGCTCAAATACCACCGTATGACAAAGAGATCTTTCTGGATCATTGTATGTAAAAAATTCTTCACTTTCCTATTCCCAGCCTACTCCAATCACTTTCTCTTGTCTTAACCTGCTTTGTTTTGTATTCACATCACATAATATATTATGCATTCACTTCATATTTGTGTATTATTTTCTCTCCAGTAGAATGTACACTCCATAAAGGCAGTAACATATTTTTGTTTGTGGCTGTATTACTGACAACTAGAATAGTGTCTGACACACAACAGGCACTTGGTAAACATTCATTGAATTAATCAATGAATTAAAAATAAGCAAACTAAAACTAGCAACTGGGCCCGTGATGACATAGTGATCTATAACTCAAGGGCTTTTTTCATATTTGTTTATGAAATGGTTGATTACAACATACTAACATCTTCCATCGAGGTGTTCGTTAAATGCTCCTTTCAAAAAGATTAAAAGGCTAATTTGGGAACCTATTCATATAGATTATGAAAAGTAATGGTGGAAAAATATTAATTTCTGAAGAAAATTTAAACATAGGAAAGTACGAGAAGAATATGAGATAAGGTGGCTTGGGAAGGACATTACAAAGGAGGGAGCATTTAAACCAGAGGCTGAGATGGAGCCAAGCAGTGACAGCATTGATGACAAATGGCTGAGACAAAGGGAACAACACGGGGAAAGGTTCTGAGTGGAAAAAGAGTCTTTGTTTATTCAAGGAAATGTAAGGCCAACTGAATAGAATGAGAGTCACTGTCATATAAATATTGCAGAGACAGGCCAAGATCACATTATTTGGGTCTTATGCGTCACAGAGGTAAATTTTCATTGTATATTAAGAGCAACAGAAAGTCACTGAAAGGTTTTAAGCTTGGTACAAGGATGTAATGTGATATATATTTTTAAATGACATTCAGGACTTTCAGATCTAGACCAAAAGATATACTTTTTCCTAGCCCTCCTGCTATGTTCAGCTTAAAACTCTAGACATTATATATAAAGCAAATACAAGTATATTCTGAAAGCTGGAGAGATGAAGACAGGCTGCTAGGGACCTCAGCTCCTGAGGAACAATGCAGCAATGAGTTCCCTGAGTTTTCTTTTCACCTTATACATCCCAGATTGGGCACTGGAGAGGCAAATACTTTGGAAATGCCAACAGCATTGACAAAAAAAAAATCTCCAATAAAAACTAAAACAAAAAGGCTTTCTGGCTGCTGAATGGAGAGTGCATTAGCTGAGTGGTAGAACCCGTGGAGAAGATGCTGCAATAGCCGAGGTAAGTGATTTTGGGAACTTGGTTTGAGTGCTGGCTGTGGTGAGGCAAATACCTGTGGGATATAGTTTGGAGGCAGAACCACGTGACTTGTTTTTTGCCTACACATGGGTAGGGTGGA